>NC_086102.1:3404944-4604944 GCF_963921235.1 Mobula hypostoma | reverse complement strand
GGTACGGCCCAGATCCGGGTCAGGATCCGTTCAGCAGTCTTATCACAGTTGGAAAGAAGCTGTTCCCAAATCTGGCCATACGAGTCTTCAAGCTCCTGAGCCTTCTCCCGGAGGGAAGAGGGATGAAAAGTGTGTTGGCTGGGTGGGTCATGTCCTTGATTATCCTGGCAGCACTGCTCCGACAGCGTGCAGTGTAAAGTGAGTCCATGGATGGAAGATTGGTTTGTGTGATGTGCTGCGCCGTGTTCACGATCTTCTGCAGTTTCTTCCGGTCTTGGACAGGACAACTTCCATACCAGGTTGTGATGCACCCTAGAAGAATGCTTTCTACGGTGTATCTATAAAAATTAGTGAGGGTTTTAGGGGACGGGCCAAATTTCTTTAGTTTTCTCAGGAAGTAAAGGCGCTGGTGGGCCTTCTTAGCAGTGAACTCTGCTTGGTTGGACCAAGTCAGGTCATTTGTGATATTGACCCCGAGGAACTTAAAGCTTTTGACCTGTTCCACTTGCGCACCACCGATGTAAATTGGGTCATGCAGTCCGCTACTCCTTCTGAAGTCAACAACCAATTCCTTCGTCTTGCTGACGTTGAGGGATAGGTTATTGTCTTCACACCATGCCACCAGGTTCTTAATTTCCTCTCTGAACTCAAACTCGTCATTACCCAAGATACGGCCTACAATTGTTGTGTCATCAGCAAACTTATATATTGAGTTTGATGGAAACTTGGCTACACAATCATGGGTGTACAGTGAGTACAGCAGGGGGCTGAGTACACAGCCTTGTGGAGCACCGGTGCTCAGAGTGATTTGTATATATATTCAATATACGTAATTGATTTACTTGTTTATTTATTATTGCATTTTATTTTATTTATTATATTTTTTCTCTCTCTGCTAGATTATGTATAGCATTGAACTGCTGCTGCTAAGTTAATAAATTTCACATCACATGCTGGTGATAATAAACCTGATTCTGAATTCTAAGAGGGGGCCTGATGGTTAGGGGTAATCTGGTGTCCCTGCCTTCTTCAAGAATCTCCAGGGAACTGTTCAGATGGTCTCTCAGAGGCTTTTCCAATGTTCGAAATGGTGTCTCAATGACAATGGTCAGGGGAGTCAGTTCAAAAGCCGTGAGGTAATCTTGCAGCTCTATGAAACTCTGGTTAGACCACACTTGGAGTATTGTGTCCAGTTCTGGTTCCATCATTACAGGAAGGATGTGGAAGCTTTAGAGAGGGTGCAGACGAGATTTACCAGGATTTTGCCTGGATTAGAGAGTTTGTTTTAGAGAGATTAGAAAATAGGTTGAGCAAGCTAGGGTTTTTTCCTCTTTGAAGTGAAGGAAAATGAGAGGTGACTTGATAGCAATGTAAAAGGTGATAAGATACACAGATAGAGTGGACAGTCAGAGACTTTACCCCAGCAGAAATAGTTATCAGGGGGCATAATTTTAGGATGACTGGAGGAAAGTATAGAGGGATATCAGATGTAGTTTTTTTCACACAGAGAGCGATGGATGCGTGGAACATGCTGCCAGGGGTGGTGGGAGAGGCAGATACAGAGGGGAGATTTAAGAAACTCTTACACAGGTACATGAATGACAGAAAAATGGAGAGCTCTGTAGGAGGGAAGGGTTAGAATGATCTTAGTAGGTTAAACGGTTGGGGGGGTGGTTGTGATTGGATTTTGGATTACTCCTGTATGACAATGATCCTGGGGGGGGCGGTTTGGAAGGGAGCAGAAGCCATCAAGGGAGTTGAGTTCGTGGAATTCATTGCCACAGGCGGCTGTGGAGGCCAGGTCATTGAGAATATTTAAAGAGGAGGTTGACAGGTTCTTGATAATTTATTTAGTTATTTTATTTATTGCCAGATACAGCATGGAGCGGCCCTTTCGCTCAGTGAGCTGCACCACCCAGCTGGCCTGATGACAGTGACCAACTCCCCTCCTAACCAGTGCGTCTGTGGACGGTGGGAGAACACCGGAGTACCCGGAGGAAACCTACCGGCTCACGGGAAGGAAGTAGAAGCTCCTTACGGGGGAGGCCAGCACTGACTCTCCGAGCTGTCACCGGGGCACGGGGCCAAAGTTTACCGCCGGGGGGTGCTGAGAGGGCACCGTCTCCCTTCAGTCAGAGGGTGGTTAATGACGGGGCAGGCAATGGCCTGATTCTGCTCTGATGAAGCAGGGGACGAGGGTCCGGGGTCGCCCCGGTCGCAGGCGCCGCTCAGCGGGGCGGGATGGAGGCCAATCGGCCCGGCCACGGGTGTTGCCACGGTGACGGGCCCGGGTCCTGTTTCCATGGAGACGCCGGGTTCGCATCCTACCCCCCCACCCCCAAACACCCACCCCCTCCGCTCAGCCTCACCCTGACCTCATCGTTGCTAGGCGACACCCGTTGCCGTGAGACCGAGACGCCGAGAGGGACCTTTCCCACGGCGTCATCGGCCGTTTAGGACCCCACGTCGTTTTGGGTGGTTGCCGGCAATGTGCCTGAGCTGCCGAGCCGGCTGAGCTCGGTCCGACAGCCGTTCCAGACACCCCAGCGACCCGGCAGCGAGCCTGCGGGGGATCTCCGCAGCGCCCCCCGCGCGGCGGACCGCGCCAGGAGCTCGGCAGCCGGGCAGCGCCCGCCACCGGCACTGGGTGTCCGTCTGCGGCCGGCGGTCCTCGCGCTGTCAGTCAGGCCGGGGGAGGGGGAAGGAGAGGGAGGCCGATCCGACCCGTCCCGTACGCCGGCCCACACTCGGCCTAAGCGCAACTCCCCCCTCCGCTCCCGGACAGGCCGCCGCCATGCTGCCCGAGCCCGAGTGCCGTGTCCTCTCCATCCAGAGTCACGTCGTCCGCGGCTTCGTCGGAAACAAGTCGGCCGCCTTCCCGCTGCAGGTCGGTGCGGGAGGGGGAGGAAGGGTCGTGACACCCACTCATTCACATTCCCTCACACACACTCACACTCATTCCCTCACACACACTCACACTCATTCACTCAGACACGCTCATTCCCTCACACACACTCACACTCATTCCCTCACACACACTCACACTCATTCACTCAGACACGCTCATTCCCTCACACACACTCACACTCATTCCCTCACACACACTCACACTCATTCACTCAGACACGCTCATTCCCTCACACACACTCACACTCATTCACTCACACACAGGCACACTTACCCCCACTCACTCAAACACACATTCATTCACTCACACAAAATTACTTTCCCTCACCCACCCACAAAATTAGACACTTCCCCCACCTACTCTCACATCCGCTGACGGACATATACACACGTATTCATTCACTCATACAGATTCCACGCAAACCTCTCCCCATCCACACACCTGCCCCTTCCCTTCTCCCTTTCCATATCTCCCCTTTCCTCCTCACTTACTCCCCAGATTCCCCAAACTTCAGCCGTCTCTGTCCCCCTCTGTTCCCTTCCGCACTCTTTAAACATTGCCCTTCTGCTGACACACGTACACCTCGAGCTCCCTGTCTCCTACCCAGATATTTGCCCCACTGTACCCATATAGCCCAGGGGACAGGGGGCTGCTGACAACCAGGTTGAGTTTAATTCTGTCCTGTTTGCCATATCCCCTCCCCTGCCCCAGCACTAATGACTCTATGGACTGTCCAACAGGTGCTGGGATTTGAGGTGGACACAGTCAACACGGTGCAGTTCTCCAACCACACAGGTAAGAATCCCTCCCTTTCAGTGAGTTTCCCAGGAGGAGTAGCTCGGGCTTTCTTTCCTTTCCTCAGAAGTGATTCATTTAGGGATACAGCGTGGAAAAGGCCATTCGAGCCACACCACCAGCTCTCTCTGATTTAACCCTAGCCCATCCTGGGATGATTTACGATGACCTGCTAACTGGTTCAACTTTGGACTGTTGGAGGAAGCTGGAGCACTATGCATTCATGAGGGAGCACGTGAACTCCTTACAGACAGTGGTGGGAATTGAACTCTGAACTCTGTGCTGTGGGGCGTGGGCTGTGGGGCGTGGGGTGTGTGCTGTGGGGTGTGGGGCGTGGGCTGTGGGGCGTGGGGCGTGGGCTGTGGGGCGTGTGCTGTGGGCTGTGGGGTGTGGGGCGTGGGCTGTGGGGCGTGTGCTGTGGGCTGTGGGGCGTGGGGTGTGGGGTGTGGGCTGTGTGCTGTGGGCTGTGGGGCGTGGGCTGTGGGGCGTGGGGTGTGGGGCGTGGGCTGTGGGGCGTGTGCTGTGGGCTGTGGGGCGTGGGCTGTGGGGCGTGGGCTGTGGGGCGTGGGCTGTGGGGTGTGGGGTGTGGGCTGTGGGGCGTGGGCTGTGGGGCGTGGGCTGTGGGGCGTGTGCTGTGTGCTGTGGGGCGTGTGCTGTGGGCTGTGGGGTGTGGGCTGTGGGGTGTGGGCTGTGTGGTGTGGGCTGTGGGGTGTGTGCTGTGGGGTGTGGGCTGTGGGGTGTGGGGTGTGGGCTGTGGGGTGTGGGGCATGGGGCGTGGGCTGTGGGGTGTGGGCTGTGGGCTGTGGGGCCCATGGCAGCTCTGGTTACTCCATCACAAGGAAGGTGTGCAGGCTTTGGAGAGGGTGAGATGAGGTTTACCCAGATCAGAGAGCGTGAGCCTCAAGGAGCATCTGGACAGACTTGGGTTGTTTTCTCCGGTATGTTGGAGGCTGAGGAGAGATCGATAAAGGTTTGGAAAATCCTGAGAAGCATCGATAGACAAAATCTTATTTTCTCTGGGTGGATTTGTCAAGTATTGGAGGGAATCATTTTAAGGTGAGGGGTGGAAGTTTAAAGGAGATGTGTGGGGTAAGGACAGTGGATCCCTGTTTATTGGGGCATATTGGGCTCAGTACATTTTGCCCGAATTAGCCAAAGTTTCATGGAAAAAGTTATAAAAGGTATAAAAAGACAAACTACCATTTAACTGAGTAACAAATTATGTATTTAAATGAAATAGAGAACAAATTAGAACACTACCAATGCTATAAAACTGTGTATTAGTTCCTAATAGTTATGGATGTTACACTGTCGTGTTCTTTTGATTGTAACTGAACAAAATCAGCGCCAACACCCAGTGCAAATAATGGACTGCCTTCACACAATGTTTTCGACGATTGCATCCTCCAAGTCTTCATTTTCATT
Organism: Mobula hypostoma; assembly: GCF_963921235.1. NCBI lineage: Eukaryota > Metazoa > Chordata > Chondrichthyes > Myliobatiformes > Myliobatidae > Mobula > Mobula hypostoma. The sequence goes on along the minus strand of NC_086102.1, from coordinate 4,599,816 downwards.
GTGATATTCAAGATGATATCAATACTTTCAAATCCTTCGTAGTTCCTAACTGGAAATTGTGAAATTGTTTCACTTCCACCGGTCATTTCTGGCATCACCAAGCCTGGGTGCTTGAAACCACAGTGAGCAGATCAGCTCTGAACTGTCTGACGGATAACTTCTCACCAACTATCAGTGAGAAGAATCACAGCTTTTTGAACACAAACACACACTGCTGATGCTATTTAAAAACTGTTTGCTGTAAGCATGGTGTGGAGTCTAATGGCCACGCAAGTGCAGGCAACTGACGCTAGTTAGAAACTGTTCGGCGACAGTCTCCTGTCGCAGTTAAACAGCAGGGTGTCCCAAGCAGATGAGGGGAGTCCTGGCTACTTTCTCGACTGGTTTTTATTCTTTAAAAGTTGTCCCAAATGTAAGTGTCTTCCTGGAAGCGGAATCCACTGTGTTCTACACAGAGGGGTAGGTGCCTGGAGTGGACTGCCTGGGTGGTGGTGGAGGCAAAGTTCATTTATGTTTCCTACGAACAAGCTTGAGTTTTGTCTGCGCTGAACTGATGCTGTGGCCTGCATGCTGCAAGGAGACAGGTATACCTCGCAGAGCGACGAGTTGAACACTGGTCCGTCCCTCACCTCCGGCACTGCCACTCTGACCTTCTCAATCCCAAAGTCAAAAGGTAAAATTTATTATCAGAGTACATACATGTCACCATATGCAACCCTGAGATTCTTTTTTCGTGGGCATACTTAGCAAATCTATGGAACAGTAACTGTAAGCAGGATCAATGGACAGCAAACTGCAAGTACAATAAATAGCAACAAATGACAAGCATGCAATAACAAGATAAAGAGTTCTTCAATGAGTGTAGTTATCCCCTTTCATTCAAAAGTCTGGTTTTTGAGCGGTAGTAACCTGGCCTGGCACCTTAACCGTTCGAACCTCAGGTCATTGCTCGCTCTTGGACGTGGGCCCTGTCGCTTCACTCTGCTCTTGAGCCCAGGGCCCACTGCTCGATGTGGCACGGCACTTAAATGGATGAAACCTGGGGGCGGCCTGTGAGACAGGCTGAATGAATGTACGGAGAATGCAGGAACGTGGACCGTGTACAGGCAGAGGAGATTTGGTTGGGCTTGCCGGTGTTCAGTGGGCCGAAGGGCCTGCTCCTGTGCTGGACTGTTCCACAGGACATGAGAATCAGAGTCGGGCTGAATATCACCGCAATGTGTCAAAACATTTAAGACTGCAAGTGCGCTGGAGGAACTCAGCGGAAGGAGAGGAATTGTAAGTGTTTCTGGTCAAAATGCAGCAAGGTTTCCATTCGAAGCAGTGACCGTTCCTTTAACCTCTCTCTCTCCCCCCACATACAGATTCTGACCAACATACTGGGTTGCTCTGGCAGGTTGTGTGGTGTTTTCTTGTCCGATATTCCCCCACACTAGGGAAAGGACATATCGTGCAGTGCTGTGCGGAAAAAGTACAGGCTTGTTTGTCTGAATGACCTTCTGTTCACTCTAGTATCTGGCACCTTTCCCAAAGCCGCAGAACTTTGGAGGTGCACGGTCGAGCAGCAGCCGTTGTCAAAGGGGTAGCGATTGTCTCAGCTGTGTGCCTGTGACCGAGCTTTTGAGTGCCCTCGGTACGTCACACCAGATGGTTTTATCCTGCGCAGTTCCCCACTCGTTGTAAAACCGGGAGCCCTGGCCAAGGTCAGCAGAACGCTTTGATTTGGATCTACTGCACTTGCTCTTTATTTCAGAGTCTGTACAGGCTTCATCGTCTTCTAACAGCTAAACAATTCCAACGTAGCTTTTGCAATGTCTGCAAGGGTTTCTGCAGTAAATCCCAGCCACCCCAGATGTTCGCTCTTCTCCCTTACCATCAGGCAGAAGATACAAAAGCCTTTACCAGCAGGCTCGGACAGCTTCTACCCCACTGTTATCAGACTATTGACTGGTGTCCTTGGACTCTTCACCTCACCGTCTATCTCGTATGGTATGTGTGATGATAATAAACCAATTCCAAAGCACGCCCTGCTAGTTTTGGGTTCCACGTAGATCCCTCATCTGTTGGATAACACTCGGATTCCACTGGCAAAACAGGTCTGGCTGTCACAATTTATTAAGATAAAAATGAGCTTTATTTGTCAAATGTACGTCAAAACATACAGTGAAATACCTCATTAGTGTCAACAACCAACAGAGTCCGAGTATATGCTGGGGACAGCCCACAAAAATTTACCATGCATCCAGCTCCAACATCGCTTGCCCACATTACCAGCCTTAACCTTTATGTGTTTGGAATGTGGGAGGAAAGCAACATGGTTACAATCGCCTTGATCAGTGGTCCCAACCTCTAGGCCGCGGACCGATTCCGGGCCGTGAAGCATGCAGCGGTAGCCGGAGCACACCCAGCACATCTTTAAGAAAAAAGCCGAAATAAACAAGCTAATTAATTAGGTGCCGCCTGGCATGTAAATGTCGGCCCAGATCAGAGGCGATTGCCGTGATCATGTTAAACACACCCTTCCAGCCCTACAAGTCCGTGCTGCCCAGTCGCACCCATGTGACTAATTAACCTACGAACCTGTACATCTTTCGAATGTGGGAGTAAACAAGGAAACTGATTTCGGCATTTGCCTCTGATCTGGGCCGACATTTGCATGCCGGGCGGCACCTAATTAATTACCTTGTTTATTTCAGCTTTTTTCTTAAAGATGTGCTGGGTGCATCCCAGCTACCGCTGCACCCCTGCATGCTTCACGGTCCGCAGCCCGGAGGTTGGGGACCACTGACCTTGATGACGATGTTGCGAATCAAATCCCAATCTGTGATTGTTGGCATTGTAAAGCATTGTGCTAATGCTGCCACCCAACATCTTGCTCCCTAAGACCTGCCGCTCATTCCCCTCACTACCACCGCTCAGTGTTTCCTCTGTTCCTCATTCAGGGTACGATCACTGGAAGGGGCAGGTCATGACAGCTGGTGAACTCCAGACCCTGTACGAAGGCCTCAGACTGAATGATGTGACTCGCTACGATTATGTGCTGACAGGTAGACGGGTATCTTATCTTGAGGATAGATGAAGGTGCATTGGATAAGGTCTAACCTGGGTGTGCCTGTATGAAGAGTGTAGAGGGAGCTTCACCCTGTATATAACTGTCCCTGCCCTGGGAGTGTGTGATGGGACAGTGTGGAGGGAGCTTCACTCTGTATCTAACTGTCCCTGCCCTGGGAGTGTGTGATGGGACAGTGTGGAGGGAGCTTCACTCTGTATATAACTGTCCCTGCCCTGGGACTGTGTGATGGGACAGTGTGGAGGGAGCTTCACTCTGTATCTAACTGTCCCTGCCCTGGGACTGTGTGATGGGACAGTGTGGAGGGAGCTTCACTCTGTATCTAACTGTCCCTGCCCTGGGAGTGTGTGATGGGACAGTGTGGAGGGAGCTTCACTCTGTATCTAACTGTCCCTGCCCTGGGAGTGTGTGATGGGACAGTGTGGAGGGAGCTTCACCCTGTATCTAACTGTCCCTGCCCTGGGAGTGTGTGATGGGACAGTGTGGAGGGAGCTTCACCCTGTATCTAACTGTCCCTGCCCTGGGAGTGTGTGATGGGACAGTGTGGAGGGAGCTTCACCCTGTATATAACTGTCCCTGCCCTGGGAGTGTGTGATGGGACAGTGTGGAGGGAGCTTCACCCTGTATATAACTGTCCCTGCCCTGGGAGTGTGTGATGGGACAGTGTAGAGGGAGCTTCACCCTGTATCGAACTGTCCCTGCCCTTTTTTTTTTACAAAATTCTTTATTACAAATGTCGGTGCTATACAATATTTACAAACCCAGTGACTAACATATTTACTACACTACAAACAGACAATACATCTTAAACCAATATATTGCCATCCTCATCAATGATGGCATTTACACCCCGCGGAGCCCAACGGTCCCGGAACACCTCTACGGTCGCCGTGGACTGTGCGTATTCCTTTTCAATGTTCACCCGGGCACGAACATACCCCCTAAACATAGCCAGGCAGTCCGCCCGGGGAGAACCTCCTGCCACCCTTTTCCAGGAGCCACGGATGGCAATTTTCGCCAGCCCCAGGAGCAAGTTGACAAGGACATCCTCATCCCTCTGTGCCCCCCTCCTTACTGGATGACCATATATAAATAGGGTGGGACTGAAATGCAACCAGAAGGCGAGAAGCAGCCCACGCAAAAACACGAAAAGGGGCTGCAGCCTCACACACTCCACGTACATGTGGTACACGGTCTCCTCCAGCCCGCAGAAGTGACACGCGGCTGGGAGATCCGTGTACAGACTAAAGAACTTATTGCAGGGCACCGCTTTATGCAGCACCCTCCAGCCGAGATCCCCAAGGTGCATGGGGAGGACTCCCTTGTAAAGGGACTTCCATTGGGGACCCCCCTCACCTCCAGGTGGAAAGACCGACCGCCATGGCGTGTCGGGACGGTGGACAAAGGCTAGGAAGTGGAGGGTGTGGAGCAGCAGCCCATAAAGGTACCTCCTGCCTGCATCCCTGAATGGGATTGTGGGTGTCGATGAAAGACGGCTCAAGTTGTGTGGATTCGTCTCTCGGGTAAGGCTGCGGGGCCTGGGCCCGACGAGCAGCTCAGCTTGAGTCGATCCACACACCTGAGCCGCACCGACATCCGCTGAGGCAGGGCAAGGGTCGGCCAGGACCCCGCCCTCTGCCAGAGGAGGGCATTCCCGGCCTGAGGCAACCATGTTCCAGACTCTCAGTAGGTCCTGATAGAAGCCGGGCAGCCTCTGCAAAGCAGCACGGCTGACGCCTGCCGGTGGTAGCTGCATATCTTCGTGAAGGCAGCAGCCCCTCCGGAGGAAGAAAGTCGCCAACATGTGCCACCTGGGAGGGCGCTCGGCGTACAGGAATCTCTGCAGAGTCCTGAGGCGGAGAGCCGCCAGTCGTGTGCGTACACACACCAGCGACTGTCCGCCCTCTCCTACTGGGAGACTCAGAACCGCTGCAGAGACCCAGTGTTTCCTGTTTCCCCAGAAGAAGTCCACCAGCTTCCTCTGCATTCTCGCAACAAAAGGGGCAGGGGGGGCCAAGGTGACCATCCGGTACCACAACATGGAGGCCACCAGCTGGTTTATGACCACCACCCTGCCCTGCCCTGGGAGTGTGTGACGGAACAGTGTAGAGGGAGCTTCACTCTGTATCGAACTGTCCCTGCCCTGGGAGTGTGTGACGGGACAGTGTAGAGGGAGCTTCACTCTGTATCGAACTGTCCCTGCCCTGGGAGTGTGTGATGGGAGAGTGTAGAGGGAGCTTCACTCTGTATGTAACTGTCCCTGCCCTGGGAGTGTGTAAAGTGTGGGTTCCAAACTTTTTTTTTATGCCATGGACACTTACCACTGTCCCTGGACCCCATGTTGGGAACTCCTCGTGTAGAGGGAGCTTCACTCTCACCTTGTTGGACTTCACAGTAAGGTCACAGCTCATGAGGTTTTAGTGGTTTGGAGTTCCAACCCTGGTGGGGGTCGGGTGAGATCTAGGTCTTATTCTTTAGTCATTGAGCTGAGCTGGGTGGGGGGAAGGAGGAGACAAGTGGGTTTTAAATTTAAAGGTACAACATGTTAACAGACAACATACATCAAAGTTGCTGGTGAACGCAGCAGGCCAGGCAGCATCTCTAGGAAGAGGTACAGTCGACATTTCAGGCCGAGACCCTTCGTCAGGACGAACTGAAGGAAGAGCTAGTAAGAGATTTGAAAGTGGGAGGCGGAGGGGGAGATCCAAAATGATAGGAGAAGACAGGAGGGGGAGGGATGGAGCCAAGAGCTGGACAGGTGATTGGCAAAGGGGATATGAGAGGATCATGGGACAGGAGGCCCAGGGATAAAGAAAAGTTGGGGGGGAAAGCTCAGAGGATGGGCAAGGGGTATAGTGAGAGGGACAGAGGGAGAAAAAGGAGAGAGAGAAAAAAAGAATGTGTGTATATAAATAAATAACAGATGGGGTACAAGGGGGAGGTGGGTCAATGTTCATGCCATCAGGTTGGAGGCTACCCATCTGGGTAGCCTCCAACCTGATGGTATAAACATTGACTTGGCAAACTTCCGCTAATGCCCCACCTCCCCCTCGTACCCCATCTGTTATTTATTCATATACACACATTCTTTTTCTGTCTCTCCTTTTTCTCCCTCTGTCCCTCTGACCCTCTGTCCCCCTTGCCCATCCCCTAATGCCTCCCCCCTTTCTTTCTCCCTGGGCCTCCTGTCCCATGATCCTCTCATATCCCCTTTGCCAATCACCTGTCCAGCTCTTGGCTCCATCCCTCCCCCTCCTGTCTTCTCCTATCATTTTGGATCTCTCGCTCCGCCTCCCACTTTCAGATCTCTTACTAACTCTTCCTTCAGTTAGTCCTGACGAACGGTCTCGGCCTGAAACGTCGACTGTACCTCTTCCTAGAGATGCTGCCTGGCCTGCTGCGTTCACCAGCAACCTTTATGTGTGTTGCTTGAATTTCCAGCATCTGCAGATTTCCTCGTGTTAGCTTGTTAACAGACCCTTCCAGCCCTACAGGTCTGTGCTGCCCAGTTACACCCATGTGACTAATAAAGCTACTAACCGGTGGATGTTTAGAATCTGGGAGGAAACTGATGGGGAGAGTGTATAAACTCCTCAAAGACTGCAGTGAGAATTGAACCTGGGTCTCTGGTGCTGTAATATTTTTACACAAACTCTTACGCTGCTGTTGCACCCGTTGTGGATCATGTGACTCGAAGGGAGGTGTGACTTTTCCCTGTCCCAGTGACTGACCCACCCTTGTCCTTTCCTCCAGGATACACCCGGGACACTTCTTTCCTGGAGAAGGTGATGGAGATTATCAAGGAATTGCGGAGACAGAATCCCAAGCTGGTCTACGGTGAGTGTCAGAAATGCCGATCAGATTCTGTCCTGGAAGCTTAGTCAATATCATGTGACACACAGCCACACCAAGAATGTTCTAAGCTCCCACTGGCCAGAGGTTATCGATACACCTGACCTTTTCCCTCCTGGTGCCTGACATTGTTTGGATATCACTAGTTTAAACCTTTGTAATCCCTTGCCCAGATGGCATTGTTTGTGGAGTGACTTTGAATTGTCGCTGTGTACAAGGAAACTGATTTGATTGATGGGCTATTGAATGACTCTCCTTGAGTTTAGAGTGCAGTGGAATACAGGGTTCATGCTGACAATGCAGAGGAGGGTGCGTTGCTTTGGAGTGAAGTCGAGGAGTGAGATAATCCACGTGGTGGCCCTGTCTGCTGTTCTGCTCTCCAATTCCTTTTAGCTCCTCGGGCAGATAGTCCTATCTCTACAGTTCCCTTTTGATACTTCCTGTTGAATTTCCACCCCAATCACAGTCACTCCCTGAGGAAATTCCTTTTCCCCCCACCCCAATCACAGTCACTCCCTGAGAAAATTCCTATTCCCCCTACCCCAATCACAGTCACTCCCTGAGGAAATTCCTGTTCCCCCTACCCCAATCACAGTCACTCCCTGAGGAAATCCCTGTTCCCTGTCCTTTTACCCCACCTACCAAAATAAACCATGATTTGCCCCTCTCCACCTCCTAAAAATATTAGCGCTTTTTGTTACATGTTCAGAGTAATGTTGAAACATACAGGGGGGAGCAGCATTTGTGTCGATAACTAACCCAGTCTGAGCTGGTGCTGTGGCCTCCACCTAGTACACTCCAGGGAGAAAATTGGAGGATGATTGGTTGTTGATTAATTAGTATGTCAAAGGTTCAGATTCAAAGTAAAATTTATTATCAGAGTACATACGTGTCACCGAGTCACAGATTCTTTTCCTGCGGGCATATTATGGAACAGTAACTGTGAAGAGGATCAATAGATAACAAACTGAAAATGCAGATATAAATAAATAGCAATAAATAACAAGCATGAAATAACCACAGAACAGAGTCCTTAAATGAGTATAGTTATACCCTTTTGCTCAAGAGCCTGATGGTTGAGGGGTAGTAACTGATCTTGAACCTGGTGGTTCGAGTCCTGAGGCACCTGTACCTTCTACCTGATGACAACAGTGAGAAAAGAGCATGGCCTGGGTGGTGAGGATCTTTGATTGATGCTGCTTTTCTATAGCAATGTTTCATGTAGATGTGCTCAATGGTTGGGAGAGTATTGCCTGTGATGTACTGGGCCAAATCCACTACCTTTTGTAGGATTTTCTGCTCAAAGGTGTTGGTGTTCCTATACCAGGCAGTAATGCAGCCAGTCAGTATGTACCTGTGGAAAACCTTGGCAAACTTCTGTAGATATGTGGTGGACAGTTTACTGACTGGTTGCATTGAGGCCTGGTATGGGAACATCAATGCCTTTGAGTGGAAAATTCTACAAAAGTTAGTGGAGAAAACCTACAAAAGGTTATGGGGAGTAGGCAGGAGACTGGGGTTGAGAAGGATAATAAATCAGCCTCGATGCAATGGTGGAGCAGATTTGATGGGCTGAATGGCTTAATTATGCTCCTGTGTCTTATCGTCCTATCCAGCCCCCACTTGTAACTCGAGAGCTCCCATCCCAGTAATTTTTGAGACTAACAGAGGACTTCAGCACAGAAACACACCCCATTGGCCCATCCAATCCATGCTGAACTGTTCAAAGTTCAAATTTCAAAGTAAATTTATTATCAAAGTACATAGAGTATATGTCACCCTGGGATTCATTTTTGCAAGCATTCACATAAATACAAGAAACACAATAGAATCAGTGAAAGACCACACCCAACAGGACGGACAAACAACCAATGTGCAAAAGATAACTAACTGTGCAAATATAAAAGGAAAAAAAATCAGCAATAAATATCGAGAACGTGAGATGAAGAGTCCTTGAAAGTGAGTCGATAGGTTGTGGAACAATTCAGTGATGGGGTGAGTGAAGTTGTGTGAAGTTATCCCCTCTGGTTCAGAAGCCTGATGGCTGAGGGGTAATAAAGTGAAATACTTGGGAAGTTTTGCTCTCTGGAAGATGTCACCTATAGAATTGTTGTTCGCTGGTGCCATCTTGTTTCCATACCAGACTGTGATACAGCCAGTCAACATACTCTCCACACGCATCTGTAGAAGTATGTCAAAGTTTTAAATGTCATGCTGAATCTGCTTTCTTTGTAATGGCACTTACAAAACATCTTGCGTGCATCTTTTCCAACATGATCACATAAGAGATAAACTTCCAAATAACTAACTCCAGTCAGATGAGGGTTGAAGAGCATCAGGCATCACACCATGCTCTCTTCTCAGTGCTGCCGTCAGGAAGAAGGTACTGGAGCTGTAGGTCCCACATCACCAGGGTGAGGAACAGTTCTTACCCTGTAACCATCAGCCTCCTGAACAGCGTGGATAACTTCACTCACCTCAACAATGAACTGACTCCACAAACTATCAACGCTACCACTCAAATTTTCAGTATTACTTACTTTTCAAAAACTCTTTGCACAATTCGCTTTCTTTAAAGACCATGATATAGGACCAGAATTAAGCCTTTCAGCCCATCAAGTCTGCTCTGCCATTCCATCACGGCTGATTTGTTATCGCTCTCAACCCCATTCTCCTGCCTTCTCCCCGTAACATTTGACACCCTGACAGATCAAGAACCTATCAATCTCTGCTTTAAATACACCCAATGACTTGGCCTCCACAGCCATCTGTGGCAAAGAAATCCAGATTCACCACCCTCCTGCTAAAGAAATTCCTCCTCACTAAAGTTCTAAATGAGCATCTTTCTATTCTAAGGCTCGCTACTAAAAGAAGCACCCTTTCTACATCTACTCTATCTGGGACTTTCAACATTCAGTAGGTTTCAATGAGAGTCTCCCCTCATTCTCTTGTGAATGCTGGCCCAGAGCCATCACATGGTCCTCATACTTTAACCCTTTCAATCTAGGGATGTTCTCAGTATTTGTTTACTTTTTTATTATTGGCACAACTTACCACCACCTGTACATACGTTGTTGGTCTTTGTTAGGTATCGTTTTAATCAATTCCATTGTATATTTTAATCTTCCTGTGAATGCCTGCAAGAAAATGAATCTCAGGGTTGGTTGTATACGGTGACATATATGCACTTTGGTAATAAATTTACTTTGAAGGGGAGCACTAGTGTCAGACTCAGAGACTGGGAACAAAATTCAAAGTAACAAAAGTACATATACTGTATGTCACCATATACAACCGTGATATTCATTTTCTTGTGGGCAATCACAGTACATACAAAGAAATAAACAAATAATAATAAATAAACAAATATCAAGAACATGAGACAACCAGTCCTTGAAAGTGAGTCTATAGGTTGTGGGAACACCAGAGTTGAGGTGAGTGATGTTATGCCCTCTGGTTCAGGAGCTTGATGTTTGAAGGTTAATAACTGTTCCTGAACCTGGTGGCATGTGGCCTGAGGCTCCTGTAGCTTCTTCCTGATGGTAGCTTGGGTGGGTGGGGTTCCCTGCGGATAGGTGCTGCTTTCCTGCAGCAATGCTGTCTGTGGATGTGCTCAATGGTGGGGAGGGCTTTACCTGTGATGGATGGACTGTATCCACTACTGTTTGTAGGATTTTCTCTTCAAAGGCTTTGGTGTTTCCATACCAGGAGTGGGTTGTGGGGCACACTCAACGTAAAAGAAAATTGCTCATTTATTCTCTTACAGTTTGTGATCCGGTGATGGGCGATAAGAGAAATGGGGACGGGTACATGGTGAGTGGTGTGCCTCTCTGCACTTCGTGTCCATTTTTTTGTGTGTGTGTGTTTGTGTGTGTGTATGTATGTGTATGTGTGTGTATGTGTACGTGTGTCTTGTCTCCCTCTCTGCCTCTCTCCCCCACCACCCTTTCCCTTCCTCCACCTCTCCCCACTTCCACCCTGCCCAACGTTTAGCAGGTTGTTTCATTGCTGAAGGTATTCTTCTTTTCCTAGTATGTTCCAGAGAATCTTCTTCCAGTCTACAAGGAGAAGGTGGTTCCGCTGGCTGACATCATCACTCCGAACCAGTATGAGGCAGAGTAAGTGGCTGCAGATCGCAACTCCCTGCCCTGCCTCTGTGTCCAAGCCCAGCCTCTCAGCCTCTGATCGAAGCAGGAGAGTGCAGTATCCCTGGTGAATGTCTTGCCCTTCGTCCCCCTCTCCACACCCCTACTGGGTTTTTTCTTCTCACTTGTTTATTTAGAGAGACAGTGTGGAATATGTCTCCTAACTTTGGTCTGTGGAGGGAACTCACAAGCACGCAGGAACAGCATGCAAACTTTCTGACAGAGGATTTCGGAGTTGAACTCCGAACCCTGAGGCCCCGAGCTGTAATAGATCGTGCTGACCACTGTGTTCCCATGGCGCCCATCACAGTCTTTTGTCCTGAGCCAGCCGTTCAAACTGTCCTCAAGTTCAGCCCATCCTCAAAGATCCTTCCACTCCCAGGGGTAAGACTGCCCAGAACTACTGTTGATGTTTCTGTAGCTCTGGGTTTTCACAAATGAGGTTGCCAGCCCCATATTCAACCCTCCTTCTTTCACAGCAGGGCTTGGGATCGTCCACGGTGGAGTCCATTCCCAACCCTCCTCCTCTGGCAGTCGGGTGGGACTGTCCATGCGGAGTTTATGTCCAAACCTCTTCCTTTCTCAGCCAGGCTTGGGACTGTCGCTGGCAGAGTTCCCACTGGATTGCCTTGCTTCACCGTGGAATGAAATCAACAAATACTTTGGTCAAGGTTAGATAAACAGAATGTGCCAAGTTTGTAACATCTCTTATCACCAAGTGTTTTACAACGCATGACCTTGACTGATGAAGAGTCTTTGGTTAATGCGGATTATCTAGAAGGGTACAAGGGAAGGCGAGAAACAGGAAGGTAAGAAACAGGAATGTTTGCTAATTCTGAGGCAACATTCAGACCCGAAAGGCCTAGACAGAGTGGATGTGGAGAGGATGTTTCCTATAGTAGGGAGTCTTGGACCAGAGGACACTGAGTGGATGTGGAGAGGATGTTTCCTATAGTGTGGGAGTCAAGGACTAGAGGGCACAGATAGAGTGGATGTGGAGGGTATGTTTCCAATTGTAGGGGAGTCTAGGACGAGAGGGCACGGATTGAGTGGATGTGGAGAGGATGTTTCCTTTATGGGGTGAGTCGATAGACAGTAGGTGCAGGAGTAGGCCATTCGGCCCTTCGAGCCAGCACCACCATTCACTGTGATCATGGCTAATCATCCACAATCAGTATCCAGTTCCTACCTTATCCCCATAACCTTTGATTCCGCTATCTTTAAGAGCTCTATCCATCTCTTTCTTGAAAGCATCCAGAGACTTGGACTCCACAGCCTTCTGGGGCAGAGCATTCCATATATCCACCACTCTCTGGGTGAAAAAGTTTTTCCTCAACTCCGTTCTAAATGGCCTACCCCTAATTCTTAAACTGTGGCCTCTGGTTCTGGACTCGCCTATCAGCGGGAACATGCTTTCAGCCTCCAGCATGTCCAATCCCTTAATAATCTTATATGTTTCAATAAGATCCCCTCTCAGCCTTCTAAATTCCAGAGTATACAAGCCCAGTCGCTCCAATCTTTTGACATATGACAGTCCCGCCATCCCGGGAATTAACCTTGTGAACCTACGCTGCACTTCCTCAATAGCAAGAATGTCGTTCCTCAAATTTGGAGACCAAAACTGCACACAGTACTCCAGGTGTGGTCTCACCAGGGCCCTGTACAGCTGCAGAAGGACCGCTTTGCTCTTATATTCAATTCCCCTTGTTATGAAGGCCAGCATGCCATTAGCTTTCTTCACTGCCTGCTGTACTTGCATGCTTGTTTTCAATGACTGATGTACAAGAATACCTAGATCTCGTTGTACTTCCCCTTTTCCTAACTTGACTCCATTTAGCTAATAATCTGCCTTCCTGCTCTTACCACCAAAGTGGATAACCTCACATTTATCCACATTAAACTGCATCTGCCATGCACCTGCCCACTCACCCAGCCTGTCCAAGTCACCCTGCATTCGCATAACATCCTCCTCACATTTCACACTGCCACCCAGCTTTGTGTCATCGGCAAATTTGCTAATGTTACTTTTAATTCCCTCATCTAAATCATTAATATATATTGTAAACAGCTGCGGTCCCAGCACTGAACCCTGCGGTACCCCACTGGTCACCGCCTGCCATTCTGAAAGGGACCCGTTAATCGCTACTCTTTGTTTTCTGTCAGCCAGCCAATTTTCAATCCATGTCAGTACTCTACCCCCAATACCATGTGCCCTAATTTTGACCACTAATCTCCAATGTGGGATTTTATCAAAGGCTTTCTGAAAGTCCAGGTACACTACATCCACTGGCTCTCCCTTGTCCATTTTCATAGTTACATCCTCAAAAAATTCCAGAAGATTAGTCAAGCACGATTTCCCCTTCAAAAATCCATGCTGACTCGGACCAATCGTGTTACTACTATCCAGATGTGTCGTAATTTCATCTTTTATAATTGACTCCAGCATCTTTCCCACCACCGACGTCAGACTAACCGGTCTATAATTCCGTTTTCTCTCTTCCTCCCTTCTTGAATAGAGGGACAACATTAGCCACCCTCCAATCCATAGGAACTGATCCTGAATCTATAGAACATTGGAAAATGATTACTATTGCATCCACGATTTCTAAAGCCACCTCCTTAAGTACCCTGGGATGTAGACCATCAGGTCCCGGGGACTTATCAGCCTTCAGACCCAACTGCCTATCCAACACCATTTCCTGCCTAATATAAATTTCCTTCAATTCATCCATTACCCTAGGTCCTTTGGCCACTATATTATCTGGGAGATTGTTTGTGTCTTCCCTAGTGAAGACAGATCCAAAGTACCTGTTCAAATCGTTTGCCATTTCCTTGTTCCCCATAATAAATTCACCCGCTTCTGTCTTCAAGGGCCCAATTTTGGTCTTAACTATTTTTTTTCCTTTTTGCATACCTAAAGAAGCTTTTACTATCCTCCTTTATATTCTTGGCTAGTTTATCTTCGTACCTCATTTTTTCTCCGCGTATTGCCTTTTTAGTTACCTTCTGTTGCTCTTTAAAAGTTTCCCAATCCTCCGGCTTCCCACTTGTCTTTGCTATGTTATACTTCTTCTCTTTTATTTTTATACTGTCCATTACTTCCTTTGTCAGCCACGGCCTCCCCTTACTCCCCTTAGGATCTTTCTTCCTCTTTGGAAGGAACTGATCCTGCACCTTCCGCATTATTCCGAGGAACACTTGCCATTGCTGTTCCACTGTCATCCCTGCTAGGGTATTGTTCCATCGAACTTTGGCCAGCTCCTCCCTCATAGCTCCATAGTTCCCTTTGTTCAACTGTAATACTGACACTTCCGAGTTTCCCTTCTCCCTCTCAAATTGTAGATTAAAACTTAACATATTATGGTCACTACCTCCTAATGGCTCCTTTACCTCGAGGTCCCTGATCAAATCCGGTTCATTGCACAACACTAAATCTAGAATTGCGTTCTCTCTGGTAGGCTCCAGTACAAGCTGTTCTAAGAATCCATCACAGAGGGACTCCACAAACTCCCTTTCTTGGAGTCCGGTACCAACCTGATTCCTCCAGTCTACCTGCATGTTGAAGTCCCCCATAACAACTGTAGCATTACCTTTGCGACATGCCAATTTTAACTCCTGATTCAACTTACACCCTACATCCAGACTACTGTTTGGGGGCCTGTAGATAACTCCCATTAGGGTCTTTCTACCCTTAGAATTTCTCAGTTCTATCCATACTGACTCTACGTCTCCTGATTCTATGTCCCCCCTCGCAAGGGACTGAATAGCATTCCTCACCAACGGACACAGAGGACACAGATGGATGGATGTGGAGAGGATGTTTCCTATAGTGGGGGAGTCTAGGACCAGAGGACACAGATAGAGTGGATGTGGAGAGGATGCTTCCTTTAGTAGGGGAGTCTATACAATGCTGTCCATTTAGAACAGAGATGAAGAGGAATTTCTTTAGCCAGAGGGTGGTGAATCTATAGAATTCATTACCATAGACAACTGTGGAGTCCAAGTTCGTGGGTATATTTAAAGCAAAGATTAATAAGTTCTTGATTAGTCGGGGCATCAAAGGTTACAGGGAGCAGTCAAGAGAATGGGTTGAGAGGGATAATAAGTCAGCTATAATGGAATGTCAGAGAAGAATCAGTTAGTGTTTCTGGAAGTCATTTGTGGGGGTTTGTGTGGGAACTGTCTGGCTCCAGTTCTGATGACATTTGCCGAATTAGCAGGCAAGTTATTGCTGAGAATTAACCCACTTATTGCTGAGAATTAACCCAGCTTTGGCTTCCTTTGTCAGAATCCTCGCAGGGCGGAAGATGAACACAGAGAAGGAGGCCGTTGAGGTAATGCAGTCTGTGGTAACTATTTGATTCTTTCTGTACATCACTCTCACTAGGTTCTGTCTAATGAGATGGCAGGTCAAAGCCTATCACTCCTCTGGGGCTTTGAACAATCCTAGCTGCGCAGTCAGCAGAGTGCGACGTACAATATCTAACCTGATGTCTTCTGCTTTGTGGCGTTTGCGAGGCAATGGAGATCAGCACAGTTACAAGCCCTGCAGCCCACAATGTTGTACTGAACCAATTAAACCAGTAATTAAATCTCTAACTAAAGTATCCCTTCTGCCTACACACTCTCCACATTCCTCCATATCAAAGTACATATACAGTCCCTATAAAAAGTATTCACCCCCCTTGGAAGTGTTATATTTTGTAGTTTTGCAACATTGAATCACAGTGGATTTAATTTGGCTTTTTGACGCTGATCAACAGAAAAAAAAACATGTCAAAGTGATCTAAATAAATTCCAAATATAAAACACAAAATTGTTGATTGCGTAAGTATTCACCCCCTTCAAGTCAATAAGTCAGAATTGGCTACACTAGTGATGATTTGGTGTGTCATATTAAAGGGGTGTAAATAGCTTGCAATCAATTATTTTGTGTTTTATGTTTGCAATTAACTTAGTTCACTTTGTAGAGATCTGTCTTCACTTTGACACACAGGAGCCTTTTTCCATTGTTCAGTGTCAAAAAAAAGCCAGATTAAATCAGTTGTGATTCAATGTTGTAAAACAATAAATATGAAAACTTCACAGAGGGCTGAATACTTTTTATAGGCACTGCATGCCGCCATATACAGCCCTGAGATTTGTTTACTTGCAGGCATTCACAGTAAATGCAAGAAACACAATAGAATCAATGAAAGACCCAACGCCCGACAGGACGGGCAAACAGCCAGGGTGCAAAAACAAAAACGGCAAATGGTGCAAGCACAAAAAGAAAGTCAAAAAAAGAAATAATAATAAATAAATAAGCTTTCTCCCATTGTCCACACTCCTCTCCTATCAAATAAAGAGTCTTTAAAATTGTGTCCAGTTCAGAAAAGTTGAGTGAAGTTCTCCCCTCCAGATCAAGAGCCTTTTGGTTGAGGGGTAATAACTGTTCCTGTACATTTCTGTGTCTATCTCAGGACTTCCTAAACCCCTCTATATTTTCTGCCTCCACCACTACTGCTGGCAGTCTGTTCTGGGCACCTACCATTCTTTTTTTTCATTTTCATTTTTAAATCTTTTTTTATTAATTATTATTGAAAATCAACAACAGAGAAAAATACATCAAAATAATCAAGACAACATATCCATATGTAGAATAAGAGTTAAACTATCAACCAAACTGAACAGTATATCAATAATAATAAAAAAAAAGTTAATGCTTTTTTTTATGGAAAAAAGAAAGAAAGAAAAAAGAACCCCTACTAACTAAAACAAAAAAAACCCTAATAACAAAAAAAAGGGGGGAAAAACCCCATTTGGAGCACAAACCCAGAGCTATACGCCATACAAGCTTCCATTTTAAAAAAAAGACATCAATCCGCCAACCAAATCCATATACCCAAGCATCAGAGAAGAACCATCTTTATTAACTCAAATCAAATGATAACGGGCAAAAGAACCCCACCTTTTCTCGAAGTCAAATCTAGGATCAAAAGTTCGACTTCTAATTTTTTCCAAACTAAGACATAACATCACCTGAGAGAACCATTGTATCAAAGTGGGAGCAGAGGCATCTTTCCATTTTAATAAAATAGCCCTTCTAGCCAATAACGTGACAAATGCAATTACGTGTTGGTCTGATATAGAACTACCGTGAATATATTGAGGGATTATACCAAACAAAACTCTGAATTTATTAGGTTGTAAATTGATTTTTAAAGCTTTAGAAATTGTAGAAAAAATAGATTTCCAAAATTGTTTCAATACAGAACACGACCAAAACATATGTGTCAATGTAGCTATCTCAGTTTTGCATCTATCACACTGACTATTTACATTAGGAAATATTTTAGACAACCTCTCCTTTGTCAAATAATAACGATGTACAATTTTAAATTGAACTAGAGAATGACTGGCACAAATCGAAGAAGAGTTAACCAGCTTTAAAATTCGCAACCAATCCTCTGTTATTAAGGTCATGTTAAGCTCTCTTTCCCAATCTTGCTTAATCTTAAGTAAAGGATAGTTATCCTGTTGTAATAGTAAATTATAAATTTTCCCAATGAAACCTTTCACTAAAGGGTTCATTTTTAAAATAATGTCTAACAGGTCAGAGTCTTGTATATATGGAAAATTACTTAAATATTCTTGTAAGAAATGTCTGACCTGAAGATATTGCAAAAAATGTGAATATGAGAGAGAGTATTTAGTTACTAATTTCTCAAAGGACATCAATCGGCCTTCTTGAAACAAGTCCATAAAGGAAAAAATTACTTTATTCCTCCAAAGAGAAAAGGTAGGATCACTAAGTGAAGGTTTAAACAAATAGTTTCGATAATTTAAACTAAAAAGGTTATATTTTTTAAGATTAAAAAAACTTACAAAATTGATACTACATTCGTAATGATTGATTAATCATAGGATTTATATTTAGAATAGAAATTTTGGCTAATTGTACAGGTAAAGGAGCTCCTAATAATGAAGTTAAATGAAATTGTTTCACAATTTTCAATTCCAGATCAACCCAAGGTGGTCGTTCCTTTTTATCGGTCCAATATAACCAAGAACACGCATAACGTATATTAACCACCCAATATTACATTCTTAAATTAGGCAAAGTAAGACCTCCATCCTTTTTTAATTTTTGTAAATGACATTTTCCAATTCGTGGTCTTTTATTATTCCAAACAAAAGATGAAATAATAGAGTCAACCTGATCAAAAAACTTCTTAGTTAGAAAAATAGGAATATTTTGAAATACATATAAAAAATTTGGTAAAATCATCATTTTAACTGCATGAATTCGACCGGCTAATGAAAGTGTAAGTGGATTCCATCTAGAAAAAAATTGCTTCATAAAATCCACTAAGGGAACTAAATTAGCTCTATAAAGGTCTCCATAATTTTTAGTGATGATAATACCTAAATATTTAAAAGAATCCGTAACTTTTAAAGGAATGTCATCATATATAGAATTGGAATCATTTAAAGGAAATAATTCACTTTTATGCAGGTTTAATTTATATCCTGAAAACAATCCAAATTCATTTAGTAATTTCAATAAACTAGGAATAGATTCTTCGGGATTCGAAACATAAACCAAAAGATCATCCGCATAAAGGGAAATCTTATGAATAGTCCCATTTATAGAAATTCCTTGAATATCTTTAGCTTCACGAAGTGCAATAGCCAAAGGTTCCAACATCAAGTTAAATAACAAAGGACTTAACGGACATCCTTGTCTCGTACCCCGGGAAAGTCGGAAAAAGGGTGATCTACAGTTATTAGTAATAACAGTGGCAATAGGGCTTTTTTGTATCAATCTAATCCATTTATTAAAATTAGTACCAAAGCTAAATTTCTCTAAAACTTTAAATAGATATTTCTATTCAACTCTATCAAATGCCTTTTCAGCATCTAGAGAAACAACACATTGGGGAGTCTTAGAGAGGGATGAGTATATAATATTTAACAATCTCCGAGTGTTAGAAAAAGAATAATGGCCTTTTATAAAATCTGTTTGATCCTGAGAACTAACTTTAGCTAGTATATTCTCCATCCGATTAGCCATTATTTTTGAAAGAATTTTGGCATCCACATTTAATAATGAAATAGGTCTATATGAAGCACAATCAGTAGGGTCTTCATCTTTCTTAAGAATTAAAGAAATAGAAGCTTCATAAAATGTGGTAGGTAACTCTCCTAGCAGAAAAGAATCTTTAAGTATTTCCAACATATAAGGAGTAAGCAAATCTTCAAATTTTTTATAAAATCCTACAGAAAAACCATCCAATCCAGGAGTTTTACCAGATTGCATTGAAAGAATAACTTTCTGAATTTCTCTTTCGGTAAGAGGAGCATCAAGAATTTGCTGATCTTCAACAGATATTCTAGGAAAATCAATCTTTTGTAAAAAGGCATACATATTAGAAGGGTCAGCTGGAAGCTGAGATTTATAGAGTTCACTGTATTAGTCTTGAAAAATTTTATTAATATCTTCATAATTACAAGCTAAACTACCATCTCCCTTACGAATTTTTAAAATTTGTCTTTTAGCTCTAACTGCTTTAAGTTGAGATGCTAATAGCTTGTTACTTTTATCTCCAAACACATAAAATTGACTTTTTAATTTAAGCAAATTTCTTTCAATAGGATAAGTTAATAGTAAATTATATTGTGATTGAAGTTCAACCCTTTGTTTAAATAAATCAACATTAGGAGAAACTGCATAAGTGTTATCCAGGTCTTTAATTTGTTTTGAAATTCTATCTAACTCTATTTTTGTCTGTTTCTTGAGTTTAGCCAAATAGGATATTATCTGACCTCGCAAATATGCTTTAAGTGTATCCCATATAATCAATTTCGAGATATCTCCCATATTATTAAGAAGAAATAATCTTTTAACTGAATCTCTATAAATTTAACAAGTCCGAACTTTGTAATAAATTTTCTGGAAAACGCCAAGGCAAGTTTACATTACTAACATCATTTAACTCAAAAGTTAAGCTTAAAGGCCATGATCTGAGACAGCAATAGCATCATATTCACATTTCTGGACTTTGGACAAAAATCGGAAATCAGCTATAAAATCAATTCTCGAAAATTTGTTACAAACATGTGAATAAGAAGAATGATCTCTATCATTAGGATGTAAATTTCCCCAGATTTCTGTCAAACCGTAATCAATTAAAAAGGAATTAATAAGGGTTGCTGATCGATTTGGAAGCTACTGATTGGTTGAACTCTTGTCAGTCAAAGGGTTTAAACATCAGTTGAAGTCACCTCCCATCAGCAGCATATATTAATTTAAGTCTGGTAATAAACCAAATACAGTTTTAAAAAAAGAAGGATCATCTACATTAGGTCCGTATAGATTAACCAGGACAATTTTTCTACTACAAATTGTTCCTTTAATAATTAAAAATCTACCATTATTATCTGAGACGATGTCTTCTTGAATAAACAAAATATTAGATTTAATGAAAATAGATACTCCCTTTGTTTTATTTTGACAAGTAGCATGGTATTGAAGGCCCTTCTATGTTTTAAAAAATCTATTTTGATCACCCGTTCTCATATGCGTTCCTTGAGCAAAAATTATATCGGACTGGAATCGATTAATAATTTTAAAAGTCTTCCTTCGCTTAATAGGGTGATTCCAGCCACATACATTCCAACTAATAACGTTTATCTGTTTAAGTACCATTGGATATTATTCTTAAACACGACAATACACGCATACCATCGTGGGCTAATCAAAGATGGCGGTGATGAATATAACCAAATAGAAAACACGCTCCATAATGGGAAAAAATACAGAAAATGTGTGTGAAAAAAATAAAATCCCACGATAAACCTCAAAATGCAAAAATGCCCCCAAACCTCCCACCATCCCCAAAGATAGAAATCCGGCAAAGGAGAAAAAAAGGCTGGAACGCATCCCCAAGAAGAAAAGCAAAAGGACAGAACTCTGCATGCCGCTCAATTTAAATAATGATTTAAAAGTTTTTACTCTCAATTCCCCCGTCCCCCTTACAAAGAAATTACGTAACCTTAAGATAAGAAAGCCCAGCAAAGAAGAAAAAAATGTTTATACTTAATCATTGAAAATAAACTAAGGATTGCAAAATCAGTCTCAAAAGACACCAAAGCCATACTGTTAACCCAAACAGTTTAACCTCTAAAGAGAGAAAAGCAGCGCCATTATTCTTTAACTTACTACCTTATTTAACAAAAGAACTAAAGCTAATTATCTATTACTAAACACTCCATAATATAAGAAAAAAGTCTATATAAACTTTTATATAGCCAGCACCTCTTCCCCAGGGCACCACTGCTCAATACAAGAGGACATGGCTTTAAGGTAAGGGGTGGGAAGTTCAAGGGGGATATTAGAGGAAGGTTTTTTACTCAGAGAGTGGTTGGTGTGTGGAATGCACTGCCTGAGTCAGTGGTGGAGGCAGATACACTAGTGAAGTTTAAGAGACACTAGACAGGTATATGGAGGAATTTAAGGTGGGGGCTTATATGGGAGGCAGGGTTTGGGAGTCGGTACAACATTGTGGGCTGAAGAGCCTGTGCTGTGCTGTACTATTCTATGTTCTATGTAAACTGTAAGCAAACTTAATTAATAAAGAAAAAGGAAGATAGAAACAGATAACCAAACCAGTTAACAATGTGTCCACTGTATTAATTCACTCCGTATACTAAACAGACTTTAAAAAAAAAAGTCATTCTTTAGTCAACCAAGAAGGTCACCTCTTCTTTAAGTAATCCATCGATCAAAGGATATCTTCAGCATACCAAAATCTTCAAAGCCTGTTTTCTTTCAGAAAATTATTCAGAAACTCTGATATCCTTCATACATCAGCCATTTCCACAATAGAATCCGATGCCACTTGGGGATCCAAGAAGACACGAGGAGTAGAATCTTTAGGAAATAATTTTAATCTCTGCGGATATCTCAGAGATGGAAAAAGTCTTTTTTCATGTTGCGATCTTCATGACAGATATGAATTTGATCTGTTGTTTCATAACTTCTTGTGGATAACCTTCATAAACACGGATCTCGGAACCGTTAAATTAAAAAACTTCCTGTTTTCTTGCACATTTTATGATTTGGTCTTTAACTTTAAAGCGAAGAAAGTTGACTAAAATTGGTCGAACTTTATCTGACGAAGTGAAAATTCTGTGAGTTCTTTCAATATCGCGAAGCTGAGATAGAATATCCAGGAACAGAGTTCGAAACAAATTGGCAAAATAATCCAATAAATTCCCATTCTCAGACCCTTCTCTAAGACCCACAATCCGAATGTTATTTCCATGCAATCTTGCGTCTAAATCGACAATTTTGCATTGAGCCTGTTCCAAGCGGGTTGAAATATCCACAATCTGACGTTTCAATTCTTTAAACTCATTATTCAAGGAAACAATATTTTCCTCAATAGTCTGTAAAGTCTGTCAGAACGACTTCAACTCAGAAGTGTTATTGTCCATTTTGTTGTCGAGACCCATCAACGCACGTTCCAAACGCTCAGCCCAGACAGGCATGTCGTCTGATTTTTCTTTCGAAGTTTTTCCCTTTCCATCGCTGGGTTCAAAAAGCTGCTTTCCACTTCTTAAAGGATAGACATAATGACCACTATTTCCCTCCAAGATCCAAAAAATAAAAGTTGAACAATTCAAAGTTTAGACTGGGGAAAAGGAGGAATGAAAGGCAGCCACAAAATTTATGTATTACTCCTTTGAGCTGCAGGCAGAAGTCCCCCTACCATTCTTGGTGCCCCACACATCTCCTTTGAACTTACATCCTCTCACCTTAAATGCATGACATCTGGTTTAAGATGGTTCAACTCTGGGGGACAAAGATATCAACTGTTCCATTATATATTGCTCAAGACTAAAAATGAGATTCTGCACATGTTGGAAATCTCCAACTTCCGATAAATTTGATCTGCCTTCTTCGATCACTGCTGTCCTGGTGAAAGAACCTCCAGTTGTGGAAGCAGTTCTATAATTTAAACCCAGAGATGGTGAAAGAACAGTGACATATTTCCCAGTCTACCCACTCCCTATTGTGAAAGTTTACTATACAAAAACAGGTAAACATAGAAAATAGGTGCAGGAGTAGGCCATTCGGCCCTTCGAGCCTGCACCGCCATTCAGTATGATCATGGCTGATCATCCAACTCAGAACCCTGTACCAGCCTTCCCTTCATACCCTCGATCCCTTTACCACAAGGGCCATATCTAACTCCATCTTAAATATAGCCAATGAACTGGCCTCAACAGTTTCCTGTGGCAGAGAATTCCACAGATTCACCACTCTCTGTGTGAAGAAGTTTTTCCTAATCTCGGTCCTAAAAGGCTTCCCCTTTATCCTCAAACTGTGACCCCTCGTTCTGGACTTCCCCAACATCGGGATCAATCTTCCTGCATCTAGCCTGTCCAATCTCTTTAGAATTTTATACGTTTCAATAAGATCCCCCCTCAATCTTCTAAATTCCAGCGAGTATAAGCCTAGTCGATCCAGTCTTTCTTCATATGAAAGTCCTGCCATCCCAGGAATCAATCTGGTGAACCTTCTTTGTACTCCCTCTATGGCAAGAATGTCTTTCCTCAGATTAGGGGACCAAAACTGCACACAATACTCCAGGTATAGTCTCACCAAGGCCTTGTACAACTGCAGTAGAACCTCCCTGCTCCTGTACTCGAATCCTCTCGCTATGAATGCCAGCATACCATTCGCCTTTTTGACCGCCTGCTGTACCTGCATGCCCACTTTCAGGTAAAGCTAAATTGTGACTAAATGCCACAAATGGATATAGAACATAGAACAGTACCACACAGGAACAGGCCCTTCAGCCTGCAGTGTTGTGCTGAATCAGTTAAATTAGTAATCAAATGACCAACTAAACTAATCTCTACTGCCTTCACAATGTCCATATCCTTTTATTTTCCTCATGTGCCTATCTAACCATCTCTTAAAAATTGCTAATCTATCTGCCTTTACCACCGTCCCAGGCTCCCACCACTCTCTGTGTAAAAAGAGCTTGCCCCTCACATTTTCTTTGAAATTGCCCCCTCTCAACTTCAATACATGCCTTCTGGTATTAGATATTCGAACCCTGGGAAAAAAATCTGTCTTCCCTGACTATATTGGACATTAGATGTAAACCATTTTCAGATGTGTGGAAGGCTGGTAGAAGTGCCAAATTAATTAAAGCCCTGTATCTATATTCACTGCATAATTCTCACTGGGATAATAGTCATGTCAGTGCAGACTGTTCTTAGTTCCATTCATCTGAATTCCCTCCACACTGTCCCGTCACACACTCCCAGGACAGGGACAGTTAGATACAGAGTGAAGCTCCCTCTACACTGTCCCGTCACACACTCCCGGGGCAGGGACAGTTAGATACAGAGTGAAGCTCCCTCTACACTGTTCCATCACACACTCCCAGGACAGGGACAGTTAGATACAGAGTGAAGCTCCCCATCAGTTTGGTTGGTAACTGTGACATTGACTTTCGTAGGTAATGGATGTCCTTCACGAGATGGGCCCTGACACTGTGGTCATCACAAGCTCTGACCTACCCTCGCAGTTAGGCAGCAACTACTTGGTGACGCTGGGCAGCCAGAGGAAAGGTGAGTGAGATTGCACCTCAGTATCAACTACAGCAGTTGACTGTCCAGTGGCCATTAGCGGGAGACAGCTCCCCTTTCCCACTTCTAATTGCTGACGATGTTCTGAAAGGCCTGACTTTAACTCTGACCCAGATGTGTGATGTACCGGTTTTACACCTTGATCCCGGGAGAACACTGTTTCGTTTGGCTATGTTCATGTATGGTTTGAATGATAACTAAATTTCAACTTCATGGGTTGGTTCGTACAGAAGACACTGTTGGCTCTTCCTTGATGGTAGCAATAAGAAGGGGGCATGTTCTGGGTGATGTGGGTCCTTTTCAAGGCATCATCTTTTGAAGAACCTTGTATGAGGACCCCTATGTCCCTCTGCACCTCTGATGTTTGAATTTTCTCCCATTATAGATAATAGTCTGCAATCTTGTTCCTTTTACCAAAATGCATTATCATACAGCAGGTGGTGGAAAAGGCGAATGGTATGCTGGCATTCATAGCAAGAGGATTCAAGTACAGGAGCAGGGAGGTTCTACTGCAATTGTACAAGGCCTTGGTGAGACCACACCTGGAGTATTGTGTGCAGTTTTGGTCCCCTAATCTGAGGAAAGACATCCTTGTCATAGAGGGAGTACAAAGAAGGTTCACCAGATTGATTCCTGGGATGGCAGGACTTTCATATGATGAAAGACTGGATCGACTAGGCTTATACTCGTTGGAATTCAGAAAATTGAGGGGGATCTTATTGAAACGTATAAAATCCTAAGGGGATTGTACAGGCTAGATGCAGGAAGATTGTTCCCGATGTTGGGGAAGTCCAGAACAAGGGGTCACAGTTTGAGGATAAAGGGGAAGCCTTTTAGGACCGAGATTAGGAAAAACTTCTTCACACAGAGAGTGGTGAATCTGTGGAATTCTCTGCCACAGGAAACAGTTGAGGCCAGTTCATTGGCTATATTTAAGAGTGAGTTAGATATGGCCCTTGTGGCTACGGGGGTCAGGGGGTATGGAGGGAAGGCTGGGGCGGGGTTCTGAGTTGGATGATCAGCCATGATCATAATAAATGGCGGTGCAGGCTCGAAGGGCCGAATGGCCTACTCCTGCACCTATTTTCTCTGTTTCTATGTCCATGTTTCATACATTTCCCAACATTGTATTCCATCTGCCATTTGTTTTTGCCCATTCTTCCAATTTGCCTAAGTCCCACTGGAAACACATTGCTTCCTCAGCACTACCTACCCCTCCTCCTGTCTTCGTATCATCTGTAAACTTTGCCACAAAGCCATCAATTCCATTATCTAAATCATGACAAACAATGTGAAAATTAGTGGTCCCAATACTGACCCCTGAGGAACAACACTGGTTATTGGCAGCCAACTAGAAAAGGTCCATTTTATTCCCGCTTACTGCCTCCTGCCTGTCAGCCATTGCTCTATCCATGCCATTATCTTTCCTGTAACAGCATAGGATTTTATCTTGTTAAGCAGCCTCACGTGTGACACCTTATCAAGCGCCTTCTTTGAAAATCCACTACCTTTCCTTTGTCCACCCTGCTTGTTACTTCCTCGAAGAACTCAACAGTTTTGTGAGGCAAAATTCCCCTTTAGATTATGAGAACACTCAGTCCTCTTTTATTGTCAATTAGAAATGCATACATTCATTAAGAAATGATACAATGTTTCTCCGGAGTGATATCACAGAAAACAGGACAAACCAAAGACTCACACTGACAGAACCACATAATTATAACATATAGTTACAGCAGTGCAAAGCAATACCATAATTTCATGAAGAACAAACCATGGGCATGGTAAAAATAGTCTCAAAGTCCCCGAGTCGATCGACTCCCGAGTCCCCGATAGCAGGCGGCAAAAGGGAGAAACTCCCTGCCATAAACCTCCAGACACCGTCAACTTGCCGATGCCTTGGAAGCAGCCGAACACAGCCGACACTGAGTCTATCTGTCCGAAAACTTCGAGCCTCTGACCAGCCCATCCGATACAGCCTCCCGAGCTCCATCCTCTGCCTTCGGCCTCGCCCCGGCCGCTGAAACACGCAAAACCGAGGATTTCGGGGCCTTCTTCTCCGGAGATTCCGGTTACCACACAGTAGCAGCGGCAGCGAAGCGGGCATTTCAGAAGTTTTCCAGGTGTTCCTCCGTACTCTCACGTCTGCCTCCATCAAATCAGAATTGTGCACGGTCCCCTACTTGACAGATAACAGCCATCACCACCGAAGTGGCTGCGCATGCGTTACAGAAACCATGCTAACATTGACTTATTTTATCATTAATCTCCAAGCACCCTGAACTGTGAGGAATTTAATGTAAGTAATATACATAGAAAAATAATAACTGTATTTATTGAGCACCTTTCATATAGATGATGGAGTTTACAATGGGTTAAAATGAAAAACTTGAAAATAAAATAAAAAATAAAAATAAACTTCAAAATAAAAGTCAAAGATGTTTGTTAAAAGCAAGGTTATATAAATAAGTTTTGAGCTGGTGTTTAATAAAAGTTTAATAGAAGTTCCAACCTTTTTATATGCCATGGACCCATACCATTAACTGAAGGGTCCATGGACCCCAAGTTGGAAAATAGTTTTAAATGGATGTTAAAGTAATTGAGAGTTCAATCACTTTGGACACAAATGATTAGAAGTCCTAATGTAGTGAAGCTCTGGTGAGAAGTGACACCAAGGTCCATGAAAACACACACACAATGCTGGAGGAGCTCAGCAGGTCAGGCAGCATCTATGGAGATGGATAAACAGTTGATGTTTCGGGCTTCATCAGGAAAGGCCTTAGCCCAAAATATCAAGTCCTGATGGAAGGTCTTGATCCAAAACTTCGACTGGTTATTTATATCCATAGATGCTGCCTGAGTTCCTCCAGTATTTTCTGTTTCACTGGATTTCTAGCGTTTTGCAGAGTCTCTTGTATTTATGAAGATAGACAGTTCTTTCTTTCAAGGCTGACGGAAACTCAGCCTTCATATCCAGAGGAGGCATAAGAGGCTGCAGGTGCTGGAATCTCATGCAACAAATAATATGCTGGAGGAAATTGGCAGGCCAGGCAGCATCTATGGAAAAGAGTACAGCCATTGTTTCGGGCCAAGACTCACCAGCCTTGATGAGTCTCATCACCTGGAACATGTCCTTGTCTCATTGGTACTACTGGGGGGGGGGGGGAAGCGTGGGTGAGACATGTCCTTGACTCATTGGTACCATTGGGAGAGGGGGGTGAGCCTGAATACATACACATACACACACACACACACACACACACACAGCAATTCAGGAACGGCTTCTTCCCCTCCACCATCAGATGTCTGAATGGACATTGGACCCATGAACATGACCGTACTTTTTCCCCAATTTTTGCTACACACACAATATTTCTATTTCTCACCCTTTGTGTGTTGTGTATGTGTATTTTCCCCTCAATCTCAGGTCCTCTACCAGAAGCCTGGGAGCCTGAGGGTTCAGCATCTTCTGGACTGAGATCTCAGATGTCGTTCCTGGGATTTGTTGGAGCCATTTTCCCAGTCCGGGTGTCACAGCTCCAAGTGCTCCTATCACCACTGGGATTACTCTGGCTTTAACCTTCCACATCCTTTTTATCTGCTCTTACGAGCCCTGGTATTTCTCCAGCTTCTCATATTCTTTCTTCCTGATGTGACTGGCATTTGGGATTGCCACATCTATTACTATTGCTTTCTTCTGGTCCTTGTCCAGTATTACTAAGTCTGGTCAGTTGGCCAGTACCTGCTTATCAGTCACTATTTGGAAGTCCCACAGGATCTCAGCTCTGTCATTCTCCACGACCTTCTCAGGTGTTTCCCATTCGGATTTGGGAGAGTCAAATCCATACACAGCACAGATATTCCTGCATCTTGGTTATGCTGACCCTGCCTGCATCTTGTACCCTGTGTTGGATGGTTTCAGCTGATTCCTTGCACAGTCTGAACCTTGGGTCTCTTCTGGTGTGACAGACCCCTGCTTCTTTCGCTCTTGTGCTCAGCGCCTGGGTCTCTTCTGGTGTGACAGACCTCTGCTTCTTTCGCTCTTGTGCTCAGCGCCTGGGTCTCTTCTGGTGTGACAGACCCCTGCTTCTTTCGCTCTTGTGCTCAGCGCCTGGGTCTCTTCTGGTGTGACAGACCCCTGCTTCTTTCGCTCTTGTGCTCAGCGCCTGGGTCTCTTCTGGTGTGACAGACCCCTGCTTCTTTCGCTCTTGTGCTCAGCGCCTGGGTCTCTTCTGGTGTGACAGACCCCTGCTTCTTTCGCTCTTGTGCTCAGCGCCTGGGTCTCTTCTGGTGTGACAGACCCCTGCTTCTTTCGCTCTTGTGCTCAGCGCCTGGGTCTCTTCTGGTGTGACAGACCCCTGCTTCTTTCGCTCTTGTGCTCAGCGCCTGGGTCTCTTCTGGTGTGACAGACCCCTGCTTCTTTCGCTCTTGTGCTCAGCGCCTGGGTCTCTTCTGGTGTGACAGACCCCTGCTTCTTTCGTTCTTGTGCTCAGCGCCTGGGTCTCTTCTGGTGTGACAGACCCCTGCTTCTTTCGCTCTTGTGCTCAGCGCCTGGGTCTCTTCTGGTGTGACAGACCCCTGCTTCTTTCGCTCTTGTGCTCAGCGCCTGGGTCTCTTCTGGTGTGACAGACCCCTGCTTCTTTCGTTCTTGTGCTCAGCGCCTGGGTCTCTTCTGGTGTGACAGACCCCTGCTTCTTTCGCTCTTGTGCTCAGCGCCTGGGTCTCTTCTGGTGTGACAGACCCCTGCTTCTTTCGCTCTTGTGCTCAGCGCCTGGGTCTCTTCTGGTGTGATAGACCCCTGCTTCTTTCGCTCTTGTGCTTAGCGCCTGGGTCTCTTCTGGTGTGACAGACCCCTGCTTCTTTCGCTCTTGTGCTCAGCGCCTGGGTCTCTTCTGGTGTGACAGACCCCTGCTTCTTTCGTTCTTGTGCTCAGCGCCTGGGTCTCTTCTGGTGTGACAGACCCCTGCTTCTTTCGCTCTTGTGCTCAGCGCCTGGGTCTCTTCTGGTGTGACAGACCCCTGCTTCTTTCGCTCTTGTGCTCAGCGCCTGGGTCTCTTCTGGTGTGACAGACCCCTGCTTCTTTCGCTCTTGTGCTCAGCGCCTGGGTCTCTTCTGGTGTGACAGACCCCTGCTTCTTTCGTTCTTGTGCTCAGCGCCTGTTCTTGTGCAGCCATGAGCACAGCCTCTGTGCTGTCGCTCAGCTCTGCCATTTCCAGCCATTGGTAGGACTTCCTTATGTCAGCCACCTCTGAGATCTGACAATGGCACATCCCCAGGCAGTGGCTTGTCCTGCCATGGCCTCTGGTCCTCTGGCTCTGCTTCATCCACTTCTATTTCCATATCCCCTGGCTGCTGTCTGAAGTATTCTCCTGGCAGGTTGTCCTTGGGGGCCATCTTCCTGACGTATTCATGGTTGATTTGTATTTCTTCCAGGACTGTGGCCTTGACACCTCCAAGTCCCTGTCCTCCTTTATTCTGCTGGATGTACAGTCACTCAGCGCTGGACTGTGGCTGGAATCCTCCATGTATTGTTAGTCATTTTGGGGCCTTGATGTCATTGGCTTCCAGCTGGTTCTTTGGCCAGCACACTACTGCAGTTGGGTATCTGATGACTGGTAGGGTGAATGTATTGATGGCTCTGATCTTGTTCTTTCCATTCACTATCTCCAAAATCCTCTCCCACTGAGACCTGACACCTGATCAGGTTCATTTCCCAATACCAGATCAAGTACAGCCTCTCCTCTTGTAGGCTTATCTACATATTGTGTTTGGAAACCTTCCTGAACACACCCAACAAACTCCACCCCATCTAAACCCCTCACTCTAGGGAGATGCCAATCAATATTGGGGAAATTAAAATCTCCCACCACAACAACCCTGTTATTATTACACCTTTCCAGAATCTGTCTCCCGATCTGCGCCTCGATGTCCCTGTTACTATTGGGAGGTGTATATGTTTTGAAATCTGTCGATTTGTGGTAGCAGTATAGCACAATATATAAAAGGTATAATTACAACAAGAAATACATGTTAAAAACAATTAAATAAGTAGTACGAAAGAGAGCAAAATGGCTATATTTTATATTTTGTGACATGTTTTTCTGAAATTTGGGCCGCCAGAAAGAATTCCTCCCGAATAACCCATCAATTCCCCTTTCTGTCTCTGGAGTTTCAAACGAGCCATTGGTTCACTTTGGTAGGTCAAATTTGATGGCAGAATATAGTATTAATGGTAAGACTCTTGGCAGTGTGGAGGATCAGAGGGATCTTGGGGTCCGAGTCCATAGGACACTCAAAGCTGCTACACAAGTTGACTCTGTGGTTAAGAAGGCATATGGTGCATTGGCCTTTATTAATTGTGGGATTGAGTTTAGGAGCCAAGAGGTAATGTTGCAGCTATATAGGACCCTGGTCAGACCCCACTTGGAGTACTGTGCTCAGTTCTGGTCATCTCACTACAGGAAGGATGTGGAATCTATAGGAAGGGTGCAGAGGAGATTTACAAGGATATTGCCTGGATTGGGTAACATGCCTTATGAGAATAGGCTGAGTGAGCTCGGCCTTTTTTCCTTAGAGTGACGGAGGATGAGAGGTGACCTGATAGAGGTGTATAAGATGATGAGAGGCATTGATCGTGTGGATAGTCAGAGGCTTTTTCCCAGGGCTGAATTGGCTAACACAAGAGGGCATAGTTTTAAGGTGCTTGGAAGTGGGTATCGAGGGGACGTCAGGGGTAAGTTTTTTACGCAGAGAGTGGTGAATGCGTGGAATGGGCTGCCGGTGACAGTGGTGGAGGCGGATACGACAGGGTCTTTTAAGAGACTCCTGGACAGGTACATGGAGCTCAGAAAAATAGAGGGCTATGGGTAACCTGAGGTAATTTCTCAAATAAGTACATGTTCGGCACGGCATTGTGGGCCGAAGTACCTTAGGTTGTGCTGTAGGTTTTCTATGTTCTATGCCGATAAGACACAAAAGCAGAAACGGGCCATTCGGCCCTTCAAGTCTGTTCTGCCATTCCATCATTGCTGATTTATTTTCCCTTTTTACACCAGAGTTATTAATTCTGATTCTGTAAATCTTGGTGCAAAGTCTGCTGTTTATTTCATTCATCAGTAAAATCACTCCTGGGATTCCTGCTGGGATCAAAATTTAATTATTTCCACTTGACTCCCTTTAGACAATTGTAGAAGTTCCTGCAATTTTTTTGTTAACGTTTTGCTAATCGTAATCTATCTTCTGCCTTTCTATCAGTTTTTGTTCTCTGAAACTCTCTTTAAATTTACAACAAAATAAGCCTCTTCTTTTAACCTTATCCACTGTCTGCCCTCTCGGCCGACAACACACTCCGCACTTTTAATCTCATCCCCTCCCCTCTCGGCCGAACACAGGCTCCACATGTCATGCAGCGTGAAACAGACCCTTCAGCCCGACTTGTCCATGCTAACCAAGAAGCCGATCTGTGAGTGAGTGACCTTTGCCCAAATTTCACTCTGCTGAAAATCAGCCACGTAATGTAAGGTGGAAAAGAATGTAAATATTTATTCACCCACTGCGAGGAACAGGATGCTGACCAACAAGCAGCCTGCTGCATCTCCCATGTAGTAGTCATCTTCTGTCAGCTCTGCAGACCACAGTGGGAATAGTGTGACAGCAATCACTGCCACAATATGTAATGGAAAACCCAACAAAAAGCAGTGGAGCGTGGCCCAGCCCATCACCAGTGGAGCCCTCCCCACCACTGGGCACACCCACATGAAACACAGTTGCAGGAAGGCAGCATCCATCATTAG
Organism: Mobula hypostoma; assembly: GCF_963921235.1. Classification (NCBI taxonomy): domain Eukaryota; kingdom Metazoa; phylum Chordata; class Chondrichthyes; order Myliobatiformes; family Myliobatidae; genus Mobula; species Mobula hypostoma. Next base: position 4,567,306 of record NC_086102.1, on the reverse strand, counting down.
GGACCCCCACCATCCAGGAAAAATCTCTTCTCACTGTTGCGATCAGGAAGGAGGTACAGGAGCCTCAGGACTTGCACCAGCAGGTTCAGGAACTTGTATTACCTCTCAACAATCAGACTCTTCATCAGCATGGACAACATATGGATCACTTTCAAGGACTCAACGAGTCTTTCTCGATGTTATTTATTATTATTTATAGAAACATAGAAAACCTAGAGCACAGTACAGGCCCTTCGGCCCATGATGTTGTGCCAAATACCAACTTACTTTAGAGATTACCTAGGGTTACCCATAGCTCTATTTTTCTAAGCTCCATGTAGCTCTGCAGGAGTCTCTTAAAACGGGACCCCAACCTTTTTTGCACCGCGGACTGGTTTAATATTGATGATGCTCTTGCGGACCGGCTGACAGGACGGGGGGGGGCGGGGTTCAAGTTCAACAATGCGTGACAGGGAATGAGGAAAGGTGCAGCTGACTCATATCATTCCATATCGCCAAATTATATTATTTCCCCACGGCCCGGTGGTTGGGAACCACTGTCTTAAAAGACCCTATCGTATCCGCCTCCACCACTGGCGCTGGCAGCCCATTCCATGCACTCACCACTCTCTGCGTTTATTAAAAAAAATAACAACAACAGTTGATGAAGGCCAATGCACCATATGCTTTCTTAACCACAGAGTCAACCTGCACAGCAGCTTTGAGTGTCCAATGGACTCGGACCCTAAGATCCCTCTGATCCTCCACACTGCCAAGAGTCTTACCATTAATACTGTATTCTGCCATCATATTTGACCTACCAAAATGAACCACCTCACACTTATCTGGGTTGAACTCCATCTACAATTTCTCAGCCCAATTTTGCATCCTATCGATGTCCCGCTGTAACCTCTGACAGCCCTCCAACCTATCCACAACACCTCCAACCTTTGTGTCATCAGAAAATTTACTAATTCATCCCTCCACTTCCTCATCCATGTCATTTATAAAAAATCACGAAGAGAAAAGGTTCCAGAACAGATCCCTGAGGCACACCACTGGTCACTGACCCCCATGCAGACTATGACCCGTCTACAACCACTCTTTGCCTTCTGTAGGCAAGCCAGTTCTGGATCCACAAAGCAATGTCCCCTTGGATCCCATGCCTCCTTACTTTCTCAATAAGCCTTGCATGGGGTACCTTATCAAATGCCTTGCTGAAATCCATATACACTACATTTACTGCTCTTCCTTCATCAATGTGTTTAGTCACATTCTCAAAAAATTCCATCAGGCTTGTAAGGCACGACCTGCCCTCGACAAAGCCATGCTGACTATTCCTAATCATATTATGCCTCTCCAAATGTTCATAAATCCTGCCTCTCAGGATCTTCTACATTAGTGGTCACCAACCTTTTTAAGCCCAAGATCCCCTACCTCAACCTCAGTGAAAGGCAAGATCTACCTACTAAATCATTTAGAGAAAAAATAGCTCAGATTGTACTTCCAATTTGAGGCCTTTTATTTGGGCAAATTGTATTTGAATTACACAAAATACTTTTGTCAAACTTTCAAATTAATTCAAACAAGAAAACACTGTAGCTGGCATATCAAACAGGCCATAGCTGTCTTTCTTTAAGAATATTACAATACTTCACACCTTTAATTCTAAGTTTCATTATTTAGTTTTATTTCAACATGTTGCACTCAGTGTGATGACTGGGGCTGAATACTTTCTGCTAGTTCCCTGATATTTGGCTCATAACTACAGACAGCCAGTCTGTGAGGTGTAGGGTTGCCAACTGTCCCGTATTTCCCCCACTAAGGTAGAACGTTCCTATGAAACCTTTCGTGCCGAAATGCTTTACGCCGAAGAAGCAATTACCATTAATTTATATGGAAAAAAATTTTGAGCGTTCATAGACCCAAAAAAATAACCTACCAAATCGTACCAAATAACACATAAAACCTAAAATAACACTGATATATAGTAAAAGCAGGAATGATATGATAAATACACAGCCTATATAAAGTAGAAATAATGAAAATTAAGCCAAAACCAATTGGTGGGGTAAAGAGAAGAAATCGGCACATACGCGCATGTGCACACAGGTGTACACGCAAGGCTTCATGGTCTTGGTAGTCTTTCTCGGGGTAAACACAAATGTCCCGGGATTTGACTGCTACTTTTGTCTGTTATTTGGGAGTGAGAAAGTTGGCAACCCTAGTGAGGTGTCTGTCAGTAAGTCAGCTCCTGTACTTAGATTTAATAATTTTCATCTGTGAAAATACAATTTCACATAGATGTTGACCTGAAGTAGGCACTGACTTTTAGTGCTATAAAACCAACGCGCACACCGCGCATTGCTGGGGCCCCATCGGTAGTAATTGCCACCAGTTTATGAATGGGGATGTCATTTTCATGGACATTTTTTTAAACTCATTGTAAATATCCTCACCTCTCGTTCTTTCCTTTAATTGCAAAAGAGTGAGGAAGTCCCTCTTTGTTGTAAAATCCTGGAAAGCCATTCTGACTAATACAACAAGCTGAGCTGTTTGCATTACATCCAGGGATTCATCGAACTGTAGTGAAAAATATTCACGTCCTCTGACGGTGACTCTACCCTCCTTGTCACTGTTGCGGGGCCAAGTGGTATATTATGTATTGCGGTTGTGATGTCGTTTTTGTTTTTAAAGTCATTAAAAACAGTCTCTGCGGTAATGGCCATTGCTTCCTTGAATAAATCACCATCTGTAAAAGGCTTCTTGTGTTTAGCCAAAAGGTGACTTACACAAAATGATGCTTCAATAGCAGCCTTATTCCGAGCTGCATGTTTTGTGAAAAATGATTGCTGGGCCTTCAACCCCGATTTCAGCTCAACTTTCCTGGCACGAATTGCGCTGTTCGGGGGGTAGGTGTCTTTAAATTCCTGGTGGTTGGTGTTGTGGTGCCACTCCAGATTCCCTCTTTTAGTCAGTGCTTGTGTTTGGTGGCACAACATACATACAGACTTGTCTTTCACCAAGGTAAATGGAAATTCCTCTTCCCATTCTGGATGGAATTTGTATGTTTTCGCCTTCTTTCGTGGAGCCTCCGCCATGCTATCAGGGTATCCCGAGCGATTGCCGATTGCGTGGCCTCTGATCTGAGCCGACATTTACGTGCCAGGCAACACCTAATTAATTAGTTTGTTTATTTCGGCTTTTTTTCTTAAAAATGTGCTGTGTGCATCCTGCCTACCGCTGCACCCCTGCCTGCTTCACGGCCCCGAGGTTGGGGACACTGCCGCGTATTGATGTTTGCGACACTCTGTACTCTTATCCCTAATCTGATTGGTCACTTTGATGCAGCACAGGCTACGCTGAAAACGTGGTGCATGGCGGGAGAAGTACACACATGCGCACTGAGCAGAAAGAACGGAACGAAACCCCCGCAACCCGGAAACAATCTCTCTTTACAAACAGCTTTTTAGTGAAAATATTGCTATATTACCATTATCCCAATTAGTATTATTTACTTTTATAATGCTCACATTACAACAGTATTTGTGTATTTATTTTTGATTTTTCTTCGGGATCTACTGGGAAAGTCTGAAAGATCGATTGGTCAATCGCGATTGACAAGTTGGCGACCCCTACTCTACATCAACTTGCCAACCTCTGAAGTAAGACTCACTGGTCTATAACTTCCTGGGCTATCTCTACTCCCTTTCTTGAATACGGGAATAACATCTGCAACCCTCCAATCCTCTGGAACCGCTCCCGTCCCCATTGATGATGCAAAGATCATCACCAGAGGCTCAGCAATCTCCTCCCTTGCCTCCCACAGTAGCCTGGGGTACATCTCATCCGGTCCTGGCGACTTATCCAACTTGATGCTTTCCAAAAGCTCCAGCACATCCTCTTTCTTAATGTCTATGTGCTCAAACTTTTCAGTCTGTTGTAATTTATCCCTACAATCACCAAGGTCCTTTTCTGTAGTGAATACTGAAGCAAAGTATTCATTAAGTTCCTCCGCTGTCACACTCGATTGGTTCTATTCTCTCACGTCTTATCCTGTTGCTCTTCACAGACTTGTAGAATGCCTTGGGGGTTTCTCTTAATCCTGCTCGCCAAGGCCTTCTCATGGCCCCTTCTGACTCTCCTAATTTCATTCTTAAGCTCCTTCCTGCTAGCCTTATAATCTTCTCAATGTCTAGCTTTTTGAACTTTTCGTAAGTTTTCCTTTTCTTCTTGACTAGATTTTCAACAGCTTTTGTACACCACGTTTCCTGTACCTTCTTTTCCGTCTCATTGGAATGTACCTGTGCAGAACTCCACGCAAACATCCCCTGAACATTTGCCACATTTCTTCTGTATATTTCCCTGAGAACATCTGTTCCCAATTTATGATTCCAAGTTCCTGCCTGATAGCTTCATATTTCCCCTTACTTCAATTAAACGCTTACCTAACTTGTTTGTTTGTCCCTCTCCAATGCTGAGGTAAAGGAGGTAGAATTGTGATCACTATCTCCAAAATGCTCTCCCACTGAGAGACCTGACACCTGACCAGATTCATTTCCCAGTACCAGATCAAGTACAGCCCCTCCTCTTGTAGGCTTATCTGCATATTTTGTCAAGAAACCTTCCTGAACACACCTAACAAACTCTACCCCATCTAAACCCCTTGCTCTAGGACAGGGGTAGGCAACCTACGGCCCATGGGCCACATTCGGCCAGTGAGCAAATATTGAGATATTATGCTTATCCGGCCTGTGAACGATTTTACCTTATTCTGAGTGTTTCACGCGACCACACTGATGGACATGCATGGTGTCTTTTTACACTGGCTCCAGGTTCCGTTTTGTTCCAAACTAAACACCAGTATATACGAATGACAGGAAGACAGACTACCTTATTAATATGTATTGGATACTCTCCGTGCACGCACAGGTTTTCAGATGGGATTGTTCAAATTTGTAAACAGAAACAGTGTCACTGTGTTTTCCACGCTAAATATCCAGATATTTACATGTGCTACGATACTTGTTGAATAAAATCAAAGGAAAAAATGCCAATGACAATGAATGCAAAACGCAGGAAGGTAGATGCTGAGTGTTGAAAAATCAGTGAAAATAAAGGAAATACCCGTGCCAGCTATGACGTCTCAAAACATATTGCAGAAAAGATGAAACCTTTTACAAATGGAGAGTGTGTCAAAGAATGTTTACTGGCAGTGGTGGATATTGTCTGTCCTGAAAAGAAATCTTTATTTGCATCTATCAGCCTGTCAGCAAGAACGATCACATGGCGAGTTGAAGAAATATCAGCAGATGTTAAAAGATCCTAACTTCCACCCACAGAGAGACAGTAGACAATCCCACCATGATTTCCTTCTTTACTGCAGTCGTGACACTATCTCTGATCAGCAGTGCCATGCCCCACCTCTTTTGCCTCCCTCCCTGTCCTTTCTGAAACATCTAAAGCCCGGCACTTGAAGTAACCATTCCTGCCCCTGAGCCATCCAAGTCTTTGTAATGGCCACAACATCATAGCTCCAAGTACTGATCCATGCTCTAAGCTCATCTGCTTTGTTCATGATGCTACTTGCATTAAAATAGCCACATCTCAAACCATCTGTCTGAGCATATCCCTTCTCTATCACCTGCCTATCCTCCCTCTCACACTGCCTACAAGCTTTCTCTATTTGTGAGCCAAGCACCCCTTCCTCCGTCTCTTCAGTTCGGTTCCCATTCCCCCAGCCCCCCAGCCATTCTACTTTAAACTCTCCCCAATAGCCTTAGCAAACCTCCCTGCCAGGATATTGGTCCCCCTCGGATTGAAGTGCAACCTGTCCTTTTTGTACAGGTCACACCTGCCCCAGAAGAGGTCCCAATGATCCAGAAATCTGAATCCCTGCCTGTGCTCCAATCCCTCAGCCACACATTTATCCTCCACCTCACTCTATTCCTATACTCACTGTCGCGTGGCACAGACAGTAATCCCAAGTTTACTACCTTTGAGTTCTTGCTTCTCAACTTCCTTCCTAACTCCCTGTAGTCTGTTTTCAGGACCTCCTCCCTTTTCCTACCTATGTCATTGGTACCAATATGTACCACGACCTCTGGCTGTTTAGGATATAGTGGACATGATCAGAAACAACCCGGACCCTGGCACCTGGGAGGCAAACTGCCATCTGTGTTTCTTTCCTGTGTCCATAGAATCGGCTGTCTGACCCCCTAACTATAGAGTCCCCTATCACTACTGCCATCCTCTTCCTTTCCCTACCCTTCTGAGCCACAGGGCCAGACTCTGTGCCAGAGGCACGGCCACTGTTGCTTCCCCCAGGTAAGCTGTTTTCCCACCCCCCACCAACAGTTCTGAAACAGGATTACTTATTGTTAAGGGGAACAGCCACAGCGGTACTCTCTAGTATCTGACTCTTGCCCTTCCCTTTCCTGACTGTTATCCACTTACCTGTCTCCCCAGGCCCCGGTGTGACTACTTGCCTATAGCTCCTCTCCATCACCTCCTCACTGTCCCTGACCAGACGAAGGTCATCGAGCTGCATCTCCAGTTTTCTAACGCTGTCCCTAAGGAGCTGCAGCTGGATGCACCTGGCGCAGATAATGGCCGTCTCGGAGGCTGGGAGTCTCTTGGACTTTCCACATCTGACAGCCGGTGCAGAACACCAGCCTCACGGACATGCTTCCTTCTCCTGTTCCTCACAAGTAGCTTACCTGGCCTTGTTGAATCAAAGCCCTCCTACTCAGTCTCCCTCTACAAAACACCCACTCGATAAAACTGACTTCTTTTAAATCCTTCCCGCTGGTCTAACTCGCTGACATCCACGACTTGTGCAGTCGTGCCTCAGTTTTTATGTTTTGTATTATTTTGCACATTATCTGTCTGTGTGTAATTGTTCATTGATTCCCTTCTATTTGTTGTCCTGTGAATGCCTACAAGAAAATGAATCTCAGGGTGACTGATACAGTTTATAGTTTGAACTTTGAACTGATCAACAGTGAAACACAGTGTGTTAGCCTCCGAATTCAGGGTAGTGAAACAGAACACGTGAGCAAAGTATAATGGAGTCACACACAAATGGATTTCCAGCGTCTGCAGAATCTCTCTGTCCGTGGGTGTGGTAGAGGGGTAAGAGGGAGCTGCACAGGAGTGAGCAGAGAAGACAGAGCAGGAAACCAAACAGATGGTATAATAAGTATATATAAATCATGGTACCTGAAGGCTTCTAAGTTGCCCTCTAATCTAAGGTCACCGGCTTGAGTTACAAATCGCCATGGAGATAAAGTTCTTGCAGATTATCATGTTACATTTTCTGCAAACATTGATTATTTCTTGAGTAATTCTCTTCACTGCTGTACTGCTACCCCCAGGGATCTGAGGAGCTTTAGATATCCCTTCTTATCTCCTCGCGGAACATAGAACAGGGATCTCACTGAAACCTGTTGAATATTAAAAGACCTTGACAGAGTGGGTGTGGGGAGGATTTTTCCTCTTGTGGAGGTCTCTACAACCAGAGGGCACGGCTTCAGAGTGGAGGGACATCCATTCAGAATAGTAATGAGGAATTCCTTTCGTCAGAGGGTCGGCAAGTCAAGTTTATTGTCATTTAACTATATATATATGTATATAATTGGGAGCAAGAAGGCTGCGAGTGAGTGAACGGCTGATTTTTCAGAGCGAAGGGAGGTTTTTACTACTCGAGGTAAAAGAGAGGCAAGACTGTGCAGGCACGTGACGTCAGCCAGTAGAGCGTGAAAGGTTTGAAAAGAAGACGGCCGTATCTGGCTGGCAGCAGAGTGAGAGGTGGTAGAGTGACTGGGCTTAGGCGGTAATGGGACGAGGCGAGGTAGGTTTACTGGTGTTAACTGCGGAAAGGAGGAACTATGAGTGTGAGGCCAGTTTTCTGTGCTTGGTGTCAGATGTGGGAGATCCTGGAGTCTCCCAGCCTCCCGGACGGCCACATCTGCACCAGGTGTGTCGAGCTGCAGCTCCTAAGGGACTGGGTCAGGGAACTGGAGATGCAGCTCGATGACCTTCACCTGGTCAGGGAGAGTGAGGAGGTGATAGAAAGGATTTATAGGCAGATGGTCACACCGGGGCCACGGGAGACAGACAAGTGGGTCACAGTCAGGAGGGGGAAGGGGAAGAGTCAAGTACTAGAGAGTACCCCTGTGGCTGTACCCCTTGACAATAAATACTCCTGGTTTAGTACTGTTTGGGGGGGGGGGGGAGACAGACTACCTGGGGGAAGCAACAGTGTCGTGCCTCTGGCACAGAGTCTGGCCCTGTGGCTCAGAAGTGTAGGGAAAGGAAGAGGAAGGCAGTAGTGATAGGGGACTCTATAGTTAGGGGGTCAGACAGGTGATTCTGTGGACGCAGGAAAGAAACTCGGATGGTAGTTTGCCTCCCAGGTGCCAGAGTCCAGGATGTTTCAGATCGATTCCAAGATATCTTGAGGTGGGAGGGAGAACAGCCAGAGGTCGTGGTACATATCGGTACCAATGACATAGGTAGGAAAAGGGAGGAGGTCCTGAAAACAGACCACAGGGAGTTAGGAAGGAAGTTGAGAAGCAGGACTGCAAAGGTAGTAATCTCGGGATTACTGCCTGTGCCACGTGACAGTGAGTATAGGAATAGAATGAGGTGGAGGATAAATGTGTGGCTGAGAGATTGGAGCAGGGGGCAGGGATTCAGATTTCTGGATCATTGCAGCCTCTTTTGGGACAGGTGTGACCTGTACAAAAAGGATGGGTTGCACATGAATCCCAGGGGACCAATATCTTGGTGGGGAGGTTTGCTAGGGCTACTGGGGAGAGTTTGAACAAGAATTGTTGGGTGGGAACCGAACTGAAGAGACTGGGAAAGAGGAGGTTGGCTCACAAATAGAGAAAGCTTGTAGACAGTGTGTCAGGGAGAATAGGCAGGTGACAGAGAAGGGACGCGCTCAGATGAACGGTTTGAGATAACAGTACCTGGAGATATGATGCAGTGGCCATTACAGAGACTTGGATGGTTCAGGAACAGGAATGGTTACTTCAAGTGCCGGGCTGTAGATCTTTCAGAAAGGACAGGGAGGGAGGCAAAAGAGGTGAAGGCGTGGCACTGTTGATCAGAGATAGTGTCACGGTTGTAGAAAAGGTGGACACCATGGAGGGATTGTCTATGGAGTCTCTGTGGGTGGCGATGAGGAAAAGGAAGGGATCAATAACTTTACTGGGTGTTTTTTATAGGCTGCCCAATAGTAACAGGGATATCGAAGAGCAGATAGGGAAACAGATCCTGGAAAGGTGTAATAATAACAGAGTTGTCGTGATGGGAGATTTTAATTTCCCAAATATCGATTGGCACCTCCTTAGAGTAAGGGACTTAGATGGGGTGAAGTTTGTTAGGTGTGTTCAGGAAGGTTTCTTGACACAATATGTAGATAAGCCTACAAGAGGAGAGGCTGTATTTTATTTGGTATTGGGAAATGAACCTGGTCAGGTGTCAGATCTCTCAGTGAGAGAGCATTTTGGAGATAGTGATCATAATTCTATCTCCTTTACAATAGCATTGGAGAGAGATAGGAACAGACAAGTTAGAAAAGCAACTCGCACAAAATGCTGGTGGAACGCAGCAGGCCAGGCAGCATCTATAGGGAGAAGTACAGTCAACGTTTTGGGCCGAGACGCTTCATCAGGACTAACTGAAAGAAGAGCTAGTAAGAGATTTGAGAGAGAGGGGGGGAAATCCAAAATGATAGAAGACTAGAAGGGGAGGGATGGAGCCAAGAGCTGGACAGTTGATTGGCAAAAGAAATACAAGGCTGGAGAAGGGAGAGGATCATGGGAGGGGAGGCCTAGGGAAAAAGAAAGGGGGAGGGGAGCACCAGAGGAAGATGGAGAGAAGGCAAGGAGTTACTGTGAGAGGGACAGGGAGAGAAAAAAAGGGGGAATAAATAAATAAGGGATGGGGTAAGAAGGGGAGGAGGGGCATTAACGGAAGTTAAAGAAGTCAGTGTTTACGCCATCAGGTTGGAGGCTACCCAGACGGAATATAAGGTGTTGTTCCTCCAACCTGAGTGTGGCTTCATCTTGACAGTAGAGGAGGCCGTGGATAGACATAGCAGAATGGGAATGGACGTGAAATTAAAATGTGTGGCCACTGGGAGGTCCTGCTTTCTCTGGTAGACAGAGCGTAGGGTTTCAGCGAAACAGTCTCCCTGTCTGCGTCGGGTCTCGCCAATATATAGAAGGCCACATCGGGCGCACCGGACGCAGTATATCACCCCAGCCAACTCACAGGTGAAGTGTCGCCTCACCTGGAAGGACTGTCTGGGGCCCTGAATGGTGGTGAGGGAGGAAGTGTAAGGGCATGTGTAGCACTTGTTCTGCTTACAAGGATAAGTGCCAGGAGAGAGATCGGTGGGAAGGGATGGGGGGACTGAATGGACAAAGGAGTCGCGTAGGGAGCGATCCCTGCGGAAAGCAGGAAGAAGAGGGGAGGGAAAGATGTGCATGGTGGTGGAATCCCGTTGAATTTCCAGCATCCACAGATTTCCTCGTGTTTGCAAAGCTAGAAAAGCATTTTAAGGGGAATTATGAGGCTATCAGGAAGAAAATTGGAGGCTTACATTGGGAACAGATGTTCTCAGGGAAAAGTACGGAAGAAATGTGGCAAATATTCAGGGGATATTTGTGTGGAGTTCTGTTGAGGTACGTTCCAATGAGACAGGGAAGCTGTGGTGGGTAAAGGAACCGTGGTGCACAAAGACTAATAAATCTAGTCAAGAAGTAAAGAAAAGCTTACGAAAGGTTCAGAGAGCTAGGTAATGTTAGAGATCTAGAAGATTATAAGGTTAACAGGAAGGAGTTTAAGAAGGAAATTAGGAGAGCCAGAAGGGGCCATGAGAAGGCCTTGGTGGGCGGGATTAAGGAAAACCCCAAGGCATTCTACAAGTATGTGAAGAGCAAGAGGATAAGACATGAAAGAATAGGACCTATCAAGTATGACAGTGAGAAAGTGCGTATGGAACCGAAGGAAATAGCAGAGGTACTTAATGAATACTTTACTTCAGTATTCACTGTGGAAAAGGATCTTGGTGATTGTAGTGTTGACTTGCAGCAGACTGAAAAGCTTGAGCATGTAGATATTAAGAAAGAGGATGTGCTGGAGCTTTTGGAAAGCATCAAGTTGGATAAGTCGCCAAGACCAGATGAGATGTACCCCAGGCTACTGTGGGAGGCGAGGGAAGAGATTGCTGAGCCTCTGGCGATGATCTTTGAATCATCAATGGGGACAGGAGAGGTTCCGGAGGATTGGAAGGTTGCGAATGTTGTTCCTTTGTTCAAGAAAGGGAGTAGAGGTAGCCCAGGAAATTATAGACAAGTGAGTCTGACTTCAGTGATTGGTAAGTTGATGGAGAAGATCCTGAGAGGCAGGATTTATGAACATTTGGAGGGGCATAATATGATTAGGAATAGTCAGCATGGCTTTGTCGAGGGCAGGTCGTGCCTTAGAAGCCTGATTGAATTTTTTGAGGATGTGACTAAACACATTGATGAAGGAAGAGCAGTAGATGTAGTGTATATGGATTTCAGCAAGGCATTTGATAAGGTACCCCATGCAAGGCTTATTGAGAAAGTAAGGAGGTATGGGATCCAAGGGGACATTGCTTTGTGGATCCAGAACTGACTTGCCCACAGCAGGCAAAGACTGGTTGTAGATGGGTCATATTCTGCAAGGAGGTCGGTGACTAGTGGTGTGCCTCAGGGATCTGTTCTGGGACCCTTACTCTTCGTGATTTTTATAAATGACCTGGATGAGGAAGTGGAGGGATGGGTTAGTAAGTTTGCTGATGACATAAAGGTTGGAGGTGTTGTGGATAGTGTGGAGGGCTGTCAGAGGTTACAGCGGGACATTGATAGGATGCAAAACTGGGCTGGGAAGTGGCAGATGGAGTTCAACCCAGATAAGTGTGAAGTGGTTCATTTTGGTAGGTCAAATATGATGGAAGAATATAGTATTAATGGTAAGACTCTTGGCAGTGTGGAGGATCAGAGGGATCTTGGGGTCCGAGTCCATAGGACGCTCAAAGCAGCTGTGCAAGTTGACTCTGTGGTTAAGAAGGCATACGGTGTATTGGCCTTCATCAATCGTGGAATTGAATTTAAGAGCCGAAAGGTAGTATTGCAGCTATATAGGACCCTGGTCAGACCCCACATGGAGTACTGTGCTCAGTTCTGGTCGCCTCACTACAGGAAGGATGCGGAAGCCATAGAAAGGGTGCAGAGGAGATTTACAAGGATGTTGCCTGAATTGGGGAGCATGAGAGGCATTGATCGTATGGATAGTCAGAGGCTTTTTCCCAGGGCTGAAATGGTTGCCACAAGAGGACACAAGTTCAAGATGCTGGGGAGTAGGTACAGAGGAGATGTCAGGGGTACGATTTTTACTCAGACAGTGGTGAGTGCATGGAATGGGCTGCCGGTAACGGTGGTGGAGGCGAATACGATAGGGTCTTTTAAGACAGCGGTCCCCAACCGCCGGGCTGCAAAGCGTGCTACCGGGCCGCGAGGAAACGATATGATTTGGCGATATGAGTCAGCTGCACCTTTCCTCATTCCCTGTCACGCCCACTGTTGAGCTTGAACACACGCGAGGTCATTACCCACGTCATCCATGCGCACGGGAAGGAGATCAACTCCTCGAGCTTGCAAATGACGGCCGGCTGAAAAGTATGTTTGACATAACATCTCTGCCGGCATTCTGGATCAAAGTCAAGGCTAAATATCCTGAGATCGCCACAAAAGCACTGAAAACGTTGCTTCCATTTCCAACATATCTCTGCAATGAATGTAACGAAAACTGAATTGCAGAATAGACTGGACACAAGGAACCCCCTTCGAGTATCGCTGTCTCCCATCACCCCTCGATGGGACCGTCTTGTTGCCGGGAAACAAGCCCAGGGCTCTCACTGATTCAGCGATATTGGTGTGTTGCAGTGATTTTATATGTTCATACGGGGAAAATATGTGCTGTGTGTTTAATATCCAAACCTTACTTAAAAGGTTATGATGCTATTGACTTATGAGTGACTTGTACAGTAATTGACTTATCAGTATATTCATGCGAGGAAAATATGTGCTGTGTGTTTAATATTAAATTTGTTAGATAAACCCTTTTAGAAACGAAATTGAGTGTATTAGTCACTAAAAAGTGACTCATAGTTAACTGATCTTCCATATTCTGGTCGTGATTAACACCCTCCCCCCCCAAACAGGATCGCCAAAAACGATTTGTAGGGAAAAAAAATCGGCACATACATGCATGCGCACGCAGGTGCCCGCGCAAGGCTTCATGGTAATTGTAGTCTTGGGGTAAACACAACGTATTTGATGGTTAACAAGCAACACGCATCAAAGTTGCTGGTGAACACAGCAGGCCAGGCAGCATCTGTAGGAAGAGGTACAGTCGACGTTTCAGGCCGAGACCCTTCGTCAGGACTAACTGAAAGAAGAGCTAGTAAGAGATTTGAAAGTGGGAGGGGGAGGGGGAGATCCAAAATGATAGGAGAAGACAGGAGGGGGAGGGATGGAGCCAAGAGCTGGACAGGTGATTGGCAAAGGGGATATGAGAGGATCATGGGACAGGAAGCCCGGGGAGAAGGAAAGGGGGAGGGGGGGAAAAACCCAGAGGATGGGCAAGGGGTATAGTCAGAGGGACAGAGGGAGAAAAAGGAGAGAGAGAAAAAAAAGAATGTGTGTATATAAATAAATAACGGATGGGGTACGAGGGGGAGATGGGGTATTACTGGAAGTTTGAGAAGTCAATGTTCATGCCATCAGGTTGGAGGCTACCCAGACGGAATATAAGGTGTTGTTCATCCAACCTGAGTGTGGCTTCATCTTTACAGTAGAGGAGGCCGTGGATAGACATATCAGAATAGGAATGGGACGTGGAATTAAAATGTGTGACCACTGGGAGATCCTGCTTTCTCTGGTGGACAGAGCGTAGGTGTTCAGCGAAACAATCTCCCAGTCTGCGTCAGATCCCACCAATATATAGAAGGCCACATCGGGAGCATCGGACGCAGTATATCACCCCAGCCAACTCACAGGTGAAGTGTCGCCTCACCTGGAAGGACTGTTTGGGGCCCTGAATGGTGGTGAGGGAGGAAGTGTAAGGGCATGTGTAGCACTTGTTCCGCTTACAAGGATAAGTGCCAGGAGGGAGATTGGTGGGGAGGGATGGGGGGGACGAATGGACAAGGGAGTCATGTAGGGAACTCAGGTTGGAGGAACAACACCTTATATTCCGTCTGGGTAGCCTCCAACCTGATGGCATAAACATTGACTTCGCAAACTTCTGCTAATGCCCCGCCTCCCCCTTGTACCCCATCCGTTATTTATTTATATACACACTCTCTCTCTCCTTTTTCTCCCTCTGTCCCTCTGACTATACCCCTTGCCCATCCTCTGGGTTTTTCCCCCTTCCCCCTTTTCCTTCTCCCTGGGCCTCCTGTCCCATGATCCTCTCATATCCCTTTTGCCAATCACCTGTCCAGCTCTTGGCTCCATCCCTCCCCCTCCTGTCTTCTCCTACCATTTTGGATCTCTCCCTCCGCCTCCCACTTTCAGATCTCTTACTAACTCTTCCTTCAGTTAGTCCTGACGAAGGGTCTCGGCCTGAAACGTCGACTGTACCTCTTCCTAGAGATGCTGCCTGGCCTGCTGCGTTCACCAGCAACTTTGATGTGTGCTGCTTGAAATTCCAGCATCTGCAGAATTCCTGGTATTCGACGGTTACTCTTGTCCGTTGGCAACCCTACCCCCTACCCCCCACCCCCCCCGCCAGTCGGCCGGTCCGCAGTGCAAAAAAAGTTGGGGACCCCTGTTTTAAGAGACTTTTAGATAGGTTCATGGAGCTTAGTAAAATAGAGGGCTATAGGTAATATCTAAAGTAGGGACATGTTCGGCACAACTTTGTGGGCTGAAGGGTCTGTGTTGTACTGTAGGTTTTCTATGTTCCTGTAACTATATAATGTATATAGAAACGAGAAGTTTCTTTGAACTGGGGTGTAAAACACAGTAGTTCACATAATGCATAACATATGATAACTAATGAAGGTAAGGCTAAAATCTGCAGGTGAATTACAGATAAATAACAAGCTAACGTGTTTTAGTATTAAATATTGTAAGGTGCAAGACAGATTAACCAGTGACACTTTGAATCTGATGCAGCAGGTAGTTCAGAAGCCAAATGGCCTGGGTAAGAAACTGTTCCCCTTCCTGACTGTTCTTGTTTTTATACATCAGAGTCTCCTGCCTGATGGTAGAAAGTCAAAGAGGATGTTGTATGGGTGGGTGGGATCCTTAATAATGCTAAGGGCCCTGCGTGTGTAGTGCTCCTGATAAGTGTCCCAGACGGATGGTAGGGAGACCCTGTGATCCTCTCAGCTGTTCTCACAGTCCTTTGTTGGGACCAGATGGATAATGCAACTTGTCAGGACACTCTCAGTGGGGTCCCTGTAAAAAGCAGTTCAGATGGTGGGGGTGGGGGAGCCTTGCTTCCCTCAATCTTAGGAAGTGGAGGCACTGCTGTGCTTTTTTGTTCAGGGTGATGTTAAGGGACCGGGTGAGGTCATCATGATATGAACTCCCAGGAACTTGGTGCATTTAACTCTCTCTGCGGAGGAGCCATGTATTCGCATAGAGGGGTGGTTTGTCTGCACCTTCCTGAAGTCCACAATGATTTCCTTTCTCTTCTCCACAATCAGGCTTACGTTGTTCATCTCACACTGATGCACCAGCCTCTCCACTTCCTCTCTCTACTCCATCTCATCATCGTTCTTGATAAGGCCAACTACTGTTGTGTCATCCACAAACTGTTGGCACTGTTTGCACTGGATCCTGCACACAGTCGTGTCAGCAGTGTGAACAGCAGTGGGCTGAGCACTCAGCTTTGAAGAGCGCCAGTGTTCAGCGTAATGGGACGAGAGATGTTCCTGCCCACACAGACAGACTGTGACCTTATTGTTCAGAAATCCAGTATGCAATTGCAGAGGGAGGTGTTGAGACCCAGCGAGAACAGTTTCCCACCAGTTTCTGGGGTATGATGGTGTTGAACACTGAACTGAAACCTATAAGCAGAAGTCTGGTATATGAGACCCCATTTTCCAGGTGGAGCAGGACGGAGTGGATGGCAGAGGCTATTGCATCATCAGTGGATCAATCTGAGTGATAAACTAACTGGAAAGGGTCCAGTGTAGCTGGGAGAAAGGCTTTAATGTGTTCCATGACCAGCCGCTCAATGCATTTCACGATGGTTAGTGTTAATGCCACCGGGCGATAGTCATTTGGGCAGGTTAATGTTGCTACCTTTGGCACTGGAATAATGGTTGCCTCCTTGAAAAAGGAGAGTTTGTGATTCCGTGGAATTCACTGGAGACAGCTGTGAAGGCAAAGTCATTTGGGTACATCTAAAACGGAGGTTCATAGGTTCTTCATGAGTTAGGGCGTCAAAGATTATAATTGTGTTCCGGTAAAAAAAAATTCTGTTTAGTATGTACATGGAACATAGAGCATTACAGCACAGTACAAGTCCTTTAGCTCACAATGTTCTGCCGATCTGTATACACTTACTAAAAGTTACAAAAACTAATAATTAGTACTAAAAGATGAATACTGAGGTCGCACACACAAAATGCTGGAGGAACTCAGCAGGTCTAGCAGCAGCTGCTGTTTGTAAAGGATAGATTCTTTATTCCTCTCCATAGATGCTGCCTGACCTGCTGAGTTCCTCCACCATTTTGTGTGTGTTGCTCTGGATTTCCAGCATCTGCAGAATCTCTTGTGTCTGTAATAATGACATGGTGTTCATGGACTATTCAGAAACCTGATGATGGAGGGGAAGAAGCTGTTCCTAAGACGTTAAGTGTGTGACTTCAGGTTCCTGCACCACCACCTTCTCACTGATGGTAGCAATGAGAAGAGGGCATGTACTGAGTGATGGGATTCCTTAATGACGGATGCTGCCTTTTTGAGGCATCACCTTCTAAAGATACCGTTGATGGTGGGGAAGGTCGTGTTCATAAGTTTATGACCCTCTGCAGCCTCTTGTGATCCCTTGCATCGGAGCCTCCGTACCATGCTGTGATGCAGCCAGTCCAAATGCTCTCCACAGTACATGTATAGAAATTTGCAAGATTCCAGACTCACTGTCTCCATCGGCAGTCCGAGGCTGAGGCTTGTGCATGGGGATTTCACTGTGGGGTGTCTCACGCAAAATGCTGGAGGAACTCGGTAGGTCAGGCAGCATCTATGGAGAGGAATAAACGGTCAACTTTTTGGGCCGAGAAAGGAAGGGGGAAGATGAGAGAATAAGAATGTAGTGGAAGACAAGCTAGAAGGTGATAGATGAAAGCTGGTGGGTGGTGGAGGGGCGATGAAGTGAGAAGCTGGGAGGTGATACAGTAGGTGGAAATGGTCAAGGGCTGGAGAAGAAGGAATCTGATAGGAGAGGAGAGTGGGCCATAGGAGAAAGGGAAGGAGGAGGGGCACCATGGGAAGGTGATAAGCAGGTGAGGAGAAGAGGTAAGAGGCCAGAGTGGGGAATTGAAGAGGGAAGGGGAGCAAATTGCCAGAAGTTGTAGAAATCGATGTTCATGCCTTCACGTTGGAGGCTATCTAGATAGAATATGAGGTGTTGCTTGTCCAACCTGAGTATCGCCTCATTTTGGCAGAAAGAGGGCCAGGAAACAACTCATCGGAATGGGGATAGGAAATTGACATGTCGGAACAGGAAAGGGGATTGAAATTGAAATTGTTAGCCACCTAGAAAATCCACTGTGTGGTGACTGCTTTTGTTGTCTCTGATCAGTGACAGCAACAGGATCACGAGTGACGGAGCGGATTCGAATGGAGATTCCAAAGGTGGAGGCCGTGTTTGTGGGGACGGGGGATTTGTTTGCTGCCATGCTCCTGGCTTGGACTCATAAGCACCCAAACAATCTGAAGGTAAGTCCGTGCCACAGAGCGCTGACTGAGGAACATTCCACTCGGGGAAATCGGAAGGAGGACAAGGAGTATAATTCAGATTCAGGTTTATTTATCACATTGACAGCAGACCAGTGTAGTGATTAGCACAACGCTTTATGAGACCAGGACAGGTGACCTGGGTTCCATTCCCACCACTGCTTGGAAAGGAGCTTGTATGTTCTCCCTGTGACAGTGTGGGATTCCTCTGGGTGCTCGGCTTTCCTCTCTTGGCCACGGATGTACCGGTTGGTAGGTTAATTGCTCGTTGTAAATTGTCCTGTGATTAGGCTGGGATCAAGTAGGTGGATTGCTGGGCGGGGTAGCTCGTTGTGCTGGAAGGGCCCATTCCACACTGTATCTCAATAAATGTACATTGATACACAGTGAAACGCGACGATTGCGTTAAACAATGCACCTGAGGGTGTGGTGGGCACAGCCCGCTAGCATCACCACACGTTCCAGCACCAACACAGGACGTCCACAGTGCACAGCAGAACAACACCGAACACAACAAGCAGCAAAACTACAGACCAGTTAGTCTGCGAGTGAAGGAGAGGTTGGACTAGCTGTTTTCTCTGAAGTGCTGGAGGTTGAGGGGAGATCTGATGAAGTTTGTAAACTGATGGGGGGCGTAGATAGGGTGCACGATCAGAGTTTTTTCCAACCCAGTATTGGAATTTCATGTACCAGAGGGCATGGCATTAATGTGAACGGATCTACGTACAGTGCATTTTATTTCTACACATAGTGGTGGGTGCCGAGGGAAGTGCTGAAAGCAGATCCAATAACAGTGTTTAATGACATTTCAACAAGGGCATTACGTTTGGAATATTGTGTTAAATTCTAGTAGCCTCTTTATGGGAAGCTAGGGAAGCTTCAGAAAGGGTGAAGAGAAGGTTTTACCAGGATGCTGCCTGGACTAGAGCACATACCTTATGAGGACAGGTAGAACGAGCTGGGGCTTTTCTCTTTGGATAGAAAGAGCATGAGAGGTGACAAGGTGAGCAGAGACACAGATAGAGTGCACAGCCAGAGACTTTTCCCCAGGGTGGAAGTGGCTAATTTAAGGGGGCACAATTTAAGGGGGTTGGCAGAAATGTCAGAGGTAGATTTTTTTACACAGAGTGGTGGGTGTGTGAGGGGAGGTGGTAGAGGCAGATGTATTAGGGACTTATTAAAAGCTTTTAGATAGGAAAATGGAGGGCAACGCAGGATGGAAGGGTGAGATTGATCTTTGAGGAGGTTAAAAGGTCAGAAAAACATGGGCTGAAGGGCCTGTATTCATGTTGTCATGTTCTGTGTTCACTGACATAGGAGGCAGATGATTAGCAGACAGCTGGGATTAGTTTAATTTGACATTATGGAAGGCACAGACATTGTGAGCCAAAGGACTGTGCTGTGTGCATTTGGAAAACCATGGCATTGTTCAGCAGAGTAAACAAGAGGGCGCAGAGATAACAAGTAGAAAACTGCAACAGAGCCAGTGGATGGAACTACATCGAGGACACCTCGCAGAACTTTTAGAAATGTTGAAAAGGAAGGAGATGTTGGCACACCAGCAGAAACAACAAATAAAATTGAGATCTAAAGGAAATATAGAAGATTAAAAGGTGTAGATAGGGTAGGCTGTCTGTTTTCCACAGGTAGGATATCAAAAACAAGACGTAGATGAATGGTTAGAAGGAGGAAGCTCAGAGGGGATCTGAGGGGTAATTTCTTTTCACAGAGAGACATTGATATCTGGAATTCACTGACAGAGGAGGTGGATTCATCCACAAAATGCTGGAGGAACTTAGCAAGTCAGTCAGCATCGATGGAGGGGAATGAATATTCAATGTTTCAGGTGAAAACCCTTCACCGGGACTGGAGAGGAAGGGGGAAGAAGCCAGAATAAGAAGGCTGGAGGAGGGGAAGGAGTACAAGTTTGGTAGGTGAGGGGGACGGGGAGGTGGCGGTGAGGGAGGGAGATGAAGCTGGGAGGTGACAGACAGATGAGGTAAAGGGCTGAAGGAGAAATCTGACAGGAGAGGACAGTGAACCACCGGAGAAAGGAAAGGAGAGGGGCAGGTGAGGAGAAGAGAAGGGGTGAGAGGGGAACCAGAATGAGAAATAGGAAAAGAGAGGGAGGGAGGAGAAATTACTCAAAATTAAAGAAATCATTGTTCGTGCCATCAGGTTGGAGGTTACTCAGATAGAGTATGACAGAATGGGGAAGGGAATCACGTACAGTAATTTTGTTTGAGTCATTTGGACAGATGTTGGTATAGGCAAAGAAGAATAGGCACCTAATATGGGCAATTAGCATACGTGCAGGTGGACAGAGGTGATGGGCCGAAAGGCCTGCTGATGAGCAGCCTGTATCAGTCATTGGCGAATGAAGCACAGTGTGGGGATGTTGGATTGTGGTGTGCACCTAACCATGTCCCTGATTGAGGAGTTGTTGGAGATGGAAGTGGATCGGGGGTCAGGAATGAGCTTTGAACATTGAGAGCTTTGAAGCTGCCTCTGCTACCCTGATAACGATGGAGGGATGAGGCAGATCGGGTATGTGAGTACAGGAAAGGATGAACCCCATTCTGCAGGGCCAGGCACAACTGCTCACACAACCAGCTTTGAAATATAATTCCTCCCTCCACCTGTCCTGGGAATGTGGTCTCGGCTTCAAACTGTTTCCGCAAATCCTCCCCCAATTCTGTCCTATGTTTTTCCTGATCACTATCCGTCAGTGTCTGTCTTCATGTGAAACACTCGCAGTATATCACACGCAGATACACAGACTCTTGCTGAAGAGTGTTGACACACACGTGTTGACACACACCCATCACATGCATATATGCAAACACACATGCCCATTCGGGGAAGGGTTTCACATACATGTTCTCTCTCTCTCTCTCACTCGCACTCACACACCCTCTGACACTCACGGGGAGGTGGGTCCTACACAGTGAGAGGGGAGAGAGCCACAGTTATGCACACCAATTCAATGAAGAACACAGCTCTCTGGATTATTAGATTCAGTGCTTCAGGACTGTTTATTCTGAGCTGGGGTATATGAAGAATCAGACAGCTCTGCTGACAAACAACCATCTCGCCTCCCCCTAATACTGCCAATCTTCACCCACACAGATTGCCTGTGAGAAAACGGTCTCCGCCCTTCAACACATCGTGACCCGGACCATAGCCAATGCAAAGGGTAACAAGGATTTCTCTCCATTGTAATTCTGGGAACGTTTGATTGGTCTGGGTTGGGAATTAGAGAAAGTAATGGGACAGTGTAGAGGGAGCTTCACTCTGTATCTAACTGTCCCTGTCCTGGGAGTGTGTGATGGGACAGTGTAGAGGGAGCTTCACTCTGTATCTAACTGTCCCTGTCCTGGGAGTGTGTGATGGGACAGTGTAGAGGGAGCTTCACTCTGTGTCTAACTGTCCCTGCCCTGGGAGTGTGTGACGGGACAGTGTAGAGGGAGCTTCACTCTGTATCTAACTGTCCCTGCCCTGGGAGTGTGTGATGGGACAGTGTAGAGGGAGCTTCACTCTGTATCTAACTGTCCCTGCCCTGGGAGTGTGTGACGGGACAGTGTAGAGGGAATTTTTTTGCAACATGGCTGACATATTCTCTTTCTGTCTCCATCCTCTCCCTGTAGCCATGGCTGGCCCTGGGAATCCGCCAACCCCTGCCCAGTTGGAACTGCGTGTGATTCAGAGCAAACTGCAGATCGAGAACCCTGAGATAATAATCCACGCCACGGCCATCTGAACCATCCAGACTCCATAGCACCATGCCCATGAAGTACTTGTAACCTCCCCTGACCTCCGCCAGCTGTTCCCAGGGTGTGTGGTGAGGGGAAAGAGACCTGTTGCTCTCTCCCACCAATCCCTGTCACTCCACTGTGAAAGACCTGCGCTGGGGGGGTGGTGTCCCCTTCCACAGGTTGGGGGGGGGAATGTTTTCCCCTCGCCTCTCAAGTGCGTACTACTAGTGGGTTCTTTCATCGGGGTTGTCTGCGGACGCTCCCACTTGTGGAATGCCTGTCCCTCTGATTGAAGAGACCCCATACTGTGCCAGGAGTGGAGTGGTGGGGGTGAGAAACATGAGAATGGATTGGTAATTCTGCACTGGGGGTGAACTGGATGCGTTCGTTGTTGCACAGTTTTCAACAGATTGTGTTTTAGATTCATTAATTTATCACGTACATTAGACCATAAGGCATAGGTGCAATATGAGGCCATTCGGCCAGTTGAATCTGCTCCGCCATTCCATCATGGCTGATTGATTTTTCCTCTCAATCCTGTTCTTCTGCATCCTCCCCGTAATCGCTTACACCCTGACTAATCAAGAACCTATCACCCTCCGCTTTAAATATGTCCAGTGATTTGACCTCCACAGCCATCTGTGGCAATGAATTCCACAATTCACCACCCTCTAGCTAGAGAAATTCCTCCTCATCTCTGTTCTAAATGAACAACGGAGGCCCCTCAATTTGGAGACTGTATACCTTCTGGTCCTAGACTCTCCTAACTGTTAGAACATCATCTCCACATCCACTCTATCTTGGCCTTCCAACATTCGGTATGTTTCAGTGAAATGCGTCGTTTGCGTTAACAACTGACAACCCGAGTGTGCCACATATTTCACCACCGACCTCGCATGCTCACAATGTTCAGCGAAGCAACACAAGAAACAACAGTAAAACAAGTTCCTCTTCCACTCTCATTCCATCACACACACACACACACCCACCCCCAGGAGAAGCTGCCTCTGAGCCTGCGGTCCTGGGCTCCTTGCTCATTATGACTGAACAATAAATAATGGGTGATTATTTTAGCAGTCAACCACTTGAAGACACTAAGTCACCTGCCACCAGCTTGTGATCTCCACTGATCAACACTGAATCACCTGTGCTCGCTATCCTCAGGCCACGCGCTCTGCACTCCCAGATGAGCAATTCCCCTTCACTGTCAAGTTCAAGGTCAGTTTATTGTCATTCAACCATTTACCAGCAAGTAAAACAATGTTCCGGTGGGCCATGATACATAACAGTACATATACCTGACACACATAACATAGAAAGTACTAACACCGCAAATCGATGATCAGATGCTGCAGGAAACATATGAACCTTGGAGCCCATAGCACGTCAGAATCAGGTTTAATGTCACCAGCAAATGTTGTGGAATTTGTTGTTTTACAGCAGCAGTACAGTGCAATTCATAATAAAAACTACTTCTTCAAAAGGCGATGACTCAGAAAGGCAGCATCCATCATAAAGGAGCCCATCACCCAGGACGTGGAGTCTTCTCATTGCTAACATCAGGGGGGAGGTACGGGAGTCTGAAGACACACACACACAGTGATTCAGGAACAGCTTCTTCCCCAGCACCATCAGATTTCTGAACGGACATTGAACCCATGAACACTACCTCACTAATTTTTATCTCCCTTTTTTGCACTACCTATTTAATTTAATTTTTTATATTCACTTATTGTCATTAACAGCTTTTTTTCTTTTGTACTGCTGCTGCAAAACAAATTTCACAAAATATGCTAATAAGATTAAATCTGATTCTGAATTACAAAAAATAAAAATTTATAAAAATTAAATTAATTAGCAATGTCTGCATGGGTGAGGAACCTCCTCAGAACTGAAATGTTAATTGTTTCTCTTTGTGAATGCTGCCTGACCTGCTGAGTGGTTCCAACACTCTCCCGTTTTTATTTCAGCTTTCCATCATCTGCGTTTTTTACTGATTCAAGCTAATTGGTTCATTGTGGTTCTCTGGGATACCACCCTCCCTCTCATCAGATCCTCGAGTCCCAGATTCTGACCCCCACCCGATGTGTTGCAAACTCTCTCTGAAAGTCTTAGACATCTCCTTCTCTGTTGTGGTATGTGGCAGTGACGCAGGAACTCAGTTTGTGGCCCCGTCCACTCACCCCCCCCCCCCAGCCTCGGCCCTGCCCACCCACCCTTCCCCCTGGCCTGTGGCCCCGCCCACCCACCCTTCCCCCTGGCCTGTGGCCCCGCCCACTCACCCCCACTCTGGCTTGTGCAAGCTCCAAGCTCCAAGCTCCAATTCACTGACGTGACCAAATGAAACAGTATTCCTCCAGGCCACAAAACACAGCACAAACTACCCCACAAATAAGTTGTAAGCTGCAGTGCAGTGCGACCTGCCCACGCTGTAATCCCCACGCTGCCTGTGGGTCAGGCAAGCTGGATCTGCCGCTCCCTCTCAGGCTAGAAGGGGAATGGTGACCCTCCGTCTTAAAGCCCTTGCCCTCACCATTCCAGTGATTCCATCCCTACGAGGGTCCGCCGCCAATGGGAACAGACAGCCCATCAGAGTTGAATGGTGGAACAGGCTTCTTGGGCTGAACCCCGGACACTGCTTGGTGAGGTGAGGAGAGGCTCTCTCTGACCATAAGTTTGGCTCATCAAGTCTGCCCCATCATTCAGCTGTGACTTTTCTTTCCCCCGTTTTCCCACCTGTTCTCCCGTGAGGGAATAGGGATGTGGATATATGAGAAACCCTTGTGCAACACCCCCCTGCCGCCAGTGTCTGCAACCTTTTCCCAGCAGTAGGTGGAACTTCCTGCCACCTCTTCTCTGTGTGAGGTGTATGGGGCGCAGTTTTCTTCGGGGTCTTGTTCCCCCTGCTGGGGTGATGGGGAGGGCCAAGGCTTTTATTGACATATCAGCACCTGACTGGGTGCAGGAGCACGGGGGAGAACTGGTTGCCTTTGCCCCTGGTTCTGAAGCTCTCACCTCCCTCCCTAACGTACTGCCCTGACTCTGCTGATGGTGACGCTGTCAGCCCAGACCCTGCTCTGACGATGAGAACCACAGGAAGCTGTGCTCACCCCTGTGTGTCCATGGAAATACTGTCCTGGTTCCAACATCAGTCACCGTGCGTGGGATTCGTCGGGGTGATGGTGTGTGTGTGTGTGTGTGAGAGACCCATCACCCAGAGCAGATCTGTGTGTGTGAGTGAGAGAGAGACCTATCACCCAGAGTAGGTCTGTGTGTGTGAGTGAGAGAGAGACCTATCACCCAGGGCAGATCTGTGTGTGTGAGTGAGAGAGAGACCTATCACCCAGAGTAGGTCTGTGTGTGTGAGTGAGAGAGAGACCTATCACCCAGGGCAGATCTGTGTGTGTGAGTGAGAGAGAGACCTATCACCCAGAGTAGGTCTGTGTGTGTGAGTGAGAGAGAGACCTATCACCCAGAGTAGGTCTGTGTGTGTGAGTGAGAGAGAGACCTATCACCCAGAGCAGGTCAGTGTGTGTGCGACCCATCACCCCGTGGATATTTCTCTTTGTGTCCTAACCTGTCTCCCCAGCAGATCATCTGTGTGATTGGGAAGTGAAATTAGGGATTTACATTCCCTGTCCCAATGGGCAGTCCCTGTACAAACTCTCCACCCCAACCCACCTCGAGTGAGCCCAACTCTCCAATGAGCGCCTCCTCAGCAGTGTTACAGCCAGGACGGTCTCCGGCTCAGCCCTGGCAGGGTTTCGTTCGAGTATCTAGAGGCCAAACTAATAGTGACTCAATCTTGTGGATGTGTGTGTGCGCGCGCGTGTGTGTGTGCGCGTGCGTGTGTGTGTGTGCGCGCGTCTGTGCCAGTATATATTCTGAGTCGGTGATGTAGTCCTTGCTTGTTTATCTGTACGTGTCTCGCTTTCTTAGATCCTCGCCAGGTGAGCTGTCCTGCCCTGTCCTGTCACTGCTCTGTCTTAGAACTCTGATTCCAGCCCTTTCTCTCCACTGACCGAGCGGCGGTCTGCGCTTGCGGGGTTCGAGCGCGCTGCTGAATTTCCTCCCTTGCCACCGGTCTCTCTCCGGCAGTCCGGCAGAGACTGGGGAGCTGCAACGTACGTTAAGAGTTGACCAGAGCTTGTTGGTGAGACTGACAGAGGAGTCGTCTCTGAGTGTTGGGCTTGCACTCTCCGTCAGTGTTTCTCTAGTTTACCGGTAGGGTTTTGTCAGTCTTGCTAACCTTCCAATTCTGTGCTTCATATTTTCCTGTACTGTCCTGTCTGTGAGTATTAATATATCAAATTAAATGATTAAAATGAATCTTTTAAAATTAATTTACATATAGATATTTAAAAATTTATCTTTCTGATTGGAAATAAAATCATTTATTTACTAAGATGTTGATATTGCTGCATTTTGTTGTTTTGACGAGAATCTATCGTAATGGTTCTTTTGGGAAATAGATTCATTTCAGGTAAGCGGTTGTCGCTGACCAGCAATCAGAGTCGGGTTTTCCATCAGGGTGGCTGTGTTGGTACTCCAGCACACTTGCTTGTTAATGCAAATATCTCATCAGATGTTTTGGAAACTCTTAGGCACATAGATGATCATAAAATGGAGGGCTGTGTGGGAAGGAAGTGTTGGATTGATTGTAGAGTAGGTTACAAGTTCGGCACAACATTCTGAACCTCTACATTACTGTGCTGTAATGTTCTTTGAGGTCTGAATGATTGCGAGCAGATAATGAGTACAGAAAGGTTGCGGAAGGGGTGGAGCAAAAGCTGCGACTTTCACAGTGAGCAGCAGGGCCCTGGCGATTGTCATAGAACAGAAGAGCAAAAGATTGTGCAGTGACCTGGAAACACTTCCTTGTGAACATTTTGTATGCCAGGTTTAAAAAGCGACTACGTCCTGTCAGCTATGCGGAAGATTGTTTCGATCAATAGAAAGAAGTAAGACAGAAGCGGAGTGCTTGTTGTTGGAGTGGCCCAGTGTTAGAGTAGCTGGGCTTGGGTGAAAACTTCAGCTTTCAGAATGCTCCTGCTGTGAGATGTGGGATTCCAGGGTACCTGACAGTCTCCCTGATGACTACATCTGCAGGAAGTGAACCCAACTTCAGCTCCTGACTGACAAGGTCGAGGAACTGGAGCTGGATATACTCAAGACCAGCCAGGTGGCTGAAAACTTCACAGGTGAGACTCTCACTGAGGTGGTCCCTCTCACAGTGCAAGACGATTGTTGACCAGGAGAAGTGACGGGAGGAAACAGTTTCCTTCCCTCCATTCTCATGGGGGGGAGGGGGGTGAATATTGTGTCAGCAGCAGCCAGGTCGGTGGCTCTGAGGCTCAGCACAGAAGAGTAAAGTCATGCAGGGTGGTAGTGATGGGGAGACTCAATAGTTAGGGAATATGCTGGAGATTCTGTGGCCACAAAAGAGCTGCCAGGATGGTGTGTTGCCTCCCAGATGCTAGGGTCCAGATTTTCCCAGAGCGGCTACAGAACTTTCTCAAGAGGGAGGAGAACAGCCAGCGGTCATGGTGCACAGTGGCACCGATGACACAGGTAGAGACGTGGAACAGGTCCTGTGCAGGGAGTTCAGGGAGCTGGGGAAGAAGCTGAAGGGCAGAACCAACAAGATGGTAACACATGACTCCCAGAGCAGGAATAGGATGATAGTGCGAATGAATGAGAGGTGCAGGGGGCAGGGTTTCTGTTTTCTGGATCATTGGGATCTCTTCTGGGGAGGAAATGACCTGAACAAAAAGTACAGGTTACAGCTTAACTCAAAGGGGACCAATATCCATGAGGGCAGGTTTGCTCGAACTCCTGGGGAGGGTTTAAACTAATCTGGCAGTGGGGTGGGAACTGGAGTGATAGGGCTGAGGATGGGACAGTCAGTATACACGTAGATACAGGGTATAGTCAGACTGTGAGTGATGGGACAGTCAGTATACAAGTAGATACAGTGTGTAGTCAGACTGTGAGTGATGGGACAGTCGGTATACAAGTAGATACAGTGTGTAGTCAGACTGTGAGTGATGGGACAGTCAGTATACAAGTAGATACAGTGTGTAGTCAGACTGTGAGTGATGGGACAGTATACAAGTAGATACAGTGTGTAGTCAGACTGTGAGAGATGGGACAGTCAGTATACAAGTAGATACAATGTGTAGTCAGACTGTGAGTGATGGGACAGTATACAAGTAGATACAGTGTGTAGTCAGACTGTGAGTGATGGGACAGTCAGTATACAAGTAGATACAGTGTGTAGTGAGACTGTGAGTGATGGGACAGTCAGTATACAAGTAGATACAATGTGTAGTCAGACTGTGAGTGATGGGACAGTCAGTATACAAGTCGATACAGTGTGCAGTGAGACTGAGTGATGGGACAGTCAGTATACAAGTAGATACAGTGTGTAGTGAGACTGAGAGTGATGGGACAGTCAGTATACAAGTAGATACAGTGTGTAGTCAGACTGTGAGTGATGGGACAGTCAGTATACAAGTCGATACAGTGTGTAGTCAGACTGTGAGTGATGGGACAGTCAGTATACAAGTAGATACAGTGTGTAGTGAAACTGTGAATGATGTGACAGTCAGTATACAAGTAGATACAGTGTGCAGTGAGACTGATGGGACAGTCAGTATACAAGTAGGTACAGTGTGTAGTCAGACTGTGAGTGATGGGACAGTCAGTATACAAGTAGATACAGTGTGTAGTCAGTCTGTGAGTGATGGGACAGTATACAAGTAGATACAGTGTGTAGTCAGACTGTGAGTGATGGGACAGTCAGTATACAAGTAGATACAGTGTGTAGTGAGACTGTGAGTGATGGGACAGTCAGTATACAAGTAGATACAGTGTGTAGTGAGACTGTGAGTGATGGGACAGACAGTATACAAGTAGATACAGTGTGTAGTGAGACTGTGAGTGATGGGACAGTCAGTATACAAGTAGATACAGTGTGTAGTCAGACTGTGAGTGATGGGACAGTCAGTATACAAGTAGATACAGTATGTAGTGAGACTGTGAGTGATGGGACAGAAAGTATACAAGTAGATACAGTGTGTAGTCAGACTGTGAGTGATGGGACAGTCAGTATACAAGTAGATACAGTGTGTAGTCAGACTGAATGATGGGACAGTCAGTATACAAGTAGATACAGTGTGTAGTCAGACTGTGAGTGATGGGACAGTCAGTATACAAGTAGATACAGTGTGTAGTGAGACTGTGAGTGATGGGACAGTCAGTATACAAGTAGATACAGTGTGCAGTGAGACTGAGTGATGGGACAGTCAGTATACAAGTAAGTACAGTGTGTAGTGAGACTGTGAGTGATGGGACAGTCAGTATACAAGTAAGTACAGTGTGTTGTGAGACTGTGAGTGATGGGACACTCAGTATACAAGTAGATACAGTGTGTAGTGAGACTGTGAGTGATGGGACAGTCAGTATACAAGCAGATACAGTGTGTAGTGAGACTTGAGTGTTGGGACAGTCAGTATACAAGCAGATACAGTGTGTAGTGAAACTGTGAGAGATGGGACAGTCAGTATACAAGTAGATACAGTGTGTAGTGAGACTATGAGTGATGGGACAGTCAGTATACAAGCAGATACAGTGTGTAGTGAGACTGAGTGTTGGGACAGTCAGTATACAAGTAGATACAGTGTGTAGTCAGACTGTGAGTGATGGGACAGTCAGTATACAAGTAGATACAGTGTGTAGTCAGACTGTGAGTGATGGGACAGACAGTATACAAGTAGATACAGTGTGTAGTGAAACTGTGAGTGATGGGACAGTCAGTATACAAGTAGATACAGTGTGCAGTGAGACTGAGTGATGGGACAGTCAGTATACAAGTAGATACTGTGTGTAGTGAGACTGTGAGTGATGGGACAGTCAGTATGCAAGTCGATACTGTGTGTAGTGAGACAGTGAGTGATGTGACAGTCAGTATACAAGTAGATACTGTGTGTAGTGAGACTGTGAGTGATGGGACAGTCAGTATACAAGTCGATACAGTGTGCAGTGAGACTGTGTGATGGGACAGTCAGTATACAAGTAGATACAGTGTGTAGTGAGACTGTGAGTGATGGGACAGTCAGTATACAAGTCGATACAGTGTGTAGTGAGACTGTGAGTGATGGGACTGTCAGTATACAAGTAGATACAGTGTGTAGTGAAACTGTGAGAGATGGGACAGTCAGTATACAAGTAGATACAATGTGTCATGAGACTGTGAGAGATGGGACAGTCAGTATACAAGTAGATACAGTGTGTAGTGAAACTGTGAGTGATGGGACAGTCAGTATACAAGTAGATACAGTGTGCAGTGAGACTGAGTGATGGGACAGTCAGTATACAAGTAGATACAGTGTGCAGTGAGACTGAGTGATGGGACAGTCAGTATACAAGTAGATACGGTGTGTAGTGAGACAGTGAGTGATGTGACAGTCAGTATACAAGTAGATACTGTATGTAGTGAGACTGTGAGTGATGGGACAGTCAGTATACAAGTCGATACAGTGTGCAGTGAGACTGTGTGATGGGACAGTCAGTATACAAGTAGATACAGTGTGTAGTGAGACTGTGAGTGATGGGACAGTCAGTATACAAGTCAATACAGTGTGTAGTGAGACTGTGAGTGATGGGACAGTCAGTATACAAGTAGATACAGTGTGCAGTGAGACTGAGTGATGGGACAGTCAGTATACAAGTAGATACAGTGTGTAGTGAGACTGTGAGTGATGGGACAGTCAGTATACAAGTAGATACTGTGTGTAGTGAGACTGTGAGTGATGGGACAGTCAGTATACAAGTAGATACTGTGTGTAGTGAGACTGTGAGTGATGGGACAGTCAGTATACAAGTCGATACAGTGTGTAGTCAGACTGTGAGTGATGGGACAGTCAGTATACAAGTAGATACAGTGTGTAGTGAGACTGTGAGTGATGGGACAGTCAGTATACAAGTAGATACAGTGTGTAGTCAGACTGTGAGTGATGGGACAGTCAGTATACAAGTAGATACAGTATGTAGTGAGACTGTGAGTGATGGGACAGACAGTATACAAGTAGATACAGTGTGTAGTCAGACTGTGAGTGATGGGACAGTCAGTATACAAGTAGATACAGTGTGTAGTCAGACTGAATGATGGGACAGTCAGTATACAAGTAGATACAGTGTGTAGTCAGACTGTGAGTGATGGGACAGTCAGTATGCAAGTAGATACAGTGTGTAGTGAGACTGTGAGTGATGGGACAGTCAGTATACAAGTAGATACAGTGTGCAGTGAGACTGAGTGATGGGACAGTCAGTATACAAGTAAGTACAGTCTGTAGTGAGACTGTGAGTGATGGGACAGTCAGTATACAAGTAAGTACAGTGTGTTGTGAGAC
Organism: Mobula hypostoma; assembly: GCF_963921235.1. NCBI lineage: Eukaryota > Metazoa > Chordata > Chondrichthyes > Myliobatiformes > Myliobatidae > Mobula > Mobula hypostoma. The sequence goes on along the minus strand of NC_086102.1, from coordinate 4,536,139 downwards.
TGAGTGATGGGACACTCAGTATACAAGTAGATACAGTGTGTAGTGAGACTGTGAGTGATGGGACAGTCAGTATACAAGCAGATACAGTGTGTAGTGAGACTTGAGTGTTGGGACAGTCAGTATACAAGCAGATACAGTGTGTAGTGAAACTGTGAGAGATGGGACAGTCAGTATACAAGTAGATACAGTGTGTAGTGAGACTATGAGTGATGGGACAGTCAGTATACAAGCAGATACAGTGTGTAGTGAGACTGAGTGTTGGGACAGTCAGTATACAAGTAGATACAGTGTGTAGTCAGACTGTGAGTGATGGGACAGTCAGTATACAAGTAGATACAGTGTGTAGTCAGACTGTGAGTGATGGGACAGTCAGTATACAAGTAGATACAGTGTGTAGTGAAACTGTGAGTGATGGGACAGTCAGTATACAAGTAGATACAGTGTGCAGTGAGACTGAGTGATGGGACAGTCAGTATACAAGTAGATACTGTGTGTAGTGAGACTGTGAGTGATGGGACAGTCAATATGCAAGTAGATACTGTGTGTAGTGAGACAGTGAGTGATGTGACAGTCAGTATACAAGTAGATACTGTGTGTAGTGAGACTGTGAGTGATGGGACAGTCAGTATACAAGTCGATACAGTGTGCAGTGAGACTGTGTGATGGGACAGTCAGTATACAAGTAGATACAGTGTGTAGTGAGACTGTGAGTGATGGGACAGTCAGTATACAAGTCGATACAGTGTGTAGTGAGACTGTGAGTGATGGGACTGTCAGTATACAAGTAGATACAGTGTGTAGTGAAACTGTGAGAGATGGGACAGTCAGTATACAAGTAGATACAATGTGTCATGAGACTGTGAGAGATGGGACAGTCAGTATACAAGTAGATACAGTGTGTAGTGAAACTGTGAGTGATGGGACAGTCAGTATACAAGTAGATACAGTGTGCAGTGAGACTGAGTGATGGGACAGTCAGTATACAAGTAGATACAGTGTGTAGTGAGACTGTGAGTGATGGGATCAGTATACGAGTAGATACAGTGTGTAGTGAGACTGTGAGTGATGGGACAGTCAGTATACAAGTAGATACAGTGTGTAGTGAGACTGTGAGTGATGGGACAGTCAGTATACAAGTAGATACAGTGTGTAGTGAGACTGAGTGATGGGACAGTCAGTATACAAGTAGATACAGTGTGTAGTCAGACTGTGAGTGATGGGACAGTCAGTATACAAGTAGATACAGTGTGTAGTGAGACTGTGAGTGATGGGACAGTCAGTATACAAGTAGATACAGTGTGTAGTGAGACTGTGAGTGATGGGACAGTCAGTATACAAGTAGATACAGAGACTGTGAGTGATGGGACTGTCAGTATACAAGTCGATACAGTGTGTAGTGAGACTGTGAGTGATGGGACAGTCAGTATACAAGTAGATACAGTGTGTAGTGAGACTGAGTGATGCGACCGTCAGTATACAAGTCGATACAGTGTGTTGTGAGACTGTGCGTGTGTGTAGTGAGACTGTGAGTGATGGGACAGTCAGTATACAAGTAGATACAGTGTGTAGTGAAACTGTGAGTGATGGGACAGTCAGTATACAAGTAGATACAGTGTGTAGTGAGACTGTGAGTGATGGGACAGTCAGTATACAAGTAGATACAGTGTGTAGTGAGACTGTGAGTGATGGGACAGTCAGTATACAAGTAGATACTGTGTGTAGTGAGACAGTGAGTGATGTGACAGTCAGTATACAAGTAGATACTGTGTGTAGTGAGACTGTGAGTGATGGGACAGTCAGTATACAAGTCGATACAGTGTGCAGTGAGACTGTGTGATGGGACAGTCAGTATACAAGTAGATACAGTGTGTAGTGAGACTGTGAGTGATGGGACAGTCAGTATACAAGTCAATACAGTGTGTAGTGAGACTGTGAGTGATGGGACTGTCAGTATACAAGTAGATACAGTGTGTAGTGAAACTGAGAGATGGGACAGTCAGTATACAAGTAGATACAATGTGTCATGAGACTGTGAGAGATGGGACAGTCAGTATACAAGTAGATACAATGTGTCATGAGACTGTGAGAGATGGGACAGTCAGTATACAAGTAGATACAGTGTGTAGTGAAACTGTGAGTGATGGGACAGTCAGTATACAAGTAGATACAGTGTGCAGTGAGACTGAGTGATGGGACAGTCAGTATACAAGTAGATACAGTGTGTAGTGAGACTGTGAGTGATGGGACAGTCAGTATACAAGTAGATACTGTGTGTAGTGAGACTGTGAGTGATGGGACAGTCAGTATACAAGTAGATACTGTGTGTAGTTAGACTGTGAGTGATGGGACAGTCAGTATACAAGTAGATACTGTGTGTAGTGAGACTGTGAGTGATGGGACAGTCAGTATACAAGTAGATACTGTGTGTAGTGAGACTGAGTGATGGGACAGTCAGTATACAAGTCGATACAGTGTGCAGCGAGACTGATTGATGGGACAGTCAGTATACAAGTCGATACAGTGTGCAGTGAGACTCAGTGATGGGACAGTCAGTATACAAGTAGGTACAGTGTGTAGTGAGACTGTGAGTGATGGGACAGTCAGTATACAAGTCGATACAGTGTGTAGTGAGACTGTGAGTGATGGGACAGTCAGTATACAAGTAGATAGTGTGTAGTGAAACTGTGAGAGATGGGACAGTCAATATACAAGTAGATACAGTGTGTAGTCAGACTGTGAGTGATGGGACAGTCAGTATACAAGTAGATACAGTGTGTAGTCAGACTGTGAGTGATGGGACAGTCAGTATACAATTAGATACAGTGTGCAGTGAGACTGGGTGATGGGACAGTCAGTATACAAGTAGATACAGTGTGTAGTCAGACTGTGAGTGATGGGACAGTCAGTATACAAGCAGATCCAGTGTGTAGTGAGACTGAGTGTTGGGACAGTCAGTATACAAGCAGATACAGTGTGTAGTGAAACTGTGAGAGATGGGACAGTCAGTATACAAGTAGATACAGTGTGTAGTGAGACTGTGAGTGATGGGGCAGTCAGTATACAAGCAGATACAGTGTGTAGTGAGACTGAGTGTTGGGACAGTCAGTATACAAGTAGATACAGTGTGTAGTGAAACTGTGAGAGATTGGCCAGTCAGTATACAAGTAGATACAGTGTGTAGTGAAACTGTGAGAGATGGGACAGTCAGTATACAAGTAGATACAGTGTGTAGTGAGACTGTGAGTGATGGGCCAGTCAGTATACAAGTAGATACAGTGTGTAGTCAGACTGTGAGTGATGGGACCGTCAGTATACAAGTAGATACAGTGTGTAGTGAGACTGTGAGTGATGGGACAGTCAGTATACAAGTAGATACAGTGTGTAGTGAAACTGTGAGAGATGGGACAGTCAGTATACAAGTAGATACAGTGTGCAGTGAGACTGAGTGATGGGACAGTCAGTATACAAGTAGGTACAGTGTGTAGTCAGACTGTGAGTGATGGGACAGTCAGTATACAAGTAGATACAGTGTGTAGTGAGACTGTGAGTGATGGGACAGTCAGTATACAAGTAGATACAGTGTGTAGTGAGACTGTGAGTGATGGGACAGTCAGTATACAAGTAGATACAGTGTGCAGTGAGACTGTGAGTGATGGGACAGTCAGCCAGACCACCCACCCTGTCTAGCTGCTTGTCCTTTCAATACAATGTGCACCCTCACATGCTAAGCTCCCAACGACTCAGAGATGACTCCATTTTCATGGTTGCCAATCTCTAACTATACTACAAAATCAACTACGTTATTCCGTACATCTCTGTCCTGTATTCATCACTCTTTTCAATTTTGCCCCAATGTTACAGTTCAACTCATCGCACTGAATCCTCCGTCGCTCCAAGGAGAAAAGGCCGAGTTTACTCAACCTATTCTCATAAGGCATGCTCCCCAATCCAGGCAACATCCTTGTAAATCTCTGCACCCTTACTATGGTTTCCACGTCCTTCCTGTAGTGAGGCCACCAGAACTGAGCACAGTACTGCAAGTGGGGTCTGACCAGGGTCCTATATAGCTGCAACATTACCTCTCAGCTCCTAAATTCAGTCCCACAATTGATGAAGGCCAATGCACCATATGCTGCTTTCTGACCCAGAGTCAAACTGAGCAGCAGCTTTGAGTGTCCTATGGACTCAGACCCCAAGATCCCTCTGATCCTCCACACTGCCAAGAGTCTTACCATTAATACTAGATTCTGCCATCATATTTGACCTACCAAAATGAACCACCTCACACTTATCTGGGTTGAACTCCATCTGCCACTTCTCAGCCCAATTTTGCATCCTATCAATATCCTCTGCAACCTCTGACAGCCCTCCACACTATCCACAACACCCCCAACCTTTGCGTCATTGGTAGATTTACTAAGCCATCCCTCCACTTTTTCATCCAGGTCATTTATAAAAATCACGAAGGCTAGGGGTCCCAGAACAGATCCCTGAGGCACACCACTGGTGACCGACCTCCATGTAGAATATGACCCGCCCACAACCACTCCTTGCCTTCTGTAGGCAAGCCAGTTCTGGATCCACAAAGCAATGTCCTCTTGGATCCCATGCCTCCTTACTTTCTCAATAAGCCTTGCATGGGGTACCTTATCAAATGCATTGCCGAAATCTGTATACACTACATCTACTGCTCTACGATCATCAATGTGTTTAGTCACATCCTCAAAAAATTCAATCAGGCTCGTAAGGCACAACCTGCCTTTGACAAAGCCATGCTGACTATTCCTAATCACATTATGCTTCTCCAAATGTTCATAAATCCTGCCTCTCAGGATCTTCTCCATCAATTTACCAACCACTGAAGTAAAACTCACTGGTCTATAATTTCCTGGGCCATCTCTACTCCCTTTCTTGAATAATAAAACAACATCTGCAACCCTCCAATCCTCCGGAACCTCTCCCGTCCCCATTGATGATGCAAAGATCATCACCAGAGGCTCAGCAATCTCTTCCCTCGCCTCCCACAGTAGCCTGGGGTATATCTCATCTGATCCCAGTGACTTAACCAACTTGATGCTTTCCAAAAGCTCCAGCACAACCTCTTTCTTAATATCTACATGCTCAAGCTTTTCAGGCTGTTGTAAGTCATCCCTACAATTGCCAAGATCTTTTTCCATAGTGAATACTGAAGCAAAGTATTCATTAAGTACCTCTGCTATTTCCTCTGGTTCCATACACACTTTCCCACTGTCACACTTGATTGGTCCTATTCTTTCACGTCTTATCCTCTTGCTCTTCACATACTTGTAGAATGCCTTGGGGTTTTCCTTAATCCTGTCCGCCAATGCCTTCTCATGGCCCCTCCTGGCTCTCCTAATTTCATTCTTAAACTCCTTCCTGCTGGCCTTATAATCTTCTAGATCTCTATCATTACCTAGTTTTTAGAATCTTTCATAAGCTCTTCTTTTCTTCTTGACTAGATTTGCAACATCCTTTGTACACCATGGTTCCTGTACCCTACCATCCTTTCCCTGTCTCATTGGGACGTACCTATGTAGAACTCCACGCAAATATCCCCTGAACATTTGCCACATTTCTTCTGTACATTTCCCTGAGAACATCTGTTCCCAATTTATGCTTCCAAGTTCCTACCTGATGGCCTCATATTTCCCCTTAGTCCAATTAAACGCTTTTCTAACTTGTCTGTTCCTATCTCTCTCCAATGCTATTGTAAAGGAGATAGAATTGTGATCACCATCTCCAAAATTCTCTCCCACTGAGAGATCTGACACCTGACCAGGTTCATTTCCCAATACCAGATCAAGTACAGCCTCTCCTCTTCTTAATTACAAGCATCCAACAGTAGCCAGAATTCATTCACAACACACTGGAGGAACTCAGCAGGTCGGGCAGCGTCCGTGGAAACGTCAACTGATCGTTTCCACAGATGCTGCCCGACCTGCTGAGTTCCTGCAGCATGTTGTGAGTGTTGCTTTGACCCAGCATCTGGAGAGTATTTTGTGCTTATGATTAGCCAGAATTACAAGGGGAGATAGAAAAGGCATGTCAGAGGGCAATGTTACGATAGTTGTGGGCATTTCAATATACAGGTAGATTGGGGAAATCAGGTTGGTGCTGGATTCCAAGAGAGGGAATTTGCAGAATGTCTTTGAGTTGGCTTTTTGGAGGAGCTTGTGGTTGAACCCACTAGGGAAAACACAATTCTGGATTGGGTATTGTGTAATGAACCAACTGTGATTGGGGAGCTTAAAGCAGTGATCAAATTCACTGTGCAATTTGCAAGGGAGAAGCTAAAGTCAGATGTGTCAGTATTACAGTGGAGTAAAGAGAATTACAGAGGCATGAGAGATGAACTGGCCAAAGTGATTGGAAGGGGACAGCAGCAGGGAAGTTGGCAGAACAGCATTGGCTGGAGTTTCTGAAAGCAATTCAGAAGGCACAGGATAGATGAATCCAAAAGATAAAGTATTCTAAAGGGAGGATGAGGCAACTGTGGCTGATGGGAAGTCAAAGACAGCATAAAAGCAAAAGAGAGGGCAGAAAATAGAGCAAAAATTAATGGGAGGTTATAGGATTGGGAAGCTTTTAAAAGTCAACAGAAGGCAACAAAAAAAAAGCCATAAAGGGAGAAAAGATTAAATGTGAAGGTAGGCTTGCCAATAATGTAAAAGAGGATACCAGAAGGTTTTTTTAAAGATAAGAGAGAGGCAAGAATGGATACCGCACCACTGGAAAATGATACTGGAGAGGTAGATGACAAATGAAGTTAATAAGTATTTTGTGTCAGTCTTTACTGTCAAAAAAACATTAGCAGTTTATCATAAATCCAAGTGTGTCAGGAAGAGACGTGAGTGTGGTTGCTCTTACGAATGAAAAGGCTTGAGATGCTGACAAGTCTGAAGGTAGGTAAGCCACATGGACCAGCTGGACTACACCCCAGTGTTTTGAAAGAGATCGCTGAAGAGATTGTGGGGACATTACAGTCATAGAACACTACAGCACAGAAACAGGACTTTTTGCCCATCCAGTTCAAGCTGAACCATTAATCTGCCTCGTCCCATTGACTTGTACCCGGACCATTGCCCTCCACACCCCCCCCCCACCCCCGCAATTCATGTAACTATCCAAATGTTGCTTCAATTTTGAAATCAACCCCACTCCCACTGGCAGTATGTCACACTCTCACCACACTCTGAGTGAAGAAGTTACCCCTCATGTTTCCCTTAAACATTTCTCCTTTCGTCTTTAACTCATGACCTCTAATTCTAGTTTAATCTTTGTTGAAAAAACCTGCTTGCATTTAATAAAAAGTTTTTTTCACTGTTATTTTTAAAACTGACTAATTCCAGCATTGTTTATATTTAGTCTAGTTTTTACTCCAATTTCCATTTCCAAAATTATTTTTTTTACTTACTGCCTGTTACACTGCTGTCATTGACGGTAGCAATGAAGTTCTCCATCTCTGTCTGTCCTTGGCCACTCAGCTGTAGAAGGATTCTTCATTGCTGTTTCTGTAACAGTTTTGTTAGCCCTGAGTTATGGCCTCTGAACCGGGAGGACCGGTGGTCCACTCTTAGTCTGGCCTCTACCCTTTGACCTGTTTGGCATTGGTGACCCTACCTAGAGTCAAAGTGTAAATCCCCAACTCCAGCCAATAGAGCTCTCCGGGCCGTTGAGGCATAACAAGGTTGTTGGACCTCTTGGAGGAAAGTTAGTTTTTATACCGGAGTATTTGTGTTATTGAAAAACTTAAAGTACAAGATATTGTCAAGATTTGCACATTCTGATTAACAACTCGGGATTAGCAAGAACTAGAACCACGTGCACCAGGAGTAGCAATCCATTTCAGAATGCACCCAACTCTTCTCCTGTATTCAATCTGTGATCATTTATTTGTTCAGAAAGGTTTTTAACTCCATCACAAGCAATTTCTGCATCTGTGTGGCAAAGGACTCTACATAAAATCTAGGCAATTCTGGACAATGTTTCTCACCCTCTGCATGCCACCTTGGCTGAACTTTTTTTAAAAATAAATTTTATTTCGCTTCACGAATTTGCGTGTCATCCTTGCACATGGGCCATGCTAATCTTCTCTGTATCGTTACAATTTTAGTATACGTGCTGCCAAAGCGAGCACTTGGCTGAACTTTTAGTTATACACTAAGACAACTGTGCTGCTCCAAATAATAGTATATGAGGTCGTTCTTACCCTCGGCCGTTAGGCTCTGTAATGAGTTGGGGAAGTAATGACCACTTCCTGTTAGAGTGTTCAAGGTAACTTATCTTTTATTCTTTTTACTTTTCTAATAATACTTCTATATCTGTGCACTTGTAATGCTACTGTGACACAGTAATTTCCTTTGGTTTCAATAAAGTATCTATCTATCTATCTAAAATGTTCACAAGCTATCTCAAGCTAATTGCAGCTTGTGCAAAGGGGAGCTGGTCTTGCCTAATCACGAATACTCTGAAATTACACCAAGCTTTCCATTTTGAGAGAAGCCACGTGTGTGTCCTTACTTCAGTCTGATCTGAACATGAGTTCACATCAACGGTTGCTTCTGTGATGCCAAACTGCAATAGCTGAAAGCAGGGACAGTAGTCCTGTCCTTCCTTCAAGCAGGTCAGATACACGGGGGAGTGGGACTAAATGGAGAATGGATCAGCTCATGATAAAACGGTGGAGCAGACTCGATGGGCCAAATGGCCGACTTCTGCTCCTTTGTTTTTAAAATTAGTTGCTAAACTAAAATTATCAATGATTTTTATATAGTAGCCCAAATGCTGGATGGGGCGAAGGTACTTCTCTACCAAAGAAGGTATAAGATACTCCTTCCCTCCACTCGCCTGCAGGTCACACTTGGGCAAGGTGTAGCACCTGCTTAGCCCTTCTCCCCTGATCAGGGTCGCGTGAAGCCATGGTGGTGGATTTTGAGTCTGTGGTGAGAAAAACAACTATAACGTTAGCATTTGTTTTAACATAGAAACATAGAAAATAGGTGCAGGAGTAGGCCATTCGGCCCTTCGAGCCTGCATCGCCATTCAGTATGATCATGGCTGATCATCCAACTCAGAACCCTGCACCTGCCTTCCCTCCATACCCCCTGATCCCCATAGCCACAAGGGCCTTATCTAAATCCCTCTTAAATATAGCCAATGAACTGGACTCAACTGTTTCCTGTGGCAGAGAATTCCACAGATTCACCACTCTCTGTGTGAAGAAGTTTTTCCTCATCTCGGTCCTAAAAGGCTTCCCCTTTATCCTCAAACTGTGGCCCCTCGTTCTGGACTTCTCCAACATCGGGAACAATCTTCCTGCATCTAGCCTGTCCAATCCCTTTAGAATTTTATACATTTCAATAAGATCCCCCCTCAATCTTCTAAATTCCAGAGAGTATAAGCCTAGCCAATCCAGTCTTTCATCATATCAAAGTCCTGCCATCCCAGGAATCAATCTGGTGAATCTTCTTCGTACTCCCTCTATGGCAAGAATGTCTTTCCTCAGGTTAGGGGACCAAAACTGCAAGAGGTCTAGAATATAAAAGCAAGGATGTAATGTTGAGGATTTATAAAGCATTCATGAGCCCTCACTTGGGATATTGCGAGCAGTTTGTGCCCCTTAGACACTGGAGACAGTGCAAAGGAGGTTCACAAAAATGATTCCAGGATTAAATGGCTTGTCATATGAAGAGAGTTTGATAGGTCAGGGCCTGTATTCACTAGAATTCAGAAGAATGAGGGGTGACCTTATTGAAGCCTATTGAATGGTGAAAGGCTTTGAAAGAGTGGATGTGGAGAGGATGTTTCCTATGGTGGGAGAGTCTATGACCAGAGGGCACAGCCTCAGAATAGAACAGTATCCCTTTAGAACAGAGATGAGGAGGAATTTCTTTAGCCAGAGAGTGGTGAATCTGTGGAATTCATCGCCAAAGGCAACTGTGGAGGTCAAGTCTTTATGTATACTTAAGGCAGCGGTTGATAATCTCGTGGTTTGTCAGGGCATGAAGGAATATGGGGTGAAGGCAGGAGATTGGGGCTGAGGAGAAAAATGGACCAGCCATGATGAAATGGTGGAGCAGACTTGATGGGGCAAATGGCCTAATTCTGCTCTGTATCTTATGGTCTTGTATCATGTCCTGGTTATGCAACCACTATAGTTCCCCACCGCCCCAGTAGTGAGTCCAACCCATTCATTTCTTTATCCCTTCCTTGGGTCATCAGAAAGACACTGTCCAGTCTCCTTTGGGACCAGACCTGGGAGAAGTGGAACTTCCCTTTGCAGTCACCAGTCTCCCTCACGACACTCAGCAACCTTACTGTGCCTTTCTACAGAGTCACCTGTTTTTCTCAAAGTTCAAGGTAAATTTATTATCAAAGTACATATATATCACTATATACAACCCTGAGATTCATTGTCTTGCGGGCATACTCAATAAATAAATCAATATAGTCATAGTCATACTTTATTGATCCTGAGGGAAATTGGTTTTTGTTACAGTTGCACCAACCAAGAATAGAGTATAATAATAATTATAGTAGAATCAATGAAAGACCACCCAACTAGGGCGTTCAACCAGAGTGTGGAAGACAGCCAACTGTGCAAATACAAAAAGGAAGTAATAATAATAATAATTAATAAAAAAGCAATAAGATTTGAGAACTTAAGATGAAAAGTCCTTGAAAATGAGTCCATTGGTTCAGTGTTAGGATGAGTGAGGGCCTTTGGTTCAGGAGCCTGATAGTTGTAGGATAATAACTGTTCCTGAACCGGGTGGTGTTGGTCCTGAGGCTCCTGTACCACCTTCCTGATGGCAGCAGTGAGAAGTGAGAATGGCCTGGGTAGTGGGAGTCCCTGACAATAAATGCTGCTTTCCTGTGATAACACTCCATTGGTGGGGAGGGCTTTACCCGGGATGGACTGGGCTGTATCCACTACTTTTTGTAGGATTTTCCATTCAAGGGCATTGGTGTTTCCATACCAGGCCGTGATGCAGCCGGTCAATATACTCTCCACTAAACATCTATAGGCGTTTGTCATGCTGAACTTGCTTGGAAAGAGGAAATGCTCTTTCCATGAGCTGAAGGGTTCCGTGCTTTCATTGAGTGAAATATACCAGAATTTTATGAAAATTCTGAGAATGCATTAATACTGTAGTGAATTAGTCAAGTATAAATTCACCTCATTGAAAATAACACAATCAGGGGCCAAGTCTGTACACCTGCTCGTTAATGCAAATATCTAATCAGCCTTTCACGAGGGGTAACGATCTTTCAATAATCTCTAGATTCTTGAAAGGTTCCAGATGACTGGAAAAGTGCAACTATCACTCAAAGTTCAAAATTCAAAATCAGTGTTATTATCAAAGTGCATATTTCTCACTACATACAACCCTGAGATTCATTTTCCTGTGGGCATACTCAAAATCTATAGAATAGTAACTATAACAGGATTAATGACAGATCAACCAGAGTGCAGAAGACAACAAATTGTGCAAATATAAATATAAATAAATAGCGATAAATAATGAGAACATGAGATAATGAGATTACGAGTCCTTAAAGTGAGATCACTGGTTGTGAGGACAGTGTTTCATTTGGACGTGCTGATTGAATAGGAGGGATTTAACCGTGATGTACTGAGCATTCTGGTATTTTCTGTTCAAAGACATTGGTGTTTCCATACCAGGCCATGATGTAGCCAATCTGTACAGCCTCCACTACACATCTATAGAAAGTTTTTTTCAAAGTTTTAGATGGCATGCTGAATTTCTGCAGACACCTAAGGAAGAAGATGTGATTCCTTGCTTTCTTCACGATCCCACTTATGTGCCGGGTCCAGGACAGGTACTCTGAAATAGTAACACCCAGGAATTTAAAGTTGCTGACCCTCCTCAACTCTGATCCTCCAATAATTACTGCCTCTGGTTTCCCTCTCCCGAAGTCTACAATCAGTTGCTGACATTGCGGGAGAGGTTGTTGTTATGACACCACTCAGCTAAATTTTCAGTCTCCCTCCTGAATGCTGAGTCCACCTCTGACTTGGTCCACAACAGTGGTGTCATCAGCAAACTTGAACGTGGCATTGGAGCTGTGCTCAGCCACACAGTCAAAAGTGTAGAGCGAGTAGAGCAGGGAGCTAGGTACACATCCCTGTGGTGCTCCTGTGCTAATGGAGATCATGGAGGAGATGTTGTTACCAATCCATACAGACTGGGGTCCACATCTGAGGAAATCCAGCATCCAGTTGCATAAGGGGGTATTGAAGCCAAGGTCTCGGAGCTTACTAATTACTTTCCAAGGCAGAAGTAAGGAAACTATAGGCCAATTAGTCTGACCTCGGTGGTTGGGATGATATTGGAGTCCATTATGAAGGATTGTTTCGGGGTATTTAGGAGCACAGGATAAAGTAGGCCAAAGTCGACATAGCTTCCTTAAGGAGAAATCTTGACTGGCAAATTTGTTGGAGTTCTTTGGAGAAATAACAGGCAGAATAGGCAAAAGGAGAGTCAGTGGAAGTTGTTTACTTGGATTTTCAGAAGATGTTTGACAAGGTACCACACATAAGACTTCCTAACAAGAGCCCCTGGTATTTAGGAAAGGTAAAAGCATAGAAAGAAGATTGTCTGACTGGCAGGAGGCAAAGAGTCGGAATAGACACTCAAAGCTGCTGTGCAGGTTGACAGTGTTGTAAGGAAGGCGTATGGTGTGCTGGCCTTCATTAACCATGGGATTGAGTCAGGAACTGTGAGGTAATGATACAGCTATACAAGACCCTGGTCAGACCCCACTTGGAGTATTGTGTTCTGTTCTGGTCACCTCACTACAGGAAGGATGTGGAAACTATAGAAAGGGTGAAGAAAAGATTTACAAGGAAGTTGCCTGGATTGGAGGGTGTACCTTATGAGAATAGGTTGAGTGAACTTGGCCTTTTCTCCTTGGAGCGACGGAGGATGAGAGGTGACCTGATAGAGGTGTATAAGATGATGAGAGGCATTGATCGTGTTGATAGCCAGAGGCTTTTTCCCAGGACTGAAATGGCCCACATGAGGTACTTGGAAATAGGTACATAGGGGATGTCAGGAATAAGTTTTTCACACAGAGAGTGGTGGGTGCATGGAATGCACTGCCAGCAGTGGTGGTGGAAGCGGGTACGATAGGGTCTTTTAAGAGCCTCTTAGATAGGTACATGGAGCTTACAAAAATAGAGGGCTATGCGGTAGGGAAATTCTAGGCAGTTTCTAGAGTAGGTTACATGGTCAGCACAACATTGTGGGCCGAAGGGCCTGTAATGTATATTCTGTGTTCTGTGTTCTAGAGGGGGCCTGTTCTAGTTGGCTGCTGGTGACTCATGTTGGGATCACTGCTTTACATGTTGGATGTCAACAATTTGGATGATGGAATTGATGGCTTTGTGGCCAGACTGCGGATGATAACAAAGATAAGTGGAGGTGCAGCTGGTGCTGAGGAAGTAGGAAAGCTGCAGAAGGATCTAGAAAGATTGGGAGAATGGGCAAAGGGGCAGAAGGAATATAGTGCAGGGTCATGTATGGTCATGCACATTGGTGAAAATTCAGAAGTCTGTGTGCAGAGGGACTTGGGAGTCCTCGTGCAGAATTCCCAGGAGGTTAACTTGCAGACTGAGTTGGTGGTGAGGAAGGCAATTGCAATGTTAGCATTCATTTTGAGAGGACTAAAATATAAGAGCAAGGATGTAATGCTGGGGTTTTATAAGGCATTGGTCAGACCGCACTTGGAGTATGCGAGCAGTTTTAGGACCCTTATCTATCAGAAGATATGCTGGCATTGGAGAGGATCCAAAGGAGGTTTACGAGAATGATTCTGGGAGTGAAAGGGTTAATGTTTGAGGAGTATTTGATGGCTCTGGGTCTGTACTCACTGGAGTTTAGAAGAATGACGGGGGGGGTATGGGGGGATGGGATCTCATTGAAACCTATCGAATATTAAAAGGTTTAGACAGATTGTCCATGGAGAGGATGTTTCCTATAGTGGGGGAGTCTGGGACCAGAGGGCACAGATAGAGTGGATGTGGAGAGGATGTTTCCTATAGTGGGGGAGTCTAGGACCAGAGGACACAGATAGAGTGGATGTGAGAGGATGTTTCCTATAGTGGGGAGTCTAGGACCAGAGGACACAGCCTCAGAATAGAAGAATGACCATTTAGAACAAAGATGAGGAGGATTTCTTTAGCCAAAGGGAGGTGAATCTGTGAAATTCGTTGCCACAGGTGGCTGCAGTGGACAAGTCATTGACTATATTTAAAGCGAAGTTTGATAGGTTCACGATTAGTAAGAACATCAAAGGTCGTGGGAGAGGGATAATAAATCAGCAATGATGGAATGGCCGAGTAGTCTTGATGGGCCGAATGGCCTAATTCTGCTCTAATAGTCTCAAGAGAGATCAAGGAGTACAAATACATGGCTCACTGAAAGTGAGGTCACAGGTAGACGGGGTGGTGAAAGAGGTTTTTGGCACGCTGGCCGACATCAGTCAGGGCAATGAGTAGAGGTGTTGGGAGGATGTGGTGCCATTATACGGGACGTTGGTGAGGACACTCGTAGAGTATGTGTTCAGGTTTGATCACCCCGCTCTAGGAAAGATGTTATTCATCTGGAAAGAGTGCAGAGGAGATTTACAAGGATGTTGTCAGGATGTGAGGGACTGAGTTATGGGGAGAGGCTGGACGGGGTAGAACCTTATTCCTTGGAGACAAGGATTAACTTTATAGAAGTGTATAGATTGATTGAATGCACGCAGTCTTTTCACCCAGAGCTGGGGTATCTAGAACTAGAGGGCATAGTTGATGAAAGGGAAAAGATTTAATAGGGACCTGAGGGGTAACTTGTTTAGACAACAGGGGTATCCACATGGAACGAACTGCCGGAGGAAGTGACTGAGGCAGGTGCAATACAACTTTAAAAAGTGGGAATAATGACAGAGACTGGGAGGCGATGGGTGGATCCAGGGTGATGGTTATAGACAGATAGAGAAGGAGGGGGTGGAATTAGTGACAGAAGCTGGGAGGTGATGGGTGGATCCAGGGGAGGAGGGTGATAGGCAGATGGAGGAGGAGAGAGTGGGAATAGTGACAGGGACTGGGAGGTGATGGGTGGATCCAGGGGAGGAGGGTGATAGGTAGATGGAGGAGGGAGAGTGGGAATAGTGACAGGGACTGGGAGGTGATGGGTGGATCCAGGGGAGGAGGGTGATAGGTAGATGGAGGAGGGAGAGTGGGAATAGTGACAGGGACTGGGAGGTGATGGGTGGATCCAGGGGAGGAGGGTGATAGGCAGATGGAGGAGGGAGAGTAGGAATAGTGACAGGGACTGGGAGGTGATGGGTGGAGGTGTCAGACAACTGCAGATGTTTGAATTCAAGTTTAATTGTCATTCAAACATACATGATTACCCACGAATACAGTCAAATATAACAGCGTTCCTCAGGGCCAAGCAAAGGAGAGGAAGTTGGAACATGAGACCAAGTGAGGGAGGTGGGGAGAGGCAGATGGGGACAGTGGGGTGAGTGTGTGAGTGATGAGCTGATGGACAGAGTGGAGGAGACAGACACAGGGTGACAGGGTCTGGAGTTGGGTTAGGAGGAACTCGGTAGATCAGGAGGAGAGAGAAACCGGACAGAGGTTGAAGCTGGAGAAATCAACATTCGTACCATCGTCATTGGGCTGAGGCGCCACCCTGGGGAAGGTGAGTTGGTTTTTTTGTGTGTCGTTGTTGACGGTGAGGATAATATTCATCAACTGGCAGAGGAGCAGCAGCTGGAACCAACTCCCTGATGTAGGGGCGAGGATACTCTCAGAATGTTTAAAAGCGTCTGGTGAACACATGAGCCATCCAGGCAGAGGAGGTGACAGGCCAAGTGCAGAGATCTGCGTGGACGGGACGGGTGATCAGCATGGACCTGTGGACCAAAGCACCTGGTGTGCTGGTCATGACACGTTGGAAGGACTAACACCATAAACCGTGGGGTCAAACACAGTCGTGAGGAAAGATTAAAGAAAGAAGATAGAACAGGAACAGGCCCTCCGGCCAACGATGTTGTGTCAAGCAAACTAAATGGCTATCTAAACTAATCCCTTCTGTCCATAAAATGTCCACGTCCTGCCATTTTCCTCACATTAAAAGTCTCTAATGTCTCTGCCTCTACCACCACCCCCGGCAGCCACCACACTCTGTGTAAAAACCTCCTCCTCACATCTCCTTTGAAATTACCCCCTCTCGCCTTCAATGTATGCCCTCTAGTATTAGACATTTCAACCCTGTGAAAAAGATCCTGTCTATCTACTCCATCTATGCCTCTCATAATCTTATAAACCTCTATCAGGTCTCCCCTCAGGCTCCAGAAAGACAAGCTTTATTTATCACATGTACATCGAAACGTACAGTGAAATGCATCATTCGTGGTAACAATCAGCACAGTCTGAGGATATGCTGGGGGTAGCCCACGTGTGTCGATATGCTTCTGACAGTAACATAGCATGCCCATAATTTACTAACACTGACCAGTATGTCTTTGGAGTTTGGGAGGAAATGGGAGCACCCGGAGGAAACCTACACTGTCACAAGGGAACAGACAAACTCCTTGGTGATAGCAGCAGCAATTGAACCCTGTTCAGTAACACTGTATAGAACACCTCTCCACCCCCGCAACTCCAAGCTCGAACTTTGGGCTGACTGACTGGCCCTCATGTCTCCTGCTCACATTCGGCTCCTGGAAGGATGCTGCTTTCTCAAAGCATTGCCTCTTGACGATGTCCCTGATGATGGGACTAGCTGAGTGTACTAACCCCCTCATCCTCTCGTGAGCCCGAACTCAGAGTCTCCACCGTAGATCAGAAATCAAAACACTCTCCATCATATATGTTCCTCTGACCAGAAAGTCAGAATACTCGCCACCGTGCATCTGATTTCAGAACGCTGTCCACCATGCACCTGGAGTCAGAATGGTCTGCAGTGTACACCTGGAGTCAGAATGGTCTGCAGTGTACACCTGGAGTCAGAATGGTCTGCAGTGGACATCTGGAGTCAGAATGGTCTGCAGTGTACACCTGGAGTCAGAATGGTTTGCAGTATACACCTGGAGTCAGAATGGTCTGCACTGTACACCTGGAGTCAGAATGGTCTGCACTGTACACCTGGAATCAGAATGGTTTGCACTGTACATCTGGAGTCAGAATGGTCTGCACTGTACACCTGGAGTCAGAATGGTTTGCACTGTACACCTGGAGTCAGACTGGTCTGCACTGTACACCTGGAGTCAGAATGATCTGCACTGTACACCTGGAGTCAGAGTGGTTTGCACTGTACACCTGGAGTCAGAATGGTCTGCAGTGTACACCTGGAGTCAGAATCGTCTGCAGTGGCCATCTGGAGTCAGAATGGTTTGCAGTGTACACCTGGAGTCAGAATGGTCTGCACTGTACACCTGGAGTCAGAATGGTCTGCACTGTACACCTGGAGTCAGAATGATCTGCAGTGTACACCTGGAGTCAGAATGGTCTGCACTGTACACCTGGAGTCAGAATGGTTTGCACTGTACACCTGGAGTCGGAATGGTTTGTACTATACACCTGGAGTCAGACTGGTCTGCACTGTACACCTGGAGTCGGAATGATCTGCACTGTACACCTGGAGTCAGAGTGGTTTGCACTGTACATCTGGGATCAGAATGGTTTGCAGTGTACACCTGGAGTCAGAATGGTTTGCAGTGTACACTTGGAGTCAGAATGGTTTGCACTGTACATCTGGAGTCAGAGTGGTTTGTACTGTACACCTGGAGTCAGAATGGTTTGCACTGTACATCTGGAGTCAGAATGGTTTGCACTGTACACCTGGAGTCAGAATGGTTTGCACTGTACATCTGGAGTCAGAATGGTTTGCACTGTACACCTGGAGTCAGAATGGTCTGCAGTATACATCTGGAGTCAGAATGGTTTGCACTGTACACCTGGAGTCAGAATGGTCTGCACTGTACATCTGGGGTCAGAATGGTTTGCAGTGTACACCTGGAGTCAGAATGGTTTTCACTGTACATCTGGAGTCAGAGTGGTTTGCACTGTACACCTGGAGTCAGAATGGTCTGCACTGTACACCTGGAGTCAGAATGGTTTGCACTGTACACCTGGAGTCAGAATGGTCTGCAGTGTACACCTGGAGTCAGAATGGTTTGCACTGTACACCTGGAGTCAGACTGGTCTGCACTGTACACCTGGAGTCGGAATGATCTGCACTGTACACCTGGAGTCAGAGTGGTTTGCACTGTACACCTGGAGTCAGAATGGTCTGCACTGTACACCTGGAGTCAGAATGGTTTGCAGTGTACACCTGGAGTCAGAATGGTTTGCAGTGTACCACCTGGAGTCAGAATGGTTTGCATTGTACATCTGGAGTCAGAGTGGTTTGTACTGTACACCTGGAGTCAGAATGGTTTGCACTGTACATCTGGAGTCAGAATGGTTTGCACTGTACACCTGGAGTCAGAATGGTTTGCACTGTACATCTGGAGTCAGAATGGTTTGCACTGTACACCTGGAGTCAGAATGGTCTGCACTGTACACCTGGAGTCAGAATGGTCTGCACTGTACACCTGGAGTCGGAATGATCTGCACTGTACACCTGGAGTCAGAGTGGTTTGCACTGTACACCTGGAGTCAGAATGGTCTGCACTGTACACCTGGAGTCAGAATGGTTTGCACTGTACACTTGGAGTCAGAATGGTTTGCACTGTACATCTGGGGTCAGAATGGTTTGCAGTGTACACCTGGAGTCAGAATGGTTTGCAGTGTACACCTGGAGTCAGAGTGGTTTGCACTGTACACCTGGAGTCAGAATGGTTTGCACTGTACATCTGGAGTCAGAGTGGTTTGTACTGTACACCTGGAGTCAGAATGGTTTGCACTGTACATCTGGAGTCAGAATGGTTTGCACTGTACACCTGGAGTCAGAATGGTTTGCACTGTACATCTGGAGTCAGAATGGTTTGCACTGTACACCTGGAGTCAGAATGGTCTGCAGTGTACATCTGGAGTCAGAATGGTTTGCACTGTACACCTGGAGTCAGAATGGTCTGCAGTGTACATCTGGAGTCAGAATGGTTTGCACTGTACACCTGGAGTCAGAATGGTCTGCACTGTACATCTGGGGTCAGAATGGTTTGCAGTGTACACCTGGAGTCAGAATGGTTTTCACTGTACATCTGGAGTCAGAGTGGTTTGCACTGTACACCTGGAGTCAGAATGGTTTGCACTGTACACCTGGAGTCAGACTGGTCTGCACTGTACACCTGGAGTCAGAATGGTCTGCAGTGTACACCTGGAGTCAGAATGGTCTGCACTGTACACCTGGAGTCAGAATGGTCTGCAGTGTACACCTGGAGTCAGAATGGTCTGCACTGTACACCTGGAGTCAGAGTGGTCTGCAGTGTACACCTGGAGTCAGAATGGTCTGCACTGTACACCTGGAGTCAGAATGGTCTGCAGTGTACACCTGGAGTCAGAATGGTCTGCACTGTACACCTGGAGTCAGAGTGGTCTGCAGTGTACACCTGGAGTCAGAATGGTCTGCACTGTACACCTGGAGAGACTTAGAAGACTCACTGGCTATGTAACATGTAGTGGGGACAGAAGGAAGGAGGAGCAGAGCAGGATGCCAAGCCTTCTCCACCACTGAATCTGATCATGTCTGATCTTCTCCTGGTCTCCAGTCCCCTGTGACAGTTTCCTGTACCCCTAAATACACCCCATCACTACTGAACAATCAGATTCTTCACTGACAATATTAGCATCCCAGAACCTCCCTCTTCCAATCTCCCTGCAAGGTGCAAACTCCCAGAACTTTTCATCCCCTCCACGACTCACTCTCTGGCCAAGTTTAGAATCATAGAACTCTACAGCACAGAAAAAGGCCCTTCAGCCCATCTAGTCCATGACAAACTATTAATCTGCACAGTCCTATCGACCTGTACCTTGGCCACAGTCCTTCACACTCCTCAGATCCATGCACCTATCCAAATTTCTCTTAAATGTTCATATTGAATCCTCATGCATCACTTCCTCTGGCAGCTCGTTCCACACTCTCATTCCCCCCTGAGTGAAGAAGTTACGCCCCATGTTCACTTCAATATCTCACCTTTCACCCTTAGCCCATGACCTCTGATTCTCGTTTTACCCAACCTGCTTGCATTTAGCCGAACTACACCTGTCCTGCGGGGTCGTGCCTTGTTCTGGTTGTTGAAAGTCACATGTTCCGTGATTGGTTACTTTAAAAGCAGCGTCTTTTCCCATTGGATAGCTGCCTGGTGTCCAGTTTCAGATATCCTGGGGATATAAAACAGCACATGGAAGGGGCGTGCTCTCTTCTTCCCCTGTTTAAGGCAATGAAGCGCATGACGATTGTGAAGGTATGCTCGGTGCACAATTAACTAACGACGTTTGTTGAATATTCAGGTTTCTAGTGTCTGTCATAAAAGTTTGGCCGAGCTTTTACTGTTTGTAAATAAATGATTAATATACCAGTTCACAGAGAGTGCTTTCTGTCAAATTGCTGGACTCGCGAACCTGATTCAACATTACAGTACCCCTCATAATTCTGCATCTCTGTATCCAATGTCCCCTCATTTTTCCACCTTCCAGGGAATAAAGTCCGAACTTCTTCAACCTTTTCCTATAACTCAGACCCTCAAGTCCTGATAACATTCTTGTAAACTTTCTCTGTACTCTTTCAATCTCATTGACATCAGTCCTGCAGGTAAGATGTGCTCTCTTCTCACTGCTGCCAACAGGAAGGAGGTACAGAAGCCTCAGCTCCCACAGCACAGGTTCAGGGGCAGTTATTACCACTCAGCCATCAGGGTCTTGAACCAGAGGGAATAACTTCACTCAGCTTCACACACCCCATCTCTGAACTGTTCACACAACCTGTGGACTCACTTTCAAGGACTCTTCATCTCACGTTTTCCATAATTATTGCTTATTTATTTATTATTTGTTTTCTTTTTGTATTTGCATTTTGTTGTCTTTTGTACATTTGTTGTGTGTGGTCTTTCATTGATTCAATTGTATTTCTTTGCTTTACTGTGAATGCCTGAGAGAAAATGAATTTCCAGATGTATCCAGTGACCGATACGTGCTTCAATAATATATTTATGTTAAACTTTGAGGTAGGTGATCAGAACGTTTAAGAATTGAAACAGACCATCACAGGCCACATCTCCATTACAACCCACTCTTCAGCCAAGTGACTGGCTGTGGTATCTCCTCCTGGGGTTTGGCAGTTAATGGTTGAAGCTGTGAAAACTGCCTCAGCATACTGCAGCAGCGAGTAAGTAATGCAATGGCCAGAATGAAATGCGAGAAGAACTGTAAACGGGAGGGGATCGTATTTCCGCTGCAATTGATCCATCTTCTGTCAATGAATGCGATCACATGCCGGCAGTGAACCCATCAGACTTCCTTGGCGACCCAGCGAGAGAAACAATTCCCACTCTACCCAGCGAGAGAAACAATTCCCACTCTAACCAGCGAGAGAAACAATTCCCACTCTACCCAGCGAGAGAAACAATTCCCACTCTACCCGGCGAGAGAAACAATTCCCACTCTACCCGGCGAGAGAAACGATTCCCACTCTAACCGGCGAGAGAAACGATTCCCACTCTACCCGGCGAGAGAAACAATTCCCACTCTACCTGGCGAGAGAAACAATTCCCACTCTAACCGGCGAGAGAAACAATTCCCACTCTACCCGGCGAGAGAAACAATTCCCACTCTACCCGGCGAGAGAAACGATTCCCACTCTACCCGGCGAGAGAAACGATTCCCACTCTACCCGGCGAGAGAAACGATTCCCACTCTACCCGGCGAGAGAAACGATTCCCACTCTAACCGGCGAGAGAAACGATTCCCACTCTACCCGGCGAGAGAAACGATTCCCACTCTAACCGGCGAGAGAAACAATTCCCACTCTACCCGGCGATGGAGACAATTCCCACTCTACCCGGCGAGAGAAACAATTCCCACTCTACCCAGCGAGAGAAATAATTCCCACTCTACCCAGCGAGAGAAACAATTCCCACTCTACTCAGCGATGGAGACAATTCCCACTCTACCCGGCGATGGAGACAATTCCCACTCTACCCGGCGAAAGAAACAATTCCCACTCTACCGGGCGAGAGAAACAATTCCCACTCTACCCGGCGATGGAGACAATTTCCACTCTACCCAGAGATGGAGACAATTCCCACTCTTCCAAGCGATGGAGACAATTTCCACTCTACCCAGAGATGGACATAATTCCCACTCTACCCAGCGATGGGGACAATTCTCACTCTACCCGGCGATGGAGACAATTCCCAGTCTACCTGGCGATGGAGACAATTCCCACTCTACCCGGCGATGGAGACAATTCCCACTCTACCCAGCGATGGGGACAATTCCCAGTCTACCCGGCGATGGAGACAATTCTCACTCTACCCGGCGATGGAGACAATTCCCACTCTACCCGGCGATGGAGACAATTCCCACTCTACCCGGCGATGGAGACAATTCCCACTCTACCCGGCGATGGAGACAATTCCCACTCTACCTGGTGATGGTGAGAACTCCCACTCTACCTGGTGATGGAAACGTGCATCATGATGGCCTAACAGTGTGATGCGAGTACAGCTCTGGACGTCCTGGAATTCTGAGTTCACTCTGGGATCATCGGTAAGGAGTTCTCATGTTCCTTCCCGTGAACGTGCAGGTGTACTCCAGGTGAGGTGCTCCGGTTTCCTCCCACAGTCCAAAGGCGTACTGTTTAGTAGGTTAATTGGGATGGTAGGTCGTCTTGTGGTTAGGCCGGGTTAAATAGATGGGGTGCTGGGTCGCATGGCTAGTTGGGCTCGAGGGCCTGTTTCACGCTGTATCTCCAAATAAATAAATCAGTAAAACCATCGCACTCTGCTGTTAAAATGGAAACAATAAGAAGAGAGAGAGGGGGCTGGTGAGGAAGCTGAGGGCATACACTCAGTAGCCATTTTATAAACTACACCTGTACACATTGTTACAAATATGTCATCAGCCAATCACGTGGCAGCAATTCATGGTCAAGAGGTTCAGTTGTTGTTCAGACCAAACATCAGAATGGAGAAGGAATGCGATCTCAATGAGTTTGATGTGAAATGATTGTTGGTGCCAGATGGGGTGGTTTGAGTATCTCATAGCTGCTGATCTCCTGGGGTTTTCACACACAACAGTCTCCAGAGTTCACAGAGAATAGTGTGAGGAACAAAAAACACCCAGTGAGCGACAGTTCTGTGGGTGAAAACACCTTGTTAATGAGACAGATCAGAGGAGAATGGTTCAAGGCGACAGGAAGATAAGAGTAACTCAGACAGCCACACGTTACAACAGTGGTGTGCAGGAGAGCATCGCTGAATGCACAACCTGTCGAGCCTGGAGGTGGATGGGCTACAACAGCAGAAGATCACAAACATACACTCAGTGGTCATTTTATTAGGTACCAGAGGGAAAGTGGCCAACGAGTGTAAAAAGGGTGAATCGCTGTCTTTTTTTTCTGGGGAAATGGAAACAAAATAACAGTGGGTGTCAGTTCAGCGTGAGGGAGGAAAGATTTTAAAGAGACCGGGATGAGTGTGTGGAGTGGCAGGGGTGCGTGTGGAGGAATTCAATCAATAAAAATTGAAGAGCTGTGGACAATGTAGAAGATAGCTAAAGTAGGATCTATTGTTGACGTGGGCAAGGAAATGCAAGATGGAGTTTAATGAGGCAACCAGAATGGACACTATACTTCCAGATTGGTTACAATTGTGTTATTTATTGTAAAATTTCCTTATGAATACCGACATGTGTCTGTGATGCTGCAAGTTTTTCATTGTACCTGTATCCATGTGGACTTGTACAGATGGCAATAAACTCGATTTGGAATTAATATCCCACATTTGGCAGAGGGTAATACAAACACAAACTCCTCACACTAACTGCAAGTTTGGCAGCTACCCCGTTATTCCTCTTATGCAATATTCATTTATCCTGTAATGTGTAGTGTATTTTAGGACCCTACAACTTGTGTTCTTAATATTTATTGCTTGCTTATTTATTTGTTTATTATCATCATCATGATTTTTTCCCTTTTTGTATTTTCACAGTTTGTGGTCTCTGCGCTCTGGTTGTTTGCCCGTCTTGTGTGCTGGTTTTCACCGATTCTATTGTGTTCCTTTGTATTTACTGTGAATGCCTGCAAAAAAAATTCCCAGAGTTGTGGTGTACATAATGTGGTAATAATAAATTTACTGTGAACCTTGATTCTATAGAAGTAGAATTTATAGAATCCTGACAGATTGCATCACAGCCTTGTATGGAAGCAACCAGGAAAGAAAACCCTACGGAAGGTGATGGATATGACTCAGTCCATCACAGGAAAGGTCCTTTCCTCTGCTTCAAGAACCTGATGGCTGAGGGGTAATAACTGTTCCTGAACCTGGTGATGTGAGTCCTGAGGCTCCTGTACCTTCTTCCTGATGGCAGCAGCGAGAAGAGAGCATGACCTGGGTGGTGGGGGTCCCTGATGATGGATGCTGCCTTCCTGTGGCAGCACTCCACATAGATGAGCTCATTGGTGGGGAGGGCTTTACCCGTGATGGACTAGGCTGTGTCCACTACTTTTTGTCGGATTTTCCATTCAAGGGCATTGGTGTTTCCATACCAGGCTGTGATACATCCAGTCAATATACTCTCCACCACACGTCTATAGAAGTTTCTTGAAGTTTTAGATGTCAGACTGAATCTTCGGAAACCTCTGAAGAAGTAGAGGTGCTGCCATGCTTTCTTTGTAATTGCACTTGTGTCCTGGGCCAGGACAGCTTCTCCAAAATAATAACACAGAGGAGTTTAAAGTTGCTGACCCTCTCCACCTCTGATCCCCTGATGAGGACTGGCTCGTGGACCTCTGGTTTCCCGAAGTCAATAATCAGCTCCCTAGTCTTGCTGACGTTGAGAAAGATGTTGTTGTTGTGGCACCACTCGGCCAGAGTTTCAGTCTCCCTCCTGTAGGCTGATTCATCACCACCTTTGACTCGGCCTTCGACAGTCCGCAAACCTGCATCTGGCATTGGAGCTGTGCTTAGCCACGCAGTCGTAAGTGCAAAGTGCAAGAACAAGGGGCTAAACACACAGACTTGTGAAGCACCCATGCTGATGGAGATTGTGGAGGTGTTGCTGCCAATCCAAACTGACTGGGATCCGCAAGTGAGGAAACCCAGGATCCAATTGCACAGGGAGGTATTGAGGCCAAGATCTTGGAGCTTACTGATTAGTTTTGAGGGAATGACGGTATTAAATGTTGAGCTGTAGTCGACAAGGAGCATCCTGATATTATCATCTTTGCTGTCCAGATGTTCCAGGGTTGAGTGAAGAGCCGGTGAGATGGTATCTGCTGTTAGCCTGCTGTGCTGGTAGGCAAATTGGTATGGATCGAATCCGCACCTCAAGCCAGGAGTAGTTATGTTTCATCACCAACCTATCAAAATGCTTCATCTCTGTGGATGTAAGTACAGCCGGTCGATTCCTCTTCGGCACCAATTATGCAGCTCGATAAAAAAAATTACTTTGAACTTTGATAAGTAGATAGATAGACACTTTACTGCACTGAAAGGAAATTACAGTGTCACACTGGCATCACAAATGCACAGATATAAATATTAGAAGAGAAGAGGAAGAAAAAATAAGTTACCTCAAACGGTCTAACAGGAGAGGATCATCACTTCCCTGGCTACAGGTTGATTAATTATGAGGGTGAGAATGACCTCATACAGCGCTCTTTGGAGCAACACAGTTGTCCGTCTATTACTGAAAGTGCTCCTCTGTTCAGCCAAGGTAGCGTGCAGAGGGCATGAAACATTGTCCAGAATTGCCAGGATTTTCCATAGGGTCCTTTGTCCTACCACAGCCCCCAGTGTGTCCAGTTACAGAAACACAGAAAGCCTACAAACAAATATAGGCCCTTCAGCCCACAAAGCTGTGCCGAACATGTCCTTACCTGAGAAATTACCTCAGGTTACCCATAACCCTCTATTTTTCTGAGTTCCATGTACCTGTCCAGGAGTCTCTTAAAAGACCCTGTCGTATCCGCCTCCACCACTGTCACCGGCAGCCCATTCCACGCATTCACCACTCTCTGCGTAAAAAAACTTACCCCTGACATCTTCTCTGTAACTACTTCCAAGCACCTTAAAACTGTGCCCTCTTGTACTAGCCATTTCAGCCCTGGGAAAAAGCCTCCGACTATCCACATGATCAATGCCTCTCATCATCTTATACACCTCTATCAGGTCACCTTTCATCCTCAGTCACTCCAAGGAGAAAAGGCTGAGTTCACTCATCCTATTCTCATAAGGCATGCTCCCCAATCCAGGCAACATCCTTGTAAATCTCCTCTGCACCCTTTCTATGGTTTCCACATCCTTCCTGTAGTGAGGTGACCAGAGCTGAGCACAGTACTCCAAGTGGGGTCTGACCAGGGTCCGATATAGCTGCAACATTACCTCTCGGCTCCTAAACTCAATCCCACAATTGATGAAGGCCAATGCATCGTATGCCTTCTTAACCACAGAGTCAACCTGTGCAGCAGCTTTGAGTGTCTGATGGACTCAGACCCCAAGATCCCTCTGATCCTCCACACTGTCAAGAGTCTTACCATTAATACTATATTCTGCCATCATATTTGACCTACCAAAATGAACCACTTCACACTTATCTGGGTTGAATTCCATCTGCCACTTCTCAGCCCATTTTTGCATCCTATCAATATCCTCTGCAACCTCTGACAGCCCTCCACACTATCCACAACACCTCCAACCTTTGTATCATCAGCAAACTTACTAACCCATCCCTCCACTTCCTCATCCAGGTCATTTATTAAAAATCACGAAGAGTAGGGGTCCCAGAACAGATCCCTGAGGCACTCCACTGGTGACCAACCTCCATGCAGAATATGACCTGTCTACAACCACTCTTTGCCTTCAGTGTGCAAGCCAGTTCTGGATCCACAAAGCAATGTCCCCTTGGATCCCATGCCTCCTTACTTTCTCAATAAGCCTTGCACGGGGTACCTTATCAAATACCTTGCTGAAATCCATATACACTACATCTGCGCCTCTTCCTACAGATGCTGCTTGGCCTGCTGCGTTCACCAGCAACTTTGATGTGTGTTGCTATACACTACATCTACTGCTTTTCCTTCATCAATGTGTTTAGTCACATCCTCAAACAATTTAATCAGGCTCATAGGGCACGACCAGCCTTTCACAAAGCTATGTTGACTATTTCTAATCATATTATACCCCTCCAAATGTTCACAAATCCTGCCTCTCAGGATCTTCTCCATCAACTTACCAACCACTGAAGTAAGACTCACTGGTCTATAATTTCCTGGGCTATCTTTACTCCCTTTCTTGAATAATGAACAACATTTGCAACCCTCCAATACTCAGGAATGTCTCCCATCCCCATTGATGATGCAAAGATTATCACCAGAGGCTCAGCAATCTCCTCCCTCGCCTCCCACAGTAGCCTGGGGTACATCTCATCCGGTCCCGGCGACTTATCCAACTTGATGCTTTCCAAAAGCTCCAGCACATCCTCTTTCTTAATGTCTACATGCTCAAGCTTTTCAGTCCGCTGCCAGTCATCACTACAATCACCAGGATACTTTTCCATAGTGAATACTGAAGCCAGGACATATTCAAAACCCGGACACCAGCACCATCAATGTGGGCTCCAATGACCATGGACTCCTTCAAAGCGATTGCGTAATCACCAACTGTGGCTCCAGCCTTGAACTCCAGGCCGGGTCTTCACGTGCTGCTATTGTGACTCCCGTCTCCCCTTCCCCCACTTCCACTCTGCAACCCCGTCTCCCTGAGATCCCATCATCTACTCCTGGGCCCTCGGAAGCTCCATCTTCCTCTCACCCCAACCCTCCCCTCTCCACTGACACCACCAGCCTCCCTCCCCCTCCCCACCTGATCCCAGCTCTCATCCGTGCCGGGTCTTTACCATCCCCTCCGACCTTCAACTGTCGGAGGCAGAACGCTCTGTTCTCAGTAAGGGCCTCACGTTTGTCCCCCTTCGCCCACACCTCAGCGAGTTCCGTGTTCGCCATGATGCGGAACTTTTCTTCCGCTGTCTCCGTCTCCGAGCCTACTTCTTTGGCAAGGACTCTTCCACCCCCATCGATGACCCCTTCTCCCGTCTTCAACCTTCCTCCTCTTCATGGACACCCCACTCTGGTCTTCTGCCTGCTCTGGATCTCTTTATTGCCAACTGCCGACGGGACATCAACTGTCTCGACTTCACCGCACCTTGTACCCATTCCAACCTCACTCCTTCGGAACGCTCTGCTCTCCACTCCCTCCGCACTAATCCTAACCTTATTATTAAACCCGCTGATAAGGGGGGTGCTGTTGTAGTCTGGCGTACTGACCTCTACCTTGCCGAGGCACAGCGACAACTCGCGGATACCTCCTCTTATTTACCCCTTGATCGTGACCCCACTAAGGAGCACCAGGCCATTGTCTCCCACACCATCACCGACTTTATCCGCTCAGGGGATCTCCCATCCACTGCTACTAACCTTATAGTTCCCACACCCCGCACTTCCCGTTTCTACCTCCTACCCAAGATCCACAAACCTGCCTGTCCTGGCCGACCTATTGTCTCAGCTTGCTCCTGCCCCACCGAACTCATTTCTGCATACCTCGACACTGTTTTATCACCCCTTGTTCAATCCCTTCCGACCTATGTTCGTGACACTTCTCACGCTCTTAAACTTTTCGATGATTTTAAGTTCCCTGGCCCCCACCGCTTTATTTTCACCATGGATGTCCAGTCCCTATATACTTCCATCCCCCACCAGGAAGGTCACAAAGCTCTCCACTTCTTTTTGGATTCCAGACCTAATCAGTTCCCCTCTACCACCATTCTGCTCCGTCTAGCGGAATTAGTCCTTACTCTTAATAATTTCTCCTTTGGCTCCTCCCACTTCCTCCAAACTAAAGGTATAGCTATGGGCACCCGTATGGGTCCTAGCTATGCCTGCCTCTTTGCTGGCTTTGTGGAACAATCCGTGTTCCAAGCCTATACTGGTATCTGTCCCCCACTTTTCCTTCGCTACATTGACGACTGCATTGGCGCTGCTTCCTGCATGCATGCTGAGCTCGTTGACTTCATTAACTTTGCCTCCAACTTTCAACCTGCTCTCAAGTTTACCTGGTCCATTTCCGACACCTCCCTCCCCTTTTTAGATCTTTCTGTCTCTGTCTCTGGAGACAGCTTATCCACTGATGTCTACTATAAGCCTATGGGCTCTCACAGCTACCTGGACTATTCCTCTTCTCACCCTGTCTCTTGCAAAAACGCCATCCCCTTCTCACAATTCCTCTGTCTCCGCCGCATCTGCTCTCAGGATGAGGCTTTTCATTCCAGGACGAGGGAGATGTCCTCCTTCTTTAAAGAAAGGGGCTTCCCTTCCTCCACCATCAACTCTGCTCTCAAATGCATCTCCCCCATTTCACACACATCTGCTCTCACTCCATCACCCCACTAGGAATAGGGTTCCCCTGGTCGCCACCTCCAATGGGATCCCACCACTGAGCATATCTTTCCCTCCCCCCCCCCGCTTTCCGCAGGGATCGCTCCCTACGCAACTCCCTTGTCCATTCGTCCCCCCCATCCCTCCCCACTGATCTCCCTCCTGGCACTTATCCGTGTAAGCAGAACAAGTGCTACACATGCCCTTACACTTCCTCCCTTACCACCATTCAGGGCCCCAAACAGTCCTTCCAGGTGAGGCATCACTTCACCTGTGAGTCGACTGGGGTGATATACTGCGTCCGGTGCTCCCGATGTGGCCTTTTATATATTGGTGAGACCCGACGCAGACTGGGAGACCGCCTTGCTGAACATCTACGCACTGTCCGCCAGAGAAAGCAGGATCTCCCAGTGACCACACATTTTAATTCCACGTCCCATTCCCATTCTGACATGTCTATTCACGGCCTCCTCTACTGTAAAGATGAAGCCACACTCAGGTTGGAGGAACAACACCTTATATTCCGTCTGGGTAGCCTCCAACCTGATGGCATGAACATTGACTTCTCTAACTTCCAGTAATGCCCCATCTCCCCCTCGTACCCCATCCATTATTTATTTATATACACACATTCTTTTTTTCTCTCTCTCCTTTTTCTCCCTCTGTCCCTCTGACTATACCCCTTGCCCATCCTCTGTTCTCCCCCCCCCCTTCCTTCTCCCCGGACCTCCTGTCCCATGATCCTCTCATATCCCCTTTGCCAATCACCTGTCCAGCTCTTGGCTCCATCCCTCCCCCTCCTGTCTTCTCCTATCATTTTGGATCTCCCCCTCCCCCTCCCACTTTCAAATCTCTTACTCACTCTTCCTTCAGTTAGTCCTGACGAAGGGTCTCGGCCCGAAACGTCGACTGTACCTCTTCCTACAGATGCTGCCTGGCCTGCTGCATTCACCAGCAACCTTGATGTGTGTTGCTTGAATTTCCAGCATCTGCAGATTTACTCGTGTTTACTCATTAAGTTCCTCTGCTATTTCCTCCGGTTTCATACACACTTTCCCACTGTCACACTTGATTGGTCCTATTCTTTCACGTCTTATCCTCTTGCTCTTCACATACTTGTAGAATGCCTTGGGGTTTTCCTTAATCCTGTCCACCAAGGCCTTCTCATGGTCCCTTCTGGCTCTCCCAATTTCATTCTTAAGCTTCTTCCTGCTAGCCTCATAATCTTCTAGATCTCTATCATTACCTAGTTTTTTGAACCTTTCGTAAGCTCTTCTTTTCTTCTTGACTAGATTTACAAGAGCCTTTGTACACCACAGTTCCTGTACCCTACAATCCTTTCCGTCTCATTGGAATGTATCTGTGCAGAACTCCACGCAAATATCCCCTGAACATTTGCCACATTTCTTCCGTACATTTCCCTGAGAACATCTGTTCCCAATTTATGCTTCCAAGTTCTTGCCTGATAGCTTCATATTTCCCCTTACTCTTTCCTAACTTGTCTGCTCCTATCCCTCTCCAATGCTATGGTAAGGAGATAGAATTGTGACCACTATCTCCAAAATGCTCTCCCACTGAGAGACCTGACACCTGACCAGGTTCATTTCCCAATACCAGTTTGACTCCTATAACAGAGCCAGCCTTTTCTAATCAGTTTATTGTTGGCATCACCCATGTTGATGCCATTGCCCTAGCACACCACCGCATAGAAGATTGTACTGGTAACAACAGACTGGTGGAACATGGCAAGGAGAGGCATGCATACTCCAAAGGACCTCAGTCTCCTCGGGAAGCAGAGGTAACTCTGGCCCTTCCTGTACGCAGCCTCTGTGTTGGTGCTCCACTCAAGTCTGTCATCCAGGTGCACCCCCAGGTACTTGTATGCCCTCACCATCAATAGTAACAGGGAGCAGTGCAGCCTTAGTTTTCCTAAAGTCCATCACCATCTCCTTTGTCTTACTGACATTGAACTGCAGATGATTCAGCTTACAGCATCTGACAAAGTTCTCCAGCAGGGCCTTGTATTCATCCTCCTGTCCTCTCCTTATACACCCAACTATTGCTGTCATCAGAGAATTTCTGCAGATGACATGACAGTGTTGTATCTGAAGTCCAAGGTATACAGGGTAAACAGGAAGGGAGCCAATACAGTCCCCTATGGGCACCAGTGCTGCTTAGAGCCATGTCTGACACACAGCTCTGAAGCTGCACAAACTGTGTTCTGCCAGTCAGGTGGTCCATGATCCAGGATACAATGGAAGTGCCCACTCGCACTGAACGGAGCTTTCCCCCAGCAGTGAGGGCTGTGTGGTATTGAAGGCACTAGAAAAATCAGAAAGCATGACCCTCACAGTGCTGCCCTGGGAGTAGGCTCTGGTCAGCAGGCAGATGGCAGCATCATCAACTCCAGTGTGCTCCTGGTAGGCAAACTGCCAGGGATCGAGTGCTGATCTGACCAGGGGTTGGAGCTGAGACAGGCCCAGCCTCTCTCGGGTCTTCATGATGTGCAGGGTTGCCAACTGCCCCATATTTGCTGGGAAATCCCGTATATTGGGCTAAATTGGTTTGTCCCATACGGGACCGCCCTTGTCCCATATTTCCCTCGCTAAGGTAGAGTGTTCCTATGAAACTGTTTGTAAGCCGAAATGACATAAAGCGAAGAAGCAATTACCATTAATTTATATGGGAAAAATTTTTGAGCATTCTCAGACCTAAAAAATAATCTACCAAATCATTCTAAATAACACATAAAACCGAAAATAACACTAACATACAGTAAAAGCAGGAATGATATACAGGAATGGAAGCGGGAATACACAGCTTATATAAGGTACAAATAATGTATGTACAGTGTAGTTTCACTTATCAGAATCGGGAAGATTAAGCCAAAACGGATTTGTAGAAAAAAACTGGCACGTCACGCATGCGCACACACCTGCCCACACAAGGCTTCATGGTCACGGTAGTCTTCCTTGCGGTAAACACAAGTGACCCGTATTTGACTGTACTCTTGTCCCTTATTTGGGAGTGAGAAAGTTGGCCACCCTAGTGATGTGTGAGGTCAGGGCCACTGGATGGTAGTCACTCAAGGCTCTTGTTTGGCCCTTCTCGGGTACTGGGAACCACACCTGATGTTCTCCACACTGTCAGGACCCTTTCAGGCTGAGAGTCAGATTGAAAATGCTCTGGAGAACTCCACACAGCTGCTCAGTCCACTCCTTCAGGACCCTGGGTCACACCATCCAGTCCCAACGCTTCGCGGTGCCTGAGTTTCCCCAGACCCCAGAGTTTCAACTGCTGAGTAGTGAAGGAGAGTTGGTGGAAGGTGGGGACTGGGGGAGGTGAGGATTGGGATGATATGTGGAGGTGTGGATGGTAGGTGTAGGGCAAGGTGGGGATATAGACAGTGGTAGCCTGTGTTGTTCATCCACGTATAGAATTGGAGTGGGGGAGGAGAGAGGAGTGGGGGTGTTGGTGCTGAGGGAGCATTGGGTGCCTTGGCACCTGGACAGGTGTGCGGAGGGGGTTGTGAATTGTCAAACACATTTAAGGATTGGTTTTCACGGCTGCATTCCAAGGCTCTACAGCTTGGCTGACTGAAGCCAGTGCTGTTCTTCGTGCCTCTCCACACCTCCCGTGTGCTACCCTGCCCAGGCTTGTTCTCCAGCTCTCTCCTGTATTCCTCTTTAGTCACCTTGATCTTCTCCTTCAGCTCCCTCTGTGCACGTTTCAATTCCTCCCTGTCTCCTGATCTCTTTTTGTGGTTGAGAAGAGCCTTTAGATCACTGGTGTCCCACGGTTTGCTGTTAGGGAAGTAGTGACCAGTCCCTTATAGTATTAGTGTCCACACAGAAGACAAAGTAGCCAGTGATGCAATCAGTAAGTCCGTTAATACCCTCCCCATATGCTTCACAAAGTACATTCCGGCCCTGCAAGGTTCGAGGGCCTCTGGAGACCATTTGCTTACTACCTTAATAACCCTGATTCTGATTCCGAGCTGGATTAGTTTTGTGAATTTGCCCAGCCCCAGTGGGAATCCGTTGGCAATGAAGTGTATGTCGGGAATAGATTTGGGGCCAAGATGCAGCCGTGCTGGACACCGGTCCAGACTGAGGTCGGCTCTTGGCTGGGATAATGGTTTGCAGGTACAGTATCAGACGGGCGGAAGGGCCTCTCCCGCTGCTGGTCACACACTCGGTGCAGAGGGAGAGGGCGGACACGCCCATCCGCGTGACGTGGGCACCGCGGGCCCCGGAGCCGAAAGGCAGAGATCCGGTTTCCGCCCGAGTCGCTGCGGCGGCGGACCGGATATGTGTCCGGGCGGCGGTGACGGACCCAGACGCTGAAGGTGGCCGGGGATCGCGGTGGTGGGGGCGCGGGTGCTGTGGGGTGACTGCCGGCGGGCGGGGGTGGGGGGTGGGTGGACCAGCTGAGTGAGGGAGAGGGAGAGGGAGAGGGACAGGGACAGTGAGGGGATGGTGGGGCTGAGGGAGAGGGACGGCACCGGCGGATGGGGGAGCTGTGTCTGTGTCAGGGACGGGGACGGTGGGTGCAGAGCCAGCCGGTGAGTGAACAGGGGACCCGCCGGGCTCGAGGGAGGGGGTGTCACTGGGGGGTTTGGAGGAGGACCCAGGATGGGGTAAGTGATCTTTGAGAGGGATGGCAGTGGAAGGGGTTCTGGGGTGAGGGGCGATCGCGGAGTGAGGAGACAGTGTGGGGTGAGGGGAGGGAACAGGGTGAAGCTCGGAGGGGAAGGATTGAAGCCTCAGGGGTGAATGGGGCTGGTGGTTCTGGGTGGGTGGGGATAAGGACTAAGTTGTTGAGGGATGGCAGATGAAATCCATACCTCTCCTTCATCTTTTCTTTCTCCCCCACTTTCCCCTGCACATGCAAGGGGAGAAAGAGAAGGTGAGGGAGGGGTATGGGTGGGTCTGCGGAGAGGAGGGATTTTGATGAGTGATGTTGAGAGTGGATGTAGGTTGGAAGGTGCGAGGCTGGGGTGGTCAGGGGTTAGTGTGAAGGTCTGGGCTGAGAGGGAGTGTAATAGGAGGAGAAAGGTTGAGAAGGGGGTTGTCATGTGGGGAGGAGAAGATAGTGGTGTCATTGAGGTGGGGAGGGTGATGAAAGAGTGGGGTTAGGTAAGAGTGAAGAGGCTGGAAAACATTAAGGGAGAGGGAACAGAAGCAGTCGGAGAAAAAGAGGGAGATGAAGGGGGAGGGTGGAGAAATGAGAGAGAAGATAGGGCAGGAAATGGGTTGGATGAACATGTAGCAGAGTGCAGAGGATGACGGGGGAAGTACGTGTCTGGTAATCGGCTCAGGATCTGAGGAGGCTGAGACTGTCATGCAGAAAACTGTTGGAAATGACAGGATTTGGTGGGTGTTGCTGAGCTGAATTCCGCCTATTCTCCCCACCAATAACACATCCTCTGTTAATCTGATGAATACTATTAACCAACACTTTGTCCGCAGTCAAAATAACTGGCGATTCAGAATAATTATTAAATGTGGTGAGAGTCCCTGTGTCTCCCCCCACCCCGGGCAGGTTCTAACCTCCAACCATGAGCAAACGAGTGGCAGGTGGAGGGAAGTATAGGATTATACTTTTTTCCCCCATTCAGGGAATAAATTCTGAAATTGGAGGTGCAAAAGCCTTGGGAGTCCTTGTGCAGGATTCCCTACAGTTTATCTTGCAGGTTGAGTTGTTGGTGGGAATGCAATGTTAGCATTCATTTTAGAGGACAGGAATACAAGACAAAGAACGTAATGCTGAGGCATTATAAAGCATTGGTCACACTGCACTTAAGAGTACTGTGAGCAGTTTTGGGGCCCTTTATCAAAGAAAGGTTGTGCTGACAGTGGAGAGGGTCTAGAGGAGGTTCACGAGAATGATTCTGGAATGAAAGGGTTAATATATGAGGAGAGTTTGGCTCTGGCCCTGTACTCATTGGAGTTCAGAAAACTTGGGGGAGGTGGGGGGTATCATTGAAACCTATGGAATATTGAAAGATCTAGGTAGGGTGTATGTGGAGAGGATGTTTCCTATAGTGGGGAGTCTAGGACCAAAGGGCACAGATAGAATGGATGTGGAGAGGATGTTTCCTATAGTGTGTGAGTCTCGGACCAGAGGACACAGATAGAGTGGATATGGAGAGGATGTTTCCTATAGTGGGGGAGTCTCGGACCAGAGGGCACAGATAGAGTGGATGTGGAGAGGATGTTTCCTATAGTGGGGGAGTCTAGGATCAGATGGCACAGATAGAATGGATGTGGAGAGGATGTTTCCTATAGTGGGGGAGTCTCGGACCAGAGGGCACAGATAGAGTGGATGTGGAGAGGATGTTTCCTATAGTGGGGGAGTCTAGGATCAGATGGCACAGATAGAGTGGATGTGGAGATGATGTTTCCTATAGTGGGGAGTCCAGGACCAGAGGACGCAGATAGAGTGGATATGGAGAGGATGTTTCCTATAGTGGGGGAGCCTAGGACTGGAGGGCACAGATAGCGTGGATGTGGAGAGGATGTTTCCCATAGTGGTGAGTCTAGGACCAGAGGGCACAGATAGAGTGGATGTGGAGAGGATGTTTCCTATAGTGGGGGAGCCTAGGACCGGAGGGCACAGATAGCGTGGATCTGGAGAGGATGTTTCCCATAGTGGGGGAGTCTAGGATCAAATGGCACAGATAGAATAGATGTGGAGAGGATGTTTCCTATAGTGGGGGAGTCTAGGATCAAATGGCACAGATAGAGTGGATGTGGAGAGGATGTTTCCTATAGTGGGGAGTCTCGGACCAGAGCACACAAATAGAGTGGATGTGGAGAGGATGTTTCCTATAGTGGGGAGTCTAGGACCAGAGGGCACAGATAGGATGGATGTGGAGAGGATGTTTCCGAAAGTGGGGGAGCCGAGGACCGGAGGGCACAGATAACGTGGATGTGGAGAGGATGTTTCCCATAGTGTGGAGTCTAGGACCAGAGGACACAGATAGAGTGGATGTGGAGAGGATGTTTCCTATAGTGGGGAGTCTAGGACCAGAGGACACAGATAGAGTTGATATGGAGAGGATGTTTCCTATAGTGGGGGAGCCTAGGACTGGAGGGCACAGATACCGTGGATGTGGAGAGGATGTTTCCTATAGTGGGGGAGTCTAGGATCAGATGGCACAGATAGAATGGATGTGGAGAGGATGTTTCCTATAGTGGGGGAGTCTCGGACCAGAGGGCACAGATAGAGTGGATGTGGAGAGGATGTTTCCTATAGTGGGGGAGTCTAGGATCAGATGGCACAGATAGAGTGGATGTGGAGATGATGTTTCCTATAGTGGGGAGTCCAGGACCAGAGGACGCAGATAGAGTGGATATGGAGAGGATGTTTCCTATAGTGGGGGAGCCTAGGACTGGAGGGCACAGATAACGTGGATGTGGAGAGGATGTTTCCCATAGTGGAAAGTCTAGGACCAGAGGGCACAGATAGAGTGGATGTGGAGAGGATGTTTCCTATAGTGGGGGAGCCTCGGACCAGAGGGACAGATAGAGTGGATGTGGAGAGGACGTTTCCTATAGTGAGGAGTCTAGGACCAGAGGGCACAGATAGAGTGGATGTGGAGAGGATGTTTCCTATAGTGGGGGAGCCTAGGACCGGAGGGCACAGATAGCGTGGATGTGGAGAGGATGTTTCCCATAGTGGGGAGTCTAGGACCAGAGGACACAGACGCAGAAAAGAGGGACGTCCATTTGAAACAGAGGTGAGGAATTTCTTTAGCCAAAGCTTAGTGAATCTATGGAATTCATTGCCACAGATGGCTGTCAAGGGCAAGTTATTGGGTATTTCTAAAGCAAAGTCAGGTTATCAAAAGTTACGATGAGAAGGCAGGAGAATAGGTTTGAGAGGGAAATTAAATCATCCATGATGGAATGGTGGAGCAGATTTGATGGGTTGAATGGTCTAATTTTGCCCCGTCTTTAGGTCATCCACTTGGGGGGCGGGGGGAATTTGATTCTCTCTAAACTTCCTTCATCCATGAGTCTTCTTGTGTAGGACTGGTCCATGTGTTTTCTAGTTATAGACTCCTGCTGTGAGGCAAAATCTGCTGCTGTGCATATTTACTAAATGTAGATAAATTGCATGAACTGGCTCACACTAGGCTGTTCTGGCAATTTGATTTTCAAACTCTTCTTTATGCGTCTGTCAAGTGTTAATTCACTTTCATAAATCCATTTTGATTCTGGCCAGTTCTGTTCTTTGTGCTTTGATGCCACTTTCTTACTGTCGGGTTAACAGACTTGTATACTTTATTAGGTACTGGAGTGGAATTCGGTGTAGTTTTCTGTTGCCATAGCCCATCCACTTCAAGGTTTGACCCACTGTGCTTTCAGAGATGTTCTTCTGCACACAACTGTTGTACGTGTGGTTATTTCAGTTACTGTCCCCTTCCTGCCAGCTTGAACCAGTCTGACCTGTCTCCTCTGACATCGGATTAATGAGATGTTTTTGTCCTCAGAACTACCGCTCTTGGATGCTTTTTGTTTCTCACACTATTCTCCGTAAACTCTAGAGACTGTTGTGTGTGAAAATCCCAGGAGATCA
This sequence comes from Mobula hypostoma, assembly GCF_963921235.1. Classification (NCBI taxonomy): domain Eukaryota; kingdom Metazoa; phylum Chordata; class Chondrichthyes; order Myliobatiformes; family Myliobatidae; genus Mobula; species Mobula hypostoma. Next base: position 4,497,917 of record NC_086102.1, on the reverse strand, counting down.
GCAGCTTATGAGGTACTCAAACCACCCCATCTGGCACCAACGATCATTCCACAGTCAGTCACTTAGATCACATTTCTTCCCCTTTCGGATGTTTGATCTGAATAACAAATGAACCTCTTGACCATGTCTGTGTGCTTTTAGAGAGTTAACGAATGAGGAGCGTTTACAGCTCTGGGCTTGTACTCACTGGAGTTTAGAAGAATAGGGGTGGAGTGGTATCTCATTGAAACCTATTGAATTTTGAGAGGTCTCAATAGTCTGGATGTGGAGAGAATGTTTCTTGTAGTGGGGGAGTCTAGGACCAGAGGGCACAGATAGAGTGAATATGGAGAGGATGTTTCCTATGGTGGAGTCTAGGACCAGAGGATACAGCCTCAGAATAGACGGATGTCCATTTAGAACAGAGATGAGGAGGAATTTGTTTAGCCAGAGGGTGGTGAATCTGTGGAATTCATTGCCATGGGTAGCTGAGGAGGCCAACTCTTTGGGTATATTTAAAGCAGAGGTTGATGTGTTCTTGGTTAGTCAGGGTGTCAAAGGTCGGAAGGCAGGAGTTTAGGATAACATTTCTTTGAATCTTTTGTGCAGCTTACTGACATCCTTCCTGTAGCCATGTGACTGGAACTTCACACAGTGCTCCCATTGTGGTCATACTGACAGTTGTGGTACATTGCTGATCTTTGAGAGTTACAGCGGTTAATAAAAGTTAAAGATTGGCTTTATTTGGAACATACAGTGAGACGTGTTGTTTGCATCGATGACAGACACAGTTCAAGGATGTTCTGGGGACAGCCCACAAGTGTCACTATGCTTTTGGCACCATCGCAGCGTGTCCACAACTTGCTACCTCTGACGGCGACGCCTTTGGAACGTGGGAGGAAACTGGAGCACCCGGTGGGATCCCAGTCACGGGGAGAACGTGCAAGTTTCTGCAGACAGCCGTGGGATTTGAGCTCCGACTGCCGGCACCGTGAGGTGTGCTGACCGCTGTGCTGTTGTATCACTTGCCCATCTCTGTGCATCCTCCACCCCAAAGTTCCCATACATTCAGTCCATGTGAGAAGGGGTTAAAGAGAAATGTGTAATACAGGCTTTGGGATTGAACTTGCTCTGTAGGAGAAACTGATTGTGACTGGAGTGTGAGTGTGGGAGTTCCTCACCAGCAGTACAGTGTCGGAAATGATGGGCTGGGCTGTAAACGTTTGTGGCTTTACAACCCAGGATCTCTTATCACAGACATTTGCAGTTTTGCAGCAGTAGTGTAGTGCAATATATATTTTTAAAAAACTTATTCTAAATTGCATAGAACACAGAGCAGTGCGGGTCCTTCAGCCATGATGTTGTGTCGACCTTTTAACATTCTGCAAGATCAATCTAACCCTTCCCTCCGACATAGCCCTCCATCTTTTTATTATCCATGTGCATATCTTCAAGGCTGTCCGTTGGTCAAGGTCAACCATGGATATTGCGTCCTATCTGTCCACATATGCGCAAGTCATGGCACTTTGATATGGAGTGCAATCTGTTGCCCGTGTAGCAGGGTCCGCCTCTCCACACAGCTGGTAAATCCAAAGTGACGGCAGAGACCGACACAGTTAACCAGCAGTGTTGCAGGAGTTGCCAGTCAGCATGGAGCTCAATGTAGGACTGCCTTAGGGATTCCAACGCTGAACTTTCCCTTGGGGATTACTCCTAAAGCCTTCCCCATGAGTGGGTATGGCTGCAAGGCAGAGGAGGTTTGAGATCAGAGTTTTCCTTCTCCTAAGCGAGCTGCCAGCCATGGGTGACGAGCTCCATCTACCTGAAGCGACTGGTTTTAAGGCACCAGTAAGCTACCTTTGCTGCTTCTCCTGTCAGTAGAAATGGTTCTACCGGGCTTAGTAGCATGTGAAGGCCAGGAGCTGGACTTGATTGTCAGTGACTATGTGAGATACACGCCATTGGGAGCATTTAATCGGTAGTGGGAGCTTGTCCCCATTCCCACCCCCAGCTATAACAACCTTAAGGAACCTGCACGTCAAAGGGTCTATTAAATGTCCCCAGTGTACATACCTGCCTCTCCCACCACCTGGCAAAGTGTTTTATGCACTCGCAACTGTTTAAAAAAAAACCTCTGACATCCCCCTATACTTTCCTTCAAAATGATGCCCCTTAGCCATTTCCACCCTGGGGAAACAAAAAGCTGGCTGTCCACTCTCTTTTCTTGTACACCTTGCAGTATAGGTGTGTTTTAAACCAGTGAGGTAGTACTCATGGATTCATAGGCTGTTCAGAAATCTGATGACACAGGAGGAATCAGTGAGCGTGCTTCTTCGGACTTCCGTACTTCCTCAGGAACACGAAAATCTGCAGATGCTGGAAATCTAGAACAACACACAAAATGCTGGAGGAACTCAGTAGGTCAGGCAGAATCTATGGAGAGGAATAAACAGTTGGCCTTTCGATGTGCCTCCTTTTTATTAGTGGTCATGAGAATAGGCGTGTGTGCAGCTTGGTACATTTTTCCTGCAATAATTACAATGCAGTAATGCATAGTACTCTGAATTGAATTGTTACCATTTATATTAAAGCATTGTGGAGGCTCCCAGCAAGGCTGTGGAGAATAGAATAGAGTCATTTTGTGGTCTCTCAGCACTGTAGACAACGCTGAGAATCGGGCCAATTATAAGATAGACCAGCCGGTCTGTAATTGTAGCTGAGCTTTGGTCATATAAGAATTAGTCATCTCCAATTCCAGTAGAGTAGATACAGAGAGTTCTTCAGTCCATCATTAGAGTTTAAATATTCATGACACCCTGCCGTATTTTACAGACTCTGGGAACTCATTGCTGTTGTGGCAAAGAGGAGAGTGCAGTTTGTTAGATCTGATCCTTTACTGGGTTGAGGTTGAGTTTCAATTCAGCTTTGGACAGGTAATTTGGATGGCCCTGTCACTGTGACTACAGAATCTCTAAAGCTCTGTGTTTGTGTTCGACAGAGGATAGTGGTGTAAACAAAGGTGCTGGAAATCTAGAACAACACACATAAAATGCTGGAGGAACTCAGCAGGTCAGGCAGCATCTATGGAAGGGAATAAACATTTGATATTTTGGGCTGAGAACTTTCATCTCGGCCCAAAATGTTGCCTGTTTATTGCCCTCCCTAGATGCTGCCTGACTTGCTGAGTTCTTTTTGTTTGTAATTTTTTAAAATTGAATTTCATCACCAAACAAACATTTCCATAAGATGTATTTCAGATACTGTACATATCATATCATATTTGTCACAAATCTCCACATAATATTTATCTGAGGTATACACTTATGGAAAGGAGAGGAAAGAAAGAACAATCAAAAGAAGAAAACTATGTACATAGTAGCGAGTGATTATTTTTTACAACAGATTCATTGACTTGTGAGAATAAAATCAGGCCTATGAGGTGTTATGTAGTTTCGCCATTTTTTCCAGTATGAATAAGATTGTTCCAACTTATGATTAACAGATGCTGTTATCTTCTCCATTTTGTAAATGTCCATTGTAATTTCCATCCATACATTTAAAGTTGGGCTCTCCTGTGATAACCCATTTCCTGGTAAGAGTCTTTTTACCAGCCACCAGCAGTATATTCATTAAATATTTATCTCTTTTCAACCATTCTTGAGGTATATACCCAAAATATATGGTCTTAATCTCTAAGGGTATTTCACATTTAAAGATGTCTTGTAGGGCATTATGTATCCCACTCCAATAGTCTTTGATAACGGGGCATTCCCAGAAAATATGGTAATGGTTTGCATTGGGCTCATAGAAGTTTGATCAATCCTGCGGCTTCAGCTTTCCCCACACGGAAGATTGTTCCTCTCCCAGAAATGAGATTTTGGGAGCTTCTGTTGATGTTTCTGGAGCTCTGGGTTTTTAGGAGCTGGGTTTGCTAACCCCATGTCCAACTCTTCTCCTTTGGCACTTGGGAGCATGCATGGTGGAGGGGTGTGTGTGTGTGTGTTGCTCAAGGATACTGGTATTGTGACATTGGAGTGGGTTTGGGAACCTGTCAGACATCCAGAGCACGGTTTGTGGTGGGAGGCACGCGGCTGTCTGTGGGGTGAGGGTCGAGGTGGGGGTGTTGATGGCCCTGTGGTTAAGTGGAGGGGAGAATGGAAGTCACGGGCCCTGGAGAGTGGACTGTCCTTGTTCGGGTCCAACACCACAAGGGTCTGCCTCTATATTAGCATGGGGCATCTTTCGCTAAGGAGCCAGGAGTTGAGAAAGCAGCACCTCAGGCACTCCCGCATGGCTGCCTCAGTCTTCCTAAAGTACTCTCTTTGTCCAAATACCACTCTGCCTTGGCTTTGAGTGGTTCCATCACCCGGTATGGAGGCACGGGACAGGAAAAAGTTGCAGAGGTTTGCAGACTTGGCCACTTCCATCGTGGACACAATCCTTGAAGCGTGGTGCCTCAGACAGCGCCCATCATTTCAGACCCTGGTCATCCAACACATGCCAGTTTCTCATTACCGCCGTCAGGGAGGAGCTACAGGACTGGCAAGGAAGGGCCAGGAAGCCGGAATAAGGTGGGTCTGTCTTGCTGTGATCACGGTGAGACTATGAAGGAGTGGTGGTTTAGGACCTTGTGGGGTCCTTTCAATGCACAAGGCTGAACTTGACATGTTGATGGAGATGGATTCAAGGCACAAGGATGTGCTGATTGTTAATCGGCTTCATGGATTAGCTGGCTATCAAGAGTAACACTTTTTTAATTGTGTTCTCTTGACAGAAGGTTGGGGGGGGGTGTGGTTTGATTTCTTAAATTCCAATGAGGTATTGTTTGGGCATTATCCTTGTGTTAATAGCAGCTTGTTGAGGCAGAGAAATAGCCTTTTCCAGTTTATCCCTGTCCGAGTGTTTCTGTGAGCTCGGCTTTGTATCCAAGTACTTTGTCATAATCTGTTGAGGATTTACTTGGCTTGTGGCTTGAGGCAGAGAGGAGTCTTTGTTCTTGGGAGCGTGTGTTGTTGAAGATGACGGTGAACCGGGCAGCATACCTTCTGTTCGCTGGAGTTTGTTTCGCCCTGCTGCTACTGGCCCTGGCATATTACACGTACTGGTGAGGGTCCGACAGGCAGCTCTGAGCCTGCAGTACCGTGACCTTGCGTAACACTGGTTTTAAGTGCTGATGGGTCACATCCGTAAAATGGGTACAGTACCGGGGACGGGTCTGTCACTGTATAACACCAGGGTTTAGTACCGGTGGGGATGGGTCTGTCACTATATAACACCGGGGTGCGGTACCGATGGGGACAGGTCCGTCACTGTATAACACCGGGGTACGGTACCAGTGGGGATGGGTCTGTCACTGTATAACACCGGGGTACGGTACCGGTGGGGACGGGTCTGTCAGTGTGTAACACCGGGGTACGGTACCGGTGGGGACGGGTCTGTCACTGTATAACACCGGGGTACGGTACCGGTGGGGACGGGTCTGTCAGTGTGTAACACCGGGGTATGGTACCGGTGGGGACGGGTCTGTCACTGTGTAACACCGGGGTACAGTACCGTTGGGGACGGGTCTGTCGCTGTATAACACCGGGGTACGGTACCGGTGGGGACGGGTCTGTCTGTGTATAACACCCGGGTACGGTACCGGTGGGGGCGGGTCTGGCGCTGTGTAACACTGGGGTACGGTACCGGTGGGGGCGGGTCTGGCGCTGTGTAACACCGGGGTACGGTACCGGTGGGGGCGGGTCTGGCGCTGTGTAACACCGAGGTACGGTACCGGTGGGGACGGGTCTGTCACTGTGTAACACCGGGGTGCGGTACCGGTGGGGGCGGGTCTGTCACTGCATAACACTGGGGTATGGTACTGTTGAAAATTCATGCCAAAAACCTTCTCAAACTGGCTGTCAGATCCTTGAGGTTTCTTGTGGAGTGAGGAAAGCTGTTACTGCCATTGAGGGTTGGCTTGGAACAGGATGAAGTGTGGGTGATGTGTGATTCAGTATTCCTCCATTTGCTGTGGTGAGTTGTCCCGACAGGAATGTGGACCATTGCCCTTCTTTTCATCACATGGTCAATTAGTCAGCTGATGGTGAAGTTCAGAATTTTGGTTCAGTATGTGTGTGATTGGGCTTGGCTCTGTGTAAAGGTCAGGTCGCTGCTCCCTGGCTCTCTCCCAGTGACTGCTGAAGCATAATTCAGTGTAATGAAAACAAAATCTTTTTGCCACTGTGAATCCACTGAAGCTCTGTAGATCATCTCCAATATCATACTCAGACTCCCGAATGCTTTTCTTCAGAACCCTGATCTTGGTCCGGTGTTATCCTGAGATCTGAATGACTTTACCCTCCTCCTGACTGACCTGCCAGTCACTGTGCCCTCGAATGTCGGCTCACTGTGTGACTGATGATCTTGCAAAGCAGAGGTGGCAGGCTCAGGGACAAGGCCCTTCTCACTGACTGCTCCTTGCAGCTTCGTGTGCTGGCTCAGCTAAGCATGAGGTGGCTGACAGCTTTCACTGCACTGATAACATTATTCTCCGTGACCTGTGTTTATGAAAGAATGGTATCTTATGGAACATCAGACATTACAGTTCAGGCTCTTTACCCCACAGTACTGTGCTGACCTTGCAACCTGGATGGGAGTGGAATGGATGCTTGTGGTCCCAGTGTAGGTCTATGGGACTAGGCAGATTAATAGTGCAGCACAGATAGGCTGAAGGGTCTGTTTTTGTGTTGCCGTACCCTATGATTCTGCTCTAAGATCAATCTAACGTTTCCCTCCTACACAGCCCTCCATTTTTCGATGATCCATGTGCTTTATGTACGTACAATCAGTCTATGTGCTTGGACATTGTTTTATAGGATTGCTTTTGTATTGATGCATTTTTGCATTGAGTTCTTTATGCTTACATAGAAACATAGAAAATAGGTGCAGGAGTAGGCCATTCGGCCCTTCGAGCCTGCACCGCCATTTATTATGATCATGGCTGATCATCCAACTCAGAACCCTGCACCAGCCTTCCCTCCATACCCCCTGATCCCCGTAGCCACAAGGGCCATATCTAACTCCCTCTTAAATATAGCCAATGAACTGGCCTCAACTGTTTCCTGTGGCAGAGAATTCCACAGATTCACCACTCTCTGTGTGAAGAAGTTTTTCCTAATCTCGGTCCTAAAAGGCTTCCCCTTTATCCTCAAACTGTGACCTCTCGTTCTGGACTTCCCCAACATCGGGAACAATCTTCCTGCATCTAGCCTGTCCAATCCCTTTAGGATTTTATACGTTTCAATCAGATCCCCCCTCAATCTTCTAAATTCCCACGAGTACAAGCCCAGTTCATCCAATCTTTCTTCATATGAAAGTCCTGCCATCCCAGGAATCAATCTGGTGAACCTTCTTTGTACTTCCTCTATGGCAAGGATGTCTTTCCTCAGATTAGGGGACCAAAACTGCACACAATACTCCAGGTGTGGTCTTACCAAGGCCTTGTACAACTGCAGTAGTACCTCCCTGCTCCTGTACTCGAATCCTCTCGCTATAAATGCCAGCATACCATTCGCCTTTTTCACCGCCTGCTGTACCTGCATGCCCACTTTCAATGACTGGTGTATAATGACTCCCAGGTCTTGTTGCACCTCCCCTTTTCCTAATCGGCCTCCGTTCAGATAATAATCTGTTTTCCTATTTTTGCCACCAAAGTGGATAACTTCACATTTATCCACATTAAATTGCATCTGCCATGAATTTGCCCACTCACCCAACCTATCCAAGTCACCCTGCATCCTCTTAGCATCCTCCTCACAGCTAACACTGCCGCCCAGCTTCGTGTCATTCGCAAACTTGGAGATGCTGCATTTAATTCCCTCATCCAAGTCATTAATATATATTGTAAACAACTGGGGTCCCAGCACTGAGCCTTGCGGTACCCCACTAGTCACTGCCTGCCATTCTGAAAAGGTCCCGTTTATTCCCACTCTTTGCTTCCTGTCTGCTAACCAATTCTCTATCCACATCAATACCTTACCCCCAATACCGTGTGCTTTAAGTTTGCACACTAATCTCCTGTGTGGAACCTTGTCAAAAGCCTTTTGAAAATCCAAATATACCACATCAGCTGGTTCTCCCCTATCCACTCTACTAGTTACATCCTCAAAAAATTCTATGAGATTCGTCAGACATGATTTTCCTTTCACAAATCCATGCTGACTTTGTCCGATGATTTCACCGCTTTCCAAATGTGCTGTTATCACATCTTTGATAACTGACTCCAGCAGTTTCCCCACCACCAACGTTAGGCTAACCGGTCTATAATTCCCCGGTTTCTCTCTCCCTCCTTTTTTAAAAAGTGGAGTTACATTAGCCACCCTCCAATCCTCAGGAACTAGTCCAGAATCTAACGAGTTTTGAAAAATTATCACTAATGCATCCACTATTTCTTGGGCTACTTCCTTAAGCACTCTGGGATGTAAACCATCTGGCCCTGGGGATTTATCTGCCTTTAATCCCTTCAATTTACCTGACACCACTTCCCTACTAACATGTATTTCGCTCAGTTCCTCCATCTCACTGGACCCTCTGTCCCCTGCTATTTCTGGAAGATTATTTATGTCCTCCTTAGTGAAGACAGAACCAAAGTAATTATTCAATTGGTCTGCCATGTCCTTGCTCCCCATAATTAATTCACCTGTTTCTGTCTGTAGGGGACCTACATTTGTCTTTACCAGTCTTTTCCTTTTTACGTATCTATAAAAGCTTTTACAGTCAGTTATGTTCCCTGCCAGTTTTCTCTCATAATCTTTTTTCCCCTTCCTAATTAAGCCCTTTGTCCTCCTCTGCTGAACTCTGAATTTCTCCCAGTCCTCAGGTGAGCCACTTTTTCTGGCTAATTTGTATGCTTCTTCTTTGGAATTGATACTGTCCCTAATTTCTCTTGTCAGCCATGGGTGCACTACCTTCCTTGATTTATTCTTTTGCCAAACTGGGATGAACAATTGTTGTAGTTCATCCATGCAATCTTTAAATGCTTGCCATTGCATATCCACCGTCAATCCTTTAAGTGTCATTTGCCAGTCTATCTTAGCTAATTCACGTCTCATACCTTCAAAGTTACCCCTCTTTAAGTTCAGAACCTTTGTTTCTGAATTAACTGTGTCACTCTCCATCTTAATGAAGAATTCCACCATATTATGGTCACTCTTACCCAAGGGGCCTCTCACGACAAGATTGCTAATTAACCCTTCCTCATTGCTCAAAACCCAGTCTAGAATAGCCTGCTCATTAATAACAATCTGCACTTCCAATTCATCCACCTTGTTACGAATGCTCCTTGCATTGACACACAAAGCCTTCAGGCGCTCTTTTACAACTCTCTTAGCCCTTATACAATTATGTTGAAAAGTGGCCCTTTTTGATGCTTGCCCTGGATTTGTCGGCCTGCCACTTTCACTTTTCTCCTTAGTACTTTTTGCTTCTATGCTCACTTTACACCCCTCTGTCTCTCTGCACTGGTTCCGATCCCTCTGTTGTGAACTAACCTCCTCACGCCTAGCCTCTTTAATTTGATTCCCACCCCCCAACCATTCTAGTTTAAAGTCACCTCAGTGGCCCTCGCTAATCTCCCTGCCAGGATATTGGTCCCCCTAGGATTCAAGTGTAACCCGTCCTTTTTGTACAGGTCACGCCTGCGCCAAAAGAGGTCCCAATGATCCAAAAACTTGAAACCCTGCCCCCTGCTCCAATCCCTCAGCCACGCATTTATCCTCCACCTCATCGCATTCCTATTCTCACTGTCGCGTGGCACAGGCAGTAATCCCGAGATTACTACCTTTGCAGTCCTTTTTCTCAACTCCCTTCCGAGCTCCCTATATTCTCTTTTCAGGACCTCTTCCCTTTTCCTACCTATGTCATTGGTACCTATATGTACCACGACCTCTGGCTCCTCACCCTCCCACTTCAGGATATCTTGAACGCGATCAGAAATATCCCGGACCCTGGCACCAGGGAGGCAAACTACCATCTGGGTCTCTGGACTGCGTCCACAGAATCGCCTATCTGACCCCCTTACTATCGAGTCCCCTATTACTACTGCCCTCCTCTTCCTTTCCCTGCCCTTCTGAGCTACAGGGCCAGACTCTGTGCCAGAGGCATGGCCACTGTCGCTTCCCCCGGGTAAGCTGTCCCCCCAAACAGCACTCAAACAGGAGAACCTATTGTCAAGAGGCACAGCCACCGGGGTACTCTCTATTACCTGACTCTTCCCCTTCCCCCTCCTAACCGTGACCCACTGGTCTGCCTCCCGTGGCCCCGGTGTGACCACCTGCCTGTAACTCCTCTCTATCAACTCCTCACTCTCCCTGATCAGACGAAGGTCATCGAACTGCAGCTCCAGTTCCGTAACGCGGTCCCTTAGGAGCTGCATCTCGATGCACTTGGCGCAGATGTAGACGTCCGGGAGGCTTGGAGACTCCAGGGCCTCCCACATCCGACACCGAGAACAACAAACTGCCCTCACACTCATACTGCCCCTCTCCTCAAATAACAACAGAAAATGAAAGCCAAACCTTCCTCGCCTCGCCCGTTTCCGCCTAAGCCCGTTGAGCCAAAGCCCTTTAGCCTTCACTCTGCTCCTGGCTCACTCCGCCGCCCGCAAACTCTGCTGCCCGCTGTATGAGGCTCTGTTCCTTTTAAATCTGCCGCGCTGCACTGCCCGACGTCACACGCCTGCGCAGTCCCGCCTCTCTGAACGCCGTTGAAGAAAAAAAAACGATATGATGCACCGAATCCAGAGTAACAACCATTTTGTTCCGCTTTACACTGAAGAATGACAATGAACAATGCACGGCGGCGTAGTGGTTCACTCCACACCGCTGTCTGTAAGGGGTCTCTGTTCTTCCCGTGACTGTCTGGATTTCCTCCAGGTGCTCCAGTTTCCTCCCACAGTCCAGAGACCTACTGGTTAGTGGGTTAATTGGTCATTGTAAATTGTCCTGTGATTGGTCTAGAGTCAAATCGGCAGGCTGCTAGGCAGTGTGGCTCATTGTGCCAGATGAATCTGTTGCACACGGTATCTCTAAGTTTAAAGAAATCTTGAAGAGCTTCTTAAGGCATCTTCCTTTACCCCCATTACCCCCACCCCTCTGCTTTAAAAAAAATCCTAAAGAAAAGTTTACCTCTGACATCAGTACACATGAACATAATAAATTACAGATTGTGTATATCGATATGTGTGTATATACATTTTCATATATATTAAGTATAAATTTTTTAAAATACATAAGATATATTTTATCACTTGACCAATCAAGTGTGACAGTGGAAAAGTGTGTATGGAACCAGAGGAGATAGCAGAGGTACTTAATGAGTACATTGCTTCAGTGTTCACTACAGTGGACTGAAAAGCTTGAGCATGTAGGTGTTAAGAAAGAGAATGTGCAGGAGCTTTTGGAAAGTATCAAGTTGGATAAGTCACCAGGACCGGACGAGATGTACCTCAGGCTACTGTGGGAGGCGAGGGAGGCGATTACCGAGCCTCTGGCAATGATCTTTGCGGAAGAGGTTCCAGAGGATTAAAGGGTTGAAGATGTTATTCCCGTATTCAAGAAAAGGAGTAGAGATAGCCCAGGAAATTATAGACCAGTGAGTCTTACTTCAGTGGTTGGTAAGTTGATGGAGAAGATCCTGAGAGGCAGGATTTATGAACATTTGGAGAAGCATAATATGATTAGGAATAGTCAGCATGGCTTTGTCAAAGGCAGGTTGTGCCTTATGAGCCTGATTGAATTTTTTGAGGATGTGACTAAACACATTGATGAAAGAGGAGCAGTAGATGTAGTGTATATGGATTTCAGCAAGGTATTTGATAAGGTACCCCATGCCAGGCTTATTGAGAAAGTAAGGAGGCATGGGATCCAAGGGGACATTGCTTTGTGGATCCAGAACTAGCTTGCCCACAGAAGGCAAAGACTGGTTGTAGACAGGTCATATTCTGCATGGAGGATGGTGACCAGTGGTGTGCCTCAGGGGTCTGTTCTGGGACCCCTCGTCTTTGATAAATATAAATGACCTGGATGAAGAAGTGGAGGGATGGCTTAGTAAATTTGCTGATTACACAAAAGTTGGAGGTGTTGTGGTTAGTGTGGAGGGCTGTCAGAGGTTACAGCGGGACGTTGATAGGTTGCAAAATTCGGCTGAGAAGTGACAGATGGAGTTCAACCCAGATAAGTGTGAGGGTCATTTTGTTAGGTCAAATTTGATGACGGAATATAGTATTAATGGTAAGACGCTTGGCAGTGTGGAGGATCAGAGGGATGTTGGGGTCCGAGTCCATAGGACACTCAAAGCTGCTGCGCAGGTTGACTCTGTGGTTAAGAAAGCATATGGTGTATTGGCCTTCATCAATTGTGGGATTGAGTTTAGGAGCCGAGAGGTAATGTTGCAGCTACATAGGACCCTGGCAGGCCCCACTTGGAGTACAGTGCGCAGTTCTGGTCACCTCACTACAGGAAGGTTGTGGAAACAATATGAAGGGTGCAGAGGAGATTTACAAGGATGTTGCCTGGATTAGGGAGCATGCCTTATGAGAATAGGTTTAGTGAACTTGGCTTTTCTCCTTGGAGCGATGGAGGATGAGGGGAGGTGGATAAGATGATGAGAGGCATTGATCATGTGGATAGTCAGAGGTTTTTTCCCAGGGCTGAAATGGCTAGCATGAGTGGGCACTGTTTTAAGGTTCTTGGAAGTAGATTCAGAGGAGATATCAGGGATATGTTTTTTACATAGAGAGTGGTGAGTATGTTAAAAAATGGGCTGCCGGTGACGGTGGTGGAGGTGGAAACGATAGGGTCTTTTAAGAGACTCCTGGACAGGTACATGGAGCTCAGAAAAATAGAGGGCTCTGATTAACCCTAGGTAATTTCTCAGGTAAGGACATGTTTGGCATAGCTTTGTGGGCTGAAGGGCCTGTATTGTGCTGTAGGTTTTTTCCTATGTTCCTTTTTCTTTTTTTCTAAAATAAGTAGAGCAAAAAGAGAGAATAAAAATGGTGAGGTGGTGTTTGTGAGTTCACTGTGCATTCAGAAATCTGGTGGTGGAGAGGAAGAAGCTGTTGCTGAATCACTGAGTGTGTGTCCTCAGGCTCCTTCCTCTCCTCCTCCATGATACCATTGGGAAGAAGGCACGTCCTGTGTGATGCGGGCGGGGGGGGGGAGCGTCTTTGATGAGACATCACCATTTGAAGGTGTCTTCGGTGGTGGGGAGGTTGGTGCCCATGATGGATATTATTGAGTTTACAACCTTCTGCAACCTTTCCCGATCCTGTGCAGTCCGTACCAAACAGTGATGCAACCAGTTAGAATACTTTCCATGATAAATCTGTAGACATTTGTGAATGTCTTTTAGTGACATACTAATTCTCCTTGAGCTCCGAATGAAATGTAGCCGCTGTTGTGCATTCTATGTAATTGCATCAATATGTTGGGCCCAGGATAGATCTTCAGAGATGATGACACCCAGGAACTGGAAACTGCTCACCCTTTCCACTGCTGATCCCTCGATGAGGACTGGTGTGTGTGTTCCCTCGACTTCCCCTTCCTGAAGTCCACTATCAATTCCTTGGTCTTGTGTTGAGTGCAAGGTTGTTGTTGCAATACCACTCAACCAGCTGATTTATCTTTCTCCTGTACACCACTTCATCACCATCTGAAATCCTGCTGAGAGTAGTTGTGCCATTGACCGATTCATAGATGGTGCTTGAGGAGATGTTATTTCTGATCCATACCGACTGTGATTTCCCGGTGAGGAAGTCAGGGATCCAGTTGCAGAGGGACGTACAGAGGCCCTGCTTCGGGAGCTTGTTGATTAGAACTGGGGTGCTGAAGGCCAGAAGTGTTACCACACATTCTGGCACCAACAGTAGCATGCTCACAATGTTCAGAAGAACATCACAGGTAGACACAACAAGAGAACAAAACTGAACAAGAGTAGCAGGACTAGCCTCTTTCCCAGCCACCCACACGCAGTGGTCAGACCTCCAACACCAGGACACGACGAGGTAGGGTAATAATTTGCAGCTCCATTGAATGTGGTCGGGGTTCAATACGTGCCGCTGTTGGTAAGGAATTTGTACGTTCTCCCCATGACTGTGTGGGTTTCCTCCGGGTGCTCCAGTTTCTTCCCACAATTCAGAGATGTACTGCCTCGGGCTAGTGAGTAGTGGGCCTGTTATGTGGGTGCTTGAAGCGTGCTGCACCTGCAGGCTGCCCCCAGAACAATCCTCAGACTGTGTCAGTTGATGCAAACGACACATTTCACTGTGTGGTTTCGATGTATATGTGACAGATAAAGTCGATCTTTAATTTCCTGGCCCCAGACTCTCAGAATGTTAATCTGTTTAGAGGGGTGTGTGGGTGGCAGTGAAGAAACCTCATGATCACAGTGTTTTAGTACTGTACCTGAAAACTGTGTGAGCCGTGTACAGTCAGGTGTTAGCAGACCAGTGCTGGTGGCCAGTTCTGAGAGTGAAGCTGTTGGACAACGGGAGGGTCAGTGATGTCAGTTCTTTAAGCTCCTGATGCAAAGCACTTCCACTTGCAATCCCCTGCTGTGTGACATTTAAGCCCAACCATGGGGAAGAGGGGCAGAGAGAGTGGGTTGCTGGTGTTAGATTACTCAAATTCAGATTATTGTTGTTCAACCATGCAGATGTACGCCACTAAACAAAACAACATTCCTCCCCAAGGTGCACAACACACCAAGTAATATTACTGCAAATAAATTAACAAATAATAAGGCGCATTTACAACACAAGTTTAAAAAGTAAACAGTATAATGCTACTGGCACTTCATACATGATGAGACCTGGATGTTGGGCAGGCAGTCTCATGACCTGGGGGAAGAAGCTGTTTCCCATCCTAACAGCCTTCATCCTAATGCTACGGTACCTCCTGCCTGATGGTAGGGGGGTCAAAGATTGTTGGATGGATGGGAGGGGTCATTGACAGTACCAAGGGCTCCTTCCTACACTTTGAATGGACTGTCCCTGTGACATGGGAGATGCAACAGCGCAGGGAGGGTTGTATGTATACTGAACAGCTGGGAACTCTCTAATCCTCTGCCTCTGCCTGACAAACAAAGCTATTGCGTGTGTGTTGCATTTTTTTTAAAGGTTAGCTTTATTTGTCACACGTACATGGAAACATCCAGTGAATATGCATCGTTTGTGTCAACAACCAGCACAGTCCGAGGATGTGCTGGGGGCAGCCTCCCAGTGTCGCTGTGCTTCCAGTGCTGATGTAGAATGCCCATAACTCACTAACCCTAACCCATACATCTTTGGATTGTGGGAGGAAACTGGAGCACCCGGAGAAAAGCCACACGGTCACGGTCACAAGGAGAACGTACAGACATACAGCGGTTGCAGTTGGCCTTATGCTAACTGCTTTGCTGCTGTGTTAGTACAGCACAGAAATGGGTCTTCTAGCGCACAGCACTGTGCTAAATTAATTCCACTTTACTTAGGAACACAACATGGTAACAGGCCTTTCCAGCCCAGTGGGCCCGCACCGTCCATGTGATCAATGAATCTACTAGCCCTTGTGTCCTCAGACTGTGGGAGGAAACTCGTGCTGTCGTGAGAGAATGTACAAATTTCTTACAGCCAGGGGCAGGAATTGAGCCCCAATTGCCAGCGCTGTAAAGTGTTAAACTGACCACTACACTACCGTGCCACTCTCTTGTCGGAAACCTTCGCTCAGCTGTATCTTTCCATTCTGTGTCTTGTCATGTTAAATCCTTTACCTAGAACAGGGCCTTGCGTCCTCTCCAGTTATTCTTTCTCACTTCTTTGTCATTTAATTGATCCTTTCTTCACTGTGTTACCCATGCCTTGTGTTTTTGTTGAATAAGCATTTTTGTGTTCTTGAAAAAAATTATTGCATTATTGAAAGCCTTCGGTAGCACCACACCTGTTGGTCTGTCCTTGTCCGCGTCGGTTACGAACTGGGCAGATAGGAGCAGATTTACCAGCTTTGTCACAGGTAGATAGGGTTGTAAAGAGAGCTTCTGGCACATTGGACTTCATAAATCAATGTATTGAGTACAGGAGGTGGATGTTATATTGAAGTTGTATAAGACATTAGTGAGGCTAATTTGGAGTATTGTGTGCAGTTCTGTCAGGAAAGATGTCAATAAGATTGAAAGGGTCCAGAGAAAATTGACAAAGATGTTGCCAGGACTTAACAATCTGAGTTATTGGGAAAGGTTTAATAGGTTCGGACTTCATTCCCTGGAGTGTATGAGAGTGAGGGAAAATTTGATAGAGGCATACAAAATTATAAGGGGTATAGATAAGGTAATGCAAGCAGGCTTTTTCCACTGAGGTTGGATGAGACTATAACTAGAGGCATAGGTTAAGGGTGAAAGGTGTAATGGTTAAGGGGATCATGGGGGGAACATTTTCACTCAGAGGGTGGTGAGAGTGTGGAATGAGCTGCCAGTGGAAGTGGTGGGTGCAGGTTTTGTTTGGATAGGTACATGGATGGGAAGGTATGGAGCGCTATGGTCTGGGTACATGTTGATGAGATTAGGCAGAATAACAGGTTGGCAGGGACTAGATGGGCTGAAGTGTCTGTTCCTCTGCAGTAGTGTTCTTTGAGCACCCATCACCCAGGACAAGCCCTCTTCTCGTTGCTACCATCAAGGAGGAGGTACAGGAGCTTGAAGACACACTCAAACCTTCTTCCCCACCACCATCAGATTTCTGACTGATCATTGAACTCATAAACACTATCTTACTTTTTTCCTTTTTACTCTCTCTTTGCACTACTTTTTAAATTTAATTTTGAGTGTATATTTTTTGTTGTAATTCATAGTTTTTTAATTATTATGTATTGCAATGTGCTGCTGCAAAACATCAAATTTCACACTAGTGATAGTAAACATGGTTCTGATTCCCAGAAATGTCACAAGACGTTATACTATTGATACAAGAGATTTTGCAGATACTGAGTAGCACACACAGTACTGGAGGAAGTTAGCAAGTCAGCTGGTATCTCTTCATCATCATTACGTGCTGTGTGGTATGACGTGGGTGATCATGGTCTTCCATCTATCTTTAATCTGAGAAGTTCTATTAAGCTCTTCGAAACGTTTGCCTGTCCATTTTTTGATGTAACTCATGAACGTTGTGCGCCATCGACCGCGACTTTTTCTTCCATCAACATTTCCCTTTACTACAAGATGTTTGAGCTTCTCTTTCCTCAGTATAAGTTCCAGAAATTCCATTCGCTGTTTCAGCACACAGTTCTCCTTGGCACTGCGGTCTGCTCTTCACACAGTGGCTGTTTTATTAGCTACCCCCTCTACCCAATAAAGTGGCCACTGAGTGCAAGTTTGTGGTCTTCTGCTGTTGTAGCCTATCCACTTCAAGGTTCAATGTGTTGTGATTCAGAGATGCCCTTCTGCACACCACTGTTGTAATGTGTGGTTATTTGAGTTACTGACACCAACAATCGCTCCACGGTCAAAGTCACTTCAATCACATTTCTTCCCCATTCTGATGTTTGGTCTGGATAACAACTGAATCTCTGGACCATGTTGGCATGCTTTTATGCATTGAGTTGCTGCCACGTGATTGGCTGATTAGATATTTGCATCAACAAACAGATGTACCTGTGTATCTAATAAAGTGGCCCCGGAGTATGTTGCGCAGTTTCTGAAGTGGCTGTTTGGGTCTTGTATGTGTACTATTTACCAAGCAGTGGTTGTTAGGTGGATGTGTCTTTACTTCTCTCCTTTCTTCGAGGTTTCTGCAGATTTGGCATGTCATTTAAACTTTGGCAAGCTTCTATAGCTGTATGGTGGACGTATACTGACTGGTTGCATTGCAGCCTGGAGTGGAAATATCAGTACCCTTGAATGGAAGAGCCTACAAAAGGTAGTGGATAGAGCCCAGTCCATCACAAGTAAAGCCCTCCCCACCGTCGAGTACATTTACAAGGAGTACTGGCATGGGAAAGCAGCGTACATCATCAAGAACCCCACCTTTCAGACCATGCTCTCTTCTCACTTCTACCATCAGGAAGGAGATACAGGAGCCTCAGGTCCCCCACCACCAGGGTCAGGAACAGTTATTACCCCTCAACCATCAGGCTCCTAAACCAGAGGGGATAACTTCACTCACCACAACTCTGAACAGATCCCACAACCTATGGCCTCACTTTTAAGGATTCTATAATTTATGTTCTTAAGATTTATTACTCATTTATTTTACTCTTTTCTTTTTGTATTCGTACCGTTTATTGTCTTTTGCATATTGGATGTTTGTTCATCTCTATGTGTGCAGATTTTCATTGATTCTGTGTTTCTTTCTTTTTATTATGAATAAAGGCATCCGTTAGTCTTGCGAGACCATGGATCTGCGCCTGGAAAGTCTTCACTCTCCAGGGTGCAGGCCTGGGCAAGGTTGTATGGAAGACTGGCAGTTGCCCATGCTGCAAGTCTCCCCTCTCCACGACACCAGTGTTGTCCAAGGGAAGGGCATTAGGACACATACAGCTTGGCACCGGTGTCGTCGCAGAGCAATGTGTGATTAAGTGCCTTGCTCAAGGACACAACACGTTCCCTCGGCTGGGGCTCGAACTCACAACCTTCAGATCGCTAGTCCAATGCCTTAACCACTTGGCCACGTGCCCACTTTATTATGAATGCCCAGAAGAAAATGAATCTTGGGTGACATACAGTATACTGTTTCATACATCAAAGTTGCTGGTGAACGCAGCAGGCCAAGCAGCATCTCTAAGAAGAGGCGCAGTCGACGTTTCAGGCCGAGACCCTTCGTCAGGACTAACTGAAGGAAGAGTGAGTAAGGGATTTGAAAGTTGGAGGGGGAGGGGGAGATCCAAAATGATAGGAGAAGACAGGAGGGGGAGGGATAGAGCCGAGAGCTGGACAGGTGATTGGCAAAGGGGATACGAGAGGATCATGGGACAGGAGGCCTAGGGAGAAAGACGGGGGGGGGGTGACCCAGAGGATGGGCAAGAGATCTCTTCCTAGAGATGCTGCTTGGCCTGCTGCGTTCACCAGCAACTTTGATGTATGTTGCTTGAATTTCCAGCATCTGCAGAATTCCTGTTGTTTACAGTATACTGTATGTAGTTTTGATAGTAAATTAACTTTGAGCTTTCTGAATTAGAACAGAAATGCAAACATGTCTAGAGTATTTGTTGTTGATATCTTCAGGGCGAGTGAGGCCTGTAGGTGCAAAATGACAATGGAAGTTCCTGTTTTGGGAAGGAGCCTGCATCTCTCTCCTGTTCCCCTTTAGAATCCGAGTTTTACTTCTCTGCAAGCACTGTTAGGGTGACTGGAAATCACTGTTGGGCGTGAAAAGTGAGAAATCGGTAGGTCACTCTGCTTCTGTACGGAGACAAAGTTATTGAGTGAGCCAGGCACACTCTGGCTGCTGATGTACTGACTTTCTGTGCTCCCAGCAGGTTGGTTGTTTAGGAATTGCCATGGTAACTGTTGGTGCTGGAGCGGTTGTATGTATGACTTCCTTGGGGGAGGGGATGATTTTCTTTTGTGCTTTACGCTGCATTGGAGGATAGCGGAATGGCTGACAGGCAGGAGGCCGTAAGTGGGACTAAAAGCGGCCTTTTCTGGTTGGCCACTGGTGACTAGTGGTGTTCCTCAGGGACCGTTTGTTGTCTTTGGGAACGCTGCTTTTCACATTGTTTGTCACTGATTTGGATAATGGAATTGATGGCTTTGTGGCAAAGTTTGTGGGTGATATGAAGATGGGTGGAAGGGTAGGTAGTGTTGAGGAAGCAATGTGATCGCAGCAGGACTTAGACAAATTGGAAGAATGGGAATAAAAGTGGCAGATGGAATACAGTGTTGGGAAATGTATGATGATGCATTTTGGTAAAAGGAACAATAGTGTGGCCTATCATCTAAATGGGGAGAATGTTCAAAAATCAGGCATGCAGAGGGACTTGGGAGTCCTTGTGCAAGACTCCCGGAAGGTTGATTTAGAATCAGAATCAGGTTTATTATCACTGGTGTGTGTCATGAAATTTGTTAACTTGGTAGCAGCAGTTCAATACAATACATGATATAGAAGAAAAAAAATAAAACTAATAAATCAATTACCGTATACATATATTGAATAGATAAAAAATTGTACAAAAAAAAAGTGAGGTAGTGTTCAAGGATTCAATGTCCATTTAGGAATCGGATGGCAGAGGAGAAGAAGCTGTTTCTGAATCACTGAGTGTGTGCCTTCAGGCTTCTGTATCTCCTGCCTGATGGTAACAGTGAGAAAAGGACATGCCCTGGGTGCTGGAGGTCCTTAATAATGGATGCTGCCTTTCTGAGACACCGCTCCCTAAAGATGTCCTGGGTACTTTGTAGGCTAGTGCCCAAGATGGAGCCAACTAAATTTACAACCTTCTGCAGCTTCTTTTGGTCCTGTGCAGTAGCCCTCCATCCCCCATACCAGACAGTGATGCAGCCTGTCAGAATGCTCTCTACGGTACATCTATAGAAGTTTTTGAGTGTATTTGTTATCATACCAAATCTCTTCAGACTCTTAATGAAGTATAATCTCTGTCTTGCCTTCTTTATAGCTACATCAATATGTTGGGACCAGGTTAGATCCTCAGAGATCTTGACACCCAGAAACTTGAAGCTGCTCACTCTCTCCACTTCTGATCCCTCTATGAGGATTGGTGTGTGTTCCTTCGTCTTACCCTTCCTGAAGTCCACAGTCAGCTCTTTCACCTTACTGACGTTGAGCGCCAGGTTGTTGCTGCGACACCACTCCACTAGTTGGCATACCTCACTCCTGTACGCCCCCTCATCACTACCTGAGATTCTACCAACAATTGTTGTGTCATCAGCAAACTTATAGATGGTATTAGAGCTATGCCTATCCACACAGGCATGGGTATACAGAGAGTAGAGCAGTGGGCTAAGCACACACCCCTGAGGTGCACCAGTGTTGATCGTCAGGGAAGAGGATATGTTATCACCAATCACTGTGGTCTTCCGGTTAGGAAGTCGAGGATCCAATTGCAGAGGGAGGTACAGAGGCCCAGGTTCTGCAACTTCTCAGTCAGGATTGTGGGAATGATGATATTAAATGTTGAGCTATAGTCGATGAACAGCATCCTGACATAGGTGTTTGTATTGTCCAGGTGGTCTAAAGCCGTGTGAAGAGCCATTGAGATTGCATCTGCCATTGACCTATTGTGGTGATAGGCAAATTGCAATGGGTCCAGGTCCTTGCTGAGACAGGAGTTCAGTCTGGTCATGACCAACCTCTCAAAGCATTTCATCACTGTAGATGTGAGTGCTACCAGGCGATAGTCATTAAGGCAGCCTCCATTATTCTTCTTAGGCACTGGTATAATTGTTGCCTTTTTGAAGCAAGTGGGAACTTCCATCCATGGCAGTGGGAGGTTGAAACTGTCCTTGAATGCTCCCAATAGTTGGTTGGCACAGGTTTTTAGAGCCTTACTAGGTCAGCCTTGCAAGGGTTTGCTCTCTTTAAAGATCAGCCTCTGAGACAGAGATCACAGGGTCATCAGGCGCAGCAGGGATCTTCACAGCTGTAGTTGTGTTCTCCCTTTCAAAGCGGGCATGGAAGTTGTTGAGTTCATTTGGTAATGAAGCATTGCTGCCATTCATGCTATGGGTTCCACTTTGCAGGAAGTAATGTCTTGCAACCCCAGCCAGAGTTGTCGTACATCTGATGTTGCCTCCAACCTCATACAGAATTGTCTCTTTGCCCTTGAAATAGCCCTTTGCAAATCATACCTGGTTTTCTGGTACAGGCCTGAGTCACCAGACAATGCCACAGATCTAGTCTTCAGCGAGCGATGTAACTTCTGGTTCATGCACAGCTTTTGGTTTGGGAGTGTACAGTAAGTCTTTGTGGGCACACATTCATCCACACAGCTTTTAATGAAGCTGGTAACAACTGCAGCATATTCATCCAGGTTTGAAGATGAATCCCTGAATACAGTTCAGTCCACCGATTCAATGCAGTCCTGTAGGTGCTCCTGTGCTTCCCTTGTCCATACCTTCTTGGTCTTCACCACTGGTGCTGCAGTTTTCAGTCTCTGCCTGTACTCAGGGAGTAGAAGCACAACCAGGTGATCAGACTTCCTGAAGTGAGGGCCTAGAATAGCACGGTAGGCACTCTTGGTTTACAGGTTAAGTCTGTAGTAGGGCGGATGTGGAGAGGATGTTTACTCTGGTTGGGGTGTCCAGAATTGGAAGGCACAGCTACAAAATTGAGGGGTGATCTTTTAGAACAATTTTTTAGCTAGAGAGTAGTGAATCTGTGGAATGCTCTGCCACAGCTGTGGTGGAGGCCAAGTCAGTAGGTATATTTAAATCGGAGGCTGTTAGTTTCCCGATCAGTCAGGGCATCAAAGGATGTGGAGAAAAGGCAGATGTATGGGGTTGAGTGGGATCCGGGGTCAGCCGTGTTGGAACAGCGGAGCAGCCCGTGATGGGTGAGCTGAATAGATTCACGCTGCTCCGATGTCTTATGATCTCTGGTTATCCTCTGTGTGAGAAGGTGTACAAACTGAGTGATGAAAGAACCAGTCTTCAGCACAGGCCTCGTATCTTGGAAAGGTCGGGAAGGTGAGCCTACGCTCTGAGCAACAGTGATCCAGCAAGGCATTGGAAATAAGGCGACACATCTCGCTGAGTGTTTGATGTACACCAGGCAACTAATTCCACTCTTTAATCTTTATCACCGTATTGTCTACCTGCACTGCAATTTCTCTGTAACTGTTGCACTCTATTCTTCATTCTGTTATTGTTTTGCCTTGTTCTACCTCAATGTTTTGATCTGCATGAACGATGTGTGAGACCAGCTTTGCACTGGAACTTGGTACATATGACAGCAACAAGCCAATGTACCTGAGGGGGGAGCTTCTTCACTCGGGGTGCTGAGAGTGTGGAACGAACTGCCAGTGGAAGAGGTGCACGTGGGTACGATTGGATATTGAAGAGAAGTTTGGATAAGTACATGGATGGGAGGGCTACGGTCCAAGTGCAGGTCGATGGGACGAGGCAGATTAATAGTTTGGCATGGATTAGATGGGCTGAAGAGTCTGTTCGGTGCTGTGGTGTTCTATGACCCTGTGGCATTTAGGAGGCACAAAGGGTGTAAGAAAAATGGAGGGTTACAAAGTATGTAGGAGGGATGTATTGATGACCATCATACGTGGTGTTATCGTGTAGTGGTTAGCACATTGCTTTGCAGCACAGCTGTAAGATCGGGGTTCAGTTTGTGCTATTGTCGGTAAAGGGTTTGTTCGTTCTCTAGCTGCGCTGGTTTCCTCCACGTTCCAAAGCCACATGGGTTAGGGGTGAAAGTTCTGAGCACGTTATCTTGATGCTGGAAGAGTGGCAACACCTGCTGCCTGTCCAGCATAACCCACGCTGATTTAATTTGACACAAACAATGAATTTCACTGTACGTTTTGATGTACATTTGGCAAATAAAGCTAACGTTAGTATCTGAATCAGATTTCTGAATGGTACACAAACCGGTGAACACTATCTCACAATTTTGCTCTATTCTCATTGTAATTGACAGTAATTTGAATGTACTGCACTGTACTGCTGCCGTAAAACAACAAATTTCACAGCATATGCCATTGATATTAAATCTGATTGAGTAGGTTCAGCACCACATCGTGGGCTGAAGGGCCAGTACTGTGCTTTAACTGTGACGGTTTGTGGGCTAGTAGACGCGTGTGCTGCCAGATTGACCTGGCTGGCGTGTGGTACTCATTATCTGCAAGTGTCTTGTACTTCAGAGAGACCCTAGTACTTCCTGCCCCATTCATTAAGATCACAGCATTTCTATTAACACTGTCACCGGCCAGCACCAGCCCTTATTCCTTAACACCATAACACATGGGAGCAGAATTAGGCTGTTCAGGCCATCGAGTCCGCTCCGCCATTCCATCATGGCTGATTTATTTTCCATCTCACCCCTATTCTCCTGTCTTCACCCCATAACATTTGAAGCCTTGACTAATCAAGTAGCCATCATCCTCCACTTTAAATATACTGAATAACCTAGCCTCCACAGCTGTCTGTGTCAATGAATTCCACAGATTCACCACCCTGGCTAAAGAAATTCCTCTGTTCTAAAGGAATGGCTCTCTACTCTGGTCCTAGGATACATTCTCTCCATGTTCACTCTCTCTGGGCCTTTCAATATTTGATACAAACAGAGAGAAACATAGAAAACCTACAGCACAATCCAGGCCCTTTGGCCCACAATGCTGTGCTGAACCAAACACGTACTTGCTTTAGAAATTACCCAGGGTTACCCATAGCCCTCTATATTTCTAAGCTCCGTGTACCCGTCCAGGAGTCTCTTAAAAGTCCCTATTGTATCCGCCTCCACCACCATCGCCGGCAGCCCATTCAACGCACTCACCACTCTCTGCGTTTTTAAAAAAAACACAACTTACCCCTGACATCTCCTCTGCCAATACAGTGCAATACATTCAAATTAAATCCAGCCACCTTAAAACTGCCCTCCCGTGTTAGCCATTTCAGCCCTGGGAAAAAGTGTCTGACTATCCACACAATCAATGCCTCTCATCATCTTATACACCTCTATCAGGTCAGCTCTCATCCTCCATCGTTCCAAGGGAAAAAGACTGCAACATTACATCTCGGCTCCTAAACTCAATCCCACGGTTGATGAAGGCCAATTCACCGTATGCCTTCTTAACCACAGAGCCAACCTGCGCAGCTGCTTTGAGTGTCCAATGGACTTGGACCCCAAGATCCCTCTGATCCTCCACCCTGACAAGAGTCTTGCCATTAATACTATATTCTCCATCATATTTGACCTACCTTACAGTTATCTGGGTTGAACTCCACCTGCGACTTCTCAGCCCAGTTTTGCATCCTTTTGATGTCCCACTGTAACCTCTGACAGCCCTCTATACTATCTACAGCATCCCCAACCTTTGTGTCATCAGCAAATTTACAAACCCATCCCTCCACTTCCTCATCCAGGTCATTTATAAAAATCACGAAGAGTAGGGGTTCCAGAAGAGATCCCTGAGACACAACACTGGTCACTGACTTCCATGCAGAATATGACTCATCTATAACCTCACTTTGCCTTCTATGGGCAAGCCAGTTCTGGATCCACAAAGCAATGTCCCCTTGGATCCCATGCCTCCTTACTTTCTCAATAAGCCTGGCATGGGGTACCTTATCAAATGCCTTACTGAAATCTATATGCACTACATCTACTGCTCTACCTTCATCAATGTGTTTAGTCACATTCTCAAAATATTCAATCAGGCTCATAAGGTATGACCTGCCTTTGACAAAGCAATGCTGACTATTCCTAATCATATTATGCCTCACTGAATGTTCATGAATCCTGCCTCTCAGTATCTTCTCCATCAACTTACCAACCACTGAAGTAAGACTCACTGGTCTATAATTTCCTGGACTATCTCTTCTCCCTTACTTGAATAAGGGAACAACATCTGCAACCCTCCAGTCCTCAGGAACGTCTCCCATCCCCATTGATGATGCAAAGATCATTGCCAGAGACTCAGCAATCTCCTCCCTCACCTCCCACAGTAGCCTGGAGTACATCTCGTCCAGTCCTGGTGACTTATCCAACTTGATGCTTTTCAAAAGCTCCAGCATATCCTCTTTCTTAATATCCATATGCTCAAGCTTTTCAGTCCACTGTAAGTCATCCATGCAATTGCCAAGATCCTTTTCCGTAGTGAATACTGAGGCAAAGTATTCATTAAGTACCTCTGCTATCTCCTCCAGTTCCATACACACTTTTCCACTGTCATACTTGATTGGTTCTATTCTCTCACATCTTACCCTCTTGCTCTTCACGTAGAATGCCTTGGGGTTTTCCTTATTCCTGTCTGCCAAGGCCTTCTCATGGCCCTTTCTGGCTCTCATAATTTCTTTCTTAAGCTCCTTCCTGCTAGCCTTATAATCTTCTAGATCTCTATCATTACCTAGTCTTTTGAACCTTTCGTAAGCTCTTTTCTTCTTGACTAGATTTTCAACAGCCTTTGTACACCACGGTTCCTGTACCCTACCATCCTTTCCTAGTCTCATTGGAACATACTTATGCAGGAACTCCACGCAAGTATCCCCTGAATATTTGCCACATTTCTTCCATACGTTTCCCTGTGAACATCTGTTCCCAATTTATACTTCCAAGTTCCTGCCTAATAGCCTCATGTTTCACCTTTCTCCAGTTAAACACTTCCCTAACTTGTCTGTTCCTGTCCCTTTCCAATGCTGAGGTAAAGGAGATAGAATTGTAATCACTATCTCCAAAATGCTCTCCCACTGAGAGTCCTGACACCTGACCAGGTTCGTTTCCCAATACCAGATCAAGTACAGCCTCTCCTCTTGTAAGCTTATCTACAGATTGTGTCAAGAAACTTTCCTGTACACACCTAACAAACTCCACCCCATCCAAACCCCTTGCTCTAGGGAGATGCCAATCAATATTTGGGAAATTTAAATCTCCCACCATGACAACCCTGTTATTATTACACCTTTCCACAATCTGTCTCTCTATCTGCTCCTTAATGTCCCTGTTACTGCTGGGTGCTCTATAAAAAAAATAAATAAATCCCAGTAGAGTTATTGATTCCTTCCTGTTCCTAACTTCCACCCACAGAGACTCAGTGGGCAACCCCTCCATGACTTCCTCCTTTTCTGCAGCAGTGACACTATCTCTGATCAGCAGTGCCATGTCCCACCTCTTTTGCCTCCCCCCTCTGTCCTTTCCAAAACATCTAAAGCCTACCACTCTAAGTAACCATTCCTACCCTAGAGCCATCCAATTCTCTGTAATGGCCACAACATCATGTTCTAAGCTCATCCGCTTTGTCCATAATACTCCTTGCATTAAAATAGACACACCTCAAACTACTGGTCTGAGCCCATCCCTTCTCTATCACCTGCCTATCCTCCGTCCTGCACTGTCTACAAGCTTTCTCTATTTGTGAGCCAATCGCCTCTTCCTCCGTCTCTTCTGTTTGGTTCCCATCCTCCAGCAATTCTAATTTAAACTCTTCCCCAATTGCCTTAGCAAACCTCCCTGCCAGGATATTGGTCCCCCTCGGATTTAAATGCAACTCGTCCTTTTTGTACAGGTCACTCCTGCCCCAAAAGAGGTCCCAATGATCCAGAAATCTGATAGATTTGATTTGATCTGGTGGAGTGATGTGACTTGGGAACAGCCTCGTGCATGGTCTGAGGGTTTGTTCTGGCTGATCTTTGTCTGGAGTTTGATGTCAGACTGTCGGCTGTTTGGCACTAGTCTTCTGGATTTACTGAAGATCCTGTGCCTTTGGAAAGCATTGGGCGGGTAGGTGTTTTTACACAGCGAGAGGTAAGTATGTGGAACTCCCTGCTAGGGGTGGTGGTAAAGGCAAATACTTTAGGGATTTTTTAAGAGACTCTTGGCAACGTGGATGAGAAGTAATGGGCGGAACATTCGCTTGACAGTCTTTGTATCGTGAAGTTTTTCATTGATTCTGTTGTAATTCTCTGTTCTACCATGAACACCTGCAAGACAATGACTCGGGGTGGTGAGGTTGGACAAACTCTACCTGGAGAGGTAGAGGCCAGAGGGCATGTATTTAAGGTGAGGGGGTAATTTAAAAGGAAATGTGAGGGGCAAGTTTTTTTTACACGGAGCGTGGATTGTGCCACCTGGGGTGGTGATACTTTAGAAACTTTTAAGAGATGTTTAGAAAGCACATGGATGTGAGAAAAAAGGATGTGGACATTGTGTAGGCAATAGAGATTATTAGTTAGATTACTAATTTTACTGGGTCGAAGGGCCTGCTCCTGTACTGTACTGTTCTATGTTCTATATGGTTGCATGCATGTACTCCGTTAATAAACTTACTTTAGCTATGTGAGAGGGCAGCTCCTACTTTGATCTTGGAGTCCGTTGGCCTGATTTGGGAGTAGGTTGAGAGGCGGGCACAACATTGTGTCTGCAGGGCCAGTACTGTGCTGTGTGGTTCCATGTTTGGTGTTCAGTGTTAAGAGGCAAGCCTCTCTACGGCACACTGAGTACAGTTGCTTTGCCAGATATCTTTTTTAGCCCAGAAGGAAGTGGACAGGAGAGCGGATATTGCTATTTAAAACGCAAGGTTACGCTTCAGTTCTGAGTATTGCTGTAAACTGTCTTTGGGTCAATTTAACCTCACTGACTATTTTTGGGTAATAATGTGTGTATTGGGGCTTCAGTGAAGACTGTAATTACACCTCTGCTAGTGCTGTTCCTCAGGAACTAGATACTTGCAGTTAATCATGAAACTATAATCGCTGTTGAACTCAAATGTAATCTCTTATTTCAGTTGAGTAGTTTAAGATAGCTGGCCTCGTTGGTTGGAGAACTACAGTCCCGTGGTCTTGGCTGCATCTGCAGCCCTGTCAGTCCTCATTGTTGGATCTTGATGTTTTTGATCTGAGATTCTTTGGAAGTCAAGGATGGGGGGGCGGAGGGAGGGAGAGGGGGGAGAAGAAGAAGAGACGCTAGTTGCAGGACAAAGAAGCAAAGAGGACAAACCAGCTTGCCGATTCTAAACACAACCAAGAGAAGATCTGCAGATGCAGTCAAACTTCAAGGAAAATAACAATTATACAGAATAACCAAACACCATAAGACATAGGAGCAGAATTAGGCCATTCAGCCCATCAAATCTGTTCTACCATATCATAGCTGATTTATTATCTGTCTCAACCCCATCCTTCTGCCTTCTCCCCATCACCTTTGATGCCTTTAGTAATCATATAGACTCTCCCACTATAGTGATCATATAGACTCTCCCACTATAGTGATCATATAGACTCTCACCAGATCCACTCTTGGGTTTAAGATTCTTTAGAATGTAGAAGATTGAGACGAGCTTTGATAGAGGTATACAAAATTGATTGGGTAAATGCAAGCAGGCTTTTTCCCACTGAGGTTGGATGGGACTACCACCAGAGGTCATGGTTTAAGGGTGGAAGTTGAGAAGATTAAGGGGAACATGAGGGGAAACTTTTTCACTCAGAGGGTCATGAGAGTGTGGAATAAGCTGCCAGCACAAGTGGTGCATGTGAGCTCGGTTTCAGCATTTAAGAGCAGTGGTCCCTGTGCAGGTCGGTGGGAGTAGGCAGTTTAGACGGTTTCGGCACAGACTAGATGGGCCAAAGGGCCTGTTTCTGTGCTGTACTTCTCTGTGACTCAATATTACTGTTAACCCTAACTGTTAATGGTTTTGTGTAGTGCCCCTGGGGTGATACCAGTTGTATACTGGGAAATGTATACCTTGTTCATGTTCCATAGTCTTTCAGTTCCCTCTCTTAATTCAGCATAGTTCTGGTGTTTTTTACTTGATTGACTTCTGTATGTTATTGTGTTTGGAATGTCTATATTTATTAAGTAAGTTGTTCTTGCTTGTTTATCCTGTAATATTATATCTGGATTGTCCTATCTGTAATAATGGATCAGTCATACTATAATTTGTAGGACTTTGACTCTAAAACTGGATCAGGCTTGTATTTATAGTAAGGTATGGTTTATGGAAATACCAAATATAACATGGCACATAATGAATGAAAGATGGTATATTATTATTAATGTTTTTTGCATTTACATGTTTGTTGTCTTTTGCACACTGCTTGTTTGTCCATCTTTGTATGTAGTTTTTCAATGGACTCTTATTGTTTCTTAGAGAACATGAATCTCAAGGTTGAATATGGTGACATTTACGTACTCTGATAATAAACTTACTTTGAAGTAGCAGAGGACGTATCTTTATGGTGAGAAGAGCAGTTTTTGTGCTTTTACATAGTAGTGGGTGACTGGAACGGTCTGCTAAAGGTGTGGGAGCAGATACGATAGCAATGTTTGAGGTATTTAGGGGGTCATATGGCCAAACAGGAGGGGATAGTTTGGTCAGCAAATTGTGTTAGGCCAAATGGCTTGTTGATGTCCTGTAATTTTTTTTTCCCATGTATATTTTCCCTGTCCTCTTACTTCATATCTCCTTCCATCATGCATGGTCTGGACCGAGCACTCTGGTCCTGTACTCGCTGGAGTTTAGAAGAATGAGGAGGGAGACTCATTAAAACCTATCGAATATTGAAAAACCTAGATAGAATGGCTGTGGAGAGAATGTTTCCTATAGTGGGTGAGTCTAGGACCGGATCTACAGTCTCAGAATACACGGACGGTTAGAACAGAGATGAGGAGGAATTTCTTGAGCCAGAGGGTGGAGAATCGGTGTAATTCATTGCCAAGGGTGGCTGTGGAGGTCAAGATATTGAGTATATTTAAAGTGGACGATGATAGGTTCTTGATTAGTAACAGGGTGAAGCCAGGAGAATGGGTTTAAGGGGGATAATAAAGGATGGAATGGGGAAGGACACGTTGAGCTGAATGGCAGAATTCTGCTGCTGTGTTTTAGGACGTTTGGGCAGCATTCTAAAGCGATGCTTACAATTCTTTTCAATACATACTACCCAGATCCTTTACACAGTCCTCAACAAATATCATCATCTTTTCAGAGAGGAGCAATCAGGGACTGTATGACTGTCCCTGGGAAGGGACACCACTGTAATCCACACTTCACTGTGACAGTTCACTGGCAGCTGTAGGTGATCGTGTTCAGGCGTTGACTGGAGTGACTGTGTCACCATTGCGGCTGCAGAATTATTATGTGACCCGCTGTGGTCCTACTGCCCGTGGGAGCACTGCAGTGATCTAGACCCACACCTAATGAACACCCAGCTCCTCAGAATCAGGTTTAATTATCAACGACATACGTCGGGACTTGTGTTCTGCAGATTAGTATAGTGTAATGTATAAAAAATGCCATAAATTGCTATAATATTTTATATGTAAAATTCAATAAATAGTGCAAAAAGAGAGTAAAAATATGTTCTTGAGTTAGTTGATAATCTATTCAGAAATCTGATGGTGGAGGGGAAGAAGCTATTTCTAAAACATTCAGGTTCCTCTAGCTCCTTTCTGATGGTAGCAATGAGAAGAGAGCATGTGCTGGGTGATGGATTTCACTAACGGAGGATGCTGCCTTTCTGAGGCATCACCTTTTGAAGATGCCTCCCCACCATAGAGCCCCATGATGGAGCTGGCTGAATTTGTAACACTCTGCACCTTTTTCTGACCCGGCGCAGTGGCCCCTCCGTACCAGATGGTGATGCAACTAGTTAGAACGCTCTTTAAAGTACATCTGTAGAAATTTGCAAGCCTCTTTGCTGACATACCAGATCTCCTCAAACTAATGAAATATAACTGCTCTCGTACTTTCTGCATAATTATCATCGATGCTTAGTCCACACAGGGCTCTCATTCCCAGTCACAATTGCAGGGAGGATGAGGAATACGTCCACAGAGGGCTCTCATTCCCAGTCCCAGTGGCAGGGAAGATGGGTAATGGGTGGTGGCATGGTAGCACAGTGCTATTACAGTACCAGTGACCCTGGTTCAATTCCCACCACTGTCTGCAAGGAGTTTGTATGTTCTCACTGTGACTCTGTAGGTTTCCTCCGGGTGCTCTGGTTTCTCCCCACATGCTGACGATGTACAAGTTAGTAGGTTAATTGGTCGCGTGGGTGTAATTGGGAGACGTGAGCTCGTTGGGTCGGAAGTCCCTGTTACCATGCTGTATTGCTTGAATTATGAATTGACCTGGCCAGGATCTGGAAGATGTGGAGGATTGCTTTGAACTGCTGTGATCAGGGGCATTTGGTGATTCAAGGGAAACTTTCAGAACTGAATTGGAAAGGGTGTTTTTCAGGTTTAGAAATCGAGGCTATAGGTTTAATGTGATGGAGAAAAATTTAATAGTGGAGCCACCCCTGATTGCATGAAGATTGATTTCTTCAACTTCTGGTATTCTATGTTCCCCCCCCACCCCCTGCTTCTCTCTTTCATTCCCCATTTTGGTTACCCTCTCACCTTTCGCTTCTCCTTACCTGTCATGACATCCCTCTGGTGCCCCACCTCCTCCTCCTTTAGACCCTTTACCTCTTCCGCCTATCACCTCCCACTTCTCACTTCATCCTCTTCCCCACCCCACCCACCCACCTTTGCCCTCACCTGTCACCTGCCAGCTTGTACTACTTCCCCTTCCTTTCCAGTCCTGATGATCTCAGCCTGAAACGTTGACTGTTTATTCCCCTCCATAGATGCTGCCTGAGCTGCAGAGTTCCTCCAGCATTTTGTGTTTGTTGCTCGGATTTCCAGCATCTGCAGATTCTCTTGTTTAAGATTTAAAAGGAACTTCAGGGATAACTTTTATTATACAAGGGTGGTATCCACATGGAACAAGCTGCCAGAGGACATAGTTGAGGCAGGGACAATAACAACTTTTAAAACACAGTTAGACAGGTACAGATAGAAAAAGGTTAAAAAGTTTTGGATCGAACTCTGGCAAAGGAGCTACCTTGGATGGAGTATTTTGGTTGGCATGCAGTAGATGGGATGAAGGGCCCATTTCAATACCGTGTCTCTGAGGATGCATCTGACTGGATCACTGCTTCAACGCATGGGCACAGAGGACCTTGGATGACCCAGGTAGACAGGGTGGTGAAGAAGGCGTTTGACATGCTGACCTTCATCAGCCAGCGCACAGGAGTTGGGAAGATGTGGTGCAGTTATATAGGAAGGTGGCGAGGCCTCAGTTAGCCTACTGTGCACTGTTATAGGAAAGATGTAAACTATAAAGAGTGCAGAAAAATATTTACTAGTATGTTTCCGGGACTTGGGGAGCCTGAGAGGTTGTGTGGACTGAGACTTTATTCCATGGAACGTGGGAGATTGAGGGGTGACCTGATAGAGGTGTGTAAGTTCATGAGGGCATAGCACATTGTCTTTTTCCCGGGGGAGGGGGGTTCTAGAGACAGGAGATGATACGTTACGATCAGAGGTGAGACATTTAATAGGGATATCAGGGGTTACTACTACTTCATACAAAGGTGGTGGGTATTTGAGTCTCTTAGATAGGCACATGGATGTTTTTTTTAAAAAACAGACTTTGTGGGAGGAAAGGGTTAGGTTGATCTTGCAGTAGGTTAATAGGCTGGCACAACCCTGTGGGCTGAAGTGCCTGTACTGCACTGTGCTGTATTGTTCTGTGTTTCAAATGGCGATTGAGGCCAGCACATAGGTAGTGTAGTTAGCATGATGCTGTTACAGCTCAGGGCATCGGAGTTCACAGTACAATTCCAGTGGCTTCTGTATGTCCTCATGGTGAACGCATTGGTTTCCTCTGGGTACTCTGGGGGTGATAGGTTAATTGGTCATTGTAAATTGTCCAGTGATTAGACTGAGGTTAAATAGGTGGGTGAAATGTGGAAGCTGATTTGTAGATTCAGTGAGTGGAACAGAGAACACAGATTGCGAGTGAACACGTTAACTATTCATTAGCAAATGGCGAAACACTAAACCTGGCATCTGGTTTAACCAGTGCTCATCTAATCTATACAAACTGTGACTCTCAGCATTCAGTAACCCTTTTAACTTAATTGGTACTCCATTAAATCTCCCCAAGTTATAAAACTACAAAGCTAAGCGTGCTATACGCGAGTAAATGCGAGGCGCCCGTCTACGTATATCTACAACACTCTTCCCCTTTTGTCCTTCTGCACTGGTCTGTTGCATGCCAGCAGCCATAGACCACAGACACAGATTTTAATATTAAACAAATATATTTTCAATACCTACCCAAAATATAGACAATTAAAACAATTGCTCCCCTAACCAAAAATTAACAGTGCAATGCATCTTAGCTCACAAACTGTGGAGATCTGGAAACAGTTCCTCCCAAGTCTTACTCAAACTGAGTCCTAGGATGGCAATCCAGAAGGTTCTGGAATCCATGGAAACAGGTACAGGTGTCTGTGAGGAAGAGTTCATAAATCCATATTAAGATGACACAAGGTGACGATCACGGAAAATTCCAGAATACAAGTGATCGTCACGTAACACACTGGATCCACACAGGGGTAACGAGGTGACAGTCACAGAAGATTCCAGAAGTCAAACGGTCGTCACTTAAATACTAGAGTCCATGCAGGGATAACAAAGTGATGCCTAAGCTCCAAAATCCATGTAGGGATATCACAAGCTGATGGTCACGGAATATTCCTTGACACAAGTGGTCACCACTTAACACACCCAAATCTATGTATGGATTAGCAAAAAGTGGTCGCCACAGAATACTCCAGAAATCCAAGTATGGATCATACAAAGCAACAGTCAAGTATCCAGTATGCACTATGCCGCAAATTATCACAATCTTCTGGACACGGAGAAATATTGGGAACGCCCACTGCTGCAGTGAACTTAACTCAACTCAACTCACTCCCTCGCTGGTAACTCACAGTCCGTTGCATCGCTTAGCTGCCGAAATTGTCAGAAACCTCCCGAATTCAATAGAAAAAGCCTACACTCATTTGTTATATGATGCCATCCCCTCGCCTCGTCCTGGCGCACCTAAATGACGCCATCCCATGCCCTGTCCAGGCGCACCTAGATGACGCTTACGGTTAATACAAGCAACGTTGACATGTAACAGGTCACCACGTCAGCTTGAAGGGGGCCGCTAGAAGCAAAGGGAAAAGAGCAAGTCTCTCACACCCATGAGACGCCCAGCATCAGAAGCTGGTGCCGTGCTGTGCAGTGCGACCGATGGGAAAGAGGTGCTACGTTCTTCGAACCAGCTGACCATTGACCGACACAGTGGTAGCTGCTTTCAGTCGGCAGATAAGCCAGCCCTTCACTTCAGTGGGTTACTGGGCAGTGCAGCCCCCATGCTGGATTTGGGGCTCACCCCTCCCATTGTTTCTGCTCTCCAGTGTTTGCTCAGTGAAGACGAGCTGGATTGTGTGTGTGCGCGTTCACTTGCAGATTGCTGAGGGGCTTGTACTTGCCGATAACATCCATGCACCATCAATCTACAAAACATATCACTTGGGGACATGAGCTATATTATATATATTTTGTGTGACTGTATGTTTACTGCTGTCTTCTATGTGCTGTGTACGCCTGGGGTGTGTTCTGCAAGTGTCCTTGACCCTAGAGGAACAGTTTTGTTGGGCTGTGTACATGTATTTAGGTGGCAGAGTGGAGCGTCTCTACCAAAGGAAGTGTAAGGAGCTTCTTCCCTCTGCTAGCCTACAAGTCACGCTTGGGCAAGGTGTAGCACTCCTGATCGGGGTCATGTGAAGCCGTGGGAGCAGCTGGTGCATATCGCAAGTCCTTGTTATGCGACCGTTGACAGCAGGCAGACAATCTCCGCAGGGTATTATATTCTCTGAACAGTATTATGGCTGGGGTCCACAGTCTTACAAAGACACTGCCCAGAAGAAGGTGAATGGCAAACCGCTTCTGCAGAAAAATTTGCTAAGAATAATCATGGTCAAATGATGATCACCCACGTCATATGACACAACACATAATGATGATAATAGATTCGTGTATGGTTGATTGATCATTAAACTTTAACCTGAAGTAAATAAACATTGAAATGTGATCCTGGACGGGGGCGTTGTAGAGACCTCCGGCAGGCTGATGAGGCCAGTTTGCTGGGCAACAGTGAGACGGGTTGGGATGTAGGGCCTGGTTCCATCCTGCGTGCCTCATTGCATTGAGGACACAATTTCTCATTTAATGGCTTTGTGTTGCAGGTCGGTTATTCTGAGTGAGGGGCCGTGTAAGCGTTTCTGATTAACCATGAGTGTGATCGCCTACCTGAAGACTCACTTCATCGTCCACCTTCTGCTGGGATTTGTGTTTGTTGTCAGTGGCTTCTGCATCAACTTCATCCAGCTCTGCACTCTGCCCATCTGGTTATTCAGCAAACAACTCTACAGGCATCTCAACTGCTTTCTCGCCTACTCGCTGTGGAGCCGTGAGTATCTGGCACTGTTCTGCTCATGGTTTTCAAGTTCAAGTTTATTCAGCTGCGCTCATGTATACAGCTAAACAAAGCATTGTTCCCCAGGAACCAAGGTGCAAAACACAGTACATATATCGCATACAGCACGTAAAATAATATTAACAGTTAATAATAAAATATTCTGCAGATGTACAAGGTGATATAAAGTGCACATATCACATATAGTTAGATATCAACAGTATAATGCTATTGGTGTTGTCGTAGATAATGTGTAACAGAGTGTTCAGAATCTCACAGCCTGGGGGGATGAAACTGATACCCAGTCTAACAGGCCTTGTTCTTGTACTGTATTATATTCTGCCTGATGGTAGGAGATCAAAGAGATTGGATGGGATGGGTCATTGACAATGCAGAGGACTCTGTGAATGCAGCAATTGTGGTGTATCCTTCGTGATCGTAGCTGTTCGGTTCAATCGGGAGACATGGGTAGCTGGTCAATCACCTGACGTAAAGCAAACTGAATCTTGTATCAGCACAGTGTCGTGTGTTGGGGATGTGCACTCTACAGAGATTTGCTCCCCAGTTAATCCATGTGGAGCCGGTCTTGGGCATGCTTGAAGGACCTGCAGTCTGTGAGAGCAGCTTGGACACAGTGGAGGAGGGGCAGGGTTGACAGATTCAGTAAAACTAAAACAACATGCTGCAGGTTTCCTGAAGTCGTAAAGCATCACAGATAGATAGGACTAGTCAGAATAATAGATGGGCCAAATGGCTTTGTCTGCATTGCAGTGCTTTATGACTCTACAACTCAGCGAAAGGCCCTTTGGCCCATTTAGTGCTTTTCTGCCCAGTCCCATTGACCTGCACCCGGACCATATCCCTCCATTCTCCTCCCATCCATGTACTTGTCTACACTTCTCTTAAATGTTGCAATCAAATCCACTTCCGCTGGCGGCAGCTCGTTCGACACTCACACCACCCTCTGAGTAAAGAAGGCCCCCCACCCCCCAGGCTCCCTTTAACAGTCTTAACGTAAAAAACAGAGAAGGCTTGAAGTCCTTTGCAGGTCAGACAGTTTCTGCAGCGACAGAAACGGTTAACCTCTCATTTCAATGACGTTTCATCAGGACTCCGTGTGTCTCTCCACCAGTGCTGCCTGCCCTGCTGAGTGTGCTAGTGCTTTTCTGTTCTGGTTTTCAAAAGTACAAAAGCTTTTGGGAGAGGTCCTGTTGTAATAAATGTAGGGAAGCACCAATGCTCAGGAGCAGAAGAGACGACAGAAAATGGTGGATACAGCCCACTCCATCACACCTTCAAGGAGTGCTGTCACGAGAAAGCTGTGTCCGTCATCAGGGACCCCCCCCCCACTTCCCCATCCAGGCCATGCTCCTTTCTACCTGCTGCCATTGGGAAGGAGGTACAGGAGCATCAGGACCCACAATATCAGATTCAGGAACAGTTATTACCCCTCAATCGTCAGACATTTGAACCAGTGTGGATAACTTTACTCGCCTCAACTCTGAACTGACACTCACCTTCAATGACTCCACATAGAACATAGAAATCTACAGCACGTTACAGGCCCTTCGGCCCACAATGTTGTGCCAACCAGGTAACCTACTCTAGAAACTGCCTAGAATTTCCCTAGGGAATAGCCCTCTGTTTTTCTAAGCCCCATGTACCAATCTAAGAGGCTCTTTAAAAAAAAACCCTATTGTATCCACAACTCGTGTTCTCAGTATTATTTTTTTAAATTAAACAATTTGTCGTCTTTGTTTGTCAGCCTTTGTTTATTTTCTTAAATTCTATGGTATTTATTGTTTTCCTGTTAATGCCCACAAAAAAATGAATCTGAGGGTTGTATATGGTAACATGTATGTACTTATAACCATATAACAATTACAGCACGGAAACAGGCCATCTCGGCCCTTCTAGTCTCTGCCGAACTCTTACTCTCACTTAGTCCCACC
The DNA here is from genome assembly GCF_963921235.1 of Mobula hypostoma. Taxonomy (NCBI): domain Eukaryota; kingdom Metazoa; phylum Chordata; class Chondrichthyes; order Myliobatiformes; family Myliobatidae; genus Mobula; species Mobula hypostoma. Next base: position 4,460,002 of record NC_086102.1, on the reverse strand, counting down.
GACCTGCACTCAGCCCATAACCCTCCATTCCTTTCCTGTCCATATAGCTGTCCAATTTAACTTTAAATGACAACATCGAACCTGCCTCAACCACTTCTGCTGGAAGCTCGTTCCACACAGCTACCACTCTCCGAGTAAAGAAGTTCCCCCTCGTGTTACCCCTAAACTTTTGTCCTTTAACTCTCAACTCATGTCCTCTTGTTTGAATCTTCCCCACTCTCAATGGAAAAAGCCTATCCACGTCAACTCTATCTATCCCCCTCGTAATTTTAAATATCTCTATCAAGTCTCCCCTCAACCTTCTACGCTCCAAAGAATAAAGACCCAACTTGTTCAACCTTTCTCTGTAACTTAGGAGATGAAACCCAGGTAACATTCTAGTACATTCTTCTCTGTACTCCCTCTATTTTGTTGACATCTTTCCTATAATTCGGTGACCAAAACTGTACACAATACTCCAAATTTGGCCTTGCCAATGCCTTGTACAATTTCAACATTACATCCCAACTCCTATACTCAATGCTCTGATTTATAAAGGCCAGCATGCCAAAAGCTTTCTTCACCACCCTATCCACATGAGATTCCACCTTCAGGGAACTATGCACCATTATTCCTAAATCCCTCTGTTCCACTGCATTCTTCAATGCCCTACCATTTACCATGTATGTCCTATTTTGATTAGTCCTACCAAAATGTAGCACCTCACATTTATCAGCATTAAACTCCATCTGCCATCTTTCAGCCCACTCTTCTAACTGGCCTAAATCTCTCTGCAAGCTTTGAAAACCTACTTCATTATCCACAACTCCACCTATCTTAGTATCATCTGCATACTTACTAATCCAATTTACCACCCCATCATTCAGATTATTAATATATATGACAAACAATATTGGACCCAGTACAGATCCCTGAGGTACACCACTAGTCACTGGCCTCCAATCTGACAAACAGTTATCCACCACTACTCTCTGGCGTCTCCCATCCAGCCACTGCTGAATCTATTTTACTACTTCAATATTAATACCTAACGATTGAACCTTCCTAATTAACCTTCCGTGTGGAACCTTGTCACAAAGCCCTTACTGAGTCCATATAGACAACATCCACCACTTTACCCTCGTCAACTTTCCTAGTAACCTCTTTAAAAAAAAATTCAATAAGATTTGCAAATCATGACCTTCCACGCACAAATCCATGTTGACTGTTCCTAATCAGACCCTGTCTATCCAAATAATTATATATACCATCTCTAAGAATACTTTCCATCAATTTACCCACCACTGATGTCAAACTCACAGGTCGATAATTGCTAGGTTTACTCTTAGAACCCATTTTAAACAATGGAACAGCATGAGCAATACGCCAATCCTCCGGCACCATTCCCGTTTCTAATGACATTTGAAATATTTCTGTCAGAGCCCCTGCTATTTCCACACTAACTTCCCGCAAGGTCCTAGGGAATATCTTGTCTAGACCCGGAGACTTATCCACTTTTATATTCCTTAAAAGCGCCAGTACTTCCTCTTCTTTAATCATCATAGTTTCCATAACTTTCCTCTTCTTTAATCATCATAGTTTCCATAACTTCCCTACCTGTTTCCCTTTTCTTACAGAATTCAATATCCTTCTCCTTAGTGAATACCGAAGAAAAGAATTTGTTCAGAATCTCCCCCATCTCTTTTGGTTCCACATATAGCTGTCCACTCTGATTCTCTAAGGGACCAATTTTATCCCTCACTATCCTTTTGCTATTAATATAACTGTAAAAACCCTTGGGATTTATTTTCACTTTACTTGCCAAAGCAACCTCATATCTTTTAACTTTTCTAATTTCTTTCTTAAGATTCTTTTTACATTCTTTATATTCCTCGAGCACCTCATTTACTCGATGCTGCCTATATTTATTGTAGATATCTCTCTTTTTCCAAACCATGTTACCAATATCCCTTGAAAACCATGGCTCTCTCAAACTTTTAACCTTTCCTTTCAACCTAACAGGAACATAAAGATTCTGTACCCTCAAAATTTCACCTTTAAATGACCTCCATTTCTTTATTACATCCCTCCCATAAAACAAATTGCCCCACTCCACTCCTTCTAAATCCTTTCGCATCTCCTCAAAATTAGCCTTTCTCCAATTAAGAATCTCAACCCTGGGTCCAGACCTATCCTTCTCCATAATTATATTGAAACTAATAGCATTGTGATCACTGGACCCGAAGTGCTCCCCAACACAAAACTCCATCACCTGACCTATCTCATTCCCTAACAGGAGATCCAACACTGCCCCTTCTCTAGTCGGTACCTCTATGTATTGCTGCAAAAAAACATCCTGCACACATTTTACAAACTCCAAACCATCCAGCTCTTTTACAGAATGGGCTTCCCAGTCTATGTGTGGAAAATTAAAATCTCCCACAATCACAACCTTGTGCTTACTACAAATATCTGCTATCTCCTCACAAATTTGCTCCTCCAATTCTCACTCCCCATTTGGTGATCTATAATACGCCCCCATAGGTGTTACTACACCTTTCCCATTCCTCAATTCCACCCAAGTAGCCTCCCTAGACAAGCCCTCTAGTCTATCCTGCCAGAGCACCGCTGCAATATTTTCTCTGAAAAGCAATGCAACACCTCCCCCTCTTGTCCCTCCAATTCTATCACACTTGAAGCAATTAAATCCAGGAATATTTATTTGCCAATCACACCCCTCCTGTAACCATGTTTCACTAATAGCTACCACAACATACTTCCAGGTATCAATCCATGCTTTAAGCTCATCCACCTTTCTTATAATGATCCTAGCATTAAAATAAATGCATTTAAGAAATTTTCCACCTCTTACTCTCTGTTTATCACTAACAGTGCAAACAACTTTACTATTTTCTTTTTCTTCCTTCACCCCTACATCTGTTCCTACACTCTGGTTCCCTTCCCCTCTTGTATCTAGTTTAAATCCACCGGAGCCTCTCTAGCAAGCCTACCTGCAAGAATATTTGTGCCCCTCCAGTTCAGATGTAAACCGTCCCACCGGAACAGGTCCCACCTTCCCTGGAAAACTGCCCAATTATCTATAAATCTGACGCCCTCCCTCCTGCACCATGTCTTCAGCCACGTGTTGATCTGTGCTATCTTACTATTTCTAAACCCGCCTGCACGTGGCACTGGTACTTTAATAATAAATTTACTTTGACTTTTGTACAAATTCCTGGCATTTTCCCCGTTTTAGGGTGGTGATGCGTTTTACTTCTGGAACCTCGGTACGCAGCAGCTTTTTCTAGTTCCACCCCTCACCTGTGGCTGTGTTGTTTAAAAGTGTGTTTGATGGTTTGTTCCTGCTGCCAGTGCACGTGTTAACCTGCTCCTCTGCTTTCTGTCTCTGCCCTTAGAACTGGTCCTGCTGCTAGAATGGTGGTCCGGTACGGAATGCACGCTTTTCACTGACCAGGCCACTGTGGACAAATTTGGCAAGGAGCATGTCATTGTCATCTTAAATCACAATTATGAAATTGACTTCCTGTGTGGTTGGACCATGTGTGAGAGATACGGCGTTCTGGGGGTCAGTAACACTAACCATTTGTCTCTGTGTCCTCCGTTACCACCTGCAGAGCTGGCAAGATGCTGAGGCTTCCTCTGATCCCTCCTCCTTCTGCAGGGAAGTGATCTTTGCGAGGATATCAGTTAACCTGGTTTCCCTCCCACCTTGAACTCGTGCCCACTGGCACGTGCCGATGCACTGATTAGCTTCATTTGTCATGTACGTCAAATTGTACAGAGTGCAATTTGTCATTTTCATCAAATCAAATCAGCGAGGATTAGGCATCACAATCGCACGGCCACAGCTCACTAACTTGTGTCCTTTGTGGGTGGAGGGAAACCAGAGCTTCTGGAGAAACCCATGCAGTCACGGGGGAGAATACACAAACTCCTGACAGACGTTTGCTGGAATTGAACTCTCCCCCCACCCTTTGCAAGTGATGTAGTAGCATTGCACTAATCACTACTCTACCCGCCACCTCAGATACCTCTCTGTACTAAATCCCATTTTCCAGGATTTGGTCTGTAGCTGACTATGCCTTGGTAATTCTAGTGCTTGCCTAGATAACTGATGTAAGAGCCTTCAGGCAACGTGCTTCAGCTTCCAGCAACAACCTTGGTGATAAAATTCCTCTTTATCACTCTTAAGCCTCATGCCAAACACTTTGGTTTTAGACACCCCTTATTTGGGGGTGTCCGTGGGGGGAGAGGGGGAGATTCTGCAGATAGTGGAAATCCAGAGTAACTCTCTGGAGGAACTCAATAGGTCAGGCAGCATCTACAGAAAGACATAACCAGTTGATGTTCCGGGCTGAGGCCCTTCATGTGACTGGAAAGAAAGGGGGCGAAAGCCTGAATAAATAGTTGGGGCAGAGGGAGAGAAGGACAAGCTGGCAGGTAATAGATGAGACCAGGTGAGGGGGAAGGTAGATGGGTGGGGCGGGTGGATGAGGTGAGAAGTTGGGAGGTGACAGGTGGAAGAGGTGAAGAGCTGAAGAAGGAATTTGATAGTAGAGGACAGTGGATCATGGAAAAAAGGGAAGGAGGAAAGGAAGCAGAGGGAAGTGGACAGCTGAGAAGAAGGGAGGAGTAAGAGGGGAGCCAGAGCGGGGAATGAAAAAAAACAACCATTTGATGAAGAGTCTCAGCCTGAAAGTCGACTGTTTATTCTCCTCTATTGATGCTGCCTGATCTGCTGAGTTCCTACAGGATTTTCTGTGCTTCCCATTGCCTTCCTTGTTTATGGTCATGGTGGCTGTCAGGACTGTTTATTCTCCTCTATTGATGCTGCCTGATCTGCTGAGTTCCTACAGGATTTTCTGTGCTTCCCATTGCCTTCCTTGTTTATGGTCATGGTGACTGTCAGGACATCCATGTGCTCAGTACCTAGGGTTCGGACAGTCTTGGAATTAGCAAGTTCATGTAACTGCCTGAGTAGACATTGCTCACTGCCCACGCAGCTGTGAGTAAGTTCAAGATTCAAAATTGTTTAATGTCATTTCCAATACACAAGTATAAAGGAGAATGAAATAATTGTGCTTTGGATCTGATGCAACACGAAAAAGCACAATAAGATAAAGAATACAAAAATAATAAAACACACAATAAATATAAATACATAAGATAGCTTATATACATTGTATGTCCACAAAGTGATGCTAGGCACTAATCAAATGTAGTTGATTACACTTAGATGGGGAGTGTAGGGTTGACTTGGTGATGTTGGGAGGGCAGAGGGTGCTGTGGGAAGATTGGTGATGAGACAAATGCATGCTTCACTCTTTTTTTTTCCTTCTCCATGCTTAGAGTTCCAAAGTTTTGGCCAAACAGGAGCTACTGTACGTCCCCCTGATCGGATGGACGTGGTACTTCCTGGAGATAGTTTTCTGTAAGCGCCGTTGGGATGAGGACCGAGACACCGTCACGAGTGGACTTCAGGCACTGCGGGACTACCCACAGTACATGTGGGTGAGTGCGTCTGGTAAAGATCTGCCCAAGGGGGAGCAGGGAAATATTGGGGATGGGCAAGATCCTGAGAGGCTCCTGAAATGCAGCAGCGTTTTGTATGAAAAACTCAGGCACCGACTAGTCCAAATGCGGGCTGGCGTTTGACTCCCATTGTTCAGAATCAAATTCATTTATTTCTCACATCACACAGAGGAGTAGAATTAGACCATTCAGCTTATCAAGTCTGCCATATTTGCTGACCCAGGGTTCCGGCCGTTAGGCCTCAACATCTGGACTTCTGGTTGGACCTTCGTTGCTGTGCTGATCTTTTAACTTACTATAAAGTGAAGTTTGGATCGGTACATGGATGGGAAGGGTATGGAGGGCTGAGGGCACAGTGCAGGTTGATGAGGCTAAGCAGAATTAATAGGTCAGCACAGGCTGAAGAGCCTGTTTCTGTTCTCTATGACCCCATTACTCTAAAATCAATCTAACCCTTACCTCCCACGTAGCCCTCCATTTTCCTAACCTATAGCACTGTATAAGAAGTATTCACAAGGAAAATGTCTCAAAGACTGTCCCATAAGGCAGGCCAAGCAAGCCTGCAGTAGGTTGAGGCCACCCTTTCAGTTCTGGTCACTACATGATGTGGTTGCACTGGAGAGAGGGCAGAAGAGATTCACCAGTGTTGTCTGGATTGGAACACTTTAGTTATGGCGAGAGATTGGATAGGATGAAACTGTTTATCGTGGAGTGAAGGAGGCTGAGAAGTGACCTGATAGAAGGTTATTTGATCATGATGCATAGTTAGAGATTGGATGAAAGTGTGGTAGTAAGAGGTAACATTTTATTTATTTATTTTAAACAGAGTGTGGGAGGCTTGCCGGTAGAGGGAGCTACATGAGGGACATTTCAGAGACTCGTAGATAGGCACACCGATGATAGAAAAACGGGGGTTATACTAAAGGGAAGGGTAAGATTAATCTCGGACTAGAATCACAGAGCACTGCAGCGTAGAAGCAGACCCTTCAGCCCATCCAAACTATTCTGCCTAGTCCCATCAATCTGCAGCTGGTCCATAGCCTTCCCATCCACATACCGATCCTAGCTTCTCTTGATAGAGGTTTCAAAGGTCGGCACAATAACATGGGCTGAAGGGCCTGTACTGTGCTGTAATGTTCTACGTTGTTTAGATACTAGATTCTTGACCCATGTGCTTTCCCCCTTCAGTTTCTGCTGTACTGTGAGGGCACTCGGTTTACCGAGAAGAAGCATCGGATCAGTATGGAGGTGGCTGAGTCAAAGGGCTTGCCGAAGTTGAAACATCACCTGTTACCCAGGACCAAAGGGTTCACCACCACAGTGGAGTATCTCAGGGGGACTGGTGAGCTGGAGGTCTCGCACTGTGGGCAATTGCTTTTCCCTGCCATCCCCTCTGTGAATGTTTCCCTGTCCTCTCCCTCATGTCGGTCTCTAGTACTTACTGTGTCCCCTCGCTTGGTTACACCTCTAACCGGTGTCCAGATTGCTCACATACATTGATTTCTCCAACTTCCCATCATTTCTCCCCCTTCCCTCCTTTTTCCAGTTCCCATTCTTGTTCCCTTATGCCCCCAAACTTGTCCAGTGCTGGACTGTGCTATGGTCTCAACTTTGGCTTTGTGAAGAGTTTCAAGGATCAACGTTAGCCCAATGCATCGCTGGCACCAGCCATCAAGGACATAAAAATACAGAAAGGTGCTGGAAAAGGGCCATATGCAGTCCCTATAAAAAATGTTCCCCCCCACCCCCCACAGAAGTTTTCATGTATTATTGTTTTACAGCATCAAATCACAGTGATTTTTCTGACACTGATCAACAGAAAAAGAAGCTTTTGTGTCAAAGTGAAAACAGATCTCTACAGTGACCTAAATTAATTACAAATATGAAACACATAATAATTGATTGCATAAGCATTTACCTCCTTCAAGTCAGTGTTTAATAGAGGCACTTTTGGCAGCAATTACAGCCTTGAGTCTGTGCAGATAGGTCTCTTATCAGCTTTGCACTTCTGAAATCTGCAATTTTTCCCCATTCTTCTTGACAAAACTGTTCAAGCTCTGTCAGGTTGTATGGGGATCATGAGTGAACAGTCCTTTACAAATCCAGCCACAAATTCTCAATTGGATTGAGGTCTGGACTCTGACTTGGCCACTCCAGGACATTATATAGGTATCTGTGAGTCTTGTGAGACCATGGATTTGTGCCTTGGAAGGTATCCAGGGTGCAGGTCTGGGCAAGGTTGTATGGAAGACCAGCAGTTGCCCATGCTGCAAGTCTCCCCTCTCCATGCTACCGATGTTGTCCAAGGGAAGGGCGCTAGGGCCGATACAGCTTGGCACCGGTGTCATCGCAGAGCAATGTGTGGTTAAGTGCCTTGCTCAAGGACACAACACGCTGCCTCAGCTGAGGCTCGAACTAGCGACCTTCAGATCACTAGACAAACACCTTAACCACTTGGCCACGCACCAACACATTAACTTTGTTGTTTTTAAGCCATTCCTGTGTAGCTTTGGCTTTGTGCTTGGGGTCATCGTCTTGCTGGAAAACAAATCTTCTCCCAAGTCGCAGTTCTCTTGCAGACTACATCAGGTTTTCCTCCAGAATTTCTCTGTATTTTGCTGCATTCATTTTACCCTCTACCTTCACAAGCCTTCCAGGACCTGCTGCAGTGAAGCATCCCCACAGCATGATGCAGCCACCACCATGCTTCACGGTAGGGGTGGTGTATTTTTGATGACGCGTTTAGTCTGATGGCCAAAAAAAGCTAATTTTGGTTTCATCAGACCATAAAACCTTCTATCTGACTTCAGAGTCTCCCACATGCCTTCTGGCAAAGTCCAGTTGAGATTTTCAACAGTGGCTTTCTCTTTGCCACTTTCCCATAAAGCTGCAACTGATGAAGCACCTGGGCAACAGTTGTTGTATACGCAGTCTCTCCCACCGCAGTCACTGAAGCTTGCAACTCCTCCAGAGTTGTCATAGGTCTCTAGGTGGCCTCCCTCACTCGTCCCCTTCTTGCACGGTCACTCAGTTTTTGAGGACAGCCTGCTCTAGGCAGATTTACAGCTGTGCCATATTCTTTCCATTTCTTGATGATTGACTCCAAGGGATATTCAGTGACTTGGGAATTTTCTTGTATCCATCTCCTGACTTTGCTTTTCAAAGAGAGGCAAGACTGTGCAGGCGCGTGACGTCAGCCAGTAGAGCGGGAAAGGTTTAAAGAGGCAAGGAATCTTCAGCAGTTTTAGATTCGGAGCAAGAAGGCTGCGAGTGGACCAGCAAAGGATTTCCGGAGCGAAGGCATTTTATGATTTGGGGTAAAAGAGAGGCAAGACTGCACAGGCGCGTGGCGTCAACCAGTAGAGTGAGAAAGGTTTAAAAAGAAGACAATATCCAGCAGGCAGCATTCGGAGTGGGTAGCAGAGTGATAGGGCTTTGACTGAACGGGCTTAGGCGGTAGCGAGGCGAGTAGGTTTACCTGTGTTAATTGCGGAAAGGAACTACGTGTGTGAAGCTGGATTTCTGTGCTCGGTGTTGGATGTGGGAGGTCCTGGAGTCTTCCAGCCTCCCGGATGGCCATATCTGCACCCGGTGTGTTGAGCTGCAACTCCAAGGGACAGAGTTAGGGAACTGGGGTTGCAGCTCGATGACCTTCGTCTGGTCAAGGAGAGCGAAGAGGTGACAGAAAAAAGCTACAGGCAGGTGGTCACACGGGGGCCATGGGAGACAGACAAGTGGGTCACAGTCAGGAGGGGGAAGGGGAAGAGTCAGGTACTAGAGAGTACCCCTGTGGCTGTACCCCTTGACAATAAGTACTCCTGTTTGAGTACTGTTTGGGGCAGGGGGAGAGACAGCCTTCCTGGGGCAAGCGACAGTGGCCGTGCCTATGGCACAGAGTCCGGTCCTGTGGCTCAGAAGGGTAGGGAAAGGAAGAGGATGGCAGTAGTGATGGGGGACTCTATAGTTAGGGGGTCAGACAGGCGATTCTGTGGACGAAGGAAAGAAACTCAGATGGTAGTTTGCCTCCCAGGTGCCAGGGTCCAGGATGTTTCAGATCGCGTCCACGATATCCTGCAGTGGGAGGGAGAACAGCCAGAGGTCGTGGTACATATTGGTACCAATGACATAGGTAGGAAAAGGGAGGAGGTCCTGAAAACAGACTACAGGGAGTTAGGAAGGAAGCTGAGAAGCAGGACCTCAAAGGTAGTAATCTCGGGATTACTGTCTGTGCCATGTGACAGTGAGTATAGGAATTGAGTGAGGTGGAGGATAAATGTGTGGCTGAGGGATTGGAGCAGGGGGCAGGGATTCAGATTTCTGGATCATTGGGACCTCTTTTGGGGCAGGTGTGACCTGTACAAAAAGGATGGGTTGCACTTGAATACCAGGGGACCAATATCCTGGTGGGGAGGTTTGCTAAGGCTACTGAGGAGAGTTTAAACTAGAATTGGGGGGTGGGAACTGAACTGAAGAGACTGGGAAAGAGGAGGTTGGCTCACAAATAGAGAAAGCTTATAGACAGTGTGCGAGGGAGGATAGGCAGGTGATAGAGAAGAGACACGCTCAGACCAACAGTTTGAGATGTGTCTATTTTAACACGAGTATTGTGAAACAAAGTGGAAGAGCTTAGAGTGTGGATCAGTATTTAGAGCTATGATGTGGTGGCCATTACAGAGACTTAGATGGCTCAGGGACAGGAATGGTTACTTCAAGTGCCGGGTTTCAGAAAGGACAGGGAGGGAGGCAAGTGAGATGGGGGCGTGGCACTGTTGATCAGAGATAGTGTCACGGCTGCAGAAAAGGTGGATGCCATGGAGGGATTGTCTATGGAGTCTCTGTGGGTGGAGGTTGGGAACAGGAAAGGATCAATAACTTTACTGGGTGTTTTTTATAGGCCATCCAATAGTAACAGGGATATTGAGGAGTAGATAGGGAAACAGATCCTGGAAAGCTGTAATAATAACAGAGTTGTCATGAAGGGAGATTTTAATTTCCCAAATATCGATTGGCATCTCCTTAGAGCCAGGGGTTTAGTTGTGGTGGAGTTTGTTAGGTGTGTTCAGGAAGGTTTCTTGACACAGTATGTAGATAAGCCTTCAAGAGGAGAGGCTGTACTTGATTTGGTATTGGAAAATGAACCTGGTCAGGTGTCGGATCTCTCAATGGGAGAGCATTTTGGAGATAGTGAACATAATTCCATCTCCTTTACAATAGCATTGAAGAGAGATAGGAACAGACAAGTTAGAAAAGCATTTAATTGGAGTAAGGGGAATTATGAAGCTATCAGGCAGGAAGTTGGAAGCCTAAATTGAGAACAGATGTTCTCAGGGAAAAATACGGAAGAAATGTGGCAAAAGTTCAGGGGATATTTGTGTGGAGTTCTGCATAGGTACGTTCCAATGAGACAGGGAAGTTATGGTAGGGTACAGGAACTGTGGTGTACAGAGGCTGTAATGAATCTAGTCAAGAAGAAAAGAAAAGCTTACAAAAGGTTCGGAGAGCTAGGTAATGTTAGAGATCTGGAAGATTATAAGGCTAACAGGAAGGAGGTTAAGAGGGAAATTAGGAGAGCCAGAAGGGGCCATGAGAAGGCCTTGGCGGGCAGGATTAAGGAAAACCCCAAGGCATTCTACAAGTATGTGAAGAGAAAGAGGATAAGACGTGAAAGGATGGGACCTATCAAATGTGACAATGGGAAAGTGTGTATGGAACCGGAGGAAATAGCAGATGTACTTAATGAATACTTTACTTCAGTATTCACTATGGAAAAGGATCGTGGTGATTGAGGGATGACTTACAGCGGACTAAAAAGCTTGAGCATGTAGATATTAAGAAAGAGGATGTGCTGGAGCTTTTGGAAAGCATCAAGTTGGATAAGTCACCGGGAGCGGATGAGATGTACTCCAGGCTACTGTGGGAGGTGAGGGAGGAGATTGCTGAGCCTCTGGCGATGATCTTTGAATCATCAATGGGGACGGAAGAGGTTCCGGAGGATTGGAGGGTTGTGGATGTTTTTACTTTATTCAAAAAAGGGAGTAGAGACAGCCCAGAAAATTATGGACCAGTGAGTCTGACTTCAGTAGTTGGTAAGTTGATGGAGAAGATCCTGAGAGGCAGGATTTATGAACATTTGGAGAGATTAATATGATTAGGAGTAGTCAGCATGGCTTTGTCAAGGGCAGGTCGTGCCTTACGAGCCTGATTGAATTTTTTGAGGATGTGACTAAACACATTGATGAAGGAAGAGCAGTAGATGTGTGGAAGCATGGGTTCCAAGGGGACGTTGCTTTGTGGATCCAGAACTGGCTTGCCCACAGAAGGCAGAGTGGTTGTAGGCAGGTCATATTCTACATGGAGGTCGGTGACCAGTGGAGTGCCTCCGGGATCTGTTCTGGGACCCCTACTCTTCATGATTTTTATAAATGACCTGGATGAGGAAGTGGAGGGATGGGTTAGTAAACTTGCTGATGACACAAAGGTTGGGGGTGTTGTGGATAGTGTGGAGGGCTGTCAGAGGTTACAGTGGGACATTGATAGGATGCAAAACTGGGCTGAGAAGTGGCAGATGGAGTTCAGCCCAGATAAGTGTGAAGTGGTTCATTTTGGTAGGTCAAATATGATGGCAGAATATAGTATCAATGGTATGACTCTTGGCAGCGTGGAGGATCCGAGGGATCTTGGCGTCCAAGTCCTTTGGCCGCTCACAGGAGCTGCGCAGGTTGACCCTGTGGTATTTGTCATCTTCAATTGTGGAATTGAACTTAGGAGCCGAGAGGTAATGTTGCAGCTACAGTATATAGGACCCTGGTCAGACCCCACTTGGAGTACTGTGCTCAGTTCTGGTTGCCTCACTACAGGAAGGACATGGAAACTATAGAAAGGGTGCAGGGGAGATTTACAAGGATGTTGCCTGGATTGGGGAGCATGCCTTGTGAAAACAGGTTAAGTGAACTCGACCTTTTCTCCTTGGAGCGATGGAGGATGAGAGGTGACCTGATAGAGGTGTATAAGACGATGAGAGGCATTGATCGTGTGGATAGTCAGAGACTTTTTCCCAGGGCTGAAATGGTTGCCACAAGAGGACACAGGTTTAAGGTGCTGGGAGTAGGTACAGAGGAGATGTCAGGGGTAAGTTTTTTACGCAGAGAGTGGTGAGTGTGTGGAATGGGATGCCAGCAATGGTGGTGGAGGCGGATACGATAGGGTCTTTTAAGAGATTTTTGGATAGGTATATGGAGCTTAGGAAAATAGAGGGCTATGGTAAGCCTAGTAATTTCTAAGGTAGGGACATGTTCAGCACAATTCTGTGGGCCAAAGTGCCTGTATTGTGCTGTAAGTTTTCTGTGTTTCTATAACCTTTTTGTGGAATTGCTTGGAGTGAGCTTTCGTCTTCATGGTGTAGTTTTTGCCAGGATACTGACTCACCAGCAGCTGGACCTTCCAGATACAGGTGTATTTTTTGCTACAATCAATTGAAACACCGTGACTGCACACAGGTCTCCTAAAACAGATCTCCATTTAACTAATTATGTGACACCTAAAGCCAGTTGGCTGCACAGTGATGATTTGGCTTGTCATGTTAAAAGGGGGTGATTACTTGCACAGTCAATTATTTTGTGTTTCACATTTGTAATTAATTTAGATACTTTGTAGAAATCTGTTTTCACTTTGACACAGAGGAGTCTTTTTCCGTTGATCGGTGTCAAAAAAGCCAAATTAAATCCATTGTGATCCAAGGGGGGAGGTGAATACTTTTATGGGCACTGTGTGTAGAAATAGTATGTGGCCAGTCACATCAGGAAGAAAGAATCTGAGAAGCTGGAGAAATACCAGGGCTTGAAAGAGCAGATAGGGAGGACGTGGAAGGTTAAAGGCAGAGTAATCCCAGTGGTGATAGGAGCACTTGGAGCTGTGACACCCGGACTGGGAAAATGGCTCCAACAAATCCTGGGAACAACATCTGAGATCTCGATCCAGAAGAGCGCCAAAACCTTAAGCTCCAAGGTCTCTAGTCCCCCAGGTCAAGGGGAAAGATGCACCTACACACCACCCATAAAAAATAGTATATACGCCCTTTTATCTCCATCTGAAACTCTGCCAGCAATAGTTCTGTCGTCAGCAAATCTATAGGTGACATTTGAGCTGCGGCTAGCCACACAATCATTGCTGTTAAGAGAGTAGAGTAGTGGGCTAAGCACACATTCTTGAAGCGCGCCAGTGCTGATCATCAGGGAGGTGGAGGGATTTCTGTTCTACACAGATTCTGATTTCCCGGTGAGGAAGTTGAGAATCCTGTTGCAGAACTGCAGGAATGATTGCGTTAGGTACTGAGCTGTAGTCAGTGAACATCTCCCTCCTTTGAACTTACCCCTCCACTGTCACCTTGAGTGCCCACTTGTATTACATGTTTTTAACTCTATTGATGTTTTGGGGCAAGACCCTTCATCAGGATAACTCAGTCTAGGTGGGGGGTCTTGGCACAAAACGTCGACTATTTATTCCTGTCAATGAATGCTTCCTGACTTCATTCTCTCTTTCCCCCACCCCCCCCCCCCACTGCCATGCTCATCTGTCATCTCCCTCGCCTTGTCTCACCCATCACCTCACCTCACAAACGAGAGAATATCTGCAGATGCTGGAAATCCAAGCAACACACACAGAATCTGGACGAGCTCAGCAGGCCAGTCAGCATCCATGGAAAAAAGTACAGTCGATGTTTCGGGCCGAAACACTGCCTGACCTGCTGAGTTCTTCCAGCATTTGAAGTGTGTTCCTCTGGACTTCTGGCATCTGCAGAATCTCTTGTTCGTATTCCAACTATGCCTCTCATATTCTAAACATCTATCAGGACTCCTCTCAACCTTCATTGCTCCAGAGAAAGCCATCCTCATTTGTCTATTTTCAGTTATGTTTGAGATCTTTTCCTGAGGTTTAGCCCCCAGACCTGGCCCTGAATTTTCATAGCCAAAACCTTTGTTTGCTCTGACGCTGTCTTGGCACCAGTGATGGTCACAGTGCACCCGGTATTTCATTGTCACACTCCTGCTCTGACTTTCAGTTACTGCTGTGTATGACGTGACGTTAAACTTCCGAGACAGGGAGAACCCAACACTACTCGGGATACTGCATGGGAAGCAGTACCACGCAGACATGTGTGTCAGGTAAGTGACAGGCATCGGGCGGCTTTGTCACGCTTCCGTTACTCGTTCAGCAGGCTGCCAGCGAGCAGGGTGTTTTACACAGACCGATGTGCTCTAGAATGTTCTACTAGGCATGGTGGTGGGTGCTGATTCAATAAAAACTTTTCAAGGGAAGAATAAAGGGAAATCTGAAAGGGTTCAAATATCCAGGCTGCGGGCAGAAAATGGGGTACGGGTTCATAAAAACCGATTCACAGTTATACAGCACAGACCATCAGAATAGGAGCAGGATTAGGCCATCTGCTCCACCCACCATTCATTCCATCGTGGCTGATTTATTATCCCTCTCAACCCCATTCTCTTGCCATCTCTCCATAACATTTTACGTAACTAATCAGAAACCTGTCAACTTTTACTTTAAATATGCCCAATGACTTGGCCTCCACAGATGAATTCCACAGATTCACCACCCTCTGGCTAAAGAAATTCCTTCTCGTCTTTGTTCTAAATAGACGTCCCTCTATTCTGAGGCCGTACCCTCTGGTCCCAGGACCCCCCTCCCCACCCAACAGTAGGAAACATCCTCTCCACTTCCACTCTTTCAAGGCCTTTCAATATTCAATAGGTGTTTCTATGAGATCCACCCTCATTCTTTAAACTCCAGTGAGCAGTGAGTACAGGCACAGAACCATTAAATGCTCCTCAAATTCCCCAGATTGCCTGATGCCAAAGCCTTGCTGGTGGATGCTGTGGAGGATCACAAAGACTCGGCCTCCACAGCTGCCTGTGGCAAAGAATTCCACAGATTCGCCATTCTCGGACCAAACTGATTCTCCTCATCTCAGTTCTAAAAGGATGACGGTCTATTTAGAGGATAGAACTGAGAACATTACAGCACGGTACAGGCTGTTGTGCTGACCTTTTAACCTCCTCTGAGATCAGTAACCCTTCCCTCCAACATAGCCCTTCATTTTCCTTTCATCCATGTGCCTACCTGAGAGTTTCTTAAATGTCCATTGAAGCGTGCGTTCCACCCACCCACCATGCTATGTAATAAAAATAATTATCTCTGATATCCCCACTAACCAATCACCTTAAAATAATGCCCTCTCATATTAACCATTTCCACCCTGGGAAAAGGTCTCTAGCTGTCCACTCTATCTATGTCTCTTGTCTTGTACACTTCTATCAAGTCACCTCTCGTCCTTCTTTGCTCCATAGGGAAAATCATTAACTCACTCAATCTATCTTCATGAGACATGCTCCTGTAATGAAGTGAAGCTCCCAAGTGTGGTCTGACCAGGTTTCTGTAGAGTTGCAGCATGATCTTGCAGTTCTTAAACCCAATCCCCTGACTAATGAAGTCTAATACATGATACCCTGGAACCTACCTATCAACGTGCTGCAGCTTTGAGGGATCTCTGGGAGTGGAACTCAAGATAGCTCTGTTCCTTTGTCTGCATCTGGCCCATATCTCTCTAAATCAGGGGTTCCCAACCTCTTTATGTCGAGGACCTCGGGTTGGGAGCCCCTTCTCAAAACCTTTCTCATCGTGTACCTGCCCAAGAGTGTTTTAAATGTTAATGTTCCCACCTCAGCCACTTCCTCTGGCCTCTCATTCCACATATGTGTGGAAACAAAATGCCTCCAGCCTCCAATTACATCTCTCATGAGGTAAAAAACAACTAATAACCCACCCACCCACCCTGGACATTTTCTGTCCCCACCCCCCAAAATCCGGCAGATAATACCAAAGCTTGAAAGCACTTGGCTCAGGATCAGCTTCTAACCCACTATTAGACTTGAATGGTTGTCTGAGACGTTGGGGCGGGCTGCCGTCTTGGACGTTGGGGCGGGCTGCCGTCTTGGACGCTGAGGCGGGGGCTGCCATCTTGGACGTTGGGGCGGCCTGTTATCAGACTATTGAATGGTTACTGGGTTTGTTGAGTTGGATAGTTGTCATGGACATGGAGATGGACTGTTATCAGACTATTGAATGGTTGCCTGGTACGTTGAGGTGGACAGTTGACCTTTCAACCTACCTCATTACCTTGCATTTTATTGTCTACCTGCATTACACTTTCTCTGTAACTGTAACCGTCTTGTAGTTTCCCTTGGCCCACCTCAATGCACTGTGTAATGAAATTATCTGTATCTATTTAGGGAGACCACATGGTGATAGGCTGTTCTGATCTAACAAGCACATGCCACCCATTTACACACGTGAACAATTAATCTAGTAACTGGTACGTCTTTGGACTGTGAGAGGAAACCAGAGCACCTGGAGGAAACCCACATGGTCATAGGGAGAGTGTGCAAACTCCTTACAGACAGTGGTGGGAATTGAACTCGGGTCGCTGTGTACCTAATAGAGTGGCCACTGAGTGTAGATTGAGATGTTCAGTGAAGTGCATTGTTTGTGTCAACTGCCAACACAGTCACCATGCCTCTGACACCAGCGTAGCATGTCCTCTACTCGCGAACCCTAATAGGTACGTCTCTGCAATGTGTGAGGAAACCAGAGCACCTGGAGGAAAGTAATACAGCCGTAGGGAGACTGTTCAAACTCTGTACGGACAACAGTTGGAGTTGAATTGTGTTACGCCAACCTCTACACTAACGTGCCGTCTAGATTACTGGTGATTACTTTTCACTGTATCTCGGTACAAGTGGTAATACTGTCTCACCCTTAAACCTGATTCTGGTCTGCCCCCTTGACCTTGAACGTCAAGCCAGTCTGCCCTCTCCAGTCTACCTTCTCACCCTGTGCTGGCACCGGAAGTGTAGTGACACTTAAAGTCATCAAAAAATACAGCACAGAACAGGCCCTTTGGCTTATCTAGTCCATGCTGAAGTGTTAGTCTTACTTGTTCCAACAACTTGCACCCAGACTTCCAGGATGCCCTCCTCAACACATTGGTTGTTAACAAGGGTGCCACATTTCACTGTATGTTTTGATGTACATGTGACAAATAAAGCTTAATTTTCTCTCTTTTAATCTCCTGTTTTCCCTTTGTTGGACAGGCGGTTTCCTCTGGAGGAGATCCCCGAAGACGAGAAGGAGTGCGCTGCGTGGCTGCACAAACTGTACCAGGACAAGGTAGGGCTCGGGCCTGGCTCCCAGCAGACGTGTGAATTGAACTACCACTGGCATCTGATCTCACCAGTGGCAATCAACACAGATCGTTTCTCTGTGTGTGGTTATTTTCCCCTTTGCCAATCCTCACTTGGGGGCTCTGTGTGTGGTTATTTTCCCCTTTGCCAATCCTCACTTGGGGGTGGGATGTGGGTAGCCCCCACCCTCGCTGGAGGACAGGAACTGAGCTCCCCTGGGGAAATGGTTGCCTCTCTCATGTTCTCCCCCTGCCCTCTCCCCACCCTGAACACTGGAACCCAGAGGCAAGTGTGGTTCGTGCTCCTCATGAGATTTTAGCAGTAGGTGACAATATCGTTGCAGGAATGAGAGTGTTGCTTCTCTGTGCGAGCGTACTTCTTGTGGGTGTTGCTCAGTTCTGCAGGTGCTGGAAATCCAGAGCAACACGCACAAAATGCTGGAAGAACTCAGCAGATCAAGCAGCATCATCTTTGGAGGGAATGAACAGTTGACGTTTTTGGCCAAGACCTTTTAGGACTAGAAAGAAAGGGTGCAGAAGAGAGGATAAGGAGGTGTGGTGGAAGGGGAGGAGCTCAAGTTGGCAAGGCCAGGCGAGGGGGAAGGTGGGAGGGCATAGGCTGCGCCTATCACATGCCAGTTTGTACTCCTCCCTCCCCGTCCCCCCAACGTAGACCATAAGACATGGGAGCATTTAGCCCATCGAATCTGCTCCGCCATTCCATCATGGCCAATCCAGGATCCCACTCAACCCCATACACCTGCCTTCTCGCCGTATCCTTTGATTCCCTGAGCGTTGAAGGGAAATTATCAACTTCCGCCTTAAATATACCCACGGACTTGACCTCCACCGCAGTCTGTGGCAGAGCATTCCACAGACTCACTACTCTCTGGCTAAGAAGATTCCTCCTTACCTCTGTTCTAAAAGGTCGCTCCTCAGTTTTGAGGCTGTGCCCTCCAGTTGTGGATACTCCCCACCAGAGGAAACACCCTCTCCACATCCACCTTATCTAGTCCTTTCAACATTCGGTAGGTTTCAATGAGATCCCCACACATTCTTCTAAATTCCAGTGAGTACAGGCCCGAAGCTGCCAAATGGGGCTTGTATGTTAACCATTTCATTCCCAGAATCATCCTCATGAACCTCCTCTGAATCTCCTTTTTGAGATATGGGGCCCAAAACTGTTGACAATATTCAAGTGTGGCCTGACTCGTGTCTTATACAGGCTTAGCATTGTCTCCTTGCTTTTATATTCTATTCTTGAAATAAATGCCAACATTGCATTTGCCTTCATTATCACAAACTCAACCTATAAATTGATCTTTGAGGAGTCTTGCACGAGGACTCCTAAGTCCCTCTGCACCTCTGATGTTTGAATTTTCTTCCCATTTAGATAACACTATTGTTCCTTTTACCAAATGAGACAGCGGCCACACCCCGGGCAACGGCTTCGACAAGCCGGCTAAACCAGGTGAGGGTAGCCGACGGGTCTCAAACCCTCGGTGAGATAGAGAGTTGTCTATCCCAGCATGTGAAGACAGGCTCCGGCAGACTGAGCGGACGAGACCAATGGAAGGTCCAACGGTCAAGAAGGCGGTCTCTGCAAGCGTCGTGGAACGTGTAGAGCAGGACAAGACACAGAAGACGTCCTGGTCATCCACTGCGCCTAGTCCCATCTCCAGCCGTCTAGACTCTGTCTTGCCACTGGATCCAGATGGGAATTGGGTAGAGAGAGTGAGGCTGACGCTGCGCAACTCTCCCTCACTTAAATCCAAGTCACGCGCTAGTCTCGACACCATCAATAACGGTGTCGAGGTCCTCATCGACGTTGACAATGGACGAACACACACACACATTCTATCTGCCACTTTGTCTGCCCATTCTTCCAATTTGTCTAAGTCCTGCTGCAGTGCATTACTTCCTCAGCACTACCTACCCCGTACCTATCTCCGTATCATCCACAAACTTTGCCACAAAGTGATCGATTCTATTATCCAAATCATTGACAAACAACATGAAAAGCAGTGGTCCCAATACTGACCCCTGAGGAACACCACTAGTCACTGGCAGCCAACTAGAAAAGGCCCCTTTATTCCCGCTAGCTGCCTCCTGCCTGTCAGCCATTCCTCTATCCATGCCAGTATCTTTCCCGTAACACCATAGGATTTTATCTTGTTAAGCAGCCTCATGTGATACCTTTATCACATGCTTTCGAAAACCCAAGTAAATGACATCCACTGCCTCTCCTTTGTCCACCCTGCTTGTTACTTCCTCAAAGAACTCTAACAGATTTGTCAGGCAAGATTTCCTTTACAGAAACCATGCTGACTTTAACTTATTTTATCATTAGTCTCCAAGTATCCAAAACCTCATCCTTAATAATAGACTCCAACTTTCTCAACAGCTGAGGTTAGGCTAGCAGGCCTATAATTTCCTTTCTTTTGTCTTCCTCCCTTCTTAAAGAGTGAAGTAACATTTACAATTTTCCAGTCTTCTGGGACCATGCCAGAATCTAGTGATTCTTGAAAAATCATGAGCAATGCATCTGTTATCTCTTCAGTAACCTCGCAGGACTCTGGGATGTAGTCCATCAGGTCCAGGTGACTTATCCACTTTAAGACTTTTGAGTTTGCCCAGCACGTTTTCCTTTGTTATAGCAATGGCACTCACTCCTGTTCCCTGATACTCACGGACCTCTGGCACACTGCTGATGTCTTCCACAGTGAAGACAGATGTAAGGTACCCGTTAAGTTCATCTGCCATTTATTCCCCATTAATACCTCACCCACGTCATTTTCCAGTGGTTCAATATCAACTCTCACCTCTCTTTTACTTATATAACTGAAAAAAACATTTAGTATCCTACTTCATATTATTGGCTAGTTTGCCCTCATATTTCATCTTTTCCCTTCTAGCTTTTTTAGTTGCAGTTTATCGGATTTTTAAAGCTTCCCAATCATCTAACTTCTCACTCACTTTTGCTGCCTTGTATGCCCTTTTCTTGGCTTTTATGTAGTCCTTAACTTCCCTTGTCAGCCACGATTGCCTACCCCTGTCATTTGAGAACTACTTCTGTGGGGCATATCTACCCTGTGCCTTGTGAACTATTCCCAGAAACTTCAGCCATCTCTGCTCTGCCTTCATCCCCACCAGTATTCTCCTCCAATCCACCTGTGCAAATTCCTCTTTCATGCCTCTGTAATTCCCTTTATTCCATCGTGATACTGATACATGTGAGTTATGCTTCTCCCTCTCAAATTGCAGTATGATTTCAAGCACGTCATGGTCACTGTCTCCTTAGGGTTCCTTTACATTAAGCTCCCTAATAAGATCTGAGTTATTACACAACACTCAATCTAAGTTGGCCTTTCCCTGAGAAGGCTCGTGCATAAGCTGCTCTAAAAAACCCTCTTGTAAGCATTCAACAAATTCCCTCTCTTGCGATCCAACACCAACCTGAGTTTCCTAATTTGGCTTCTTCTTTATTCTGGCTTCATGTCTCTCGGGAATGCGAATTGCTGTAATGGTACTAAGGGACGGTTTTCCCCGCTCCTCCGCAAACTCTCAGAATCGCAGTCTTGTTTCCTGGCAGCAGTACAGTGCAAAGACATAAAGTTACGATAACTTACAAAATACAGTGAATAATACAAATGGGAAGAAATAGTAAGCTAGAGTTCACAGACTGTTCAGAAATCTGATGGCAAAGGGGAAGAAACTGTCTCTAAATGATTGAGTATGGGATCTTCAGGCCTGTGCACCTCCTTCCTGATCACAGCAATGAGAAGGGGGCATCTCCTGAATGGTGGGGGTTCTTGGTGACGGATGCTGCCGCCTTGAAGCACAGCCTCCTGAAGATGTCCTGGCTGCTAGGCAGGCTAATGCCCATGGTGGAATGAATGAGTCTACAGCCCCGTGTGGGTTTTCCCAGTCCTCTGCAGCGGCCCTCGATACCAGATCACGATGCAACCAGGCAGAATGCTTTCCTCTGTAGAAACATGCTCGTCTTTGACATACCTAGTCTCTTCGAGCAGCTCAAAGTTCAAAGTAAAATTTACCAACAAAGTACGTGTAGGTTACCATCTACCCTGAGATTTATTTTCTTGTGGACACTCACAGGACAATGAAGAAATGCAATAGAATTTATGAAAAATTGTACATAAACAAAAACCGACAAACACCAATGTGCAAAAGAAGGCAACTTGTGCAAATAAGTAATATGGAGAACGCGAGCTGTAGAGTGAGCCCGGTTTTGGAATCAGTTCAGCGTTGAGCTGGGTGAAGTTATCCACACTGGTTCAGGAGCCTGATAACTGCTCCTGACCTGGTGCTGTGGGACCCCAGGTGTTTCAGAATCAGAATCTGGTTTTATATCGCTGGTTTAATAGTTGATTGTTTTGCGGCAGCAGTACAATGCAATCTATAATAAACTATAAATTACAGTGAATGTGTGTATATAATGTAAATATATTATTTGTGTATATAAACATACTGTATACACATGCACATTATTTACGCGTCTGTTTATATGTGAATGTGTGTTTGCATATGCAAACCCCATTTCCAGAAAAGTTAGGATATTTTCCAAAATGCAATAAAAACAAAAATCTGTGATAGGTTAATTCACGTGAACCTTTATTTAACTGACAAAAGTACAAAGAAAAGATTTTCAATAGTTTTACTGACCAACTTAATTGTATTTTGTAAACATACACAAATTGAGGCATGGTTACCATTGTGTTACATCACCTTTCCTTTTAATAACACTCTTTAATCGTTTTGGAACTGAGGATACTAATTGTAGTAGATTTGCACTTGGAAATTTTGTCCATTCTTGCTTGATACAAGACTTCACCTGCTCAACAGTCCGTGGTCTCCGTTGTCTGATTCTCCTCTTCATGATGCGCCATACATTTTCAATAGGAGATAGATCTGGACTGGCAGCAGGCCAGTCAAGCACACGCACTCTGTGTCTACAAAGCCACGCTGTTGTAGCCCATGCAGAATGTGGTCTGGCATTGTCCTGCTGAAATAAGCATGGACGTCCCGGGAAGAGACGTCGCCTTGATGGCAACATATGTCTGTCTAAAATCCTAATATACGCCTCAGAGTCAATGGTACCTTCACATACATGCAACTCACCCATGCCGTGGGCACTGATGCACCCCCATACCATCACAGATGCTGGCTTTTGCACCTTTCGCTGATAACAATCTGGATGGTCGTTTTCATCTTTGGCACGAAGAACTCGACGCCAGTTTTTTCCGAAAACTAGCTGAAATGTGGACTCATGTGACCACAGCACACGGTTCCACAGTCTTTCAGTCCATCTGAGATGAGTTCGGGCCCAGAGAACTTGCTGGCGTTTCTGCATAGAGTTGATGTATGGCTTCCTCCTTGCGTAATACAGTTTCAAGTTGCATTTCTGGATGCAGCGACGGACTATGTTGAGTGACAGTGGTTTTCCGAAGTACTCCCAAGTCCAGGTGGCTATAATTGTCACAGTAGCATGACGGTTTCTCAGGCAGTGCCGCCTGAGGGCTCGAAGATCACGCGCATTCAACAGTGGTTTCCGACCTTGCCCATTACGCACTGAGATGTCTCTGAATTCTCTGAAACTTTTCACAATATTATATACTGTAGATGTTGGAAGACCTAAATTCTCTGCAATCTTGCGTTGAGAAATGTTCCTTTTGAACTAACTAACAATTCTCTCACGAATTTTGTCACAAAGGGGTGAGCCACAACCCATCCTTGCTTGCAAAGACTGAGCCTTTGATGGACGCTACTTTTATACCCAGTCATGATACCTCACCTGCTACCAATTAGCCTGCTTAATGTGGAGTCTTCCAAACCGGTGTTACTTGAATATTCTGTGCACTTTTCAATCTTATTTTAACTCTGTCCCAACTTTTGTTGAGTATGTTGCAGTCATCAAATTCTAAATTTGTGTATATTTACAAAATACAATTAAGTTGGTCAGTAAAACTATTGAACATCTTTTCTCTGTACTTTTGTCAGTTAAATAAAGGTTCACCTGAATTAACATTTCACAGATTTTTGTTTTTATTGCATTTTGGAAAATATCCCAATTTTTCTGGAAATGGGGTTTGTACTTAAAGAGAGGGGGGAAAGGTGAGGTAGTGTTCATGAGTTCATTGTCCATTCAGAAATCTAATGGTGGCAGGAAAGAAGCTGTTCCTGAGACATTGAGTGTGTGTGTGTGTGTGTCTTCAGGCTCCTGTATCACCACTTTGATGGTATCAATAAGAAGAGGGCATGTCCTGGGTGCTGGGGTCCTACATGATGGATGCTGCCTTTTTAAGCATGGTCTTTTGAAGATGTCCTGTGTTTAGGCATGGCTGGTGTCCATAGTGGAGCTGGCAGAGTTTACAACTTCCTTCAGCTTTTTCTGATCACGTGCAGTGGCCCCTCCATCACAGACAGTGATGAAACCAGTTAAAATGCTCTCCACAGTACATCTGTAGAAATTTGAGAGAGTCTGTGTTGATGTACCAATACTTCTCAAATTCCTAATGAAATATAGTCACTGTCGTGCCTGCTTTGTAATTGCATCAATATGTTGGGCCCTGGGTAGAAGTTCAGAGATGTTAACACCCAGTAACTTGAAACTACTCCCCATTTTCACTGATCCCTCTGAGGACTAGTTCATGTTCCCTCGTCTTACTCTTCCTGAAGTCCACAATCAATTCTTTGGTCTTATTGACATTGAGTGCGAGGTTGTTGCTATGATACAACTCAACGCAAGTTGATATATCTCACTTCTATACATCACCTCATCACTATCTGAGATTCTGTCAACAATGGTTGTATCATCAGCACATTTATAGATGGCATTTGAACCGTACCTAGTTGTGGAGTCATGGGTGTAGAGAAAGTAGAGCAGTGGGCTAAGCACACATCCGTGAGGTGCACTAGTGTTGGTCATCAGTGAGGAGGAGGCGTTATCTCCAGTCCACGCAGACTGCGGTCTCCCGGTAAGGAAGTCAAGAATCCAGCTGCAGAGGGAGGTTCGGAGGCCTGGGTTTTGATGCTTATTGATTGAGGTTATGGTTATGTTGAACACTGACCTATAATCAATAAAAGCAGCCTGACATAGGTATGCTATTGTCCAAATAGTCCAAGGTAGAATGGAGAGCAAGTGAGATTACATCTGTTGTAGACCTATTGCAGTGATAGATCAGGTCTTTGCTTAGGCAGGAGTCGATTCTGGCCATGACCAACTTCTCAAAGCACTTCATCATAGTTGATGTGAGTGTGGCTAAGGGACAGTCGTTGAGGCAGCTCACCCTGCTCTTCTTAGGCACCTCTGACTGCAGCAGCGAGAGATTCGAAGCTGTCCTTCAACACTCCCACCAGTTGGTTGGCACAGGTTTTCAGAGCCTTACCAGGTACACCATCAGGGTCTGATGTCTTGTGAGGATCCGCCCTCTTGAAAGATGTTCTGACGTCACCCTCTGAGACAGAGATCACAGGGTTGGCAGATGCTGCAGAGGTTTGCACAGGTGTAGTTTTAATCTCCTTTTCAAAGCGTGGGTCCTGCCTGATAGTTGTGAGTAGGGGGCATAGTCTGAATGGTGGGGGTCTTTGATGTTGGATGTTGCTTTCTTGTGGTAGCACTCCATGTAAATGTGCTTAATGGCGACGAGAGCTTTGCCTGTGATGGACTGGGCTGTTTCCACCACTTTCGGGAGACTTTTCCATTCCTGGGCATTGATTCAACCAGTTAGGATACTCTGGTTACAATATTACCAGTACATTAAAGTGCATCTGTAAAAGCTGCTGGTGAGCCTTTCCAGTATTGCCAGTTTAATGGGTTTGCTTGCTTCTGGTTTCACAGGACGCTCTGCAGGAGCAATACAACAAGGAAGGCACGTTTCCCGGACAACGGATTCAGCCCCGCCGCCGGCCGTGGCCCTTCCTTAACTGGCTCTTCTGGGTGGTGGTACTGCTGACGCCGCTGTTCAGCTTCACGGTCGGAGTGTTTGTCAGCGGGTCCCCGGTCCTAATCTGCTCGTTCCTGCTGCTTGTGGGTGCAGGTAGGCTCCTCAGTACTCTCCCGGGGGTGGACGCTGCCCGTGGGCTGGTGCGGGAAGGGGAGCGCGTGTGGATCAGAACTGGGTTTATGCCATGAAATGTACTGTTTTACGGCAGCAGTGCCGGTCATTGACACAGGCCCTCCACTGGTCAGTGTCGACACTGGGTTTTGCATCCTAGCTGTCATACACAAGCCAGGGCAGGACGATACGGAGAGCAAGCTGTTGCCCAGGTAGAGGGCTTCCCCTCTCCATGCTGCTGATGAATCCAAAGGAACGGCAGAAACCAATGCAGTTTGGCACCGGAGGCAACGCAGGAGTTGCCGGTCAGTGTAAACTCAACGTAGGACTGCCTCAGGGATTCCAGCTCCAAATTTTTCTTTGGGATTTACTCCCGAAGCCTTTCTCCATGAGTGGGTATAGCCACAAGGCAGGGGAGGTTTGAGATCAGAGTTTTCCTTCTAGATGAGCTGCCAACCGCGGCTGTGGGGCCCCATCTGCCTGAAGTGACTGGTTTTAAGGCACCACTAACCCGCCTTTGCCCCTTCTGTCAGTAGAAATGGTTCCACCAAGCTTAGTAGCTAAGCCACATGTGAAGGCCAGGAGCTGGATTTGGGTGAGAGGCTGTTTGAGATACCCGCCATTGGGAGCATTGGGAGCATCTAGTAGGCAGTGGGAGCTTGTCAGCACTACCCCTGCCCCCCCCCCCAGCTGTAACAACCCTGAGAAACCAATGCAGTGCAATACATAACATATTACTATAAGTTATGATTTGGTAGAGAACATAGAAAATAGAAGAGTGGAGCGCAGTACAGGCGTCTCAGCCGACAATGTTGTTCTGGTGCTATAACCTACTCCAAGATCAATCTAGCCCTTCCCTCCCATTCAGCCCTCCCCTCCATTTTTCTATCATCCATGTGCCTATCTTTGCCTCTAATGTATCTGCCTCTCCCACCAGGGGTTCCCAGACTTTTTATGCCATGAGGTCTTGCCATTAACCAAGGTTTGGTGAAAGCCCCTGCTTGACACCAGCCCTAGCAGGGCATTCCTTGCACCTCCTCTCTCAGGGCAAGGGGAAGGCCCAGTTTCAAACAGTGATGAGGGGAAATTTCTTCTCCAAGCAGCGTAACTCTTGAGTTTTCCACAGTACTGTGGAAACAAAGTCATTGAATACTGTCAGTAGGAATCGGTTAAAAGGTCGGCACCTCGTGGGCTGAGGGGCTTGTACTGTTTTGTACTGTTCTATGTTCAATATGAAATGGGAGATTGTTACATGGGTAACATGGAGATGAGTTGATTGTCATTTGCACAAGTTCACGTCTGCACGGGTGTAATGAAAACCTATTTGCAGCAGCATCTGAGGCACAGAGCATGAAATATACAGCACACACCCGGTAAATATAAACAAGAAGGAGTCAGTTCGTACAAAAGTCCATTATAGTGCAAAGTGTCAGTTAAAATTATAGAGCACTACTGCAGAGAAACAGGCCCTTCAGCCCATCTAGTCCATGCTGAACTGTTAAGCTGCCTACACCCATTGACCTGCACCGGGACCAAGACCCTCCATACCCCTGCTATCCATGTACGTATCCAAACTTCTCTTAACTGCTGCGATCGAATCCGTATCCACCACTTCCACAGGCAGCTTGTTCCACACTCTCACCACCCTCTGAGTGAAGAAGTTCCCCCTCATGTTCCCTGTAAACATTTCACCTTTCACCCTTAACCCATGACCTCCAGTTGTTGTCTTAGCTTTTGCCCTATCTATACCCCTCAAAATTTTGTGTACCTCTATAAGATCTGCCCTCATTCATTTGTTGAGATTAATGCCCCATGGCAAAGATGAGAATACATCCTGCGAATATGTTCACTGGAGGTGGAGAAGAACTTACCCAAAGGTTTAGGGTCTCAAGCTCAACAAGTAAAGCAGCAAATGAGTGGTGGGAGGTCCCGGACGAACAGCGGCTTGTCCGACAGACTGAGTGCATTGGCTCTCAAAGCTACAGCTTGTACAGACTGACGATGAGGTTGTAGTGAAACCGGTCAAGGCGCATCATCAATGTGAAGTTCAGAAGTCAAGAACCAGGATGAATTGTTTGTCCTTTTTCAGGAGATAGACCATATGGTCTTATCCAAGGATTTATCTCAGCAGTAGACCGCAGTTCTAGACTGGAGGGCTTGGCTTATTAGGAGAGACTGGACAGGCTGGGATTGTTTTCTCTGGAGTGAAGGAGGCCAAGAGGTGATCTTATAGAGGTTTATAAACTCGAGAAATTTGTTATTACCATCACATGTACCAAGGCATAGTGAAAAGTTGTCCATACAGATCAAATCATTACATAGAACACCTACATCTAACCCTTCTCTCCTACTTAGCCCTTTTTTCTTTCATCCATGTACCTATCCAACAGTCTCTTAAGTGTCCTTAATTTATCTGCCTCTACCACCACCAATGCAGGGCACAAAATATATATACACTTGCCTCTGACATTCCCCCCTATACTTCACTCCAATCACCTTAAAATGACCCCCTCCCCCATAGTAGTCATTTCCACCTTGAGAGGGGAAAATCTCTGGCTTTCCACTCCATTTGTGCCTCTTACCATCTTGTACACCTCTGTCAAGTCACCTCCCATTCTCATTCACTCCAAGAGAAAAGACCCAGCTCACTCAACCTATCCTCATAAGGCATACTGTGTAATCCAGGCAGCGTCCTGGTAAATCTCCTCTGCACCCTCTGAGGCCTCCACACCCTTCCTATGATGTGGGGACCAGAAATGAACACAATATTCCACGTGTGGTGTAACCAGAGTTTTACATTACCTCCTGGCTCTTGAATGCAATCCCCTGACTAATGAAGTCCAACGTACCAGGCAGCACAGCACGTAGACTTGCGTGGTATCTTTAAGGGATCACTGTTCGATCTGCAGAGAAAGTGCAGTGCAGGTAGACAGTGAAATGCCAGATGAAGCAGATTGCGAGGCCAAGTGTCCATCTTACCGTACGAAGGGACTGTTTAATAATATTATTAAAGATAGGTAGAAGCTATCCTTGAGCCTCGTAGCATGTGCTCTTTGAGGCTTTTGTATCTTCTGTCCAATGGGAGGGAGGAGAGAATATCCACAGACAGAATCTTTTCTCCCCAGGGTATAAGTATCAAGTATTGGAGGATGTGCGTGTAAAGTAAGATAGGGAGAGTTTAAAGGAGATGAGTGAAGCAGGTTATTTTCTCACACAGAGTGGTGGGTGTCTGGAAGCAGATATGACAGTGGTGTTTGAGGGGCTTTTAGACAGACACATGAATATGCCAGGAATAGACAGATAATAGGTCATATACAGGCAGAAGGGATTTAGTTAAATTTATTTATTTAGAGATGCAGTGCGGACCAATGATTCGCACAGCCCAGCAACCCCAGGATTAACCCTAGCCTAATCACAGGACAATTTAAGTGACCAATTAACCCACTAACCATACATGTTTGGACTGTGGGAGGAAACCAGAGCACCTGGAGGAAACCCACATGCTCACGGGAGAAACTGTACGAACGTACTGCGAGGGCTCCGGAATTGAACCCTGACACTCCAAGCTGTAATAGCATGGCGCTAACCACTACACTGCTGTGATAGTTTGGGTAGTGTTCAGTGTAGAAGTGCTGTTCTGTACTGTTGTGTGTAAAATTATCCCTTTTCACTGTTTCACAGCCTCATTTTGTGTGCGACGGCTGATCGGAGTGACGGAGATCGGAAAAGGTTCAAGCTATGGAAACCAGGAATTCAAGAAGGCAATATAGAGACATTAACAGACACCTATTTACCGAGATAACTCTGTGACTCTGGGAATGTTCCACTCTCCTCCACCTACAGTAACTAACTAGCAACAGGAGCCAAGAACCAGCCATTCCACGGTCTGCTGATGGAGAGTGACCACCCTGGACCACACAGTCCACTCTCAGCCCACCATCCCTACACCCTGTCAAACCCAGGCTCGTCCATGCCCTCCCCACACTTCTCCTGGCTGGAGTTCATCTCTTCCTCCCCACTTCCCCAGCGTCAGTCAGCTCTGCACCCCTACCTCCACATATTGGCAACTGGGATTAACCAAAGGCTGAGCTCGAAGACCAGCTTGTAGTGGATGTCAACCTCTGTCCATGAGTGCAGCGGGAAATCCATTCCCCAACCACCCCCCCCACCCCACCGTCTGTTAGGGTAGCAGGGAATCCATCCCTCTCCTTTCTCTTCCTCACCACCTCTGCACCTCTGTCCATGAGTGCAGCAGGAAATCCATTCCCCAACCTCCCCCTACCGTCCATGAGTGCAGCAGGGAATCCATCCCTCCCCTTCCTCTTCTCCCTCCCCCACCCTTGTCCATTAAGGTAGCAGGAAATCCATCCTTCCTCTTCCTCTTCCCCTCCATCTCTGTCCATGAGTGCAGCAGGAAATCCATCCCCCCCCCTTCTTCCACCCACCCGTCCATGAGTGCAGCTGGAAACCTGTCCCTCTCCTTCCTCTTCTCCCTCCCCCCCCACCTCCCCCCCCCGTCCATTAGGGTAGCAGGAAATCCCTTTCTCTCAGTATTTCCCTTTTTGCTCTTTTCATTTTCTTTCTTATCCTCTCTCTTTCACACCTTCCCTCGCCCCTTCTCTTTCCCTTTCTTTGTCTTTCTCTCAAATTGGCTCCTCCCCACCCCTCTCTTGCTGTTCTTCCTTTCTCCATGTCTCTTTAAAAGTCCATCTGTCTTCCCTCTTTGTGATGTCTCCTCCCTCTCCACCTCTTTCAAACCCCTCTCTGTCTATCCATATATATCTTCAAAACCCTCCTCTCTATATATCTTTCTCTGTCTTCAACCCCCTCCCCATATCTGTCTTCAACTCCCCTCTCTATATCTCTCTCTGTCCCTCTCCCCACCCCCTCTCTATTCCTCTCCCCATCCTCCCTTCTACAGTTTACCTGTTCTAGTTCTGGGATTCTTCCTGGATTCGTGCTCAGATCTGAGGTGTATGTATTGGTTAAATCATGTAACTACCTTTGGTCTGACCCAATACGATGATAGAATTGTCTCTGTGGGGTTAGGCTGGCTTTATCACACACAAACACCTTGGTTCTCGCCAGTTACTGTGTGTGTGTGTGTGTGTGTGTGTGTGTGTGTCTCTCTGACTGTCTGACTGACTGTCCCGGTATGGGTTGTGTGTGAACGTCCCCGGTAAGGGTCGGTGTGTGTGTGTGTCTGACTGACTGTCCTGGTATGGGTTGTGTGTGAACGTCCCCGGTAAGGGTCGGTGTGTGTGTGTGACTAACTGTCCCGGTATGGGTTGTGTGTGAACGTCCCCGGTAAGGGTCGGTGTGTGTGTGTGACTAACTGTCCCGGTATGGGTTGTGTGTGAACGTCCCCGGTAAGGGTCGGTGTGTGTGTGTGACTAACTGTCCCGGTATGGGTTGTGTGTGAACGTCCCCGGTAAGGGTCGGTGTGTGTGTGTGACTAACTGTCCTGGTATGGGTTGTGTGTGAACGTCCCCGGTAAGTGTCAGTGAGTGTGTGTGTGTGTGTGAGAGAGAGAGAGACACCGTCCCTGGTGAGGGTCGGTGTGTGTGAATGTCCCCGGTAAGGGTCTGTACATGTGTGTGTGTGTGTGTGTGTGAGAGAGAGAGAGACCATTCATGGTACAGGTCGGTGTCTGTGTGTGTGGCTGTCCCTGTTACGGGTCAGTGTGTATGTGCGTGTGTGACTGTCCCTGGTACAGGTCGGTGTGTATGTGCGTGTGTGACTGTTCCTGGTACAGGTCGGTGTGTATGTGCGTGTGTGACTGTTCCTGGTACAGGTCGGTGTGTATGTGCGTGTGTGACTGTCCCTGGTACAGGTCGGTGTGTATGTGCGTGTGTGACTGTTCCTGGTACAGGTCGGTGTGTATGCGTGTGTGACTGTTCTTGTTACAGGTCGGTGTCTGTGTGTGAAAGCTGGGTCTGGCACCACGGTGATTGGGAAGACTCGGCCGTTCTGTTTACAGATGAGGATCTGTGCCCTCCATTTGACCAAGTCTCAGTGGGACCCTGTGCACAGGTGGATGGGGGGAGTTATGTGCTGTACTATACATCTGCTCACTGTGACAGTGTGGAATTAAACCCCTGCCTGGGTTCCCGGGGTCCTTCTAACCTCTGCAGGGCCAGCACAGTCTGGGCAAACCTGTCGGATGCAATAAAACCCACGTCAACCCTCTGACTGCGTGAGATATTACAGCGAACATGGTGAACATCTGCCTGTTGACAGCACACTGTTAGCAGCGTACTGAAGACATGGTTTTCAGTGTTTCATCTGAGTGTGCAGTGCATTGCAGTGTTAACTCTTTTGGAAACTCCATAACTTGAAACAACCGTTTATCTCCCCGCTGACCCACCCAGCAGCAAGTAGGTGTAGCTTCCACCTAAAGGAGATCTGGTTGTAGAGACAACAGAGTTCATTACTAATTTATCCCCATCCCTGTAACCAGCAGACAGGGCAGTGCCGAGGAGGTTCACACAGAGTCCACTCCCACACCCACGTTCCTGTTGTTCCATTCCAGTAGGAGCACTCTGGGAATGTTGTGTGGATCGCCCTGTTTCTGCCTCACCTGTCCTGCCACTGGTCTGTGAGTGAGGGTGCCGTGGATCCCAGCTCCCAGCTGCTGCACTCCTTACCTCTCCCACCCCTCCAACCCCTGAGAGTACAGATACTGAGGGCCCACAATGAGAGCCGCCTCCTCTACCCACTCGTCCCTTCCCTGGATCAAACCATCGCACTCCTCCCTCCCACACCCAAACGCGACTCTTTTCTCTCCCTTGCCCCTTCCCTCCTTCCATTCTTGCCAGCACGCTGACCACATCCTCACTTAAACACGGGGTAATTTTTGGAAAGAACCAGTTCAAAATAAAAGGTCCAGTGTTAGATTGATCACCGGGGGAGGGGGGAGTGAAGCCACAGGAGGAGCAATGCTGGCTGAGGGAGCGAAGCAACCTCTACTTGACTATGGACATCTTGCAAATGGTTCATGGCGATTTTGTGAAAAATACTGGACTGAGAATGGGGTATGGACACTCTCAATCAGACCAGAGTGACAGACAAGAGAATAGGAACATTCCCCATTAGAAACTGAGCCTACGCAGAGGGAGCTTCACTCTGTGTCGAACTGTCCCTGTCCTGGGAGTGTGTGAAGGGACAGTGTGGAGGGAGCTTCACTCTGTATCTAACTGTCCCTGTCCTGGGAGTGTGTGATGGGACAGTGTGGAGGGAGCTTCACTCCGTATCTAACTGTCCCTGCCCTATGAGTGTGTGATGGGACAGTGTGGAGGGAGCTTCACTCTGTAACTAACTGTCCCTGTCCTGGGAGTGTGTGATGGGACAGTGTAGAGGGAGCTTCACTCTGTATCTAACTGTCCCTGTCCTGGGAGTGTGTGATGGGACAGTGTAGAGGGAGCTTCACTCTGTATCTAACTGTCCCTGTCCTGGGAGTGTGTGATGGGACAGTGTGGAGGGAGCTTCACTCTGTAACTAACTGTTCCTGCCCCCATACAGAGTATGATCTATTTCTAGAGCCTTTAATGACAAAATATTTATTCTGCATTGGCATCCCTCCCCTCTGTAAACAAATAATTTACTGAAAGCATTGACATGATTGTTTTTATAATATGGTAGTTCATTTCAATAAAGGAGTACGATAACTGGTAAACGTGGGCTGTGGGTAGATCCATGCAGACAGGTGACAGGTTTCCAACCCTTTGGGCTGAGGGAGATGTCTGTTCCACCCAGCACTGCATCAGGGTTGGTATCACTCGATGTGAAGTGGTCTTTATCACCATCACCCACAGCAGTTCCTCTGGGTTACATGCCCATCTGAAGGTAACGGTGAGCCCACTCTGCCTGAGGTGAACAGAAGACATAGGAGTACAATTAGGCCATTTGGCCCATCAAGTCTATTCCGCCATTCCATCATGGCTGATTTAGTATCCTTCTCCCCGTAACCATTGACACCCTGACTTATCATGAACCTATCAACCTCTGCTTTAAATATATCCAATGATTTAGCCTCCACACCCATCTGTGGTGATGAATTCCACAGATTCACCACCCTCTGACTAAAGAAATTTCTTCTCATGTCTTCTAAATGGATGCCTGCGTGTTCTGAGGCTGTGCCCTCTCGTCCTATACTTCCCCATTGTCGGAAGCATCTCTCCACATCCACTCTATCTCGGCCTTTCAATAGTCAGCAGGTTTACCATAAGTTTCCCCTTCATTCTTCTGAACTCTCTCGAGTACAGGCCCAGAGCCATCAAATGCTCCTCTTACCATTGTAAGTACTTTAGGGCTGTGCTGATTTGTATGTTCCGGGCTTTGGGGCTGTAGATGGGGACTGATCTGTTGTACGGCAAGACGTGGCAATTCCTTTCCAGTCTTCCACTACTGATCCCCTGCTTCTTCCCATCTCTGCATGTCCGACGGTATCACGCACTTAACACAAGGACTTCAGGGAATGCCGCACTTGTAGCGGATAAACCGCGCCGCGGTTCTCGGGACCGTGGGCGCCTGTCGCGTCCATCCTGCATTTCAGAATAAAGGAATAAATGATTTCACTCTTTCCCCCGACTCAGGTCTGCTGCTGTGGGTTCACCCCCGACACTAGGTGGGGGGACATGGGACAGGCATAGAGGCTGGTGCACTGGTCATGAAAGGTGGGTGGTATTTACACTGAGGAACCGGGAACTCTCAATTATCTCTGCCTGAGCAGCTCTGATATGGACAACAGCATGTCGTCCAACCCCTTCATGATGTTAATAACTGACTTCCTCCTTTGGTGCTCTCAGCTGAAGAAAGAGGTTTTCATATTTGTTCCACACCTGGAGTATTGTGTTCGGTTCTGGTCGCCTCATTTGTCAAAGAGTATGGAAGCTTTAGAGAGGAAGCACAGGAGATCTACTGGGATGCTGCTTGGGTTAGAGAACATGTCTGATGAAGATACGTTGAGTGAACCAGGTTTTTTTCTCCCATGAAGTGAAGGAGGATGAAAGGTGACTTGATAGAGGTGATAAAAGGCATGGATGGAGTGGACAGCCAGTAACTTCCCCAGGGCAGAAATGGCTACTACAAGGGGACATAATTGAAGGTGATTGGAAGAAAGTATGTGTCAGAGGTAGGTACTGTTTACACAGAGTGTAGTGAAGATGTTTGGCATTTCATCAGTCAGAACACTGCGTGTAGGAATTGGGACATTATGCTGCTATTGTATAAGATGTTGGTGAGGACACACTTGGAGACGTCTGCAGTTTTGATCACCCTGTTTATAGGTAAATCATGGTGAAACTGGCAAGAGTGAAGGAAAGATTTGAGGATGTTTCCTGTCAGAGAGGGCCTGAGTTATAGGGGGAAGCCGGCCATGCTGGGTCTTCATTCCTTGGAGCGTAGGAGAATGAAGGGCAAAGTTACCGAAGTGTTTAAAACTGAATAGTGTAGATATGATGGATGGCAATGGTCTTTCCCCAGGATAGCAGAGTCCAAAACTGGGGACAGAGGGGAAAGATTTCAAAGGGGCACATTTTCACCCAGATGCTGGTGAGTATATGGAACAAGCTGCTAGAGCAAGTGGTTGAGGCCGGTGCATTTAAAAGCACTTGGACAGGTACATGGGGCGGGGGCACGAAGGGCCTAGCTAGTTGGGCCAAAATTAGAGTTGGTTTATTATTGTCACACATTGAAATCCAGTGAAAAGCTTGTCTTGCATACTGTTCATACAGGTCAGTTCATTACACAGAAGTGGGGAGCCACAGTAGCATAGTGATTAGCTTAACACCATTATCATAAGATACAGGAGCAGAATTAGGCCATATATATAACCGTATAACAATTACAGCACGGAAACAGGCCATCTCGGCCCTTCTAGTCTGTGCCGAACTCTTACCCTCACCTAGTCCCACCGACCTGCACTCAGCCCATAACTCTCCATTCCTTTCCTGTCCATATAGCTGTCCAATTTAACTTTAAATAACAATATCAAACCTGCCCCAACCACTTCCGCTGGAAGCTCGTTCCACACAGCTACCACTCTCTGAGTAAAGAAGTTCCCCCTCATGTTACCCCTAAACTTTTGCCCTTTCACTCTCAACTCATGTCCTCTTGTTTGAATCTCCCCCACTCTCAATGAAAAAGCCTATCCACATCAACTCTATCTATCCCCCTCATAATTTTAAATACCTCTATCAAGTTCCTCCTCAACCTTCTACGCTCCAAAGAATAAAGACCCAACTTGTTCAATCTTCCTCTGTAACTTAGGAGATGAAACCCAGGTAACATTATAGTAAATCTTCTCTGTACTCTCTCTATTTTGTTGACATCTTTCCTATAATTTGGTGATCAAAACTGTACACAATACTCCAAGTTTGGCATAGGCCATTTGGCCCATTGAGTCGTCTGCACCATTTCATCATGGGTGATCCAATTTTCCTCTCAGCCCCAATCTCCTGCCTTCTCCCCATATCCCTTCATGGCCTGACCAATCATGAATCTATCATCCCCTGCCTTAAATATACATAAAGACTTGGCCTCTACAGCTGCCTGTGGCAAAGAATTCCACAGATTCGCCACTCTTGGACTAAACAAATTCTTTCTCATCTCTTCTAAAAGGACACCCCTCTGTTCTGAGTTTGTGTCTTCTGGTCTTAGACTCCCCCACCATAGACACATCCTCTCCACATCCACTCCACCAAGGCCTTTCACCATTTGACAAATTTCAATCAGGTCACCCATCATTCTCCTGAATTCTAATGAATGCAACCCCTGAGCCATCCAACGGTCTTCATATGACAAGCCATTCAATACTAGAATCATTTTCATGAACTTCCTTTGAACCTTCTCTAGTTTCTGCACATCCTTTCTAAAATAAGGGGCCCATATCTTGAAATGAAGGAACAACACAAAATGCTGGAGGAACTCAGCGGGCAGTTTTGGCCTGAAACATCGACTGTTCTGTTTTCCTCGATACTGCCTGGCCTGTGAGCTCCTCCAGCATTTTGTGTGTGTTGCTTGGATTTCCAGCATCTGCAGATTTTCTTTTTGCCTCTTGAAATAAATGCTACCATTACATTTGCCATCCACACCACAGACTCAGCTTGCAAATTAACCTTTAGGAAATCTTGTGCAATGACTCCCAAGTCCCGTTGTACCTCAGTTTTTTTTTCATATTTTTGCTCCCTTTAATTTCTTTTACCAAATTGCATGGCCATACACTTACCAACGCTATTTCATTTGCCATTTCTTTGCCCATTCTCTTAATTTGTCTATGTCCTTCTGTAGCCTTTGCTTCCTCAAAATTACTTGCCTCTCCAGCTACCTTCATATGAACTACTAACTTTGCAACAAAGCCCTCAATTCCATCATCCAAGTCATTGACATATAATGTAAAAAGAATTGGTCCCAACACAGCCCCTGTGGAACCAGCAGCCAACTAGCAAAGGTTCCCTTTATTCCCACTCTTTGCCTCCTGCCAATCAGCCACTGGTTTATCCATGCTGGACACTTTCCTGTCATACCATGGGCTCGTAGCTTGTTAAGCAGCCTTGTGTGCAGCAGCTTGTCAAAGGCCTTCAGAGATTCTAAGTACACACCATCAAGCGATTGTCCTTTGTCTATCCTGCTGGTTATTTCTTCAAAGAATTCCAACAGATATGTCAAGGTAGGATTTTCCCTTGAGGAATCCATGCTGACTACGGCCTATTTTATGTGCCTGCAAGTACCCCAAGACCAGGGGTCCTCAACCGTTTTTGCACCGCGGACCGGTTTACTATTGACAATATTCTTGTGGACCGGCCGACGGGGGTGGGGGGTGTTCAGGTTTAACAGTGCATGACGGAATGAGGAAAGGTGCAGCTGACTCATATAATTTCATATCGCCAAATCATATCGTTTCCTCGCACATGCTTTGTGGCCTGGTACCAGTCTGTGGCCCAGTGGTTGGGGACCACTGCCCAAGAACACCTCTTTAATAATTGATTCCAACATATTCCCTACCACTGAGGTCAGACTAATTGACCTATAATTTCCTTTCTTCTGCCTCTCTCCCTTCTTGAAGAGTGGAGCGATATTTGCAATTTTCCAGTTTTCTGGAACTGTTCCAGATTCTAATCATTCTTGAAATATGATTAATGCCTGCCTAGTTTCTTCAGCCACCTCTGTCAGAACCTTAGTGTATACAGCACCTGGTCCAGGTGACTTATCTACCTTCAGACTGTTCAGTTTCTCAAGAGCCTTCTCTCTAGTTGTGGTAACTTCACACACTTCATGACCCCTGACACCTGAAACTTCCACCATGAACTCGAGTGTCTTCCACAGTGAAGACTGATGCAAAATACCTATTCAGTTTGCCCACCATTTCCTTGTCCCCCATCACTACCTCTCCAGGATCATTTTCCAGTGGTCCAATATCCACTCTCGTCTCTCTTTTACACTCTATGTATCTGAAGAGACTTTTGGTATTCTCTTTAATATTACTGGCTCGCTTACTTTCACATTCCATCTTTACATTCTTAATGACTTTGGTAGCTGTCTTCCGTTGGTTTTAAAAATCTTTCCCTTCCTCTAACTTCCTACTAATTTTTGCTCTATTATATGCCCTCTCAGGGTATCGGCATTTACAGTTCAGTTCTGACGTACTCTGTAAGAAGTTTGTACGTTCTTTTCTATGTGCACGTGAGTTTACTCCGGGTGCTCTGGTTTCCTCCCACAGTCCAAAGACGTACCTGCTTGTAGGTTATTTGGTCATTGTAAATTGTCCTGTGATTAGGCTCGGAGTAGGTGGGTTGCTGGGTGGTCGTCAGTCTGGAAAGGCCTATTCCTGTGCTGTTATCTCCAAATAAATAGAAACTGTAGGAGAGTCTGTATCTGTGTGATATTTCTGACAAAAATAGACTCCTAACAGGGTTATTTGTACCGATAATCGCTGTGATTACAAGTAAATATAGAAGTAATAATCACTGTGGGTAATGACAAGGAATTATACCCCGGCCCTCTTCCCTCAAAGGGTGTGGCCTAACATTTCTATAGGACAGGAACTGGCTTTTTGCCCCACCATCTCTGTGCAGACCACAATGAACATAAGGAATAGGAGCAGGAGTCGGCCATCTGGCCCGTTGAGCCTGCTGCACCGTTCATTAAGATCATGGCTGATCTGGCCATGGACTTGTCTCCATCTACCTGCTTTTTCCCCATAACCCTTAAATCCCCTACTAGGCAAAAATCTATTCAAACCTTGTCTTAAATATATTTACTGAGGTAGCCTTCACTGCTTCATTGGGCAGAGAATTCCACAGATTCACCACCCTCTGGGAAAAGCAGTTCCTCCTCATCTCTGTCCTAAATCTACTCCCCCAAATATTGAGGCTATGTCCCCTGGTTCTAGTCTCGCCTACCAGTGGAAACAACCTTCCTGCCTCTACCTTATCTATCCCTTTCATAATTTTATATGTTTCTATAAGATCTCCTCTCATCCTTCTGAATTCCAGCAAGTACAGTCCCAGGCGACTCAATCTCTCCTCATAGTCTAACCCCCTCATCTCTGGAATCAACCTGGTGAACCTCCTCTGCACCACCTCCAGAGCCAGTATATCCTTCCTCAAGTAAGGAGACCAGAACTGCGCGCAGTACTCCAGGTGCGGCCTCACCAGTATCCTGTACAGTTGCAGTATAACCTCCCTGCTCTTAAATTCAATCCCTCTAGTAATGAAGGCCAATATTCCATTTGCCTTCCTTCTGTAGCCTCTCTCCTTCCTCAGAACTACCCGTCCCTGCATCTATCCACAAAGCCAATGAATTCTGCCATCCTAGTCATTGCCATATAATGTAAAAAGAAGTGGTCCCAATACACCCCTGTAGGACATCACTTCTCACTGGCAGCCAACCAGAAAAGGCACCCTTTATTTCCACTCCTTGCCTCCTGCCAATCAGCCAGTGCTCCATCCATGCTAGAATCTTTGCTGTAATACCATAGGCACTTGTCTCACGGTCTCGTGTGGCACCTTGTCAAAGGCTTTCTGAAAACCCAAGTAACTTCTACTGACTCCTTAGTCTGTCCTTCAAAGAATTCCAGCAGATTTGTTAGGCAAAGGCAGGCAGATGATTGAACATTTTTGCAGCCAGCAGTGTGAGTATCAGTACACTAGGGATGCAGAATCAAAAAAGCATGGCAAATAAATACTCTGTGCATTGAGATACAACTCTTAGAGGACTAAGAAATAAAGTGGATGACTTGTATTTTTACAGATTGTTGGGTATGATGTTGTGGCCATCACTGAATCATGGCTGAAGGATGGTTGTATTTGGGAGCTGAATGTCCAAGGTTACATATTGTGTCAGAGTGATAGGAAGGTAGGCAGAGGGAGTGGCGTGGCTCTGCTGGTGTGGAAGACAGCAGCAGTGTGCTAGATGTGTGTGAAGGAAGAGAACTGAGTGCAGTAACTGTTACAAGGGAGAAGGTGCTCAAAAAGCTGAAAGACCTAAGGGTACATAAGTCACCCGGACCAGATGAACTGCACCCGAGGGTTCTGAAAGAGGTAGCGGTTGAGATCGTGGAGGCATTAGAAATGATCTTTCAAAAATCATTGGACGCTAGCATGGTGTCAGAGGACAGGAAAATTGCAAATGTCACTCCACTCTTTGAGAAAGGTGGAAAGCAGCAGAAAAGAAATCATAGACCAGTTAGCCTGACCTTGGTGGCTGGGAAGATGTTGGAGTCAATTGTTAAGGATGAGGTGATGGAGTACTTGGTGACACAGGACAAGATAGTAAAAAGTCAGCATGGATCCCTGAAGGGAAAATCTTGCCTGACGACCCTGTTGGAATTCTTTGAGGAGACTACAAGTAGGATGGATAAAGGGGATGCAGTGGATGTTGTATATTTGGATTTTCGGAAAGCCTTTGACAAGGTGCCACACATGAGGATGCTTACCAAGTAAAGAGCCCATGGTATTACAGGAAAGTTACTGGCATGGTTAGAGCATTGGCTGATTGGTAGGAGGCAGCAAGTGGGAATAAAAGGATCCTTTTCTGGTTGGCTGCCAGTGACTAGTGGTGGTCTGCGGGGGTCGGTCTTGGGATCACTTCTTTTTATGCTGTGTATCAATAATTTAGATGATGGAATAGATGGCTTTGTTGAAAAGTTTGCAGATAATTTTAAGATCAGTGGAGGGGCAGGTAGTGTTGAGGAAACAGGAAGGCTGCAGAAGGACTTAGATTAGGAGGATGGACAAGAAAGTGGCAAATGAAATACAATGTTGGAAAGTGCATGGTCAAGCACTTTGGTATAAGAAATAAATGTGCAGACTGTTTTCTAAATGGGGAGGAAATCCAAAAATCTGAGATGCAAAGGGACTTGGGAGTCCTTGTGCAGAACAGCCTAAAGGTTAACTTGCAGGTTGAGTCGGTGGTGAGGAAGGCAAATGCAATGTTGACATTCATTTCAAGAGGTCTAGAATACAAGAGCAGGGATGTGATACTGAGGCTTTATAAGGCACTGGTGAGGCCTCACCTTGAGTATTGTGAACAGTTTTGGGCCCCTCATCTTAGAAAAGTTGTGCAGACATTGGAGCGGGTCCAGAGGAGGTTCACAAGGATCATTCCAGGAATGAAAGGGTTGTCAAACAAGGAACGTTTGACAGCTCTGCATCTGTATTCACTGGAATTTAGAAGAATGAAGGTGTGGGGGCTGGGGTGGTATCTCATCGAAACCTTGTCAATGACCTAGACAGAGTAGATGTCTAGGAGTAGATGGGTTGTTTCTCATGGTGGGAGAGCCTAGGACAAGAGGACACAGACTCAGGCTAGAGGGGCGTCCATTTAAAACAGATGCAGAGAAATTTCTTCAGCCAGAGAGTGGTGAATTTGTGGAATTTGTTACAACGGCCAGTTGTGGAGGCCAGGCCTTGGGTGTATTTATGGCAGAGATTGATAGGTTCTTGATTGGCCATGGCATTCAAGGTTATGGGGAGAAGGCCGGGAGAGGGGCTGAGGAGGGGAGAAAAGGATCAGCCATGATTGAATGGTGGAGCAAACTTGATGGGCCAAATGGCCTAATTCTGCCCCTATGTCTTATGGTTTTATTTCCAGCATCTTCAGAACCTCTTGCTTCAGCTGGGACAAATCCTTTCTAACCACAGTGGAGGACAGCTGTGTCCATTAACACAGTCTTTACGTGCTGCTGTTGTGACTCCCGTCTCCCCTTCCCCCACCACCACTCCGCAGCCCCGTCTTCCTCAGATCCCACCGTCAACTCCTGGGCCCTCAGAGGCTCCATCTTCCTCTCACCCCAACCCTCCCCTCTCCACTGACACCACCAGCCTCCCCCCTCCCCCCTCTGATCCCAGCTCTCATCCGTGCCGGGTCTTTACCATCCCCTCCGACCTTCAACTGTCGGAGGCAGAACGCTCTGTTCTCAGTAAGGGCCTCACGTTTGTCCCCCTTCGCCCACACCTCAGCGAGTTCCGTGTTCGCCATGATTGTTCTTCCGCCGTCTCCGTCTCTGAGCCTACTTCTTTGGCAAGGACTCTTCCACCCCCATCGATGACCCCTTCTCCCGTCTTCAACCCTCCTCTTCTTCATGGACACCCCGCTCTGGTCTTCTGCCTGCTCTGGATCTCTTTATTGCCAACTGCCGACGGGACATCAACTGTCTCGACTTCACCGCACCTTGTACCCATTCCAACCTCACTCCTTCGGAACGCTCTGCTCTCCACTCCCTCCGCACTAATCCTAACATTATTATTAAACCCGCTGATAAGGGGGGTGCTGTTGTAGTCTGGCGTACTGACCTCTACCTTGCCGAGACACAGCGACAACTCGCGGATACCTCCTCTTATTTACCCCTTGATCGTGACCCCACTAAGGAGCACCAGGCCATTGTCTCCCACACTATCAACGACTTTATCCGCTCAGGGGATCTCCCATCCACTGCTACCAACCTTATAGTTCCCACACCCCGCACTTCCCGTTTCTACCTCCTACCCAAGATCCACAAACCTGCCTGTCCTGGCCGACCTATTGTCTCAGCTTGCTCCTGCCCCACCGAACTCGTTTCTCCATACCTCGACACTGTTTTATCACCCCTTGTCAATCCCTTCCGACCTATGTTCGTGACACTTCTCACGCTCTGAAACTTTTCGATGATTTTAAGTTCCCTGGCCCCCACCGCTTTATTTTCACCATGGATGTCCAGTCCCTATATACTTCCATCCCCCATCAGGAAGGTCTCAAAGCTCTACGCTTCTTTTTGGATTCCAGACCTAATCAGTTCCCCTCTACCACCACTCTGCTCCGTCTAGCGGAATTAGTCCTTACTCTTAATAATTTCTCCTTTTGCTCCTCCCATTTCCTCCAAACTAAAGGTGTAGCTATGGGCACCCGTATGGGTCCTAGCTATGCCTGCCTTTTTGTTGGGTTTGTGGAACAATCTATGTTCCGTGCCTATTCTGGTATCTGTCCCCCACTTTTCCTTCGCTATATCGACGACT
The DNA here is from genome assembly GCF_963921235.1 of Mobula hypostoma. Classification (NCBI taxonomy): domain Eukaryota; kingdom Metazoa; phylum Chordata; class Chondrichthyes; order Myliobatiformes; family Myliobatidae; genus Mobula; species Mobula hypostoma. The sequence continues at coordinate 4,416,650 of NC_086102.1, read as the reverse complement.
GCATTGGCGCTGCTTCCTGCACGCATGCAGAACTCGTTGACTTTATTAACTTTGCCTCCAACTTTCACCCTGCCCTCAAGTTTACCTGGTCTATTTCCGACACCTCCCTCCCCTTTCTAGATCTTTCTGTCTCTGTCTCTGGAGACAGCTTATCCACTGATGTCTACTATAAGCCTACTGACTCTCACAGCTATCTGGACTATTCCTCTTCTCACCCTGTCTCTTGCAAAAACGCCATCCCCTTCTCGCAATTCCTCCGTCTCCGCCGCATCTGCTCTCAGGATGAGGCTTTTCATTCTAGGACGAGGGAGATGTCTTCATTTTTTAAAGAAAGGGGCTTCCCTTCCTCCACTATCAACTCTGCTCTTAAACGCATCTCCTCCATTTCACGTACATCTGCTCTCACTCCATCCTCCCACCACCCCACTAGGAATAGGGTTCCCCTGGTCCTCACCTACTACCCCACCAGCCTCCGGGTCCAACATATTATTCTCCGTAACTTCCGCCACCTCCAACGGGATCCCACCACTAAGCACATCTTTCCCTCCCCCCCCTGCATTCCGCAGGGATCGCTCCCTACACAACTCCCTTGTCCATTCGTCCCCCCCCATCCCTCCCCACTGATCTCCCTCCTGGCACTTATCCGTGTAAGCGGAACAAGTGCTACACATGCCCTTACACTTCCTCCCTTACCACCATTCAGGGCCCCAAACAGTCCTTCCAGGTGAGGCATCACTTCACCTGTGAGTCGACTGGGGTGATATACTGCGTCCGGTGCTCCCGATGTGGCCTTTTATATATTGGTGAGACCCGACGCAGACTGGGAGACCGCTTTGCTGAACATCTACGCTCTGTCCGCCAGAGAAAGCAGGATCTCCCAGTGGCCACACATTTTAATTCCACATCCCATTCCCATTCTGACATGTCTATCCACGGCCTTCTCTACTGTAAAGATGAAGCCACACTCAGGTTGGAGGAACAACACCTTATATTCCGTCTGGGTAGCCTCCAACCTGATGGCATGAACATTGACTTCTCTAACTTCCGCTAGGCCCCACCTCCCCCTCGTACCCCAGCTGTTACTCATTTTTATGCACACATTCTTTCTCTCACTCTCCTTTTTCTCCCTCTGTCCCTCTGTCCCTCTGAATATACCTCTTGCCCATTCTCTGGGTCACCCCCCCCCCGTCTTTCTTCCCGGACCTCCTGTCCCATGATCCTCTCGTATCCCCTTTTGCCTATCACCTGTCCAGCTCTCGGCTCCATCCCACCCCCTCCTGTCTTCTCCTATCATTTTGCATCTCCCCCTCCCCCTCCAGCTTTCAAATCCCTTACTCACTCTTCCTTCAGTTAGTCCTGACGAAGGGTCTCGGCCTGAAACGTCGACTGCGCCTCTTCCTATAGATGCTGCTTGGCCTGCTGCGTTCACCAGCAACTTTGATGTGTGTCCATTAAACGCTAGGCCAATGTCTTTAAGAATAATCTTAGAAGAATTGGACCAATAGTTATGAGTCACCAGTTGTCCACAGGTTTCAGTTTCTCACTGTCAGCAGGTTACAGCACAAGAACCGTTCTACTCTTTCATTAAAGTGCGTATTCTACTCACTTTAGCCCAAGGTGCAAAGAGAATTGGTACCTCATTGGAGTCCATTTTCCAAACCTCAGCCGGACCGGGTGAGACAGGATTTCCTGTGAGATATCCATATGGATTATACCTAATCAGCCCTGTTCATATGAAGCTAAATCCCGTACTTTTTTCCCCAGTAATTTCCCAGCCACAGACCTGAGGGTCATCAACTGGTATTTGCCTGGGTTAATACTGCTTCCCTTCTGAATAAAGAAACATGGTTTCCCCTTTGTCAACACAGTCTACAGGGTGGGGAGCTCAACGTGTGGAGCAGCATCCGTAGGGAGAGAGGAATTGCCATCATCTTGGGTTGAAACCCACTCCATTAGGAGACACACCTTTGTTACCACACTCCAGCTCTTCCTCCGTTAGATTGATAACTGCATTGATGCTGGATCGCTACCGACTCCCCCCACCCTCAAATCCCTTTGGACCATTTCCCCCCACCACTGCAGATGCTGCTCAACCTGCTGAGTTCGTCTAGCAGATTGTTGCTTTAGATTCCAGCATCTGCAGCGTCTTCTGTCTCCAATAGCTTCCTCTGAGGATGCAGAAATCTTCGTCAGGCCCAGCCATTCCCCTTATTTCCCATAAATCCCAGATAATCCCATAATGTTCCAGGACAACATCCCGTGCACCATCAATCTCCTGGCTATGCCACTCTGGACAAACTTTATTGTTTTGTGACTGTACGTGCTGTGTATGACTGTACATGCTGTGTTTTGTACCCTGGCCCCGGAGGAACACTGTTTTGTTTAGCTGTGTACATGTGTACGGTTGAGTGACAGTTGAACTTGTGTAGTTTGAGAGCACAGGACAAAATAGGGGTACTCGGCACTTCAAGCCCACCCCACTGAATGTGATCTACACCAGACCCAACTCCTCCTCTCTGCCCCTTCCCCATCACCCTCAGTCCCCTGAACTTTCAAATATTTCTTTGCAAAGTTCAAAGTAAATTTATTATAAAGTACATGTAAGTCACCGTATTCAACCCTGAGATTTGTTTACAGGGAGAAATTACGGGCTGCGGATTGCTGTGAGTTTAATTCAGAAGATGTGTAGTTAGACATTTTGTATCAGTATGGATCACCGGCACCATCTTGGCAATAAATATTCATCTACAAACATAGAACAGTACAACCTTATAACCCAGTCCAAGATCAATCTAACCCCTCCACATAACCCTCCATTTTTCTATCATCTTTGTGCTTATCTAAGAGAGTCTTAAATGTTCCTAATGTACACCCCTGGCAGCATGCTCCGCACACCCACCACTCTCTGTATAATGAACCTACTTGTGACCACCCCCCAATACTTTTCTCCAGGCACCTTAAAGGGACGTCCTGTCGTGTTGTGTCACTAAATACCAGGCCAGCCTCCCTCCACAGGGGTGGAAGGTTCAGGAGAATCTGCAGATTAACGCTGGCTCTGAAAGGGTGACATTGAGCACGGATGTGTTGGTGATGGAGATTAAGGTTTGATCTCATTGAAGTGTCTAAAAGAGGATTAAAGGTAAAAATAGGGCAGGGACAGAGAGAATGTTTCTTCTTGAAGAATCCCAAGCAGGAGAGAATCCGAGTTAGGTTTACTATCGTTGACATATACATTATTGTGAAATTCGTTTCACGGCAGCGCCACAGTGCAACACGTAAAACATTACTGAAGGTCAGAATAATGTAAAAAGTAAATACAGTGTGTAAAGAGCAAATTAGCAAGGTGAGTGGCCAGCACAAAGGGGTATTAGATGACCGGAGAAAGGTGTCGGGGAGATGAGGGGGCATCGTTTTCAGATGACTGGAGGGAGGTGTCAGAGGACGGTTTTTACAGAGTTGAGGGTGCATGAAATGTCCTGCCAGGGCTGAGGCAGATACATTAGGAGCATTTAAGAGATTCTTCGAGAGGCACATGGATGATAGAAAAATGGAGGGTTATGTAGGAAGGACTTAGAGTAGAATAAAGGGTTGGTAGAACATCGTGGGCCGAAGGGCCTGTACTGTGCTATAATGTTCTGTGGTGAGAGTGTCATGGATTCAGGGTGAGGTCGGATAACACGGGATGAAGAGAAGTAGAACACCCCCCCCCACACACACACACACACACACACACACACACACATACACACACATACACACACAGACATAGAAATGCACACACGCACACACACACATACACACACAGACACAGACACACACACACACACACACACACACACACACACAGACACACACACACAGACACACACACAGACACACACACAGACACACACACACAGACACACAGACACACACACAGACACACACACACACACACAGACACACACCCCCACACACACACACACACACACATACACACACAGACACAGACACACACACACACACATACACACACAGACACAGACACACACACACACACACACACACACACACACACCCCCACACACACACACACACACACACACACTTTGTTTCCCCCCGCCCCCCACCCCAGACTGTGTCCAATTACAGGAAAAGCCCATGGACTGAACCGGAGATGTTTGTGATTCGGGACATGGAGGGTTAATGAGTGAGGGGGAGGAGATGGAGTTAAGATATCAAATAGCTGTGGCTCCATGAGGAGTCGATGATCCCCATCCTCTCCTGTGTAGAAAGGCAGTGAGAAGATAAGTTGGATTAAAGGTTTGCTTCATTTGTGTCTTGGGGCAAAGGTTCAGCATGACATCTAAAACTTTGACAAGCTTCCATAGATGCGTGTGAAGAGTATACTGACTGGTTGCATCACTGCCTGGTTTGGAAACACCAATCCCCTTGAATGGAAAATCTACAACAAGTAGTGGATACAGCCCAGTCCATCACGGGTAAAAGCCCTGCCCACCGTTGAGCATATTGACATGAAATGCTGTCGTGGGAAAGCAGCATCTATTATCAGGGTGTTCCACCACCCAGTACCTGCTGTTTTCTTAATGCTGCCATTGAGAAGAAGCTACAGGAGCCTCCAGAGTCACACCACCAGGTTCAGGAACAGTTGTTATCCCTCAAACATCGGGCTTCTGAACCAGAGGGGATAACTTCACTTGGCCCATTATTGAAATGTTCCCACAACCTATGGATTCACTTTCAAGAACTCTTCATCTCATGTTCTTGAAGTTTAGTCAAAGTTCAAAGTAAAACTTATTATCGGCTTACATACCTGTCAGCACATTCTTTTTGATACTTAAAGGGTTGACGGTGGATATGCAATGGCAAGCATTTAAAGATTGCATGGATGAACTACAATTGTTCATCCCAGTTTGGCAAAAGAATAAATCAAGGAAGGCAGTGCACCCGTGGCTGACACAGGAAATTAGGGATAGTATCAATTCCAAAGAAGAAATATACAAATTAGCCAGAAAAAGTGGCTCACCTGAGGTCTGGGAGAAATTCAGAGTTCAGCAGAGGAGGACAAAGGGCTTAATTAGGAAAGGGCAAAAAGATTATGACAGAAAACTGGCAGGGAAGATAAAAACTGACTGTAAAAGCTTTTATAATGTGAAAAGAAAAAGATTGGTAAAGACAAATGTAGGTCCCCTACAGACAGAAACAGGTGAATTGATTATGGGGAGCAAGGACATGGCAGACCAATTGAATAATTACTTTGGTTTTGTCTTCACTAAGGAGGACATAAATAATCTTCCAGAAATAGTAGGGGACAGAGGGTCCAGTGAGATGGAGGAACTGAGCGAAATAATGTTAGTAGGGAAGTGGTGTTGGGTAAATTGAAGGGATTAAAGGCAGATAAATCCCCAGGGCCAGATGGTCTGCATCCCAGAGTGCTTAAGGAAGTAGCCCAAGAAATAGTGGATGCATTAGTGATAACTTTTCAAAACTCTTCAGATTCTGGACTAGTTCCTGAGGATTGGAGGGTGGCTAATGTAACCCCGCTTTTTAAAAAAGGAGGGAGAGAGAAACCGGGGAATTATAGACCGGTTAGCCTAACATCGGTGGTGGGGAAAATGCTAGAGTCAGTTATCAAAGATGTAATAACAGCACATTTGGAAAGCGGTGAAATCATCAGACAAAGTCAGCATGGATTTGTGAAAGGAAAATCATGTCTGACAAATCTCATAGAATTTTTTGGGGATGTAACTAGTAGAGTGGATGGGGAGAACCAGTGGATGTGGTATATTTGGATTTTCAAAAGGCTTTTGACAAGGTCCCACACAGGAGATTAGTGTGCAAACTTAAAGCACGCGGTATTGGGGGTAAGGTATTGGTGTGGGTGGAGAATTAGTTGGCAGACAGGAAACAAAGAGTGGGAATAAACGGGACCTTTTCAGAATGGCAGGCGGTGACTAGTGGGGTACCGCAAGGCTCAGTGCTGGGACCCCAGTTGTTTACAATATATATTAATGACTTAGACGAGGGAATTAAATGCAGCATCTCCAAGTTTGCGGATGACACGAAGCTGGGTGGCAGTGTTAGCTGTGAGGAGGATGCTAAGAGGATGCAGGGTGACTTGGATAGGTTGGGTGAGTGGGCAAATTCATGGCAGATGCAATTTAATGTGGATAAATGTGAGGTTATCCACTTTGGTGGCAAGAACAGGAAAACAGATTATTATCTAAATGGTGGCCGATTAGGAAAAGGGGAGGTGCAACAAGACCTGGGTGTCATTGTACACCAGTCATTGAAAGTGGGCATGCAGGTACAGCAGGCGGTGAAAAAGGTGAATGGTATGTTGGCATTCATAGCAAGAGTATTTGAGTACAGGAGCAGGGAGGTTCTACTGCAGTTGTACAAGGCCTTGGTGAGACCACACCTGGAGTATTGTGTGCAGTTTTGGTCCCCTAATCTGAGGAAAGACATTCTTACCATAGAGGGAGTACAAAGAAGGTTCACCAGATTGATTCCTGGGATAGCAGGACTTTCATATGATGAAAGACTGGATTGGCTAGGCTTATACTCTCTGGAATTTAGAAGATTGAGGGGGGGATCTTATTGAAACGTATAAAATTCTAAAGGGATTGGACAGGCTAGATGCAGGAAGATTGTTCCCGATGTTGGGGAAGTCCAGAACGAGGGGTCACAGTTTGAGGATAAAGGGGAAGCCTATTAGGACTAAGATGAGGAAAAACTTCTTTATACAGAGAGTGGTGAATCTGTGGAATTCTCTGCCACAGGAAACAGTTGAGGCCAGTTCATTGGCTATATTTAAGAGGGAGTTAGATATGGCCCTTGTGGCTAAATGGATCGGGGGTATGGAGAGAAGGCAGGTACAGGGTTCTGAGTTGGATGATCAGCCATGATCATACTGAATGGCAGTGCAGGCTCGAGGGGCCGAATGGCCTACTCCTGCACCTATTTTCTATGTTTCTGTGGGCATACTTAGCAAATCTATAGAACAGTAACTATAAACAGGATCAATAGACAACAACCTGCAAATGCAGATATAAATAAATAGCAATAAATAAGAAACATGAAATAACCATATAACAGAGTCCTTCAATGAGCGTAGTTATCCCCTTTTGCTCAAGGGGCTGATGATTAAGGGGTAGTAACTGCACTTGGATCTACTTGAAGCTGGTGGTGTGAGGGCTGAGGCACCTGTACCTCTACCTGATGGCCACAGTGAGAAAAGAGCATGGCCCGAGGGTCTCTGATGACGGGTACTGCTTTTCTGGAGCAACTTTCATGTAGACGCGCTCAATGGTTGGGATGGTTTTACCTGTGATGTGCTGGGCGGAATCCGTTACCTTTTTCCACTCAGAGGCATCGGTGTTCACACACCAAGCCATAATGTAGTCAGCACACCTTCCACCGCACAGCTACAGAAGTTTGCCAAGGTTTTTGACGACATGCTGAAACTCCGCAGACTCAATTCAAAGTTACTGACCCTCTGATGATTACTGGCTCATGGACCTCTGCTTTCCCTCTCCTGAAGTCAACTATCAGTTCCTTGGTCTTATTCACATTGAGTGAGAGGCTGTTGTTAGTACACCACTCAGCCAAGTTTTCAATCTCCCTCCTGTATGCTAATTCATCATTCGTAATAATTATACCAGCGCCAAAGAAGAATAATGTGGGCTGCCTTAACGACTATCACGTGGCAGCACTCACATCGACAGTGATGAAATGCTTTGAGAGGTTGGTTATGACTAGACTGAACTCCTGTCTCAGCAAGGACCTGGACCCATTGCAATTTGCCTATAACCACAATAGGTCAATGGCAGACGCAATCTCAATGGTTCTTCACACGGCTTCAGACCACCTGGACAACACAAATACCTATGTCAGGATGCTGTTCATCAACTATAGCTCAACATTTAATACCATCGTTCCCACAATCCTGACTGAGAAGTTGCAGAACCTGGGCCTCTGTACCTCCCTCTGCAATTGGATCCTCAACTTCCTAACCGGAAGACCACAGTCTGTGTGGATTGGTGATAACATCTTCTCCTCACTGACGATCAACACTGGTGCACCTCAGGGGTGTGTGCTTAGCCCACTGCTCTACTCTCTGTATACCCATGCCTGTGTGGCTAGGCATAGCTCAAATACCATCTATAAATTTGCTGGTGATACAACCATTGTTGGTAGAATCTCAGGTAGTGATGAGGGGGCGTACAGGAGTGAGATATGCCAACTAGTGGAATGGTGCCGCAGCACCAACCTGGCACTCAACGTCAGTAAGACAAAAGAGCTAATTGTGGACTTCAAGAAGGGTAAGACGAAGGAACACATATCAATCCTCATAGAGGGATCAGAAGTGGAGAGAGTGAGCTGCTTCAAGTTCCTGGATGTCAAGATCTCTGAGGATCTAACCTGGTTCTAACATACTGATGTAGTTATAAAGAAGACAGCAGTTATACTTCATTAGGAGTTTGAAGCGATTTGGCATGTCAACAATACACTCAAAAGCTTCTATAGTTGTACCATGGAGAGCATTCTGACAGGCTGCATCACTGTCTGGTATGGAGGGGCTACTGCACAGGACCGAAAGAAGCTGCAGATGGTTGTAAATCTAGTCAGCTCCATCTTGGGCACTAGCCTACAAAGTACCCAGGGCATCTTCAGGGAGCGATGTCTCAGAAAGGCAGCGTCCATTATTAAAAAGCTCCAGCACCCAGGGCATGTCCTTTTCTCACTGTTACCATCAGGTAGGAGATACAGAAGCCTGAAGGCACACACTCAGTGATTCAGGAACAGCTTCTTCTCCTCTGCCATCCGATTCAAATGGACATTGAAGCTTTGGACACGACCTCACTTTTCTTAATATACAGTATTTCTGTTTTTGCAATTTTTAATAATCTACTCAACATACGTAATTGATTTACTTGTTCATTTATTATTGTTTTATTTCTTTTTCTCTCTCTGCTGGATTATGTACTGCATTGAATTGCTGCTGCTAGGTTATCACGTCATGTGCCGGTGATAATGAACCTGATCATCTCCTTTGGTGCAGCCCACAACAGTAATGCCGCCAGCATGCATGTATACGGTGTTGGAGCTGTGTTTCGCCACACAGTCACCAGTGTAAAATGAGTAGAGCAGGGGCTAAGTGCACATCCCTGAGGTGCTCCCGTGCTGGTGGAGACTGTGCAGGAGATGTTGTTGCTAATCCAAACTGACCAGGTCCACAAGTGAGGAAATCCAGAATCCAGTTGCATAATTGAGGCACAGGTCTTGGGAGGAGTTTACCGATTAGTTTTGAGGGGATGATGGTGTTAAATGCCAAGCTGTAATCGATAAAGAGCATCCTGATGTATGCATCTTTGCTGTCCAGATGTTCCAGGGTTGTGTGAAGAGTCAACAAGCTAGTATGGGCAGATGCATGGCAGATGCAGTTTAATGTGGATAAATGTGAGACTTTTCTGTCCCCTCTCTAGTTTACTGTCACCGAATGTAGGGTGACTGGGACAGGCTGGGTGAGTGGGCAGATGCATGGCAGATGCAGTTTAATGTGGATAAGTGTGAGGTTATCCACTTTGGTGGTAAGAACGGGAAGGCAGATTATTATCTAAATGGAGTCAAGTTAGGAAAAGGGGAAGCACGACGAGATCTAGGTGTTCTTGTACATCAGTCACTGAAAGCAAGCATGCAAGTACAGCAGGCAGTGAAGAAAGTTAATGGCATGCTGGCCTTCATAACAAGGTGAATTGAGTATAAGAGCAAAGAGGTCCTTCTGCAGCTCTACAGGGCCCTGGTGAGACCACATCTGGAGTACTGTGTGCAGTTTTGGTCTCCAAATTTGAGGAAGGACATTCTTGCTATTTAGGGAGTGCAGCATAGGTTCACGAAGTTAATTCTTGGGATGGCGGGACTGTCATATGTTGAAAGATTGGAGCGACTGGGCTTGTATACTCTGGAATTTAGAAGGCTGAGAGGGGATCTTATTGAAACATATAAGATTATTAAGGGATTGGACACGCTGGAGGCAGGAAGCATGTTCCCGCTGATGGGTGATTCCCGCTGATGGGTGAGTCCAGGACCAGAGGCCACAGTTTAAGAATTAGGGGCAGGCCATTTAGAACAGAGTTGAAGAAAAACTTTTTCACCCAGAGAGTGGAGGATATATGGAATGCTCTGCCCCAGAAGGCTGTGGAGGCCAAGTCTCTGGATGCTTTCAAGAAAGAGATGGATAGAGCTCTTAAAGATAGCGGAATCAAAGGTTATGGGGATAGGGCAGGAACTGGATACTGATAGTGGATGATCAGCCATGATCATAGTGAATGGCGGTGCTGGCTCGAAGGGCCAAATGGCCTACTCCTGCACCTATTGTCTATTGTCTATTATCTGTTGCAGACCTGTTGCTTTGCTAGGCGAATTGGAGCGGATCCAAGTCACCACTCAGACAATAGTATCTTTATTGCTTATTTATTTATTATCATTTCTTATTTTTCCTCTTTCTCTTTGTATTTGTGGTTTGTTCTGTTTTGCACACTGATTGTCTGTCCCATTGGATGTGGTCTTTCATTGATTCTATTATGGTTATTGGATTTACTGTGAATGCCCACAAGTAAATGAATCTCGGGGTATATGGTGACATACAGTATATGTACTTCGATAATAAAATTACTTTAACGTCGAACGTACATCAAAACAGAGTGAAATCTGTTCTTTGCATTAACAACCAACACAGTCCAAAGTTGTGCAGGGGGTGGCCCTCGTGTGTCACACTTCCGGTCCCACAAATTACCAGTCCCAACCACTATGTCTTTGGAATGTGGGAGGAAACGGGAGCCGCAGAGGATGATTGTCGCGTGGTGACAGTGAGAATGACGGGAATTGAACCGGACTGCTGGCACTGTGAAGTGTTACGTTACCGTGCTCTCCATGGTAGGTGTGAATGTGCAGCAGGGTGGGTCCACGCTCTGTGGGTGGGGGGTGATGGCTGCAATGAGGTGTGGCAGTGAAATGCAGCTGAAGGGTCTGTTTGTTGCAAGGTGTAGAACTTCGAATAGTACTGCATAAGAACAAGCCCTTTGGCCCATCGTGCTGTGCTAAACCAATTAAGGTGATGCAACCTAGTTCACGTATCCATATCTCTCCAATCTCTACACATTCACCTGCCTCTCCAAGACCCTTGGGGGTGGCATGGTAGTGTAGCAGTTAGTGTAAAGATATCATAGCATGAGCGACCTGGGTTCAAGTCCCACGTTTGAATGTTCACCCCATGACCGCATGGGTTTCCTCTGGGTGCTCCAGTTGCCTCCCACATTCCAAAGAGCTATAGGGCTAATAAGCTAATTGCTTGCATGGTGTGATTGGGCAGCACGGTCTGGTTGCAGCAGAATGGCCTGTTACCCTGCTGTAACACCTCTATCATACACACCACCTCCTCCTCCACCACTGGCAGCTCCTTGGACATACCCACTTGTCCGATTTACACTCACATCTGCTTTGAGATGATCCCCTCTCAATTTAAATAGTCATAGTCATACTTTATTGATCCCGGGGGAAATTGGTTTTCGTTACAGTTACACCATAAATAATTAAATAGTAATATGTAAATTATGCCAGGAAAAAAGTCCAGGACCAGCCTATTGGCTCAGGGTGTCTGACCCTTCAGGGGAGGAGTTGTAAAGTTTGATGGCCACAGACAGGAATGACTTCCTATGACGCTCTGTGTTGCATCTCGGTGGAATGAGTCTCTGGCTGAATGTACTCCCGTGCCCATGTGGATGGGAGACATTGTCCAGGACGGCATGCAACTTAGACAGCATCCTCTTTTCAGACACCACTGTCAGAGAGTCCAGCTCCATCCCCACAACATCACTGGCCTTTCGAATAAGTTTGTTGATTCTGTTGGTGTCTGCCACCCTCAGCCTGCTGCCCCAGCACACAACAGCAAACATGATAGCACTGGCCACCACAGACTCGTAGAACATCCTCAGCATCGTCCGGCAGATGTTAAAGGACCTCAGTCTCCTCAGGAAATAGAGACGGCTCTGACCCTTCTTGTAGACAGCCTCAGTGTTCTTTGACCAGTCCAGTTTATTGTCAATTTGTATCCCCAGGTATTTGTAATCCTCCACCATGTCCACACTGACCCCCTGGATGGAAACAGGGGTCACTGGTACCTTAGCTCTCCTCAGGTCTACCACCAGCTCCTTAGTCTTTTTCACATTAAGCTGCAGATAATTCTGCTCACACCATGTGACAAAGTTTCCTACCGTAGCCCTGTACTCAGCCTCATCTCCCTTGCTGATGCATCCAACTATGGCAGAGTCATCCGAAAACTTCTGAAGATGACAAGACTCTGTGCAGTCATTGAAGTCCAAGGTGTAAATGGTGAAGAGAAAGGGAGACAAGACAGTCCCCTGTGGAGCCCCAGTGCTGCTGATCACTCTGTCGGACACACAGTGTTGCAAGCACACGTACTGTGGTCTGCCAGTCAGGTAATCAAGAATCCATGATACCAGGAAAGCATCCACCTGCATCGCTGTCAGCTTCTCCCCCAGCAGAGCAGGGCGGATGGTGTTGAACGCACTGGAGAAGTCAAAAAACATGACCCTCACAGTGCTCGCTGGCTTGTCCAGGTGGGCGTAGACATGATTCAGCAGGTAGACGATGGCATCGTCAACTCCTAGTTGGGGCTGGTAGGTGAACTGGAGAGGATCTAAGTGTGGCCTGACCATAGGCCGGAGCAGCTCCAGAACAAGTCTCTCCAGGGTCTTCATGGTGTGGGAGGTCAATGCCACCGGTCTGTAGTCATTGAGGCCGCTGGGGCGCGGCGTCTTTGGCACAGGGACGAGGCAGGACGTCTTCCACAGTACAGGAACCCTCGGGAGCCTCAGGCTCAGGTTGAATACATGGCGAAGTGCTGAGGGGCACAGGCTTTGAGCACCCTCAAATGCATGTCCTCTGGTATTAGACATGTCAACCCTGGGAAACAGAACACTGTCTGTCTACTCTATCTCTGCCTCTCACAACCTTACAAACCTCTATCAGATCTCCCCTCGAGTTCCACCACTCCAAAATAACAACCGAAATTTGTCCAACCTCTCATTATAGCACAAGCCCTCTACACCAGGCAGCTCCTGCTAAACTCTTCTACACCCTGTCCAAATCCTCAACATCCTTCCTGTAAGGGGTGACCGGAACTATATGCAAGTCTCCAGAGTGGCCTAACCAGAGTTTTATAAAACTGCAACATAACTTCCTGACTTTTCAACTCAGTGCCTTGACAAATAAAAACCATTATTTGATTCACTTTCTTTCCATCTTTTCAAACTGTGCAACCACTTTCAGGAAACCATGGACTTGGAGTCCAAGATTGTTCTGTACATCAACACTGTTAAGGGTCCTGTCATAACTGTGTCCTGTCCCTCGACATTTCACCTCCACTAACTACACACCATGGTCAACATAGGAAAGTTTGGTACATCAGGGACTGCGGCCCGGGGGAGAGTCGGTACACCGGGGACCGGCCTGGGGAGAGTTGGTACACCGTGGAGCAGACCGGGGGATAGTCGGTAAACCGGGGACCGGGCCCCGGGGAGAGTCGGTACATTGGGGACCGGCCCGGGGGACAGTCGGTACACCGGGAACCGGGCCCCGGGGAGAGTCGGTACACCGGGGAGAGTCAGTACACTGGGGACCGGCCCGGGGAGAGTCAGTACACCAGGGACCGGCCCGGGGGACAGTCGATACACCGGGGACCGGGCCCCGGGGAGAGTCGGTACATTGGGGACCGGCCCGGGGGACAGTCGGTACACCGGGGACCGGGCCCCGGGGAGAGTCAGTACACTGGGGACTGGCCCGGGAGACAGTCGGTACACCGGGGACCGGCCCGGGGAGAGTCGGTACACCGTGGAGCGGGCCGGGGGATTGTCGGTAAACCGGGGACTGTGCCCTGGGGAGAGTCAATCGTATCAGATCTCGCCATCCTTATAGATGTTTAACACTGTGTCTGTTGAGTCAGAGAGCCTGAAGCCTTTGGTTGGTGTTCCAGGGATTAACCAGGATTTATTCTGTTCATCCCACCATCCGTCTGCAGTGGGGTCTGATTCACCTGTGGACCTCTCTCGCCATCAGGATGAGCCGGGAGCATGGAGGATGTCCATCACTCCCGCAGCTAGCAGTGTGGCCATTCCCTCCTTACAGTGTCTGTCGCGAGATTCCAGTATCCTAGGGGACGGGGTTAGGGTTAGTCATCAGGTGTCTGTAGCAATGTTCCCAACCACAGCATCTCTCAGTCAGTCTGGGGTGAACACTATCCTGCCTTAACACCTTGTTTCTCCCCTCCTGCTCCCTCATCTCTAACCTTTCTCCCCTCCGTCACTGCCCCCTCTCTCCCTGTTCTGTTCCCTCTATCTCTCCCCATCTCTCTCTCCCCCATCTCTCTCTCCCCCATCTCTCTCTCCCCCATCTCTCTCTCCCCATCTCTCTCTCCCCATCTCTCTCTCCCTGTTCTGTTCCCTCTATCTCTCCCCATCTCTCTCTCCCCCATCTCTCTCTCCCCCATCTCTCTCTCCCCCATCTCTCTCTCCCCCATCTCTCTCTCCCCATCTCTCTCTCCCCATCTCTCTCTCCCTCATCTCTCTCTCTCCCCATCTCTCTCTCCCCATCTCTCTCTCCCCATCTCTCTCTCCCCATCTCTCTCTCCCCCTACATCACTGCCTTCTTTTTCTCTCTCTGTCTCTCTCTCTCCCTCTCTCTCTCCCCCATCTCTCTCTCCCCATCTCTCTCTCCCCCATCTCTCTCTCCCCATCTCTCTCTCCCCATCTCTCTCTCCCTGTTCTGTTCCCTCTATCTCTCCCCATCTCTCTCTCCCCCATCTCTCTCTCCCCCATCTCTCTCTCCCCCATCTCTCTCTCCCCATCTCTCTCTCCCCATCTCTCTCTCCCCATCTCTCTCTCCCTCATCTCTCTCTCCCCATCTCTCTCTCCCCATCTCTCTCTCCCTCATCTCTCTCTCTCCCCATCTCTCTCTCCCCCTACATCACTGCCTTCTTTTTCTCTCTCTGTCTCTCTCTCTCCCTCTCTCTCTCCGTCTCTCTCTGTTTTGTCTCCTCCAACCTGCCCTTCCTGCTCTCCGCTCTGACTCGACCCTCTCTCTACCTGTGAGAGGGAAGGGGAGTGGAGGGCTGAGGGACGGAGGGACATGGTGAGGGTTTGCGAGGGGAGTGGGGAGCAAGTGCTTTCAGCTCGATGGTGAGAGGAGAGGGGCCGGAATCTGTATGCACACCATTTGTAATCTGCGCTTGGCCCGTTTGGAGGGGTGAGGTATGGTTTGCGAGGAAGTGAGAGGGGAGGAGGAGTTTGAATTGATGGGGTGAGAGGGGACAGGGGAGTTTGAACCGAGTGGGGAAGAGGGGAGGGGGAAGTTTGAATTGAGGGGGTGAGAGGGGAGGGGGGAGTTTGAATTGAGAGGGGGTGAGGGGAGGAGGAGTTTGAACCGAGTGGGGGAGAGGGGACGGGGGAGTTTGAATTGAGAGTGGGTGAGGGGGGAGTTTGAATTGAGAGGGGGTGAGAGGAGAGGGGGGAGTTTGAATTGAGAGTGGGTGGGGGGAGTTTGAATTGAGTGGGGGCGAGAGGAGAGGGAGGAGTTTGAATTGAGGGGGGATGAGGGGGGGTTTGAACCAAGTGGGGATGAGGGGAGGGGGAGTTTGAATTGAGAGGGGGTGAGAGGGGAGGGGGGAGTTTGAATTGAAGGGGGTGAGGGGGAGGGGGGAGTTTGAATTGAGGGGGTGAGAGGGGAGGGGGAGTTTGAATTGAGAGGGGGTGAGTGGAGGGGGGAGTTTGAATCGAGAGGGGGTGAGGGGAGGGGTAGTTTGAATCGAGGGGGGTGAGAGGGGAGGGGGAGTTTGAATTGAGAGGGGGTGAGAGGGGAGGGGGAGTTTGAATTGAGAGGGGGTGAGTGGGGAGGGGGAGTTTGAATTGAGATGGGGTGAGGGGAGGGGTAGTTTGAATCGAGGGGGGTGAGAGGGGAGGGGGAGTTTGAATTGAGAGGGGGTGAGAGGGGAGGGGGAGTTTGAATTGAGAGGGGGTGAGTGGGGAGGGGGAGTTTGAATCGAGAGGGGGTGAGTGGAGGGGGGAGTTTGAATCGAGAGGGGGTGTGGAGGGGGGAGTTTGAATCGAGAGGGGGTGAGAGGGGAGGGGGAGTTTGAATTGAGAGGGGGTGAGGGGGAGGGGGGAGTTTGAATTGAGAGGGGGTGAGTGGAGGGGGGAGTTTGAATTGAGAGGGGGTGAGGGGGAGAGGGGGTGAGGGGGAGAGGGGGTGAGTGGAGGGGGGAGTTTGAATCGAGAGGGGGTGAGGGAGGAGGGAGTTTGAATCGAGAGGGGGTGAGGGGGGAGGGGGAGTTTGAATTGAGAGGGGGGTGAGGGGGAGGGGGAGTTTGAATTGAGAGGGGGTGAGCAGGGAGGGGGAGTTTGAATTGAGTGGGGGTGAGAGGGAGGGGGAGTTTGAATTGAGAGGGGGTGAGGGGAGGGGGAGTTTGAATTGAGAGGGGGTGAGGGGAGGGGGAGTTTGAATTGAGAGGGGGTGAGAGGGGAGAGGGAAGTTTGAATTGAAGGGGGGGAGGGGGAGTTTGAATTGAAGGGGTGAGGGGAGGGGGAGTTTGAATTGAGTGGGGGTGAGAGGGAGGGGGGAGTTTGAATTGAGGGGGGGTGAGGGGAGGGGGAGTTTGAATTGAGAGGGGGTGAGAGGGGAGAGGGGAGTTTGAATTGAAGGGGGGAGGGGGAGTTTGAATTGAGAAGGGGTGAGGGGGAGGGGGGAGTTTGAATTGAGAGGGGGTGAGGGGAGGGGGAGTTTGAATTGAGAGGGGGTGAGAGGGGAGAGGGGAGTTTGAATTGAAGGGGGGGAGGGGGAGTTTGAATTGAGAGGGGGTGAGGGGGAGGGGGGAGTTTGAATTGAGAGGGGGTGAGGGGGAGGGGGGAGTTTGAATTGAGAGGGGGTGAGTGGAGGGGGGGAGTTTGAATTGAGAGGGGGTGAGTGGGGAGGGGGGAGTTTGAATCGAGAGGGGGTGAGTGGAGGGGGGAGTTTGAATCGAGAGGGGGTGAGAGGGGAGGGGGAGTTTGAATTGAGAGGGGGTGAGGGGGAGGGGGGAGTTTGAATTGAGTGGGGGTGAGTGGAGGGGGGAGTTTGAATCGAGAGGGGGTGAGGGGGGAGGGGGAGTTTGAATCGAGAGGGGGTGAGGGGGAGGGGGAGTTTGAATTGAGAGGGGGTGAGCAGGGAGGGGGAGTTTGAATTGAGTGGGGGTGAGGGGAGGGGGAGTTTGAATTGAGAGGGGGTGAGGGGAGGGGGAGTTCGAATTGAGAGGGGGTGAGAGGGGAGAGGGGAGTTTGAATTGAAGGGGTGAGGGGAGGGGGAGTTTGAATTGAGTGGGGGTGAGAGGGGGGGGGAGTTTGAATTGAGAGGGGGTGAGGGGAGGGGGAGTTTGAATTGAGAGGGGGTGAGAGGGGAGAGGGGAGTTTGAATTGAAGGGGGGGAGGGGGAGTTTGAATTGAGAGGGGGTGAGGGGGAGGGGGAGTTTGAATTGAGAGGGGGTGAGGGGAGGGGGAGTTTGAATTGAGAGGGGGGGAGAGGGGAGTTTGAATTGAAGGGGGGGAGGGGGAGTTTGAATTGAGGGGGTGAGGGGAGGGGGAGTTTGAATTGAGAGGGGGTGAGTGGAGGGGGAGTTTGAATCGAGTGGGGGTGAGGGGAGGGGAAGTTTGAATTGAGAGGGGGTGAGAGGGGAGGGGGGAGTTTGAATTGAAGGGGGTGAGGGGAGGGGGAGTTTGAATTGAGAGGGGGTGAGCGGGGAGGGGGAGTTTGAATTGAGAGGGGGTGAGCGGGGAGGGGGAGTTTGAATTGAGTGGGGGTGAGAGGGGAGGGGGGAGTTTGAATTGAAGGGGGTGAGGGGAGGGGGGAGTTTGAATTGAGAGGGTGTGAGAGGGGAGGGGGAGTTTGAATTGAGAGGGGGTGAGCGGGGAGGGGGAGTTTGAATTGAGAGGGGGTGAGCGGGGAGGGGGAGTTTGAATTGAGAGGGGGTGAGCGGGGAGGGGGAGTTTGAATTGAGTGGGGGTGAGAGGTTGAGAGGGGAGGGGGGAGTTTGAATTGAGGGGGTGAGAGGGGAGGGGGAGTTTGAACTGTGTCGGGGTGAGGGGAGGGGGGAGTTTGAACCGAGTCGGGGCGAGCGGAGGGGGGAGTTTGAATTGAGAGGGGGTGAGGGGGGAGGGGGGAGTTTGAACCGAGTCAGCGAACGGAGGGGGAGTTTGAATTGAGAGGGGGTGAGGGGGGAGGGGGGAGTTTGAACCGAGTCAGCGAACGGAGGGGGAGTTTGAATTGAGAGGGGGTGAGAGGGTGAGAGGATGAGAGGGGAGGGGGGAGTTTGAACCGAGTCAGCGAGCAGAGGGGGAGTTTGAATTGAGAGGGGGTGAGAGGATGAGAGGGGAGGGGGGAGTTTGAACTGTGTCGGGGTGAGGGGAGGGGGGAGTTTGAACCGAGTCGGGGCAAGTGGAGGGGGGAGTTTGAATTGAGAGGGGGTGAGGGGGGAGGAGGGAGTTTGAACCGAGTCAGCGAGCGGAGGGGGAGTTTGAATTGAGAGGGGGTGAGAGGATGAGAGGGGAGGGGGGAG
This sequence comes from Mobula hypostoma, assembly GCF_963921235.1. Taxonomy (NCBI): domain Eukaryota; kingdom Metazoa; phylum Chordata; class Chondrichthyes; order Myliobatiformes; family Myliobatidae; genus Mobula; species Mobula hypostoma. The sequence continues at coordinate 4,397,989 of NC_086102.1, read as the reverse complement.
TTTGAATTGAGAGGGGGTGAGAGGATGAGAGGGGAGGGGGGAGTTTGAATTGAGAGGGGGTGAGAGGATGAGTGGGGAGGGGGGAGTTTGAATTGAGAGGGGGTGAGGGGGGAGGGGGGAGTTTGAACCGAGTCAGCGAGCGGAGGGGGAGTTTGAATTGAGAGAGGGTGAGAGGATGAGGGGGGAGGGGGGAGTTTGAACCGAGTCGGGGCGAGCGGAGGGGGAGTTTGAATTGAGAGGGGGTGAGAGGATGAGGGGGGAGGGGGGAGTTTGAACCGAGTCGGGGCGAGCGGAGGGGGAGTTTGAATTGAGAGGGGGTGAGAGGATGAGAGGGGAGGGGGGAGTTTGAACCGTGTCGGGGTGAGGTGAGGGGAGGGGGCCGGCTGTTGTGGAGAGTGGAAACAACACCATCAGTGATCACCGCTCGGCCTGTTCAGGGTCTCTGCTCATTTCACTCAGTGTGTTCCTGAAATCCGGGTCGCTGATGAAGGCTCGTATGTCTGGGTGATCCGCAATGGCGTCCAGCTTCTCCTTGTCCTCTGGGGTAAGTCCCAGACATCCCAGGAAACTCTCTGTCGAGCCCTGGCTGCTGTTTCTCTGCAGGAGTTCCCCTGGGGGGAGGAAAGGGCCAGAGGGCAGTCAGGTGAAGTGAGGTGTCCCTCGGACATTACATCGCGCACGAGGACCGCCTGGCCCCGACGGGAGACAGAGGGAGACCGCCGACCGCCTGGGCCTGACGGGAGACGGAGCGAGATCGCCGATCGCCTGGGCCTGACGGGAGACGGAGCGAGATCACCGATCGCCTGGCCCCGACAGGAGACAGAGGGAGACCACCGATCGCCTGGGCCTGACGGGAGACGGAGTGAGATCGCCGATCGCCTGGCCCCGACAGGAGACAGAGGGAGACCGCTGACCGCCTGGGCCTGACGGGAGACAGAGGGAGACCGCTGACCGCCTGGCCCCGACGGGAGACAGAGGGAGACCGCTGACCGCCTGGGCCTGACGGGAGACAGAGGGAGACCGCTGACCGCCTGGCCCCGACGGGAGACAGAGGGAGACCGCTGACCGCCTGGGCCTGACGGGAGACGGAGAGGGTGTCCGAGAAATGGAACTGTTCATTATTGTCAGACGGACCTGGGAAATCTTTTGTGTGTGTGACATCGAGACGATTATTTAAGTACATCGCTACATCGAGGTGTAAAATGGGAAACCGATGACGAATAAAGTGTTACAGCCACAGAAACAGAGTGCAGTACAGGGAGATATTGAAGTCCAAGACCATAACGAGGAGGATTCTGAGGCCAAGAATTGCCTTTCTCATCCCAGGGGCCGTTTAAATCTTATTAGGGTGGGGGAGAGCTGGCCTTGAGAGTCCGGGGAGGGGTATCACCTCTGGTGAAGGGGCTTGTCTGGGACAGCTCTCTCACCTTTGGTCCCCACCGGACACACAGCTCTCACCTGTGGCTCTGAGTAGCTGTTTGCGTGTGACAGCGGCCACACCCCGCCACTCTGCTTCGACAGGCGGGCTAAACCAGGGGAGGGCAGCTGGCAGCCTCATACCCCGGTGAGGTAGAGACACGACTGTGGGATGAGACCTGCGGTGAGGTCCAACAACCAGGAAGGCTATACTGCAACACTCGGTGGAGAGCAAAGAGCATGACAAGGTCAACCAAGGAAGACCCCGGTTTGTGACGCTTGTTCGTACCACTGGGCCCAGATTTCTGAGATCGAGAGAGCAGAACTGCCCCATTGCGACGTCTTTTCCACTTCAGAACTCTCCCGCAGGGCTCTCCTGTCATCGCCGGACACGGCGGACAACCACCATCTTTGCCAGTGGGAGAGGGGAGAGACAGAGAGTGTCCGGGGTGGGAGGGGTCTTTGCTGATGCTGGCTGCTTCACTGAGGCAATGAGAGTCTAGACTGAGTCCACGGAGGGGAGGCTGGCTTAAGAATGAGAGGCAGGAATTTTAAAGGGTGTATAAGAAAAACATTGCGGAATAAGAACAGAGAGTCAGTGATATCTGGTTCATAATGCTGACGAGCTGGTGGAATCAGTTATAACAGATAAGATCAGTTGTACCAGAGGTCGTGGTACATATAGGTACCAACGACATAGGTAGGAAAAGGGATGAGGTCCTGAAAGAAGAATATAGGGAGCTCGGAAGGGAGTTGAGAAAAAGGACCGCAAAGGTAGTAATCTCGGGATTACTGCCTGTGCCACGCGACAGTGAGAGTAGGAATGCGATGAGGTGGAGGATAAATGCGTGGCTGAGGGATTGGAGCAGGGGGCAGGGTTTCAAGTTTTTGGATCATTGGGACCTCTTTTGGCGCAGGCGTGACCTGTACAAAAAGGACGGGTTACACTTGAATCCTAGGGGGACCAATATCCTGGCAGGGAGATTAGCGGGGGCCACTGAGGTGACTTTAAACTAGAATGGTTGGGGGGTGGGAATCAAATTAAAGAAGCTAGGCGTGAGGAGGTTAGTTCACAACAGAGGGATGGGAACCAGTGCAGAGAGACAGAGGGGTGTAAAGTGAGGGTAGAAGCAAAAAGTACTAAGGAGAAAAGTAAAAGTGGCAGGCCGACAAATCCAGGGCAAGCATTAAAAAGGGCCACTTTTCAATATAATTGTATAAGGGCTAAGAGAGCTGTAAAAGAGCGCATGAAGGCTTTGTGTGTCAATGCAAGGAGCATTCGTAACAAGGTGGATGAATTGAAAGTGCAGATTGTTATTAATGATTATGATATAGTTCGGATCACAGAGACATGGCTCCAGGGTGACCAGGGATGGGAGCTCAACTTTCAGGGATATTCAATATTCAGGAGGGATAGACACGAAGGAAGGGGAGGTGGGGTGGCGTTGCTGGTTAAAGAAGAGATTAACGCAATAGAAAGGAAGGACATAAGCCGGGAAGATGTGGAATCAATATGGGTAGAGCTGCGTAACACTAAGGGGCAGAAGACGCTGGTGGGAGTTGTGTACAGGCCACCTAACAGTAGTAGTGAGGTCGGAGATGGTATTAAACAGGAAATTAGAAATGTGTGCAATAAAGGAACAGCAGTTATAATGGGTGACTTCAATCTACATGTAGATTGGGTGAACCAAATTGGTAAAGGTGCTGAGGAAGAGGATTTCTTGGAATGTATGCAGGATGGTTTTTTGAACCAACATGTCGAGGAACCAACTGGAGAGCAGGCTATTCTGGACTGGGTTTTGAGCAATGAGGAAGGGTTAATTAGCAATCTTCTCGTGAGAGGCCCCTTGGGTAAGAGTGACCATAATATGGTGGAATTCTTCATTAAGATGGAGAGTAACATAGCTAATTCAGAAACAAAGGTCCTGAACTTAAAGAGGGGTAACTTTGAAGGTATGAGATGTGAATTAGTTAAGATAGACTGGCGAATGACACTTAAAGGATTGACGGTGGATATGCAATGGCAAGCATTTATAGGTTGCATGGATGAACTACAACAATTGTTCATCCCAGTTTGGCAAAAGAATAAATCAAGGAAGGTAGTGCACCCGTGGCTGACAAGAGAAATTAGGGATAGTATCAATTCCAAAGAAGAAGCATACAAATTAGCCAGAGAAAGTGGCTCACCTGAGGACTGGGAGAAATTCAGAGTTCAGCAGAGGAGGACAAAGGGCTTAATTAGGAAGGGGAAAAAAGATTATGAGAGAAAACTGGCAGGGAACATAAAAATGGACTGTAAAAGCTTTTATAGATATGCAAAAAGGAAAAGACTGGTAAAGACAAATGTAGGTCCCCTGCAGACAGAAACAGGTGAATTGATTATGGGGAGCAAGGACATGGCAAACCAATTGAATAATTACTTTGGTTCTGTCTTCACTAAGGAGGACATAAATAATCTTCCAGAAATAGTAGGGGACAGTGAGATGGAGGAACTGAACGAAATACATGTTAGTAGGGAAGTGGTGTTAGGTAAATTGAAGGGATTGAAGTCAGATAAATCCCCAGGGCCAGATGGTCTGCATCCTAGAGTGCTTAAGGAAGTAGCCCAAGAAATAGTGGATGCATTAGTGATAATTTTTCAAAACTCGTTAGATTCTGGACTAGTTCCTGAGGATTGGAGGGTGGCTAATGTAACTCCACTTTTTAAAAAAGGAGGGAGAGAGAAACTGGGGAATTACAGACCAGTTAGCCTAACGTCGGTATTGGGGAAACTTCTGGAGTCAGTTATCAAGGATGTGATAACAGCACATTTGGAAAGTGGTGAAATGATCGGACAAAGTCAGCATGGATTTGTGAAAGGAAAATCATGTCTGACGAATCTCATAGAATTTTTTGAGGATGTAACTAGTAGAGTGGATAGGGGAGAACCAGTGGATGTGGTATATTTGGATTTTCAAAAGGCTTTTGACAAGGTCCCACACAGGAGATTAGTGTGCAAACTTAAAGCACACGGTATTGGGGGTAAGGTATTGGTGTGGGTGGAGAATTGGTTAGCAGACAGGAAGCAAAGAGTAGGAATAAACGGGACCTTTTCAGAATGGCAGGCGGTGACTAGTGGGGTACCGCAACGCTCAGTGCTGGGACCCCAGTTGTTTACAATATATATTAATGACTTGGATGAGGGAATTAAATGCAGCATCTCCAAGTTTGCGGATGACACGAAGCTGGGTGGCAGTGTTAGCAGTGAGGAGGATGCTAAGAGGATGCAGGGTGACTTGGATAGGTTGGGTGAGTGGGCAAATTCATGGCAGATGCAATTTAATGTGGATAAATGTGAAGTTATCCACTTTGGTGGCAAAAATAGGAAAACAGATTATTATCTGAATGGTGGCCGATTCGGAAAGGGGGAGGTGCAACGAGACCTGGGTGTCATTATACACCAGTCATTGAAAGTGGGCATGCAGGTACAGCAGGCGGTGAAAAAGGCGAATGGTATGCTGGCATTTATAGCGAGAGGATTCGAGTACAGGAGCAGGGAGGTACTACTGCAGTTGTACAAGGCCTTGGTGAGACCACACTTGGAGTATTGTGTGCAGTTTTGGTCCCCTAATCTGAGGAAAGACATCCTTGCCTCAGAGGGAGTACAAAGAAGGTTCACCAGATTGATTCCTGGGATGGCAGGACTTTCATATGAAGAAAGACTGGATGAACTGGGCTTGTACTCGTTGGAATTTAGAAGATTGAGGGGGGATCTGATTGAAACGTATAAGATCCGAAAGGGATTGGACAGGCTAGATGCAGGAAGATTGTTCCCGATGTTGGGGAAGTCCAGAACGAGGGGCCACAGTTTGAGGATAAAGGGGAAGCCTTTTAGGACCGAGATGAGGAAAAACTTCTTCACACAGAGAGTGGTGAATCTGTGGAATTCTCTGCCACAGGAAACAGTTGAGGCCAGTTCATTGGCTATATTTAAGAGGGAGTTAGATATGGCCCTTGTGGCTACGGGGGTCAGGGGGTATGGAGGGAAGGCTGGGGCGGGGTTCTGAGTTGGATGATCAGCCATGATCATAATAAATGGCGGTGCAGGCTCGAAGGGCCGAATGGCCTACTCCTGCACCTATTTTCTATGTTTCTATGTTTCTATAATCACCAAACAAACGTGGGGTTAAACTTGTCCCAGTGTCGGGGACCTTGGGCCACGAATTGGTTCACCAACTTTCTCCCTTCACCCTCAGACAGACCCACCCCTCTGCGGCTTCACACACACATCCCTTCTTCAGTTTGGGCAAGGAGGCAAGGGCAGACGAATGGGAGGGGCAATTACTGAGGGGTACCTAATCAGGGTATTTATGGGAGAAGACAATTGGAGGAATAATTATTGGGAGGGGCAATCAATGGGGATAACTAAGGGGCTACTTATGGGAGGGGAATTTAATTGGAAGAGCAAATAATGGGGGGGCAATTAGTGAGCGGTAACTAATGGAGCAGTTATGGGGGTAAATGATGGGAGGGATGACAAATCAGAGGGTTAGAGAGGTTAGGCAATAAATAGGGACAATATTTGGGTGGTTAATGTGAAGGGTAATTAGGAATGGACCTAGGAAAGTAGGGGTACCATCACCAATGTTCCTTTCCCATTGACAAATGGAGTCAGGATGTGTTGTGTGTACAGAATCCCTGGGGTCAGTGCTAGACGATGAGGTATCAGTGATGTCTCCCACGCCACAGCAGTGGAGAGGTGCCCACATGGGCCCCTCCAGAGGAGATACCGCTGAGGGGTGATGACCGGTGAAGGGTCAGAGTGCGTCCACTGAGGGGTGACAACCGGCGAAGGGTCAGAGTGCGTCCGCTGAGGGGTGACGACCGGCGAAGGGTCAGAGTGCGTCCGCTGAGGGGTGACGACCGGTGAAGGGTCAGAGTGCGTCCGCTGAGGGGTGACAACTGGCGAAGGGTCAGAGTGCGTCCGCGGACGGGTGACGACCGGTGAACGGTCAGAGTGCGTCCGCTGAGGGGTGACGACCGGTGAAGGGTCAGAGTGCGTCCGCTGAGGGGGTGACATCAGGAAGGACTTCCTCACAATCTACGCTGTGGAGCCAATTCTACCCCATCAAGACCCATGTCCATACTGGGGGCTGTGGGGTGGGGGGGGGGGTTGAGCTGGCTCTGGAGGGCCAGCATTTCTGGGCTTTGGGGCGAGGGACTGGGCAACTGAGTTCCGTCCAATGGCAGAAAGCCTGAGGCCTTGGTCTCACTGACCGACAATCTCCAGTAGATCCCTGACGAAGATCATCTCCTCGTCGCCGTCCTCAAAGTGCTGCAGGAACCCCTCAGGGTCGTCCCGTAGCCACGTCAGGGCACGAGCAAAGCGGGGGTCGTGCATCTGGCGGGGGAGCCGGGGGTGTCTGCTGATCGCAGCCTCCACATCCGGGTGGTCCCAGTCTGCAAGTGAGAACGGAGGCCATCAACATCTGGAGAAGACCCAACAAACAGCACGCAGAACATTCCCAAAGATGTACAGCTAGTAGGTTAGAATATGCATTGTCGTATATGTTTGATGTTTACATCGCTCGCGACCCGGGTTCGATTCCCACCACTGTCTGTAAAGAGTTTGTACGTCCTCCCTGTGACTACGTGGGTTTCCTCCGGGTGCTCTGGTTTCCTCCCAGACTCCAAAGACGTACCAGTTAGTAGGTAATTGGCCATGTGAAGGCAATGGGCAGTGCGGTCTCACGGGGTCAAAAGGGCCAATTACCGTGCTGTATCTCTGAATGAATGAGGAAATGAACAGGACAGGATGGTACACAGATGAGACGGTACACGAACGGGTCAGTACACGGACCGGACGGTACACGAACAGGATGGTACATGGATGGGACGGTACACGAAAGGGACAGTACACGGACAGGACAGTACACAGAGGGGATGGTACACGAACAGGACAGTACACGGACGGGTCGGTACACGGACGGGACGGTACAGGGACGGGACAGTACACAGACGGGACAGTACACAGACTGGACAGTACATGAACAGGATAGTACACAGACCAGACGGTACACGAACGGGACAGAACACGAACAGGTCAGTACACGGACCGGATGGTACACGGATGGGCTGGTACAGGGACAGGATGGTACACGGACCGGACGGTACACGGATGGGACGATACATGGACAGGACAGTACACGGATGGGACTGTACACGGACGGGCCGGTACATAAACGGGACAGTACACGGACGGGACGGTACAGGGACGGGACAGTACAGGGGTGGGACAGTACACGAACAGGACAGTACACGAAAGGGACAGTACACGGACAGGACAGTACACAGAGGGGATGGTACACGAACAGGACAGTACACGGACGGGTCGGTACACGGACGGGACGGTACAGGGACGGGACAGTACACAGACGGGACAGTACACAGACTGGACAGTACATGAACAGGATAGTACACAGACCAGACGGTACACGAACGGGACAGAACACGAACAGGTCAGTACACGGACCGGATGGTACACGGATGGGCTGGTACAGGGACAGGATGGTACACGGACCGGACGGTACACGGATGGGACGATACATGGACAGGACAGTACACGGATGGGACTGTACACGGACGGGCCGGTACATAAACGGGACAGTACACGGACGGGACGGTACAGGGACGGGACAGTACAGGGGTGGGACAGTACACGAACAGGACAGTACATGAATGGGACAGTACACGAACAGGTCAGTACACAGACGGGCTGGTACATGGACAGGACAGTACACGAACAGGCCCTTCGGCCCACAATATCTGTGCTAACCATGGTACCAAATTAAACAAAGTCCCACCTCTCGTCACAGAATTCAGCTCCTGGATCCCTGTCTGTTTACGTGTCTGTCCCAACGACTCTAATGTATCTGTTTTCACCAGCACCCCAGGCACCCACCACTCTCTGTAATAAACTCACCCCTCACATCTCTTTTAAACTCCCCCCCTTCATCTTAAAACTATGCCCTGTAGTATTTGACATTTACACACTGAGACATGGCTGAAGATGGTTGCCTCTCTGACTTGAGGCCTGTGACTAGTGGTGTGCCACAGGGATCCGTGCTGGGCACCCGCATGGGTCCCAGCTTGTTTGTTGGCCACGTGGAACAGTCCATGTTCCAAGCCTACATTGGTGACCATCCCACACTTTCCTATGCTACATCGATGACTGCATTGGTGCTGCTTCCAGCACCCATGTGGAAGTTGTCAGCTTCATCCACTTTCCCTCTAATTTCCACCCTGTTCTCAAATTTACCTGGTCCATTTCCAACACCTCCCTCCCATTCCTCGATTTCACTGTCTCTGTCTCCAGAGATAGTTTATCTACTGATGTCTATTATAAACCCACGGACTCTCTCAGCTACCTGGACTGTACCTCTTCCCACCCTGTTACCTATAAAAACACCATCCCCTTCTCTCAATTCCTCCATCTCAACCGCATTTGCTCTCAGGATGAGGCTTTTCATTCCACATTTTAATTCCCCTCCCCATTCCCATTCCGATATGTCCATCCACGGCCTCCTCCACTGTAGGGATGAGGCCACACTTAGGTTGGAGGCACAACACCTTATATTCCGTCTGGATAGCCTCCAGCTTGACGGCATGAAGATTGATTTTGCAGTAATGCCCCCCCTCTCATTCACCATTTCCCATCCCGTTTTCCCTCTCTCACCGTATCTCCATACCTGCCCATCGTCTTCCTCTGGTGCTCCTCCCCCTTTTCTTTCTTCCATGGCCTTCTGTCTCTCTCACCAACCAGCTTCCCAGCTCTTTGTTTCATCCCTCCCCCTCCAGGTTTCACCTGTCATCTGGTGTTTCTCTCTCCCCTCCCTCCACCTTTTAAATCTACTCCTCAGCTTTTTTTCTCCAGTCCTGCCGAGGGGTTTCAGCCCGAAATGTTGACTGTACTTTTTTTTCATAGACACTGCCTGACCTGCCAAGTTCCTCCAGCAGTTTGTGTGTGTTGCTCGGATTTCCAGCATCTGCAGATTTTCTCTTGTTGGTGCTGGGTCTGTTGTTGTTTGTCACCCATATCGATGATCAGGATGGCAATGTGGTTCACTGGGTCAGCAGATTTGTGGATGACACCAAGATTGAGGGTGTAGTGGACAGTGAGGAAGGCTATCATGGCTTGAAGAGGGATTTGAATCAGCTGGAAAAATGGGCTGAAAGTCAGCAGATGGAATTTAATGCAGACAAGTGGGAGGTTCAGTCGGACCAACCAGGGCAGATCTCACAGTGAACGGTAGGGCACTGAGGAGTGTGGTAGAACAAAGGGATCTTAGAATACAGGTCTGTAATTCATTGAGAGTTGCATCACAGGTAGATAGGGTTGTAAAGAAAGCTTTTGGCACATTGGCTTTCATAAATCAAAGTACTGAGTACAGGAGATGGGATGTTATGTTGAAATTGTACAAGACATTGGTGAATTTAGGAGTATTGTGTGCAGTTTTGGTCACCTACCGACAGGAAAAATGTAAAGAAGTTTGAAAGAGTGCAGAGAAAACTTACAAGGATGTTGCTGGGTCTGGAGGACCAGACTTACAGGGAGAGGTTGAAAAGGTTTGGACTTTTTTCCCTGGAGTGTAAGAGACTGAGGGGAGATTTGATGGAGGTATATAAAATTATGAAGGTATAAATAGTGTAAATGCAAGTAGGTTTTTTCCACTTAGGTTAGGTGGACTAGAAATAGATGTTGTGGGTTAAGGGTGAAAGGTGAACATGAGAGGGAAATTGTTCACTCAGAGGGTGGTGAGAGTGCGGAATGAGCTGTCAGTGGAAGTGGTGGGTGCCGGTTGGATTTCAACACTTAAGAGGAGGGGGTCCCAGAACAGATCCCTGCGGAACACCACTGGTCACTGACCTCCATGCAGAATACGAACCATCCTTTGCTTTCTAGCAAATCCACTAATAGAAAGGTTGTGAGTGGTGGTAAAAATCTTCTGAGGTGTATATATTTCAATGCTAGGAGTATTGCGGGGAAGGCGGGTGAGTTGAGGGCGTGGATTGACACATGGAATTATGACGTTATAGCAATTAGTGAAACTTGGCTACAGGAGGGGCAGGACTGGCAGCTTAATATTCCAGGGTTCCGATGTTTCAGATGTGATCGAGACAGAGGAATGAAAGGTGGGGGAGTAGCATTGCTTGTCAGGGAAAATATTACAGCAGTGCTCAGGCAGGACAGATTAGAGGGCTTGTCTACTGAGTCCTTGTGGGTGGAGCTGAGAAACAGGAAAGGTATGGCCACATTAGTGGGATTGTATTACAGACCACCCAATAGTCAACGAGACTTGGAAGAGCAAATCTGCAGGGAAATAGCAAGCAACTGCAGGAAACATAAAGTTGTGGTGGTAGGGGATTTTAATTTTCCATATATTGATTGGGTCTCCCATATTGTTAGGGGTCTAGATGGTTTAGAGTTTGTAAAATGTATTCAGGAAAGTTTTCTAAATCAATATATAGAGGGACCAACTAGAGGGGATGCAATATTGGATCTCCTGTTAGGAAACAAGTTAGGACAAGTGACAGAAGTCTGTGTAGGGGAGCACTTTGGTTCCAGTGATCATAACACCATTAGTTTCAACTTGATCATGGACAAGGATAGATCTGGTCCTAGGGTTAAGGTTCTTAACTGGAAGAAGGCCAAATTTGAAGAAATGAGAAAGGATCTAAAAAGCGTGGATTGGGACAGGTTGTTCTCTGGCATGGATGTGATCGGTAGGTGGGAGCCTTCAAAGCAGAAATTTTGAGAGTGCAGAATTTGTATGTTCCTGTCAGGATTAAAGGCAAGGTGAATAGGAATAAGGAACCTTGGTTCTCAAGGGATATTGCAACTCTGATAAAGAAGAAGAGGGAGTTGTATGACGTGTATAGGAAGCAGGGAGTAAATAAGGTGCTTGAGGAGTATAAGAAGTGCAAGAAAATACTTAAGAAAGAAATCAGGAGGGCTAAAAGAAGACATGAGGTTGCCTTGGCAGTCAAAGTGAAGGATAATCCAAAGAGCTTTTACAGGTATATTAAGAGCAAAAGGATTGTAAGGGATAAAATTGGTCCTCTTGAAGATCAGAGTGGTCGGCTGTGTGCGGAACCAAAGGAAATGGGGGAGATCTTAAATAGGTTTTTTGCGTCTGTGTTTACTAAGGAAACTGGCATGAAGTCTATGGAATTAAGGGAAACAAGTAGTGAGATCATGGAAACTGTACAGATCGAAAAGGAGGAGGTCCTTGCTGTCTTGAGGAAAATTAAAGTGGATAAATCCCCAGGACCTGACAGGGTGTTCCCTCGGACCTTGAAGGAGACTAGTGTTGAAATTGCAGGGGTCCTGGCTGAAATATTTAAAATGTCGCTGTCTACAGGTGAGGTGCCGGAGGATTGGAGAGTGGCTCATGTTGTTCCGTTGTTTATAAAAGGATTGAAAAGTAATCCCGGAAATTATAGGCCGGTGAGTTTAACGTCAGTAGTAGGTAAATTATTGGAGGGAGTACTAAGAGACAGAATCTACAAGCATTTGGATAGACAGGGTCTTATTAGGGAGAGTCAACATGGCTTTATGCGTGGTAGGTCATGTTTGACCAATGTGTTGGAGTTTTTCGAGGAGGTTACCAGGAAAGTGGATGAAGGGAAGGCAGTGGATATTGTCTACATGGACTTCAGTAAGGCCTTTGACAAGGTCCCGCATGGGAGGTTAGTTAGGAAAATTCAGTCGCTAGGTATACATGGAGAGGTGGTAAATTGGATTAGACACTGGCTCGATGGAAGAAGCCAGAGAGTGGTGGTAGAGAATTGCTTCTCCGAGTGGAGGCCTGTGACTAGTGGTGTGCCACAGGGATCAGTGCTGGGTCCATTGTTATTTGTCATCTATATCAATGATCTGGATGATAATGTGGTAAATTGGATCAGCAAGTTTGCTGATGATACAAAGATTGGAGGTGTAATAGACAGTGAGGAAGGTTTTCAGAGCCTGCAGAGGGACTTGGACCAGCTGGAAAAATGGGCTGAAAAATGGTAGATGGAGTTTAATACTGACAAGTGTGAGGTATTGCACGTTGGAAGGACAAACCAAGGTAGAACATACAGGGTTAATGGTAAGGCACTGAGGAGTGCAGTGGAACAGAGGGATCTGGGAATACAGATACAAAATTCTCTAAAAGTGGCGTCACAGGTCGATAGGGTCGTAAAGAGAGCTTTTGGTACATTGGCCTTTATTAATCAAAGTATTGAGTATAAGAGCTGGAATGTTATGATGAGGTTGTATAAGGCATTGGTGAGGCCGAATCTGGAGTATTGTGTTCAGTTTTGGTCACCAAATTACAGGAAGGATATAAATAAGGTTGAAAGAGTGCAGAGAAGGTTTACAAGGATGTCGCCGGGACTTGAGAAACTCAGTTACAGAGAAAGGTTGAATAGGTTAGGACTTTATTCCCTGGAGCGTAGAAGAATGAGGGGAGATTTGATAGAGGTATATAAAATTATGATGGGTATAGATAGAGTGAATGCAAGCAGGCTTTTTCCACTGAGGCAAGGGGAGAAAAAAACCAGAGGACATGGGTTAAGGGTGAGGGGGGAAAAGTTTAAAGGGAACATTAGGGGGGGCTTCTTCACACAGAGAGTGGTGGGAGTATGGAATGAGCTGCCAGACGAGGTGGTAAATGCGGGTTCTTTTTTAACATTTAAGAATAAATTGGACAGATACATGGATGGGAGGTGTATGGAGGGATATGGTCCGTGTGCAGGTCAGTGGGACTAGGCAGAAAATGGTTCGGCACAGCCAAGAAGGGCCAAAAGGCCTGTCTCTGTGCTGTAGTTTCTATGGTTTCTGTGGGCAAGCCATTTCTGGATCCACAAACACGAGGAATTCTGCAGATGCTGGAAATTCAAGCAACGCACATCAAAGTTGCTGGTGAACGCAGCAGCAGGTCAGGCAGCATCTCTAGGAAGAGGTACAGTCGGTGTTTTGGGCCGAGACCCTTCATCAGGACTGCAAGCATCGACTGTACCTCTTCCTAGAGATGCTGCCTGGCCTGCCGTGTTCACCAGCAACTTTGATCTGGATCCACAAAGCAAGGTCTCCTTGCCTTCCTTACTTTCTGAATGAGCCTTGCATGGGGAACCTTACTGAGGTGAGTGAAGTTATCCACTGGTTCAGAGACTGGCTGAGTGAAGGTCAGGAACTGGTTGGGGAACGGGATGTGTGTCACACATCACCAGAGCTACACAGCAGGGGGTCAGGCTCGTCCAGACTGAGCAGGCTGTTCTGCAGCAAAATGGGATAGGAGACCATCACCGTCTTCGGGTTGGACTGACGTCACACAGACTGGACACAGGCCCTTCGGCCCAGCTGGACCATGCTGACTGGGATGCCCCGTCTAAGCTTGTCCATGTTCTTGCGTTTGGCCCCGATCTCTCTACACCAGGGGTTCCCAACCTGGCCACGGATCCTTAGTTAATGTTAGGGGTCCATGGCATATGAACTGCTGCTCTCAACCTCTCCAATCCACTGTGTGAGAGTCCTTTAAAAGCTGCTTATGTACCTGTCTTAACCACTTCCTCTGGCACCTCATTCCACATAGATATCTCCATAGCGTAAACCTGTTGCCCTGAGTTTTCTTTTACATCCCCCCCTCACCTTAAATCTAAATCCTCAAGTTCTTCATTCCTAATCTGAGGGAACAAGACTGATTTGATACATCTCTGCGAGATCAACCCTCGGCCTCCTGAGATCCATTACTCAGTCCCGAGTCCTGGCAACATCGTTGTAAATCTTCCCCGTACTCTTTCCAGATTAATGGCATCTTTCCTAAGGCAAGTTGATCAAAACTGGAGAAAGTCACCTCTCGGTCTCCTACGCTGCGAGAAATAGGGTCCCAGCCTGTATCACATCTCCCTGTAACGGAGACCCTCAAGTCCTGACAGCATCCTTGTCAACTTCCTCCGCACTCTTTACAGATTAGCAACATCTGTCCTACGGCAAGGCGACCAAACCAAATCTGAACACAGTACTCTCTGTGCGGCCTGACCACGTCCTGTACAACTGCACCCTCACTTCCCAGTATCCGGACTGATGAAAGCGAGCATGGCCCTTCCTGGGGCCGGGCCTGAAGCCCGGACTTCTCAGTGGACAGGTGCTGGAAGCAGAGGGGGATCTGGGTGGAGAGGAGGAGAGAGGTTGGTGTGGAAACATGGAACAGGGGCCCACCCATTAACGTCAGCTGATCCAGACGCTTGTCCAGGTCGTGTTGCTGTCTGAGGGTGTCTTTACACTTCAGCTTCATCTTGCTCCTTTGCTGCCCCTGAGCTGGGCTCTGCTGGGCAGCCACGGGCCCCTCCCTCTGTTGCTGTGGCAATTCCCTGTCTTGCTGCGATTGGCACCTTCCCGGCTCCTTGGGGACCCGCAGGGTGCAGGCCGAGCGCAGCTGGGGGTCCTTCCCCGTGAGCTGCCCCTGGCTGGGGCTTTGTCCTGGCATCCTTGGGGAAGCTCTTAGCTCAGGGTTCCTGAGGAGGAAGCCCTTGTGAAGACCTCCAAAAGGGCGAGGGGTCCCCCTTCCTCCGCCATTCGATTCCTGAGGAAAGTACAACGATTGATAGGTGAGCATCACACAAAATGCTGGAGCAGCTCAGCAGGTCAGGCAGCATCTACGGAAATGAATAAACAGTCAGCGTTTCAGGCTCAGACCCTTCATCAGGACTGGAAAGGAAGGGAGAAGATGCCAGAATAAGAAGGTGTGGTTGGAGAAGCCAGAAGTGACAGCTCGAAGATGACGGATGTACTCGTGTACTTAGTGGCTGTTGTGTGTTCTTCACGCTGGACGTTCGAGTCCTGGAGTCCAGAGTCTCCTCGGGAACTACATCTGTGTGAAGTGCATCCGGCTGCAGCTCCTTGAAGACCCTGTCAGGGATCTGGAGCAGCAGCTGGATGACCTTCAGCTTGTACAGGAGAGTGAGGAGATCATCGATCAGAGTTACAGGGAAGTAGTCATTCTGAAGTTGCAGGAGGCAAGTAGCTGGGTGAGTGTCAGGAGAAATGGAAATGTGAATAGGCAGTTAGCACAAATCACCCCTGTGGCCATGCCCCTTGATAATAAGTACAGCGTTTTGGATACTGTTGTGGGGGATGAGCTCCCAGGGGAATGCCGTGGAGACCGGGTTACAGGCACTGAGCATGGGTCCGTGGTGCAGAAGGGAAAGAGGGAGAAGAGGGGAGTGGTGCTGACAGGGGACACAATAGTCAGGGGAACAGACAGGAAATTCCGTGGACTTGAACGGGACACCCGGATGATATGTAGCCTTCCTGGAGCCAGGGTCAGGGATGTCTCAGATCACATCCACAACATTTTAAAGAGGGAGGGAGAGCAGCCAGATGTCTTGGTACATATTAGGATATATATGTATCCAAAGGATACACGCTCAGGATAGGATGGATGGTAAAAAAACAAAGATAGCATGCAGTCAGACTGTCAGGAAGGGCAGGCAGATGACAGGACAAAATTGCAGCCAGCAGGGTAAGTATCAGTGCATTGAGAATGCAGAATCAAAAAGGGTAGTAGATACTTTACTCAAAGTGTTGTATCTCAGTGCATGGGGTATAAGAAATAAGGTGGATGATCTCATTGCAGTATTACAGATTGTCAGGTATGACGTTGTGGCCATCACTGAATCGTGGCTGAAGGATGGTTGGAGTTGGGAGCTGAATGTCCAAGGTTACACATTATATCAGACGGATAGGAAGGTGGGCAGAGGGGGTGGTGTGGCTCTACTGGTGAAGAATGGCATCAAATCAGGAGAAAGATGTGACATAGGATTGGAAGATGTTGAATCCTTGTGGGTTGAGTTAAGAAACTACAAGGGTAAAGGGACCCTGATGGCAGTTCTCTACAGGCTGAGATGTGGACTGCAGATTACAACAGGAAGTAGAAAAGGTGAGTCAAAAGGGCAATGTTATGATAGTCATGGGAGATTTCAACATGCAGGTTGACCGGGAAAATCAGGTTGGTAATAGTTCTCAAGACAGTGAGTTTGTTGAATGCCTACGAGATGGCTTTTTAGAGCAGTTTGTCATTGAGCCAACTAGGGGATCAGCTGTACTCGATTGGGTGTTACGTATTAAATCAGAGGTAATTAAGGAGCTTGAGGTAAAGGAACCCTGAGGAGCAATGATCACAATATGATTGAGTTCAATTTGAAATTTGATAGGGAGAAAGTAAAGTCTGATGTAGCAGTATTTCAGTGGAGTAAAGGAAATTGGCCAAAGTAACTTAGAAGGAGATGCTGGCAGGGATGACAGTAGAGCAGCAATGGTGTGAGTTTCTGGGGAAGATGAGGAAGGTGCAGGATAGATGTATTCCAAAAATACCCAAATGTCTGGATGTTGTATATTGACTACAGCTCAGCACTTAACACAATCATTTCTACAGTTCTGATCAAAAAGCTCCAGAACTTGAGCCTCTGAACCTCCCTCTGAAACTGGATGACCGACTTCCTAACTGGAAGACCACAATCTGTACAGATCGGAAATAACATCTCCACCTTGCTGACAATCAACACTGGCACACTTCAGAGATGTGTGCTTAGCCCACTGCTCTACTCTCGCTACACTCATGACAGTGTGGCTAGACACAGCTCAAATGGCATCTATAAATTGGCTGACGACACAACTATTGTTAGCAGAACTACAGATGGTGACAACAAGAGGGCATACAGAAACAAAATTTATCAGCTACTTGAGAGGTGTCACAGCAGCAAACTTGCACTCAATGTCAGTAAGACCAAAGAACTGATTGTGGACTTCAGAAAGGTTAAGGCAAGGGAACACACATCAGTCCTCACAGAGGGATCAAAAGTGGAAAGAGTGATCAACTTCGAGTTGCTGGGTATCAACATATCTGAGGATCTAACATGGTCCCAATCTATTGATGTGGTACGAAGAAGGCACTGCAGCGGCTATCTCTTATTAGGAGTTTGAGAAGATTTGGTATGTCTCCACAAACACTTGAAAATTTCTACAGATGTACTGTGGAGATCATTCGAACTGGCTGCATCACTGTCTGGCATAGGGGGGTAGGGGGAGTGCACAAGATCGAGGTAGGTTTCAGAGAGTTGCAAACTCAGTCAGCTCCAGTCCACTCAAGACAAACACTCAATGATTCAGGAACAGCTCCTTCCCCTCTGACATGAAACTCATAAACAGTACCTCACAAACATTATTTTATTTTGTTTTGTAATGATTATACACTTACATACTTAATGTAATTCACAGTTTCCCCCATTATTCTGTATTGCAATGTACTGAAGCTGCAAACTTAACAATTTTCAT
Organism: Mobula hypostoma; assembly: GCF_963921235.1. Lineage (NCBI taxonomy): Eukaryota > Metazoa > Chordata > Chondrichthyes > Myliobatiformes > Myliobatidae > Mobula > Mobula hypostoma. The sequence goes on along the minus strand of NC_086102.1, from coordinate 4,380,219 downwards.
GACAAATGCCGCTGCTATTACACCGGATTCTGAAGAGAAGTGACGCCTTTAATGTCGCGGTTTGGCCGACGGAAAACTGCAAAGGTGCCTTTAACGGGACAGTTTGCCGACGGGAAATTAGAATGGGCGCTGACGGCAGATGGACCGGGTTGGCGGACGTAAAGGGGAGGAGCTTTTAAAGGGGAAGTTTAGACAACCGGGAAAAGGTGATGTGCATTTAACAAAGGGGGGAGACGAAGTATGAGCACAGGTAAAAGGGAGGGCAACAGGAAGAGCGAAGTTTGGACCACAAGTAAAGAAGCAAACCCTTTGTGCGGGAGACAGGTCCTGCTGCAAACTGGCGATGCCTTTAAGAGGGGGACCGGAAGCGGAAGCAGGCTGAGGGGCGGATGGAGGCGGCCGAGGAGAAGCTGCTGCTGTTCACGATGGAAAACCGGCCGCTCGCCACCTGTGAGTGGGGCCGGGGGGAGGCCGGGCAAACCGGGCAGGCAGCGGAGCCAGACATCTCCCCACCGACACCGGCGTCACCACCCAGAAACTCCCAGAGCCGGGGGGGTGGGGACGGGTCTGTCAATAATAAACACCGGGGTACGGTACCGGTGGGGATGGGTCTGTCACTGTGTAACACCGGGGTACGGTACCGGTGGGGACGAGTCTGTCACTGTGTAACACCGGGGTACGGTACCGGTGGGGACGGGTCTGTCACTGTGTAACACCGGGGTACGGTACCGGTGGGGACGGGTCTGTCACTGTATAACACCGGGGTACGGTACCGGTGGGGACGGGTCTGTCACTGTATGACACCGGGGTACGGTACCGGTGGGGACGGGTCTGTCACCGTATAACACCCGGGTACGGTACCGGTGGGGACGGGTCCGTCACTGTATAACACCCGGGTACAGTACCGGTGGGGACGGGTCTGTCAGTGTGTAACACCCGGGTACGGTACCGGTGGGGACGGGTCTGTCTCTGTATAACACCGGGGTACGGTACCGGTGGGGACGGGTCTGTCACTGTGTAACACCAGGGTACAGTACCGGTGGGGACGGGTCTGTCACTGTGTAACACTGGGGTACGGTACCGGTGGGGACGGGTCTGTCTGTGTATAACACCCGGGTACGGTACCGGTGGGGACGGGTCTGTCACTGTATGACACCCGGGTACGGTACCGGTGGGGACGGGTCTGTCACTGTATAACGCCGGGGTACGGTACCGGTGGGGACGGGTCCGTCACTGTGTAACACCGGGGTGCGGTACCGGTGGGGACGGGTCCGTCACTGTGTAGCACCGGGGTACAGTACCGGTGGGGACGGGTCTGTCAGTGTATAACACCCTGGTACGGTACCGGTGGGGACGGGTCTGTCACTGTATAACACCGGGTTACAGTACCGGTGGGGACGGGTCTGTCACTGTATAACACTGGGGTACAGAACTGATGGGGACGGGTCTGTCACTGTATAACACCGGGGTACGGTACCGGTGGGGACGGGTCTGTCAATAATAAACACCGGGGTACAGAACTGATGGGGACGGGTCTGTCACTGTATAACACTGGGGTACGGTACCGGTGGGGACGGGTCTGTCACTGTATAACACCGGGGTACGGTACCAGTGGGGACGGGTCTGTCAATAATAAACACCGGGGTACAGAACTGATGGGGACGGGTCTGTCTCTGTATAACACCGGGGTGCGGTACCGGTGGGGACGGGTCTGTCAGTGTGTAACACCGGGGTACGGTACCGGTGGGGACGGGTCTGTCAGTGTATAACACCGGGGTACGGTACCGGTGGGGACGGGTCTGTCACTGTATAACACCGGGGTACGGTACCGGTGGGGACGGGTCTGTCAATAATAAACACCGGGGTACAGAACTGATGGGGACGGGTCTGTCTCTGTATAACACCGGGGTGCGGTACCGGTGGGGACGGGTCTGTCAGTGTGTAACACCGGGGTACGGTACCGGTGGGGACGGGTCTGTCACTGTATAACACCGGGGTACGGTACCGGTGGGGACGGGTCTGTCACTGTATAACACCGGGGTACGGTACCGGTGGGGACGGGTCTGTCAGTGTATAACACCCGGGTACGGTACCGGTGGGGACGGGTCTGTCAGTGTATAACACCCGGGTACGGTACCGGATGGGACGGGTCTGTCACTGCAATAACACTGGGGTACAGTAGCAGTGGGGAAGGGTCTGTCACTGTATAACACCGGGGTACAGTACCAGTGGGGACGGGTCCGTCACTGTGTAACACCGGGGTGCGGTACCGGTGGGGACGGGTCCGTCAGTGTATAACACCCTGGTACGGTACCGGTGGGGACGGGTCTGTCACTGTATAACACCCGGGTACAGTACCGGTGGGGACGGATCTGTCACTGTGTAATACTTGGGTACGGTACCGGTGGGGACGGGTCTGTCTGTGTATAACACCCGGGTACGGTACCGGTGGGGACGGGTCTGTCACTGTATAACACCGGGTTACAGTACCGGTGGGGACGGATCTGTCACTGTATAACACTGGGGTACAGAACTGATGGGGACGGTTCTGTCACTGTATAACACCGGGGTACGGTACCGGTGGGGACGGGTCTGTCACTGTATAACACCGGGTTACAGTACCGGTGGGGACGGATCTGTCACTGTATAACACTGGGGTACAGAACTGATGGGGACGGTTCTGTCACTGTATAACACCGGGGTACGGTACCGGTGGGGACGGGTCTGTCACTGTATAACACTGGGGTACAGAACTGATGGGGACGGTTCTGTCACTGTATAACACCGGGGTACGGTACCGGTGGGGACGGGTCTGTCACTGTATAACACTGGGGTACGGTACCGGTGGGGAAGGGTCTGTCACTGTATAACACCGGGGTACAGTACTGGTGGGGACGGGTCTGTCACTGTGTAACACTGGGGTACGGTGCCGGTGGGGACGGGTCTGTCTGTGTATAACACCCGGGTACGGTACCGGTGGGGACGGGTCTGTCACTGTATGACACCCGGGTACGGTACCGGTGGGGACGGGTCTGTCACTGTATAACGCCGGGGTACGGTACCGGTGGGGACGGGTCCGTCACTGTGTAACACCGGGGTGCGGTACCGGTGGGGACGGGTCCGTCACTGTGTAGCACCGGGGTCCAGTACCGGTGGGGACGGGTCTGTCAGTGTATAACACCCTGGTACGGTACCGGTGGGGACGGGTCTGTCACTGTATAACACTGGGGTACAGAACTGATGGGGACGGGTCTGTCACTGTATAACACCGGGGTACGGTACCGGTGGGGACGGGTCTGTCTCTGTATAACACCGGGGTGCGGTACCGGTGGGGACGGGTCTGTCAGTGTGTAACACCGGGGTACGGTACCGGTGGGGACGGGTCTGTCACTGTATAACACCGGGGTACGGTACCGGTGGGGACGGGTCTGTCACTGTATAACACCGGGGTACGGTACCGGTGGGGACGGGTCTGTCAGTGTATAACACCCGGGTACGGTACCGGTGGGGACGGGTCTGTCAGTGTATAACACCCGGGTACGGTACCGGATGGGACGGGTCTGTCACTGCAATAACACTGGGGTACAGTAGCAGTGGGGAAGGGTCTGTCACTGTATAACACCGGGGTACAGTACCGGTGGGGACGGGTCTGTCACTGTATAACACCGGGGTACGGTACCGGTGGGGACGGGTCTGTCACTGTATAACACCGGGTTACAGTACCGGTGGGGACGGATCTGTCACTGTATAACACTGGGGTACAGAACTGATGGGGACGGGTCTGTCACTGTATAACACCGGGGTACGGTACCGGTGGGGACGGGTCTGTCAATAATAAACACCGGGGTACAGAACTGATGGGGACGGGTCTGTCACTGTATAACACTGGGGTACGGTACCGGTGGGGACGGGTCTGTCACTGTATAACACCGGGGTACGGTACCGGTGGGGACGGGTCTGTCAATAATAAACACCGGGGTACAGAACTGATGGGGACGGGTCTGTCTCTGTATAACACCGGGGTGCGGTACCGGTGGGGACGGGTCTGTCAGTGTGTAACACCGGGGTACGGTACCGGTGGGGACGGGTCTGTCAGTGTATAACACCGGGGTACGGTACCGGTGGGGACGGGTCTGTCACTGTATAACACCGGGGTACGGTACCGGTGGGGACGGGTCTGTCAATAATAAACACCGGGGTACAGAACTGATGGGGACGGGTCTGTCTCTGTATAACACCGGGGTGCGGTACCGGTGGGGACGGGTCTGTCAGTGTGTAACACCGGGGTACGGTACCGGTGGGGACGGGTCTGTCACTGTATAACACCGGGGTACGGTACCGGTGGGGACGGGTCTGTCACTGTATAACACCGGGGTACGGTACCGGTGGGGACGGGTCTGTCAGTGTATAACACCCGGGTACGGTACCGGTGGGGACGGGTCTGTCAGTGTATAATACCCGGGTACGGTACCGGATGGGACGGGTCTGTCACTGCAATAACACTGGGGTACAGTAGCAGTGGGGAAGGGTCTGTCACTGTATAACACCGGGGTACAGTACCAGTGGGGACGGGTCCGTCACTGTGTAACACCGGGGTGCGGTACCGGTGGGGACGGGTCCGTCAGTGTATAACACCCTGGTACGGTACCGGTGGGGACGGGTCTGTCACTGTATAACACCCGGGTACAGTACCGGTGGGGACGGATCTGTCACTGTGTAATACTGGGGTACGGTACCGGTGGGGACGGGTCTGTCTGTGTATAACACCCGTGTACGGTACCGGTGGGGACGGGTCTGTCACTGTATAACACCGGGTTACAGTACCGGTGGGGACGGATCTGTCACTGTATAACACTGGGGTACAGAACTGATGGGGACGGTTCTGTCACTGTATAACACCGGGGTACGGTACCGGTGGGGACGGGTCTGTCACTGTATAACACCGGGTTACAGTACCGGTGGGGACGGATCTGTCACTGTATAACACTGGGGTACAGAACTGATGGGGACGGTTCTGTCACTGTATAACACCGGGGTACGGTACCGGTGGGGACGGGTCTGTCACTGTATAACACTGGGGTACGGTACCGGTGGGGAAGGGTCTGTCACTGTATAACACCGGGGTACAGTACCGGTGGGGACGGGTCTGTCACTGTGTAACACTGGGGTACGGTGCCGGTGGGGACGGGTCTGTCTGTGTATAACACCCGGGTACGGTACCGGTGGGGACGGGTCTGTCACTGTATGACACCCGGGTACGGTACCGGTGGGGACGGGTCTGTCACTGTATAACGCCGGGGTACGGTACCGGTGGGGACGGGTCCGTCACTGTGTAACACCGGGGTGCGGTACCGGTGGGGACGGGTCCGTCACTGTGTAGCACCGGGGTACAGTACCGGTGGGGACGGGTCTGTCAGTGTATAACACCCTGGTACGGTACCGGTGGGGACGGGTCTGTCACTGTATAACACTGGGGTACAGAACTGATGGGGACGGGTCTGTCACTGTATAACACCGGGGTACGGTACCTGTGGGGACGGGTCTGTCAATAATAAACACCGGGGTACAGAACTGATGGGGACGGGTCTGTCACTGTATAACACTGGGGTACGGTACCGGTGGGGACGGGTCTGTCACTGTATAACACCGGGGTACGGTACCGGTGGGGACGGGTCTGTCAATAATAAACACCGGGGTACAGAACTGATGGGGACGGGTCTGTCTCTGTATAACACCGGGGTGCGGTACCGGTGGGGACGGGTCTGTCAGTGTGTAACACCGGGGTACGGTACCGGTGGGGACGGGTCTGTCACTGTATAACACCGGGGTACGGTACCGGTGGGGACGGGTCTGTCAGTGTATAACACCGGGGTACGGTACCGGTGGGGACGGGTCTGTCACTGTATAACACCGGGGTACGGTACCGGTGGGGACGGGTCTGTCAATAATAAACACCGGGGTACAGAACTGATAGGGACGGGTCTGTCTCTGTATAACACCGGGGTGCGGTACCGGTGGGGACGGGTGTGTCAGTGTGTAACACCGGGGTACGGTACCGGTGGGGACGGATCTGTCACTGTATAACACCGGGGTACGGTACCGGTGGGGACGGGTCTGTCACTGTATAACACCGGGGTACGGTACCGGTGGGGACGGGTCTGTCAGTGTATAACACCCGGGTACGGTACCGGTGGGGACGGGTCTGTCAGTGTATAACACCCGGGTACGGTACCGGATGGGACGGGTCTGTCACTGCAATAACACTGGGGTACAGTAGCAGTGGGGAAGGGTCTGTCACTGTATAACACCGGGGTACAGTACCGGTGGGGACGGGTCTGTCACTGTATAACGCCGGGGTGCGGTACCGGTGGGGACGGTTCTGTCACTGTATAACACTGGGGTACAGAACTGATGGGGACGGTTCTCTCACTGTATAACACCGGGGTACGGTACCGGTGGGGACGGGTCTGTCACTGTATAACACCGGGTTACAGTACCGGTGGGGACGGATCTGTCACTGTATAACACTGGGGTACAGAACTGATGGGGACGGTTCTGTCACTGTATAACACCGGGGTACGGTACCGGTGGGGACGGGTCTGTCACTGTATAACACTGGGGTACGGTACCGGTGGGGAAGGTTCTGTCACTGTATAACACCGGGGTACAGTACCGGTGGGGACGGGTCTGTCACTGTGTAACACTGGGGTACGGTGCCGGTGGGGACGGGTCTGTCTGTGTATAACACCCGGGTACGGTACCGGTGGGGACGGGTCTGTCACTGTATGACACCCGGGTACGGTACCGGTGGGGACGGGTCTGTCACTGTATAACGCCGGGGTACGGTACCGGTGGGGACGGGTCCGTCACTGTGTAACACCGGGGTGCGGTACCGGTGGGGACGGGTCTGTCAGTGTATAACACTCTGGTACGGTACCGGTGGGGATGGGTCTGTCACTGTATAACACCGGGTTACAGTACCGGTGGGGACGGGTCTGTCACTGTATAACACTGGGGTACAGAACTGATGGGGACGGGTCTGTCACTGTATAACACTGGGGTACGGTACCGGTGGGGACGGGTCTGTCACTGTATAACACCGGGGTACGGTACCGGTGGGGATGGGTTTGTCAATAATAAACACCGGGGTACAGAACTGATGGGGACGGGTCTGTCTCTGTATAACACCGGGGTGCGGTACCGGTGGGGACGGGTCTGTCAGTGTGTAACACCGGGGTACGGTACCGGTGGGGACGGGTCTGTCAGTGTATAACACCGGGGTACGGTACCGGTGGGGACGGGTCTGTCACTGTATAACACCGGGGTACGGTACCGGTGGGGACGGGTCTGTCAATAATAAACACCGGGGTACAGAACTGATGGGGACGGGTCTGTCTCTGTATAACACCGGGGTGCGGTACCGGTGGGGACGGGTCTGTCAGTGTGTAACACCGGGGTAAGGTACCGGTGGGGACGGGTCTGTCACTGTATAACACCGGGGTACGGTACCGGTGGGGACGGGTCTGTCACTGTATAACACCGGGGTACGGTACCGGTGGGGACGGGTCTGTCAGTGTATAACACCCGGGTACGGTACCGGTGGGGACGGGTCTGTCAGTGTATAACACCCGGGTACGGTACCGGATGGGACGGGTCTGTCACTGCAATAACACTGGGGTACAGTAGCAGTGGGGAAGGGTCTGTCACTGTATAACACCGGGGTACAGTACCAGTGGGGACGGGTCCGTCACTGTGTAACACCGGGGTGCGGTACCGGTGGGGACGGGTCCGTCAGTGTATAACACCCTGGTACGGTACCGGTGGGGACGGGTCTGTCACTGTATAACACCCGGGTACAGTACCGGTGGGGACGGATCTGTCACTGTGTAATACTGGGGTACGGTACCGGTGGGGACGGGTCTGTCTGTGTATAACACCCGTGTACGGTACCGGTGGGGACGGGTCTGTCACTGTATAACACCGGGTTACAGTACCGGTGGGGACGGATCTGTCACTGTATAACACTGGGGTACAGAACTGATGGGGACGGTTCTGTCACTGTATAACACCGGGGTACGGTACCGGTGGGGACGGGTCTGTCACTGTATAACACCGGGTTACAGTACCGGTGGGGATGGATCTGTCACTGTATAACACTGGGGTACAGAACTGATGGGGACGGTTCTGTCACTGTATAACACCGGGGTACGGTACCGGTGGGGACGGGTCTGTCACTGTATACCACTGGGGTACGGTACCGGTGGGGAAGGGTCTGTCACTGTATAACACCGGGGTACAGTACCGGTGGGGACGGGTCTGTCACTGTGTAACACTGGGGTACGGTGCCGGTGGGGACGGGTCTGTCTGTGTATAACACCCGGGTACGGTACCGGTGGGGACGGGTCTGTCACTGTATGACACCCGGGTACGGTACCGGTGGGGACGGGTCTGTCACTGTATAACGCCGGGGTACGGTACCGGTGGGGACGGGTCCGTCACTGTGTAGCACCGGGGTACAGTACCGGTGGGGACGGGTCTGTCAGTGTATAACACCCTGGTACGGTACCGGTGGGGACGGGTCTGTCACTGTATAACACTGGGGTACAGAACTGATGGGGACGGGTCTGTCAATAATAAACACCGGGGTACAGAACTGATGGGGACGGGTCTGTCACTGTATAACACTGGGGTACGGTACCGGTGGGGACGGGTCTGTCACTGTATAACACCGGGGTACGGTACCGGTGGGGACGGGTCTGTCAATAATAAACACCGGGGTACAGAACTGATGGGGACGGGTCTGTCTCTGTATAACACCGGGGTGCGGTACAGGTGGGGACGGGTCTGTCAGTGTGTAACACCGGGGTACGGTACCGGTGGGGACGGGTCTGTCACTGTATAACACCGGGGTACGGTACCGGTGGGGACGGGTCTGTCAGTGTATAACACCGGGGTACGGTACCGGTGGGGACGGGTCTGTCACTGTATAACACCGGGGTACAGTACCGGTGGGGACGGGTCTGTCAATAATAAACACCGGGGTACAGAACTGATAGGGACGGGTCTGTCTCTGTATAACACCGGGGTGCGGTACCGGTGGGGACGGGTCTGTCAGTGTGTAACACCGGGGTACGGTACCGGTGGGGACGGATCTGTCACTGTATAACACCGGGGTACGGTACCGGTGGGGACGGGTCTGTCACTGTATAACACCGGGGTACGGTACCGGTGGGGACGGGTCTGTCAGTGTATAACACCCGGGTACGGTACCGGTGGGGACGGGTCTGTCAGTGTATAACACCCGGGTACGGTACCGGATGGGACGGGTCTGTCACTGCAATAACACTGGGGTACAGTAGCAGTGGGGAAGGGTCTGTCACTGTATAACACCGGGGTACAGTACCGGTGGGGACGGGTCTGTCACTGTATAACGCCAGGGTGCGGTACCGGTGGGGACGGTTCTGTCACTGTATAACACTGGGGTACGGTACCGGTGGGGACGGGTCTGTCACTGTATAACACCGGGTTACAGTACCGGTGGGGACGGATCTGTCACTGTATAACACTGGGGTACAGAACTGATGGGGACGGTTCTGTCACTGTATAACACCGGGGTACGGTACCGGTGGGGACGGGTCTGTCACTGTATAACACTGGGGTACGGTACCGGTGGGGAAGGTTCTGTCACTGTATAACACCGGGGTACAGTACCGGTGGGGACGGGTCTGTCACTGTGTAACACTGGGGTACGGTGCCGGTGGGGACGGGTCTGTCTGTGTATAACACCCAGGTACGGTACCGGTGGGGACGGGTCTGTCACTGTATGACACCCGGGTACGGTACCGGTGGGGACGGGTCTGTCACTGTATAACGCCGGGGTACGGTACCGGTGGGGACGGGTCCGTCACTGTGTAACACCGGGGTGCGGTACCGGTGGGGACGGGTCCGTCACTGTGTAGCACCGGGGTACAGTACCGGTGGGGATGGGTCTGTCAGTGTATAACACCCTGGTACGGTACCGGTGGGGACGGGTCTGTCACTGTATAACACCGGGTTACAGTACCGGTGGGGACGGGTCTGTCACTGTATAACACTGGGGTACAGAACTGATGGGGACGGGTCTGTCACTGTATAACACCGGGGTACGGTACCGGTGGGGACGGGTCTGTCAATAATAAACACCGGGGTACAGAACTGATGGGGACGGGTCTGTCACTGTATAACACTGGGGTACGGTACCGGTGGGGACGGGTCTGTCACTGTATAACACCGGGGTACGGTACCGGTGGGGACGGGTCTGTCAATAATAAACACCGGGGTACAGAACTGATGGGGACGGGTCTGTCTCTGTATAACACCGGGGTGCGGTACCGGTGGGGACGGGTCTGTCAGTGTGTAACACCGGGGTACGGTACCGGTGGGGACGGGTCTGTCACTGTATAACACCGGGGTACGGTACCGGTGGGGACGGGTCTGTCAGTGTATAACACCGGGGTACGGTACCGGTTGGAACGGGTCTGTCACTGTATAACACCGGGGTACGGTACCGGTGGGGACGGGTCTGTCAATAATAAACACCGGGGTACAGAACTGATGGGGACGGGTCTGTCTCTGTATAACACCAGGGTGCGGTACCGGTGGGGACGGGTCTGTCAGTGTGTAACACCGGGGTACGGTACCGGTGGGGACGGGTCTGTCACTGTATAACACCGGGGTACGGTACCGGTGGGGACGGGTCTGTCACTGTATAACACCGGGGTACGGTACCGGTGGGGACGGGTCTGTCAGTGTATAACACCCGGGTACGGTACCGGTGGGGACGGGTCTGTCAGTGTATAACACCCGGGTACGGTACCGGATGGGACGGGTCTGTCACTGCAATAACACTGGGGTACAGTAGCAGTGGGGAAGGGTCTGTCACTGTATAACGCCGGGGTGCGGTACCGGTGGGGACGGTTCTGTCACTGTATAACACCGGGGTACAGTACCGGTGGGGACGGGTCTGTCACTGTATAACGCCGGGGTGCGGTACCGGTGGGGAAGGGTCTGTCACTGTATAACACCGGGGTACGGTACCAGTGGGGACGGGTCCGTCACTGTTTAACACCGGGGTGCGGTACCGGTGGGGACGGGTCCGTCAGTGTATAACACCCTGGTACGGTACCGGTGGGGACGGGTCTGTCAGTGTATAACACCCGGGTACGGTACCGGTGGGGACGGGTCTGTCACTGTATAACACCCGGGTACAGTACCGGTGGGGACGGATCTGTCACTGTGTAATACTGGGGTACGGTACCGGTGGGGACGGGTCTGTCTGTGTATAACACCCGGGTACGGTACCGGTGGGGACGGGTCTGTCACTGTATAACACCCGGGTACAGTACCGGTGGGGACGGGTCTGTCACTGTATAACACCGGGTTACAGTACCGGTGGGGACGGATCTCTCACTGTATAACACTGGGGTACAGAACTGATGGGGACGGTTCTGTCACTGTATAACACCGGGGTACGGTACCGGTGGGGACGGGTCTGTCACTGTATAACACTGGGGTACAGTACCGGTGGGGAAGGGTCTGTCACTGTATAACACCGGGGTACAGTACCGGTGGGGACGGGTCTGTCACTGTGTAACACTGGGGTACGGTACCGGTGGGGACGGGTCTGTCAGTGTATAACACCCGGGTATGGTACCGGTGGGGACGGGTCTGTCACTGTATAACACCCGGGTACAGTACCGGTGGGGACGGATCTGTCACTGTGTAATACTGGGGTACGGTACCGGTGGGGACGGGTCTGTCTGTGTATAACACCCGGGTACGGTACCGGTGGGGACGGGTCTGTCACTGTATAACACCCGGGTACAGTACCGGTGGGGACGGGTCTGTCACTGTATAACACCGGGTTACAGTACCGGTGGGGACGGATCTGTCACTGTATAACACTAGGGTACAGAACTGATGGGGACGGTTCTGTCACTGTATAACACCGGGGTACGGTACCGGTGGGGACGGGTCTGTCACTGTATAACACTGGGGTACGGTACCGGTGGGGAAGGGTCTGTCACTGTATAACACCGGGGTACAGTACCGGTGGGGACGGGTCTGTCACTGTGTAACACTGGGGTACGGTGCCGGTGGGGACGGGTCTGTCTGTGTATAACACCCGGGTACGGTACCGGTGGGGACGGGTCTGTCACTGTATGACACCCGGGTACGGTACCGGTGGGGACGGGTCTGTCACTGTATAACGCCGGGGTACGGTACCGGTGGGGACGGGTCCGTCACTGTGTAACACCGGGGTGCGGTACCGGTGGGGACGGGTCCGTCACTGTGTAGCACCGGGGTACAGTACCGGTGGGGACGGGTCTGTCAGTGTATAACACCCTGGTACGGTACCGGTGGGGACGGGTCTGTCACTGTATAACACCGGGTTACAGTACCGGTGGGGACGGGTCTGTCACTGTATAACACTGGGGTACAGAACTGATGGGGACGGGTCTGTCACTGTATAACACTGGGGTACGGTACCGGTGGGGACGGGTCTGTCACTGTATAACACCGGGGTACGGTACCGGTGGGGACGGGTCTGTCAATAATAAACACCGGGGTACAGAACTGATGGGGACGGGTCTGTCTCTGTATAACACCGGGGTGCGGTACCGGTGGGGACGGGTCTGTCAGTGTGTAACACCGGGGTACGGTACCGGTGGGGACGGGTCTGTCACTGTATAACACCGGGGTACGGTACCGGTGGGGACGGGTCTGTCAGTGTATAACACCGGGGTACGGTACCGGTGGGGACGGGTCTGTCACTGTATAACACCGGGGTACGGTACCGGTGGGGACGGGTCTGTCAATAATAAACACCGGGGTACAGAACTGATGGGGACGGGTCTGTCTCTGTATAACACCGGGGTGCGGTACCGGTGGGGACGGGTCTGTCAGTGTGTAACACCGGGGTACGGTACCGGTGGGGACGGGTCTGTCACTGTATAACACCGGGGTACGGTACCGGTGGGGACGGGTCTGTCACTGTATAACACCGGGGTACGGTACCGGTGGGGACGGGTCTGTCACTGTATAACACCGGGGTACAGTACCGGTGGGGACGGGTCTGTCACTGTATAACGCCGGGGTGCGGTACCGGTGGGGACGGTTCTGTCACTGTATAACACCGGGGTACAGTACCGGTGGGGACGGGTCTGTCACTGTATAACACCGGGGTGCGGTACCGGTGGGTACGGGTCCGTCACTGTGTAGCACCGGGATATGGTACCGGTGGGGACGGGTCCGTCAGTGTATAACACCCTGGTACGGTACCGGTGGGGACGGGTCTGTCACTGTATAACACCCGGGTACAGTACCGGTGGAGACGGGTCTGTCACTGTATAACACCGGGTTACAGTACCGGTGGGGACGGATCTGTCACTGTATAACACTGGGGTACAGAACTGATGGGGACGGGTCTGTCACTGTATAACACCGGGGTACGGTACCGGTGGGGACGGGTCTGTCAATAATAAACACCGGGGTACAGAACTGATGGGGACGGGTCTGTCACTGTATAACACTGGGGTACGGTACCGGTGGGGACGGGTCTGTCACTGTATAACACCGGGGTACGGTACCGGTGGGGACGGGTCTGTCAATAATAAACACCGGGGTACAGAACTGATGGGGACGGGTCTGTCTCTGTATAACACCGGGGTGCGGTACCGGTGGGGACGGGTCTGTCAGTGTGTAACACCGGGGTACGGTACCGGTGGGGACGGGTCTGTCAGTGTGTAACACCGGGGTACGGTACCGGTGGGGACGGGTCTGTCAGTGTATAACACCGGGGTACGGTACCGGTGGGGACGGGTCTGTCAGTGTATAACACCCGGGTATGGTACCGGTGGGGACGGGTCTGTCACTGCAATACCACTGGGGTACAGTAGCAGTGGGGAAGGGTCTGTCACTGTATAACACCGGGGTACAGTACCGGTGGGGACGGGTCTGTCACTGTGTAAGACTGGGGTACAGTACTGGTGGGGACGGGTCTGTCTGTGTATAACACCCGGGTACGGTACCGGTGGGGACGGGTCTGTCACTGTATAACACCCGGGTACGGTACCGGTGGGGACGGGTCTGTCACTGTATAACACCCGGGTACGGTACCGGTGGGGACGGGTCTGTCACTGTATAACACCGGGGTACAGTACCGGTGGGGACGGGTCTGTCACTGTATAACACCGGGGTACAGTACCGGTGGGGACGGGTCTGTCACTGTGTAACACTGGGGTACGGTACCGGTGGGGACGGGTCTGTCTGTGTATAACACCCGGTTACGGTACCGGTGGGGACGGGTCTGTCACTGTATAACACTGGGGTACAGTACCGGTGGGGATGGGTCTGTCAGTGTATAACACCCGGGTACGGTACCGGATGGGACGGGTCTGTCACTGCAATAACACTGGGGTACAGTAGCAGTGGGGAAGGGTCTGTCACTGTATAACACCGGGGTACAGTACCAGTGGGGACGGGTCCGTCACTGTATAACGCCGGGGTGCGGTACCGGTGGGGACGGTTCTGTCACTGTATAACACCGGGGTACAGTACCGGTGGAGACGGGTCTGTTACTGTATAACACCGGGTTACAGTACCGGTGGGGACGGATCTGTCACTGTATAACACTGGGGTACAGAACTGATGTGGACGGGTCTGTCACTGTATAACACCGGGGTACGGTACCGGTGGGGACGGGTCTGTCAATAATAAACACCGGGGTACAGAACTGTTGGGGACGGGTCTGTCACTGTATAACACTGGGGTACGGTACCGGTGGGGACGGGTCTGTCACTGTATAACACCGGGGTACGGTACCGGTGGGGACGGGTCTGTCAATAATAAACACCGGGGTACAGAACTGATGGGGACGGGTCTGTCACTGTATAACACTGGGGTACGGTACCGGTGGGGACGGGTCTGTCACTGTATAACACTGGGGTACGGTACCGGTGGGGATGGGTCTGTAACTGTATAACACCGGGGTACGGTACCGGTGGGGACGGGTCTGTCAATAATAAACACCGGGGTACAGAACTGATGGGGACGGGTCTGACTCTGTTTCACACCGGGGTGCGGTACCGGTGGGGACGGGTCTGTCAGTGTGTAACACCGGGGTAAGGTACCGGTGGGGACGGGTCTGTCAGTGTTTAACACCGGGGTACGGTACCGGTGGGGACGGGTCTGTCACTGTATAACACCGGGGTACGGTACCGGTGGGGACGGGTCTGTCAGTGTATAACACCCGGGTACGGTACCGGTGGGGACGGGTCTGTCACTGCAATAACACTGGGGTACAGTAGCAGTGGGGAAGGGTCTGTCACTGTATAACACCGGGGTACAGTACCGGTGGGGACGGGTCTGTCACTGTGTAACACTGGGGTACAGTACTGGTGGGGACGGGTCTGTCTGTGTATAACACCCGGGTACGGTACCGGTGGGGACGGGTCTGTCACTGTATAACACCCGGGTACGGTACCGGTGGGGACGGGTTTGTCACTGTATAACACCGGGGTACAGTACCGGTGGGGACGGGTCTGTCACTGTATAACACCGGGGTACAGTACCGGTGGGGACGGGTCTGTCACTGTGTAACACTGGGGTACGGTACCGGTGGGGACGGGTCTGTCTGTGTATAACACCCGGTTACGGTACCGGTGGGGACGGGTCTGTCACTGTATAACACTGGGGTACAGTACCGGTGGGGATGGGTCTGTCACTGTATAACACCCGGGGAACAGTACCGGTGGGGAAGGGTCTGTCAGTGTATAACACCGGGGAACAGTACCAGTGGGGACGGGTCTGTCACTGTATAACACCGGGGTACAGTACCGGTGGGGAAGGGTCTGTCAGTGTATGACACCCAGGTACGGTACCGGTGGGGACGGGTCTGTCACTGTATAACACCGGGGTACGGTACCGGTGGGGACGGGTCTGTCACTGTATAACACCGGGGTACGGTACCGGTGGGGACGGGTCTGTCAGTGTATAACACCGGGGTACGGTACCGGTGGGGACGGGTCTGTCACTGTATAACACCGGGGTACGGTACCGGTGGGGACGGGTCTGTCAATAATAAACACCGGGGTACAGAACTGATGGGGACGGGTCTGTCTCTGTATAACACCGGGGTGCGGTACCGGTGGGGACGGGTCTGTCAGTGTGTAACACCGGGGTATGGTACCGGTGGGGACGGGTCTGTCACTGTATAACACCGGGGTACGGTACCGGTGGGGACGGGTCTGTCAGTGTATAACACCCGGGTACGGTACCGGTGGGGACGGGTCTGTCAGTGTATAACACCCGGGTACGGTACCGGATGGGACGGGTCTGTCACTGCAATAACACTGGGGTACAGTAGCAGTGGGGAAGGGTCTGTCACTGTATAACACCGGGGTACAGTACCGGTGGGGACGGGTCTGTCACTGTATAACGCCGGGGTGCGGTACCGGTGGGGACGGTTCTGTCACTGTATAACACCGGGGTACAGTACCGGTGGAGACGGGTCTGTCACTGTATAACACCGGGTTACAGTACCGGTGGGGACGGATCTGTCACTGTATAACACTGGGGTACAGAACTGATGTGGACGGGTCTGTCACTGTATAACACCGGGGTACGGTACCGGTGGGGACGGGTCTGTCAATAATAAACACCGGGGTACAGAACTGATGGGGATGGGTCTGTCACTGTATAACACTGGGGTACGGTACCGGTGGGGACGGGTCTGTCACTGTATAACACCGGGGTACGGTACTGGTGGGGACGGGTCTGTCAATAATAAACACCGGGGTACAGAACTGATGGGGACGGGTCTGTCTCTGTATAACACCGGGGTGCGGTACCGGTGGGGACGGGTCTGCCAGTGTGTAACACCGGGGTACGGTACCGGTGGGGACGGGTCTGTCACTGTATAACACCGGGGTACGGTACCGGTGGGGACGGGTCTGTCAGTGTATAACACCGGGGTACGGTACCGGTGGGGACGGGTCTGTCAGTGTATAACACCGGGGTACGGTACCGGTGGGGACGGGTCTGTCAGTGTATAACACCCGGGTACGGTACCGGTGGGGACGGGTCTGTCACTGCAATAACACTGGGGTACAGTAGCAGTGGGGACGGGTCTGTCACTGTGTAACACTGGGGTACAGTACTGGTGGGGACGGGTCTGTCTGTGTATAACACCCGGGTACGGTACCGGTGGGGACGGGTCTGTCAGTGTATAACACCCGGGTACGGTACCGGTGGGGACGGGTCTGTCACTGTATAACACCCGGGTACAGTACCGGTGGGGACGGGTCTGTCACTGTGTAACACTGGGGTACGGTACCGGTGGGGACGGGTCTGTCTGTGTATAACACCCGGGTACGGTACCGGTGGGGACGGGTCTGTCACTGTATAACACCGGGTTACAGTACCGGTGGGGACGGGTCTGTCACTGTATAACACTGGGGTACAGTACCAGTGGGGACGGGTCTGTCACTGTATAACACCGGGGTACGGTACCGGTGGGGACGGGTCTGTCACTGTATAACACCGGGGTACAGTACCGGTGGGGACGGGTCTGTCACTGTATAACACTGGGGTACAGAACTGATGGGGACGGGTCTGTCACTGTATAACACCGGGGTACGGTACCGGTGGGGACGGGTCTGTCACTGTATAACACTGGGGTACGGTACCGGTGGGGAAGGGTCTGTCACTGTATAACACCGGGGTACAGTACCGGTGGGGACGGGTCTGTCACTGTGTAACACTGGGGTACGGTACCGGTTTTTACGGGTCTGTCTGTGTATAACACCCGGGTACGGTACCGGTGGGGACGGGTCTGTCACTGTATGACACCCGGGTACGGTACCGGTGGGGACGGGTCTGTCACTGTATAACGCCGGGGTACGGTACCGGTGGGGACGGGTCCGTCACTGTGTAACACCGGGGTGCGGTACCGGTGGGGACGGGTCCGTCACTGTGTAGCACCGGGGTACAGTACCGGTGGGGACGGGTCTGTCAGTGTATAACACCCTGGTACGGTACCGGTGGGGACGGGTCTGTCACTGTATAACACCGGGTTACAGTACCGGTGGGGACGGGTCTGTCACTGTATAACACTGGGGTACAGAACTGATGGGGACGGGTCTGTCACTGTATAACACCGGGGTACGGTACCGGTGGGGACGGGTCTGTCAATAATAAACACCGGGGTACAGAACTGATGGGGACGGGTCTGTCACTGTATAACACTGGGGTACGGTACCGGTGGGGACGGGTCTGTCACTGTATAACACCGGGGTACGGTACCGGTGGGGACGGGTCTGTCAATAATAAACACCGGGGTACAGAACTGATGGGGACGGGTCTGTCTCTGTATAACACCGGGGTGCGGTACCGGTGGGGACGGGTCTGTCAGTGTGTAACACCGGGGTACGGTACCGGTGGGGACGGGTCTGTCACTGTATAACACCGGGGTACGGTACCGGTGGGGACGGGTCTGTCAGTGTATAACACCGGGGTACGGTACCGGTGGGGACGGGTCTGTCACTGTATAACACCGGGGTACGGTACCGGTGGGGACGGGTCTGTCAATAATAAACACCGGGGTACAGAACTGATGGGGACGGGTCTGTCTCTGTATAACACCGGGGTGCGGTACCGGTGGGGACGGGTCTGTCAGTGTGTAACACCGGGGTACGGTACCGGTGGGGACGGGTCTGTCACTGTATAACACCGGGGTACGGTACCGGTGGGGACGGGTCTGTCACTGTATAACACCGGGGTACGGTACCGGTGGGGACGGGTCTGTCAGTGTATAACACCCGGGTACGGTACCGGTGGGGACGGGTCTGTCAGTGTATAACACCCGGGTACGGTACCGGATGGGACGGGTCTGTCACTGCAATAACACTGGGGTACAGTAGCAGTGGGGAAGGGTCTGTCACTGTATAACACCGGGGTACAGTACCGGTGGGGACGGGTCTGTCACTGTATAACGCCGGGGTGCGGTACCGGTGGGGACGGTTCTGTCACTGTATAACACCGGGGTGCAGTACCGGTGGGGACGGGTCTGTCACTGTATAACACCGGGGTGCGGTACCGGTGGGTACGGGTCTGTCACTGTATAACACCGGGTTACAGTACCGGTGGGGACGGATCTGTCACTGTATAACACTGGGGTACAGAACTGATGGGGACGGTTCTGTCACTGTATAACACCGGGGTACGGTACCGGTGGGGACGGGTCTGTCACTGTATAACACTGGGGTACGGTACCGGTGGGGACGGGTCTGTCACTGTATAACACCGGGGTACAGTACCGGTGGGGACGGGTCTGTCACTGTATAACACCGGGGTACGGTACCGGTGGGGACGGGTCTGTCACTGTATAACACCGGGGTACAGTACCGGTGGGGACGGGTCTGTCACTGTATAACACCGGGGTACGGTACCGGTGGGGACGGGTCTGTCAATAATAAACACCGGGGTACAGAACTGATGGGGACGGGTCTGTCACTGTATAACACTGGGGTACGGTACCGGTGGGGACGGGTCTGTCACTGTATAACACCGGGGTACGGTACCGGTGGGGACGGGTCTGTCAATAATAAACACCGGGGTACAGAACTGATGGGGACGGGTCTGTCACTGTATAACACTGGGGTACGGTACCGGTGGGGACGGGTCTGTCACTGTATAACACCGGGGTACGGTACCGGTGGGGACGGGTCTGTCACTGTATAACACCGGGGTACAGAACTGATGGGGACGGGTCTGTCACTGTATAACACCGGGGTACGGTACCGGTGGGGACGGGTCTGTCAGTAATAAACACCGGGGTACAGAACTGATGGGGACGGGTCTGTCACTGTATAACACTGGGGTACGGTACCGGTGGGGACGGGTCTGTCACTGTATAACACCGGGGTACGGTACCGGTGGGGACGGGTCTGTCAATAATAAACACCGGGGTACAGAACTGATGGGGACGGGTCTGTCTCTGTATAACACCGGGGTACGGTACCGGTGGGGACGGGTCTGTCACTGTATAACACCGGGGTACAGTACCGGTGGGGACGGGTCTGTCACTGTATAACACCCGGGTACGGTACCGGTGGGGACGGGTCTGTCACTGTATAACACCCGGGTACGGTACCGGTGGGGACGGGTCTGTCACTGTATAACACCGGGGTACAGTACCGGTGGGGACGGGTCTGTCACTGTATAACACCGGGGTACAGTACCGGTGGGGACGGGTCTGTCACTGTGTAACACTGGGGTACGGTACCGGTGGGGACGGGTCTGTCACTGTATAACACCGGGGTACGGTACCGGTGGGGACGGGTCTGTCACTGTATAACACCCGGGTACGGTACCGGTGGGGACGGGTCTGTCAGTGTATAACACCCGGGTACGGTACCGGATGGGACGGGTCTGTCACTGCAATAACACTGGGGTACAGTAGCAGTGGGGAAGGGTCTGTCACTGTATAACACCGGGGTACAGTACCGGTGGGGACGGGTCTGTCACTGTATAACGCCGGGGTGCGGTACCGGTGGGGACGGTTCTGTCACTGTATAACACTGGGGTACACAACTGATGGGGACGGTTCTGTCACTGTATAACACCGGGGTACGGTACCGGTGGGGACGGGTCTGTCACTGTATAACACCGGGTTACAGTACCGGTGGGGACGGATCTGTCACTGTATAACACTGGGGTACAGAACTGATGGGGACGGGTCTGTCACTGTATAACACCGGGGTGCGGTACCGGTGGGGACGGGTCCGTCACTGTGTAGCACCGGGGTACGGTACCGGTGGGGACGGGTCTGTCACTGTATAACACCCTGGTACGGTACCGGTGGGGACGGGTCTGTCACTGTATAACACCCGGGTACAGTACCGGTGGGGACGGGTCTGTCACTGTATAACACCGGGGTACAGTACCGGTGGGGACGGGTCTGTCACTGTATAACACTGGGGTACAGAACTGATGGGGACGGGTCTGTCACTGTATAACACCGGGGTACGGTACCGGTGGGGACGGGTCTGTCAATAATAAACACCGGGGTACAGAACTGATGGGGACGGGTCTGTCACTGTATAACACTGGGGTACGGTACCGGTGGGGACGGGTCTGTCACTGTATAACACCGGGGTACGGTACCGGTGGGGACGGGTCTGTCAATAATAAACACCGGGGTACAGAACTGATGGGGACGGGTCTGTCTCTGTATAACACCGGGGTGCGGTACCGGTGGGGACGGGTCTGTCAGTGTGTAACACCGGGGTACGGTACCGGTGGGGACGGGTCTGTCAGTGTGTAACACCGGGGTACGGTACCGGTGGGGACGGGTCTGTCACTGTATAACACCGGGGTACGGTACCGGTGGGGACGGGTCTGTCAGTGTATAACACCCGGGTACGGTACCGGTGGGGACGGGTCTGTCACTGCAATAACACTGGGGTACAGTAGCAGTGGGGAAGGGTCTGTCACTGTATAACACCGGGGTACAGTACCGGTGGGGACGGGTCTGTCACTGTGTAACACTGGGGTACAGTACTGGTGGGGACGGGTCTGTCTGTGTATAACACCCGGGTACGGTACCGGTGGGGACGGGTCTGTCACTGTATAACACCCGGGTACGGTACCGGTGGGGACGGGTCTGTCACTGTATAACACCGGGGTACAGTACCGGTGGGGACGGGTCTGTCACTGTATAACACCGGGGTACAGTACCGGTGGGGACGGGTCTGTCACTGTGTAACACTGGGGTACGGTACCGGTGGGGACGGGTCTGTCTGTGTATAACACCCGGTTACGGTACCGGTGGGGACGGGTCTGTCACTGTATAACACTGGGGTACAGTACCGGTGGGGATGGGTCTGTCACTGTATAACACCCGGGGAACAGTACCGGTGGGGAAGGGTCTGTCAGTGTATAACACCGGGGAACAGTACCAGTGGGGACGGGTCTGTCACTGTATAACACCGGGGTACAGTACCGGTGGGGAAGGGTCTGTCAGTGTATGACACCCAGGTACGGTACCGGTGGGGACGGGTCTGTCACTGTATAACACCGGGGTACGGTACCGGTGGGGACGGGTCTGTCACTGTATAACACCGGGGTACGGTACCGGTGGGGACGCGTCTGTCAGTGTATAACACCGGGGTACGGTACCGGTGGGGACGGGTCTGTCACTGTATAACACCGGGGTACGGTACCGGTGGGGACGGGTCTGTCAATAATAAACACCGGGGTACAGAACTGATGGGGACGGGTCTGTCTCTGTATAACACCGGGGTGCGGTACCGGTGGGGACGGGTCTGTCAGTGTGTAACACCGGGGTACGGTACCGGTGGGGACGGGTCTGTCACTGTATAACACCGGGGTACGGTACCGGTGGGGACGGGTCTGTCAGTGTATAACACCCGGGTACGGTACCGGTGGGGACGGGTCTGTCAGTGTATAACACCCGGGTACGGTACCGGATGGGACGGGTCTGTCACTGCAATAACACTGGGGTACAGTAGCAGTGGGGAAGGGTCTGTCACTGTATAACACCGGGGTACAGTACCGGTGGGGACGGGTCTGTCACTGTATAACGCCGGGGTGCGGTACCGGTGGGGACGGTTCTGTCACTGTATAACACCGGGGTACAGTACCGGTGGAAACGGGTCTGTCACTGTATAACACCGGGTTACAGTACCGGTGGGGACGGATCTGTCACTGTATAACACTGGGGTACAGAACTGATGGGGACGGGTCTGTCACTGTATAACACCGGGGTACGGTACCGGTGGGGACGGGTCTGTCAATAATAAACACCGGGGTACAGAACTGATGGGGACGGGTCTGTCACTGTATAACACTGGGGTACGGTACCGGTGGGGACGGGTCTGTCACTGTATAACACCGGGGTACGGTACCGGTGGGGACGGGTCTGTCAATAATAAACACCGGGGTACAGAACTGATGGGGACGGGTCTGTCTCTGTATAACACCGGGGTGCGGTACCGGTGGGGACGGGTCTGTCAGTGTGTAACACCGGGGTACGGTACCGGTGGGGACGGGTCTGTCAGTGTGTAACACCGGGGTACGGTACCGGTGGGGACGGGTCTGTCAGTGTATAACACCGGGGTACGGTACCGGTGGGGACGGGTCTGTCAGTGTATAACACCCGGGTACGGTACCGGTGGGGACGGGTCTGTCACTGCAATAACACTGGGGTACAGTAGCAGTGGGGAAGGGTCTGTCACTGTATAACACCGGGGTACAGTACCGGTGGGGACGGGTCTGTCACTGTGTAAGACTGGGGTACAGTACTGGTGGGGACGGGTCTGTCTGTGTATAACACCCGGGTACGGTACCGGTGGGGACGGGTCTGTCACTGTATAACACCCGGGTACGGTACCGGTGGGGACGGGTCTGTCACTGTATAACACCGGGGTACAGTACCGGTGGGGACGGGTCTGTCACTGTATAACACCGGGGTACAGTACCGGTGGGGACGGGTCTGTCACTGTGTAACACTGGGGTACGGTACCGGTGGGGACGGGTCTGTCTGTGTATAACACCCGGTTACGGTACCGGTGGGGACGGGTCTGTCACTGTATAACACTGGGGTACAGTACCGGTGGGGATGGGTCTGTCACTGTATAACACCCGGGGAACAGTACCGGTGGGGAAGGGTCTGTCAGTGTATAACACCGGGGAACAGTACCAGTGGGGAAGGGTCTGTCACTGTATAACACCGGGGTACAGTACCGGTGGGGAAGGGTCTGTCAGTGTATGACACCCAGGTACAGTACCGGTGGGGACGGGTCTGTCACTGTATAACACCGGGGTACGGTACCGGTGGGGACGGGTCTGTCACTGTATAACACCGGGGTACGGTACCGGTGGGGACGGGTCTGTCAGTGTATAACACCGGGGTACGGTACCGGTGGGGACGGGTCTGTCACTGTATAACACCGGGGTACGGTACCGGTGGGGACGGGTCTGTCAATAATAAACACCGGGGTACAGAACTGATGGGGACGGGTCTGTCTCTGTATAACACCGGGGTGCGGTACCGGTGGGGACGGGTCTGTCAGTGTGTAACACCGGGGTACGGTACCGGTGGGGACGGGTCTGTCACTGTATAACACCGGGGTACGGTACCAGTGGGGACGGGTCTGTCAGTGTATAACACCCGGGTACGGTACCGGTGGGGACGGGTCTGTCAGTGTATAACACCCGGGTACGGTACCGGATGGGACGGGTCTGTCACTGCAATAACACTGGGGTACAGTAGCAGTGGGGAAGGGTCTGTCACTGTATAACACCGGGGTACGGTACCGGTGGGGACGGGTCTGTCAGTGTATAACATCCGGGTACGGTACCGGTGTGGACGGGTCTGTCACTGTATAACACCCGGGTACAGTACCGGTGGGGACGGGTCTGTCACTGTATAACACCGGGTTACAGTACCGGTGGGGACGGATCGGTCACTGTATAACACTGGGGTACAGAACTGATGGGGACGGTTCTGTCACTGTATAACACCGGGGTACGGTACCGGTGGGGACGGGTCTGTCACTGTATAACACTGGGGTACGGTACCGGTGGGGAAGGGTCTGTCACTGTATAACACCGGGGTACAGTACCGGTGGGGACGGGTCTGTCACTGTGTAACACTGGGGTACGGTGCCGGTGGGGATGGGTCTGTCTGTGTATAACACCCGGGTACGGTACCGGTGGGGACGGGTCTGTCACTGTATGACACCCGGGTACGGTACCGGTGTGGGGACGGGTCTGTCACTGTATAACGCCGGGGTACGGTACCGGTGGGGACGGGTCCGTCACTGTGTAACACCGGGGTGCGGTACCGGTGGGGACGGGTCCGTCACTGTGTAGCACCGGGGTACAGTACCGGTGGGGACGGGTCTGTCAGTGTATAACACCCTGGTACGGTACCGGTGGGGACGGGTCTGTCACTGTATAACACCGGGTTACAGTACCGGTGGGGACGGGTCTGTCACTGTATAACACTGGGGTACAGAACTGATGGGGACGGGTCTGTCACTGTATAACACCGGGGTACGGTACCGGTGGGGACGGGTCTGTCAATAATAAACACCGGGGTACAGAACTGATGGGGACGGGTCTGTCACTGTATAACACTGGGGTACGGTACCGGTGGGGACGGGTCTGTCACTGTATAACACCGGGGTACGGTACCGGTGGGGACGGGTCTGTCAATAATAAACACCGGGGTACAGAACTGATGGGGACGGGTCTGTCTCTGTATAACACCGGGGTGCGGTACCGGTGGGGACGGGTCTGTCAGTGTGTAACACCGGGGTACGGTACCGGTGGGGACGGGTCTGTCACTGTATAACACCGGGGTACGGTACCGGTGGGGACGGGTCTGTCACTGTATAACACCGGGGTACGGTACCGGTGGGGACGGGTCTGTCAATAATAAACACCGGGGTACAGAACTGATGGGGACGGGTCTGTCTCTGTATAACACCGGGGTGCGGTACCGGTGGGGACGGGTCTGTCAGTGTGTAACACCGGGGTACGGTACCGGTGGGGACGGGTCTGTCACTGTATAACACCGGGGTACGGTACCGGTGGGGACGGGTCTGTCACTGTATAACACCGGGGTACGGTACCGGTGGGGACGGGTCTGTCAGTGTATAACACCCGGGTACGGTACCGGTGGGGACGGGTCTGTCAGTGTATAACACCCGGGTACGGTACCGGATGGGACGGGTCTGTCACTGCAATAACACTGGGGTACAGTAGCAGTGGGGAAGGGTCTGTCACTGTATAACACCGGGGTACAGTACCGGTGGGGACGGGTCTGTCACTGTATAACGCCGGGGTGCGGTACCGGTGGGGACGGTTCTGTCACTGTATAACGCCGGGGTACAGTACCGGTGGGGACGGGTCTGTCACTGTATAACACCGGGGTGCGGTACCGGTGGGGACGGGTCCGTCACTGTGTAGCACCGGGATACGGTACCGGTGGGGACGGGTCCGTCAGTGTATAACACCCTGGTACGGTACCGGTGGGGACGGGTCTGTCACTGTATAACACCCGGGTACAGTACCGGTGGAGACGGGTCTGTCACTGTATAACACCGGGTTACAGTACCGGTGGGGACGGATCTGTCACTGTATAACACTGGGGTACAGAACTGATGGGGACGGGTCTGTCACTGTATAACACCGGGGTACGGTACCGGTGGGGACGGGTCTGTCAATAATAAACACCGGGGTACAGAACTGATGGGGACGGGTCTGTCACTGTATAACACTGGGGTACGGTACCGGTGGGGACGGGTCTGTCACTGTATAACACCGGGGTACGGTACTGGTGGGGTCGGGTCTGTCAATAATAAACACCGGGGTACAGAACTGATGGGGACGGGTCTGTCTCTGTATAACCCCGGGGTGCGGTACCGGTGGGGACGGGTCTGTCAGTGTGTAACACCGGGGTACGGTACCGGTGGGGACGGGTCTGTCAGTGTGTAACACCGGGGTACGGTACCGGTGGGGACGGGTCTGTCAGTGTATAACACCGGGGTACGGTACCGGTGGGGACGGGTCTGTCAGTGTATAACACCCGGGTACGGTACCGGTGGGGACGGGTCTGTCACTGTATAACACTGGGGTACAGTACCGGTGGGGACGGGTCTGTCACTGTATAACACCGGGGTACAGTACCGGTGGGGACGGGTCTGTCACTGTGTAACACTGGGGTACAGTACCGGTGGGGACGGGTCTGTCTGTGTATAACACCCGGGTACGGTACCGGTGGGGACGGGTCTGTCACTGTATAACACCGGGGTACAGTACCGGTGGGGACGGGTCTGTCACTGTATAACACCGGGGTACAGTACCGGTGGGGACGGGTCTGTCACTGTATAACACCCGGGGAACAGTACCGGTGGGGAAGGGTCTGTCAGTGTATAACACCGGGGAACAGTACCAGTGGGGAAGGGTCTGTCACTGTATAACACCGGGGTACCGTACCGGTGGGGAAGGGTCTGTCAGTGTATGACACCCAGGTACGGTACCGGTGGGGACGGGTCTGTCACTGTATAACACCGGGGTACGGTACCGGTGGGGACGGGTCTGTCACTGTATAACACCGGGGTACGGTACCGGTGGGGACGGGTCTGTCACTGTATAACACCGGGGTACGGTACCGGTGGGGACGGGTCTGTCAATAATAAACACCGGGGTACAGAACTGATGGGGATGGGTCTGTCTCTGTATAACACCGGGGTGCGGTACCGGTGGGGACGGGTCTGTCAGTGTGTAACACCGGGGTACGGTACCGGTGGGGACGGGTCTGTCACTGTATAACACCGGGGTACGGTACCGGTGGGGACGGGTCTGTCACTGTATAACACCGGGGTACGGTACCGGTGGGGACGGGTCTGTCAGTGTATAACACCCGGGTACGGTACCGGTGGGGACGGGTCTGTCAGTGTATAACACCCGGGTACGGTACCGGATGGGACGGGTCTGTCACTGCAATAACACTGGGGTACAGTAGCAGTGGGGAAGGGTCTGTCACTGTATAACACCGGGGTACAGTACCGGTGGGGACGGGTCTGTCACTGTATAACGCCGGGGTGCGGTACCGGTGGGGACGGTTCTGTCACTGTATAACACCGGGGTACAGTACCGGTGGGGACGGGTCTGTCACTGTATAACACCGGGGTGCGGTACCGGTGGGGACGGGTCCGTCACTGTGTAGCACCGGGATACGGTACCGGTGGGGACGGGTCCGTCAGTGTATAACACCCTGGTACGGTACCGGTGGGGACGGGTCTGTCACTGTATAACACCCGGGTACAGTACCGGTGGTGACGGGTCTGTCACTGTATAACACCGGGTTACAGTACCGGTGGGGACGGATCTGTCACTGTATAACACTGGGGTACAGAACTGATGGGGACGGGTCTGTCAATAATAAACACCGGGGTACAGAACTGATGGGGACTGGTCTGTCACTGTATAACACTGGGGTACGGTACCGGTGGGGACGGGTCTGTCACTGTATAACACCGGGGTACGGTACCGGTGGGGACGGGTCTGTCAATAATAAACACCGGGGTACAGAACTGATGGGGACGGGTCTGTCTCTGTATAACACCGGGGTGCGGTACCGGTGGGGACGGGTCTGTCAGTGTGTAACACCGGGGTACGGTACCGGTGGGGTACCGTGGGACTGGTCTGTCAGTGTATAACACCGGGGTACGGTACCGGTGGGGACGGGTCTGTCAGTGTATAACACCGGGGTACGGTACCGGTGGGGACGGGTCTGTCAGTGTATAACACCCGGGTACGGTACCGGTGGGGACGGGTCTGTCACTGCAATAACACTGGGGTACAGTAGCAGTGGGGACGGGTCTGTCACTGTATAACACCGGGGTACAGTACCGGTGGGGACGGGTCTGTCACTGTGTAACACTGGGGTACAGTACTGGTGGGGACGGGTCTGTCTGTGTATAACACCCGGGTACGGTACCGGTGGGGACGGGTCTGTCACTGTATAACACCCGGGTACGGTACCGGTGGGGACGGGTCTGTCACTGTATAACACCGGGGTACAGTACCGGTGGGGACGGGTCTGTCACTGTATAACACCGGGGTACAGTACCGGTGGGGACGGGTCTGTCACTGTGTAACACTGGGGTACGGTACCGGTGGGGACGGGTCTGTCTGTGTATAACACCCGGTTACGGTACCGGTGGGGACGGGTCTGTCACTGTATAACACTGGGGTACAGTACCGGTGGGGATGGGTCTGTCACTGTATAACACCCGGGGAACAGTACCGGTGGGGACGGGTCTGTCAGTGTATAACACCGGGGAACAGTACCAGTGGGGACGGGTCTGTCACTGTATAACACCGGGGTACCGTACCGGTGGGGAAGGGTCTGTCAGTGTATGACACCCAGGTACGGTACCGGTGGGGACGGGTCTGTCACTGTATAACACCGGGGTACGGTACCGGTGGGGACGGGTCTGTCAGTGTATAACACCGGGGTACGGTACCGGTGGGGACGGGTCTGTCAATAATAAACACCGGGGTACAGAACTGATGGGGACGGGTCTGTCTCTGTATAACACCGGGGTGCGGTACCGGTGGGGACGGGTCTGTCAGTGTGTATCACCGGGGTACGGTACCGGTGGGGACGGGTCTGTCAGTGTATAACACCGGGGTACGGTACCGGTGGGGACGGGTCTGTCAGTGTATAACACCCGGGTACGGTACCGGTGGGGACGGGTCTGTCAGTGTATAACACCCGGGTACGGTACCGGATGGGACGGGTCTGTCACTGCAATAACACTGGGGTACAGTAGCAGTGGGGAAGGGTCTGTCACTGTATAACACCGGGGTACAGTACCGGTGGGGACGGGTCTGTCACTGTATAACGCCGGGGTGCGGTACCGGTGGGGACGGTTCTGTCACTGTATAACACCGGGGTACAGTACCGGTGGAGACGGGTCTGTCACTGTATAACACCGGGGTACAGTACCGGTGGGGACGGGTCTGTCACTGTGTAACACTGGGGTACAGAACTGATGTGGACGGGTCTGTCACTGTATAACACCGGGGTACGGTACCGGTGGGGACGGGTCTGTCAATAATAAACACCGGGGTACAGAA
Source organism: Mobula hypostoma (assembly GCF_963921235.1). Taxonomy (NCBI): domain Eukaryota; kingdom Metazoa; phylum Chordata; class Chondrichthyes; order Myliobatiformes; family Myliobatidae; genus Mobula; species Mobula hypostoma. Next base: position 4,350,501 of record NC_086102.1, on the reverse strand, counting down.
CTGATGGGGACGGGTCTGTCACTGTATAACACTGGGGTACGGTACCGGTGGGGACGGGTCTGTCACTGTATAACACCGGGGTACGGTACCGGTGGGGACGGGTCTGTCAATAATAAACACCGGGGTACAGAACTGATGGGGACGGGTCTGTCACTGTATAACACTGGGGCACGGTACCGGTGGGGACGGGTCTGTCACTGTATAACACTGGGGTACGGTACCGGTGGGGACGGGTCTGTCACTGTATAACACCGGGGTACGGTACCGGTGGGGACGGGTCTGTCAATAATAAACACCGGGGTACAGAACTGATGGGGACGGGTCTGTCTCTGTTTCACACCGGGGTGCGGTACCGGTGGGGACGGGTCTGTCAGTGTGTGACACCGGGGTACGGTACCGGTGGGGACGGGTCTGTCACTGTATAACACCGGGGTACGGTACCGGTGGGGACGGGTCTGTCAGTGTATAACACCCGGGTACGGTACCGGTGGGGACGGGTCTGTCACTGCAATAACATTGGGGTACAGTAGCAGTGGGGAAGGGTCTGTCACTGTATAACACCGGGGTACAGTACCGGTGGGGACGGGTCTGTCACTGTGTAACACTGGGGTACAGTACTGGTGGGGACGGGTCTGTCTGTGTATAACACCCGGGTACGGTACCGGTGGGGACGGGTCTGTCACTGTATAACACCCGGGTACGGTACCGGTGGGGACGGGTCTGTCACTGTATAACACCGGGGTACAGTACCGGTGGGGACGGGTCTGTCACTGTATAACACCGGGGTACAGTACCGGTGGGGACGGGTCTGTCACTGTGTAACACTGGGGTACGGTACCGGTGGGGACGGGTCTGTCTGTGTATAACACCCGGTTACGGTACCGGTGGGGACGGGTCTGTCACTGTATAACACTGGGGTACAGTACCGGTGGGGATGGGTCTGTCACTGTATAACACCCGGGGAACAGTACCGGTGGGGAAGGGTCTGTCAGTGTATAACACCGGGGAACAGTACCAGTGGGGACGGGTCTGTCACTGTATAACACCGGGGTACAGTACCGGTGGGGAAGGGTCTGTCAGTGTATGACACCCAGGTACGGTACTGGTGGGGACGGGTCTGTCACTGTATAACACCGGGGTACGGTACCGGTGGGGACGGGTCTGTCACTGTATAACACCGGGGTACGGTACCGGTGGGGACGGGTCTGTCAGTGTATAACACCGGGGTACGGTACCGGTGGGGACGGGTCTGTCACTGTATAACACCGGGGTACGGTACCGGTGGGGACGGGTCTGTCAATGATAAACACCGGGGTACAGAACTGATGGGGACGGGTCTGTCTCTGTATAACACCGGGGTGCGGTACCGGTGGGGACGGGTCTGTCAGTGTGTAACACCGGGGTACGGTACCGGTGGGGACGGGTCTGTCACTGTATAACACCGGGGTACGGTACCGGTGGGGACGGGTCTGTCAGTGTATAACACCCGGGTACGGTACCGGTGGGGACGGGTCTGTCAGTGTATAACACCCGGGTACGGTACCGGATGGGACGGGTCTGTCACTGCAATAACACTGGGGTACAGTAGCAGTGGGGAAGGGTCTGTCACTGTATAACACCGGGGTACAGTACCGGTGGGGACGGGTCTGTCACTGTATAACGCCGGGGTGCGGTACCGGTGGGGACGGTTCTGTCACTGTATAACACCGGGGTACAGTACCGGTGGAGACGGGTCTGTCACTGTATAACACCGGGTTACAGTACCGGTGGGGACGGATCTGTCACTGTATAACACTGGGGTACAGAACTGATGTGGACGGGTCTGTCACTGTATAACACCGGGGTACGGTACCGGTGGGGACGGGTCTGTCAATAATAAACACCGGGGTACAGAACTGATGGGGACGGGTCTGTCACTGTATAACACTGGGGTACAGTACCGGTGGGGACGGGTCTGTCACTGTATAACACCGGGGTACGGTACCGGTGGGGTCGGGTCTGTCAATAATAAACACCGGGGTACAGAACTGATGGGGACGGGTCTGTCTCTGTATAACACCGGGGTGCGGTACCGGTGGGGACGGGTCTGTCAGTGTGTAACACCGGGGTACGGTACCGGTGGGGACGGGTCTGTCACTGTATAACACCGGGGTACGGTACCGGTGGGGACGGGTCTGTCAGTGTATAACACCGGGGTACGGTACCGGTGGGGACGGGTCTGTCAGTGTGTAACACCGGGGTACGGTACCGGTGGGGACGGGTCTGTCACTGTATAACACCGGGGTACGGTACCGGTGGGGACGGGTCTGTCAGTGTATAACACCCGGGTACGGTACCGGTGGGGACGGGTCTGTCACTGCAATAACACTGGGGTACAGTAGCAGTGGGGAAGTGTCTGTCACTGTATAACACCGGGGTACAGTACCGGTGGGGACGGGTCTGTCACTGTGTAACACTGGGGTACAGTACAGGTGGGGACGGGTCTGTCTGTGTATAACACCCGGGTACGGTACCGGTGGGGACGGGTCTGTCACTGTATAACACCCGGGTACGGTACCGGTGGGGACGGGTCTGTCACTGTATAACACCGGGGTACAGTACCGGTGGGGACGGGTCTGTCACTGTGTAACACTGGGGTACGGTACCGGTGGGGACGGGTCTGTCTGTGTATAACACCCGGTTACGGTACCGGTGGGGACGGGTCTGTCACTGTATAACACTGGGGTACAGTACCGGTGGGGATGGGTCTGTCACTGTATAACACCGGGGAACAGTACCAGTGGGGACGGGTCTGTCACTGTATAACACCGGGGTACAGTACCGGTGGGGAAGGGTCTGTCAGTGTATGACACCCAGGTACGGTACCGGTGGGGACGGGTCTGTCACTGTATAACACCGGGGTACGGTACCGGTGAGGACGGGTCTGTCACTGTATAACACTGGGGTAAGGTACAGGTGGGGATGGGTCTGTCACTGTGTAACACCGGGGTACGGTACCGGTGGGGACGGGTCTGTCACTGTATAACACCGGGGTACGGTACCGGTGGGGACGGGTCTGTCAGTGTATAACATCCGGGTACGGTACCGGTGTGGATGGGTCTGTCAGTGTATAACACTGGGGTACAGTACCGGTGGGGAAGGGTCTGTCACTGTATAACACCGGGGTACAGTACCGGTGGGGACGGGTCTGTCACTGTGTAACACTGGGGTACGGTACCGGTTTTTACGGGTCTGTCTGTGTATAACACCCGGGTACGGTACCGGTGGGGACGGGTCTGTCACTGTATAACACCGGGGTACAGTCCCGGTGGGGACGGGTCTGTCACTGTATAACACCGGGGTACAGTACCGGTGGGGACGGGTCTGTCACTGTGTAACACTGGGGTACGGTACCGGTGGGGACGGGTCTGTCTGTGTATAACACCCGGGTACGGTACCGGTGGGGACGGGTCTGTCACTGTATAACACTGGGGTACGGTACCGGTGGGGATGGGTCTGTCACTGTATAACACTGGGGTACGGTACCGGTGGGGATGGGTCTGTCACTGTATAACACCGGGGTACAGTACCGGTGGGGAAGGGTCTGTCAGTGTATCACACCCGGGTACGGTACCGGTGGGGTCGGGTCTGTCACTGTGTAACACCGGGGTACGGTACCGGTGGGGACGGGTCTGTCACTGTACAACACTGGGGTACGGTACCGGTGGGGACGGGTCTGTCACTGTATAACACTGGGGTATGGTACCGGTAGGGATGAGTCTGTCGCTGTATAACACTGGTACGGTACCGGTGGGGACGGGTCTGTCACTGTGTAACACCGGGGTGCGGTACCGCTGGGGACGGGTCTGTCAGTGTATAACACCGGGGTGCGTTACCGGTGGGGACGGGTCTGTCACTGTATAACACCGGGGCGCGGTTCCGGTGGGGACGGGTCTGTCAATGGTCTAACGCCGGGGTACGGTACCGGTGGGGACGGTCTGTCACTGTATAACACCGGGGTATGGTACCGGTGTGGATGGGTCTGTCACCGTATAACACCAGGGTACAGTACCGGTGAGGACGGGTCTGTCACTGTATAACACCGGGGTACGGGACCGGTGGGGACGGGTCTGTCGCTATATAACACTGGGGTACGGTACTGGTGGGGACGGGTCTGTCACTGTGTAACACCGGGGTACGGTATCGGTGGGGACGGGTCTGTTACTGTGTGACACCGGGGTACAGTACCGGTGGGGACGGGTCTGTCGCTATATAACACTGGGGTATGGTACTGGTGGGGACGGGTCTGTCACTGTATAAGACCCGGGTACAGTACCGGTGGGGACGGGTCTGTCGCTGTGTAACACCGGGGTGCGGTACCGGTGGGGACGGGTCTGTCACTGTGTAACACCGGGGTACGGTACCAGTGGGGACGGGTCTGTCAGTGTGTAACACCGGAGTACGGTACCGGTGGGGACGGGTCTGTCACTGTGTAACACTGGGGTACGGTACCGGTGGGGACGGGTCCGTCACTGTGTAACACCGGGGTGCGGTACCGGTGGGGACGGGTCTGTCACTGTGTAACACCGGGGTACGGTACCGGTGGGGACGGGTCTGTTCACTGTGAAATTTTAGTTTGAAGACGGGGGTTGGTGTTTCCTGGGTGCTGTCAGATAAGGATCGTGTCATGGCTTTCAGTAACTCTGAAAGTGATCAATCAAGTCAGGCCTGGCGTCAGAATAGCTGACTTTGATGGTGCCTGTGAGGCTGTTGTGTAACTGTGGGGAAGCGTTTATTTTCCTCTGTGCAGGTGGATTGTAAACCAGCACAGCAGTGAAACTGCCCACCGCCCCTCCTGCACCAGCCTGGTGACTATGAAGTGGATGTGTACAGGGTGGCTGGGGCTATGATGACGGATCCCTCCCACTCTGTTCACAAACAGGGGAACAGTGCCCTTTACTTCCTCTGCAGTCCTTTTCGTGTCCACTCAGCAATTTCTTCATTCATTCCTTTCGTTTATTTTGCTAAGAAGTCCGATTTGAGAATCAGGTTTATTATCACCGGCATGTGTCGTGAAATTTGTTAGCAGCAGCAGTTCAATACAATACATAATATAGAGGGGAAAAAAAAAATCATAATAATAAATAAATAAGGAAATCACTTAGAGTATACATATATTGAATAGATTAAAAGTCGTGCAAATAGCAGAAATAATATATATTAAAAAAGTGAGGTGCTCATGGGTTCAAAGTCCATTTAGGAATCGGATGGCCGAGGGGAAGAAGCTGTTCCTGAATCGCTGAGTGTGTGCCTTCAGGCTTCTGTATCTCCTACCTGATGGTAACAGTGAGAAAAGGACATGCCCTGGGTGCTGGAGGTCCTTAATAATGGACACTGCCTTTCTGAGACACCGCTCCCTGAAGATGTTCAGGGTACTTTGTAGGCTTGTGCCCAAGATGGAGCTGACTAGATTTATAATCCTTTGCAGCTTCTTTCGGTCCTGTGCAGTAGTCCCTCCATACCAGACAGTGATGCAGCCTGTCAGAATGCTCTCCATGGTACAACTATAGAAGTTTTTGAGTGTATTTGTTGGCATGTCAAACCTCTTCAAACTCCTAATGAAGTATAGTCTCTGTCTTGCCTTCTTTATAACTACATCAATACGTTAGGACCAGGTTAGATCCTCAGAGATCTTGACACCCAGGAACTTGAAGCTGCTCACTCTCTCCACTTCTGATCCCTCTATGTGGATTGGTATGTGTTCCTTCGTCTTACCCTTCCTGAAGTCCACAGTCAGCTCTTTCACCTTACTGACGTTGAGTGCCAGGTTGTTGCTGTGGCACCATTCACTAGTTGGCATATCTCACTCCTGTACGCCCTCTCGTCACCACCCGAGATTCTACCAACAATGGTTGTATCGTCGGCAAATTTATAGATGGAATTTGAGCTATGCCTAGCTACACAGTCAGGGGTATAGAGAGAGTAGAGCGCACACCCCAGAGGTGCACCAGTGTTGATTGTCAGTGAAGAGGATATGTTATCACCAATCCGCACAGATTGTGGTCTTCAGCTTAGGAATTCGAGGATCTAACTGCAGAGGGAGGTACAGAGGCCCAGGTTCTGCAACTTCTCAGTCAGCATTGTGAGAATGATGGTGTTAAATGCTGAACTAAAGTCGATGAACAGCATCCTGACATGGGTATTTGTGTTGTCCATGTGAAGAGCCATTAAGGTTGCATCTGCCGTTGACCTATTGTGACAATAGGCAAATTGCAGTGGATCCAGGTCCTTGTGTTCATTCTGAAGCCTTTTGGAAGTTCATATTTAATTTTAATTTTGGTTTGAGATTCAGCGTGGTTTCAGGCCCTCCCTGCCCAATTCCACCCGCACTGCCCAATTACACCTACTCTAGACATGACAATAACATGATAATTGTGCTTTGATTGGTACCGCCTCCCCCACCCCGCCATCTGTACCGACCAGCTACTGTGGTGGTGCTTCAGGTCCTGCAGACCTGAGAACCCGTCCCCTAAGACTTGCCCCTTACCCTCCTCTTTTCCTCTCTTACCATTAGCTCTGACCTCTGGGAGTTTAGTAAAGATCCTCTTCGATGTTGTTGCTCTGTTGGAGAATAGGTGGTCAATTAGAATGTGGTAATAGCAATGGCTCCTCAACATTTGCATGTTTTTGGTGAGTTTTCTACTCAGTGTATGCCTGAGACAATGTAACAGACTCTTGGACATAACATTGCTCCTTGCTGCATTTCACCACTCTCTTCCGCTGTCTTAAAAGCTTCTTATCTGTCAGGAGGTTGTGTGTTCAGGAGGACTGTTCCTCTGAGTGTACTTGCTGGAGTTTAAAAAGGGGAATCCCATTGAGTCTGTCGAGTATTGAAAAGCCTGGATGAAGTGGATGTGGAGAGTTTCCTGTTGTGCGAGAGTCTTGGATCAGAGGGCACAGCCTCAGAATAGAGGGGCGTCCATTTAGAACAGAGGTGAGGAGGAATTTCTTTAGCCAGAGGATGGTGAATCTGTGGAATTCTTTGCCACAGATGGCTGTGGAGGCCAAGTCGTTGGGTATATTTCGAGTGGAGATTGACAGGTTCTTGATTAATCAAGGCTTCAAAGTTTATGGGGAAAAAGCAGGAGAATGGGGTTCGGAGGGAAAATAATTCAGATATGATTGAATGGTGGAGCAGTCTCATTGGGCCGAATGGCCTAATTCTGCTCATATGTCTTATGATCACATTGCCAAGTTTAATACATCTCTCCAGTAAACAGAAGGGATTCTGCAGATGATGGAAATCTAGAGTAACATACACACTCGGCAGATGGAGTTCAACCCAGATAGGTGTGAAGTGGTTCATTTCAAAAGGTCCAATTTGAAGACAGAATATAATATTAATGGTCAGCCTCTTGGCAGTGTGGAGGATCGGTGAGATCTTGGGATCCCTGTCCATAGGACACTCAAAGCTGCTGCGCAGGTTGACAGTGTTGTTAAGAAGGCGTGTGGTGTGTTGGCATTCATCAACCGGGGGATTGAGTTCAAGAGGCGTGACGTAATGTTACAGCTATATATGACCTTGGTCAGATCCCACTTGGAGTACTGTGTTCAGTTCTGGTCACCCCACTACAGGAAGGATGTGGATGCAACAGAGAAAGTGCAGAGATTTACAAGGATGTAAACCTGTCCGCAAGAATATTGGCCCTCTTGGATTCAAGGTCCCTTTTATACAGGTCACGCCTGCCCCAGAAAAGGTCCCAATTATCTAGAAAACTACAGAAAGGATGTTGGAAACCATAGAAAGGGTGCAGAGGAGATTTACAAGGATGTTGCCTGGATTGGAGAGCGTGCCTTATGAGAATAGGTTGAGTGAACTTGGCCTTTTCTGCTTGGAGGTGTATAAGATGATGAGGGGCATTGATCGTGTGGATAGCCAGAGGCTTTTCCCCAGGGCTGAAATGGCTAGCATGAGAGGGCATAGTTTTAAGGTGCTTGGAAATAGGTACAGAGGGGATGTCAGGAGTAAGTTTTTCACACAGAGAGTGGTGGGTATGTGGAATGCACTGCCAGCGAAGGTGGTGGAGCCGGATACAATAGGGTCTTTTAAGAGCCTCTTAGGTAGATACATGGAGCTTAGAAAAACAGAGGGCTATGCAATAGGCAAATTGTAGGCAGTTTCTAGAGTAGTTTGCATGGTCGACACAACATTGTGGGCTAAAAGGCCTGTAATGTGCTGTAGATTCCTATGTTCTATGTTCACAATGCTGGAGAAACTCAGCAGGTCAGGCAACATCTATGGAGTCATGATGTCCTGGTCCTGATGAAGGGTCTCTGCCTGAAACCTTGACTCTTTGTTGCTCTCCGTAGATGCTGCCTCAGCTGCTGAGTTTCTCCAACGTTTTGTGTGTGTTGCTCTGCAGTACTCCAATGCTGTCCAGACAAGGCTTTCTGTCTCATTGGGCAGAAGATGCAAAAGTCTCTTAGCATGTCCCACCAGGCACAAGGCCAACTATCAGTCTGCTCCCTGGTATAAGATGAACCCTTGACTTCACATGCTACCTCGTTATGACTTTGCAACTCACTGTTTACCTGCATTGTACCATTGAGTACATCTGCACAGAGTTGTCACAGGAAAGCAGCATCCATCATCATACACCCCCACCATCCAGGACATGCCCCCTTTTTGCTGCTGCCATCACGAAGAAGCTACAGGAGCCTCAGGACTCTCACCACCAGGTTGAGGAACAGTTATTACCCCTCAAGCATCAGGGTCCTGAACCAGAGGAGATAACTTCACTCAACTTCACTTGCCCATCCCTGAACTGTCCACAACCTATGGGCTCACTTTCAAGGACTCTTTAGTCTTCATCTCAGGTTCTTGATGTTTTTTTGCTTATTTATTTATTATTATTTCTTTTTATCTTTTGTATTTGCATAGTTTGTTGTCTTTTGCACACTGGTTGTTGGGTGCAGTCTTTCACTGATTCTATTATGGTTCTTGGATGTATTCTGTATGCCCGCAAGCAAATGAATCTCAGAGTTGTATATGGTGACATATATGTACTTTGATAATAAATTTACTTTGAACTTTGCACTGCACTTTCTGTGTAGCTGTTACACTTTATTCTGCATTGTCATTAATTTCCTGTGTTCTGCCTCAATGCAGTGTGTAATGAACTGATCTGCATGAACACTACGCAAGACAAGTTTTTCATAATATCTCACTACATGTGACAATAGTTCAACATTCAAAATAAATTTATTGTCGAAGTACATACATGTCACCATATGCTACCTTGAGATTAATTTTCTTGTGGCATACTCAGTAAGTATAAACAAACATGCAAGCAATAAATATCGAGACCATGAGATGGAGTCCCTGAAAGTGAGTCTATATTGTTAGAACATTTCAGTGATGGGGTGAGTGAAGTTATCCCCGCTGGTTCAAGAGCTTGATGGTTGAGGGGTGATCACTGTTCCTGAACTTGGTGGTGTGGGACCTGAGGCTCTTGTATCTCCTTCCTGATGGCAGCAGTGAGGAGAGAGCATGTCCTTTATAATAGATGCTGCTTTTTGTGACAGCTCTCGAAGTAGATGTCGTCAGTGGTGGGGAGGGCTTTACCCACGATGGACTGGGCTATATCTACTATTTTTTGTTGGCTTTCAGTAATAAACCAATTTACTAATTTGTCCCGAGTGACTGGGTAGAGCTATGTCTGAGGTGTAAGATGCTCCCTCCCTCCATTAGCCTACAGGTGGTGGGGTGGCGATGGAGATGTAAGGCACTCCTTCCCTCCGCTCGCCTGCACGTCACCCTTGTGCGAGGTGTAGCACTCGCTTACCCTCAGATCAGGGGCATGGGAGCAGGGGGTGGATGGTTGAATGAGCAGCTGGTTCATATCACAAGTCCTGGTTATGTGACCACTGACACCAGGCAGACAATCTCTGAAGAGTATTGATAATGGCTGGGGTCACCCATCTTGTAAAGACACTGCTCAGAAGAAGGCAATGGCAAACCAGTTCAGTAGAAATCTGACAAAAACATTCATGGTCATGAGATCATGATCGCCCACGTCATATGGCACAGCACATACTGATGATGATGATAAAGCAGAAAGAACACAATAAATATAATATAAAAGTGAGCCCATAAAACACAATATGCAAAAAAACTATTGATTGTCACCCTATATGCATAAGATTAGTTTCAACTCTGGCTGCCTACTCTATTCCTCTCATAACCTTGTAAACCTCTCTCAGATCTCCCCTCCACCCTCTGCCACTCCAGAGAAGACAACCCGAGTTTGTCCAACCTCTCGTTATAGTACATGAACTCTAATTTAGGCAACATCCTGGTAAACTTCTCTGCACCCTCTCCAGAGCCTCAACACCCTTCCTGTCATGGGGGGACCACAACTAAATGCAATACTCCAAATGTGGTGTAACCAGAGTTTGATAAAGCTGCAACATAACTCTTGATTCTTGAACTCGATGCCTCAAATTATAAAGGCAAGCATCTCGTATGCCTTCTTTACCACTCTGTCTCACTATCTGAACAGCATGTTTCCTCTAGTGGAGGAATCGAAGACCAGAGGGCACAGCGTCAGAACAGATGGACATACATTTAGTACAGAGCTGAGGGGGAATTTCTTTAGCCGGGGGCTGGTGAATCTCTCGAATTCATTGCCGCAGATGGCTGTGAAGGCCAAGTCATTTGGTGTATTTAAAGTGGAGGTTGATAGGTTCTTGATTAGTCAGAGTGTCAAAGCTTATGGGGAGAAGACTCCCCTCCAACCCCCTTCCAATCACCCTCCTCTCCCCCTTCTTACCCCCTCCGCCCCCTTCTTACCCCTCCGCCCCCTTCTTACCCCTCCGCCTCCTTCCCCCCTCTGCCCCCTTCCCCCCTCTGCCCCCCTTCCCCCCTCTGCCCCCTTCCCCCCTCTGCCCCCCTTCCCCCCTCTGCCCCCCTTCCCCCCTTCTCTCCCCTCCTTCCCCCCTCCTTCCCCCCTCCTTCCCCCCTCCTTCCCCCCCTCCTTCCCCCCCTCCTTCCCCCCTCCTTCCCCCCCTCCTTCCCCCCCTCCTTCCCCCCCTCCTTCCCCCCCTCCTTCCCCCTTCCTTTCCCCCTCCTTCCCCTCTTCTCCCCCTCCTCTCCCTCCCCCCATGGTCCTGCTATGGTTGTCACCCACCGTGTGCTTCCGGAGTGCTGTGGAGCTGGTGTAGGGACGTGCACTCACTGGGTTCTGTCCACCGTTTGCTCTCACGGCTTGTCTGTGCTGCGATCAGGTTGAACGGAGTTACTACGTTGAACTTCTGGGTTGTGGACGGCTGGGAGCCGTGGGTCACTCACACTGTTTCAGGTTCATGGTGGGTTTCTGATGAATTCATCCACCATGCTGATAGAGATCTGTGATGTCACAGGGCCAGGCCCTGCTCACCCAACACGCTGAGCTGACACTGCAGATTTGCTAGTTGGATATGTTACTCCTCTCAATATCTGTCTTCCTTTTGGACTCATCTGGGGGCAAGCAACACAGTCTCTATTCTTGAAATACTGGAGCTGTGCCCCACTTTTCAGAAGAATTGTGTTGATTCCTAACCTAGACCCGTGTACTCATCTTTGCCCCCGACCCCTCAGACCTTTGACTTTAGTCTGAAACTTGAGATCAACAGTTGATGTTGCAGTTTTTGCCATTTGAAGAACGTTCTAAACTTCTGTTGCGTGTAGAAATGGCTCCGAGATTCATTTTGAACTTTTGGCACTTTTTTAGATGGTGGCCTGATTGTTACATCAGGAAAATGATAAGAGATTGGAAAATGATAGGAGCAAAATTAGGTCATTTGGCCCATCAAATCTACTCTGCCATACCATTACGGCTGATTTATTGTCTCTCTCAACCCCATTCTCCTGCCTTCTCCTAGTAATCTTTGATGTCCTGACTAATCAAGAATCTATCAACCTCTGCTTTTAATGTACCTAATCATTTGGCCTCCACAACCATCTGTGGAAATTAATTCTACAGACTCACCACCCTCTGGCTAAAGAAATTCTCTGTTCTAAATGGATGCCCCACTGTTCTGAGGCCATGGCCTCTGGTCCTAAACTCTCGCACTGGAGGAAACATCCTCCCCACATCCACTCTATCTGTGTCCTCTGGTCATAGACTCCCCACTATAGCAAACATCCTCTCCACATCCACTCTATCTGTGTCCTCTGGTCATAGACTCCCCACTATAGGAAACATCCTCTCCACATCCACTCTATCTGTGTCCTCTGGTCCTAGACTCCCCCACTATAGAAAACATCCTCTTCACATCCACTCTATCTGTGCCCTCTGGTCCTAGACTCCCCACTATAGGAAACATCCTCTCCACATCCACTCTATCTGTGCCCTCTGGTCCTAGACTCCCCCACTATAGGAAACATCCTCTCCACATCCACTCTATCTGTGTCCTCTGGTCATAGACTCCCCACTATAGAAAACATCCTCTTCACATCCACTCTATCTGTGTCCTCTGGTCCTAGACTTCCCACTATAGGAAACATCCTCTCCACATCCACTCTATCTGTGCCCTCTGGTCCTAGACTCCCCACTATAGGAAACATCCTCTCCACATCCACTCTATCTGTGTCCTCTGGTCCTAGACTTCCCACTATAGGAAACATCCTCTCCACATCCACTCTGTCTGTGTCCTCTGGTCATAGACTACCCTACCATAGGAAACATCTTCTCTACCATCACTCTATTCTAGGCCTTTCAATACTCAGTAGGTTTCAATGAGATCCCTCACTCATTCTAAGATCCAGTGAGTACAGGCCCAGAGCCATCAAATGCTCCTCGTGGGTTAACCCTTTCATTCCTGGAATAATTCTTGGAACCTGCTCTGGACCCTTGTCAATACCAGCACATTCTTTTCTCAGAGAAGGGGCCCAAAGCTGCTCATAATGCTCCAGGAAAACCTTCTCTCTCCCAACCCCCGCTATGCCATTTCCCCTTAAAATCTTGAAAAAGCAGTGTATATTACTTGTAAAGCCTCTATGGATGCTTCAGTGTGTCTCATCTATACTGAGAGGGTCCATGTGTCATCTTGATGAATTTACACTGGAAAGCCCCAGCTCACTCAACCTGTCCTCTTGAGACCTGCTCTCTCGTACAGGCAGGATCCTGGTAAACCTCCTCTGCACCCTCCAAAGCTTCCTCATCTTTCCTATAATGAGAGGACCAGAACTGAACGCGGTATTCCAAGTGTGGTCTGACCAGTGTTTTGGAGTGCTGCAACGTTATCTCAGAATGTGGACTGAGGTCTTGTTTTCTCTCTCTCCTCTCCAGGTGCAGGAGATCAAGCCCTCTTCTCTTCCGTGTACTCGATACTTGTGCAGCAACTTCCACGGGAACCCATGGAATGGAGAAGGTACTGTCCCCGTAACTGCTTACCTGTGGTTAGAGCTGACGTTCTGAGACACTGGAATACAGCACTTGCTTGCTGTTGCCATTGACTGCGTGAGACACACATTCAGAGTTATTTATCACATGTACATCCAAAGATATAGTGACATGTGTCATTGGTGTCAACGACCAACACACCCAAGATATTCTTCCTCATCTCTGCTCTAAAGGGATGGCCTTGTATTCTGAGGCTGTGTCCTCTGGTCCTAGACTCCCCCACTGGAGGCAACATCCTCTCCACATCCACTCTATCTGTGTCCTCTGGTCCTAGACTCCCCCACTGGAGGCAACATCCTCTCCACATCCACTCTATCTGTGTCCTCTGGTCCTAGACTCCCCCACTGGAGGTAACATCCTCTCCACCTCCACTCTATCTGTGTCCTCTGGTCCTAGACTCCCCCACTATAGGAAACATCCTCTCCACATCCACTCTATCTGTGTCCTCTGGTCCTAGACTCCCCACTATAGGAAACATCCTCTCCACATCCACTCTATCTGTGTCCTCTGGTCCTAGACTCCCCCACTATAGGAAACATCCTCTCCACATCCACTCTATCTGTGTCCTCTGGTCCTAGACTCCCCACTATAGGAAACATCCTCTCCACATCCACTCTATCGAGGCTTTCAACATTCAATAGTTTTCAATGAGATCCCTCCTTATTCTTCTAAACTCCTGCAAGTACAGACACAGAGCCATCAAACGCTCGTCATAGAACCTTTTATTCCCAGGATCATTCTTGTGAACCTCCTCTGGATCCTCTCCAATGCCAGCACATCTTTTCTTAGATAAGGAGCCCAAAACTGCTCACAATACTCCACTCGCAGTCTGATCAGTGCCTTATAAATCCTCAGCACTGCATTCTTGCTTTTATATTCTAGTCCTCTCAAAATTAATGCCAACATTGCATTTGACTTATTGACTCAACCCGCTGGTTAACCTTTAGGGAATCTTGCATGAAGCCTCCTAATTCCCTTGAAATCTCAGATGTCTGAATTTGCTCCCTGATTAGAAAATAGTCTACTCCTTTATTCATTCTACCAAAGTGCTTTTCTCAGTGGTTAGCTGATCAGTCTGTGAGGTGTTCTGGGTGCTTTGCTCGATGGCCAGCTGAGGTCGTGCTGCTGGTTGGAGGGAAACATTTATCCCCAGTATTAAGCACATCGACAAGGAGTGCTGCCACAAGAAAGCAGCATCCATCACCAAGGATCCCACCATCCTCTTCATCCTTGTCCTCTTCGCAGTACAGTCCCACCATCGGGCGAGAGGTACAGGAGCCTCAGGACCCACACCACCAGCTTTAGGAGCAATTATTACCCCTCAACCATCAGGCTCCTGAAAAAGTGTTGATAACTTTAATCACCACTGCTCCGAACAGAGAAGACAACAGCAGAGTACGGTCATTCAGCCCACAATGATGTGTTGACCTTTTAACCTGCTCTAGCCCTTATCTCCAACAGGGAACTCTATTTTGCTATTACTTTTAAGTCTGTTTAAGAGCATTTAAAATGTCGCTAATGTACCTGTCTCTACTGCCACCCCTGCCAGGACGTTCTATGCACACAGTACTCATTCTCTTTGTAAAGTAAAATCCTACCACTGACATCCCCTTCTACTTTATGTAATTTTGATCACCCTTGTTCTATGACGCACAGACTCACTTTCAGAGACTCGTTACAACTCAGACTCTCAATGTTGTTTTTTATAAGCATCATTTGTTTTCTTTCGAACTTTAGTTGTTTGTCAGTCTTTGTTTATGTATAGTTTTCATTAATTCTATTGAATTTCTTTATATTCCTGTAAACGCCTGTGAGGAAATGAACCTCCGGGTAGTATATGGCGGCAGACTTTGTTGCTGAGTTGTTCTTTGAACTTTGGATTTTGGGCTTTGGAAAGGTGGTGGCGGTGGAGGTTTGAACGTTGTTTCTCCGCGTTCCAGGTCATATGGACGCCCACCGAAGATGATCCACTTGGAGGCTAATTTTGTTCAGTTTAAGGAAGAGTTGATTCCCAAGGAGGGTAACCGAGCACTATTAACCTTCCCGTTCCTGCACATATTTTGGACAGACTGCTGTGTAAGTATGGGAGCTGCAGTGTACGGTGTACTATTTTCCTCATTCCCAGGGCTGGAGTGTACAGTACTATTGTCCTCAATCCCGGAGCTGGAGTGTACGGTACTATTTTCCTCATTCCCGTGGCTGGAGTGTACGGTGTACTATTGTCCTCATTCCCGGGGCTGGAGTGTACGGTACTATTTTCCTCATTCCCGGGGCTGGAGTGTACGGTACTATTTTCCTCATTCCCATCGCTGGAGTGTACGGTGTACTATTTTCCTCATTCCCGGGGCTGGAGTGTACGGTGTACTATTTTCCTCATTCCCGGGGCTGGTACGGTGTAAGGTCTGGAGTGTATGGTGTACTATTTTCCTCATTCCCGGGGCTGGAGTGTACAGTACTATTTTCCTCATTCCCGGGGCTGGAGTGTACGGTACTATTTTCCTCATTCCCGTGGCTGGAGTGTATGGTGTACTATTTTCCTCATTCCCGGGGCTGGAGTGTACGGTGTACTATTTTCCTCATTCCCGGGGCTGGAGTGTACGGTGTACTATTTTCCTCATTCCCGGGGCTGGAGTGTATGGTGTACTATTTTCCTCATTCCCGCGGCTGGAGTGGATGGTGTACTATTTTCCTCATTCCCGGGGCTGGAGTGTACGGTGTACTATTTTCCTCATTCCCAGGGCTGGAGTGTACGGTGTACTATTTTCCTCATTCCCGTGGCTGGAGTGTACGGTGTACTATTTTCCTCATTCCCGGGGCTGGAGTGTACGTGTACTATTTTCCTCATTCCCATGGCTGGAGTGTACGGTGTACTATTTTCCTCATTCCCGGGGCTGGAGTGTACGGTGTACTATTTTCCTCATTCCCGGGGCTGGAGTGTACGGTACTATTTTCCTCATTCCCGGGGCTGGAGTGTATGGTGTACTATTTTCCTCATTCCCGGGGCTGGAGTGTACGGTACTATTTTCCTCATTCCCGGGGCTGGAGTGTACGGTGTACTATTTTCCTCATTCCCGGGGCTGGAGTGTACGGTGTACTATTTTCCTCATTCCCGGGGCTGGAGTGTACGGTACTATTTTCCTCATTCCCGGGGCTGGAGTGTACGGTGTACTATTTTCCTCATTCCCGGGGCTGGAGTGTACGGTGTACTATTTTCCTCATTCCCGGGGCTGGAGTGTACGGTACTATTTTCCTCATTCCCGTGGCTGGAGTGTACGGTGTACTATTGTCCTCATTCCCGGGGCTGGAGTGTACGGTACTATTTTCCTCATTCCCGGGGCTGGAGTGTACGGTACTATTTTCCTCATTCCCGTGGCTGGAGTGTATGGTGTACTATTTTCCTCATTCCCGGGGCTGGAGTGTACGGTACTATTTTCCTCATTCCCGTGGCTGGAGTGTATGGTGTACTATTTTCCTCATTTCGGGGCTGGAGTGGATGGTGTACTATTTTCCTCATTCCCGGGGCTGGAGTGTACGGTACTATTTTCCTCATTCCCATGGCTGGAGTGTACGGTGTACTATTTTCCTCATTCCCGGGGCTGGTGTGTACGGTACTATTTTCCTCATTCCCGTGGCTGGAGTGTACGGTACTATTGTCCTCATTCCCGGGGCTGGAGTGTAAGGTACTATTTTCCTCATTCCCGGGGCTGGAGTGTACGGTGTACTATTTTCCTCATTCCCGGGGCTGGAGTGTACGGTACTATTTTCCTCATTCCCGGGGCTGGAGTGTACGGTGTACTATTTTCCTCATTCCCGGGGCTGGAGTGTATGGTGTACTATTTTCCTCATTCCCTGGGCTGGAGTGGATGGTGTACTATTTTCCTCATTCCCGGGGCTGGAGTGTATGGTACTATTTTCCTCATTCCCATGGCTGGAGTGTACGGTGTACTATTTTCCTCATTCCCGGGGCTGGAGTGTACGGTGTACTATTTTCCTCATTCCCGCGGCTGGAGTGGATGGTGTACTATTTTCCTCATTCCCGTGGCTGGAGTGTACGGTGTACTATTTTCCTCATTCCCGGGGCTGGAGTGTACGGTGTACTATTTTCCTCATTCCCGGGGCTGGAGTGTACGGTGTACTATTTTCCTCATTCCCGGGGCTGGAGTGTACGTACTATTTTCCTCATTCCCGGGGCTGGAGTGTACGGTGTACTATTTTCCTCATTCCCGGGGCTGGAGTGTACGGTGTACTATTTTCCTCATTCCCGGGGCTGGAGTGTACGGTGTACTATTTTCCTCATTCCCGGGGCTGGAGTGTACGGTGTACTATTTTCCTCATTCCCGGGGCTGGAGTGTACGGTACTATTTTCCTCATTCCCGGGGCTGGAGTGTACGGTGTACTATTTTCCTCATTCCCGGGGCTGGAGTGTACGGTGTACTATTTTCCTCATTCCCGGGGCTGGAGTGTACGGTGTACTATTTTCCTCATTCCCGGGGCTGGAGTGTACGGTGTACTATTTTCCTCATTCCCGGGGCTGGAGTGTACGGTGTACTATTTTCCTCATTCCCGGGGCTGGAGTGTACGGTACTATTTTCCTCATTCCCGGGGCTGGAGTGTTCGGTGTACTATTTTCCTCATTCCCGTGGCTGGAGTGTACGGTGTACTATTTTCCTCATTCCCAGGGCTGGAGTGTACGGTGTACTATTTTTCCTCATTCCCATGGCTGGAGTGTACGGTGTACTATTTTCCTCATTCCCGGGGCTGGAGTGTACGGTGTACTATTTTCCTCATTCCCGGGGCTGGAGTGTACGGTGTACTATTTTCCTCATTCCCGGGGCTGGAGTGTACGGTGTACTATTTTCCTCATTCCCGGGGCTGGAGTGTACGGTGTACTATTTTCCTCATTCCCGGGGCTGGAGTGTACGGTGTACTATTTTCCTCATTCCCGGGGCTGGAGTGTACGGTGTACTATTTTCCTCATTCCCGGGGCTGGAGTGTACGGTACTATTTTCCTCATTCCCGTGGCTGGAGTGTACGGTACTATTGTCCTCATTCCCGGGGCTGGAGTGTAAGGTACTATTTTCCTCATTCCCGGGGCTGGAGTGTACGGTGTACTATTTTCCTCATTCCCGGGGCTGGAGTGTAAGGTACTATTTTCCTCATTCCCGGGGCTGGAGTGTACGGTACTATTTTCCTCATTCCCGGGGCTGGAGTGTATGGTGTACTATTTTCCTCATTCCCGGGGCTGGAGTGTACGGTGTACTATTTTCCTCATTCCCGGGGCTGGAGTGTACGGTGTACTATTTTCCTCATTCCCGGGGCTGGAGTGTACGGTGTACTATTTTCCTCATTCCCGGGGCTGGAGTGTACGGTGTACTATTTTCCTCATTCCCGGGGCTGGAGTGTACGGTACTATTTTCCTCATTCCCGGGGCTGGAGTGTACGGTGTACTATTTTCCTCATTCCCGGGGCTGGAGTGTACGGTGTACTATTTTCCTCATTCCCGGGGCTGGAGTGTACGGTGTACTATTTTCCTCATTCCCGGGGCTGGAGTGTACGGTGTACTATTTTCCTCATTCCCGGGGCTGGAGTGTACGGTGTACTATTTTCCTCATTCCCGGGGCTGGAGGTGTGTACGGTGTACTATTTTCCTCATTCCCGGGGCTGGAGTGTACGGTGTACTATTTTCCTCATTCCCGGGGCTGGAGTGTACGGTGTACTATTTTCCTCATTCCCGGGGCTGGAGTGTACGGTACTATTTTCCTCATTCCCGGGGCTGGAGTGTACGGTGTACTATTTTCCTCATTCCCGGGGCTGGAGTGTACGGTGTACTATTTTCCTCATTCCCGGGGCTGGAGTGTACGGTACTATTTTCCTCATTCCCGTGGCTGGAGTGTACGGTGTACTATTTTCCTCATTCCCGGGGCTGGAGTGTACGGTGTACTATTTTCCTCATTCCCGGGGCTGGAGTGTACGGTGTACTATTTTCCTCATTCCCGGGGCTGGACGGTGTCATTCCCGGGGCTGGAGTGTACGGTGTACTATTTTCCTCATTCCCGGGGCTGGAGTGTACGGTGTACTATTTTCCTCATTCCCGGGGCTGGAGTGTACGGTGTACTATTTTCCTCATTCCCGGGGCTGGAGTGTACGGTGTACTATTTTCCTCATTCCCGGGGCTGGAGTGTACGGTGTACTATTTTCCTCATTCCCGGGGCTGGAGTGTACGGTGTACTATTTTCCTCATTCCCGGGGCTGGAGTGTACGGTGTACTATTTTCCTCATTCCCGGGGCTGGAGTGTACGGTGTACTATTTTCCTCATTCCCGGGGCTGGAGTGTACGGTGTACTATTTTCCTCATTCCCGGGGCTGGAGTGTACGGTGTACTATTTTCCTCATTCCCGGGGCTGGAGTGTACGGTGTACTATTTTCCTCATTCCCGGGGCTGGAGTGTACGTGTACTATTTTCCTCATTCCCGGGGCTGGAGTGTACGGTGTACTATTTTCCTCATTCCCGGGGCTGGAGTGTACGGTGTACTATTTTCCTCATTCCCGGGGCTGGAGTGTACGGTGTACTATTTTCCTCATTCCCGGGGCTGGAGTGTACGGTGTACTATTTTCCTCATTCCCGGGGCTGGAGTGTACGGTGTACTATTTTCCTCATTCCCGGGCTCCCCTCTCTGCCTCTGGAACAGGTGCTTCCCTTTGGCCGTCAACTTTTGTATGAGCTATAGAACTCGAGGTCATTGGTGACAGGTGAAAAAAAGAGGGGAAGTTCTTTGCTCAGAGGGTGGTGAGAATGTGGAACGAGCTCCTGTGGAAGTATGTTTGTGGATTTGATTTCAACATTTTGGACAAGTTTGTATAGGTACATGGATGAGAGGGGCATGTGGGGCTATGGTGGGGGCATGTCGATGGAATTAGTCAGATTAATGGGTCGGCAAGCACTAGATGGGCCGAGGAGCCTGCTTCTGTTCTGTAGTGTTCTTTCACTGTATGATTCCGTGACTGTCTTTGTGCCGTGAGCCTTGACCCTTGACCCTCCAGGTGAGGATTAATCTGTTCAGTGGAATGCCAAAAGACTACAGGACCTGAGTTACAGAGAACAGTTGAACACGTTTGGACTTCATTCCCTTAAATACAGGAGATTGAGGGGAAATTTGCTAGAGGTGTTCATAATTATCAAGGGCATAGATCAGGTTTTTCCCACTGAGGTTGGGTGGGACTACAAATAGAGGTCATGGGTTAAAAGTGAAAGGTGAAGTATTTAAGGAGAAGATGAGGGGGATCTCCCTGGTAGCAGTTTCTACATTCTCCCCGTGACCACGTGAGTTTCCTCCGGGTGCTCCGGTTTCCTCCCACAGGCCAAAGACGTACTGGCTGCTAGGTTAATTGGTCATTGTATATTGTCCTGTGATTAGGCTGGGATTAAATTGGAGGATTGCTGGGCCAGAAGGGTCTGTCCACCCGTTATTTTACTAAATAAATAAACATCTTCACTCAGAGGGAGTTGAGAGTGTGGGACGAGCTGCCAGTGCAAGAGGTGGATATGGGTTTGATTCTGAAAACTGAGAGAAGTTTGGGTACGTACATGGAAGGGAGCACTCCGGAGGGCTGTTGTCTGGGTGCAGATTGACACAACCGGACAGATTTGTGGTTCTGCATGGAGCTGAGATGAGGTGGTGCTATGGAAGGTTACAAGAGGCAATGTAATTTTCCGGTGTGTTTCCACACCAAACCCCCTTCCCCCTTACAAACGAGAAAATTTGCAGATGCTGGAAATCTGAGCAACACACATAAAATGCTGGAGGAACTCAGCAGGCCAGGGAACATCTGTGGAAAAAGTACAGTCACATTTCGGGCCGAGACCCTTCATCAAGACCTGCCGAAAGGTCTCGGCCTGAAACGTCGTCTGTACTTTTTTCCAGAGATGTTCCCTGGCCTGCTGAGTTCCTCCAGCATTTTGTGTGTGTGTGTCTTCTCCCCCGTTCTATCCTATTCAGGATGCCAACTCCTGTTCCCATACCAGTTATCAGAAGAGCAGTTTGCTCCTCTGCTTTATGTGGGGAATTAGTGTAACGTATTACATAGACTCTCCACATTAAAACTT
Organism: Mobula hypostoma; assembly: GCF_963921235.1. NCBI lineage: Eukaryota > Metazoa > Chordata > Chondrichthyes > Myliobatiformes > Myliobatidae > Mobula > Mobula hypostoma. The sequence continues at coordinate 4,328,973 of NC_086102.1, read as the reverse complement.
GAACAGCATAAAAGTTCACGGCACCAGTGATCAGGGCTTAACCCCACTACTGTCTGTGAGGAATCTGTATGTTCTCCCCGTGACAGCGTGGGTTTCTTCCCACAGTCCAAAGATGGACTGGTCAGTAGGTTAATTGATGATAAATAATCCCGTGATTGCGCTCGGGTTAAATAGGTGGGCTGGAAGAGCCTGTTCCATGCTGTATCTTGAAATGAATAAATAGATACATAAATAAATAATTAGATGTATATTTTTATCTGTTCGCTCAGCAGCTTGTACCGGAGGCCTGCACAGTGTGAGGGTCTGAGCTTTGGGAAAACAGAGCACCCTGTGGTTTGTTGAAATCTGGTCTTCCTTTGAATTTTCTAGGACACCGAGGTTTACAAGGCAACAGCGAAGGACGAGATCACAAAATGGCAGAACATTTTAAAGGCCTACAGCAGTTCCGACTGGCTGATTGTTGTTGTGGAAAGTGACGCCAAGAAAAAGAACAAAACCAACATTCTCCCCAGAACTTCCATCGTTGATAAGATCAGAAACGACTTCTGCAACAAGCAGAGTGACAGGTACAGTGAATGTATCTGCTTTGACAAGTTCAGTCGTCATTCAGTCATGCATGAACACAGCCAAATGAAACAACGTTACTCCAGGGCCAAGGTACAAAACACAACACCAACAGTCAACACACAGCATAAGATATCAGTAAAATACAATCACACAGGAAAAGACAGTCCAAGACTTAGAGACCATGAATGTTGCAGAAATCTGCAGTTGAACACCATATGGCTTGTCTTCTGCCAAGCGAACACTGGAGGGGGGCAGCACTGACCCCAACTTGGACACTGTGCCTCGCGGACTCCACCTCCTGGGGGGCTGTAAACAGGTAAATTGTCTTATCCTCTGTACAACTGAGGCCTGCAGCTGCCCCACTGTCCACCAGTAAATCAGTGAACTGGCCTGGCAGAATTCCACGTTAACAATGTCCAACAGGGTGATCACTCGTTGTCAGATTGCACACCACCTTTGGGCACAGACTCCCCTGATGCCTCTCTGACACAAACAGCAGCATGATCCACTCCAAGCCCAATCCTTCATTTTCTTTGTCAACAGACAACTCGCTGATGACGTAGACCTGCAGTACTTTGAGATCTTAATGTCCAGCAAGGTCTTGAGATTGTGAAAAAAAATATCCCTATAAAGAACAATAATACGTTTGGTTGGCCCAGTAGAAGCTGCTGTGATACTGCGTGTATTTGCCCTGACTCAGACCATAAGGTACAGGAGCAGAAGTAGGCCATTCGGCCCATCAAGTCTGCTCCACCATTCAATCATGGGCTGATCCAACTCTTCCAGTCATCCCCACTCCCCTGCCAACTGGCCATACCCTTTGATGCCATGGCTAATCAAGAACCTATCTACCTCTGCCTTAAATACACCCAATGACTCAGCCTCCACAGCCACACGTGGTAACAAATTCCACAGATTTGCCACCCTCTGACTAAAGTAATTTCTCCGCACCTCTGTTCTAAATGGACGTCCTTCAATCCTGAAGTCGTGCCCTCCTGATTTGGACTCCCTACCATGGGAAATAATTTTGCCATAGCTAATCTGTTCAGGCCTTTTAACATTTAGAATGTTTCTATGACATCCCCCCTCATTCTCCTGAACTCCAGGGAGTACAGCTAAAGAGCTGCCAGACATTCCTCATATGGTAACTCTTCCATTCCTGGGATCAATCTCATGAATCTTCTTGGAACCCTCTCCAATGTCAGTATATCCTTTCCAAAGTAAGGAGCCCAAAACTGCACATAATACTCCAAGTGTGGTCTCACGGGTGCCTTATAGAGCCTCAACATCATGTCCCTGCTCTTATATTCTATACCTCTAGAAATGAATGCCAACATTGCATTCACCTTCTTCACCACCGACTCAACCTGGAGGTTAACCTTTAGGGTATCCTGCACAAGGACTCCCAAGTCCCTTTGCATCTCTGCATTTTGAATTCTCTCCCTATAGAACCATAGAACACTACAGCACAAAAACAGGCCATTCAGCCCTTCTAGTCTGTGCTGAAACAATATTTCGCTAGTCCCATGAACCTGCATTCAGTCCATAACCCTCTAGACCTCTGCCATCCATGTACCTATTCAATTTATTCTTAAAACGTAAGAGTGAGCCCACATTTACCATGTCAGATGGCAACTCGTTCCACACTCCCACCACTCTCTGAGTGAAGAAGTTCCCCCTAATGTTCCCCCTAAACCTTTCCCCTTTCACCCTAAAGCCATGTCCTCTCGTATTTATCTCTCCTAACCTAAGTGGAAAGAGCCTACTCACATTTACTGTCTATACCCCTCATAATTTTGTAAACCTCTATCAAATCCCCCCTCGTTCTTCTACACTCCAAGGAATAAAGTCCTAACCTGTTCAATCTTTCCCTGTAACTCAACTCCTGAAGACCCGGCAACATCCTAGTAAATCTTCTCTGCACTCTTTCAATCTTACTGATATCCTTCCTATAGTTAGGTGACCAGAACTGTACACAATACTCCAAATTTGGTCTCACCAATGTCTTATACAACCTCCCCACAACATCCCAACTCCTATACTCAATACTTTGATTTATGAATGCCAGGATGCCAAAAGCCTTCCTTACAACCCTGTCTACCTGTGACGCCACTTTCAGGGAATTATATATCTGAACTCCCAGATCCCTTTGTTCCTCCACACTCCTCAGTGCCCTACCATTTACTGTGTATGTCCTACCTTGATTTGTCCTTCCAAAATGCAACACCTCACACTTGTCTGCTTTAAATTCCATCTGCCATTTTCTGGCCCATTTTTCCCATTGGTCCAGATCCCTCTGCAAGCTTTGAAAGCCTTCCTCCGTTTGGCATTAGAATCCGTCTGCTGGGGGGACTCAGTAGGGTGAGCACTGTCGATGAAATTGTCAATGTTTCAGCTCAGGGCTAATGCAACTGCTGATGCAGGGTCTCGATCTGAAATGTTGACGATTCCTTTCCCCATAGACAGGAAGCCCCTTCAGAAGGTTGTGTATTGCTCCAGATTCCGGCACCCGCCGTTTCTGGTGTCACCTCATGAAGGATTCTGTTGCTATTTCAGGGTGTTTTTTTCAGCTATTTGGCTGCTGGGGTGGGGATACATCTCTACCAAAGCTGCTCCTTCCCACTGCTAGCCTGCAGGTCACCCTTGGACAAGGTGTAGCACCCGCATTGCCCCCCTCCCCCGGCGGATCAGGGTCATGAGAAGCTGTGGGAACCAGTGGTGGATGGTCGTACGAGCAGCTGGTTCATATCACAAGTCCTGGTTACGCGACCACTGACACCAGGCAGACAATCTCTGAAGAGTATTGATAATGACTGGGGTCAGCTGTCTTGTAAAGACACTGCTCAGAAGGTGCCAATGGCAAAACACTTCTGCAGAAAAAATTGCCAAGAACAATGATGGTCATGGATTGAGGAAGCAATAAGAACAGTGTGAAGTGGGTTTTCCCCATAGGCAGATTAAAGACCATGATCACCCACATCATACGACACGGCACATAACGGATGCATTGGGTAATGGTTATATGGGTGGGGTTCTTCTGTGAGGAGACAGTGACTGGGTTGGGTCTGAACATTCAGTGGAGTTTTATTTATTTACAGACAATGATCACCCACATCATACGACACAGCACATAACGGATGAATTGGGGTGGGGTTGTTCTGTGAGGAGACAGTGACTGGATGGGGTCTGAACATTCAGTGGAGTTTTATTTATTTAGAGATACAGGATAGAACAGACCCTTCTGGGCCTTGACAACCCTGATGTATCTATTACCTAATCACAGGACAATTTGCAATGACCAATTAGCCTACTAACTGGTACATCTTCGGACTGTGGGAGGAAACTCACGTGGTGATGGGGAGAACATACAAGCTCCTTACAGACAGTGCCAGAATTGAACTCTGAACTCCGGTGTCCCGAGCTGTAATGCCATCAGAGTGACCGCTACACCATTGTGGCACTGATTTAAGCGGGATGAGAGGTTAGCTCATTGTCGCAAGGATCTGAGAGGCAGTTTCTGCAGGCTAGATAGTCCAGAACGAGGGGACTTTATTCTTGGGTTCAGAGTAGGCACAAGAACTGCAAATGCTGGGATTTTCAGCAACACAATGTGCCGGAGGAATTCAGCAGATTGGGCGGTGTCTGGGGGCGGGGGGAGATAGATGATGTTTCAGACCCAGGCACTTCCTCAGAGCTGAAAAGATGGAGAGGAGACCGTCAGTACAGAGAAGTGGAGTAAGAGCAGGTGATAGGTGGATCGAGGAGTGGAGAGTTTTGATCAGCAAGTGAGGGAGGGATGAAAGAGGGAATGGCTGGGAGGTGATAGGTGGATCCGGGTATGGGAAGTGTTGATTGGCAGGTGAGGGAGGGGGAGAGTGTGAATTTCTGGGAGGTGATAGCTGAAAGAGAGAACAGGTGATGGGAATCTGATAGGAAAGGAAGATGGAACATGGAATAAAGGGAGGGAGGTGTGGAGAGGAACAAGAGGAGAGGCTATGGTTAGGGGAGTCTGTACTCACTAGAGTTTAGAAGAATGAGAGGGGACCTCAGTGAAACCAATCAAATATAAAAGGCCAGGATAGAGAGGGTGTGGAGAGGATGTTTCCAGTGGTGGGGGACTCTAGGACCAGAGGCTGGTTCATTGCACAACACCCAATGCAAAATAGCTGATCCCCTAATGGGCTCAACCACCAGCTGCTCCAAAAGGCCATCTTGTAAGTATTCTAGAAATTCCCCCTTGGAATTCGCAATCTACTGGCATATAGAAGTACCCCATGGCTATTGTAACATTGCCCTTTTGGCGTGCATTTTCTATCTTCTTGTAACTTGTAGACAACTCCTTTCTACTGTTTGGGTGGCAGGGGGGGTCAGTATTTTTCTAAGCTCCATGTACCTATCCAGGAGTTTGTTAAAGGACCCTATCATATCCGCCTCCACCACCATTTCCAGCAGCCCATTCCACGCACTCACCAATCTCTGCTTAAAAAAACTTACCCCTGACATCTCCTCTGTACCTGCTTCCAAGTACCTTAAACCTGTGCCCTCTCGTGCTAGCCATTTCAGCCCTGGAAAAAAGCCTCTGACTATCCACACGATCAATCCCTCTCATCATCTTATACACCTCTATCAGGTCACCTCTCATCCTCCGTCGCTTCAAGGAGAAAAGACCGAGTTCACTCAACCTGTTTTCATAAGGCATGCTCCCCAATCCAGGTAACATCCTTGTAAATCTCCTCTGCACCCTTTCTATGGTTTCCACATCCTTCCTGTAGTGAGGTGACCAGAACTGAGCACAGTACTCCAAGTGGGGTCTGACCAGGGTCCTCTCAGGAGCTGCAGCTTGGTAAACCTGGTGCAAATGTGATAATCTGGGAGGAGACGCAGGTCGCCCAGACTTCCCACGTCCCACACAGAGTACAAAACACTGCCCTTGAACCATTCTCACTACACTACTATGCCCTAACAGACAAGTGAACAAATAAGAACAGGAAAAGCAAAACTTACTGGATACCTTACTTAGCCCAAGTCTGATGGGACAAAGCCACTCTAAACACTGACACACTTAAAAGAATGATCACTCAAAGACTAGAGGTACATCTATTTAAAGCAGAGATGAGAAGCTGTATAATTCATTGCCACAGACAGCTGTGGAGACCAAGTCTTTGGGTGTATTTAAAGTGGAAGTTGATGGGTTAATGATTAGTCAGGACATCAAAGGTTATGGGGAGAAGGTAGGAGAATGAGGTTGAGAGGGAAAATAAATCAGATGATGGAAAGGCGGAGCAGACTCGATGGGCTGAGTGGCCTGATTCTGCACCTCTATGTATCTTCTGGTCTACAGTGGGTTTTTCACTAACCTTGGATCAATGTGTCTGCCATTTGGGCTAAAGTCAGGATGAATTTTGGTTAAAATCTTCAGTATTCTCTATCTGTGCGATCCTTGTGTGAGTTCTGGAGCTTATTAGATATTCAGGAAATCAAAGGGAATGGGGATGTGGTGTGTGAGCTTTGTTGTTGATCAAAGTTCAAAGTAAATTTATTATCAGCACATGTACCATATATCACCATGTACTGTACAATTTTGAAATTCATTTTCTTGTGGTAAGTGCAAAGAAACAATATAGAGTCAATGAAAGACTTCACATAACAAGATGGACAGACAAATAACCACTGTACAAAGGGCAACAAACTGCAGATACAAAAGTAAATAAATAATAATAAATAAATAATAATAAATAAATAAGTAATAAATATCAAGAAAATGAGATGAAGAGTCCTTGAATGTTAGTCCATAGTTAGTGTGAACAGTTCAGTGATGGGGTGAGTGAAGTTTTTCCTCACTAGATCAAGAACCCAATGGTTGAAGGGTAATAACTGATGAGAGAATTCTGATGGAGAGAACTGACTCTTCCTGCTCCCAGTCCATTTCTAAACGGATTAACTTCTCCTGTCTGTTGTCTTTGTGGGCTATGGTTTTTTCATCTGACTCGGGTCCTGGGGAGGGTTTGGGGTTGGAGTTAATCTTGACTGGAGAGGCTGTGGTTCTGGACCAGGTGAAGAGGCGTCTGACCTGACCTTTCCTGACTAGCTGTGGTTCTGGACCAGGAGAAGAGGTGTATGATCTGACCTTTCCTGACTGGAGAGGCTGTGGCTGTGGTTCTGGACCAGGGGAAGAGCTGTGTGATCTGACCTTTCCTGACTGGCTGGGGTTCTGAACCAGGTGAAGAGGCATGTGACCTGACCTTTCCTAACTGGAGAGGCTCTGGCTGTGGTTCTGGACCAGGGGAAGAGCTGTGTGATCTGACCTTTCCTGACTGGAGAGGCTGTGGCTGTGGTTCTGGACCAGGGGAAGAGGTGACGTAAGCCGTCTTCTCCTGTTGCAGGTGTGTGGTGCTGTCCGATCCCCTGAAAGATTCTGCTCGGACTCAGGAATCCTGGAACGCGTTCTTCACCAAGCTCAGGACCCTCCTGCTGATGTCATTTACCAAGAACCTGGGCAAGTTCGAGGATGACATGAGGACCATGAGGGAGAAGAGGACGGAGGCTGGCTGGAGTTTCTCCGAATATTTCATGGTTCAGGTAAGGCTGCTGTATGTGTGATAGTTCAGAATCAGGTTTAATATCACTGATGTAGCTCCTGAAATGTGTTGTTTTGTGGCAGTAGTACAGTGCAATACATAATAAATACTACTAATTTATAAAAAAATATACACAGTGGCCGCTTTATTAGGTACACCTGCTTGATAATGCAAATATCTAATCAGCCAAGACAGCAACTCAATGCATAAAAGCATGTAGACATGGTCAAGAGGTTCAACTGTTGTTCAGAGCAAACATCAGAATGGGGAAGGAATGTGATGTAAGCGACTTTAACATGGAATGATTGTTGGTGTCAGATGGGGTGGTTTGAGCATCTCACAAACCACTAATCTCCTGGGATTTTCACACACAAGTCTCTAGAGAAACGGGAAAAAAACATCCAGTGAGCGGCAGTTCTGTGGGTGGAAATGCCTTGTTAATGAGAGAGGTCAGAGAAGGATGGCCAGCTGGTTCAAGCTGACAGGAAGGTGAAAGAAATCTGGGCCAGATGGACTATGACCCAGGGTTCTGAAAGAGGTGGCTGAAGAGACTTGTAGAGACAATCTTTCAAGAATCACTAGATTCTGGAATGGTTCCAGAGGACTAGAAAATTGCAAATGGCACTCCACTCTTTAGGAAGGTAGGAAGGCAGAAGAAAGAAAACTACAAGAAGTTAGCCTGACTTTAGTGGTCCGGAAGATGTTGTAGTCTTTTTTTAAGGATGAGATTTTGGGGCACTTGGAGGCATGTGATAAAATAGGCTATAGTCAGCATGGTTTCCTCAAGGGAAAATCTTCCCTAACAGATCTGTTGGAATTCTTTGAGGAAATAACAGTCAGGATAGACAAAGGAGATTCAGTGGATGTTTACTTGGATTTTCAGAAGGCCCTTGACAAGGTGCCACACGTGAGCTTGCTTAATAAGGTAAGAGTCTTACAGGAAAGATACTAGCATGGATAGAAGATTGGCTGACTGGCAGGGGGCAAAGAGTGGGAATAAAGGGAGCCTTTTCTGGTTGGCTACCTGTGACTAGTGGTGATAGAGTCTGAGAAAAGTACAGCACAGAAGCAGGCCGTTCAACCCACCTAGTCCATGCTGAACCATTTAAGTTGCCTACTCCCAATCTCCTGCATCAGGACCATAGCTCTCCATATCCCTGCTGTCCAGGTACCTAACCAAGCCTCTCTCAAATATTGAAATTGAGCTTGCATGCACTACTTGTGCTGGCAGCTCGTTCCACACTCTCGCAACTCTCTGAATGAAGAGGTTTCCCCTCATGTTCCCCTTAAACTTTTCACTTTTCACCCTTAAACCATGACCTCTAGTTGCGGTCCCACTCAACCTCAGTGGAAAAGGTCTACTTGCATTTGCCCTATTCTATACCCCTCAGAAGCCCTGAAGAAGTGTCTCAGTCCTAAACGCTGACGGTTTATTCCTCTCCATAGATGCTGCCTGACCTGCTGAGTTTCTCCAGCATTTTGTGTGTGTTGCTTTGGCTTTCCAGCATCTGCAGACTTTCTCGTGTTTGTGATTTGATACCCCTCATAATTTTATATACCTCTATCAAATCTTCCAAGTTCCAGATAATAAAGTCCTTACCCATTCAATCTTTTCTTATAACTCAGGTTCTCCAGTCCCGGCAACATCCCCGTGCATTTTCCCAGTACAGTTTCAACCTTATTTACATCTTTCCTGTAGGTAGGTGACCAAAACTGCCCACAATACTCCAAATAAGGCCTCACCAACATCTTGTACAACTTCAACATAACATCTCATCTCCTGTACTCAGTACGTTGATTTATAAAGGCCAATGTGCCAAAAGCTGTCTTTACGACCCTGCCTACCTGTGACACCACTTAGGAGGAATTATGGATCTGGATTACTGTTCTACAGCCAGCCTCAGTGCCCTACTGTTCACCGTGTAAGACCTACCAAAGTGCAACAACACCTCACACTTGTCTGTATTAAATTCCATCTGCCATTTTTCAGTCCATTTCTCCAGCTAATGTAGATCCCTCAGCAAGCCATGATAGCCTTCCTTACTGTCCCCTACACCCCGAACCTTGGTGTCATCTGCAAATTTTCTGATCCAGTTTACCATATTACCATCCAGATCATTGATTAGGTGACAAGTAACTATGGACCCAGCACTGATCCCTGTGGCACACCACTAGTCACAGGCCTCCAGTCAGAGAGGCAACCCCCTACTACCACTGGCTGCTCCTGCAAAGCCAATGTCTAATCCAGTTCACTACCTCATCTTGAAAGCTGAATGTCTGAACCACCTTGACTAACTTCCCATGTGAGACCTTGTCAAATGCCTTACTAAAGTCCATGTAGACAACATCCACAGCCTTGTCTTAATTCACTTTCCGGGTAACTTCCTCAAAAAACTCTTAAGATTGGTTAGGCAAGACCTACCATGAACAAAACCCTGTTGACTATCCCTAATCAGTCCCTGTCCATCCAAATACTCATATACCCGACACCTGAGAATACCTTTCAATAACTTTCCCACAACTGATATCAGGCTCACCTGCCTATAATTTCCTGGTTTATTTTTTAGAGCCTTTCTTAAACAACAGCACAACATTAGTTATCCTCCAATCCTTTGGTAGCTTACCTGCCGCTAAGCATGATTTAAGTATCTCTGCTAGGGCCCCAGCAGTTTCTGCACTAGCCTCCCACAGGGTCCGAGGGAACACCTTGTCAGGCCCTGGGGATTTATCCAGCCTAAGGACAGCAAACACCTTCTCTATAATCTGTATAGGGTCCATTACCTCACTGCTGCTTTGCCTCACTTCTATAGACTCTGTGTCCGTCTCGATCCGTCTCTGTGTTACGATTGCAAAAAATCCATTTTTGTGGTGTTCTGCAGGGGTTGGTGTTGGTACAGCTTCTTTTCATGTTGTATATCAGTGGTTTGGATAAAGGAATTGATAGCTTTTTTGGCCAGGTTTGCGGATGATACAAAGACAGGTGGACGGACAGGTAGTGTTGAGGAAGCAGGGAGTCTGCAGAAGGACTTGAACAGATCGGGAGAATGGGCAAAGCAGTAGCAGATGGAATACAGTGCAGGGAAGTGTATGATCACGCACTCTAGTAGAAGGAATAAAGACGTAGACTATTTTCAAAATGGGGAGAAAATGCAGAAATCTGAGTTGCAAAGGGACTTGGGAGTGAGGGCTGGAATATAAAAGCAATGATATAATGCTGAGGCCTCACTTGGAGAACTGAGAGCAGTTTTGGACCCTTATCTAAGAAAGTGTATGTTGACATTGAAGAGAGTTCAGAGGAGGTTTACAAGATTGAAAACACGAGGAATTCTGCAGATGCTGGAAATTCAAGCGACACACATCAAAGTTGCTGGTGAACGCAGCAGGCCAGGCAGCATCTCTAGGAAGAGGTACAGTCGACGTTTACAAGATTGATCCCACCTATGAGGAGGGTTTGATGGCTCTGGGTCTGTACTCACTGCAGTTTAGAAGAATGAGGGAGGGGTCTTATTGTAACTTATCAAATATTGAAAGGCCTAGTGGATACGGAGAGGATATCTCCTATACTGGGGGAGTCTAGGTCCAGGGGGCACAACCTCAGAATAGAAGAAGATCCATTCAGAATAGGGATGAGGAGGAATTTCTTTAGTCAGGGGATGAGGAATCTATGGAATTCTTTGCCACAGATACCTGTGGAAGCCAAGTCATTTGGTATAGTTAAGGTGGAGGTTAATAGGTTCTTGATTAATCAGGGCATTAAAGGTTACAGGTAGAAGGCAGGAAAATGGTGTTGAGAGGGAAAATGGATCAGCCATGATGAAGTGGTGGAGCAGACTCAATGGGCCAAATGGCCTAATTCTGCTCCTATAATACTGTGCAAAAGTCTCTGGCACCCTGTGGTTTCAGACGGTATGCCCCCACAGAGCCCTGATCTCAACATCATCGAGGCTGTCTGGGATTACCTGGAGCGAGACAGCCAGAGTCTGCTGAAGAAATGTGGCAAGTTCTCCAAGATGCTTGGAACAACCTACCAGCTGATTTTCTTATAAAAATACCTAAGAGAATTGATGCAGTTTCAATATTTGGTGGTCACACTAAATATTGATTTGATGTAGTTCTTTTTTACTGTTCACAGTTCTCTATAGTATTTTAGGGTGTTTAGAAACTTTTCATTTCATTATTTTTGCAAGCATCTTTGCTTTACAGAACTGTTTTACATGTGCCTTAGACTTTAGCACAGTACTGCTTATCTTACGGTCTTATAGAGTAAGAATGTTGGGGGAGGGGGAAGAGTACAAGCGTTAGTTTCATGCAGATGTTATGTACGGTGTCCATGCTGGATTGGAAGCTGGCCTCTCCCGTCCGTGCTGACCTCCAGTGTTCACTCGGAGGAAGACAAGCTTGGATTGTGTTCATCTGCAACACTCACAACACGCTGGAGGGTCTCAGCAGGTTGGGCAGCATCCGTGGAATCGATGAGTCGATGTTTCGGGCCGGAACCCTTCATCAGAACTGTAGGGGGAAGGGGCAGAGGCCCTATACAGAAGGTGGGGGAGGGTGGGAAGGAGAAGGCTGGTAGGTTCCAGGTGAAAAACCAGTAAGGGGAAAGATAAAGGGATGGGGGAGGGAAGCAGGGAGGTGATAGGCAGGAAAGGTGAAGAAGGAATAGGGGAAAACACAATGGGTAGTAGAAGGAGGCGGAACCATGAGGGAGGTGATAGGCAGCTGGGGGAGGGGGCAGAGTGACATAGGGATAGAGGAAGGGAGGGGGAGGGAATTACCAGAAGTTGGAGAATTCTATGTTCATACCAAGGGGCTGGAGATTACCTAGACGGTATATGAGGTGTTGCTCCTCCAACCTGAGTTTAGCCTCATCATGGCAGTAGAGGAGGCCATGTATGGACATATCTGAATGGGAATGTGAAGCAGAGTTGAAGTGGGTGGCAACCGGGAGATCCTGTTTGTTGTGACAGATGGAGTGGAGGTGCTCAACGAAGTGGTCCCCCAATCTGCGTTGGGTTTCACTGATGTAGAGGAGGCCACACCGGGAGCACCGGATGCAATAGATGACCCCAACAGACTCACAAGTGAAGTGTTGCCTCACCTGGAAGGACTGTTTGGGGCCCTGAATGGTGGCAAGAGAGGAGGTGTAGGGACAGGTGTAGCACTTACGCTTACAGGGATAAGAGCTGGGTGGGAGATCCGTGGGGAGGGACGTGTGGATCAGGGAGTTGTGGAGGGAATGATCCCTGCGGAAAGCGGAGAGGGGTGGAGAGGGAAAGATGTGCTTAGTGGTGGGGTCCTGTTGAAGGTGGCAGAAGTTGCGGAGGATAATGTGTTGGATCCGGAGGCTGGTGGGGTGGTAGGTGAGGACAAGGGGAACTCTGTCCCTGTTGTTGTGGTGGGAGGATGGGGTGAGAGCCGGTGCGGGAAATGGAGGAGATGCGGGTGAGGGCATCATTGATGACAGCAGAAGGGAAACCACGATCCTTAAAGAAAGAGGACATTTGAGGTGTCCTGGAACGGAAAACCTCATCCTCGGGGCAGATGCGGCGGAGACGGAGGAACTGGGAATAGGGAATGGCATTTTTGCATGTGGTGGGGTGGGAAGAGGTATAGTCGAGGTAGTTATGAGAGTCAGTGGGCTTGTAGAAGATGTCAGTGGACAGTCTGTCTCCAGAGATGGAGACCGAGGGCCTCTGCCCCTTCCCCCTTCAGTCCTGATGAAGGGTTCCGGCCCGAAACGTCGACTCATCATTTCCATGGATGCTGCCCGACCTGCTGAGTTCCTCCAGTGTGTTGTGAGTGTTGCTTTGACCCAGCATCTGGAGAGTATATTGTGTTCATCTGCAGCTCCCGTCAGTGCTGCCCTCCAGTGTTCACTCGGAGGAAGACAAGTTGGATTGTGTTCGTCTGCAGCTCCCGTCAGTGCTGCCCTCCAGTGTTCACTCGGAGGAAGACAAGTTGGACTGTGTTCGTCTGCAGCTCCCGTCAGTGCTGCCCTCCAGTGTTCACTCGGAGGAAGACAAGTTGGACTGTGTTTGTCTGCAGTTGTACTTTTTTTTGCTGAGAGATGATCAGACTGTTGTGGGCTTGTTTTTGCCGACAACTTCCCATGCGCCATCAGTCGACAGGACATGACAGGAAATTCACTGACTTCGGCTACATCATTTTTTTTGCATGACCATACTGTGTGTTTACTGCTATCATATGTCCTGTATGTGCCTTGTGCTGTGACTGTGTTTTTCACCTTGGCCCCGGTTTAACACTGATTTGTTTGGCGGTATAGTGGAATGACAATTGAAGTTGGACTTGAACTCTCCTTTGTGTTTGAAGGAGGAGCTGGCTTTCGTTTTTGAGATGTTGCAGCAGTATGAGGATGCGCTGGTCCAGTATGATGAGCTCGATGCTCTCTTCACTCAGTATGTCGTCAACTACGGTGCTGGGGGTAAGTGTTGCTCTAGCTGCAAGTCATTAACACGCAAGGTTCTACAGATCCCAGAAACCCAGAGTAACATACACAAAATGCCAGAGGAACTCAGCAGGTCAGTGGGGAATAAACATTTGATGTCTTGGGCCAAGACCCTTCATCAGGACAGGAAAGGAAGGGAGAGGCCTGAATAAGAAGGTTTGGTGGGGTGGGAAGGAGTGCAAACTGGCAGGTAAGACCAGGTGAGCATTAAGGTGGGTGGTTGTGGGAGGTGGGGATAAAGTGCAGAGCATGGAGGTGATAGGTGCAAGAGGTAAAGGGCTGAAAAAGAAGAAATCTGATTGGAGAGGATAGTTGGACCATGGGAGAAAGGGAAGGAGGTGATGGGCAGGTGAGGAGAAGGTCAACCACTGCTCTTGGGTTAACATAGAAATTTACAGCACAGTACAGGCCCTTCGGCCCACAATGTTGTGCTGACCACATAACCTACTCGAGAGACTGCTGAGAATTTCCCTAGCACATAGCCCTCTATTTTTCTAATAGAGAGCTAGGTTAAGGGTGAAAGGTAAAAAGTCTAAGGGGAACACGAGGGGAAACTTCATCACTCAGAGGGTCGTGAGAGTGTGGGATGAGCTGCCAGTGCAAGTGGTGGATGCAAGCTCAATTTCAACTTGTAAGAGAAATTTGGATGGTACATGGATAGTAGGGATATGGAAGGCTAGGGTCCCAGTGCAGGTCGTTCAGAGAGGTAGTTTAAATGCTTCAGCATGAACTAGATGGGCTGAAGGGCCTGTTTCTGTGTGGTACTTTTCTATGGTGAGAGGGTGACCAGAATGGGGAATGGGAAAAGGGAGAAGGGTTGGGAAGAACAGTTACAGAAATCAATGTTATACTGTCAGGTTGGAGGCTCCCCGGGCAGGATATGGGCTGCTGCTCTTCCATCCCGAAAGTGGCCTCGTCTCGGCAGTAAAAGAGGCCATGGACCGACATGTCAGAATGGGAATGGTTGTGGGGTGGAGATACGTCTCCACCAAAGGAAGTGTAAGGCTCTCCTTCCGTCTGCTAGGCTGCAGGTCACCCTCGGGCAAGGTGTAGCCCCAGTTGAGACCCCCGCTCAGTGAAACCATGGGAGTAGGTGGTGGATGGTCGTACGAGCAGCCAGTGCACGTCACAAGTCCTGGTTATGCAATCACTGACACCAGACAGACAATCTCTGAAGAGTATTGATAATGGCTGTGGTCACCATCTTGTAAAGACACTGCCCAGAAGGCGACAATGGCAAACCACTTCTGTAGAAACGTTTGCCAGGACACTCATAGTCACGGGAAGACCATGGTTACCCACGTCATATGACATGGCACATAATGAACAAGTGAATGCTGATCAAGTGCTGAGAGGAATATTTGTGTGGTTTGTCTGTGTGTTCCTGTTGGATCTGCATGGGAGTGTGTATATCTCTGCAGATGAATTTTGCCTCTCCTCTCTGCAGTGGATGCCCACTCTCCCCCGGGGGTCTGATCCCATCCGGCCAGAGTCTCAGCGTTAGAACCCTAACCCTGCCCGCCTGACGTGTGCCTATTTTGCAGATGGTGCCAACTGGCTGGCCTCCTTCTGCCAGCCCGTAAGGAGCTGGAACGGGCTGGTCCTCCGCAAGCCCATTGACATGGAGAAGCGGGAGTTAATCCAGAGGAACCAGGCCACCCTGCTCGACCTGCGCAGCTACCTCTTCTCGCGGCAGTGCACGCTGCTGGTCCTACTGCAGAGGCCATGGGAGGTGGCACATCGCGCCGTCCAACTGCTCCACAACTGCGTCCAGGAGCTGAAGCTACTCGAGGTAAAGACTGTCGAGTTTCTAATTTGACTTGTTTTTAAACCCCCCCCCCCCCCACTCATGTCATGCTCTCTTCTTGCTGTTGCCATCAGGGAGGTGGTACAGGAGCCTCAGATCTCCCTACCATCAGGGTCAGGGACAGTTATCACCCCTCAACCATCAGGGTCAGGGACAGTTATCACCCCTCAACCATCAGGGTCTGGGACAGTTATCGCCCTCAACCATCAGGGTCAGGGACAGTTATCACCCCTCAACCATCAGGGTCAGGGACAGTTATCACCCCTCAACCGTCAGGGTCTGGGACAGTTATCACCCCTCAACCGTCAGGGTCTGGGACAGTTATCGCCCTCAACCATCAGGGTCAGGGACAGTTATCACCCCTCAACCGTCAGGGTCTGGGACAGTTATCGCCCTCAACCATCAGGGTCAGGGACAGTTATCACCCCTCAACCACCAGGGTCTGGGACAGTTATCACCCCTCAACCATCAGGGTCAGGGACAGTTATCACCCCTCAACCACCAGGGTCTGGAACAGTTATCACCCCTCAACCATCAGGGTCAGGGACAGTTATCACCCTCAACCACCAGGGTCAGGGACAGTTATCACCCTCAACCATCAGGGTCAGGGACAGTTATCACCCCTCAACCATCAGGGTCAGGGACAGTTATCACCCCTCAACCATCAGGGTCTGGAACAGTTATCACCCTCAACCATCAGGGTCAGGGACAGTTATCACCCTCAACCGTCAGGGTCAGGGACAGTTATCACCCCTCAACCATCAGGGTCTGGGACAGTTATCACCCCTCAACCACCAGGGTCAGGGACAGTTATCACCCCTCAACCACCAGGGTCTGGAACAGTTATCACCCCTCAACCACCAGGGTCAGGGACAGTTATCACCCCTCAACCACCAGGGTCAGGGACAGTTATCGCCCTCAACCATCAGGGTCAGGGACAGTTATCACCCCTCAACCACCAGGGTCAGGGACAGTTATCACCCCTCAACCACCAGGGTCAGGGACAGTTATCACCCCTCAACCACCAGGGTCTGGGACAGTTATCACCCTCAACCGTCAGGGTCTGGAACAGTTATCACCCTCAACCACCAGGGTCAGGGACAGTTATCACCCCTCAACCATCAGGGTAAGGGACAGTTATCACCCCTCAACCATCAGGGTCTGGAACAGTTATCACCCCTCAACCATCAGGGTCAGGAACAGTTATCACCCCTCAACCATCAGGGTCAGGGACAGTTATCACCCCTCAACCATCAGGGTCAGGGACAGTTATCACCCCTCAACCACCAGGGTCTGGAACAGTTATCACCCCTCAACCATCAGGGTCAGGGACAGTTATCACCCTCAACCACCAGGGTCAGGGACAGTTATCACCCCTCAACCACCAGGGTCAGGGACAGTTGTCACCCCTCAAGCATCAGGGTAAGGGACAGTTATCACCCCTCAACCATCAGGGTCTGGAACAGTTATCACCCTCAACCATCAGGGTCAGGGACAGTTGTCACCCCTCAACCATCAGGGTAAGGGACAGTTATCACCCCTCAACCATCAGGGTCTGGAACAGTTATCACCCCTCAACCACCAGGGTCAGGGACAGTTATCACCCCTCAACCACCAGGGTCAGGGACAGTTATCACCCCTCAACCATCAGGGTCAGGGACAGTTATCACCCCTCAACCACCAGGGTCAGGGACAGTTATCACCCCTCAACCACCAGGGTCAGGGACAGTTATCACCCCTCAACCACCAGGGTCTGGAACAGTTATCACCCCTCAACCATCAGGGTCTGGGACAGTTATCACCCCTCAACCACCAGGGTCTGGAACAGTTATCACCCCTCAACCACCAGGGTCAAGGACAGTTATCGCCCTCAAGCATCAGGCTCCTGAACCAGTGTGGATAACTTCAGTCACCTCAACTCTGAACTGATTCCACAACCTGCGGACTCACTTCCCACGACTCTACAACTCGATTCTCAGTGTTACTTATTATTTGGTTATTCTTATTTTTTGTATTTGCCCAGGTTCATGTCTTTTGCACATTGGTTGTTTGTCTGTCTTTGTGTGTGGCTTTGCATTGATTCCATTGTAATTCCTTGTATCGACTGTGAATGCCTGCAAGAAAATAAATACCAGGACAGTATGTGGTGACATAAGCATTTGGATGAAATAACTTTAAACTTTAAAAACATGTACAGTACCTGTAGACTGAAGGAGAGCTGTTATCAGACAATTCAATAGTCCCTGAGATGGACTCCCCATCTACTTCATTATTGTGTACCAGCACTGCACGTCCTCTGTACTGTAACCATGTGCAGTGCCTCAGTAACACAGCCAGCATAGAGACCTCACCCCGCCCCGCCCCCAGTCTGGATATTCTCTCCTCCCCTCTCCATCAGGCAAGAGTCACAGAAGCCCGAGGAAAAAAGGTAACCACCAGATTCCAGGGCATCTTCTACCCTGCGGTTATAAGACTTTTCGATGGTTCCTTACTACAACAAGATGGACGCTCTGACCTCACAATCTACCTCATTATGATCTTGCATCTTACTGTCTACCTGCACCGAAGTTTCTCTACAACTGTAGCATTCCTTACTGCCTCAGTAAAGCAGTCATCATAATGAAAGACTCCATCTGCCCTGGACGTCCCCGTTCCCCCTCCCCCTATCAGGCAGAAGATACCAAAGCCAAAAAAGATGTACTACCAGGCTTTAGGGCAGCCTCTATCCCACTGTTATGTGACTATTGAACAGTTCCCTAATACAATTAGATGCACTTTTGACCTCACAATCTACCTTATTATGACCTTGCAAATTCTTGTCTGCCTATACTGTTCTTTCACTGTACCTGTAACACTTCATTCTGCACTCTGTTATTGTTTTACCTTCTCCAACCTCAATGAACTGTGTAATCATTTGTCCTGTATGAATGGTAAGACAAAATTTTTAACTAGTTTACAAATTTAATTATTCAAGGTTTAGAAGGATGTTGCCTGGATTGGGGAACATGCCTTATGAGAATAGGTTGAGTGAACTTGGCCTTTTCTCCTTGGAGTGACGGAGGATGAGAGGTGACCTGATAGAGGTGTATAAGATGATGAGAGGCATTGATCGTGTGGATAGTCAGAGGCTTTTTCCCAGGGCTGAAATGGCTGCCACAAGAGGACACAGGTTTAAGGTGCTGGAGAATAGGTACAGAGGAGATGTCAGGGGTAAGTTTTTTAATCAGAGAGTGGTGAGTGTGTGGAATGGGCTGCCGGCAACAGTGGTGGAGGCAGATACAATAAGGTCTTTTAAGAGACTTTTGGGTCGGTACATGGAGCTTAGAAAAATAGAGGGCTATGGGTAAGCCTAGTAATTTCTAAGGTAGGGACATGTTCGGCACAACTTTGTGGGTCGAAGGGCCTGTATTGTGCTATAGGTTTTCTATGTTTCTATGGGCTTCTCAGGCTGAGCCAGTATTTAATCGCCTGTTTCTAATTGCCCTTGGGAAGGTGATGGTGAACTGTCCTCTTGTCCCTCATGAGGGAGTTCCAGAAATCTGACCCAGCGAGGGTGATATACTCTAGCAACTTTATCAGATATCTCCTGCACCTAATAAAGTGGTTACTGAGAGTATGTTTGTGGTCTTCTGCTGCTGTGGCCCATCCACTTCAAGGTTCAATGTGCTGTACATTCAAAGATGCCCTTCTGCACACCGCTGTTGTAACGTGTGGTTATTTGATTTACTGTCACCTTCCTGTCAGCTTGAACCAGTCTGACCATTCTCCTCTGACCTCTCTCATTAACAAGGCATTTTCACTCACTCACTGAATGTTTTTTTCTTGTTTTTTGCACCTTTCTATGCAAACTCTAGAGACTTGTGTGTGAAAATCCCAGGAGATCAGCATTTCTGAAACCACCCCATCTGGCACCAACAATCATTCCACGGTCAAAGTCACCTAGGTCATGCTTCTTCCCCATTCTGATATTTGGTCTGGGTAACAACTGAACCTCTTGACCATGTCTGCATGCTTTTATTCATTGAGTTACTGCCACATGATTGGCTGATTAGATATTTGCATTAATGAGTAGGTGTATCTAATAAAATGGCCACTGTGTGTAATCGGAATCGGGTTTAAAATATCACTCACATATGTGATGAAATACAGTTGCTTTGCAGTAACAGTTCATTGCAATACATAAAAACATGCTGCAGTAAGAAATGTGTGTGTGTATATATAATATATGTATGTATATATATACGTGTGTGTGTGTGTGTGTGTGTATGTACAATTAGGATCAGGTTTTATATCATTGTGCTATCAATATGTAATATGTTGTGAAATTTGTTTTGTGGCAGCAGTACATTACAACACATAATTATAAACTGTAAATTACGATAGGAAATATATTTTAAAATATCCTTTAGATAAGTAGTGCAAAAAGAGAGAAAAATATTGAGGTTGTGTTCATGAGTTCATTGTCCATTGAAAAATCTGTTGGTGGAATTGAAGAAGCTGTTCCTGAAATCTTGAGTGTGTTCCTTCAGGCTCCTGTAACTCCTCCGTGATAGTAAGCAGAGTGAAATCAGGGGTGGTGTTCATATGTTGGTTCATTGTCCATTTGGGAATCTGAAAGCAGATGGGAAGAAGCTGTGGTGTGTGTGTGTGTGTGTATATATATATATATATATATATGGTCCTTCCCAACTCTGTCCATTTGCTTATGTTCCTGTTTCTCCTCCCACTCATCCTCAGAGAAATTTGAGGCAGAACTTCTTACCATAATCAGCTGGTACTGGGCTGTGTCTTCACCTCAGAATCAGAATGTGTTGTTTACTGGCAGCAGTCCAGTGCAATGCATTAAAAAATCTCTATCAATTAGAGTAACAGTATATTGCAGGGGCAGATGGACAGGGGCCTAGTCCTCAGTCGTAGCGACAACTAGCCCTGCAGCCACAGTGTCGCCTGCGTGCAGCCACCCAGAGTGAGGGGACGAAGCTGGGGGTGGTGTGGCATGGTGTGCAGATGGATTTGCAGCTGCCCTCTCAGGGCTTTGCTCGGCAGAAGACAAGCTCTGCTGTGGCTGACTGCAGGGTTTTTAGCAGCACTCGATGGACTCGAGCCTCAGGCTGAGGGATCATTTACTTTTCAGCTGCTGGCTGCTGGAGGAGAGGGGTCTGAGCCATCACAGTCTACTGGGGCGGCGTAGCGCAGTTGTGGCGACTGAAGATTTGAAATGGACCAGGGGGTCAGGGCCATATACATACAGTGCTTATAAAAAGTATTCACCCCCCTCCCCACCGGAAGTTTTGAGGTTTTATTATTTTACAACATTGAATTGCATTCGATTTAATTTGGCTTTTTTGACACTGATCAACAGAAAAATACTCTTTTATGTCAAAGTGAAAACAGATCTTCACAAAGTCATCTAAATTAATTACAAATATAAACCAGAAAATAATTGATTGCATAAGCATTCACCCCGTTTAATATAGCACACCCAATCACCACTGGTGCAGCCAATTGGTTTTAAAAGTCACATAATTAGTTAAAAGGAGACCCGTGTGCAGTCACGGTGTTTCAATCATTGTAGTAAAAATACACCTGTATCTGGAAGGTCCAACTGTTGGTGAGTCAGTATCCTGGCAAAAGACTACACCATGAAGACAAAAGAACACTCCAAGCAACTCCACGAAAAGGTTATTGAAAAGCACAAGTCAGGAGATGGATACAAGAAAATTTCCAAGTCACTGATTATCCCTTGGAGTCAATTATCAAGAAATGGAAAGAATATGGCACAGCTGTAAACCTGCCTAGAACAAGCTATCTTCAAAAACTGAGTGACTGTAAGAAAGGAACTAGTGAGGGAGGCCACCTGGAGACCTATGACAACTCTGGAGGAGTTTGTGGCTGAGATGGGAGAGACTGCACATATTGAGCTTTTTGGCCATCAGTCTAAACGTTATGTTTGGCATAAGCCAAACACCGCACATGATCAAAAACACACCATCCCTACCATGAAACAAGGTGGTGACTGTCTTTGGAAGATATCCTTGATGGTGGGGAAGCTCATGCCCATGGGGACCTCAATGATGGATGCTGCTTTTGGTCGTCATGGACTGGTTGGATCAAAGGTACTGTTTCTATGTAATGTGACTCTATTAGCAGCACCACACATACGTTACTCGTACTAGTCTCCAACCCCCACCACCACATCGTCTCACCACACCTTCTGGTCAATGGAGGTCATGCAAGGGGCTTCTGGCTTGCTTTTCTCGGGGCAAAAAATAAGAAATAATGAGGTAGCATTCATGGGTTTATGGGCTGTTCAGAAATCTGATGGCAGAGGGGTAGAGGTTACATTCATCACGTTGGGGTCAGGAGGGGCCAAATGTTCTTCTCCAGGAAAATTTCATTCCCTTGCTTTCAGGAACAGCTTCTTCCCCTCCACCATCAGATTTCTGAATGGACAATGAACCCATGAACACTTCCTCACCACTTTTATTTCTCTCTCTTTTTGCACTACTTATTGAATTTATTTTTGCATGTACTTTTTATTGTAATTCAGAATTTCTATTACTATGTATTGTAATGTTTGGGTGGGCAGGGGAAGATACATCTCTACCAAATGGGGTGTAAGGCACTCCTTCCCTCAACTAGCCTGCAGGCCACCGTTGGGCAAGGTGTAGCACCTGCTTAGCCTCTGATCAGGGTCAGGTGAAGCCAAGGGAGCAGCTGGTGCACGTCACAAGCCCTGGTTATGCGACCACTGACACCAGGCGACAATCTCTGAAGAGTATTGACAATGGCTGGGGTCACCCGTCTTGTAAAGACACTGCCCAGAACATAGAAACATAGAAAATAGGTGCAGGAGTAGGCCATTCGGCCCTTCGAGCCTGCACCGCCATTTATTATGATCATGGCTGATCATCCAACTCAGAACCCTGTACCAGCCTTCCCTCCATACCCCCTGATCCCCGTAGCCACAAGGGCCATATCTAACTCCCTCTTAAATATAACCAATGAACTGGCCTCAACTGTTTCCTGTGGCAGAGAATTCCACAGATTCACCACTCTCTGTGTGAATAAGTTTTTCCTAATCTCGGTCCTAAAAGGCTTCCCCTTTATCCTCAAACTGTGGCCCCTTGTTCTGGACTTCCCCAACATCAGGAACCATCTTCCTGCATCTAGCCTGTCTAATCCCTTTAGGATTTTATACGTTTCATAGAAACATAGAAACATAGAAAATAGGTGCAGGAGTAGGCCATTCGGCCCTTCGAGCCTGCACCGCCATTTATTATGATCATGGCTGATCATCCAACTCAGAACCCAGCCTTCCCTCCATACCCCGTGACCCCTGTAGCCACAAGGGCCATATCTAACTTCCTTTTAAACATAGCTAATGAACTGGCCTCAACAGTTTGCTGTGGCAGAGAATTCCACAGATTCACCACTCTCTGTGTGAAGAAGTTTTTCCTAACCTCGGTCCTAAAAGGCTTCCCCTCTATCCTCAAACTGTGACCCCTCGTTCTAGACCTCCCCAACATCGGGAACAATCTTCCCGCATCTAGCCTGTCCAATCCCTTTAGGATCTTATACGTTTCAATCAGATCCCCCCTCAATCTTCTAAATTCCAACGAGTACAAGCCCAGTTCATCCAGTCTTTCTTCATATGAAAGTCCTGCCATCCCAGGAATCAATCTGGTGAACCTTCTTTGTACTCCCTGTATGGCAAGGATGTCTTTCCTCAGATTAGGGGACCAAAACTGCACACAATACTCCAGGTGTGGTCTCACCAAGGCCTTGTACAACTGCAGTAGTACCTCCCTGCTCCTGTACTCGAATCCTCTCACTATAAATGCCAGCATACCGTTCGCCTTTTTCACCGCCTGCTGTACCTGCATGCCCACTTTCAATGACTGGTGTATAATGACACCCAGGTCTCGTTGCACCTCCCCTTTTCCTAATCGGCCACCATTCAGATAATAATCTGTTTTCCTATTTTTGCCACCAAAGTGGATAACTTCACATTTATCCACATTAAATTGCATCGTGTCATCCGCAAACTTGGAGATGCTGCATTTAATTCCCTCATCCAAGTCATTAATATATATTGTTGAAGGAGGCAATGGCAAACCACTTGTGTAGAAATATTTCCAAGAGCAATCATGGAACGAGCATGATCGCCCACACGATACAACATGACACATAATGTACTGCTACCACAAAACAGATTTCATATAATAGACTGGAGATAATAAACCTGATTCTGATTTGGATAACGTAGTCATTTTTGACCGGTGTCTGCCACCACCTCATGCTCTCAGCTGAGTATGTGCTGTGTGTGACCCTTCTCCCCGTGTCTTGTTTGTAGCTGGTAAACCTGAAGATGTCATCAGTCCATCATCTTCATTCTCTGCTATTTGCTGTTCAAAGTTCAAAGAATTTATACGTCACCAGGTCGAAATCTGAGATTCATTTTCTTCTGGGCATGCTCAGTAAATCCATAATATTTTCAGTATGACTGCCCCAAAAGGACGGACAAACACCATTGTGCAAAAGACAACAAACTGCAAGTACGAAAAGAAAGAGTAGGTAGATAGATAAGCAAGCAATAAATATGGAGAACAGGAGATGAAGAGTCCTTGAAGTGAGTCCATTGTCTGTTGGGAACAGTTGAGTGTTGAGGTGAGTGAAACTATCCACACCAGTTCAGGAGCCCGATGGTTGGGGAGAGGGGCAATGCCTGTTCCTGAACCTGTTGGTTGGGCCCTGAGGCTCTGGTACCTCCTTCCTGATGGCAGCAACGAGAAGAGAGCATGCCCTGCGTGGTGGGGGTTCCCGATGATGTCCGTTGTACAGCCCCAGCTAAACATCCCTGTTCATATTTACCTGGAAGTTCGTAGTTTGTGCCATAGATTTTACAAAATTGCAAAATACTGAATAAATATAGAAGAATAGTTTCAATTGTCAGTAAGTTTGAATAAAAGTGTCTAACTTGATGCTATATTCACTGGGGGCAGTCCCATCACACACTCCCAGGGCAGGGACAGTAAGACACAGAGTGAAGCTCCCTCTACCCTGTCCCATCGCACACGCCCGGGGCAGGGGCAGTTAGACACAGAGTGAAGCTCCCTCTACCCTGTCCCATCGCACACGCCCGGGGCAGGGGCAGTTAGACACAGAGTGAAGCTCCCTCTACCCTGTCCCATCGCACACGCCCGGGGCAGGGGCAGTTAGACACAGAGTGAAGCTCCCTCTACCCTGTCCCATCGCACACGCCCGGGGCAGGGGCAGTTAGACACAGAGTGAAGCTCCCTCTACCCTGTCCCATCGCACACGCCCGGGGCAGGGGCAGTTAGACACAGAGTGAAGCTCCCTCTACCCTGTCCCATCGCACACGCCCGGGGCAGGGGCAGTTAGACACAGCGTGAAGCTCCCTCTACCCTGTCCCATCGCACACGCCCGGGGCAGGGGCAGTTAGACACAGCGTGAAGCTCCCTCTACCCTGTCCCATCGCACACGCCCGGGGCAGGGGCAGTTAGACACAGCGTGAAGCTCCCTCTACCCTGTCCCATCGCACACGCCCGGGGCAGGGGCAGTTAGACACAGCGTGAAGCTCCCTCTACCCTGTCCCATCGCACACGCCCGGGGCAGGGGCAGTTAGACACAGCGTGAAGCTCCCTCTACCCTGTCCCATCGCACACGCCCGGGGCAGGGGCAGTTAGACACAGCGTGAAGCTCCCTCTACCCTGTCCCATCGCACACGCCCGGGGCAGGGGCAGTTAGACACAGCGTGAAGCTCCCTCTACCCTGTCCCATCGCACACGCCCGGGGCAGGGGCAGTTAGACACAGCGTGAAGCTCCCTCTACCCTGTCCCATCGCACACGCCCGGGGCAGGGGCAGTTAGACACAGCGTGAAGCTCCCTCTACCCTGTCCCATCGCACACTCCCGGGGCAGGGGCAGTTAGACACAGAGTGAAGCTCCCTCTACCCTGTCCCATCACACACTCCCAGGGGAGGGAACTCCTGCTCCACACTGTCCTGTGCAGTTATTTCCTGCATTCTGATGGATAACTTGCTACATGTTTTCTCCTCCCTGCAGGTTTCTGTCCCCGTTGGGGCGCTGGATTGTTGGGTGTTCCTGAGCTGCCTGGAGGTCCTGCAGAGAATCGAAGGTTGCTGCGACCGGACCCAGCTGGAGAACAACTGTAGCCACACCGTTGGACTTTGGTCATATGCCACAGAGAAGGTACTCAAGCATCCCTGGAGCTGGTGTAGATTGAACATAGAACAGCACAGCCCAGTGTAGGCCCTTTGGCCCACGGTGTTGTGCCGACCTTATAACCCGCTTCAAGGTCAATCTCATCCTTCCCTCAATTTTTCTTACATCTGTGTATCTATGTGAGAGTATCTAATTGCCCCGAATGTACCCGCCTCCACCACCAACATTGGCAGTATATTCCACACACTCAGCACTCTTTGCGTAAAGAACTGACCTCTGACATCTCCATCACCCCATACTTTCATCCAGTCACCTTACAACTATGCCCTCATAGTAGTCTCTTATCCATTGCAGCCACCAGCCTCTGTGTAAAGTGAAAGAGGCAGACTGGAGTTTGTGTCTGTTATTGCGGGTAATTGGTCCTGTTCACCCATTTCCCCCGCTCTAATCTAACTTTTCTTACTCCTAATTAGAAAATAGAAGTTATCAGTATTGGTAAAGAAGGTATTGGGGAAAAAGTACAGGCGACCAAAGGCCAATAAGTCCCTTGGTTTCACATTCTCAGGTTCTAAGAACACAGACAGAAAATGCTGGAGTAGCTCAGCAGGTCAGGCAACATCTATGGAGCAGAGTAGACAGACGATGATTTGCAGTGAGGCCCTTCACTGGGTCTGGAAAGTAAGCTGGAACAAGAAGGTGGGAGGAGTGGAGGAGGACAAGTTTAGACGGTGATGGTGACACCAGGTGAGGGGGAAGGTGGCTGAAGTGAGGTAATATGTGGAAGAGGAGCAATCTTCACGGACGAATGGCTGCTGCCTGACCTGCTCTGGGTTTCCAGCACCTGCAGACTCTCTCGTCTCTCAGGCTCCAACAAGTGGCTGCAGAGACACAGTGAATTGGAAATGGTGTTAGATTCTGAAGGTCTCAGCAGATTAAAGGTAGCAAAGGTCCTAGAAAGGTGCCGTGGTGATTAGTGTAACAGTATTCCAGCACCAGCGACCTGGGTTCATTTCCCATCGTTGTCTGTACAGAGTTTGTGCACTCTCCCCATGCTCCAGTTTCCTTCCACCTTCCAGGGACATACGAGTTAGTGGTTTATGATTCACATGGGTGTGATTGTTGGGCCGCAAGGCTTGGTTACCATCCTGCATGGAGTCGTACAGGCATAGAAACGTACTGAACAAAAACAGACCCTGTGGTCTGTCTAGTCTGTGCCAAACCATTTAAACTGCCTTTTCTCTTCAACCTGCACCTGGAGCATAGCCCTCCCACTCCTGTACATATCCAAACTTCTCTCAAACATTGAAATCGAACCCTCATCCACCTCTCGCGCTGGCAACTCTTTCCACACTCTCACCACCCTCTGAGTGAAGAAGTTCCTCTTCGTGCTCCACTTAAACATTTCACCTTTCACCCCTAAACCGTGACCTCTAGAGGTTGTCTGACCCAATATAGCTCTATTAAAAAGATTAAAAATAAATGGAGGAGCAACAGAGAAGTTTGCCTGAAGTCTGTTGTTGGGTGCCGTAATTTGTTTTCGTGGAGATGTAGCTCTGTCTGTGTGGAATGTGCACTTTACTGATACCCTCCCTACTTTAACTCTCTCTCTCTCACCTCAGCTGAAGTCGCTGGGTTACCTGTGTGGGCTCATCAATGAGGAAGGACCGAAGTCTGAAGATCTGAACAGGACGGTGGATGTGTTGGCAGGACTGGGAGCAGAGAGAGCTGAAACAGGTAATTGGGACCATGATCTTCCCAGCTCCGCCATCCCGGGACTCTCAATTCTCCCCTCCCTCAATCTATTTCCCTCTCTCTACTCTCCCTCTGGCCTCATCCCCATCTCCCCTGCACCCACCCCCACCTCTCTGGGGTCCTCTGGTATTGCTTCTTTGTGTGTACGTTCTGTTGGATTGTATGTCACGGGTTTAACTCTGAACCAGAGCAGAAGTCACCAGGACCACTTGGGGTTTCGGCCTGGGAACGTGGGCTTTTCCAGTAAATGTGTGCAGCCAAACGGCCTGTGCTATCCAGAGGAAAACGGTGCTCTGGTACCTGAGCAGCACAAAGAGGCAGAACTTGACCAAAAGATCAAAAACATCCTGATACCATGACAGATCACAAACACGAGAGATTCTGCAGGTACTGGAAATCCGAGCAACACACATATTGCTGGAGGAACTCAGCAGGTCAGTGGAGGAGAATAAACAGTCAACGTTACGGACAGAAGCTGGAATAAAAAGGTGGGGAAGGAGTACAGGCTGACAGGTGATGGGTGAGACAAGGTGAGAGGGAAGGTGGGTGTGTGGGGGGGGGGATGAAGTAAGAATCTGGGGGGGGGGTGATAGGGAAAGGTAGAGGGCTGAAGAAGGAAGAATCTGATAGGAGAGGAGAGTGGACCATGGGAGAAAGGGAAGGAGTTCAAAGTCAATTTATTGTCTTTGTTGAGTCCGGCCACATTAAAATTAATCTTAAGCTTGTGCGCATACCCACACCCAGCCCTGAGATTTATTTTCTTGTGGCTACACTCAATAAATCCGTAATAGAATAATAACCATAATAGAAATTCGACCAGCTTGCAAAAGACAAAAAACTATGCAAGTACCAAAAAGAAAGAAATAATAATAATAATAAATAAATAAGCAATAAATATCGAGAGCAGTAGATGGTGAGTCCATAGGTTGTGGGAACAGCTCAGTGATGGGGCAAGTGATGTTGAGTGAAGTTACCCCCTCTGGTTTGGAAGTTGATGGTTGAGGGGTAGTAACTGTTCCTCAACCTGGTGGTGAGAGTCCTGAGGCTCCTGTACCTCCTTCCTGATGTCAGGGATAGGTGAGGAGAAGAGAAGAGGTGAGAGGAAAAGAGATGAGGGAGAGGAGGATGAAATTACCAGAAGTTCGGGATATCGATGTTCATGCCATTTAGTTGGAGGCTGCGCAGTCGGAATTGGAGGTTTTTGTCCTCCAATCTGAGTATGGCTTTGTCATGGCAGTAGAGGAGGTCGTGGACTGACATGTCAGAGTGGGAATGGCAAGTGGAATTAAGATGGGTGGCCAGCATTTTGTGTGTGTTGCTTTAGGTTTCCATCAGCTGCAGAACGCTACCTCTTCTCGCCTGCCTATCACCTCTCCCTGGGTTCCCCCCTCCTTTCCTTTTCTCTATCGTTCATTATTCTCTGTCTCCAATCCTTCACCTTTCCCACCCACCTGGCTTCACCTATCACCTTCCAGCTAGCCTCCTTCTCCTCCCTCCCACCACCTTTATATTCTGGCATCTTCCCGCTCCATTCCAGTCCTGGAGTAGCGTCTCAGCCCGACTGTTTATTAATTTCTACAGATGCTGCCTGACCTGCTGAGTTCCTCCAGCATTTTGTGTGTTGCTCGGAATTCCAGTATCTGCAGAATCTCTCATGTTTATGATTTGTCATGGTACAGTGTCAGGATGTTTTTGATCTTTTATTCAAGTTTTGCCTCTTTGGGTATCCGGCTGAACATAGCCAAGCTATATTCCGTGCTGGATCGTCTCCCCTTGGAGCCACAGGGCAGTGCAGCCCTCTTCAACCTTGCCTGCTTTGTACATCCCACAGTCAGACATAGTGAGTTTTCACATGTCAGTCTCCTGCTGGACAAACCATTGTCTGGACAAAGACACAAAGAAATTTGAATTAGAGCCACCATCACAGTGGCTGGGGTATTTAAGCATTTAAATGACCAAATCTGGGGTATCATTAACGTTGCCCTGGATACGAGGCCTGTTGGACAGGCCTGGCTTCTTTCTGCTGATGATTAGCCCGTGAGAAGCAAACACAAAGTGCTGGAGGAACTCAGTGGGTCAGGCAATATCTATGGAGGGAAATGAACAGTCAGCCTTTCGCGCTGAGTACTGATGAAGTTCTCTCCTATCTTCTACTTTTGATCAAATTCTTTCTTCTTCTGCCCTATACCTCTTCCACCTTTCAGCTCCCAGCTTCTCACTTCACCCCCTCACCTACCCACCTACTTACCCCCTCACCTGGTCTCACCTACCACCTGCCAGTTGTACTTCTTCCCCTCACCCCTACCTTCTTATTCCGAAGCCAGAAGGTCCTAGTGCAGGGTCTCCTGAAACGTGGATGTTTATTCCCCTCCGTAGATGCTGTCTGACCTGAGTTCCTGCAGCATTTTGAGTGTGTTGCTTCAGGTTTGCAGCGTTGTGTTCAGTAGGTGAAAGGTGCCCCGACTGAAAGACAAGATGCGGGGAATCTTGACAAGGTTGGTATGGGGGAAGACATCTCCTCTTGTGGTGGGGAGCCTAGAACCAGGGCAGGGGAGTACCTGTTAGAAAAAAACATTCACAAGAGATCCTGAAGGTGCCAGGAATCCAGAGCAACACACACAAAATGCTGGAGAGACTCAGCAGGTCAGGCAGCATCTATGGAAATGAATAAACAGTCGACATCTCCTCAGGACTGCAAAGGAAGAGGGAAGATGCCAGAATAGGAAGGCGGGGTGAGGCGAAGGAGGACAAGCTAGAAGGTGATAGGAGGGAGATGAAGTAAGAAGCTGAGAGGTGATAGGTAGAAAAGGTAAAGGATTGTAGAAGAAGGAATCTGATAGGAGAGGAGAGTGTACCATGGAAGAAAGGGGAGGAGGGGCACCAGGGGAGGTGATAAGCCAGTGGGGAGAAGAGATAGGAGGCCAGAGTGGGCAATTGGGGAAAAGGAAAGGGGAAAAAATGAGCTGAAATGGAGAAATCGATGTTCGTGCCATCAGGTTGGAGGCTGCCTAGATGGGATATAAGGTGTTGCTCGTCCAACCTGAGAGTGGCCTCGTCATGGTAGAAGAGAAGGCCACGGATGAACATGTCAGGAAGGGGGAGAGGAATTAAAACGGTTGACCATCTACTGCGTTTTGTGCCTGGAGCGGAGGTGCTCGAATAAACCTATTGTCCTTGTAAATCAGTGAATATTTTCTCGAAGGTTTGGGATCTTTGAAACTCCTTCAGAGCAGTGTGAGTGGAGTGTGATGCTTTTAAGGCAGAGAGAGAGAGAGAAAGGTTCTTGATAGTCAGCTGAAATGTGTCATGGGAGCTGATGGTTGGCTCATTGAGAAAACCAGGACCCAGGGAAACTTGGTTGTGTGGTTTCAGAGTTGGCTTGCCCACAGAAGGCAGAGAGTGTTAGTACATGGAGTGTATTCTTTCTGGAGATCAGTGATCGGTGATGTTCCACAGGGTCCCCTGGTCTTTTGTAATTTTTGTAAATGACTTGGCCAAGGAAGTGGAAGAGTGGATTAGGGAGTTTTCAGCTGAGACAAAGGTTGGTGCATTTGTGGATAGTGTAGAAGATTGTCGTAGGTTACAACAGGATATTGACAGGAGTCAGAGCTGGGCTGTCAAGTGGCAGATTGAGTTCAACCCAGAAAAGGGTGAAGTGATTCAGTTTGGAAGGGCAAACCTAAGGCAGGATTCAGGGTTAGTGGCAGGATTCTGAGCAGTGTGGGGGGGAAGGGGTACCTCAGGGTCCAACCACATGGTTGATAGGGTGTTAAGAAGGCATATGACATGATCAGCTTTATTCATCGCGACTGACCTCATGAGCCATGAGGTAATGTTGCAGCTCGATAAAACCCTGTTTAGACCACACGTGGAGTATTGTGTTCAGTTCTGGTCGCCTCAATATGGGAAGGGTGTGGAGGCTTTAGAGAGGGTGCAGAGGAGATTTACCAGGATGTTGCCAGGATTAGAGAGCATGGCTCGGGAGGGAAGGTTGAGGAAGCTGGGGCTTTTCTCTTTGGAGTGAAGGAGGATGAGAGGTGTTCAAGATGATAAGAGCCACAGTTTGAGTAGACAGCCAGGGTGGAAATGGCTAAATAAAGAGGGCATAATTGATGGTTGGAGAAAAATACACACCAGATGTCAACAACAGGAATTCTGCAGATGCTGGAAATTCAAGCAACATACATCAAAGTTGCTGGTGAACACAGCAGGCCAAGCAGCATCTATAGGAAGAGGTGCAGTCGACGTTTCAGGCCGAGACCCTTTGTCAGGACTAACTGAAGGAAGAGTGAGTAAGGGATTTGAAAGTTGGAGGGGGAGGGGGAGATCCAAAATGATAGGAGAAGACAGGAGGGGGAGGGATGGAGCCGAGAGCTGGACAGGTGATTGGCAAAAGGGGATACGAGAGGATCATGGGACAGGAGGTCCGGGAAGAAAGACAAGGGGGGGAGTGACCCAGAGGATGGGCAAGAGGTATATTCAGAGGGACAGAGGGAGAAAAAGGAGAGTGAGAGAAAGAATGTGTGCATAAAAATAAGTAACGGATGGGGTACAAGGGGGAGGTGGGGCCTTAGCGGAAGTTAGAGAAGTCAGAGATGTTCATGCCATGAACATCGACTTCTCTAACTTCCGCTAAGGCCCCACCTCCCCCTCGTACCCCATCCGTTACTTATTTTTATGCACACATTCTTTCTCTCACTCTCCTTTTTCTCCCTCTGTCCCTCTGAATATACCCCTTGCCCATCCTCTGGGTCACCCCCCCCCTTGTCTTTCTTCCCGGACCTCCTGTCCCATGATCCTCTCGTATCCCCTTTTGCCTATCACCTGTCCAGCTCTTGGCTCCATCCCTCCCCCTCCTGTCTTCTCCTATCATTTTGGATCTCCCCCTCCCCCTCCAACTTTCAAATCCCTTACTCACTCTTCCTTCAGTTAGTCCTGACAAAGGGTCTCGGCCTGAAACGTCGACTGCACCTCTTCCTATAGATGCTGCTTGGCCTGCTGCGTTCACCAGCAACTTTGATGTATGTCACCAGATGTCAACGGTAGGTTTTTTACATGGATAGTGCTGGGTACACTGCCAGGGGGTGATGGTTGAGGCAGATACATCAGGGACATTTAAGAATCTCTTAAATATGCACATGGACGATATAAGCTTGGAGGGTCATGTGAGAGGGAAGGGTTAGATTGATCTCAGAGTAGATTAAAAGGTTGTTAATCCACTGTGGGCCAAAGTGGCTGTATTGTGCTGTGCTGTTCTATGTCGGAATCAGGCACAAGAGACTACAGATGCAGGAATCTGGCGAAACACAGCAGCATCTGTGGCAAGGTGGGGAAGGAATTGTTGATGGTTTGGTTCGAAACTTTGTGTCCAATAGTGGCGGAGTCTAGCACCAGAGGGCACAGCCTCGGAATAGAGGGATATCCCTTTAGAACAGAGATGAGGAAGAATTTCTTTAGCCGGGGTTGGTGAATCTGTGGAATTCACTGCCACAGACACCTGTGGAGGACAGATCATCGGATATGTTTAGAGCGGAGGTTGATAGGTTTTTGACTAATCAAGGTGTCAAAGGTTCTGGGGAGAAGGCAGGAGACTGGCATTGAGAGGGAAACTCAATCAGCCATGCTGGAATGGCAGACCAGACCGGATGGGCTGAATGACCTAATTCTGGTCTAATGTCTTATGCTGGATATTGACAATCACGTTAGCCGTGATTTACAGGGCAAGCGGCATTGAGGGGTGATTTCAGCGGTCAGCACACAACAAGACAACTGTCCTTCATCGCTCTAAACAACCCTAAACACAAACCTCTGTCCTCTTTCAGCCAACAGCCCCCAGAGTCCCTACAAGACCCTCAACGAGGCACTGTCATCTGTGGAGGCCTTTGAGAAACATTACTTGGTAAATCTGGACTTGTACTGGGTGTCTCGGGCTGGTGAGAGAGGGTCTCTCAGACCCTGGGACACATGTGAGGGAAGGAGGGAGGGGGTCCACAGGTGACGGGGAGAATGGATGGGGAGAATGTTTAAGGGAGGTGATCCTGGTCCACCAGCTTGGGGAAGGAGTGGGCATCTTTGGGTGGTGGGGATTGAAGTGGGTGGTGATTATCCTTGTGCCACCAGATTGGGGAGGGAGAGGGTCTTTGAGTTGTGGTTCTTGCAGATGGAAGGGTGAGAATCCTGGGCCCTGAGCTGGGGGGAGGGCCTTCATGTTCAGGAGAGGTGGGCTCCCCTGATGGTGGGTGGGCTCCCTGGGCCATTTCCCATGGGCCAGTCCCTGCCTGTGATCTCAATGAGACGTATGTCAGCAACTCATGCTCCCATTTCTGTAACACTGAGTAAGTACCGAAAATAGCCTGCTGTTCCCAGTATATCGCTGTTTTCAATGACAGACCATGTTTGTTACTTCCAAAGATAAAAGAACAAACTGTCTATAAGACATAGGAGCTGAACCAGGCCATTCGGCCCATTGAGTCTGTTCCACCATTCCATCATGGCTGAGTTATTATCTCTCCCAACCCCACTCTCTTGCCTTGTCCCAATAACCTTTCGACACTCTGACTAATCAGGAACCTATCAGCCTCTGCTTTATGCACAGCCAATGACTTGGCCTCCACAGCCATCCATGGCAATGAATCCCATGGATTCACCAGAAACCTAGAGTCTGGAATACCAGAATAGGGTTTAATATCACTGGTATATGTTGTGAAATTATATATATATATATTCAATTGTATACCTGTAGTGTAAAAAGAAAGGGGGGAAACACTGAGGTAGCATTCGTGGGTTTATTATCCACTCAGAAATGAGATGGTGGAGGGGAAGAAGCTGTTCCTGAAACATTAAGTGTGTGTCTTCAGGCTCCTGTACCTCCTCCCTGAGCAGAGGGAGCATGTCCTGGGTGGTGGGGTCCTTGATGATGGACGTGGCCTTTTTGAGGCATTACCTTTTGAAGACGTCTCTAAGCTGGTGCCCATGATGGAGCTGGCTGAGTTTATAACTTTCTGCAGCTTTTTCTGATCCTGTGTAGTGGCCCTTCCATACCATAGAACATAGAACAGTACAGCACATTACAGGCCCTTCGGCCCACAATGTTGTGCCGACCCTCAAACCCTGCCTCCCATGTGGTACTTGATGGTGATGAATCAGATAGAATAATCTCCATGCTACATCTGTAGAAATTTGTGTGCGTCTTTGATGACATACAAATTCTCATGAAACTCCTAATGAAATATAGTTGCTGTAATAGCTTTTTTGTAATTACATCAACATGTTGGGCCCAGAATAGATCCTCAGAGATGTTGAAACCCAGGAACTTGAAATTTCTCACCCTTTCCACTGCTGATTCTTTGATGAGAATTGGTATCTGTTCCCTCGAATTTCCCTTCGTGAAGTCCACAATCAGTTCCTTGGTCTTACTGATGTTGAATACACGGTTGTTTCACTCCTGCTGGCTAAAGAAATTCCCCCTCATCTCTGTTCTAAGTGGCCATACTTCTATTCTAAGTGCCTATACTTCTATTCTGAGGCTGTGCCCTCTGATCCTAGATTGCCTCACTGCAGGAAACATCCTCCCCACATTCACTGTATCTGCTCTCTGACTCCCCCACTATAGGAAATGTCCTCCCCACATCCACTCTATCTGTGTCCTCTGGTCCTAGACTCCCCACTATAGGAAACATCCTCTCCACATCCACTCTATCTGTGTCCTCTGGTCCTAGACTCCCCACTATAGGAAACATCCTCTCCACATCCACTCTATCTGTGTCCTCTGGTCCTAGACTCCCCACTATAGGAAACATCCTCTCCACATCCACTAAATCTGCACCTTTTAATGTTTGGTAGGTTTCAAATGAGGTTCCACCCCCTTACCCCAACTCAATCTTCTAAGCTCCAGCGAGCTGGATATACAGGATATTCAAAGTTCAAAGTACATTTATTGTCAAAGTACTGTATGTGTACATTATACAACCTTGAGATTTGTCTCACTACAGGCAGCCACAAAACAAGAAACCCAAAAGAATCCATATGTAAAAAAGACCAACAAACCCCCAATGTGCAGAGAGAGAGAGCGAGAGAGGGAAAAAACAAATAGTGTAAGCAATAAAAATAAACAAGTAGCATTTGGAAGGAAGGTGAGTCCTTGGACTCCGAGCCCGGAACTGAGCCACAGCGCTGGTGCAGTGAAGAGAGGAGTAAACGTGACGGAATTACATTTCCCCTTGCTAAGTCTTCCATAGCAGTGAAACAGGTGAATTGTAGTGGTTGTTGGAAGGAAGTGAGGGTCAGATCAATCTGTACACAGCAAAGTCAGCAATGAAATAAGTGGACGGATAATCTGATTTAGTATTGTGGTTTGAGGCACCACAGTATAATGGTCAGTGCAACTCTACTACAGCTTGGAGTGTTGGAGTCCATTTCCAACATCATGGGTAAGGAGTTCGGGCACCAGTTTCCTCCCACAGTCCAAAGACGTACTGGTTAGTAGGTCACACACACAATGCTGGAGGAACTCCACAGGCCAGGCAGCATCTACTGAAAAGTGTACAGTCGACATTTTGGGCTGAGATCCATTATCCTGTGATTAGGCCGGTGTTAAATAGATGTGTTTCTGGGTGGTACGGCTTGTTGGGCTCAGCTCTTCCACACCGTCTCTAAATAAATAATGGGCATTAACCTTGTCACTGAGAAACCAATTGAAGTATTTCCAGCACTGCTTTCCCCTGACGCAGTAGATAATTTTGACTGAAGGGTGGTACCTTTAACAATGCAGAGCTCTCCCAAAGTTGTTCTGAATCATCGTTGTGTGCAGGTAGTCTCTGGGCCTGATCTACAGTGGTGTCGGGCTGGTGGCCCAGTCAGCTGTGGGGCACGGTTCATCTCCTGCCAAGTTTTTTCCTCACCCTGTCTCTGTTCTCAGCTGCTACTGGCCTTTACGTGGCCTGTGCATATAGAACCAATGAGGGAGGTGAATTCTCAGCTCCCGAGGGTGTTGGAGGCTGGATCATTTAATATTAATGAAGGATCCCACCCACCCTGCTCACAGACTGTTTGTCCCACTCCCATCAGGGAGGAGGCTACGTAACATCCATGTCAGGACCACCAGACTCAAAAACAGTGACTTCCTTAAGCAGTGAGGCTGATCAACACCTCCACCCACTAACCCACCTCCCACACCCCAACCTCCACTACGTCCTGTCAGTCACCTTATGTACAGACACTCCTGTGCTTTGTTTTACTTTATAGACACACAATCAATCGAAGCTATCTTGTGCATTTATGTTTATGTTTTTTTTTACTATTATTGCTGTCTTTATCTTAACGTGTTTGTTGTGCCTCATTCGATCCACTTTGTTCTCCTTTACACCTGTGTACCGGAGATAACATTAAACAAACTTGAATCTTGAATAAACATTTGACAGCTCATTGAGTTCACGGGCAACTGGCACAGGACCCTGTTGAATGGCAGGGCAGGGCACTGGAGAGGCTGACTGGCCGACTCCTGTTCCTATGTCCTTATGTCCTTATGTCAGCCATTTGCAAGCCGGTGTCATGGATAACTTTCTCCTATTTCATTGTGTTTGCATGGGCCTAATCGTCAGCACTGTGGGCCCAGGGTTGCATTAGATGTGGGCAGAGTTCAAGGCTTCTCATGGCCCTCATTCCACCTTCCTCTCCATTGTGCTTGCAGGACCTTTCGTACGCTGCCATGGAGATGTATAAAACGATTGGACGTGTCCGCTCGGCTCAGCTGCTGGGGAAGGATTTGGCGGATTTTTACATGTACGTATGTGATGCATAGCAGAACAACCAATATGTGTGATCAGGCCTCTGGGGAACCAGACAAAGGAGCAGAGTTCGGCCATTTGCCCCATCGAGTCCGCTCCGCCATTTCATCAGGGCTGATCCATTTCCCTCTCAGCCCCAGTCTCCTGCCTTCCCCTCATATCCCTCCATGCCCTGACCAATCAGGAATCCATCAACCTCGGCCTTAATAAGAATCATCATGCCCCTCATGCATGAATGGTGACGTAGCTTCAATTGGAGTTCGACAGCAAACGCAGGAGAGGGTTAAAAGGAAAGTATGTGAGAAAAGACAGGCAGCCAGCAAAGCACAGAATCCACGAGTACTTTGTAGGCATATAAACAGGAAGGTTTTGAACGGAGTAGAGCAGAGAAGAGTACAGGCCCTTCAGCCCATGATGTTGTGCCAACCTTTTAACCTGCTCTAACCCTTCTCTCTTACACACCCCTCCATTATTTTATCATCCGTGTGCCTATCGAGGAGTTTCTTATATGTTGCTAGTGTATCTGCCTCTACCAGCGCCCCGGTAGGGCACTCCACACACCCGCCACTCTTTGTGTAAAGAACGACCTCTGACATCTCTCAAATACTTTAGACATGCCCCCTCATTTCAGCCATTTGCCCATCGGGAGAGACAGAGAGCCTACTAACTTGGTAAAGAATGCTAATGTAAGGATATTGAATAGATCCCTAGTACAATAAAATGGACTTGGGACTTCTGTGTCTACCTCATTATGGCCTTGCACATTATTGTCCACCTGCTCTGCACTTTCTCTGTAACTGTTGCATGTTATTCTGCATGGGTTGCATGGTCGCAGTTAGCACGTTGCTTTACAGTGCCGGCTGTAAGACCTAGGTTCAAAGCGATGGCAGATGGAACTTAATCGTGATAGTTGTGAGCTAACCATTTTGGGAGATCTGATAAGGATAGGACATACATTGTGAATAGTAGGGCCCCAGGGAGGTGTGGAGGGACAGAGGGACCTTGGTGTACAGATCCAACAAGCCCAAAAGGTGGCAGCAGAGATCAAATTCAAGTTTATTGCAATCTGACTGTACATGTATACAACCAAACAAAACAATGTTCCTCTAGACCACGGTACACCCACAAAGCATATATCACACACAGCACAAAAAAACAAAATATTACCATGAATAAATTAATAAAATGCCATTCAAAATGCATGTAGTAAAGTGCAGCACAATTAAACAATTATACAGCTCACTGTTCTCGTGATGAGACCTCAGTTTTGGCAAGATATTCATTAGTCTCACAGCCTGAGGGAAGAAGCTGTTACCCAGTCCGTCAGTCCTAGTCCTGATGCTCCTGCACCTCCTTCCCAATGGTAGTGGGTCAAAGAGATTGTGGGGTGGGTGGTAGCAATGCTTTGGGCCCTTCATCTGCAACGCTCCCGGTAAGTGTCATGGAGGGTGGGGGGGAGGGAGACCCTGGTGATCCTCTTGGAGAGCTGAGAGGGCCTATTCCACGCTGTACCTCAATGCATAAATGAATAGATATCTTCATTACAACTTTATTAAACATTGGTTAGACCAACGCTGGAGCATTGTGTGCTGTTCTGTTTGCCACATTGTAGGAAGGATGTGATATATCCTTCTGAAGAAAAGGGGAGTAAAATTGTTCACAATTCTACAGGGGTGGTGCCAACATCTGTTTCCTCTTGTACATGAACGTCTTCCCTAGAGCATAGGAGAATGAGGGGAGATTTGTCGGACGTATACAAAACTGAGGGGCATAGACAGGGTAAATGCAAGCAGTCTTTTTCCACTGAGGTTGGGAGGGACTACAATCAGAGGTCATGGGTTAAGGGTGAAAGGTGAAATGTCTAAGGGAACATGAGAGGGAACTTCACTCAGAGGATGGCAAGTGGTGGATATGGGTTTGATTTCAAAGAGAAATTTGGGTGAGTACATGGATGGGGGGGCATGGAGGGCTGTGGTTCAGGAGCAGGTCAATGGGACGAGGCAGAACAATAGTTCAGCATGGACTAGATGGGCTGAAGGGACTAGGGGCTGTTCCTTTGCTGTAGTGTTCAATGACTGTAAACGACAGCATACGGGGTATGTTTTTATCATACAAGCTGCCTTTATCATTCAGGGGAGGTTCAGCAGGGTGTCTTATGCAATGCAGTGTTAAAGTTTTAAGGAGAAACTGGGAATGCTGCCTGACCTGCTGAATTCCTCCAATATTTTGTGTGTGTGCCCAGCATAGGTGGGTTTGTTATCCTTGGACTGCAGGAGGCTGAGTGGGGTTCCAATAGAAGCACACAAAATTGTGAGGAGCAGAGATGAGGTAAATGGTGGGAAATCTTTCCCCATGGTAGAGGTACCTAATGATAGAAGGCATAGGTTTAGAGGAGGTCTGAGGCAGTACATTTTCACATTGAAGGTGGTTGGAATTGGGAGTTGACAAGGGGTACCCCATTTCCTCTCTCCCCCACCCACCATACCCATATTCCCCTCCACCTCTTGCCCCAAGTCCCAACAATTGGGGAACCAGGTCAAGCAGAGCGTATGTGGGAGCACCAGGCTCCTGGGGCCAACTAGTGGTTGCTCTTGCCACGCCTGCTTGCTCTCTCCCCCCTCCTGCCTCTCTCTCCCCCTCCCCCTCCCCCTCTCTTCCCTCTCCCCCCTCTCCCCTCCCCCCCGCCCCCGTTTCTCTTCCGATGTTTGGACAACAGTTTAAGTGCTGGGCCAAATCAGGAAGTTCGGCTGTAGGCTGAATGGAGGTGCTGGGGTTCAGGCCCCAGAGCCAGAGAGTATCAAAGTGACTAAATCCAGTGTCTGGACAACGACTCAGGCGCTGGGCCAGATTGCTAAGGTCGGGATGTCGGGGTCTAAGGTGAGGGGTGGGCCGGTTCAGCTCTCTGCTCAGCTCTGTGCCGAACCAAGGATCTGGTGACCGACTCTCTGTGTGTTGTCACTTCAGAATGATATTTGCTTACATTGATCTATTGTATGGTTGTTGTTTTTTCTGCACATTGTGTTTAATGTTTTTTTTATGGGTTCCCTTCGGTTTCTTTGTTTCATGGCTGCCTGTTTGACGAATCTCAAGGTTGTATCACGTATACGTACTTTGATAATAAATGTCCTTTGAACTTTCAACTTTAATTATTAAAATAATGTAATGATCTTGAGAATCTGCTGTGTAGCATCTTCTCTGTTTTTTTTCCCCCATTATTATACTGTTCTTTGTCTCATAGTGTATTTTTGTACTGTATCAGATCCAGAGTATCAATTATTTCGTTCCCCTTTACACTTGTCAATTGGAAATGACGTTTGTTCCTGTGGGGCCAAGCTGTCATTTGGTGTTTTGTTGTTTCAGGCGGAAGGGGGAACCAGAGAAAGCGGAAAGCTACCTGCAGGAGGCTCTGAAGACGTACCTGTCAGAAGGCTGGGCTTTACTCATTGCCCACACCAGGAAACAACTGGCTGATTGTCAGAACCGCCTTCAGCAGACAGAGAAGTATCCTTGACCATAGTCCTTTGCACACACCAGTCACTGGGGAGACCATACCTGGAGTATTGTGCTCTGTTCTGGTCACCCAGCTGTCATCAAGCCGGAGAAAGGGTGTGGAGAGCATTCACAAGGATGTTACCGACACTGGAGAGCTTGAGTTCTAAGGAGAGGCTGGGACTGTTGTTCCTGGAGTGAGAGAGGTTGAGGGATGATCTAATCATCACCATCGTTGTGTGCCACGTGTATGACCGGGCGATTGTGGGTCATCGTCATCCTTGTGTGCCATGTGTATGACTGGGCGATTGTGGGTCATCACCATCCTTGTGTGCCATGTGTATGACCGGGCGATTGTGGGTCATCACCAACCTTGTGTGCCATGTGTATGACCGGGCGATTGTGGGTCATCACCAACCTTGTGTGCCATGTGTATGACGGGGTGATTGTGGGTCATCACCATCCTTGTGTGCCATGTGTATGACGGGGCGATTGTGGGTCATCACCAACCTTGTGTGCCATGTGTATGACCAGGCGATTGTGGGTCATCACCATCCTTGTGTGCCATGTGTATGACCGGGTGATTGTGGGTCATCAGCATCCTTGTGTGCCATGTGTATGACGGAGTGATTGTGGGTCATCAGCATCCTTGTGTGCCATGTGTATGACCGGGTGATTGTGGGTCATCACCAACCTTGTGTGCCATGTGTATGACGGAGTGATTGTGGGTCATCACCATCCTTGTGTGCCATGTGTATGACGGGGTGATTGTGGGTCATCAGCATCCTTGTGTGCCATGTGTATGACCGGGCGATTGTGGGTCATCACCATCCTTGTGTGCCATGTGTATGACCAGGCGATTGTGGGTCATCACCATCCTTGTGTGCCATGTGTATGACGGAGTGATTGTGGGTCATCAGCATCCTTGTGTGCCATGTGTATGACCGGGCGATTGTGGGTCATGATTTATCACCACTGTGTTCTTAGCCAATATCTCTGCAGAAGTGGTTTGCCATTGCCTCCTTCTGAGCAGAGTCTTTACAAGATGATCAACCACAGCAATTATCAACACTCTTCAGAGATTGTCCGCCTGGCATCAGTGGTCACGTAACCAGGATGTGAAATATGCATCAGCTGCTCACACAACCAGCCACCACCTGCTCCCATAGCTTCATGTGACCCTGATCGGGGGTGGGGGGTGCTGATAAGCAGGGGCTACACCTGTCCAAGCGTGACCTGCAGGCTAGCGGAGGGAGGGAGCGCCTTACACCGCCTCAGTAGAGACGTATCCCCACCCCACCACCTGCGGAGACCTGATCAAGTTTTATAAAGTCATGGTGTGCATAGATAGGCTAGATGGTCTTATTTTTCCCCAGGGTCAGGGTATTTACCACAAGAGGGCAGAGATTGAAGATGGGAAGGGAAAAATTTAAAGGGAACCTGAGGGGCAAGATTTTCAAACATAGGGTGGTGGGTATCTGGGATGAACTGTCAGTGGAAGTGGGAGAGAGTGGGTACAGTTACAATGTTTACACCTCAACCATCAGGCTCCTGAACCAGTGTGGGTAACTTCACTCACCCAGTCTCTAACCATCAGGCTCCTGAACCAGTGTGGATAATTTCACTCACCCAGTCTCTAACCTTCAGGCCCCTGAACCAGTGTGGATAATTTCACTCACCCAGTCTCTAACCATCAGGCCCCTGAACCACTGTGGATAATTTCACTCACCCAGTCTCTAACCATCAGGCTCCTGAACTAGTGTGGATAATTTCACTCACCCAATCTCTAACCATCAGGCCCCTGAACCAGTGTGGATAACTTCACTCACCCAATCTCTAACCATCAGGCCCCTGAACCAGTGTGGATAATTTCACTCACCCAATCTCTAACCATCAGGCCCCTGAACCAGTGTGGATAACTTCACTCACCCAATCTCTAACCATCAGGCCCCTGAACCAGTGTGGATAACTTCACTCACCCAATCTCTAACCATGGCCCCTGAACCAGTGTGGATAACTTCACTCACCCACCCAGTCTCTGAACCATCAGGGTCCTGAACTAGTGTGGATAATTTCACTCACCCAATACTATACTGATTCCACAGCCTATATGGCTCACTTTCAGGGACTCCACAACTTGTGTTCACGATATAATTTATTTATTTACTTATTTGCTTAATGTTTTGTGGTTTTCTTTGTATTTGCACAATTTGTTGTCTTTTGCATGTTGGTTGTTTGTCTATCTTTGTTTTGTGCCATTTTTCATTGATTCTATTGTGTTTCTTTGTATTTACTGTGAATGCCCTCAGGAAAACGGGTAGTATATGGTGATGTACAGTGTATACTTTGAGAATACATTTACTTTGACTTGAAAGACATTTGGACAGGTACATGGAGAGGAAAGATATGGGCCAACTGTTGCAACGTTATAAAACCCGGTCAGACCACACTTGGAGTATTGTGTTCAATTCCGGTTGCCTCATCACAGGAAAGATGAGGAAGCTTTAGAGAGTGTGCAGAGGAGACTTACCAGGATGCTGCCTGGACGAGAGAGCATGTCTTATAAGGATAGATGGGTTGGGCGAGCTAGGGCTTTTCTCTTTGGAGTGAAGGAGGATGAGAGGTGACCTAATAGAGGTGTACAAGATGATAAGAGGTATACATAGTGTGGACAGCCAGAGACTTTTTCCCAGCGTGGAAGTGGCTAATCCCAGGAGTCATAATCTTAAGGTGGTTGGAGGAAAGTATAGTGGGGGATGTCAGGTAGGTTTTTTTCACAGAGAGTGGTGGGTACATGGAACACATTGCCAGAGGTGGTGGTAGAGGCAGATACATTAGGGGCATTTAAGAGATTCTGGGTGGGCCCATGGATGTTAGAAAAATGGAGGCTTGTGTGGGAAGGAAGGGTTAGATTGATCTCAGAGTATGTTAAAAGGTTGTCATAACACCATAGGCTGCAGGGGCCTCACTGGGCTGGAGTGTTCTATATTCTGTTACAGACATGACAAAAATAATATAAATTTAAATTAACTTTTACATAACATTCAATAAGATAAACATCATGACAGCAGTTCAAGTTGTGAGAGAGGAAAATGAATATAGTCTATGATAATGTTAACTGGGTTCAGGAACCTGACTGCAGTGTTGATGAAGCTTGGGTCTTCAGGCTCCTGTACCTCCTGCTTGATGAGAGCATCGAAGAGAGGGTACGGCCTGGATGGACATCATCTTCCTTTCTTGTAGATATCCAGGATGCTGGACAGGGCTGTGCCTCTGATGAAACTGGCTGAGGCAACCACTCTCTGTAGACTCTTATAGGCAATAGACAATAGAGAATAGGTGCAGGAGTAGGCCATTCGATCCTTCTAGCCAGCACCACCATTCACTGTGATCATGGCTGATCATCCACAATCCGTACCCTTTTCCTGCCTTCTCCCCATATCCCTTGACTTCGCTATCTTTAAGAGCTTTGTCTAACTCTTTCTTCAAAAAATCCAGAGAATTGGCCTCCACTACCTTCTGAGGCAGACCATTCCACAGATCCACAACTCTCTGTGTGAAAAAGTTTTTCCTCAACTCCGTTCTAACTGGTCTACCCCTTATTCTTAAACTGCAGCCTCTGGTTCTGGAAAGCTCTTGTGTTAGAAACATAGAAAACCGACAGTACAATACAGGCCCTTTGGCCCACAATGCTGTGCCAAACATGTACTTATCTTAGGAATTGCCTAGGGTTACCCATAGCCCTCTATTTTTCTAAACTCCGTGTACCTGTCCAGGCATCTCTAAAAAGACCCTATCGTATCTACCTTCACCACTGCCGCTGGCAGCCCATTCCACCACTCTCTGCATAAAACACTTACCCTGACATCTCCTCTGTACCTACTTCCAAGCATCTGAAAACTGTGCCCTCTCGTGCTAGCCATTTCCGCCCTGGGGAAAAAGCACTGACTATCCACATGATCAATGCCTCCCATCATCTTATACACCTCTATCAGGTCATCTCATGTCCTATGTCGCTCCAAGGAGAAAAGGCCGAGTTCACTCAACCTATTCTCATAACGCATGCTCCCCAATCCAGGCAACATCCTTGTAAC
The DNA here is from genome assembly GCF_963921235.1 of Mobula hypostoma. Lineage (NCBI taxonomy): Eukaryota > Metazoa > Chordata > Chondrichthyes > Myliobatiformes > Myliobatidae > Mobula > Mobula hypostoma. The sequence goes on along the minus strand of NC_086102.1, from coordinate 4,284,224 downwards.
TCTCCTCTGCACCCTTTCTATAGTTTCCATATCCTTTCTACAGTGAGGTGACCAGAACTGAGCACAGTACTCCAAGTGGGGTCTGACCATGGTCCTATATAGCTGCAACATTACCTCTCGGCTCCTAAACTCAATCCCACGATTGATGAAGGCCAATGCACTGTATGCTTTCTTAACCATAGAGTCAACCTGTGCAGCAATTTTGAGTGTCTGATGGACTCAGACCTCAAGATCCTTCTGATCCTCCACACTGCCAAGAGTCTTACCATTAATACTATATTCTGCCATCATATTTGACCTACCAAAATGAACCACCTCACACTTATCTGGGTTGAATTCCACCTGCTACTTCTCAGCCCATTTTTGCATCCTATCGATGTCCCGCTGTAACCTCTGACAGCCCTCCACTCAATCCACAACACCTCCAACCTTTGTGTCATCAGCAAATTTACTAACTCATCCCTCCACTTCTTCATCCAGGTCATTTGTAAAAATCACGTAGAGTAGGGGGCCCAGAACAGATCCTGGAGGCACACCACTGGTGACCAACCTCCATGCAGAATATGACCCATCTCAAACCACTCTTTGCCTTCTGTGGGCAAGCCAATTCTGGATCCACAAAGTAATGTCCCCTTGGATCCCATGCCTCCTTACTTTCTCAATAAGCCTTGCATGGGATACCTTGTTAAATGCCTTGCTGAAATCCATATACACTACATCTACTGCTCTACCTTCATCAATGTATTTAGTCACTTCCTCAAAAAATTCAATCAGGCTTGTAAGGCATGACCTGCCCTTGACAAAGCCATGTTGACTATTCCTAATCATATTGCGCCTCTCCAAATGTTCATAAATCCTGCCTCTCAGGATCTTTTCCATCAACTTATCAACTACTGAAGTAAGACTCACTGGTCTATAATTTCCTAGACTATCTCTACTCTCTTTCTTGAATAAGGGAACAACATCTGGAACCCTCCAATCCTCTGGAACCTCTCCCATCTCCGTTGATGATGCAAAGATCATCGCCAGAGGCTCAGCAATCTCCTCCCTTGCCTCCCACAATAGCCTGGGATATATCTCGCCCTGGCCCAGAGACTTATCCAACTTGATGCTTTCCAAGAGCTCCAGCACATCCTCTTTCTTAATGTCTATATGCTCAAGATTTTCAGTTCGCTCTAAGTCATCCCTACAATCGCCAAGATCCTTTTCCGTAGTGAATACTGAAGCAAAGTATTCATTAAGTACCTCTTCTATCTCCTCCAGTTCCATACACACTTTTCCACTGTCACTTGTTTGGTCCTATTCTCTCACATTTTATCCTCTTGCAATTCACACACTTGTAGAATGCCTTGGGGTTTCCCTTAATCCTGTCTGCCAAGGCCTTCTTATGGCCCCTTCTGGCTCCCCTAATTTCTTTCTTAAGCACCTTCTTGCTAGTCTTATAATCTTCTAGATCTCTATCATTACCTAGTTTTTTGAAACTTTCCTAAGCTCATCTTTTCTTCTTGACTAGATTTACAACAGCCTTTGTACACCACGGTTCCTGTACCCTACCATCTTTCCCTGTCTCGTTTGAACGTACCTGTGCAGAACTCCACACAAATATCCCCTGAACATTTGCCACACTTCTTCTGTACGTTTCCCTGAGAACATCTGTTCCCAATTTCTGCTTCCAAGTTCCTATCTGATGGCCTCATATTTCCCCTTACTCCAATTAAATGCTTTCCTAACTTGTCTGTTCCTATCCCTCTCCAATTCTATGGTAAAGGAGATAGAATTGTGATCACTATCTCCAAAATGCTCTCCCACTGAGAGACCTGACACCTGACCAGGTTCATTTCCCAATACCAGATCAAATACAGCATCTCCTCTTATAAGCTTATCTGCATCTTGAGTCAAGAAACCTTCTTGAACACACCTAACAAACTCCACCCTATCTAAACCCTGTGTTCCTGTGTATTGAAGTTCCCCTACCAATCAGTCAGAATGCTCCCCCTCTCACACCTCTGCAGAAGTTTGGAGACTGTGATAACGTGCCAAATATTCTTCAACTTTTAAAACAGCATTGAGCATTACTGTACAGAGTAGGCCCTTCAATCCACATGTGATAATGTGCCAACCTCTTACCTTACTCTCAGATCAGTGTAACCCTCCTCTCTCCATGGCCCTAGAGTTTTCTATCATCCATGTACCAATCAAAGAATCTGTTAAATATCCCGAATGCATCGGCCTCTATCGTACCCTGGCATGGTGCTCCACACATTCATCACTCTTGTGTTTAAATAAAAATACCTCTGACATCCCCCCCCCCCCCACCATACCTCCAATCACCTTGAAATTGTATCCCTCTCATACTAGCCATTTCCACCCTGGGAGACACTCTCTGGCTATCCACTTAATCCCTGTCTCTTATCATCCTGTACACCTCTCATCCTCCTTCACTTAACCTAGCCGCAGAAGACATGCTCTCTAATCCAGGCAGCATCCTGATAAATCTCTGCACCTTCTCTAAAGCTTCCACATGCTTCCGACAGTGAGATGACCAGAACTGAACACAATATTCCAAGTGTGCTCTAATCAGGATTTTATAGAGGTTTGTCATTCAGTAAGTGTAGATGGAACTTAATGCAGACAAGTGTGAAGTGTTGCAGTTTAGGGCTTCACAGTAAACGGCAGGGCCTTGAGGAGTGTGGTAGAACAAAGGGATCTGGGAATCCAGGTCTGTACTTCATTGAAAGTGGTCTCACAGGTAGATAGGGTCGTAAAGAGAGCTTTTGGCACATTGGCCTTCAAAAATCAATGTATTGAGTACAGGAGATGGGATGTTATGTTGAAGTTGTATAAGATGTTGGTGAGGTCTAATTTGAAGCATTATGTGCAGTTCTGGTCACCACCTACAGGAAAGATGTAAAAAAGATTGAAAGAGTACAGAGAAAATTTACAAGGATGTTACCAAAATAAAAGGACCTGGATAGGAGGGAAAGTTTGAAAAGGTTAGAGCGTAAGAGGAGATTTGAGAGAGGGGTTAGATAGGGTAAATGCAAACAGGCTTTTTCCACTGAGGTTGGAAGGGCTGCAACCAGAGGTGATGGATTAACGGTGAAAGGTGAAATATTTAAGAGGAGCCTGAGGGGAAATTTCTTTGCTCAGAGGGTGGTGAGCATGTGGAATGAGCTGCCTGTGGAAGCCATGGATTTGGGTTCGATTTCATCAATTAAGTACTTAGATGGGAGGGGTGTGGAAGTCTATGGTCCAGGTGCAGGTTGAAGGGTCTGGGCAGAAAAATTGTTTGGCAAGGGCCTGTTTCTGTGCTGTGGTGCTCTATGATATGACATGATAGTATACAGCAGCTTGGGGCATTGAAGTTCAGAGTTTATTTCCAGTGTCCTTTGTAAGAAGTTTGTTTGCCCTTCCTATAATTCATTGTGAATTGTTCGGTGATTAGCTGGTGTTAATAGGTGGGTTGTTGTGCGGTCTGAGCTCGTTGGGCTGAAAGGGCCTGTTGGGCTCGGTATAACCTCCATGTTTCTTCCTCTGTCTTTTTGAAGGGTGTAATGGGCACTGGTGTGTGTAGGAGGCCTGTCAGTGGCTCAGTACCTCGTACACTGCATGTGTACCGTGTCTCCAGACTCGTTCTGTCCCTTAACCCAGTCTGGCAGCTACCTGCAGACAAGCAGCCTGCTGGCGGCTGACCACCATCTTCTGGAGGCAGAACGCATCCCCTTTTGCCAGGAGATCCTTCGGCTGTCCAGGGTACCGGCTGGTGAGCAGGCTGAGCTGTGGCGGAAGGCAGGGGGAGCGGTGTGGTGGGTTATATGGGCAGCAGCTCACAACCGCAGGTGGGCTGTATTACAGATGGGGGTCCAGTGGTGGGAGAGTTGTATGCAGCAGTCTTTAAACCAGCTGTTGGCTGATAGAGGGGTGTTTGGGTTGGGACGAGGGGGGAGTTGAATTGAGACATGTTTGGAAGGGAGAATGTTGAGGACGATTTGGGAAGGGACGTTTGGGATGAGGATTGAGGACAGGATGGGGGGAGGTTTGGGGTCATAGGGAGGAATATAAATTGAGTTGAGATTGTTCTTGGTCTGGTGATCTGGATCCGGTGCCCTCCTGCCTCCTCCTGTTTCTACCCCTCTCATACCCCCCTGCCATCCTCTCCCTTTCTCTCCTGCTCCTGTTCCCCAGGTTGAGTTGGCCAGTCGGCAAGATTTCATGGTGACAGGGTTGAGCTTTTGTTCTCTTTCCAGACGACCGCTTGCTGCTTGGGATGGACGGCTTTGCCCAGCTGAGAAGCCTGCGCTTGGAGCCGGCAGTGGCAGTGGTGCACGTGGGGGGGTGGCTGGACATGGAGCTGACCATCCACAGCCTCATGCCCATCCCAGTCCCCCTGGACCACCTCTCCATCCACTTGCACCTCACCGTCAACAGAGACCCATCCAAGAGGAGCAGCGAGTTGTCTGGGCGGGGTCAGAATGCGGCCGGGATCTTCCTCTTCTCGAACGAGTCCACTGGCCAGCGTGGCCCCCGGGGCAGCCAGCCGTCCGTTGAGCTGTACGAGTTGCACGATCGCAGCCCCTCGGACAACGCACTCAACTGCAGCGGCATTGTCTGCAAGAACATGCACCTACTCCTGCGCAGACAGGAGAGCAGCTCGTCGATGGAGCGACCGTCGGGGCTGGCCGTGGAGGAGAGCGCACACGTTCTGCGGTCTGGCGCCGTGCTGCTGCAGCCAGGAGACAACAGCATTCACTTCAGGACCCAGGCCAGTGCTTCCACATCCTCCCCAGCCAAAACGTCCTGCCCGTGCCCATCCCGCGGCCCTGACTGTGTGACTCTGTCTGTGAACGTACATCCCTTCATGGAACACATCACTAGGCACCGGCCATCGATATGGGAGACAGTCTCCCAGTGAGGGTCTGTGTGTACAGGACCCATCCTCCCACTGAGAGTCTGTGTATGTGTGTGACCATCCCCCAGTGTGTGCGTGTGTGACCATCCCCAGAGTGTGCGTATGGGACCATCCCCAGAGTGTGCGTATGGGACCATCCCCAGTGTGTGCGTGTGTGACCATCCCCAGTGTGTGCGTGTGTGACCATCCCCAGTGTGTGTGTGTGTGTGTGGGACCATCCCCAGTGTGTGTGTGTGTGGGACCATCCCCCAGTGTGTGTGTGTGTGGGACCATCTCCCAGTGTGTGTGTGTGTGTGTGTGTGTAAGGCATTGGTAATGCTAAATTTGGAGTATTGTGTACAGTTCTGGTCACCGAATTATAGAAAAGATGTCAACAGAATTGAGAGAGTACAGAGGAGATTTACTAGAATGTTACCTGGGTTTCATCTCCTAAGTTACAGAGAAAGGTTGAACAAGTTGGGTCTTTATTCTTTGGGGTGTAGAAGGTTGAGGGGGGACTTGACAGAGGTATTTAAAATTATGAGGGGGATAGCTAGAGGTGACTTAGATAGGCTTTTTCCATTGAGAGTGGGGGAGATTCAAACAAGGACATGAGTTGAGAGTTAAAGGGCAAAAGTTTAGGGGTAACATGAGGGGGAACTTCTTTACTCAGAGAGTGGTAGCTGTGTGGAACGAGCTTCCAGCAGAAGTGGTTGAGGCAGGTTCGATGTTGTCGTTTAAAGTTAAATTGGATAGATATGTGGACAGGAAAGGAATGGAGGGTTATGGGCTGAGTGCAGGTCGGTGGGACTAGGTGAGAGTAGGAGTTCGGCACGGACTAGAAGGGCCGAGATGGCCTGTTTCCGTGCTGCAATATATGGTGTGAGAGACCATCCCCCTGTGTGTGTGTGAATGACCAAGCCCCAATGAGGGTCAATGAGCGTGCGTGGAGCTTATTAGAGATTGGTCGGTATGACGGTGTGGGCATCACTGAGTTGTAGCTGAAAGAAGGCCATTGTTGGGAGCTGAACATCAAAGGATATACTTTGTATCGAAAGGATAGGCAGGAAGGCATATGCAGTGGTGTGGCTCTGTTGGTAAGAGATGGAATACATCTTTGGAAAGAGGTGACGTAGGTTCAGAAAAGGTTGAATCTTTGTGGGTGGTGTTAAAAAACTGCAAGGGTAAAAAATTCATTATGGGAATCATATATAGGTCTCTAGATAGTAGCCAAGATGTGGGACTGAGATTGCAAAGGGAGCTGGAAAAGGCATGTAATAAGGGTAATGACACAATTGTAATGGGGGACTTCAATATGCGGGGGATTGGGAAAATCAGGCTGGTGTCGGATTGCAAGAGATTTGATTTGTTGAATGTCTATGAGATGGCTTTTTAGAGCAGCTCGTGCTTGAGCCAATTCGGGGAAAGGCTATCCTAGATTAGGTGTTGTGTAATAACCCAGATCTTATTAGGGAGCTTAACATAAAGGAACCCTTAGGAGGCAGTGATGATAATATGATTGAATTCATACTGCAATTTGAGAGGGAGAAGCATCAGTCACATGTATCAGTATCACAGTGGAATATCGGGGATTACACAGGCATGAGAAAAGAGTTTGCCCACATGGATTGGAGGAGGATACTGGTGGGGATGAAGGCAGAGCAGAGATGACTGAAGTTTCTGGGAAGGTGCAGGATAGATATGTCCCACAGAGGAAGAAGTTCTCAAATGGCAGGGGTATGTAGGCAATCGTGACTGACAAGGGAAATTAAGGACTGCCTAAAAGCCAAGGAAAGGGTATATAAGGTAGCAAAATTGAATGGGAAATTAGATAATTAGGAAGTTTTTAAAATCCAACAAAAGGCAACTAAAAAAAGCTGTAAGAAGGGAAAAGATGAGAGGAGGGCAAACTAGCCAATAATATAAAGCAGGATACAAGAAGTTTTTTCAGTGATATAAAGAGTAAAAGGGAGGTGAGAGTTGATATTGGATCACTGGAAAATGATGCTGGGAAAGGCTTCGGGAGTAAACCCTGAGGAAGAAATCCGGAGCCGGTGTCCCGAAGGCAGCTTGATGTTGTTTACAACTTCACTCTGGCACCCTCTGCGACGACACTGGTGCCAATCTGTATCGGTACTTGCCCTTCCCTCGGACTACAACAGTGATCCATCCCCCAGTGAGGGTCAGTGTGTGTGATCCATCCCCCAGTGAGGGTCAGTGTGTGTGATCCATCCCCCAGTGAGGGTCAGTGTATGTATGTGACCATCCCCCAGTGAGGGTCAGTGTATGTGACCATCCCCCAGTGAGGGTCAGTGTGTGTGATCCATCCCCCAGTGAGGGTCAGTGTGTGTGACCATTGCCCAGTGAGGGTCAGTGTATGTGACCATCCCCCAGTGAGGGTCAGTGTGTGTGATCCATCCCCCAGTGAGGGTCAGTGTGTGTATGTGACCATCCCCCAGTGAGGGTCAGTGTATGTGACCATCCCCCAGTGAGGGTCAGTGTGTGTATGTGACCATCCCCCAGTGAGGGTCAGTGTATGTGACCATCCCCCAGTGAGGGTCAGTGTGTGTATGTGACCATCCCCCAGTGAGGGTCAGTGTGTATGTGACCATCCCCCAGTGAGGGTCAGTGTGTGTGACCATCCCCCAGTGAGGGTCAGTGTGTGTATGTGACCATCCCCCAGTGGTCAGTATGTATGTGACCATCCCCCAGTGAGGGTCAGTGTGTGTATGTGACCATCCCCCAGTGAGGGTCAGTGTGTGTATGTGACCATCCCCCAGTGAGGGTCAGTGTGTGTGACCATCCCCCAGTGAGAGTCAGTATGTGTGACCATCCCCCAGTGAGGGTCAGTGTGTGTATGTGACCATCCCCCAGTGAGGGTCAGTGTATGTGACCATCCCCCAGTGAGGGTCAGTGTGTGTATGTGACCATCCCCCAGTGAGGGTCAGTGTATGTATGTGACCATCCCCCAGTGAGGGTCAGTGTGTGTATGTGACCATCCCCCAGTGAGGGTCAGTATGTGTGACCATCCCCCAGTGAGGGTCAGTGTGTGTGACCATCGCCCAGTGAGGGTCAGTGTATGTGACCATCCCCCAGTGAGGGTCAGTGTGTGTATGTGACCATCCCCCAGTGAGGGTCAGTATGTGTGACCATCCCCCAGTGAGGGTCAGTGTGTGTATGTGACCATCCCCCAGTGAGGGTCAGTGTGTGTGACCATCCCCCAGTGAGGGTCAGTATGTGCGACCATTGCCCAGTGAGGGTCAGTGTGTGTGACCATCGCCCAGTGAGGGTCAGTGTGTGTATGTGACCATCCCCCAGTGAGGGTCAGTATGTGCGACCATTGCCCAGTGAGGGTCAGTGTGTGTGACCATCGCCCAGTGAGGGTCAGTGTGTGTATGTGACCATCCCCCAGTGAGGGTCAGTATGTGTGACCATCCCCCAGTGAGGGTCAGTGTGTGTGACCATTGCCCAGTGAGGGTCAGTGTGTGTATGTGACCATTGCCCAGTGAGGGTCAGTGTGTGTGACCATTGCCCAGTGAGGGTCAGTGTGTGTATGTGACCATCCCCCAGTGAGGGTCAGTATGTGCGACCATTGCCCAGTGAGGGTCAGTGTGTGTATGTGACCATTCCCCAGTGAGGGTCAGTGTGTGTATGTGACCAACCCCCAGTGAGGGTCAGTATGTGCGACCATTGCCCAGTGAGGGTCAGTGTGTGTGATCCATCCCCCAGTGAGGGTCAGTGTGTGTGTGTATGTGACCAGTTCTGCCTGGTGAGGGTCAGGGCCTTTGGCAGTTGCGAACAGGACTGTCTTGCATCATTGGAGTTGCTGGTGTTACTGCTGCGATTTGAATTGTTGCTCCTTGTTCAGGCCAGCGACTCGGGCACATACACACTCCGGCAGCTGTGTGCCTCCCTGGGCCGGGTCCAGTTCACCTTCCCACACATCTATCCCATCGTTCAGTACGAGGTTTACTCCCAGGAACCTCAGCTCAAGGTGGAACCTCTAACTGGTGAGTCCGTCCTCACGGGAGATCAGTGAGTTGGAGAATCAGCTCGGTCGAGGGGAAGTTCATGAGAGTGATCCCAGGACAGAAAGGGTTAACGTATGAGGAGCATTTGGTGGTTCTGGGTCTGTATTTGCTGGAGTTTAGAAGAATGAGGGGATCTCATTGAAACCTATCGAATACTTAGCAAGTAGCCCTGCAAGAAAATGAATTTCAACTTTGAATATGGTGGCATATTGAAAGGCCCAGATAGAGTGGATGTTCCCTATAGTGGGGAGTCCAGGACCAGAGCGCACAGATAGAGTGGATGTGGAGAGGATGTTCCCTATAGTGAGGGAGTCCAGGACCAGAGCGCACAGATAGAGTGGATGTGGAGAGGGTGTTTTCTATAGTGGGGAGTCTAGGACCAGAGGACACAGATGGAGTGGATGTGGAGAGGATGTTTCCTATAGTGGGGGAGTCTAGGACTAGAGGACACAGATAGAGTGGATGTGGAGAGGATGTTTCCTATAGTGGGGAGTCCAGGACCAGAGCGCACAGATAGAGTGGATGTGGAGAGGATGTTTCCTATGGTGGGGAGTCTAGGACCAGAGGGCACAGATAGAGTGGATGTGGAGAGGATGTTTCCTATAGTGGGGGAGTCCAGGACCAGAGGACACAGATAGAGTGGATGTGGAGAGGATGTTTCCTATGGTGGGGAGTCTAGGACCAGAGGACACAGATAGAGTGGATGTGGAGAGGGTGTTTTCTATAGTGTGTGAGTCTAGGACCAGAGGGCACAGATAGAGTGGATGTGGAAAGGATGTTTCCTATAGTGGGGAGTCTAGGACCAGAGGACACAGATAGAGTGGATGTGGAGAGGGTGTTTCCTATAGTGGGGAGTCTAGGACCAGAGGACACAGATAGAGTGGATGTGGAGAGGATGTTTCCTATAGTGGGGGAGTCTAGGACCAGAGGACACAGATAGAGTGGATGTGGAGAGGATGTTTCCTATAGTGGGGAGTATAGGACCAGAGGGCACAGATAAGAGTGGATGTGGAGAGGATGTTTCCTATACTGTAGTGGGGAGTCTAGGACCAGAGGACACAGTTAGAGTGGATGTGGAGAGGATGTTTCCTATAGTGGGGAGTCTCGGACCAGAGGACACAGATAGAGTGGATGTGGAGAGGATGTTTCCTATAGTGGGGAGTCTCGGACCAGAGGACACAGATAGAGTGGATGTGGAGAGGGTGTTTCCTATAGTGGGCAGTCTCGGACCAGAGGACACAGATAGAGTGGATGTGGAGAGGATGTTTCCTATAGTGGGGGAGTCTAGGACCAGAGGGCACAGCCACAGAATCGAGGGGTGTCCATTTCGAACAGCGATGAGGAGGAATTTCTTAAGCCAATGGATGGTGAATCTGTGGAATTCATTGCTACAGACATCTGTGAAGGCCAAGTCATTGGGTATATCTACAGCGGCCAATGGTTGGGGCATCAAAGGATGCTGGGAAAGGGCAGGAGAATGGGGTTGAGAGGTAAAATAAATCAGGTGTAATTGACTGGCAGGGAGCAGACTGGATGGACTGAATGGCCTAATTCAGCTCCTATTGACTAATGGTCTTCTGCCTCTTTTTCTAGAGAGTCTCCTGGCTGGCATCTCTCAGAGGGTGAGGTTTACGATACAGACGGGGCATTACGCGGTGAAGAGTGGAGACGCACTACAACTGAGCATTGCGGACACTCTGCCCATCCTGCATTCGGCAAGCAGCACTGCATCTGTGTCCACTGACAGTGGCGGTGAGTGGGGCAGGGTCCGCTCTGGCAGAGAGATCCAGACCAGCTCAGTTCAGTCCTGCCCATCCTGCCAGACAGAGTGTAAACCGATTGCCACAAGCTATTGGTATCTGATACAGGGATTAAAAAATATATTGTGTCCCAATGCTGAGACTGTGTGATGGGGCAGTGTAGAGGGAGCTTCACTCTGTATCTAACTGTCTCTGCCCTGGGAGTGTGTGATGGGACAGTGTAGAGGGAGCTTCACTCTGTATCTAACTGTCCCTGCCCTGGGAGTTTGTGATGGGACAGTGTAGAGGGAGCTTCACTCTGTATCTAACTGTCCCTGCCCTGGGAGTTTGTGATGGGACAGTGTAGAGGGAGCTTCACTCTGGGAGTGTGTGATGGGACAGTGTAGAGGGAGCTTCACTCTGTATCTAACTGTCCCTGCCCTGGGAGTGTGTGATGTGACAGTGTAGAGGGAGCTTCACTCTGTATCTAACTGTCCCTGCCCTGAGAGTGTGTGATGGGACAGTGTAGAGGGAGCTTCACTCTGTATCTAACTGTCCCTGTCTTGGGAGTGTGTGATGGGACAGTGCAGAGGGAGCTTCACTCTGTATCTAACTGTCCCTGTCCTGGGAGTGTGTGATGGGACAGTGTAGAGGGAGCTTCACTCTGTATCTAACTGTCCCTGCCCTGGGAGTTTGTGATGGGACAGTGTAGAGGGAGCTTCACTCTGTATCTAACTGTCCCTGCCCTGGGAGTTTGTGATGGGACAGTGTAGAGGGAGCTTCACTCTGGGAGTGTGTGATGGGACAGTGTAGAGGGAGCTTCACTCTGTATCTAACTGTCCCTGCCCTGGGAGTGTGTGATGTGACAGTGTAGAGGGAGCTTCACTCTGTATCTAACTGTCCCTGCCCTGAGAGTGTGTGATGGGACAGTGTAGAGGGAGCTTCACTCTGTATCTAACTGTCCCTGTCTTGGGAGTGTGTGATGGGACAGTGCAGAGGGAGCTTCACTCTGTATCTAACTGTCCCTGTCTTGGGAGTGTGTGATGGCACAGTGCAGAGGGAGCTTCACTCTGTATCTAACTGTCCCTGTCCTGGGAGTGAGTGATGGGACAGTGTAGAGGGAGATTCACTCTGTGTCTAACTCTCCCTGCCCTGGGAGTGTGTGATGGGACAGTGTAGAGGGAGCTTCACTCTTTATCTAACTGTCCCTGTCTTGGGAGTGTGTGATGGGACAGTGCAGAGGGAGCTTCACTCTGTATCTAACTGTCCCTGCCCTGGGAGTGTGTGATGGGACAGTGTAGAGGGAGCTTCACTCTGTGTCTAACTGTCCCTGCCCTGGGAGTGTGTGATGGGACAGTGTAGAGGGAGCTTCACTCTTTATCTAACTGTCCCTGCCCCAGGAGTGTGTGATGGGACAGTGTAGAGGGAGCTTCACTCTGGGAGTGTGTGATGGGACAGTGTAGAGGGAGCTTCACTCTTTATCTAACTGTCCCTGCCCCAGGAGTGTGTGATGGGACAGTGTAGAGGGAGCTTCACTCTGTATCTAACTGTCCCTGCCCTGGGAGTGTGTGATGGGACAGTGTAGAGGGAGCTTCACTCTGGGAGTGTGTGATGGGACAGTGTAGAGGGAGCTTCACTCTTTATCTAACTGTCCCTGCCCCAGGAGTGTGTGATGGGACAGTGTAGAGGGAGCTTCACTCTGGGAGTGTGTGATGGGACAGTGTAGAGGGAGCTTCACTCTGTATCTAACTGTCCCTGCCCTGGGAGTGCGTGATGGGACAGTGTAGACAGAGCTTCACCACAGACTGGGTGGGTAGAGCGCTCCACACCAGTCTTTGGAAGGTGTTCCAGCAAGGCTCTGCCAACATCCTTGCCAGATGGACCACAGTTGTTGGGAGGTGAACGTGGGTGGAGGATGCAGCAGAAGGCGAATGATGAGGGCTCCTTTGCTGATGCTGAAGCAGACAGTTGGGTAGCGTGTGGTCAGTGAACAGCTTCCTGTTGTATGCTAAAGTCCAGGCCTTTGTCACTTTGTTCTGTCAGCCTGCTGCGACTGCCTTGGGTCAGACAGATTGAGTGGGGAAGGAACTGTTTACCTGGATTAAGGTCGATAGCTGTTGTACTTGCCTCCCTGTAGAAGAGACTCCCGCACCCTGGATGGTGTAATCAGAAGTCAACTACTGTGTGCACACCAACCTCATAAGACAAGGGTCACTCTTCTACACTGGAATATGTTCTACTTGCAGTGCTGCCCTGCCCCTGCCCAGGGAGATAAAGATCAGTGTATAGGGTGACGAGAGGCATTGATCGTGTGGATAGTTAGAGGCTTTTTCCCAGGGCGGAAATGACTAACATGAGAAGGCACAGTTTTAAGGTGCTTGGAAGTAGGTACAGAGGAGATGTCAGGGGTAAGTTTTTTACGCAGAGAGTGGTGAGTGCGTGGAATGGGCTGCCAGCAATGGTGGTGGAAGCAGATACGACAGGGTCTTTTAAGAGACTCCTGGACAGGTACATGGAGCTTAGAAAAATAGAGGGCTATGGATAACCCTAGGTAATTTCTAAAGTAAGTACATGTTCAGCACAGCATTGTGGGCCGAAGGGCCTATATTGTGCTTTAGGTTTTCTTTTTCTGAGTTTCAAAATGAGCTTTATATGTCACAGTGCTGTCCCAGCCCTAGGAGATAAAGATCAAAATGAGCTTTATATAATCAGCATTTGTGTCTACCACCATCACAGTCTGAGGGTGAACTGGGGGCAGCAAGCAGGTGTCACCAACGTAACATGTCCACAACTCACTAACCCTAACTTGTACGTAGGTTTTGGGAGGAAACCAGAGGAATCTCACACAGTCACAGGGAGAATGTACACACTCCTTACAGACAGAGGCTGGAATTGAACCCTGATTTTACAGCTGGTGCTATAACACCATGCACTAACCACAGGAGCTGTATTTTGTACTTAACTGCAAGCTCTTCTCTTTACAAGATGTACTTACAACACTTTTTTTGAAACAGACAAGCTCTCTGAGACTCCGTTGTCCATCCAGTCGTCTGGGAAGATCAGCAGCATTCCTCTGCCCTTGGCTCCTGCCTATCACATCATTGAGTTTGACCTCCATGTTATCTGCCACATGCCTCCCACACTGCCTACGCCCCCGGACGCAGAGAGACCCAGCGCTGACTTGAAGGCCACCCACAAAGGCCCCGAGAAAAGCAAGCCGGAAGCCCCTTGCATGACCTCCATTGACCAGAAGGTGTGGTGAGACGGTGTGGTGGTGGGGGCTGGAGACTAGTACAAGATGCATGTGTGTGGTGTTGCTGATAGAGTCACATGACATAGAAACAGTACTCTTGGCCCAACTAGTCCGTGACGACCAAAAGCCGCATCCATCATTAAGGTCCCCAATGACCCACCATGGGCACCAGCCTCCCCAGCATCAAAGACATCTTCAAAAGGCGATGCCTCAGAAATGTGACATCCGTCATTAAGGATCCTCACCACCCAGGGCGTGCCCTCTTTTCATTACCACCATCCAGCAGGAGGTACAGGAGCCTGAAGGCACAAACTCAACACTTCAGGAAGAGCTTTTGTCCCTCTACCATCAGATTTCTGAATGGACAATGAACCCATGAACATTACCTCACTATTTCTTCTCCTTTTGCTCTACTTTTTAAATTTATATATATCTTGTAATTTGTGTTTTTATCATTATGAATTGCACTGTACTGCTGTTGCATAACAATAATTTCAGGCCAGTGATATTAAATCTGATTCTAAAGATTCCGATCTCTGCTGCTCCCATTTGCCTTCCAGTTTGGCCCATGCCTCTCTCAACCAGGGGTTCTCAACCTGGTGTCCACGGGTCTCTTGCTTAATGGTTTTGGTCCATGGCAAAAAAAAAGTTGTGAATTCCTTCTCTAAACCTTTCCTATCTATGTATCTGTCTAAAAGTCTTTTAATGGACACACAAGAGACTGCAGGTGCTGGAAATTTGGAGCAACATGCACAAAATCCTCGGTTACAATAAGAAGTATTCCTGAAAAGTTGAGTGTGTGTCTTCAGGCTCCTGTAGCTCCTCCCTGATGGCAGAAATGAGAAGAGGGCACGTCCTGGGTGATGGAGATCGGTAATGATGGATGCTGACTTTTTGAGGCATCACCTTTTGAAGATGACCTTGATATTGGTGAAGCTAGAGCCCGTGATGGAGCTGGCTGAATTTACAACTTTCTGCAGCTTTTACCAGTCCTGTGCAGTGACCCCTCCGTTCCAGACGGTGATGCAACCAGTTAGAATGCTCTCCATGGTACGTCTGTAGAAATTTGTGAGTGTCTTTGGTGTGTCACATACCCCGTGACAGGAATAAAGAACCAGCAGAGATGGAAAACACTTTAGAGTCCAGTATTGCTATTAACTAATGATATTTATTAGTAACTACACAATACAGTAATATAAATGTAGATAAATCAAACAGGTTAGCAATGATTATATATAGATATATATATGTAAGTATATCAGTAATTGTGGAAATATATGAAAGTCAAGCTTCTTTAAGTCTAGTGGTAAAAAGATACAGTCTTACGATGAGTAAAGTTCAGTTCAGTTCATGGTATTGAGTTGAGTAGTGATGGGGAGAGAGAGAGGGAGAGATTTGAGTCTTCAGGTGAGCTGATCCCCTCGATCTTCTCGTTGTCCTCCAAAATCCTTTAAACATCACCGACTGTGACCAGAACAAAGGGGACCAGTTTTCTGTGGTGGAGCTATCAACCAAGTCAAAGGTTGGACACATGGACACTCCCCACAGATCAATCCGTTTTCTCACTATAAGAGCCAACTGATCGATCTGCCTGATCAATCCTCTAAAAACCCACTTTTTCTGCGGGCACAACAAAGCTCATTCAGTGTCCAAAACATGTGTCTGAGGTCTATCATCTGACCTTCTATTTTATCCTCCCGTGCTGAGCACCAGCTGTCATTCAAATAACTCCTCCTTCTCTTCTCTGTGTAAGAAAATCGCAAGCAGGCAAATGTCCTTGGGAAGTATCAACATGCTGCCAGAAAATCGTAGCATCGAGTGTCCATCAAATAACGCCGCCTTCGGTCACCATAGCAACTTATAAACTGCTCAGTGCCATCTCTCTCTCCAACTCAACAGAAATCCAAAAATTAGCCAGTTCTTTCTCGTGCCTTAAAGTGACAGTCCAACAGTTAGTCTTCGTCTCTCTCTCTCTCTCTCTCTCTCTCTCTCTCTCGCTCTCTCTCTCCCCCTCTCCCCCTCTTCAAAAGCACAGTTCATCAGGGTAATTCAGGACCCTGTCACAGGTGACTTACAAAATCTCCTCAAACTCCTAATGAAAAATTACTTTGTTACTATAAGAAGTATGAAAAATCTATACAGGGCAAAGAGAGATAAAAATCGTGAGGCAGTGCCCGTGGGTTCATTGTCCATCGCAAACTCTGATGGTGGAGGGGAAGAAGCTGTTCTTGAAACGTTGAGCGTATGGCTTCAGGCTCCTGTACCTCCTCCCTGATGGTAGTAATGTGAAGAGGGCACGTCCTGGGTGATGGGGGTCCTAAATGATGGATGCTGCCTTTTTAAGGCATCATCTTTTGAAGATGTCTTGGATGCAGGTGACGCTGGTGCCCATGATGGAGCTGGCTGAGTTTACAACTTTGTGCAACATGTTCTGATCCTCTGCAGTGGCCCCTCCGTACTAGACAGTGATGCAACCAGTTAGAATGCTCGGCACAGTACTCCTGCAGAAATTTGCAAGTATGTTTGGTGACATACCAATTCTTCTCAAACTCCTAAAGAAATAAAGCTGCTGCGGTGCCTTGTTTGAAATTTGCTGAAATCTTTGTTGGTTAATTTAAATAAATTAAACCGGTCCCTGTGCATCCTTTATAATGATCCTATTTATATTACCTCCCAGACCGGAATATGATGCCTTTCTTTAAATACCAGTGTGGCTTGAATAATCTGGTTGCCGTTGGAGACGATAAACTGTGACTTTTGTAAAGACGGGGAGTTTGGTGAAATGTTGGACCATCAATGTACAGATTTCACTGTGAGGTTTAATGAGGGGAACAACTGAATGCCAAACTGCTTCTCCCCAGAGGTGATTAACTTCACCAACAACTGCTCCATCAGGAGATATTCTGACAACACAGTTTGCTTTGCTAATATTACACTTTAAATGGCCTTCCAACATTCAACAGTCAACACTGTTTAATGTCATTTCCTGTGCACAAATGTAAATGAGAACAAAGTAATTGTTACTCTGGATCTGATGCAGATCAAAAAACACAATCAGATAAAGAACACACTAATAATAGAAACAGAATAACTATAAGTACAGAAAATAGCTTATGTACATCGATTGATTGTATGTCCGCAAGGTGACACAGGAATGTCTGTACATAAGATGGCTGACAGCAACACAAGAACATAAGAAATAGGAGCAGGAGTCGGCCATCTGGCCTGTTGAGCCTGCCCCGCCATTCAATAAGATCATGGCTGATCTGGCCATGGACTCATCTCCACCTACCTGCCTTTTCTTCATTACTCTTAATTCCCAGCTATGCAAAAATCTATCCAACCTTGACTTCAGTATATTTACTGAGGTAGCCTCCACTGCTTCATTGGGCAGAGAATTCCACAGGTTCACCACTCTTTGGGAAAAGCAGTTCCTCCTCATTTCTGTCCTAAATTTACTCTCCCGAATCTTGAGGCTGTGTCCCCTAGTTTAAGTCTCACCTACCAGTGGAAACAACTTTCCTGTATCTCTTATCTATCCCTTTCATAATTTTATATCTTTCTAGAAGATCTCTTCTCATCCTTCTGAATTCCAGTGAGTACAGTCCCAGGTGACTCAATCTCTCCTCACAGTCTAATCCCCTCATCTCTGGAATCAACCTGGTGAACCTCCTCTGCACCACCTCCAAAGCCAGTATATCCCTCCTCAAGTAAGGAGACCAGAACTGCACTCAGTGCTCCAGGTGTGGCCTCACCAGTATCCTGTACAGTTGCAGCATAACCTCCCTGCTCTTAAATTCAATCCCTCTGACAATGAAGGCCAGCATTCAATTTGCTTTCTTGATAGCCTGCTGTACCTGCAAACCAACCTTTTCTGATTCATGCACAATCATGCCCAAGTCCCTCTGGACAGCAGCATGCTGCAATTTTCTGCCATTTAAATAATCATCTCACCTTCCATTTTGCCTTCCAAAGTAGATGACCTCACATTTACCAACATTGTACTCCATCTGCCAGACCCTTGCCCACTCACTTAATCTATCTATATCTCTCTGCCGACTCTCTGTATCTTCTGCACAATTTGCTTTTCCACTCAGTTTACTGTCATCAGCAAATTTAGATACACTACACTCAGTCCCCTCTTCCAGATTGTTAATGTATATTGTGAAGAGTTGCTGGCCCAGCACCGACCCGTGTGGCACACTGCTCACCACTGATTACTCTGATACCAGAGTAACACCCATGTATCCCAATTCTCTGCTTTCTATTGGTTAACCAATCCTCTATCCGTGCTAATACATCACCCCAGCTCTATGCATCCTTATCTTATGGATAAGTCTCTTATGCAAAACCTTATCGAACGCCTTCTGGAAATCCAAGTAAATAACGTCCATTATTATATTCATTATATCCTCAAAGAACTCCTGTAAACTTGTCAAACAGGACCTGCCTTTGCTGAATCCATGCTGCGTCTGTCTGATGGATCCATTCCTTTCCAGATGCCTCGCTATTTCTTCTTTAATGATAGCTTCGAGCACTTTCCCAACTACAGACGTTAAACTGACTGGCCTGTAGTTACCTGCCTTTTGCCTACATCCTTTTTGGAACAGTAGCGTGACATTCACTGTCTTCCAATCCACCGAGACCTGCCCAGAGTCCAGAGAATTTTGGTGAATTCTAAATGATAAAGTAGTGGTGGTGGTGGGGGGGGGTGTCGATCAGCCTCACTGTCTGGGGAAAGAAATTGTTTTTGAGCCCTGTTAGTCCGGGTGTCCATGCTACGTCAGAATCAGGTTTAAAATCAGCGGCATGCGTCATGAAATGTGTTTTTTGCAGCAGCAGTGCATTGCAATACATAGTAACAAACTATAAGTTGCAATTAGAAGTATATATAGAATAAATTAAGTAAGAAGTGGAAAAAGAGAGGGAAATAAAAATAGTAAGGTGGTGATTATGTGTTCAGTGTCCATTCAGAAATCAGATAGCAGAGGGGAAGAAGCTGTTCCTGAATCATTGAGTGTGTCTCTTCAGGCTCCTGTACCTCCTCCCTGATGTTAGCAACAAGAAGAGGGCACGTCCTGAGTAACGAGGGTCCTTAATGATGGATGTTGCCTTTTGGAGGCATTGCCTTTGGAAGAAGTTCCCAATGCTGGGAGGATAGTGCCCTGTGAGCTGGCTGAGTTGACAATTTTCTGCAGCTTTTTCCAACCCTGTGCAGTACCCCCTCCCCCTCCCCCCTCACCCCACCCCGGGTGGTGATGCAACCAGTTAGAATGCTCTCCATGGCACTTCTAGAAATTTGTGAGAGTCTGGTGACGTTCAAAATCCTGATGAAAAAATACCGCAAGATACAATAGGAAATATAAAAAATAAACGGGTCTGATGCAATAGTGAGACAGTGTTGATGGACCGTACAGAAATCTGATGGTGGAGGGGCAGAAACTGTCCCTAAAACATTGAGTGTATGTCTTCGGGCTCCTGTACCACCTCCTTGATGGTAGTAATGAGACAAGAGAATAGGCCGGGTCGAGAGGGTCCTTATTTTTTTTAGACGAATGAAGGATCTCATTGAAACCTATCAAACATTGAAAGGCCTCGACAGAGTGAATGTGAAGAGGATGTTTCCTTAAGTGGGGGTGTCTAAGACCAGAGGGCACAGCTTCGGAATAGAAGGACATCCCTTTAGAACAGAGATGAGGAAGAGTTTCCTTAGCCAGAGTGTGATGAATCTGTGGAATTCATTGCAACAGATGGCTGTGGAGGCCAAATAATTTAAAGCAGAGGTTGATAGTGTCTTGATGAGTAAGGACGACAAGGGTTACAGGGAGAAGGCAGGAGAATGGGGTAGAGAGTGATAATAAGTCAGCCATGGTGGAATGGCAGAGCAGACATAATGGGCCGAATGTTCCTACGTATTTTGGTCTTCTGGTAATCATGTATTGGACGTACCCTTGATCAGAGGTATCACTACCTTATTCCCTTACCTCAGCCCATTGTCCATGAGAGAGAGAGAGATGATATTACTCCACACTGGGACTCTGAGTGCAGTCAGCAGGCACTGAGAGAGGTGGGTGCCTCATCTTCCTTCACTGGGCCTACTTGGAGGCAGTGGGCAGTGAGCACATGGATAACTGCTTTTGTTCTTTGTGTGTTTTGATTCCAGATTTCAATAGACTGCCCCTGGTCCATTTACTCGACGCTGATCGCTCTGACCTTCAACATACCTTTCAGTGCTAGCCACTCGCTTCTGTCGACGGGACGAAGGTAACATGGCTTCTCTGTGACATCTCTCTCTCTTCTGTCTGCTTCTCATTGGAATATTGGGACTCAGCATTCCACATTGGGTGTTTGTCTTTTTCAAAGGTTTAAAGGCTCTTTTTATTGTCAAAGTATGCATGTACAATACAACTCTGATATTTGTCTTCTCCTGTTATCCATGAAATACAGAAAGACCATGGGAGTTGTTGAAAGAAAAAGCTTCAACTTCTCCCCCCCCACAGCACAAAGAAACAAAACCCACAGATCCCAGAAGCCCCCATGCCCCGCTCACAGAGGGAAAAAAAAGGGACAATAACATCAAACCCTCAACCTCCTCACTCACAGAAAAAAACAGGGACAATAACAGCAAAGCCCACGACCCGGGTTTTCACTGGTTCTATTGTTTCTTTGTATTTACTGTGAATGCCTGAAAGAAAATGAATCTCAGGGTTGTATATGGTGACATATCAGTACTTTGATAATAATTTTCTTGGACTGGTTGGCAAAGTTTCAAGTGGATGCCGTTACCATTAGACCCTGTGGGTGCTGTATCTGGGTGATGATTGATTCACCCACGCCTCTACAATTCTACTGAGCCTCCCCAGTACTGCTGTCAGCGAGCTGTAGTACTGGGCTGAGCACCGACTGTATCTGTCCTCATAACAGCGTGAGAGTTGCGGGCAGCTCATTAGTGTAGCAGTTAGCGCAGTGCTTTAGCGCAAGCAAGTCTGGTTCAATTCCCACTGCTGTTTGTAAGGAGATTGTATGTACTCCCCATGAACTGAGTGGCTTTCCTCTAGATGCTACGGTTTCCTCCCACATTCCCCATTCCCCAGATGTACACATTAGGGTCAGTGAGTGTGACCGTGCTATGTGGGTGCTGGAAGCACGGTGAAACATGCGGCTGCCCCTGGTGTATCTTCGGACTGCGGTGATCTTTGACGTACAGTGCGCGTTTCACTCTTTGTTTCACAGTGCATGTAACAGATAAAGCTCATCTTTATCTTGATTGGCTGAGTGTTGCAGAACAGGGACCACATTGTCCCTGCTGGCTTTCATGTCGATGATGGATTGCTGTTCCTGTTGTCTCCCTTGTAGGTGCTGTTCTGTGCACTGAACTATTTTCTCTTAAACTCTCCCTCCCCCTCCCCTCTTCTCCTGTCCTCCTCCTCTTCCACTTTCCTCCCTCCCATCCCTCCTTTCCCTCCCTCCTGTCCCTCCCCTGCCTCCCTCTCCCCTTCCCCCTCGTCCCCCTCACAGGAAGTATCTACAGGTGTGTGTTCACAACCTGTCTGAGGTGGGTTTCCAGTTGTTTGATCCTCAGTTGGTGGACCTGGCCAACAGTTCACACCTGGACTTTGTATCCCTCAACTCCTCCAAGCAGCAGGTAAGGAGGGAGGGAGGGAGGGAGAGTGTGCGCCCGCGCCTGTGCCCATCACTGACTAGCTTTGATCACATCGGCTCCCACGTCCTATGGGGTGGGCATCTGCCACGCTCTGCTCCAAGATCACCCATTCCCTGCTGGTCTCCTTCTCGGTTAGCGGACAGTGCCAACCTCTCCCACTCCCCAGGAGTGATGATATCAAGTTCAAATATAATTGTCAAGCTCATGTTTAAATGTCGTGAACACAGCCAAACGGATTTCCTCCATGGCTGAGGGTGATAACCCCACTGTGTCATACCCCAATCTGAATGCATCCTTCTGGTACATTCAACAGAGTTCCTCAGCTGGTAACTCTACCCAGCAACCATATCCACACCACTGACCTGAAATGGACTGACCGTTAGTTTTGTGTTTGCGGCCGTCTGGTTTATTACTCACACAAGAACATGAGACACAGGAGCAGAACTAGACCATTCGGCCCATTGAGCCTGCTCCACCATTCCATCGTGGCTGATTTACTATCCCTCTCAACCCGTTCTCCTGCCTTCTCCTTTGACACCGTGACTAACCAAGAACCTATCAAACTCTGCTTTAAATTCACACAATGTCTTGGCTTCCACAGCCATCTGAGGCAATGAATCCAACAGATTCATCATCCTTTGGCTTAAGAAATTCCACCTCATGTCTGTTCGAAGGGGACACTCTATTCTGAGGTTATGCCCTCTGGTCCTAGACTCCCCCTCTATTGGAAGCATCCTCTTCATGTCCCCCCTGTTTAGGCCTTTCAGAATTTGATAGGTTTCAATGAGATTTCCTCCCTCATTCTTCTAAACTCCAGTGAGTAGAGGCCCAGAGCCGTCAAACACTCCTTGTTCATTAACCCTTTCATTCCTGGAATCATTCTCATGAATCTCCTCTGGATCCTCTGCAAGCCAGCACATCATTTCTTAGATAAAAAACCCAAAACTGCTCACGTTACTTCAAGTGGGGTGAGTACAGTCCATCCATTCAGAGCATTTCACCACAACAGTGCCTCGAGGTTGTTGCGGGGAAAATAACCAAATGCAGAATAAACTGTTGTAATTGCAGAGAAAGTGCAGTGCAGACAGACAATAAGGTGCAAGGTCATATTGTGGTAGATTGTGAGGTCAAGACCCATCTTGTTGTCTTGTAACAATGGGATAGAATTAGAATGAGATTATAGACTGTGAAATTTGTGACAAGCTGCATCAGTGCCTGGTGTGGAAAGTGCACTGCAGTGTTCAGGAATGCTGTACGACGGGTAGTCAGAACTGTCTAATGTGTCACCAGCACAGACCTGCCCGTCATCAACAAATTTCACAGTGATATTAAACCTGACCTTGCTTCTGACCAAGGACATTTACGCAGAAAGGTGCTGGAAAATGGCCGGTAACTTCACCTACCTGCTTTAGGGACTGTTTGTCCCACTCCCCTCAGGGAGGAGGCCACGTAGCATCCACACCAGACTCAAAAGCAGTGAGGCTGATCACCACCTCCACCCACTAACCCACCCCTCCACACCCCCAACCACCACTACTTTATCATTTCCTGTCAGAGTCACCTTATGTACAGACACTCTTGTATCTAGTGTCACTTTATGGACATACAATCAATCTATGTACTTCAGTTACCTTATTTATTTGTTATATTCACTGCTTTATTGTGTATTTTTTGTGTTGCTTTGGATCTGGAGTAACAGTGATTCCATTCTCCAATACAGGAAAAGACATTAAACAATCTTGAATCTTGGATGTAATTGTGCAAAGTGATCCACCTCAATTGCATACACTGTATCTCAGTAAATGGGACAAAATAAGCCAGTGACAAGTTGACCCTGAATACTTGTCTTTTCACTGTGTCAGGGAGGAGGATTGGACTGGGACCAGGGGACACTTCCCCACAGGTATACAAAATGATGAGGGTTATTGACGGTAAATGCAAGCAAGCTTCTTCCACTGAGGTTGGGTGGGACTACAACCAGAGGTCATGGTTTAAAGGAGAAAGGTGAAATATTTAAGGGGAACCTGAGAGGGAACAACTTCACTCAGAGAGTAATAAATCTGTGGAAGTCTTTGCCACAGACGGCTGTGGAGGCCAAGTCATTGAGTATATATAAAGCGGAAGTTGATAGGTTCTTGATAAGTTAGGGCAACAAAGGTTACGGGGAGAAGGCAGGAGAATGGGGTTGAGAGGGGTAATAAATCGGCCTTGATGGACTGGCAGAGCAGAGTCAATGGGCCAAATGGGCCTATGTCTTATGGTGTAACGTGAGGGGGAACTCCTTCATTCAGGGTGGTGTGAATGTGGAATGAGCTGCTAGTGGAAGTGCTTGATTGCAACATTTAAGAGGACGTTCACCCAGAAGATTAAGATGCATGGAATCCATGGTGAATTGGCTGTCTGGATTCAGAACTGACTTGCCCATAGAAGATGGAGGGTGGTGATCAAAGAGACTTATTCTAGCTGCAAGTCTGTGATAAGTGATGTTCTGCAGGGATCTGTACTGGGACCTCTGTTTGTGATGTGTATAAACGACCTGGATGAAAATGTAGGTGGGTGGGTTAGAAATTTGCAGATGATATGAAGATTGGTGATGTTGTGGATAGCATGGAAGACTGGCAAAGAATACAGCAGTCAGTTGCAGATACGGGCAGAGAAATGGCAGATGAAGTTTAACCCGGGCAGAAGTGAAGGGTTGCACCTGGAATGGTCAAATGTTAAGAGATAGTACACAGTTAAGGTCATATGGCACAATTGCCTGTAATAGTTGGGGCACTGAGTTGAAAAGTCAGGAAATTATGTTGCAGTTTTCTAGAACTCTGGTTAGGCTACTCTGCATACTTGCATATAGTGCTGGTCACCCCTTACAGGAAGGAGGTTGAGGATTTGGAGAAGGTGTCGAGGAGGTTTAGTAGGAGGGTTAGGAGGGCTATGGTGTAGGTGTGGATCAATGGGGTGAGGCAGGTTAATAGTTCGACATGGGTTAGATGGGCAGAAGGGCCTATTTCTTTACTGTTTTTATGACTGGAGGGTTGTGAAGCACTGTGCGCTGGGCCATGGCTGGGATGGGGGGATGCTGAGGGGCAGATTGGAGCGTGGGATTGTGTCCGGTGCAGTGGGGGGAGGGGGTCGGAGGGAGGGTGCTGCTGATCCATTCCGTACTTTGAACAGAAAAGCCTACAGGAAGTAGTGGACATGGCTCAGTCCATCATGGGTAAAGCCCTCACCACCATTGAGAGCACGTCTACACGGAGCGTTGTCGCAGGAAAGCAGCGTCCATCACCAGTGACCTTCACCACCCAGGCCACGCTCTCTTCTTGCTGTTACCATCAGGGGGAAGGTACAGGAGCCTCATGACCCACACCACCAGGTTCAGGGACAGTTATTACCCCTCAGTCATCAGGGTCTTGAACCAGAGAGGATAACTTCACTCACCTCACCCCATCTCTGAACTGTTCACACAACCTGTGGACTCACTTTCAAGGATCTTCATCTCATATTCTCAATATTTATTTATTGTTTATTTATTTATTATTATTCTTTATTTCTTTTGTATTTGCGCAATTTGTTATCTTCTGCAGTCTGATTCTTTGTCCATCTTGTGTATAATGTGTTTTTTCTATTTACTGTGAGTGCCCACACATATACAATCCCAGGGTTGTAGGTGGCAACATATATGTTCTTTGATAATCAATTTACTTTGAACGTCAACCTGACCTTCACCCATTCCTGTGACTCCCCCCCCCCCCCTCAGCACGTGTACAGCAGACAGGCCACATTCTTCCTCTGGGAGCTGCGGTGGGACGGGGAGCCGGGACCCAGCCTGTCCTCCCAGTTCAGTGTGAACTTCAGCCCTCTGGACGGGCAGCAACATGACTCGATGAAACCCTACACCTACGAGTTCCGGCTCGACAATTTCTGCGTAAGTGTCTGTGCTCTCCCGAATCGGTCAGGGTGGCGAAGGGGTAACTTCCCGAGGGGTGGCACTCTTTGCTGGGTCACTAACTCTGAGGACGTGTAGACATATACACACAGTCCACCGTTGGGGTACCCGTGTCCTCACCGGGCCACTTGTCCTACTAAGCACAAGGATTGTCCCTGTCTCTCCGTCTATGCACTACACCAGATCACTCTGTTCCCCAGCACCCTCTACCTTCACTCCTCGTCCCCGCCCCTCAGCAATCCCTCCCCCTCCCCTCTGCATCCTCTCCCCCACCCTCCTGTTTCACTCCTCCCCCCTCTGGTCCCTACTGCACCGTAACCCGCTGTGCTCTGCCCCAGACCCTGTACAATGTGAAGGTGGATATCTCGCCCCCTCTGGGGTTGGACATGTGTAAGATGGGGACACTGTGCAGTCTGGAGGTATCGATCGTCCGGCTCTCCGAACTCACCGAAGGGGACAGAGATGAGGCTCTCTCCGAGTCCGATGGTTACTGTACTACCAGGCTGATGTATGAAGGTAAGCCTCATCACAGGACTCCCACTTAGACCAGAAGACATAGGAGAAGAATTAGGCCATCTGGCCCATCGTGTCTGCACCACCATTCCATCACAACTGATTTATTATCCCCCAAAATCCCATTCTCCTGTCTTCTCCCCATAGCCTTTGATAACCCGACTAATCAAGAACCCATTAATCTCTGCTTTAAATATATCCAATGACAGCTCATGATAAAATGGCGGAGCAGACTCGATGGGCCGAATGGCCGATTTCTGCTCCTTTGTCTTATGGTCTTATGGACTTGGCTTCCACAGCTGTCAGTGACAATGAATTCTACAGATTCACCTCCCTCAGGCTAAAGAAATTCCTGCTCATCCCAGTTCTAAGTGGATGTCTCTCTATCCTGAGGCTGTGCCCTCTGGTCCCAGAGTCCCCCACTATAGGAAACATCTCCTCCACTGTCTAGGATACTCTGTCTAGGTCTTTCAATATTTGATAGGTTTCAGTGAGATTTCCCCTCATTCCTGCGAATACAGTCCCAGAGCTATCAAACTCTCCTCATACGTTAACCCTTTCAAGTGGGTTAACCTATAAAGTATTACAGTTATTGAGAAAATGCAATGTAGGCAGACAATAAGGTTTAGGGTCACAGTGAGGTAGATTGTGAGGTCAAGAGTTCATCTTTATCTTACAAAAGTTCAGTCCTAACCTTATAACTCAGGTCCTCAAGTTCTGGCAACATGCTTGTAAATTTTCTCTGCACGCTTTCAACCTTACTTACATTTTTCCTGTAGGTAGGTGACCAAAACCGCATGCTGTACTCCAAATTAGGCTTCAGCAATGTTTTATACAATTTCGATATAAACATCCCACCTCCTGTACTCAGTACATTGACTTATGAAGGCCAATGTGCCAAAAGCTCTCTTTACAACCGTATCTACCTGTGATGCCATTTTCAAGGAATTATGGACCTGTATTCCCAGATCCCTCTGTTCTATCACACTCTTCAATGCCCTACCATTCACTGTTTAAGACCTACCCTGGTTTGTCCTACTGAAGTGCAATACCTTGCACTTGTCTGCATTAAATTCCATCTGCCATTTTCAGCCCATTTTTCCAGCTGGTCCAGATCCCACTTCAAGCTTTGAGCATCTTCTTCACTGTCCAGTGCACCCCCAAGCATCCGCAAACTTGATCTGCGGATTGGAAAGCTTGAGCATATAAACATTAAGAAAGAGGATGTGCTGGAGCTTTTGGAAAGCATCAAGTTGGATAGGTCGCCGGGACCGGATGAGATGTACCCCGGGCTACTGTGGGAGGTGAGGGAGGAGATTGCTGAGCCTCTGGCGATGATCTTTCATTATCAATAGGGTCAGGAGAGGTTCCGGAGGATTCGAGGGTTGCAGATGTTGTTCCCTTATTCAAGAAAGAGAGTAGAGATCGACCAGGAAATTATAGACCAGTGAGCCTTACTTCAGTGGTTGGTAAGTTGATGGAGAAGATCCGGAGAGGCAGGATTTATGATCATTTGAAGAGGCGTAATATGATTAGGAATAGTCAGCATGGGTTTGTCAAAGGCAGGTCGTGCCTTACGAGCCTGATTGAATTTTTTTGTTGATGTGACTAAACACATTGATGAAGATAGAGCAGTAGATGTATTGTATATGGATTTCAGCAAAGCATTTGATAAGGTACCCCATGCCAGGCTTATTGAGAAAGTAAGGAGGCATGGGATGCAAGGGAACCTCGCTTTGTGGATCCAGAACTGGCTTGCCCACAGAAGGGAAAGAGTGGTTGTAGACAGGTCATATTTTGCATGGAGGTCATTGACCAGTGGAGTGCCTCAGGGATCTGTTCTGGGACCCTTACTCTTCGTGATTTTTATAAATGACCTGAATAAAGCAGGACCTCAAGGGTGGTAATCTCAGGATTGCTACCTGTGCTATGTGCCAGTGAGGGTAGGAATAGGATGCTCTGGAGGATGAACAAGTGGCTGAGGGACTGGTGTAGGGGGCAGGGTTTCAGATTTCAGGATAATCGGGACCTCTTCTGGGGCAGGTGGGACCTGTACAAGAGAGACGGGTTACACTTGAACCACAGGGGGACCAATATCCTTTCAGGGAGGTTTGTTAATGCTATTGGGGAGGCTTTAAACTAGATTTGCAGGGGGATGGGAACCAGAGTGCCAGAGCTGACAGTGTGGCTGGAGTGAAAATAAATGATGTTAAAAGCTCAAGCAAATCCGCTAATAGAAAGGTTGTGAGTGGTGGTAAAAATCTTCTGAGGTGTATATATTTCAATGCTAGGAGTATTGCGGGGAAGGCGGGTGAGTTGAGGGCGTGGATTGACACGTGGAATTATGATGTTGTAGCAATTAGTGAAACTTGGTTACAGGAGGGGCAGGACTGGCAGCTTAATATTCCAGGGTTCCGATGTTTCAGATGTGATCGAGACAGAGGAATGAAAGGTGGGGGAGTAGCATTGCTTGTCAGGGAAAATGTTACAGCAGTGCTCAGGCAGGACAGATTAGAGGGCTTGTCTACTGAGTCCTTATGGGTGGAGCTGAGAAACAGGAAAGATATGGCCACATTAGTGGGATTGTATTACAGACCACCCAATAGTCAACGAGAATTGGAAGAGCAAATCTGCAGAGAGATAGCAGGCAACTGCAGGAAACATAAAGTTGTGGTGATAGGGGATTTTAATTTTCCATACATTGATTGGGACTCCCATACTGTTGGGGGTCTAGATGGTTTAGAGTTTGTAAAATGTATTCAGGAAAGTTTTCTAAATCAATATATTGAGGGATCAACTAGAGGGGATGAAAGATTGGATCTCCTGTTAGGAAACGAGTTAGGACAAGTGACGGAAGTCTGTTTAGGGGAGCACTTTGGTTCCAGTGATCATAACATCATTAGTTTCAATTTGATCATGGACAAGGATAGATCTGGTCCAAGAGTTGAGGTTCTGAACTGGAAGAAGGCCAAATTTGAAGAAATGAGAAAGGATCTAAAAAGCGTGGATTGGGACAGTTGTTCTCTGGCAAAGATGTGATTGGTAGGTGGGAAGCCTTCAAAGGAGAAATTTTGAGAGTGCAGAATTTGTATGTTCCTGTTCGGATTAAAGGCAAAGTGAATAGGAATAAGGAACCTTAGTTCTCAAGGGATATTGCAACTCTGATAAAGAAGAAGAGGGAGTTGTATGACATGTATAGGAAGCAGGGAGTAAATAAGGTGCTTGAGGAGTATAAGAAGTGCAAGAAAATACTTAAGAAAGAAATCAGGAGGGCTAAAAGAAGACATGAGGTTGCCTTGGCAGTCAAAGTGAAGGATAATCCAAAGAGCTTTTACAGGTATATTAAGAGCAAAAGGATTGTAAGGGATAAAATTGGTCCTCTTGAAGATCAGAGTGGTCGGTTATGTGTGGAACCAAAGGAAATGGGGGAGATCTTAAATAGGTTTTTTGCGTCTGTATTTACTATGGAAACTGGCATGAAGTCTATGGAATTAAGGGAAACAAGTAGTGAGATCATGGAAACTGTACAGATCGAAAAGGAGGAGGTCCTTGCTGTCTTGAGGAAAATTAAAGTGGATAAATCCCCGGGACCTGACAGGGTGTTTCTTCGGACCTTGAAGGAGACTAGTGTTGAAATTGCGGGGGCCCTGGCAGAAATATTTAAAATGTCGCTGTCTACAGGTGAGGTGCTGGAGGATTGGAGAGTGGCTCATGTTGTTCCGTTGTTTAAAAAAGGATCGAAAAGTAATCTGGGAAATTATAGACCAGTAAGTTTAACGTTGGTAGTAGGTAAGTTATTGGAGGGAGTACTAAGAGACAGAATCTACAAGCATTTGAATAGACAGGGACTTATTAGGGAGAGTCAACATGGCTTTGTGCGTGGTAGGTCATGTTTGACCAATCTATTGGAGTTTTTCGAGGAGGTTACCAGGAAAGTGGATGAAGGGAAGGCAGTGGATATTGTCTACATGGACTT
This sequence comes from Mobula hypostoma, assembly GCF_963921235.1. NCBI lineage: Eukaryota > Metazoa > Chordata > Chondrichthyes > Myliobatiformes > Myliobatidae > Mobula > Mobula hypostoma. The sequence continues at coordinate 4,254,218 of NC_086102.1, read as the reverse complement.
CAGTCAGGCTTTTGACAATGTCCCGCATGGGAGGTTAGTTAGGAGAATTCAGTCGCTAGGTATACATGGAGAGGTGGTAAGTTGGATTAGGCATTGGCTCAATGGAAGAAGCCAAAGAGTGGTAGTAGAGAATTGCTTCTCCGAGTGGAGGCCTGTGACTAGTGGTGTGCCACAGGGATCATTGCTGGGTCCATTGTTATTTATCATCTATATCAATGATCTGGATGATAATGTGGTAAATTGGATCAGCAAATTTGCTGATGATACAAAGATTGGAGGTGTAGTAGACAGTGAGGAAGGTTTTCAGAGCCTGCAGAGGGACTTGGACCAGCTGGAAAAATGGGCTGAAAAATGGTAGATGGAGTTTAATACTGACAAGTGTGAGGTATTGCACGTTGGAAGGACAAACCAAGGTAGAACATACAGGGTTAATGGTAAGGCACTGAGGAGTGCAGTGGAACAGAGGGATCTGGGAATACAGATACAAAATTCCCTAAAAGTGGCGTCACAGGTAGATAGAGTCGTAAAGAGAGCTTTTGGTACATTGGCCTTTATTAATCATAGTATTGAGTATAAGAGCTGGAATGTTATGATGAGGTTGTATAAGGCATTGGTGAGGCCGAATCTGGAGTATTGTGTTCCGTTTTGGTCACCAAATTACAGGAAGGACATAAATAAGGTTGAAAGAGTGCAGAGAAGGTTTACAAGGATGTTGCCAGGACTTGAGAAACTCAGTTACAGAGAAAGGTTGAATAGGTTAGGACTTTATTCCCTGGAGCGTAGAAGAATGAGGGGAGATTTGATAGGGGTATATAAAATTATGATGGGTATAGATAGAGTGAATGCAAGCAGGCTTTTTCCACTGAGGCAAGGGGAGAAAAAAACCAGAGGACATGGGTTAAGGGTGAGGGGGGAAAAGTTTAAAGGGAACATTAGGGGGGGCTTCTTCACACAGAGAGTGGTGGGAGTATGGAATGAGCTGCCAGACGAGGTGGTAAATGCAGGTTCTTTTTTAACATTTAAGAATAAATTGGACAGATACATGGATGGGAGGTGTATGGAGGGATATGGTCCGTGTGCAGGTCAGTGGGACTAGGCAGAAAATAGTTTGGCACAGCCAAGAAGGGCCAAAAGGCATGTTTCTGTGCTGTAGTTTCTATGGTTCTATAAAGAAGTGGAGGAATGGGTTAGTAAATTTGCTGATGACACAAAGGTTAGGGGTGTTGTGGATAGTGTGGAGGGCTGTCAGAGGTTACCGTGGGACATTGATAGGATGCAAAACTGGGCTGAGAAGTCGCAGATGGAGTTCAGCCCAGATAAGTGTGAGGTGGTTCAATTTGGTAGTTCAAATATGGCAAAATATGGTGTTAATGGTAAGACTGTTGGCAGTGCGGAGGATCAGTGGGATCTTGGGGTCCGAGTCCATAGGACCCTCAAAGCTGCTGCGCAGGTTGACTCTGTGGTTAAGAAGGCATACGGTGCATTGGCCTTCATCAACCTTGGCATTGAGTTTAAAATCTGAGAGGTAATGTTGCGGCTACATAGGACCCTGGCCAGACCCCACTTGGAGTACTGTGCTCAGTTCTGGTCACCTCACTACAGGAAGGATGTGGAATCTATAGAAAGGGTGCAGAGGAAATTTACAAGGATGTTGCCTGTATCGGGGAGCATGCCTTATGAGAATAGGTTGAGTGAACTTGGCCTTTTTTCCTTAGAGTGACGGAGGATGAGAGGTGACCTGATAGAGGTGTATAAGATGATGAGAGGCATCGATCGTGTGGATAGTCAGAGGCTTTTTCCCAGAGCTGAAATGGCTAGCATGAGAAGGCACAGTTTTAAGGTGCTTGGAAGTAGGTACAGAGGAGATGTCAGGGGTAGTTTTTTATGCAGAGAGTGGTGAGTGCGTGGAATGGGCTGCTGGCAGCGGTGGTGGAGGCAGATATGATAGGGTCTTTAAAGAGACTCCTGGACAGGTACTTGGAGTTTAGTAAAATAGAGGGCTATGGGTAACCCTCGGTAATTTCTAAAGTAAGTACATGTTCGGCACAGCATTGTAGACCGAAGGGCCTGTATTGTGCTGTAGGTTTTCTATGGTTCAGTTACCATATTTTCATCCAGATCATTGATATACATGACAAACAACAACAGACCCAGCACCAGTCCCTATGGTGCACAAGCCTGCAGTCAGAGAGGCAAGCGTCTACCATCACTCCATGGCTTCTCCCATGAAGCCAATGTCTAATCCGGTTTACTGCCTCATTTTGAATGCCAAGTGACTGACTCCTCTTGACCAACCTCCCCTGTGGGCCACTGTACTGAAGTCCATGTAGACCATATCCACTGCCTTGTCTTCATTAACGTACTGTGTTGTAGACCACATCCTCTGCCTTGTCTTCATGAACGTACTGTGTTGTAGACCACATCCTCTGCCTTGTCTTCATTAACGTACTGTGTTGTAGACCACATCCTCTGCCTTGTCTTCATGAACGTACTGTGTTGTAGACCACATACTCTGCCTTGTCTTCATGAACGTACTGTGTTGTAGACCACATCCTCTGCCTTGTCTTCATGAACGTACTGTGTTGTAGACCACATCCTCTGCCTTGTCTTCATTAACGTACTGTGTTGTAGACCACATCCTCTGCCTTGTCTTCATGAACGTACTGTGTTGTAGACCACATCCTCTGCCTTGTCTTCATGAACGTACTGTGTTGTAGACCGCATCCTCTGCCTTGTCTTCATTAACGTACTTGGTTGAAGTATGCTCTGTGTTGAGGATCCAGTTGCAGAGGAAGATCTCTGCAGTTTTCTTCTTTCACCACTTTGTCCTTTCCTTGCAGTTGTTGACAACAGCAGTAACTGGGCTGTGTGTGGCAAGAGTTCTGGGGTCATTACCATGCCAGTGGCCGCCCGCGCCACTCACAAAGTCCACATGGAGGTGATGCCTTTGTTCGCCGGGTTCCTGCCATTTCCGGACATCAAACTCTTCAAATATCTTCCTTTCCAGGCCTGTCCGTCAGGGCAGGTTGATACGGGTAAGTGGAGATCCTAGGCCCAGTGTCAGAGAGTGGAGAAGGGCAGATGGATGTGGATAAGTGGAGATCTAGACCCAGTGTTGGAGAGTGGGGAAGGGGTTTAATGATTGAGGGGAGGTGACGACATTTAAGAGCGCTCCATTAGGCCTATCTGTTTGGGTCAACCATGGATGTTGTGTTGGAGCTATCTACGTGATATGCAGGTCAGGGCAGGATGATATGGAGATGTTCCCATGTAGCAGGCTTCTCCTCTCTATCCAAAGCAACAGCGGAGATCAATACAGTTTGGCACCAGCGGCATCGCTGGAGTTGCCAGTCAGCGTTGAACTCAATGTGGCACTCCCTGAGGCAATCCAGTTCCAAATTTTTCCCTCTGGGTTTACTCCTGAAGCCTTCCCCTTGAGTGGGTGTAGCAGCAAGGAAGCAGAGGTTTGAGATCAGACATGCCAACCATGGCAAACAAACCCCAGCTGCCTGAAGTGACCAGTTTTAAGCTGCAAAAAACCCAACTTTACCCCTTCTCCTCTCAGTAGAAATTGTTCTGCCGGGCTGAGTAGCTAAGCCACACATAAAAGCCAGGATATGGTACCGGTGGGGACGGGTCTGTCGCTGTGTGACATGGGTATGGTACCGGTGGGGACGGGTCTGTCGCTAACACCGGGGTACGGTACCGGTGGGGACGGGTCTGTCGCTGTGTGACACCGGGGTACGGCACCGGTGGGGACGGGTCTGACACTATATAACACTGGGGTACGGTTTAGATGTCGCGGTAACTCAGTGCTGTGCTGATGGTGAAGCCATTTTGTTTTCTGGATTGCAGCCGCTGACAGCTGGATGGAGAACGACACTTTGTCCTTGGACAAGAACACAGATGAGCAGGTGGAGAGCAGCAGCCTGCGCAGTCGAGGCAGCACCCACTCCTCAGGCAGTGGTGAACACAGAGGGCTGCCAATGCCTCGCCTTCTTCCCTTCTGCACCGGGCAGGTCTTTAACGCCAGTGCCTGCTGCCAGATCCTTGTTCTCCCCTGCCAGGACGATCACATGCTGGAGGTGAACGTCACATGATGCCGAGGGTTTGCACAGCCCCTGCGTTTCCTGGGGTGTAGTCACCGCGACAACGGTTGTGATCGCTGGCGTTACTGCTGGTGTGAGCAGCCCCCTCAGACTGTAAATCTATCTGTATATTGGGAGCGGTACTGGGTTGTTGTAATTATATTTGGTCTTTGTAAACGTCACACCAAAATATTTGTGATTGAATTTCAGTGCACAGAAATTGATCTCCTGTGGTGTAACTCTCCCCATTCCAACCCAGCCCAAACCTGGAGACGCTCAGCTTTGCATCTACCCAAACTAGGCACGTCCTTGCACTCAAGACCTGTACAGTCTCCTTGCATGATCCCCCCCCACTTCCCGTGAGAGTGCAGACCCCCCCACTTCCCATGAGAGTGCAGACCCCCCCACTTCCCGTGAGAGTGCAGACCCCCCCACTTCCCGTGAGAGTGCAGCCCCCCCACTTCCCGTGAGAGTGCAGACCCCCGCTTCCCGTGAGAGTGCAGACCCCCCCTTCCCGTGAGAGTGCAGACTCCCCCACTTCCCGTGGGAGTGCAGATCCCCCCACTTCCCATGAGAGTGCAGACCCCCCCTTCCCGTGAGAGTGTAGATCCCCCCCACTTCCCGTGAGAGTGCAGACCCCCCCTTCCCGTGAGAGTGCAGACCCCCCCACTTCCCGTGAGAGTGCAGACCCCCCCACTTCCCATGAGAGTGCAGACCCCCCCACTTCCCGTGAGAGTGCAGACCCCCCCACTTCCCGTGAGAGTGCAGCCCCCCCACTTCCCGTGAGAGTGCAGACCCCCCCTTCCCGTGAGAGTGCAGACTCCCCCACTTCCCGTGGGAGTGCAGATCCCCCCACTTCCCATGAGAGTGCAGACCCCCCCTTCCCGTGAGAGTGTAGATCCCCCCCACTTCCCGTGAGAGTGCAGACCCCCCCTTCCCGTGAGAGTGCAGACCCCCCCCACTTCCCATGAGAGTGCAGACCCCCCCTTCCCGTGAGAGTGCAGATCCCCCCACTTCCCGTGAGAGTGCAGATCCCCCCACTTCCCGTGAGAGTGCAGACCCCCCCACTTCCCGTGAGAGTGCAGACCCCCCCACTTCCCGTGAGAGTGCAGAACCTCCCACTTCCCGTGAGAGTGCAGAACCCCCCCACTTCCCGTGAGAGTGCAGACCCCCACTTCCCGTGAGAGTGCAGACCCCCACTTCCCGTGAGAGTGCAGAACCTCCCACTTCCCGTGAGAGTGCAGACCCCCCACTTCCCGTGAGAGTGCAGACCCCCCCTTCCCATGAGAGTGCAGCCCCCCCACTTCCCGTGAGAGTGCAGACCCCCCCTTCCTGTGAGAGTGCAGACCCCCCCACTTCCCGTGAGAGTGCAGACCCCCCCCTTCCCGTGAGAGTGCAGACCCCCCCACTTCCCGTGGGAGTGCAGACCCCCCGAGTGCAGAACCTCCCACTTCCCGTGAGAGTGCAGAACCCCCCCACTTCCCGTGAGAGTGCAGACCCCCACTTCCCGTGAGAGTGCAGAACCTCCCACTTCCCGTGAGAGTGCAGACCCCCCCACTTCCCGTGCAGACCCCCCTTCCCGTGAGAGTGCAGACCCCCCCTTCCCGTGAGAGTGCAGACCCCCCCACTTCCTGTGAGAGTGCAGACCCCCCCCTTTCCGTGAGAGTGCAGACCCCCCCACTTCCCGTGGGAGTGCAGACCCCCCCCGGCTGTACCGTCCCACCTGACCCGGGGGACCACAGCGGGGCTCTTCTCCCCCTTCTTGATCCCTTGGATTCAAACAGTGAACAGGGCTTGGTCTGTTTAACTGGGTTAACTTTAATTTATTTACCGTATTCTAATTTATCAGCCACATTTAATTATATAAATATAAGTCTATGAAAAGTAATATAAAGTTTGAGGCTTGGGTAGTGGGACCTGAGGCTGTTTGGTTGCCGTGATGTGCTGGCCAAGGAGCTGTGAAGCTTCCACTCCACTGCCCCCCTTCCCCGTCAGTCCGAGAGTGCGACGCAGCGACGCACGTGGTTTGTCAGCTCGCTGAGAGGGTAGTCAGTGCGGACAGCGCACCGTCTGATCTTCAGAGTATCGACCCCTGTATATTTCCTCCTTAATCACAAGTCTGATGATGTTTGCTCACTGAACTGTGAACATTATATCAATATGCTGAAAACCTGACCCTGGTGTCGTGCCTTTCCTTGGTTTGCTGTTCTGTAACAGTGCGAGAAGTTAGTGGTTGAATTGGTATTTGCTTTATTTATTGTCACGTGTACTGAGATACTGTGGCAGGTTTTTGTCTGCATGTTGTCCAGAACGATCATCCCAGAGCGGAATACGTGAAGCCAGTAAACAGGGAAAGCCTGTCGAACAGAGTGTGACATTTACAGAGGAAGTCCAGATGATACACACAAGGGATTCTGCCATTGCTGCAAACCCAGAACAGACACAAAATGCTGCAGGAACTCAGCAGGTCAGGCAGCATCTATGGAGAGGAATAAACAGTCAATGTTTCAGGCTTAATCAATCTATGGAATTCATTGCCACAGATGGCTGGGGACAGCAAGCAAATGGGTAAACTTAAAGTGGAGGTTGATAGCTTCTTGATTAGTCAAGGTATCAAAGGTTACTGGGAGAAGACAGGAGAATGGGATTGAGAGGGATAATAAATCAGCCATGGATGAATTGTGGAGCAGGCTTACTGGGCCAAAAAGCTTAATTCTCCTCCTAAGACAAAATCGAAAAGGGTGAACACAGGACTGAAGGTGTTGTAGTTGAATGCGTGCTGTATACGGAATAAGGTAGATGAATTTGTACCACAGTTACAGGTTGGTATGTAAGATGATGTAGGCATCACTGAATCGTGGCTGAAAGCTTAGAGCTGGGTGGTTAATGTCCAAGGATACACATTGTATCGAAAGAACAGGCAGGAAGGCAGAGGGGGTGGCATTGCTCTGTTGGTAAACAAAAATCAAATCATTAAAAAGGTGACATAGCAGTCGGAAGGTGGTGAATCATTGTGGATAGAGCCACAGAACTGCAAGGGGAAAAAAAAACTCTGATGGGAGTTGACCCCAAAACAGTAGTAAGGATGTGATCTACAAGTTATAACGGGACAAAGAAAATACATGTCAAAGGGGCAATGTTACAATAGTCATGGGGGGGGGGGTTTCAATATGCAGGTAGTTTAGGAAAATCAGGTTGGTGCTGGATTTTTCAAGAACGCCTCCAAGGTAGTTTTTTAGATCAGATCATGGTTGAGTCCACTAGGAGATCAGCTATTGTGAATTGGGTGTTTTGAATGAACCAGAATTGATTAAAGTAAACGAACCCTTCAGGGCAAGTGATTATAATATGATCAAATTCGCCCAGAGTTTTGAGAAGGGGCTAAAGTCAGATGTATCAGTATTACAGTGGAGTAAAGGGAATTACAGAGGCATGAGAGAGGATCTGGCCAGAATTGATTGGAAAAGAACACTGGCACGGATGACAGCAAACAGCAATGGCCGGAATTTCTGGAAGCAGTTTGGAAGGAACAGGATATGTACACCCCAAAGAGGAAGAAGTATTCCAAAGGCAAGGTGACACAAGCATGGCTAACCAGAGAAATCAAAGCTGACATAAAAGCCAGCCAAAGAGTGGGCATTTAATACAGCAAAAAATTGTGGGAAGTTAGAGGATTGGGAAGCTGTTAAATACCAACAGATGGCAACTAAAAAAAGTTTTAAGAAGGTAAAGATGGAACACGAAAGTAAGCATGCTAATAGTATTAAAGAACATACCAAAGGTTTCTTCAGATATATGAAGTGTAAAAGAGAAGCAAAAACGGCTATCATACTACTGCAAAATGATGCTGGAGAGGTAGTAATGGAGGACACAGAAGTGGCCGACAAACTGAATGAGTATTTTGTACTCGTCTTCACTGCAGAAGACACCACCAGGATGGTGGAAGTTCCAGGTGTCAGGGGGCATGAAGTATGTGAGAGAAGGTTCTTGGGAAACAGAAAAGTCTGAAGGGATATCAGGTCACCTGGGTCAGACGGTGTACACCCCAGGATTCTGAAAGAGGTGGCTGAGAGTTTGTGGAGGCATTAGTAATGATCTTTCAAGAATCACTAGATTCTGGAAAACTGGGAAATTGCAAATGTCAATCCTCTCTTCAAGAAGGGAGAGCACCAGAAAAAAGGAAACTATAGACTGATTAGTCTTTCTTTAGTTGGGAAGATGCTGCAGTCGAATATTAAGGATGAGATTTGGGGGTACTTGGAGGCACATGATAAAATAGGCCATAGTCAGCATGGTTTCCTCAAGGGAAAATCTTTTTCTTTTTAAATCTTTTTATTGAATAAGTATACAAAAAGGTAAACCATATAAACATTAATACAATGTTAAAATATAATAAAATTCCAGAAGGTATCAATACCAAAAAAAATACTACAAACAATGTAATTTAAACATAAAAAACCAAGATAACATAATAGTATACTAAATTTTATATATATATCAATGGAAAAAAAAGAAAAAAAAACCCCAAAAAAAAACCCACCGTGCAACTAACTAAAAGCAAAGCAAAGCAATGGGCTAACTTGAAACCAAACAGAGTTAAACTTAAAATCACGTCCTCAATCCCGACCTCCATTAAAAACAGTGAAAAAAAAAACAAGAAGGGTATGTATTACATTAAATGAAAGTATCGAATAAAAGGTCCCCAAATCTGTTCAAATTTAAATGAAGAATCATAAAGGTTACTTCTAATTTTCTCCAGATTCAAACATAAAATCGTCTCAAGGGAAAATCTTGCCTTGACAAATCTGTTGGAATTCTTTGAAGAAATAACAAGCTGGTTGATGTGTACTTGGACTTTCAGAAGGCCTTTGACAAGGTGCTGCACATGACGCTACGAAGCAATCTACAAGCCTGAGGTATTGCAGGAAAGATTTCTAGCATGGATAAAGCTGTGGCCGATTGACAGAAGGCAAAGAGTGGGAATAGAGGGAGATTTTCTGGCTGGCAGCTGTTCCATAGGCTTTGTTGAAATGTTTGCAGACCATATGAGGACAAGTGGAGGGGCAGGTATTTTAAGGAAGTAGAGAGGCTACAGAAGGACTCAAACAGATTAGGACAATGGGCAAAGAAGCGACAGATGAAATACAATGTCAGGAAGTGTATGGTCATGCAATTTGGTAGAAGGAATGAAAGGCTTATCTAAATGGAGAGAAAACACTAAAAACAAACTGAGGTGCAAAGGGAATTGGAAGTCCTTGTGCAGGATTCTCTGAAGGTTAATGTGCAGGTTGAGTCTGTGGTGAGGAAGACAAATGCAATGTTAGCATAGAAAACCCACGGCACAATACAGGCCCTTTGGCCCACAAAGCGATGCCAAACATCTTACCTGAGAAATTACCTAGGGTTACCCTCTATTTTTCTGAGCTCCATGTACCTGTCTCTTAAAAGTCCTTAACGTATCTGTCTCCACAGCCACCGGCAGCCCATTCCACGCACTCACCACTCTGCGTAAAAAAAAAAAATTTAAAAAAAAACAAACTTACCCCTGATGTCTCCTCTGTACCTACTTCCAGGCACCTTAAAGCTATGCCCTCTCGTGCTAGCCATTTCAGCCCTGGGAAAAATGGGATAGGCCGAGTGGCCTAATTCTGCTCCAAAATTTATAGTTTTATGGTTAACTTGCAGGTTAAGTTGGCAGTGAAGAAGGCAAATGCAATGTTCACATTCACTTTGAGAGGTCTAGAATATAAAAGCAAGAATGCTTCCTATAGTGGGGGAGTCTAGGACCAGAGGACACAGCTTCAGAAATCAAGGAAGTCCATTTAGAACAGAGATGAGGAGGAATTTCTTCAGCCAGAGGATGGTGAATCTGTGAAATTCATTGCCACAGGCAGCTGTGGAGGCCAAGTCATTGAGTGTAATAGAGCTTTGACCAGCAGCCAACCCGGACATCAGAAGTTTGGAGAGGCGGGGACTTCAATCAGGCCCACTGCCTGAGGATAAAAGGCAGCAACAGGTCATGGCAATGTAATATAAGACATAGGGGCAGGAGTAGGCCATTTGGCCCATTGAGTCTGCTCCACCATTCAGTCATGGCTGATCCTTTTTACCCACTTCAGCCCCACTCCCCAGCCTTCACCCTGTAACCTTTGATGCCGTGTCCAATCAAAAACCTATCAATCTCTGCCTTAAATACAGCCAATGACCTGGCCTCCACAGCTGCCTGTGGTAATAAATTCCACAAATTCACCTCCCTTTGGCTAAAGAAATTTCTCCACATCTCTGTTTTAAATGGATGCCCCTCATCCATTTAAAACAGAGATGTGGAGAAATTTCTTTAGCCAAAGGGAGGTGAATTTGTGGAATTTGTGTGTCCTCTTGTTCTAGACTCCCCCACCATGGGAAACATCCTTTCCACATCGACTCTGTCCAGGCCTTTCAACATTCGAAAGGTTTCAATGAGATCCTCCCTCATACTTCTGAATTCCAGTAAGTACAGACCCAGAGCCATCAAACGTTCCTCGTATGATAACCCTTTCATTGCCGGAATCATCCTTGTGAACCTCCTCTGGAACCTCTCCAATGCCAGCACATCTTTTCTTAGATGAGGAGCCCAAAACTGTTCACAATACTCCAGGTGAGGCCTCACCAGTGCCTTATAAAGCCTCAGCATCACATCCTTGCTCTTGTATTGTAGACCTCTTGAAATGAATGCTAACATGGCATTTGCCTTCCTCACCACCGACTCAACCTGCAAGTTAACCTTCAGGATGTTCTGTACAAGGACTCCCAAGTCCCTCTGCATCTCAGATTTTTGGATTTTCTCCCCATTCAGAAAATAGTCTGCACATTTATTTCTACTACCAAAGTGCATGATCATGCATTTTCCATCATTGTATTTCATTTGCCACTTTCTTGCCCATTCTCCTAATCTATCTAAGTCCTTCTGCATCCTACCTGTTTCCTCAACACTACCTGCCCCTCCACCAATCTTCATATCATCTGCAAACTTGGCAACAAAGCCATCTATTCCATCATCTGAATCACTGATATATAGCATAAAAAGATGCGATCCTAACACCGACCCCTGTGGAACTCTATTAGTCACTGGTAGCCAATCAGAAAAGGATCCTTTTATTCCTACTTGCTGCCTCCTACCAATCAGCCAATGCTCTAACCATGTTAGTAACTTTCCTGTAATACCATGGGCTCTTAACTTGGTAAGCAACCTCATGTGTGGCACCTTGTCAAAGGCTTTCTGAAAGTCCAAATCTACAACATCCACGACATCCCCTTTATCTATCCTACTTGTAATCTCCTCAAACAATTCTAACAGGTTCCTCAAGCAAGATTTCCCTGTCAGGAAACCATGCTGACTTTGTCCTATCTTGTCCTGTGTCACCAAGTACTCCATAACCTCATTTTTAACAATTGACTCCAACATCTTCTGAACCACTGAGGTCAGGCTAACTGGTCTATAATTTCCTTTCTGCTGCCTTCCCCTTTCTTAAAGATTGGAGTGACATTTGCAATTTTCCAGTCCTCTGGCACCATGCAAAAGTGCAATGATTTTTGAAAGATCATTACTAATACCTCCACAATCTCCACCGCTACCTCTTTCAGGACCCTAGGGTGCAGTTCATCTGGTCCGGTGACCTATGTACCTTTAGGTCTTTCAGCTTTTTGAACAGCTTCTTCCTTTCAATAATAATTGCACTCACTTCTCTTCCCTTACACCCTTCCACATCTGGCACATTGCCATTATCTTCCACAGTGAAGACTGATGCAAAATGCCCATTTGGTTCATCAGCCATCTCCTTGTCCCCTGTTGTTATTTCTCCTGCCTCATTTTCTAGCGGTCCTATATCCTCTCTCTTTTATTTACATCTTTGAAGAAGCTTTTATTATTCACATTGATTTTATTTGCTAGTTTGCTTTCATATTTAATCTTTTCCCACCTAATGATTCTTTTAGTTGCTCTCTGTATGGTTTTAAAAGCTTCTCAATCCTCTGTCTTCACACTAATTTTTGCTTTGTTGTATGCCCTCTCTTTTGCTTTACATTAGCTTTGATTTCCCTTGTCAGTCACGGTTGTACTACTTTGCCATTTGAATCTTTCTTTGCTTTTGGAATACATCTGTCCTGCACCTTCCTCATTTCCCCAGAAATTCACACCACTGCTGCTCTGCTGTCACCCCTGCCAGCATCTCCTTCCAAGTTACTTTGGCCAACTCCTCTCTCATACCACTGTCATTTCCTTTACTCCACTGAAATATACTACATCAAACCTTACTCCCTATCAAATTTCACTTTGGACTCAATCATATTGTGATCATTGTCTCCTAAGGGTTCTTTTACCTTAAGCTCCCTAATCACCTCTGGTTCATTACATAACACCCAGTCCAGTATAGCTGATCCCCTAAGAGGCTCAAGACAAATTGCTCTTAAAAAGCCATCTCGTAGGCATTCAACAAACTCACTCTCTTGAGATCCATTTCCAACTTGATTTTCCCCAATCAACCTGCATGTTGAAATCTCCCATGACTATCATAACAGTCATGCCCTTTTGATGCACCTTTTCGAGTTCCTGTTGTAATTGGTGGTCCATATCCCAGCTACTATTGGGAGGCCTGTATATAACTGCCTTCAGGGTCCTTTTACCCTTGTAGTTTCTGAACTCAACCCACAAGGATTCAACATCTTCCGATCCTATGTCCCATCTTTCTGTTGATTTGATGCCATTCTTTACCAGCAGAGCCACACCACCCCCTCTGCCTACCTTCCTATCCCTCTGATACAACGTGTAACCTTGGACATTCAGCTCCCAACTACAACCATCCTTCAGCCATGATTCAGTGATGGCCACAACATCATATCTGGCAATCTGTAATACTGCAACAAGATCATCCTCTTTAATTCTTATACCCCATGCACTGAGATATAACACTGTGAGTACTCTATTTTCTACCCTTATTAATTCTGCATCTTAATGCACTGATACTCAATCCACTGGGTGCAATTTTGTCCTATCACCTGCCTGCCCTTCCTGACAGTCTGACTGCACGCTATCTTTGCTTTTTTACCATCCGTCCTGTCCTGAGTCCCTTCACTCCGGTTCCCACCACCCTGCCAAATTAGTTTAAACCCTCCCCAACAGCTCTAACAAACCTGCCCGGGAGAATATTGGTCCCTCTCTGGTTCAGGTGCAACCCGTCACTTTTGAACAGGTCATACCTCCCCCAGAAGAGATCCCAATGATCCAAGAACCTGAAGTCCTGCCCCCTGCACCAGCTTCTCAGCCACACATTAATCTGCCAGATCATCCTGTTTCCACCCTCACTGGCTCATGGCACAGGCAGCAGTCCAGAAATTACTACCCAGGAGGTCCTGCTTCTCAGCTTTCTAGCTAGCTCTCTAAATTCCCTCCTCAGGACCTCATTGCTTTTCCTTCCTATGTCATGGGTACCAATATGTTCCAAGACATCTGGCTGCTGACCCTCCCTCTCCAAAACGTTGTGGACGCAGTCCGAGCCATCCCTGACCCTGGCGCCTGGGAGGCAATGTACCATTCGGGTGTCCCGTTCACATCCACAGAATCTCCTGTCTGTTCCTCTGACTATCGAGTCCCCTATCACTACCACTTCCCTCTTCTCCCTCTTTCCCTATGCTCAATGCCAGTAACCTGGTCTCTGTGGCATTCCACTGGGAAGTCATCCCCCACAATAGTATCCGAAATAGCATACTTATTATTAGTAATTATAGGTTTGACTGAGGACCATTCGGCATCTGGGTTTAACTAGAAAGAGCAAATTAAAGGAAGGCAGGGGCAAGCGCAATGGCCATCGTCGCTGCAGTCGTCTGAGTGGGCAGAGTCAGACTAGTGATCTTGAGGCTTTAGCTCTCCGAGGTTTCAACGGGGGGGGGGCTTCACACAGAAGCAAAAGATCAAATATTTTTGTTCCCTTTATATCTGCTCAGCTCGGGGCAGTAGGGATGCCAGACAGGACAGTGAATCGCTCCTCTCGAGGGATGTGGGAAGACAGCTGCAAGAAGTGCATCTTCGAGCAAACCGCGTTAAGGAGTTGGAAACAAGAAAATCTGCAGACACTGGAAATCCGAGCAACACACACAAAATGCTGGAGGAACTCAGCAGGCCAGGCAGCATCTATGGAAATGAGTACAGTTGACTTTTCGGGCCGAAACCCTTCATCAGGACTGATAAAAAAGATGAGGAGTCAGAGTAAGAAGGAGGGAGGAGGGGAGGAAGAAACACAAACAGATGGGTGAATCTGGGGTGGGGAGCTAGGAATTCGATTGGTGAAAAAGATACAGGGCTGGAGAAGGGGGAATCTGATAGGAGAGGACAGAAGGCCATGGAAGAAAGAAGGAAGGATATACTGGCTCTGGAGGCGGTGCAGAGGAGGTTCACCAGGTTGATTCCAGAGATGAGGGGTTAGACTATGGGGAGAGATTGAGTCACCTAGGTCTGTACTTGCTGGAATTCAGAAGAATGAGAAGAGATCTCATAGAAACATATAAAATTATGAAAGGGATAGATAAGATAGAGGCAGGAAAGTTGTTTCCACTGGTAGGTGAGACTAGAACTAGGGGACATAACCTTAAGATTTAGGGGAGTAGATTTAGGATGAAGATGAGGAGGAACTGCTTCTCCCGGAGGGTGGTGAATCTGTGGAATTCTCTGCCAAGTGAAGCAGTGGAGGCTACCTCAGTAAATATATTTAAGGCAAGGTTGGACAGATTTTTGCATAGTAGGGGAATTCAGGGTTATGGGGAAAATACAGGTAGGTGGAGATGAGTCCATGGCCAGATTAACCATGATCTTATTGAATGGTGGAGCAGGCTCGACGGGCCAGATGGCCTACTCCTGCTTCTATTTTTTGTGTTGTTATGGTGATTACACATCCTTTTCTGGTGACTGTATTGTCTAGTTTTCCTGTGAGAAAAGCAGGAGAGAGACTTTCTCCTGGAACAGGAAAGTCCACAACCAAGTCATTCAACTTTGGTGACTCCTTGAACCTAATGGTTGGAAAAGGAGACTGACAGAAAAATGTTAAAGTTTGAAGATTTCTTTTCCACTGACGAGTTTGCTGTGGGTTGTTCCAAGAGTACTCACCACACCATCCAAGTGACAGAGGACACCCTTGCAGAGAAAGGTCTCGGTGAGTGGCATCTGCTGAGGTGGAGGACGTTCGGCAGCATCTGCAGAAGCTGAAGGAAGCTGGGATTATCACTGAGTCCAGGAGTCCCTGTGAATCACCCATAGTGGTGGTGAGGGAGAAGAATGGAAAGAGACAAATGTGTGTTGACTATCAGACGCTGAACCAACGTACAATCCCTGACCAATATATTATTCTGGGGATCGAGGATGCGCTGGCCTACCTGAGTGAAGCGAAGTTGTCTAGTCTGCTGGACTTGAGGAGTGAGTATTATCAGATCCCCATGACTGAGGCTGACAAGGAGAAGACTGCATTCATACATCCACTTGGATTCTTTCAGTTTGAAAGAATGTCCCAGGGCATATCAGGAGCACCAGCTACTTTCAAATGCATCATGGAGAAGACTGTTGGGGATATTAACTTGCTTGAGGTGCTGGTGTACCTGGATGACTTCATAATGTTTGGGTCCATCCTGGAAGAGTACAAGGTGAGGCTACTGAAGGTGTTAGACCGCCTGAAAACTGGAGGGATAAAACTTTCCCTGGACAAGTGCCAGTTCTGCAAGACGTCTGTCAACTATGTTGGGCACATAATCTTTCAGGTGGAGTAGTTACAGATCCGTCCAAGATAGAGGCAGTGACCACATGGCCAAGGGCGCAGACTGTGAGCACTTTGCGCTCATTCCTTGGGTTCTGTGGGTACTATCTGAGCTTTGTGAAGGACTACTCCAAAGTGAGTTACCCTTTAAATCATTTTCCATGCGGTTACCCTCCCTTGGGGACAAAAGGAGAAGATGATAAAGATTATCTTAGCCCTTCAGAGCTTTTTGGAGCAAGATGGGATGTGAAATGTGAAAAGGCCTTTCATTTGCTGAAGGAGCTGCTGACAAAAGCACCTGTGCTGACTTTTGCAGACCCCCCGGTTGCCATATGTATTGCATACAGATGCCAGCAGGGAGTGTCCTGTATCAGGATCAGGGGACAGGGTTGAGACCTGTCACGTTTGTCAGCCCAAGTCTTTCAGCCCCTGAGAGAAACTACCCACGCACAAATTGGAGTTCCTGGCATTGAAACGGGCTCTGGTGGATAAGTTAAATAACTATATGGTGCCAAGTTTGAGCTGAGGATGTTAATCCATTGATTTATATCCTGGACTCTCCAGGAGGCGCTAATGGCTGAGGTTCACTCTGGCTTTGCTCCATTCCCTTTACTTCTTTTACCTGTAACCACCCTTATTTACTTTATCTATACCTACACTAAAGGGTTTATACCACAAATATAACTTTGAACTTTGATTTTAACTTACTGAAAATGCTGTCCAGAGGACGAGAAGTTAAAAATGGGAAAGACTCCGGCGGGAACGGGAAAATTCCATTAACTTTTGAAACAATGTCAAAACTTCTAGAGGATACACTTAACCAAAGATTTGCTGCGTTTGAAGAAGTTTTGAAGACAATTCAAGGTGACGTTAAATCGTTTAGACGCGAAGTCGATCAACAACAGATTAGAATTTCAGAGCTGGATGAAGCCAGTCGTAAGAGAGACCACAAAATTGAATCCCTGGAGAAAAATCTAGCTTCGACATCTCAGCAGTTGAAACGTTATAAATCAAAGGTTATCGATCTTGAAAATCGATCCCGGCAACAGAATCTGCGAATAATCGGGCTTCCCGAAGATGTTGAGTTGGGTGATCCTACTAAATACTTTTCTAAATTGTTAATGAATGTGTTTGGTCCAGAAGTTTTGGACCCCCCCCCCCCCAGCATTGCTAGATAGTGCGCATCATACTTTACGCCCCAAACCTTCCAAAGAATTTAAACCGAGACCTATTATTGTTTGGTTTCACTATGTTCACATTAAGGATCAAGTAATATGAGCTGCTTGGTGGAAAGGTATGATCAAATTTCAAAGTTTCAGATTTTGCATCGTTGAGGATTTCAGCCCAGAAGTATTGAGGGAACGGATGGCTTTTAAACCACAGATATCAGAACTTTATGGTAAGGGCTTCAAATTAGCGTTGCTGTTCCCAGCGTGTCTGTGAATTGTTCTGGCGGATAACTCTCGTTGTTTGTTTAAGACTTCGGATGAAGCTCAAAGTTTTCTCGACAATCTGTCTTCCTCTGCTAAGGACTAATTAACGCACTGTTCTCGTTTTTTGTCATTTTTCTAACTTGCTTTCATTTTTTTTAAAAAAGCTAACATCTAGCTTACAGATTTAGATTTTTATATTTTGAGAGTTCTTGCCTTGGTTTTGTAGTGTAGGTAGTTTTCATATTTTTGAATAAAAGTATTCTTTTTTTTCTTTTTTCATTAGTGATTTTGTATTTTCACTTCTAATCTTTTTGCTTTTGAGAGTAATTAAGTGGTAGATTCAGTGTTTGATTTTCCTTTTCTTTGAAACTTTATTGGAGAAGTTTTACATCTTAAGATGGTGGATTGCTCTCTCCTTCTCAGAATTTATTTTTTCTTGCTGCATCATTTCCGATCATTTATATATGAAAAAATTAATGATATCAATTGGCACTTGGTCTCTTTTTTTTGAAATATGAGTAAGAAGAAACTATTTTATGTTTGTAATTGTTGTAATCTTTTCTTTACATTTATAGTATTACTTTTTTGACCCCGGGTGGTGTTTTTTAAGAAAAACATATTTCTTTTGGGTTGCCTTCTGGAGAGATGGGGTTAGATTTAGCCTTGGATTTAGCATTGGCCACTTTCTGGCTTTTTCTAGGTTTTTGTGGGAGGGGATGGTATTTTTGTTCTTATTTTTAATTTATATTTTTTCTTTAGATGGGCTGTCTTGAAACTACCAAAATGTTTGAAATGTTGTGACTTCTGGTTCCTCTTTGAGCCTTTTTTCCTCTTCCGGGGTCATGAGTTTGTATTCTGGTTAACCCTTAACATACCTTATGTTCGATTTCAGTACTAGGGATAAGATTACTAATTTGGTTTCTTGGAATACAAATGGTTTAAACCATCCGATTAAACGGAAGAAATTTTTTAGAAGTGTTCCATAGGATGAATGCTCATATTGTTTTAGTACAAGAAACTCGTGCAGAAAGAAGATAATCAGCATTTTTTTAGGTTTTGGAAGGAATAACAGTACCATTCAAGTTCACAGGCCAAAGTGAAAGGCATTTCTATTTTTATAGATCTTTCAATTTCGTTTGTGCATTATGAGACTATTTCAGATCCAAATGGTAGATTTTTGTTAATTACTGGTTTGTTATTTAACAAAAAAATTGTTATGGTTAATGTTTATGCTCCAAATGTTGATTGTCCTAAATTTTTTAAACATCTCTTTACATCCCTTCCTAACTTAAACAATTATATGTTGATTATGGGTGGAGATTTTAACTGTTGTTTAAATCCTTTGATGGATAGATCTATGTCTAATCTGGCACTCCCAAACAAATCAGCTACTCTTATTAACTCTTTTATGGTTGACTCTGGAATTTCATAAATTTGGAGATTCTTACACCCCAACGATAAAGAGTTTTCATTATTTTCACATGTATATCATCATTATTCTAGAATTGATTACTTTCTTATTGACTCTCGATTAATTCCACTTGTTATTGACTGCAAATATGACTCTATTGCTGTCTCCAATCATGCACCATTGAAACTATCTATTAAGTCAATGGATACATCTTCTAGTACTAGACAATGGCAATTTAATACCACTTTGCTTCAGAACTCAGACTTTATTAATTTTATTGAGGAACAGATTAATTTTTTCTTCACAACAAATTTTATGGAGGGAATTTCCAGCGGGGTACTGTGGGACACTTTTAAAGCATATATTCATGACAAATTATTTCATATTCTGCTGGACTGAAAAAGTGAACTAATAATGAAATACTTAAGCCAGTTGACAAGATCAAAGAAACTGACAAGAAATATTCTATTGCTCCTAATCAGGAGCTTTATAAAGAGAGAGTCGAACTTCAAATGGAACATAGTCTATTACTATCATCTTCGATTGAAAATCAATTAATTAAAACTAGGAGTCAATTCTGTATACATGGTGATAAAACTGGGAAAGCAAAAGAGAGGGCATACAACAAAGCAAAAATTAGTGTGAAGACAGAGGGTTGGGAGGATTTTAAAACCCTCCAGTTTGACCTTTTCCGAATCTTTTTTATTAACTTAAAATATATGAATAGCGGAGCGGAGTTGACGACATTAATGAATGTATTCGATCTAATACATTGGTTCAGCCTTGTTTTGTTCTGTTTGCTTTTTTGGGGGGTTTAGCCATTAGTTCTTTTTTTTTAGTTTTTTGGGGTTTTTCTTTGCAATATCCTTTCTTTTATTTCTTTTTTCTTCATGATTAACTGTATCAAGAGTTTGGAAGTCTATTACACTTGTACTACTTGTAGTCTTTTTTGTATATGTTTATTAACAATAAGGTAATTCCAATCACTTTGTATCACTATTTATGAATTTGAAAATTAATAAAAAGATTAAAAAAAGAAAGAAAGATTTATATCCTGACCTTGGTGAAATTAGATGCCACAGGCAGCATTGTCTGCCTATGATTTCAGCCTGAAGAACTGCCGGGGAACTGCAACATTGATGTGGATGCATTGTTCCAATGTGTGTATAAAGGGCTGGAAATGAGTGGAGACTGGGAGAGCGTTCCTGCTCCTGGACTTAAAGCAATGTGCCAGTTTTCCATCATGGGAGAGTCAGGAGCAGGACTAGGGCAGGTTTGAGCGGTGGATCATTTGGGAGCTTCTGGCTGTACCATTCCACAAGCTTACTACAATCTGACCACTCTGGATATGAAGCAGTTGCCTGCATTGAGTCCAGGGGAAGTGGCCACTGCTCTGCGAGATGACCCTTGTATAGGTACCATTTGGCCAGCTGTTGCAGGAGGGGATATGGCCCAAAATGAAAAGATGAAACACCCTGGCACATCCCTACTGATGAGGGAATGGAACAAACTGGAGTTGAGGAACCGTGTTCTACACAGGGTCATGCCTCCTCCAGACAGGCCTCAGTGGTCCCAATTGGTTTTACCTGAGAAGCATTGGAGGATTGTGCTGAAGTCGCTTCATGATGAATCAGGTCATTTGGAGCTTAACAAGACCTATGGATTGGTCCGAGATCGGTTAAATCAGTATGAAGCCTGAGGTGGAAGAGTACTGTAAGTCGTACATTCGATGTATTTGGAGGAAGACACTACCAGCGAGGGTCACTTCCTTATCCCATTTACAGAGTGCAGGGCCACTTGATCTGGTACGTATGGATTTCTGCTCCATAGAGCCTGATTCCAGCAACAATGTGAATGCTTTGGTTATTACTGATCACTACACCAAATATGCTCAAGCCTTCCCTACAAGATCAGAGGGTTTCCACCGTGTAAAAGTTTTATGGGAAAAGTATTTTGTTCATTATGGCCTTCCCAGATGGATACATAGCAATCAATCAGGGATGGGAGTTCAAGAGTAACATGAGTTACTGGGCATGCTTGGAGTCAAAGTCGAGGACTCTGCCTTATCACCCTTGGGGAGGTTCAACTGGATTTTGCTAGACATGCTCACAACCCTGGAGATCAGCCAGAAGAACAAATGGTGTCTGCACATTGGGCATCTGGTCCACTGCTACAACTGTACACAGAATGAAGCAACTGGACACTCACCATATTATGTAATGTTTGGGCACAAAGCGAGGTTGCCTGTAGACCTCTGTTTGGGGCTGGTTGGGAAGACTTGCCACAGAAGACCTATCTTAAATATGTGTCCGACATGAGGAGTGAATTTCAAAAGGCTTATAAACTAGCAGAGGTCTCTGCAACCAAGCAGAATCAAGGTCATAAGAGGAAACCCCCAGATAGGCTGGCCTATGTCACACCGGGGGAACAGAGTGTTGTACCTCTCCCCCTAGTAAGATATGTCACTACCATTTACAAATGTATTGGAAAACCTGACATCACGAAATTCCTTTGAAAACTGTTCTTAAAGAGGGGATGATAAATTTCAAAGTCATGAGGATATGACTATTTTTGGTGGAGGAGAGTGTAAAGCCCTGGTTAAGGTTTTACTAGTAGGGTATTTCATGCAATGGTTTTCTATAGAAGCAGTGTGCTCTGCTGGTTGTGTTTGGGTTACCGTTAAAGATAAGGAATGCTTAGGAATGTTGTGTTATCCAGTCAGAAGGGCGGAACTGGGAGAAGGTTCTAGAAAATGCTGGGGGAGAGGTTTTTGTGATAGACATTTAGGTAGGTTGAGGTCTTTTATGGTGGGAGATGGAGAGAGAAGGAGTTCAAGGGAACTGGCCGTGGGATTTGCAGGAATGTGTGATCCGATGGAGCCCAAGAGAGGAAATTCTACCAGGGCTCAGTAAGTATGAGTTGGTGCAGTGAATGGAGTAAGGTAGATTAACTTGCTGTACAGTTGCAGATTGGCAGGTACGATGTCGTGAGCATCACTGAATCATGGCTGAAAGAAGATTATAGCTAGGAGTTTAATGTCCAAGGATACACATTGTATCAAAAGGACAGGCGGGTAGGCAGAGGGGGCGGCATTGCTCTGTTGGTACAAAATTAAGTCAAATCATTAGAAAGAGGTGACATGGGGTTGAAAGGTGTTGAATCATTGTGGATGAAGCTAAGGAACTGCAAGGGTAACAAGACCCTGATGGAAGTTGTATACAGACCCCCAAACAGTAGTCAGGATGTAACCTACAAATTACAAGGGGAGATAGAGAATGCATCCCAAATGGGCAATGTTACAATAGTCATGGGGACTTCAATATGCAGGAAGATTGGGAAAATCAGGTTGGTGTTGGATTACAGGAGGGAGATTTTCTAGAGTGCCTACAAGATGGATTTTTGGAGCAGCTCGTGGTTGAGCCCTCTAGGGGATCAGCTATTCTGGATTGGGTGTTGTGCAATGAACCAGATTGATTAGAGAGTTTCAGGTAAAAGAACCTTTTGGGGAAAGTGTTTATAATGTGATCAAATTCACCCTGAAATTTGAGAAGGGGAAGCTAAAGTCAGATGTATCAGTATTACAGTGGAGTAAAGAGAATTACAGAGGCATAAGAGAGAAGTTGGCCAGAATTGATTGGAAAAGAACACTGGCAGGGATGACGGCAGAGCAGTAATGACAGGAATTTCTAGGAGCAATTTGGAAGACACAGGATATGTACATCCCAAAGAGGAAGAAGTATTCTGAAGGAAAGATGAACCAATCATGGCTAACAAGAGAAGTCAAAGCCAAAGAGAAGGCATTTAATTGATCAAAAATTAGTAGGAAGTTAGAGGATTGGAAAGCTTTCAAATACCAACAGAAGACAGCTAAACAAAGTAATTATGAAGGTAAAGACGGAATAAGAAAATAAGCTAGACAGTGATATTAAAGAGGATACCAAAAGATTCTTCAGATACATGTAAAAGAAAGATGAGAGTGGGTATCGGACCACCAGAAATGATGCTGGAGCAATAGTAATGAGGTCAACAAAATGGTGGATGAACTGAATAAGTATTTAGTATCAGTCTTTACTGTGGAAGACACTAGCAGTATGGTGGACGTTCTATCTGTCAGGGGGCATGAAGGGTATGAAGTTACCATAACTAGAGAGAAGTTTCTTGGAAAACTGAAAGGTCTGAAGGTAGATAACTCACCTGAACCACACGGTGAACACCCCAGAGTTCTGAAAGAGTTGGCTGAAGAAATTATGGAGGCATTAATAATGAACTTTCAAAAACCACTAGCTTTTGGAATGATTCTGGAAGACTAGAAAATTGCAAATGTCACTCCTATCTTCAAGATGGCAGAGTGGCAGAATAAAGAAAACTATAGGCCAGTTCATCTGAACTCAGAGGTTAGGAAGATATAGGAGTTGATTTTTAAGGATGAGGTCTCAGGGTACGTGGAGGCACATGATAAAATAGGCCGTAGTCGGCATGGTTTCCTCGAGGAAAAATCTCGCCTGACAAATCTGTTGGAATTCTTTTAAGAAATAACAAGCAGGTTGGATGATGTGTACTTGGAGTTTCAGAAGGCCTTCGACAAGGTGCCACACGTGAGGTTGCTTAACAAGCTACGAGCCCATGGTATGAAAGGGAAGATTCGAGCATGAGTAAAGCAATGGCTGATTGGCGGGAGGGAAATAGTGGGAATAAAGTGTGCCCTTTCGGTCTGCCAGATGGTGACTAGTGCTGTTCCACAGGGGTCTGCACTGGGACCAATTCTTTTTACATTCTGTTTCATTGATATAAACGATGAAATAGATGGCTTTGTTTGAAAGGTTTGCAGACGATACGAAGATACATGGAGGGGCAGGTATTTTTGAGGAAGTAGAGAGGCTACAGAAGGACAGGCAAATTAGGAGATTGGGCAAAGAAGTGACAGATGGAATACAGTGTTGGGAAGTGTATGGTTTTGCACTTTGGTAGAAGAAATGAAAGGGTTGACTATTTTCTAAATGGAGAGAAAATACAACAAATTGAGGTGCAAAGGGACTTGAGAGTCCTCGTGCACGATTCCCTGAAGGTTAATTTGCAGGTTGAGTCTGTGGTGAGGAAGAAAAATGCAATGTTAGCATTCATTTCAAGAGGACTAGACTGTAACAGTAAAGATGTATTGTTGAGACTGGTGAGGTCTCACTTGTAGAAATGTGAGCAGTTGTGAGCCCCTTATCTTAGAAAGCCTCAGCTGTGGCAGTGTGTTTGTGCCCTTGAGCAAGGCACTTAATCAGTCATTGCTCTAGTCTGTGCAAGGAGTGGCGCCCCACACAGATTTCCAATCTGCACCTTGTAAGGCATGAAAATGCCCAACACAGGCCTCTCATGGTCTGAGTCGACATTCCCTCCCCTCCCCTCTCTAACTTAGAAAGGATGTACCTAAACCATAGAAACTACAGCACAGAAACAGGCCTTTTGGCCCTTCTTGGCTGTGCCGAACCATTTTCTGCCTAGTCCCACTGACCTACACACGGACCATATCCCTCCGTAAACCTCCCATCCATGTATCTGTCCAATTTATTCTTAAACTGGAGAGAGATTCAAAGGAGATGCACGAAAAGAATTCCGGGATTGAAAGGCTTGTCATATGAAGAGCATTTCATGTCTCTGGGCCTGTATTCATGAGAATTCAGAAGAATGAGGGGTGATCTGATAGGAACTGATCCAATGCTGAAAGGCCTGATCCAGTGGACGTGGAGAGGATGTTTCCATGGTGAGAGAGTCTAAGACACAGGCCACTGCCTCAGTGTAGAGGGGAGTCCTTTTAGAACGGAGATGAAAAGGAATTCTTCAGCCAGAGAGTGGTGAATCTGTGGAATTTGTTGCCACAGGCAGCTGTGGAGGCCAGGTCATTGTGTATATTTAAGGCAGAGCTTGATAGATTCTTGACTGGTCAGGGCATGAAGGGATATGGGGAGAAGGCAGATGATTGGGGCTGACAGGAAAATTGGATCAGCTGTGATGAAATAGCAGAGATTCGATGGGACAAATGGTGAAATCCTACTCTTCTCTCTTAGGGTCTTGTGCTCTTCTATTTAAAGCAGAGGTTGACAGGCTGTTGAGTAGCAAGGGGGGTAATGTAATGGGGAGAAAGCAGGAGAGTGGGGTTGAGAGGGAAAATAAATCAGACATGATGGAATAGCGGAACAGACTCAATTGGCCAAACACTCTAGTTCTGCTCCTGTGTCTTATATAGTCCAAACAGCACTTCCTGCTTCTCACATCCCAGCAGGACATTCAGCCCATCAGTTCTGTGCCGTGCCCAACAATAATCCCAGTTCTCTTCCTGATTTCCTCTCAACCACACACCCCTTTGCTCTCCTGATTCTCCAACACCAACCCGGCCCATCTTTGGGATTTGACGGAAACCCTTCGCCCCGTCCCAGAGTGTGCCAGCCTGCCCTGTGTCACAGAGGACAACATCGTCCTCCTGCCCTTGTTCTGTCCCATTTCTGATCGACGCATTTATTATCACTGACGTGAGTCGTGAAATTTGTTAACTTGCATCAGCAGTTCAATGCAATATATAATATAGAAGAGAAAAAAATCTATACATTACAGTATATATATGTAACCCTCGGTTCAGCTAGCAGCTTAATCTCGGGGGTGATAGCCAACGTTCCCTCTAATTTTTAGTAGTCAGTTTGTGCAAAAATCTTACGTTGTGCAAATTTTTTTCCTGTGACAAAAGTATGTGCGCACTGAATATACACATGGCACAGTTTATGTAGGTTTACAAAATATTTGACATAAAACTGCACAGAATAACAACAAAATAACATACTTAAGTCACTCAGTTATTTTTTTCTCTCTCCTGTCTTTGGCATTTACCCATTCTTTGTAAACTCTATCTAGACTAACAGAACTTCAATCCAATTGATAGCTTTTGATTCTTATTAACATATGCAAATGACATTCACCTAAACGGTTTCTCAGCTTGTTTTTGAGTTGATTCATTAGGCTAAAACCTCACCCGGCGCGTAATCAATTAGCTTGTTTATTTTGGCTTTTTTCTTAAAGATGTGCTGGGTGCGTTCCGGCTACCGCTGTATTCTTCCCGGCCCGGAGGTTTGGGACCACTGTTATAATTGACTTATCACTACATTCATGCAAGGAAAATATGCGCTGTGTGTTTAATATTAAATTCATTAGATAAACCCCTTTAGAAATGAAATTGAGTGTATTAGCCACTTACAAGTGACTTATAGTTGACTTATCACCTATATTCCGGTCGCGTTTAACACCACCCCACCCCCCCGGGTCAGCCAGTCCGCAAGAATATTGTCAATATTAAACCGGTCCGCGGTGCAAAAAAGGTTGGGGACCCCTGATTTAAACTAGCTGGCTAGCTGCCAAGGAGCTACGCTATTGATGTCCTATGTGATGAGACGAAACTCCTTGCAAACTTATTTAAATTTGTAATAGAATAAACATAATATAATCTAACTACATATTTTAAGGTCACATTTTCTGCATATACCCAACTTGGTTTACAGATTAGACAAAATCACTACACCCTTGGAGGTTGCGGGGGGCGGGGGTGCTACCTCCCTGAAATGAGTTTTTGCAGGGTGGGATGTCTGGTAGAGCGACTTTGTATGTGATGTTTATCAATTTCTTGTGACAGTATTTAGCCATAGGGTCATTCGGCTGATCTTTTTCAATAAAAACTTCGAAAGCTATCTACAGGATTTGAAACAGATCTTTGTAAACTTTACGATATGAACACTGTCCGCCAATGATGCCTGCCGCCATGATGCAGCTGTACAAAGCGGAACAGGAAAGGTGAGGTGACGTAAATTAGTGACGTGCATTGTGGTATTTGAAAAACCGACTAACCAGTTAACAGAAACAGTTAGTTAAAAGATTATTTTCAATAAGTATAATTATTAACTACTACATTATTTTAGGTAACTAACCTTCTGTGCGCACATTAATTTCCTTTGTGGGCTGGTTGAAAAACGTGTGTGCACGCACAGCTTAGAGGGAACAACGGTTACCTCCCACATTTTATGAAGCTTCTATTTCTTTAATTCTTAAAGAAAGATAAAGACCCTACTGATTGTGCTTCATATAGACCTATTTCATTATTAAATGTGGATGTTAAAATTCTTTCAAAAATAATAGCTAATCGGCTAGAGAATATCCCAGCTAAAATTATTTCTCGGGATCAAACAGGTTTTATAAAAGGCTGTTATTCCTTTTTTAATACTCGGAGACTGTTAAATATTATATACTCATCCCTCGCTAAGACTTCCCAATGTGTTGTTTCTCTTGATGCTGAAAAAGCATTTGATAGCGTTGAATGGAAATACTTATTTAACGTTTTGGAGAAATTCAACTTTGGTACTAATTTTAATAAGTGGATTAGATTGATATATAAAAGCCCTATTACCACTGTTATTACTAATAACTGTAGATCTCCCTTTTTCCGACTTTCATGGGGTACGAGACAAGGATGTCCGTTAAGTCGATCTAGACATAAGGGGATTTAAAGTGGCCCAGGAAGAATATAAAATTAATTTATTTGCTGATGACATTTTAGTATATTTGGCTGACCCAGCCAGCTCTTTGGTAAGACTTGGGGCCTTGCTGGACAATTATGGTGTAGTCTCGGGATATGGGGAGTCTGGGAGGGGTGCACCTCTGGTGGGGGAACATGTCGCGTCCTTTTTTAGGGCAGTTAATCCACCTTTGGTCCCCACCTGGCACTCAGCTCTCACCTGCGGCTCCCCGTAGCTGTTTGCATGCGACAGCGGCCACACCCCAGGCAACGGCTTCCACAAGCCGGCTAAACCAGGTGAGGGTAGCCGACGGGTCTCAAACCCTCGGTGAGATAGGGAGTTGTCTATTCCAGCATGTGAAGACAGGCTCCGGCAGACTGAGCGGACGAGACCAACGGAAGGTCCAACGGTCAAGAAGGCGGTCTCTGCAAGCGTCGTGGAACGTGTAGAGCAGGACAAGACACAGAAGACGTCCTGGTCATCCACTGCACCTAGTCCCATCTCCAGCAGTCTTGACTCTGTCTTGCCACTGGATCCAGATGGGAATTGGGAAGAGAGAGTGAGGCTGACGCTGCGCAACTCTCCCTCACTTAAATCCAAATCACGCGCTACTCTCAACACCATCAATAACGGTGTCGAGGTCCTCATCAACGTACGATGGACGAACAACAACAGTCTCGGGATATAAAAGAAAATTGGAATAAAAGTGAAATTTTACCTTTAGGTAGAGGAGACTATGCCCAATATCAATATGGCACCCAGTTTAGATGGGTTAAATTCAACATGAAATATCTGGGGATTAAGTTTAATCGTAATTTGGATGACCTTTATAAATTTAATTATCTCCCCTTGCTGCGGAATGTCGAGGAGGACCTTTGTTGGTGGATAAACCTTCCCATCACACTGATGGGCAGGGTAAACTGTGTAAAAATGAACATAATGCCAAGACTTCAGTATTTTTTTCAGGTTTTACCTATCCCATTATCTAATATTTAAAAAAATTCTCAATGGACATATTCATCTATTTTTATGGTTGGGTAAAATATCTAGAATCTCCATGGAAAAATTGACCTGGGACTATAAATTGGGAGGGTTAAAATTACCAGATTTTTAAAAATATTATTTAGCTGCACAAGCATGTTTTATTGCTTCTTTTTTCGATGAGACAACTATTCCTTCTTGGGTTACAATTGGCTTACATATGGTAGGAGAAGAGATGGCAGAAGAATTTATATATAAATGGGACTCCAAATTAATTAAAAAGAAAACAAACAAGCCTCTACTGAGACATGTAATTTATATCTGGGAAAAAATTAAACAATTTATGGGTCTGAAAAAAGGAATATCCTCAAAGACGCCTCTATCTCAGAACAGATAAATACCCATGACTCTGGGTAATAAATTTCTAGTCACCTGGTATCAACAGGGTATCAGGCGCATTGAAGATTGTTATAATCAGCAGAAGCAATTTATGTCTTTTGAGGGACTTAAAAATAAATATAATTTATCTTATAACACATTCTTCTGTTATCTCTAATTACAATCTTTTTTGAGGAACTGTTTGGATCCATCACTAGCCCTACCAAGGTGCTCAGACATGGAGATTCTAATTCGAAAGGGGAATACAACTAAATTTATTTTTAATATGTATTCTTTATTCCAGGACCAATGCCCAAAGCTTGGTATATACAGATCGAGGGAGAGGTGGGAGTTGGATTTGGGCATTGTAATTGATCAATGTTGGTCACATCTATGTTTGGATAGTGTTACCACTCCTATCAACTCTGGATACAGAATGATACATTTTAATTTTTTACATCAGTTCTATCTCACACTTGAAAAAATACATAAAAATAAACCAGAAGTTTCTGACAAGTGTTTCGGGTGTGGCGTAGATGTTGGTACCTTTCTGCAGTCCACCTGGCTATGCACGAAACTGAGATCTTTTTGGATGATCTGGGGGAGGTACTGGGGAAGATTCTGGCGATGGATTTCCCTCTAGACCCAGAATTGTTTCTTCTGGGGAACTTAGCAGTTTTGAAAGTTAACCTCCCCAGGAATAAATCCAAACTTATTAAAGTTGCATTGTCAGTGGCCAGGAAATGCATAGTGGTAACATGGAAATCCGATTCCCTTGTACATATTGATCGTTGGAATAAAGAAATGCAAAGTTGTATGCCCCTTGAGAAGATCACTTCTACCCTCAGGAATGGATACACTATGTTCATTGAGATTTGGCAACCATATTTGGATTACTTAAATGCCCAGATTGTTTAATCTATTTATTTTAATTTTTAAAAATTAATATATCCCTTATTATAAGCTAGTTTCTTTCATTTGTATTTTAAACTGACTCTGAGAGCTGGATGCCTACTCTTCTTCCTTTCTCTTTTCTTTTTTCTTCTCTCCTTTCTTTCCTCTGTCTCCTTTGTTTTTTTCTCCCTCCTTTTTTCTAAATGCGGGGAGATGGTGTTGGGATAGGTGTTCTTTTTTTTCTTGGATTTATTAATGTATTTGAATTATTTTTTCCAATATGTATGAAATGTTGTATTAATTGAGTCCTTATATTTCTTCTTTAAAAAATTAAATAAAATATATTTTTAAAAAAGGATGTCCGTTAATTTCCCTGTTATTTAATTTGGTGTTGGAACCTTTGGCCATTGCACTTCGTGAAGCTAAAGATATTCAAGGAATTTCCATAAATGGGGCTATTCATAAGATCTCCCTTTATGCTGATGATCTCTTAGTTTATGTTTCGAATCCTGAACAATCCATTTGTAGTTTACTGAAATTATTAAATGAATTTGGCAAGTTTTTGGGAAATAAACTAAATGATTCAGCTTCTATATATGATGACATTCCTTTTAAAGTTACGGACACTTTTGAATATTTGGGTATTATCATCACTAAAAATTATGGAGACCTTTACAGAGCTAATTTGGTTCCCTTAGTGGATTTTGTGAAGCAATTATTTTGTAGATGGAATCCACTTACACTTTTGTTAGCTGGCCGAATTCATGCAATTAAAATGATGATTTTACCAAAATTTTTATATGTATTTCAAAATATTCCTTTTTTTTAACTAAGGAGTTTTTTGATCAGGTTGACTCTATTATTTAATCTTTTGTTTGGGATAATAAGAGACCAAGAATTGGAAAATATCATTTACAAAAATTAAAAAAGGATGGAGGTCTTGCTGTGCCTAATTTAAGAATTGTATTATTGGGCTGTTAATATACGTTATGCGTGTTCTTGGTTATATTGGACTGATAAAAATTAGATTAGATTATTAGATTATGAGGACACACAGTCCTCTTTTATTGTCATTTAGTAATGCATGCATTAAGAAATGATACAATGTTCCTCCAGTATGATATCACAGAAACACAAGTCAGACCAAGACTCAAAAACTGACAAAAACCACATAATTATAACATATGGTTACAACAGTGCAAAGCAATACCATAATTTGATTAAGAACAGACCATGGGCACGGTTAAAAAAAGTCTCAAAGTCCCAATAGCCCCATCATCTCACGCAGAAGGTAGAAGGAAGAGAAACTCTCTTCCTGCCATGAACCTCCAGTGCTGCAAACTTGCTGATGCAGCACCCTGGAAGCACCCGACCACAGCTGACTCTTGAGTCCGTCCGAAAACTTCGAGCTTCCGACCAACCCTCCGACACCGAGCAGCATCTCTGCCGAGTGCTTCGGCCCCGGCAACAGACAATAGGCAAAGCCGAGGATCTGGGTTCCTTCCCCTCCGGAGATCCTCGATCGCACAGTAGCAGCGGCAGCGAAGCGGGCATTCCAGAAGTTTCACCAGATGTTCCTCCGTGCTTCTTCACGTCTGTCTCATCAAACCAGGATTGTGCACGGCATCCTGCTTGACAAATACAAATATCATTCACCAGAGAGGCCGCGTGCGCTGCATTGCGCCGCCATCTTCTCCTCCCCCGAATGAATGACCACCTTGGGTTGATTTGGAATTGAAAACTGTGAAACAATTTTACTTAACTTTGTTATTAGGAGCTTCTTTACCTGTACAACTAGCCAAATTTTCTATTCTAAATTATATCCTATGATTAAGCAGTCATTACAAATTTGGTACCGGTTTCATAATTTTTTTTAATCTTAAAAAATTTGTCCTTCTTAGGTTAATTTATCGAAACCATTTATTTAAGCCTTCACTTAGTGATCCTGCCTTTTCTCTTTGGAGGAATAAAGGAGTTTATTCCTCATGGATCTGTTCCAAGAAGGCCGATTGATGTCCTTTGAGAAATTAGTAACTAAATATTCTCTCACGTACTCACGTTTCTTGCAATACCTTCAGGTCAGACATTTCTTACAAGAATATTAATTAATTTTCCATATATACAAGATTCTGACCTGTTAGACATTCTTTTAAAAATGAATCCTTTAGTGAAACGTTTTATTGGGAAAATTTATAATTTACTATTACAACAGTACAATTATCCTTTACAAAAATCAGATTAAGCAAGGTTGGGAAAGAGAGCTTAACATGACCTTGATAACAGAGGATTGGTTGCGAATTTTGAAGTTGGTTAACTCTTCGATTTGTGCCAGTCACTCTCTAATTCAATTTAAAATTGCACATCATTACTATTTGACAAAGGAGAGACTGTCTAAAATATTTCCTAATGTTGATAGTCAGTGTGATAGATATAAAACTGAGACAGCTACACACATGTTTTGGTCATACCATAGAACCATAGAACCATAGAAACTACACCACAGAAACAGGCCCCTTGGCCCTTCTTGGCTGTGCCGAACCATTTTCTGCTTAGTCCCACTGACCTGCACACAGACCATATCCCTCCATACACCTCCCATCCATGTATCTGTCCAATTTATTCTTAAATGTTAAAAAAGAACCCGCATTTACCACCTCGTCTGGCAGCTCATTCCATACTCCCACCACTCTCTGTGTGAAGAAGCCCCCCCTAATGTTCCCTTTAAACTTTTCCCCCCTCACCCTTAACCCATGTCCTCTGGGTTTTTTCTCCCCTTGCCTCACTGGAAAAAGCCTGTTTACATTCACTTTATCTATACCCGTCATAATTTTATATACCTCTATCAAATCTCCCCTCATTCTTCTACGCTGCAGGGAATAAAGTCCTAATCTATTCAACCTTTCTCTGTAACTGAGTTTCTCAAGTCCCGGCAACATCCTTGTAAACCTTCTCTGCACTCTTTCAACCTTATTTATATCCTTCCTGTAATTTGATGACCAAAACTGAACACAATACTCCAGATTCGGCCTCACCAATGCCTTATACAACCTCATCATAACATTCCAGCTCTTATACTCAATACTTCGATTAATAAAGGCCAATGTACCAAAAGCTCTCTTTACGACTCTATCTACCTGTGACGCCACTTTTAGGGAATTTTGTATCTGTATTCCCAGATCCCTCTGTTCTACTGCACTCCTCAGTGCCTTACCATTAACCCTATATGTTCTACCTTGGTTTGTCCTTCCAACATGCAATACCTCACACTTGTCAGTATTAAACTCCATCTGCCATTTTTCAGCCCATTTTTCCAGCTGGTCCAAGTCCCTCTGCAGGCTCTGAAAACCTTCCTCACTGTCTACTACACCTCCAATCTTTGTATCATCAGCAAACTTGCTGATCCAATTTACCACATTATCATCCAGATCATTGATATAGATGACAAATAACAACGGACCCAGCACTGATCCCTGTGGCACACCACTAGTCACAGGCCTCCACTCAGAGAAGCAATTCTCTGCCACCACTCTCTGGCTTCTTCCATTGAGCCAATGTCTAATCCAATTTACCACCTCTCCAGGTATACCTAGCGACTGAATTTTCCTAACTAACCTCCCATGTGGGACCTTGTCAAAGGCCTTACTGAAATCCATGTAGACAATATCCACTGCCTTCCCTTCATCCACTTTCCTGGTAACCTCCTCGAAAAACTCCAACAGATTGATCAAACATGACCTACCACGCACAAAGCCATGTTGACTCTCCCTAATAAGCCCCTGTCTATCCAAATGCTTGTAGATTCTGTCTCTTAGTACTCCCTCCAATAACTTACCTACTACTGACGTTAAACTCACTGGCCTATAATTTCCCGGATTACTTTTCGATCCTTTTTTAAACAACGGAACAACATGAGCCACTCTCCAATCCTCCGGCACTTCACCCGTAGACAGTGACATTTTAAATATTTCTGCCAGGGCCCCCGCAATTTCAACACTAGTCTCTTTCAAGGTCCGAGGGAACACTCTGTCAGGTCCCAGGGATTTATCCACTTTAATTTTCCTCAAGACAGCAAGCACCTCCTCCTTTTCAATCTGTACAGTTTCCATGGTCTCACTACTTGATTCCCTCAATTCCATAGATTTCATGCAAGCTTACTTAGTAAATACAGACGCAAAAAACCTATTTAAGATCTCTCCCATTTCCTTTGGTTCCGCACATAGCCGACCACTCTGATCTTCAAGAGGACCAATTTTATCCCTTACAATCCTTTTGCTCTTAATATACTTGTAAAAGCTCTTTGGATTATCCTTCACTTTGACTGCCAAGGCAACCTCACGTCTTCTTTTAGCCCTCCTGATTTCTTTCTTAAGTATTTTTTTGCACTTCTTATACTCCTCAAGCACCTGATTTACGCCCTGTTTCCTATACATTTCATACAACTCCCTCTTCTTCTTTATCAGAGTTGCAATATCCCTTGAGAACCAAGGTTCCTTATTCCTATTCAATTTGCCTTTAATCCTGACAGGAACATACGAACTCTGCACTCTCAAAATTTCCCCTTTGAAGGCTTCCCACCTACCAATCACATCTTTGCCAGAGAACAACCTGTCCCAATCCACGCTTTTTAGATCCTTTCTCATTTCTTCAAATTTGGCCTTCTTCCAGTTCAGAACCTTAACCCTAGGACCAGATCTATCCTTGTCCATGATCAAATTGAAACTAATGGTGTTATGATCACTGGAACCAAAGTGCTCCCCTACACAGACTTCTGTCACTTGCCCTAATTCGTTTCCTAACAGGAGATCCAATATTGCATCCCCTCTAGTTGGTCCCTCTATATATTGATTTAGAAAACTTTCCTGATCACATTTTACAAACTCTAAACCATCTAGACCCCCAACAGTATGGGAGTCCCAATCAATGTATGGAAAATTAAAATCCCCTACCACCACAACTTTATGTTTCCTGCAGTTGCCTGCTATCTGTCTGCAGATTTGCTCTTCCAAGTCTCGTTGACTATTGGGTGGTCTGTAATACAATCCCACTAATGTGGCCATACCTTTCCTGTTTCTCAGCTCCACCCATAAGGACTCAGTAGACAAGCCCTCTAATCTGTCCTGCCTGAGCACTGCTGTAATATTTTCCCTAACAAGCAATGCTACTCCCCCACCTTTCATTCCTCTGCCTCGATCACATCTGAAACATCGGAACCCTGGAATATTAAGCTGCCAGTCCTGCCCTTCCTGTAGCCAAGTTTCAATAATTGCTACAACATCATAATTCCACGTGTCAATCCACGCCCTCAACTCATCCACCTTCCCCGCAATACTTCTAGCATTGAAATATATACACCTCAGAAGATTTTTACCACCACTCACAACCTTTCATAATTTTATATACCTCTATCAAATCCCCCCTCATTCTTCTACGCTGCAGGGAATAAAGTCCTAACCTATTCAACCTTTCTCTGTAACTGAGTTTCTCAAGTCCCTGCAACATCCTTGTAAACCTTCACTGCACTCTTTCAACCTTATTTATATCCTTCCTGTAATTTGGTGACCAAAACTGAACACAATACTCCAGATTCGGCCTCACCAATGCCTTATACAACCTCATCATAACATTCCAGCTCTTATACTGAGTCGTGAAATTTGTTAACTTGCATCAGCAGTTCAATGCAATATATAATATAGAAGAGAAAAAAATCTATACATTACAGTATATATATGTAACCCTCGGTTCAGCTAATGCTTAATCTCGGGGGTGATAGCCCCCGGCCCTGCTAAACTTAAGAAATCTCGTTTGGGTGGATACTGTGCGATGCGTCCCCCGTTATAAATCAGTAGCACGAAACAACACACAGTACGCAATATGTGATTAAACGATTGAGCTTTGTAATTCTTAATTTGACTATATGGTGAGTAAAGAAACAAAAAAAAAGAAAAGGGCCCATTCTCCTGAAACAGTGTAATGGGCAACGTTGGAGCTCACGGTTTCGTCCACTTGTTCCCGTCGACCTCCTCCGAGCGTAGCCAACCCTCGGACCCTTGCTCCTCAGTCCACCTGGTCCGGTGGTCTAGCAACTGTCTCCATTCGCGTCCTCTCTCTTCATCTCTCCCCGAGAAAGGACCGCAAAATCCGGCTCCCAGACCCACGAGAAAGAACAACATCCCACTCATTGGATAGCCCCACATTCCAAAGTCCCGTTATCTCTAGTCATAACCCAAACATTGCTGCGACAGAGAAACCATTACCTTAGCAGTGAAACCTTACAGAGTGTTACATGTTTATTGAATAGATTAAAAATCACAGAAATAACGGAACACTGGGTCAAGTTAATCAATTTCTATTCACAGAGCTTTATTAAACTTAATGTTGCAGTTATACAGGACCCTGGTCAGACCCCACTTGGAGTACTGTGCTCAATTCTGGTTGCCTCACTACAGGAAGGATGTGGAAGCCATAGAAAGGATGCAGAGGAGATTTACAAGGATGTTGCCTGGATTGGGGAGCAAGCATACCCTATGAAAAGTGGTTGAGGGAACTCGTCTTTTCTCCTTGGGGTGACGGAGGGAGAGAGGTGACCTGATAGAGGTGTACAAGATGATAAGAGGCATTGATCGTGTTGATAGTCAGAGGCTTTTTCCCAGGGCTGAAATGGTTGCCACAAGAGGGCACAGGACACAAGAAGGGCCTGTATTCTGCTATGTTACTAAATTTTTATACTCATTTGCCAGTAACAGGCCTTTCAGACCAAATCAGAGATGAATTCTCTCAGGCACACAGCTTTCGCAATGGTGTTCATTTCAGAGCTCCCATGTACCAAGTGGCAGTGTGAAATATGAAATCCAATGACCTCACCATTCCTGTTGAACACAAGGCTACATTGGTCCTCAATGGAGGAGCTGGTTATATAGATGATGAGATTTTCAGCAGTATAACTATCTTTATTGAAGTACTGGATACAATCCCTCCCACCATCCACATCTCCACACTTCATGTTTTCACACTCTGAATGTTGAGAGGCAATGCCCTCTATGGCCCTTGTGGCTATGGGGTCAGGGGGTATGGAGGGAAGGCTGGGGCGGGGATCTGAGTTGGAGGATCAGCCATGATCATAGTAAATGGCGGTGCGGCTCGAAGGGCCGAATGGCCTACTCCTGCACCTATTTTTTTTCTATTATGGCAAGTATTCTCCGTTGTTCATTCAGTGGAATTAAACAACAATCTACCAAATTATTCTTTGCTTTCAGGACAAAACATTTGCCATTATCTGGTATTCTAACATTGCCAATTTTAAAGCCTCTCGGAAAACTCGCGTCTGCATGATTCAACACCATGAAAACGAGACCATGTGCGGTCTTAATAATCCTGAGAAAATTTGTTTGGTTGTTACTAACTGAATTAGAACCTTCAATCAGGTACGATAAACCAGAATTAAACACAGCATGCGTGGGGCTCTCATTTATGAATTTCTTGATGCGATCACTAGCTACAACAAAATTTTCAATCACAAAGCATGTCTCAGCTTCCTCTCCAGGAGAATATATTGTACCCAGTGCATCAGGACTGTTACGAAGAATTTCAGCATGGTAGTTACGAACCGCAACATCACCCCGACTGCAGAACAAATTCCATATAAAGTTGATCATTTCCGTCTCCGAACATGGATTCATCTGAGAAAATCAGAAATAGAGAGAGAGAGAGTTATAGTGAGTGTGAGGGGAAGTTAAAATTTGAGGGTGGGAGAGGGCGGTGAGGGCACTGGGGTGGCAGAGAAAGGGTCAGGAAGAGTCAAATCAATCTGCTTGACTGAAATTAAATTCAAGATTGTTTAATGCCATTTCCAGTAGACCAAGTGTAAAGAGGAACAAAGTAATTGTTACTGTGCTGTAGATTGCCTCTAGCGTATGGGTGGGTGGTAGAACCCTGGGGGAGGTGTTGGCAATGAGAGGTGGGGAGAGAATAGGATCAATGTCGGATGGGGAGCTGAGGTGACGTAGAGAGGTTGATAGTCCGTGTGGACTCAGTGGGGTGAATGGCCTGTTTCCCTCAATGTCACTCACACTCCTCCCTCCTTTTCCAAGACACCCCACAACACATGTCAGCGCAGATCCCTTACTGGACACTATCGCTCCCGGAAGGATAATTTCAAGGACATGACAGGGCCTGAACCAGTGTTAGCAGTGGCACAGGAGCGGAGTGGTCAGTGTTCAATTCCTGCTGCCGTCGGTAAGGAGTTTGTGGGTCCTGTGGGTTTACTATGGGTGCCCCGCTCTCCTCTCCTCCCACATCCAACGACATACGGGTTAGTAGGTTAATCGGCCACGTCGGTGCAATTCGGCAGTGCAGGCTCGTTGTGCCTGTGATCATGCTGTATTTCTAAATACAAATAAAATTAATCTCACCACTTCCTGAGGCGGGACTTGGAACGAGCCAGACTGCATTCTTCTGTAAATTCAGCTTCTCACCCAGGGCCGAGCTCCCGACACACACGAGCAGTCTCTGCTGACGGGCTACATAATCACAGACATTTACAAACATGAGGCTGTTCAGCCCATCGAGTCTCTGCTGGCTAAAAGCCCCTCTCCAACCCTTAGCCTGCTGTCCCACAGCTCATCTGGTCTCCATTCAAAGGTGGGGATGTTCTCCCCAAAACCACACTAGGCCCTTCATGGTGTAGATCTGCACTCTATGGAACATTAACCTCCCTCCCCTGCCACCACCTCTCTCCTAATTCCTAATCCCTCCTAGGCCCTTCATGGTGTAGGTCGAGAGAGTATGAAACAATATCCTCCCCAATTTATCCTACCCCCACCACCAATCCTCCCTCCACACCCCATCTTTCCTCCCCTATCCTTGCTCCCCACCACCATTCCTCCCCCTCTGTCCTCTCTACCACCACCAATTCTCCTAATCCCTACCCCAGTATTGATTTTGGATTTCATCTTTTCTAGATTTAGTTGTATTTCCAAGTTAGATTGCTTCATGCCTGTTTATGTTAATTATATTTATATAATTAGGTATATTCAATTATTTTATTGGTATAATATAATAATATGAGGGGGGTGAGTCAGAGGCACGTAAAGTTGAAACGTCACGAGGAGAGGAAGGTGGGTTTTCCGGCCGGTCTCACGAGTCCTATATAAGCACATGCACCACGCTTTAACAGCCTTTTAGTACGAGGGTGAATTCGATCACATGATAAACACTTTCCCCAAAAGGTTCTTTGACCTTAAGCTCTCTAATCAATCCTGGTTCATTGCACAACACGCAATCCAGGATAGCTGATCCCCTAGAGGGGTCAACTGGAGCCTGTATATTAATGTATGAATGGTTATAATAGTTATATTTAATAATCTCCACACACTCTACACACACAGTTGGGGCCAGGAACGAGCTGGGCTGCTTTCCTCTGTAAGTGCGCTGTTTCTCACTCAGGCCGAGCTCCCGACACACACTAAATCCCTCCTAGGCCCTTCACAGTGTAGATTTTAATTCTATGAAAAATTAACCTCCCCACCTCATCCTCATTTCCCACCACCAATCTCACAATCCATCCTCTCTCCCATCGCCAATTCTAATCTAAATCTCCAATATTTATTTAGATTTAGATTTATCGGTAACTCGAAGTTGTTGACTCATGCTGCAATGCCTCCAAGAGTCGTTGGGTGGGATTCCTACCTGTTTGAAGCTTCTTTAATGGACACCAATTCTTCCTGCTCAACTGCTGTCTTGACGTGTGCGGCAGATCCACAGATAAAAACTATATTCCACAGGAATACAGGTCAGTAAGAATGGGACCTACCTGTCTCGCACGTTTCGTCAAAATTTTCCAAAGCATGGCGCGTGAAGCCTATATAGGACTCATGAGACTTCCGCCGGAAGACTCACTTTCCCCTCCTCGTGACGTTTCAACGTTACGTGCCTCTGACTCGCCCTCCTCAGGCATGCTATAGCCCAAGGAAGAGCATTCGGCAGAAAGCACAAACTCCCGGAAATACTCAGCAGGTGTCAGTGGAGAAGGAACTGCCACTCGATGTCCCTTTATTCTAGAACATTCTGTCTGGCAGCGTCATACACAGCCACTCTACACACACCTACGGTATATGTGTCATAGAAACATAGAAAACCTGCAGCACAATACAGGCCCTTCAGCCCACAAAGCTGTGCTGAGCATGTTCTTACCTTAGAAATTACCTAGAGTTACCCATAGCCCTCTATTTTTCTGAGCTCCATGTACCTGTCCAGGAGTCTCTTAAAAGACCCTACCATATCCGCCTCCACCACCGTCACCATCAGCCCATTCCACACACTCACTGCTCTCTCAGTAATGAAACTTACCCCTGACATCTCCTCTGTACCCACTTGCAAGCACTTTAAAACTGTGCCCTCTCATGCTAGCCATGTCCTTTAGGATCAATTTTTA
Source organism: Mobula hypostoma (assembly GCF_963921235.1). Classification (NCBI taxonomy): domain Eukaryota; kingdom Metazoa; phylum Chordata; class Chondrichthyes; order Myliobatiformes; family Myliobatidae; genus Mobula; species Mobula hypostoma. Next base: position 4,214,290 of record NC_086102.1, on the reverse strand, counting down.
AATATTCTTAATTGTACGCAAGTCTCTGAATAATCTTGCTGCTGTGTATGTTTTGAAGTGCCTATCCCCTTACATCCCTAATTGTAACCTTAGATCTGTGAATACTGGTTTACTTCGTGTTCCGAGTGCTGAGTATGTAAGAATTGGTGATGCGTTCTTTTACTCTGATGCAGCGAAAATCTGGAATATTCTTTTTTTTGTAATTTATTTTTTATTGAAGTTCATCATCAAACAAACATTTCCATAAGATGTATTTAAGATAATGTACATATATATCATATAGTCATATTTGTCAGAAATCTCCACATAATATTTAACTGAGGTATACACTTATAGAAAGGAGAGGAAAGAAAGAACAATCAAAAGAAGAAAACTACGTACAAAGTAGGGAGTGATCTTTTTTTTTAACAACATATTCATTGACTTATGAGAATAAAATCAGGCCTATGAGGTGCTATGTAGTTAAACCATTTTTCCCAGTATGAAACAAATTGTTCCAACTTATGATTAACAGATGCTATGGTTGCAGGAGGGGTGTGATTGGCAATTAAATATTCCAGGTTTTCATTGCTTCAGGTGTGATAGCATAGGAGGGGCAAGAGGGGGAGGTTTTACATTGCTTGTCAGAGAATATATACCAGCAGTGCTGTGGCAGGACAGATTAGTGGACTCGTCCAGGGAGGCTATTTGGGTGGAATTGAGGAATAGGAAAGGCATTGTGATGCTTATAGGGGTGTATTATAGACCACCTAATGGGGACCGAGAACTGGAGGAGCAAATTTGTAAGGAGATAGCAGATATCTGTAGTAAGTACAAGGTTGTGATTGTGGGAGATTTTAATTTTCCACACATGGACTGGGAAGCCCATTCTGTAAAAGGGCTGGATGGTTTGGAGTTTGTAAAATGTGTGCAGGATAGTTTTTTGCAGCAATACACAGAGGTACCAACTAGAGAAGGGGCAGTGTTGGATCTCCTGTTAGGGAATGAGATAGGTCAGGTGACAGACGTATGTGTTGGGGAGCACTTCGGGTCCAGTGATCACAATGCCATTAGTTTCAATATAATTATGGAGAAGGATAGGACTGGACCCAGGGTTGAGATTTTTGACTGGAGAAAGGCTAACTTTAAGGAGATGCGAAAGGATTTAGAAGAAGTGGATTGGGACAATTTGTTTTATGGAAAGGATTTAATAGAGAAATGGAGGTCACTTCAAGGTGAAATTTTGAGGGTACAGGATCTTTATGTTCCTGTTAGGTTGAAAGGAAAGGTTAAAAGTTTGAGAGAGCCATGGTCTTCAAGGGATATAGGAAACTTGGTCCGGAAAAAGAGAAGGATTTACAATAAATATAGGCAGCTTGGAGTAAATGAGGTGCTCAAGGAATATAAAGAATGTAAAAAGAAACTTAAGAAAGAAATTAGAAAAGCCAGAAGAAGATACGAGGCAGCTTTAGCAAGTAAGGTGAAAATAAATCCAAAGGGTTTCTACAGTTATGTTAATAGCAAAAGGATAGTGAGGGATAAAATTGGTCCCTTAGAGAATCAGAGTGGACGGCTATGTGCGGAGCCAAAAGAGATGGGGGAGATTTTGAACAATTTCTTTTCTTTGGTATTCACTAAGGAGAAGGATATTGAATTGTGTAGGGTAAAGGAAACAAGAAGGGTAGTTATGGAAACTATGATGATTAAAGAAGAGGAAGTACTGGCGCTTTTAAGGAATATAAAAGTGGATAAGTCTCCGGGTCCAGACAAGATATTCCCTAGGACCTTGAGGGAAGTTAGTGTGGAAACAGCAGGGGCTCTGACAGAAATATTTCAAATGTCATTAGAAACGGGAATGGTGCCGGAGGATTGGCGTATTGCTCATGCTGTTCCATTGTTCAAAAAGGGTTCTAAGAGTAAACCTAGCAATTATCGGCCTGTGAGTTTGACGTCAATGGTGGGTAAATTGATGGAAAGTATTCTTAGAGATGGTATATATAATTATCTGGATAGACAGGGCCTGATTAGGAACAGTCAACATGGATTTGTGCGTGGAAGGTCATGTTTGACAAATCTTATTGAATTTTTTGATGAGGTTACTAGGAAAGTTGACGAGGGTAAAGCGGTGGATGTTATCTATATGGACTCAGTAAGGCCTTTGACAAGGTTCCACACGAAAGGTTCATTAGGAAGGTTCAATCGTTAGGTATTAATATTGAAGTAGTAAAATGGATTCAGCAGTGGCTGGATGGGAGACGCCAGAGAGTAATGGTGGATAACTGTTTGTCAGATTGGAGGCCGATGTCCAGTGGTGTGCCTCAGGGATCTGTACTGGGTCCAATGTTGTTTGTCATATATATTAATGATTTGGATGATGGGGTGGTAAATTGGATTAGTAAGTATGCAGATGATACCAAGATTGGTGGCATTGTGGATAATGAAGTAGGTTTTCAAAGCTTGCAGAGAGATTTAGGCCAGTTAGAAGAGTGGACTGAAAGATGGCAGATGGAGTTTAATGCTGAAAAATGTGAGGTGCTACATTTTGGTAGGACTAATCAAAATAGGACATACATGGTAAATGGTAGGGCATTGAAGAATGCTGTAGAACAGAGGGGTCTAGGAATAATGGTGCATAGTTCCCTGAAGTGGAATCTCATGTGGATAGGGTGGTGAAGAATGCTTTTGGTATGCTGGCCTTTATTAATCAGAGCGTTGAGGATAGGAGTTGGGATGTAATGTTGAAATTGTACAAGGCATTGGTAAGGCCAAATTTGGAGTATTGTGCATAGTTCTGGTCACCGAATTATAGGAAAGATATCAATAAAATTGAGAGAGTACAGAGGAGGTTTACTAAAATATTGCCTGGGTTTCATCTCCTAAGTTACAGAGTAACGTTGAACAAGTTAGGCCTTTATTCTTTGGAGCGTAGAAGGTTGAGGGGGGACTTGATAGAGGTATTTAAGATTATGAGGGGGATAGATAGATTTGACGTGGATAGGCTTTTTCCATTGAGAGTAGGGGAGATTCAAACAAGAGGACATGAGTTGAGAGTTAAAGGGCAAAAGTTTAGGGGTAACATGAGGGGAACCTTCTTTACTCAGAGAGTGGTAGCTGTGTGGAACGAGCTTCCAGCAGAAGTGGTTGAGGCAGGTTCGATGTTGTCGTTTAAAGTTAAATTGGATAGATATGTGGACAGGAAGGGAATGGAGGGTTATGGGCTGAGTGCAGGTCGGTGGGACTAGGTGAGAGTAAGAGTTTGGCATGGACTAGAAGGGCCGAGATGGCCTGTTTCCGTGCTGTAATTGTTATATGGTTATATGGTTATATGTTATATGTTATCTTCTCCATTTTGTAAATGTCCATTGTAATTTCCATCCATACATTTAACGTAGGGCTGTCCTGTGATAACCATTTCCTGGTAAGGGTCTTTTTACCAGCCACCAGCAGTACATTCATTAAATATTTATCTCTTTTCAACCATTCTTGAGGTATATACCCAAAATATATGGTCTTACTTTCTAAGGGTATTTCACATTTAAAGATGTCTTGTAGGGCATTATGTATCCCATTCCAATAGTCTTTGATAACGGGGCATTCCCAGAAAATATGGTAATGGTTTGCATTTTGACTTCCACAATTTCTCCAGCAAACAGGGGTGTTGTTATCATAATGGGATTTCTGAGAGGGTGTAATAAAACACCTTATCAACTTTTTCCACCTGAACTCCCTCCATTTCTGTGAACTGGTACACTTCCATTGATACCTCCATATTATTGTCCAGTCTTCCTCAGATATTATTATCCCTCCTTCCTTCTCCCATTTTGTTTTAATGTATGAAGTCGAATGTGGTTTAAGATTTGACAAACCCTTATACACATTTGCAATTATTCTACTACCGTTGTCTGAATTATATGCTTTTCTAAATAGCTCTATCAGACATGTACTTGCCTTGGTTACATTTTTAACCCTCCTATTAACATACTGTCACATCTGTAAATATTGATAGAAGTCTTGTTTTTCTAATAAGCATTTCTCTTTGAGCATTTCAAAACTGAACAGTGTTCCTTCTTTCATTATATTGCAAATAGCTGTTATTCCTTTAGCTGTCCAGTCCTTAAATCTAGCATCCCGTTTATTCAGCGTAAAATCCGAGTCATATGAACACCATTTAAGAATTGCAATGTCTTTCTCTAGTTTATATTCTTTTATAATAGTTTTCCATATTTTAAGAGTCCTTTTCACCCACGAGTTGTCAATATTATTTATGTAACTCTTTAGGTTGTTATCAGCCAAAATTGCCTGTATGGGGATGGAAAGTATCCTCTCCTCAATGTTTTTCCATTGAGCTCCATATGATGGGTTGCACCAACATATCACGGCTCTCAACTGTGCTGCAAAATAATAATCTCTAAGAGAAGGTAGGCCCCATCCCCCCTTTTCCTTGGCTAATTGCAAAGTTTAGAGATGAACCCAAGGCCTTTTACCTTGCCATATATATCTTGATAGCATCTTGTTCCATTCATTGAATTGATTTTGGTTAATCTCTATTGGTAGGGTCTGAAAGAAATATAGTAGTCTGGGCAGTAAATTCATTTTAATAGATTCAATCCTTCAACTGAGACCAAGAAAAGGAATTAGGTTCCATCTTGTTATATCTTCCTTAATTTTTTTTATATATAGGCTGATAATTGCATTCTGATAATTTTGCCGAATCTTTTGGCATAATGATGCCCAAATATGTGACGGCCTCTGTTTGCCATGCCCAAGGATATCTACTTTCAATTTCTCTTGGTTAGCTATAGTTATGTGAAAGTAGTTGGGTTTTATCTACGTTGATCTTGTATCCTGATAATTGGCCATATTGTTCAAAGGATTGCATCAATTTAGGTAAAGAGTATGTTGGTTGCCCTAGATAGATCAAAATGTCATCCACGTAACAGGCCAATTTATGCTCTGTTCCTTTAGTAGTAATTCCCCTGATATCTTCATTTTGTCTGATGTATTGAGCTAATGGTTCCAGATATAATGCAAAGAGTATCGGTGACCATGCACAACCCTGTCTCGTGCCCCTTTCTAGGGTAAAACTATATATATATAGGCATCCGTTAGTCTCAGGAGACCATGGATTTGTGCCTTGGAAGGTTTCCAGGATGCAGGCCTGGGCAAGGTTGTATGGAAGACCGGCAGTTGCCCATGCTGCAAGTCTCCCCTCTCCATGGCACCAATGTTGTTCAAGGGAAGGGCACTAGGGCCGATACAGCTTGGCACTGGTGTCGTCGCAGAGCAATGTGTGGTTAAGTGCCTTGCTCAAGGACACAACACGCTGCCTCAGCCAAGGCTCGAACTACTGACCTTCAAATCACTAGACGAACGCCCTAACCACTTGGCCACGCGCCAACACAGGTAAAATTATTAGGTAAATATCGATTGATTTTAATCCTAACAGTAGCATTATCATGTAGTGCCTGTATAGTTTTAATAATTGTGTCATGTAGACCAAATCTATGTAAGATTTTTGCGCGCACTGACTACTAAAAATTAGAGGGAACATTGTATATCACCGTCTATTTTTGCTTCCATTTAGTTTATCAGCACTTTTAAAGTTAGCCAAACCTTATAGCTCTTCTGGAGGAGGTGAGGGCTGTCCTCGGAGAACTCACAGTCTGTTTCTATTATCCTTCTCTCATCTTCCTCCTGTCCCCTGCTTTCTCGGTTCTCTTACTATTTCCCAAGCAGATTGGGATAACTGCTCAGCCAGGCTTTCCCTCGGTCTGACCACGCTAACAGGCAGTCCTCCGTTATTCATGTCTGTAGTCGCCTCTTCCACCGTCTGATATAGCTGCATCGCTCCTTTGTAAAATGCTCTCAGTTTAGCAGGGTACAGCAGCGATGCCCAACCACCGGGCCGCGGACTGGTACCGGGCTGCAGAGCATGTGCTACCGGGCCGCGAGGAAGCGATATGATTTGGCGATATGAGTCAGCTGCACCTTTCCTCATTCCCTGTCACGCCCACTGCTGAACTTGAACGCGCACGAGGTCATTACCCGTGCGTCATCCATGTCAGCGTGGGAAGGAGATCAACTCCTCGAGTTTGTAAATGACGACGGGCTGAAAAGTATGTTTGACATAACATCTCTGCCGGCATTCCGGATCAAAGTCAAGGCTAAATATCTTGAGATAACCACGAAAGCACTGAAAACGTTGCTTCCATTTCCAACATTTTTCTGCGAAGCGGAGTTTTCTGCAATGAATTCAATAAAAACTAAACTGCGGAATAGACTGGACACAAGGAACCCCCTTCGAGTATCGCTGTCTCCCATCACCCCTCAATAGGACCGTGTTGTTGCAGGGAAACAAGCCCAGGGCTCCCGCTGATTCAGCGATATTGGTGTGTTGCAATGATTTTATGTGTTCATATGGGGAAAATATGCACTGTGTGTTTAATATCCAAACATTACTTAAAATGTTATGATGCTATTGACTTACTTATATAACCATATAACAATTACAGCACGGAAACAGGCCATCTCAGCCCTTCTAGTCCGTGCTGAACGCTACTCTCACCTCGTCCCACTGACCTGCACTCAGCCCATAACCCTCCATTCCTTTCCTGTCCATATACCTATCCAATTTTTCTTTAAATGATAATATCGAACCTGCCTCTACCACTTCTACTGGAAGTTCATTCAACACTTACTTCAAGCTCCCCTGTCCTCTCCTGATAATTGACTTATCACTATATTCATGCGAGGAAAATATGCGTTGTGTGTTTAATATTAAATTCGTTAGATAAACCCCTTTAGAAATGAAATTGAGTGTATTAGCCACTTCTCACCTATATTCCGGTCATGATTATTATACAGTATTTTATAATTCCACACAGACTCCACACACGATCATTATTTTAATAATCTCCACACAAACACAATTGTTATTTTTAATCATCTCCACACACAAAGGAGGAGGAGCTTAGGAGAATTAATGGCACCTCCTTTGCTTGCAACTTCGGAATCAACTCTATTTCCATCTTTAATATCTCTATTTTTCCCTTTCAGGGTTCTTTTGAAGACTCTGACCTGGAGTTGCACACTGAGTACGGTTCTTTGCGGGAAAGGGACTCGCTCTTGGGGTTTCACGACTGGTCATTATTCGGCACGCCAAGGGTTTGGCTTAAGAGCTCAGCTCACCTTCAGAGGACTAAGTTTTCCTGGCTCTGGAGTCGGGCGGATCATAGGTCAATGTCCAGGCAGGAAATCGGTGTGTCGTGGGAGATGGAAGATCTAGGCTGTGTGCCCAAAGACCTGAGATCTTTGGGCACTGAGCTCGGAAAAAGTGACGCAATGGACTTTTAACATCATCAGCTAGCGAATTGTTTGTTCTGTCTCCCCTCTCGCTGTGAAATGGCAACACCTCTTTCTCCCTTATTAGGGAGAGAGAGAACCTGTGGTATGTCAAATACGGGGTGAAACGTGAAGTCTTTGGAGCACTGCAAATCTGTGTCTTAGCTGTTGCTTTGCTCACACTTGAGTGCTCGGTGGGGGGTGCCAATGCTTTTTTTTGCCGGTGGGGGCAGGGAGGATTGTTACTCACTGACTCTTACGCACGGGAGGGAGAGGAGTTGGGGGGGACTTTGTGGTTCTAACATTTAGCTGTTGTTCACTCTTTGGGAGCACTCCTCTGTTTTTCATGGATGGCTGCGAAGAGAAAGCGTTTCAGGACGTATATACTTCATACTTTATTGTCGCCAAACAATTGTACTAGAACGTACGATCATCACAGCGATATTTGATTCTGCACTCCCCGCTCCCTGGATTACAAATCGATAGTAAATATTAAAAATTTAAATTATAAATCATAAATAGAAAATAGAAAAATGGGAAGTAAGGTAATGCAAAAAAAACCGAGAGGCAGGTCCGGATATTTGGAGGGTACGGCCCAGATCCAGGTCAGGATCCGTTCAGCAGTCTTATCGCAGTTGGAAAGAAGCTGTTCCCAAATATGGCCGTATGAATCTTCAAGCTCCTGAGCCTTCTCCCAGAGGGAAGAGGGACGAAAAGTGTGTTGGCTGGGTGGGTCGTGTCCTTGATTATCCTGGCAGCACTGCTCCAACAGCGTGCAGTTTAAAGTGAGTCCAAGGGCGGAAGGTTGGTTTTTGTGATGTGCTGCGCCGTGTTCATGATCTTCTGCAGCTTCTTCTGGTCTTGGACAGGAGAACTTCCATACCAGGTTGTGATGCACCCTAGAAGAATGCTTTCTATGGTGCATCTATAAAAATTAGTGAGGGTTTTAGGAGATAGGCGAAATTTCTTTAGCTTTCTCAGGAAGTAAAGGCGCTGGTGGGCCTTCTTGGCAGTGGACTCTGCTTGGTTGGACCAAGTCAGGTCACTTGTGATATTGACCCTGAGGAACTTAAAACTTTTGACCTGTTCCACTTGCGCACCACCAATGTAAATGGGGTTGTGCAGTCCGCTACTCCTTCTGATGTCAACAACTTGCTGATGTTGAGGGATAGGTTATTGTCTTCGCACCATGCCTCCAGGTTCTTAATTTCCTCTCTGTACTCAAACCCATCATTACCCGAGGTACGGCCTACAATTGTTGTGTCATCAGCAAACTTATATATTGAGTTTGATGGAAACTTGGCTACACAATCATGGATGTACAGTGAGTACAGCAGGGGGCTGAGTACACAGCCTTGTGGGGCACCGGTGCTCAGAGTGATTGTAGAGGAGAGCTTGTCCCCTATTTTTACAGCCTGGGTCCTGTCTGTGAGGAAGTTGAAGATCCAGCTGCAGAAATGTATACATCTGATTGTATACAATTCCCTGACATTAAATGTACCTTTGAAACACTGTCCACACACATTCATTATATTTAATAATCTCCACACACAGTCATTATATTTAATAATCTCCACGCACACTCCACACAGATGATTGTTGTATTTAATAATCTCCACACACACGTTTATTATAGAATATAGAATATTGAATATCTTTATTGTCGTTGTTGTGGAGCAATGAAACACAGTTTAGCAGCTCAATGTTTTGCAGCATGACACAGAATATATACATAAAATAAACTCTAAAACCTCAGGAGTACAGTCCAAAATTAATAATATATGGATGGGGGGGTGGGGGTAGGACGATTGCACACCTGCCATTCCTGGAAGTGTGATGCATTTAGCTGCCACCGTCTTAGGAGGGGGGCAGGAGAAGGGAAGGGGGTGTTATACATTTCACTGCTTGTGGGTAGAAGCTGTTAAGGAGTCTCTTTGTTTTCTTCCTTAATGCTCTGTATCTCTTCCCAGAAGGTAGAGGGGAAAACAGGTGATGTCCAGGATGAGTGGGATCCTTTGAAATACAAGTGGCCTTCTTTTGAAGTCTGCCAGTATAAATGTCTCTGAGGGAGGGTAATGTTGTGCCAATAACCCGCTCTGCTACCCTCACCACCCGCTGCAAGTCCTTATATTTAATAATCAATCCTGTATACCAGGAAGAAATTTTTGTTCGCTGTTGTAATGGTGCATCTGAAATCCATGGATAGTGTGTTTTCTGTTCCTTAAGGATCAATTTTTGTTATTATCTCACTCTCAACACTTCCATTAGGTCAGATTTAATCAAAAACAGAAGGGGAATTACCAGTGAATTACAGCTAGACAGACAACATACATCTGAATTTACCTATTATGCCAGATGACCCTGAGGCTCTAAACTGTCTGGTCTGGTGTCTTGCTAGCATTACAGATGAAATGTAATCATATGTATATTGAGTAATTTAAACAGGTAGATGAACAGGAGTATGCAGAGAGATGTTGTGGGTGCACATTGATGGAACAAACAGAATTAATAGTTTAGCACAGACTAGGCGTGCCTGTTTCTCTGGTGTAGTGATATGTACGCGTGTGTGCGTGTGTGCGTGCGTGTGTATGTGTGTGTGTATTCCCCCACCCCCACCCCCTTAGAAGTTCCTATGTTGATTGTTTTACAACATTGGATCATATTAAATCATCACTGGTGCAGCCAATTGGTTTTAGAAGTCAGATAATCAGTTGAATGGAGATCTATTTTTGGAGACCCGTATGCAGTCAAAGCGTTTCAATTGATTGTAGTAAAACTACATCTGTATCTGGAAGATCCAACTGCTGGTGAGTCAGTATCCTGACAAAAACTACACCATGAAGACAAAAGAAAATTCTAAGCAACTCCACGAAAAGGTTATTGAAATGCACAAGTCAGGAGATGGATACAAAAAAAATTTTCAGTGGCACTGAATATCCCTTGGAGTACGGTTAAGTCAAACGTCAAGAAATGGAAAGAATATGGAACAGCTATAGATCTGCCCAGGAGCAGGCGGATCCCAAAAGCTAAATGATCGAGTAAGAAGGGGACTAGTGAGGGAGGCCACCAAGAGACCTATGACAACTCTGGAGGAGTTACAAGCTTCACTGGCTGAGACGGGAGAGACTGCGTATACAACAACCGTTGCCCAGGTGCTTCACCAGTTGCAGCTTCATGGGAGAGTGGCAAAGAGAAAGTCATTATTGGAAAAAGTTACATGAAATCTTAGCTAGAGTTTGCCAGAAACTGTGTGGGAGACTCTGAAGTCAGCTGGAAGAAGGTTCTATGGTCTGATGAAACCAAAATTGAGCTTTAGGCCATCAAACTAAACACTATGTTTGACATAAATCAAACACTGCACATCATCAAAAACACACCATCCATACCGTGAAGCATGGTGGTGGCTGCATCATGCTGTGGGGATGCTTCACTGCAGCAGGCCCTGGAAGGCTTGTTAAGGTAGAGGGTAAAATGAATGCAACAAAATACAGGGAAACCCTGGAGGAAAACCTGATGCAGTCTGCAAGAGAACTGTGACCTAGGAGAAGATTTGTTTTCCAGCAAGACAATGGCCCCAAGCATAAAGCCAAAGCTACACAGGAATGGCTTAAAAACAACAAAGCTATTGTCCTGGAGTGGCCAAGTCAAAGTCCCGACCTCAATCCAACTGAGAACTTGTGACTGGACTTTTAAAGGGCTGTTCACTCAAGATCCCCATGCAATCTGACAGAGCTTGAGCAGTTTTGTGAAGAAGAATGGGGAAAAATTGCAGAGTCCAGAAGTGCAAAGCTGGTAGAGACCTATCCACACAGATTCAAGGCTGGAATTGCGCCAAAGGTGCATCTGCTAAATACTGACTTGAATAGGTAGATACTTGTGCAATCAATTACATTGTGTTTTATATCTAGAATTAATTTAGATCACTTTGTAGAGATTTGTTTGCACTTTGACATGAAAGAGTCTATTCCTTCAGCGGTTTGAACGGGGCAGGACTGCGCAAGCGCGTGGAAGTCGGCCAGTGAGAACAGCGGGAAGAGTTTAAAAAGAGACAGTTTTACAGATCGGGCGCCAGAGTAGAGGGAGACAGAGTAGGAAGGCTTTGGCTGAACGGGGCTTTGGCCATAATGGATCGAGGCAAGGTAGGTTATCTGTTTAGAATACAGAAAGGAAGTATGTGTGTGAGACCGGTGTTCTGTGCATGTGGGAGGTCCTGGAGACTCCCGGCCTCCCGGACGGCCACATCTGCACCAGGTGCGTCGAGCTGCAGCTCCTTAGGGACTGGGTTAGGAAACTGGAGATGCAGCTCGATGACTTTCATCTAGTCAGGGAGAGCGAGGAGTTGATAGAAAGGAGTTACAGGCAGGTGGTCACACAGGGGCCTGGGGAGACAGACAAGTGGGTCACAGTCAGGAGAGGGAAAGGCAAGTAGCAGAGGCTAGAGAGTACCCCTGTGTCTGTACCCCTTAACAATAAGTATTCCTGCTTGAGTACTCTTGGGGGCAAATGGCCTACCTGGGGGAAGCAACAGTGGCCATGCCTTTGGCACAGAGTCCAGCCCCGTGGCTCAGAAGGGTAGGGAAAGGAAGAAGATGGCAGCAGAGATAGGGGAATCTATATTTTGGGGGTCGGACAGGCAATTCTGTGGATGCAGGAAAGAAACACGGATGGTAGTTTGCCTCTCAGGTGCCAGGGTCCAGGATGTTTCTGATTGTGTCCACAATATCCTTGAAGTGGGAAGGTGAGCAGCCAGAGGTCGTGGTACATATTGGTACCAACGACAGAGGCAGGAAAAGGGAGGAGGTCCTGAAAACAGACTACAGGGAGTTTGGAAGGAAGTTGAAAAGCAGGACCACAAAGGTAGTAATCTCGGGATTACTGCCTGTGCCACGTGACAGTGAGTATAGGAATAGAATGAGGTGGAGGATAAATGTGTGGCTGAGGGATTGGAGCAGGGGAAGGGATTCAGATTTCTGGATCATTGGGACCTCTTTTGGGGCAGGTGTGACCTGTACAAAAAGGACGGGTTGCACTTGAATCCCAGGGGGACCAATATCCTGGCAGGGATGTTTGCAAAGGCTACTGGGGAGAGTTTAAACTAGAATTGCTGGGGGGTGGGAACTGAACTGAAGTGACCGAGGAAAGGGATATTATCTCACAAATAGAGAAAGCTTGGAGACTGTGCGAGGGAAGATAGGCAGTGATAGAGAAGGGACATGCTCAGACCGATGGTTTGAGATGTGTCTATTTTAATGCAAGGAGTATTAGGAACAAAGTGGACGATCATAGAGCATGGATCAGTATTTGGAGCTATGATGTTGTGGCCATTACAGAGACTTGGATGGCTCAGGGACAGGAATGGTTACTTCAAGTGCCGGGCTTTAGAAGTTTCAGAAAGGATAGGGAGGGAGGCAAAAGAGGTGGGGGCATGGCAATGTTGATCAGAGATAGTGTCACGGCTGTAGAAAAGGAGGAAGTCATGGAAGGGTTGTCTATCAAGCTCTGCCTTAAATACAGCCAAAGGCCTGGCCTCCTCAGCTGCATGTGACAACAAATTCCACAAATTCACCATCCTCAGGTGAAAGAAATTTCTCCGCATCTCTGTTGTGAATGGACGCCCCTCTATTCTGCGGATGTGCCCTCCTGTCCTAGACTCTCTGACCATGGGAAACATCCTTTCCACATCTACTCTGTCTGGGCCTTTCAACATTTGAAACATTAGTGGCAGCATTCTGAATGAGGTGAATTTGCTTTGGAAGTCCAGTAGAAAGTGTATTGCAGTAATCCTGTCTATTCAATATAAAGGCGTGGATTAGATTTTCAGCATCATTTCGTGACAGAAACAGACGTACCTTTGCAATATTTGATAATTGTAGAAATGATGCTGCGGTCACTTTCTTTATCTGCAATTTAAAGTTCAAAGCGGAATCAATGAGAACACCTGGGTTTGCTACATCTGATCTTACAAGAGGAGCCAAGTTCCCAAGTTTATTAACAAGTTTTGAGATACCAAAGTTCATTGAGAAGCTTTGTTTTGCATACCATCATTTCATCAGGTAACTACATAGAAGTAGTTCGTACAAAGTAAAGGAAGAACAGTGCAGAATAAAGTGCTACAGTAACAGAGAAAGTGCAGTGCAGGCAGACAATAATGTGCAAGTTCATGACAAGACAGATAGTACGAAATCCACAGCACATTACAGGCCCTTCGGCCCACAATGTTGTGCCGTCCACATAACCTACTCTAGAACCTGCCTAGTGTCACGAACCCCGTGACGTGTTAAAGAACCAGCAGAGATGGAAAACACTTTGGAGTCCAGTATTGTTATTAACTAATGGTATTTATTAGTAACTATGCAATACAGTAATATAAATGTAGATAAATCAAACAGGTTAGCAATGATTATATATAAGTCAGTGTGGAATATATATATGAAAACCACGCTTCTTCAAGTCTAGGGGTAAATAGATAGTCTTACGATGATGAGTAAAGTTCAGTTCGTGGTATTGAGTTGAGAAGTGATGGGAGAGAGAGAGAGAGAGAGAGAGAGAGAGAGAGAGATTTGAGTCTTCAGGTGAGTTGACGTCGTCGATCTTCCCGTTGTCCTCCAAAATCCTTTTTAAGTCACCAACTGTGACCAAAACAAAGGCGACTGTTCTTCTGTGGTGGAATTATCAACCCAGGCAAGGGTTGGCCACGCAAACAACTCCCCACCGGTCACTCCCTGTTCACACTGCGAGAGCCACTGATCGATTCGCCTGATCGATCCTCCAAAACCCACTTACTCTGTGGGCACAACAAAGCTCATTCAGTGTCCAAAATCATGTGTCCCAGGTCTATCATCTGACCTTCTATTTATCTCCCCGTGCTGAGTACCAACTGTCTCTCAAATAACTCCTCCCTTCTCTTTCTGTTCATAGGGGTAATTCAAGACCCCGTCACACCCCCTTCCTTCAAAAAAGATTTTGATGAAGGCGAAGTTTTTGTTTAACTGGAAATTTCAGAGTTTGAAACAATACATGTATAATCATCAAATGACAGAGCAAAAACATGTACAATTTCCAACTTAACATCTGGATGAACAATCAGCTATAATGTTGTCAGTACCTTTCACACGTTTGATTTTTAAGTCATATTCTTGCAATATCAGACTCCAATTTAACAACCTTCTATTCTTATCCTTCATTTTAGTTAGTTGTGATCCGCGTAAACCACAAGTGGTCTCTGGACAGGACAAACATAGACTTCAAAATGTTGTAAAGGCAGAATAAGTTCTAGTAACTCCTTTCAACAGTGGAATCGTTATTCTGGTGCACATTGAATTTCTTTGAGAAATAAATTACTGGGTGCTCAATGTCATCCACACCCTTCTGTAACAATACTGCCTGAGCAGCTTCGTCTCTACTGTCTGTTGCTATAGATAATGGTTTTGAAAAATCAGGTGCTTTGAGCACAGGATGATAACACAGGATGGTTTTCAGGCGTTCAAATCTCTCCTGGCAAAGGTCATTCCATCCAAATCTTTCACTCTTCCCTAGGAGTTTTGTTAGGGGAAGAGCGATATCTGCAAAGTTCTTACAAAACTTTCAGTAATACCCCACCCATTCCGAAAAACCTTCTTAACGCTTTCTTGCCCGTCGGAACGGGAACCTCAGCAATAGCTTCAACCTTGGCTTGTACAGGAGCCAGTTGGCCCTGACCTACTACATAGCCCAGATATGTAACTGTGGCATGGCCAAACTCACTCTTAGCCAGGTTCACAGTAAGATTTGCCTTGGACAGCCTTTCAAACAGTGTTTCTACAGCTGCAATATGCTCTTCCCACGTGTCATTCCAGACCACTAAATCATCAATATAAGCCCCTGTGTTTTCTAAACCTCTAATCACAGAATTGATCATTCTTTGAAATGTCTCTGGAGTATTTTTCATCCCGAAGGGTAAAACATTATATTCGTACAGCCCAGATAGTGTCACAAATGCTGTTATCTCTTTAGCCCTCTCAGTCAAAAGAACACACCAGTATCCTTTCAACAAGTCAATCTTTATAAGATATTTAGGCTTCCCCACTCTATCAGTACAGTCATCCACTCTCTTTCCTCATTCCTTCTTGTTTCCAATTTCTTGTTCAGCCATTTTAATTTCCTCTAAATTCATTCTGTAAGGATGCTCTCTGATGGGCTGGGCTGAATCTACAATGACGTCATCCCCTTCAGCTGTACACCATCTTAGAATGTCAGGAAATAAATCTTTATGCTTGCTAATTCATTCTTTCAATTGTTTTTATGGTGTAGGATCCAACTGATGGACCTTATCAGTAATATTTTTCAAAACAATGGAATTCTTACATCTTGTTGATAAAAGATTCAGTTTGGTAAAATGATTTTTCATCTCATTTTCAGTCTCCATGATGCCATTTGTTTTTATAACAGTACCTACAGGTACTACCTTATCAAACAAGTGTTTTATTTTAATTTGAACATTCTGCAAACTTTCCTTTGTAAGGTCACAAACCTTAGTAAATCTCTTCCCGAATTTTAAAACATAATTAAGCACACTGACACATGTTTCCAAACCACACCATAGTTCTCTGAGTCAGGTCAAAGTTCCTTTTGGCCTGTGACCGAACACAGGTTCCAACAGACTACCCTCCAATGATTTTTCAATCAAATTTCCAACAGTAAATAAGAGTGGGGGAGCCCCCTCATCCCAGTTTTTCCTGTTTTTCACACAATATTTTTTAATCATGGTCTTAAGAGTGGAGTTGAACCATTCCAAGGTTCCCTTGGACTCTGTGTGTTATGCAGATGACCCAATGTGCTTAGCTCCCAGTTCTCCAACTATCCGCTGGATTGTTCTCCAAGTAAAGTTACTACCCTGGTCAAATTGAATTTCTTTAGGTAGACCTATCAGTGTGAAAAACTTACTGAATGCTTTTACCACAGTCTTGGCCTGGATGTTTCCAAAAGGCACAGCTTCAGGGAAACTAGACGCAGCACACATAATTGTTAACAGATACTGATGACCAGCTGCAGTCTTTGGCAATGGGCCTACATAATCCGCTATGACCCTAGAAAAAAGTTCACCAAAAGCAGGTCTCGGTTTAAGTGGTGTTACTTGATTAAGTTTGATTACTTGATTAAACCTGATTAAGTTTCCCCTCAACCTGGCAGATATGGCAAGTCCTGCAAAAACTCACAACATCCCCTTTTAAATTAGGCCAGTAGAATTCCTTCATAATTCTGTTCACTGTCTTTCTCCCTCCAAAATGTCCACCTAAAGGTATACTGTAAGCCATGTTTAAAATTTCAGCCCTGTAAACTTTCGGAATTACTACCTGATGTTCAACAGCCCAATCCTCACTTGCAGGCACAGTGGCTGGTCTTCACTTCCTCATCAACACCCCACCTTTAAGGTAATATCCCACTGACTCTCTCTGAACCTCCTCTTTGTGAGAGCTGTCTCCTGTAAAGCCACTATTTCAGAATCTTTATTTTGTTCCTCTATAAATTCCTTCCTCCATAAACATCATCAAACTTTAAACCTCTGGTTTTGCTATCATGGGCCTCTGCAGACTTCCTAAACATGCTTCGAGTAACTTCGCATGTGGGATAAACATCAGTCTTTCTGTGTGGTTCATTAGCAACAGCTTTGCTCATTAGGTGAATTGCTAAATCACCCTTTCCTTGGAGAGATGTCAACCTCCCCACATTGTTTACTAAACTTAGCACGATTATCAGACTTAGAACTACCATGTGTACATCGTGGAAGAGGCCAAAACAATCCATTTATCTGATTTCTACGACCTTTCCTTCCACTTGTCTCCATAGCAACAACTACCGATCATCCCTCCTGGTCACAACAACCCTTCAAGTTTTGTCTCTTCACACCCCAAACTTGAACAACATCATCATGAATAACATCATAACCTTGCAGATGTTTACCTCCAAATGTCAAAGCAAAATTCAACAGAGGGGGACATACTTCCTCAGCAGGCCTATGTCCTGCAAGGAGGGTCAAAGGTCGCGCAACCAATCCAACCTTTACAAGCACTTTATTCAAAAGTCCAGGAACAACACTTTCCCCAATACCTTCAGTTACATTTATCTCAGCAATTTTTATCTCATTACTAACTTTTAGAACACTGTCTAATACAAGTGACTGAGAATTCTCAATTTCCACCGGTACTTTCAAGATAAGAAGATGGGAGCACGACGCAGCGTGCTGCGGACACTCCGGTGATGAATATCCGTTATTTGTCAAGCAGGATGCCGTGCACAATCCTGATTTGATGGAGATGGACGTGAGAAGCACAGAGGAACATCTGGTGAAACTTCTGAAATGCCTGTTTCGCTGCTGCTGCTACTGTGCGATCCAGAATCTCCGGAGGGGAAGGCCCTGAATCCTTGGCTTTGCCTGTTGCTTGGCAGCTGGGGTCGGGGTTGAAGCGCTCGGTAGAGGATGGTGCTCGGTGTCGGAGGGCTGGTTGGAGCTGTGGTCGGGTGCTTCCAGGGTGCTGCATTAGCAAGTTTGCAGCGCTGGAGGTTCATGGCAGGGAGAGTTTTCTTCCTTCTACCGTCTGCATGAGATGATGGGCTATCGGGACTTTGAGACTTTTTTTTACCGTGCCCATGGGCTGTTCTTCATCAAATTACAGTATTGCTTTGCACTGTTGTAACTATATGTTATAATTATGTGTGTTTTGTCAGTTTTAGTCGGTCTGTCTTGTGTTTCTGTGATATCACACTGGAGGAACATTGTATCATTTCTTAATGCATGCATTACTAAATGACAATAAGCGAGGACTGAGAATGCTCATAATCTAATCTAAGCTACAAAGGTTAACCCCTTATTCACTGAACAAAAACCATCTGACCCAAAAAAACTGCATTCCTTTCCAACCAAGTCAGACACATCAGACCTTAACTGAGCTTCAACACAAGGTTCAGTACCCTGTAAATCCACAGGTACTTCAACAGCCTGAACACAGAGAATCGGGACAGCTGCCTCTCCTGGGCTGTCATCACTTGTCCCAGTCTGAAATTCAAGGTCACCCCGAACCTCCCAGCTATTCTCTGGCAAACTCTCATCTGGAGTAAACTCAACCTCGTGGGTTAAAACAACTTTGTCTGCTTTCTTAGCAGAACCCTGCAGGATGGCGGCATCCTCTTCATCTAGGTATACCCTGACATCATAGGGGACACAACTTTCAAATTCATCAAACAAATCAAGCTCTTCCAAGCTGTAAAAATCATCAGAGTCTGACACTAAACCTCTCAGCAGCCACATCTCCCTCTCAAACTGTCTCTGTTGTTCCGCCTCTTATCTCCAATTTACTGCCTCCCTAGCCTCTCTCTCGAGCTGTTTTAATTTCAATTCATGCTCCATTCTTAATTTTTCCAACTGAAGCTGCAGCTCAGCCTCAGTAAGTACTTTACCTTCAGCAAATATTTTCAACACATTCTCAGTAAATTGCTTCGTCGAAATATAACATTCAACTATTTTTCTTTGAATTTCTACCTAAGTCATATCCTTCTTTACCACCTTATGTTCCAACTCCTCAACAGTTGTCCGCAACTCATCCTAAGTGATGAGCTCTCTTCAAGACCACAGGGTTTGGCGATGCCAGAAATTTCCTAACATCCTCTTCTGCTGCATTTCCACACAACCAAATCAAAAGGGGATTTCCCCAATCAATTCAAACAGGCCCCACAACCAATTTGTTCATATCCCGGATGAGGCCCCAATTTTTTCACGTACCCTGTGACGTGTTAAAGAACCAGCAGAAATGGAAAACACTTTGGAGTCCAGTATCGCTATTAACTAATAATATTTATTAGTAACTACGCAATACAGTAATATAAATGCAGATATATCACACAGGTTAACAGTGATTATATATAAGTAAGTATATCAGTAAGTGTGGAAATATATGAAAATCAAGCTTCTCCAAGTCTAGGGGTAAATAGATAGTCTTACGATGATGAGTAAAGTTCAGTTCAGTTTGTGGTATTGAGTTGAGTAGTGATGGAGAGAGAGAGAGAGAGAGAGAGAGAGAGATTTGAGTCTTCAGGTGAGCTGATCCCGTCGATCTTCCCGTTGTCCTCCAAAATCCTTTAAACATCACCGACTGTGACCACAACAAAGGGGACTGTTCTTCTGTGGTGGAACTATTAACCCAGGTGAGGGTTGGCCACACAAACAACTCCCCACCGGTCACTCCCTGTTCACACTGCGAGAGCCACTGATCGATCAGCCTGATCGATCCTCCAAAACCCACTTTTTCTGTGGGCACAACAAAGCTCATTCAGTGTCCAAAATCATGTATCCCAGGTCTATCATCTGACCTTCTATTTATCTCTCCGTACTGAGTACCAACTGTCTCTCAAATAACTCCTCCCTTCTCTGTCTGTGTAAGAGTGTACAAACAGCCGATATCCTTGAGAAAGTATGAACAAACTGTGAGCAGTCTTCGTCTCTCTCTCTCTCTCTTAAAAACAAGATGTCGGTGTTAAATACCCCTCTCTCTCTCTTTTCATAGGGGTAATCGAGCACAGTTCATAGGGGTAATTCAGGACCCCGTCACACTAGAATTTCCCTAGTGCATAGCCCTGTATTTTTCTAAGCCCTATGTACCTATCTAAGAGGCTCTTAAAAGACCCTATTGTATCCGTCTCTACCACCATCACCAGCAGTGCATTCCACGCAACCACCACTCTCTGTGTGAAAAACCTACCCCTGACATCTCCTCTGTACCTATTCCCAATCACCTTAAAACTATGCCCCCTTGTGTTAACCATTTCAGCCCTGGGAAAAAGCCTAAGTTCACTCAACATATTCTCATAAGGCATGCTCTCCAATCCAGGCAACATCCTTGTAAATCTCCCCTGTATCCACATCCTTCCTGTGATGATGTGACCAGAACTGAACACAGAACTCCAAATAGGGTCTAACTAAGGTCTTGTAGAGCTGTAACATTACCTCACAGCTCTTGAACTCAATCCCACGGTTGATGAATGCCAACACACCATACGCCTTCTTAACAGCAGTGCCTATGGACACGGAACCTGAGATCTCTCAGATCCCCCACACTGCCAAGAGTCTTACCATTAATATTATATTCTGTCTTCAAATTGGACCTACCAAAATGAACCACTTCACACTTATCTGTGTTGAAGTCCATCTGCCACTTCTCAGCCCGGTTCTGCAGAGTACTGATGTCCCGCTGTAACCTCTGACAACCCTCCAGACTATACACAACACCCACAACTTTTGTGTCATCAGCAAACCTACTAACCCATCCCTCCATTTTCTCATCCAGGTCAATTATAAAAATCACAAAGAGGAGGGGGTTCCCAGAGCAGATCCCCACGGAATACCACTGGTCACTGACCTCCATGCGGAATACGAACCACCTACAACCACTCTTTACCTTCTGTAGGCAAGCCAATTCTCGGCCCAGAAGGCAAGGCTCCTTGGATCCCATGCCTCCTTACTTACTGAAAGAACTTTGCATGGGGAACTACCCACCCCTCCAGCTATCTTCATATTGTCTGCAAACTTTGCAACAAAACCATCAATTCCATCATCCAAATCATTGACATATAACAGACCCCTATGGAACACCATTAGTCACTGACAGCCAACCAGAAGAGGTTCCCTTTAATCCCACTCTTTACCTCTTGACAATCAGCCACTGCTTTATCCATGCTAGAATCTTTCCTGTCATACCGTGAGCTCGTAGCTTGTTAAGCAGCCTCATGTGTGGCACCTTGTCAATGGCCTTCTGAAAATCCAAGTACACAACCACACCAATTCTCCTTCATCTATCCTGCTTGTTATTTCTTCAAGGAATTCCAACAGATTTGTCAGGCAAGATTTCCCCTTGAGGAAACCATGTTGATTACGGCTATTTTATCATGTATCTCCAAGTGCCCTGAAACCTTATCATTAATAATCGACTCCAACATCTTTCCAACCACTGAGGTCAGACTAACTGACAAGTAATTTCCTTTCTTCTGCCTCTCTCCCTTCTTGAACAGTGGAGTGACATTTGCAATTTTGCTGTCTTCTGGATTTTGAAAGATCATTACTAATGACTTTACAATCTCTTCAGACACCTCTTTCAGAATCCTGGGGTGTATACAATCTTGTCCAGGTGATTTATCTACCTTCAAACCTTTCAGATTCCAAAGGACCTTCTCCCTAGTTATGGAAACTTCACACACATGATGCCCACTGACTCCTGGACCTTCTACCACACTGCCTGTGTCTTCCACAGTGAAGACTGATGCATTCCCTGGATCCTGGATCCTTCTCCTGAACCTCCTCTAGACCCTCTCCAACACCAGCACATGATCACCATATTCCAAGTGACTGTGAGGCGAAGCACAGCCCCAATGCCGTATTCAATTTGCTGATGACCCCGGTGTTAATGGACCAATCAAAGTTGGTGATGATTCAGCACGTAGGTCGGAGACTGAAATCTGTCTGAGTGTTGTCATAATAACAACCTCTTACTCCATGTCAACAAGACCAAGGAAATGATTCAGAAGGAGGAAACCAGAGGTCCGTAAGCCAGTCCTCGTCGGAGGATTAGAGTTGGAGAAATTTAACAACTTTAAATTTTGAGGTGTTATTATTTTTGAGGCCTTGTCCTGGACCCAGAACGTCAGTGCAATTACAAAGAAAGCACGGTAGCACCTCTAATTGTGTTTGGAACGGCAATATCTATTAATTGAATTGAATTGACTTTATTACTTACATTCTTCTGTTACGTACCCGAGGAGTAAAAATCTTTACCTTACATCTCTGTCTAAATGTGCAATGTGCAATTTATAGTCATTTATAATAAATTGTATGTGCAACAGGACAGTCAATATAACATCGAAATACAGTTGTGTCAGCATGAATTAATCAGTCTGATGGCCTGGTGGAATAAGCTGTCCCAGAGCCTGTTGGTCCTGGCTTTTATGCTGCGGTATTGTTTCCTGGTAGCAGCTGGAACAGTTTGTGGTTGGGGTGACTCGGGTCCCCAGTGATCCTTCGGGCCCTTTTTATACACCTGTCTTTGTAAATGCCCTGAATAATGCCCTATCTGTAATAAAAGATCAGTCATAATGTAATCCCAAAGTCACTACACAATATTATTTTTTTTTGTATTAGCACAGCTTGTTATCTTTTGCACACTGATTATTTGTTCATCTGTAAATGAAAACGATTTTAAAATTTGTTATGTGTTTTTCCTGCTTCAAATCAGGGTATTCACAAATGAATCCACAAAAAAGTGGAGGACACACGTGTTCAAGACTACCAGAAAACAGTTTGTTAGGACTAGCACAATGCAATACAGAAAGAAAAACTATCTAATCGCTATAGTAGTAGCAGTACAGGAATCAAATTAATAATTATCATTCACTAAATGAGCTGATCTGCAAGGTTAGTTCCAGATGACTAGAGTATAAAAGCAAGGCTTAATGCTGAGACTTTATAAAGCACTGGTGAGGCATCACTTGGACTATTGTGAGCAGTTTGGGCCCCTGACCTTAAAAAGGATGTACTGAAACTGGAGACGGTTCAAAGGGGATTCATGAAAATAATTCCGGGATCGGTTTATCATGTGAAGAGTGTTTGAAAGCTCATGGCCTGTATTCACTGGTATGAATGAAGGGGAGCCCTCATTGAAACCTATCAAACGGTGAAAGGCTTTGATAGAGTGGATGTGACTGTAACAAACTCACAGGTATCATTTACTGTGGACTGTCACTTTAAGAGCGCCTAAGTGAGGCAGGATTATGATGTCAGTCACAGACTGAAACGGTTTGCTTCAGCTTTTATACGGAGAGAGAGAGAGAGACTTTTTCAGTCGCAGCAGAGAGAGAGAGAGATTAGACAAGCTGCTGGAATTCTGGCTGGTCACTGCAATGGTTTGAAACTCTTTTAAACCCAAAAGATTGGGTTAAATATCAGCACACGGTGCACAACGAGTGTGGGACTGTCACTTCATATAATCCATAGGAGTGGGTTTTCGGGATATCCTGTGGAGACCACTTATGTGTTAACCCTTGCCTGGGTGTGTTGTGTGGTAGCCACTCGAAGACTATATTCCTGTGACAGGTCACTTTCGGTGATAATTCGTATGTGGATTTGGAGCGATACGACGAGCAAGATCTTCGACGACGGTTCTGTTGTTTACCTGTGGAATTCGAGGTTAGCACCTTTTCTCTACGTTTCACCCTGGATTACAAATATCTCTCTCCCATCAGTTATTACATGGATGACCGAACTTCCCTCCTTCACCATCTCAAGACTCCAAGCCTTGTTCCCCCAAGCTCAACATAATTTGGGACCTATATTTACACATATACACACGTAAACTGGTTAACTTGGTTGAGTTACTATATTATAAGTCGCTACTACTGAAAATAGTGGTTTTAACATTAAAGCTTGACTCAGTGTGAAATCTCTCGCTGTTGGGGTTTGTTTCTAAAACATTACGGTTCATAACAGGGACAAAACTCTCTTTCCTTACACCATGACGGTGCCCCTGTTATACCCTTCAAAACCCCTTTCACTGGTACCTGTACCTGCACCCACACCTGCACAATGACCTCACCTTCCCATGAAAAACAGGATTTTCACCATTTTCCACAGGCAAGGCTCTAGACTTGTACTCCCTTAATTTTCTCAAACTGTTGCTGCGAATTGATTCCCTTGTAAGACCATAAGATATAGGAGCAGAAGTGGGCTTTTCAATCATGGGCTGATCCAATTCCTCCAGTCATCCCCACTCCCCATACCCTTTCATTCCCTGGCTAATCAAGAATATATCTATCTCTGCCTTAAATACACCCAATGACTCGGCCTCCAGAGCTGCTGATGGCCACAAATTCCAGAGATTTACCACCCTCTGACTAAAGTAATTTCTCCGCATCTCTGTTCTAAATGGACGTCCTTCAATCCTGAAGTTGTGCCCTCCTGTCCTGGACTCCCCTACCATGGGAAATACATTTGTCATATCTAATCTGTTCAGCCCTTTTAATATTCAGAATGATTCATGAGATCCCCCCTCATTCTCCTGAATTCCAGGGAATACAGCCCAAGAACTGCCAGATGTTCCTCATATGGTAACCCTTTCATTCCTGGAATTATTCTCGTGAATCGTCTCTGAAGTCTCTCCAATGTCAGTATATCCTTTCTAAAATAAGGAGCCCAAAACTGCGCACAATACTCCACGTGGTCTCACGAGTGCCTTATAGAGTCTCAACATCACATCCCTGCTCTTATTTTCGATACCTCTAGAAATGAATGCCAACATTGCATTCGCCTTCTTCACAACCAATTCAACTTGGAGGTTAACCTTTAGGGTATCCTGCACAAGGACTCCCAAGTCCCTTTGCATCTCTGCATTCTGAATTCTCTCCCCATCTAAATAATAGTCTGTTCTTTTATTTCTTCCACCAAACTGCATGACTGTACACTTTCCAACATTGTACTTCATTTGCCACTTTGCCCATTCCTCTAATCTATCTGAGTCTCTCTGCAGGCTCTCTGTTTCCTCAACACTACCCACTCCAACACCTATCTTTGTATCATAAGCAAATTTAGCCAAGTATGCATTAATCCCATAGTCCATTGTACTTTCTCAAAACAATCCCTTTCCAATCTACCACCATTTTGTCCTTCAGACTTCCATTTTATTTTAGCGTTTACCAAGGAGGAATCCCATTTAACTCCATCGTACACCATCCTGTTGTGTGTGGTCTTTCATTGATTCTATTGTGTTTCTCACATTAATAGTGAATGCCCACAAGAAGATGACTCTCAGGGTTGTACATGGTGACATATGTACTTTGATGATAAATTTACTTTGAACTTTGACCATTTGTTCCTCTGCATAGATGCTGCCTGAACTGCTGAGTTCCTCCAGCATTTTGAATGTGTTACAGCAGGGATAGAAGCTGTCCTTGAGCCCTAAACAGGGGATGATAAATTTCAAAGTCATGAGGATATGACTATTTTTGGTGGGGGTGAGTGTAATGCCTAGTCAAAGTTTTAATAATAGGGTCTTTCATATAATGGTTTTATGTAGAAGCAGTGTGCTGTACTGGTAGTGTTTGGGTTACCGTTAAAGGTAAGGGATGCTTAGGAATGTTGTGTCATCCAGTCAGGAGGGCGGAACTGGGAGAAGGTTCTAGAGAATGCTGAGAGAGAGGTTTTTGTGATAGACACTTCTCAAGTCATATCTACCCTAGACGTACAGGGTCAGAGAAATGTGGTTTTCTCAGTGCTGAGTCCGGTGGCTGTTAGCGAGGGGCGAATGAGCTGCATCTTTAGAAATGCTCGGTAAAAAGGGGTTTCGGGTGGATTATAGTGCTAAGGATGAGGAAGCTGGTTTACAAATAGGGGCAATGTGTAGTGAGGAGAGGATGCTGGTGGGACAACATTGCAGTCAACGGCATAGGTTGTAACGTAAAAGATGGAGAAAATCGAAATGGATGAATACAGAACTAAAGGTGTTGTATTCAAATGCGCGCAGTATATGGAGTAAGACAGATGAACTTGTACAGTTGCAGATTGGCAGATGAGACATGATCAGTATCACTGAATCATGGCTGGAAGATTATAGCTGGAAGCTTATTGTCCACGGATACACATTGTATCGAAAGGACAGGTAGGTAAGCAGAGGGGGCGGCGTTGCTCTGTTGGTACAAAATGAAGTCAAAGCATAAAGAAAGAGGTGACATGGGGTTGAAAGGTGTTGAATCATTGTGGATGAAGCTAAGGAACTGCAAGGGTAACAAGACCCTGATGGAAGTTGTATACAGACCCCCAAACAGTAGTCAGGATGTAACCTACAAATTATAAGGGGAGATAGAGAATGTATCCCAAATGGGCAATGTTACAATAATCATGGGGACTTCGATATGCAGGTAGATTGGGAAAATCAGGTTGGTGTTGGATTACAGGAGGGAGATTTTCTAGAGTGCCGACGAGACGGGTTTTTAGAGCAGCTCGTGGTTGAGCCCTCTTGGGGATCAGCTATTCTGGATTGGGTGTTGTGCAATGAACCAGAATTGATTAGAGAGTTTCAGGTAAAAGAATCTTTTGGGGAAAGTGTTTATAATGTGATCAAATTCACCCTGAAATTTGAGAAGGGGAAGCTAAAGTCAGATGTATCAGTATTACAGTGGAGTAAAGAGAATTACAGAGGCATGAGAAAGGAGTTGGTCAGAATTGATTGGAAAAGAACACTGGCAGGGATGATGGCAGGGCAGTAATGACAGGAATTTCTAGGAGCAATTCGGAAGGCACAGGATATGTACATCCCAAAGAGGAAGAAGTATTCTAGAGGAAAGATGAACCAATCGTGGCTAACAAGAGGAGTCAAAGCCAAAGAGAAGGCATTTAATTGACCAAAAATGAGTAGGAAGTTAGAGGATTGGAAAGCTTTCAAATACCAACAGAAGGCAGCTAAAAAAGTAATTAAGAAGATAAAGATGGAATAAGAAAATAAGCTAGACAGTGACATTAAAGAGGATACCAAAAGATTTTTCAGATACATAAAGTGTAAAAGAAAGGTGAGAGTGGATATCGGACCACTAGAAATGATGCTGAGAAATAGTAATGAGGTCAAAAAAATGGTGGATGAACTGAATAAGTATTTAGTATCAGTCTTTACTGTAGAAGACACTAGCAGTATGGTGGAAGATCCAGCTGTCAGGGGGCATGAAGTTACCATAACTAGAGAGAAGTTTCTTGGAAAACTGAAAGGTCTGAAGCTGGGTAAGTCACCTGAACCACACGGTGAACACCCCAGAGTTCTGAAAGAGGTGGCTGAAGGCATTAATAATGATCATTCAAAAATCACCAGATTTTGGAATGATTCTGGAAGACTAGAAAATTGCAAATGTCACTCCAATCTTCAAGATGGCAGAATGGCAGAATAAAGAAAACTATAGGCCAATCATCTGAACACTGTGGTTGGGAAGATATAGGAGTTGATTTTTCAGGATGAGATACGTGGAGGCTCAAGGGAAAATCTTGCCTGACAAATCTGTTGGAATTCTTTTAAGAAATAACAAGCAGGATAGATGAAGGAGAATTGGTGGATGTTGTGTACTTGGATTTTCAGAAGGCCATTGACAAGGTGCCACACATGAGGCTGCTTAACAAGGTATGAGCCCACGGTATGACAGGAGGCCAAGTCTTTATGTGTCTTTAAGGCAGAGATTGTTAGGTTCTTGATTGGTCAGGGCATGAAGGGATATGGGGTTAGGTGGAGGAAGGCAGGAGGTTGGGCTGAAAGGAAAAATGGATCAGCCATGACAAAATTGGCCAAGCAGGTTGGATGTTGTGTACTTGGAGTTTCAGAAGGCCTTTGACAAGGTGCCACACGTGAGGTTGCTTGACAAGCTACGAGCCCATGGTATGAAAGGGAAGATTCGAGCATGAGTAAAGCAATGGCTGATTGGCGGGAGGGAAACAGCGGGAATAAAGTGTGCCCTTTCGGTCTGCCAGATGGTGACTAGTGGTGTTCCACAGGGGTCTGCACTGGGACCAATTCTTTTTACATTCTGTTTCATTGATATAAACGATGAAATAGATGGCTTTGTTTGAAAGGTTTGCAGACGATACGAAGATACATGGAGGGGCAGGTATTTTTGAGGAAGTAGAGAGGCTACAGAAGGACAGGCAAATTAGGAGATTGGGCAAAGAAGTGACAGATACAGTGTTGGGAAGTGTATGGTTTTGCACTTTGGTAGAAGAAATGAAAGGGTTGACTATTTTCTAAATAGAGAGAAAATACAACAAACTGAGGTGCAAAGGGACTTGGGAGTCCTCGTGCAGGATTGCCTGAAGGTTGATTTGCAGGTTAAGTCAGTGGTGAGGAAGAAAAATGCAATGTTAGCATTCATTTCAAGAGGACTAGAATATAAAAGTAAGGATGTACGTATTGTTGAGACTTTATAAAGTACAGGTGAGGCCTCACTTGTAGCAATGTGAGCAGTTTTGGGCCCCTTATCTTAGAACGGATGTGCTGAAACTGGAGAGGGTTCAAAGGAGATCCACAAAAAGAATTCCGGGATTGAAAGGCTTGTCATATGAAGAGCATTGATGTCTCTGGGCCTGTATTCACGAGAATTCAGAAGAATGAGGGGTCATCTGATAGGAACTGATCCAATGCTGAAAGGCCTGATCCAGTGGACGTGGAGAGGATGTTTCCATGGTGAGAGAGTCTAAGACACAGGCCACTGCCTCAGTGTAGAGGGGAGTCCTTTTAGAACGGAGATGAAAAGGAATTCTTCAGCCAGAGAGTGGTGAATCTGTGGAATTTGTTGCCACAGGCAGCTGTGGAGGCCAGGTCATTGTGTATATTTAAGGCAGAGCTTGATAGATTCTTGATTGGTCAGGGCATGAAGGGATATGGGGAGAAGGCAGATGATTGGGGCTGACAGGAAAATTGGATCAGCTGTGATGAAATAGCAGAGATTCGATGGGACAAATGGTGAAATCCTACTCTTCTCTCTTAGGGTCTTGTGCTCTTCTATTTAAAACAGAGGTTGACAGGCTGTTGAATAGCAAGGGGGGTAATGTAATGGGGAGAAAGCAGGAGAGTGGGGTTGAGAGGGAAAATAAATCGGACATGATGGAATAGCGGAACAGACTCAATTGGCCAAACACTCTAGTTCTGCTCCTGTGTCTTATATATTCCAAACAGCACTTCCTGCTTCTCACATCCCAGCAGGACATTCAGCCCATCAGTTCTGTGCCGTGCCCAACAATAATCCCAGTTCTCTTCCTGACTTCCTCTCAACCACACACCCCCTCGCTCTCCTGATTCTCCAACACCAACCCGGCCCATCTTTGGGATTTGACGGAAACCCTTCTCCCCGTCCCAGAGTGTGCCAGCCTGCCCTGTGTCACAGAGGACAACATCGTCCTCCTGCCCTTGTTCTGTCCCATTTCTGACCAACGCATTTATTATCACTGACGTGAGTCGTGAAATTTGTTAACTTGCATCAGCAGTTCAATGCAATATATAATATAGAAGAGAAAAAAATCTATACATTACAGTATATATATGTAACCCTCGGTTCAGCTAACGCTTAATCTCGGGGGTGATAGCCCCTGGCCCTGCTAAACTTAAGAAATCTCGTTTGGGTGGATACTGTGCGATGCGTCCCCCGTTATAAATCAGTAGCACGAAACAACACACAGTACGCAATATGTGATTAAACGATTGAGCTTTGTAATTCTTAATTTGACTATATGGTGAGTAAAGAAACAAAAAAAAAGAAAAGGTCCCATTCTCCTGAAACAGTGTAATGGGCAATGTTGGAGCTCACGGTTTCGTCCACTTGTTCCCGTCGACGTCCTCCGAGCGTAGCCGACCCTCGGACCCTTGCTCCTCAGTCCACCTGGTCCGGTGGTCTAGCAACTGTCTCCATTCGCGTCCTCTCTCTTCATCTCTCCCCGAGAAAGGACCGCAAAATCCGGCTCCCAGACCCACGAGAAAGAACAACATCCCACTCATTGGATAGCCCCACATTCCAAAGTCCCGTTATCTCTAGTCATAACCCAAACATTGCTGCGACAGAGAAACCATTACCTTAGCAGTGAAACCTTACAGAGTGTTACATGTTTATTGAATAGATTAAAAATCACAGAAATAACGGAACACTGGGTCAAGTTAATCAATTTCTATTCACAGAGCTTTATTAAACTTAATGTTGCAGTTATACAGGACCCTGGTCAGACCCCACTTGGAGTACTGTGCTCAATTCTGGTTGCCTCACTACAGGAAGGATGTGGAAGCCATAGAAAGGGTGCAGAGGAGATTTACAAGGATGTTGCCTGGATTGGGGAGCAAGCATACCCTATGAAAAGTGGTTGAGGGAACTCGTCTTTTCTCCTTGGGGTGACGGAGGGAGAGAGGTGACCTGATAGAGGTGTACAAGATGATAAGAGGCATTGATCGTGTTGATAGTCAGAGGCTTTTTCCCAGGGCTGAAATGGTTGCCACAAGAGGGCACAGGACACAAGAAGGGCCTGTATTCTGCTATGTTGCTAAATTTTTATACTCATTTGCCAGTAACAGGCCTTTCAGACCAAATCAGAGATGAATTCTCTCAGGTACACAGCTTTCGCAATGGTATTCATTTCAGAGCTCCCATGTACCAAGTGGCAGTGTGAAATATGAAATCCAATGACCTCACCATTCCTGTTGAACACAAGGCTACATTGGTCCTCAATGGAGGAGCTGGTTATATAGATGATGAGATTTTCAGCAGTATAACTATCTTTATTGAAGTACTGGATACAATCCCTCCCACCATCCACATCTCCACACTTCATGTTTTCACACTCTGAATGTCGAGAGGCAATGCCCTCTAATATGGCAAGTATACTCCGTTGTTCATTCAGTAGAATTAAGCAACAATCTACCAAATTATTCTTTGCGTTCAGGACAAAACATTTGCCTTGATCTGATATTCTAACATTACCAATTTTAAAGCCTCTCGGAAAACTCGCATCTGCATGATTCAACACCATGAAAATGAGACCATGTGCAGTCTTAATAATCCTGAGAAAATTTGTTTGGTTGTTACTAACTGAATTAGAACCTTCAATCAGGTACGATAAACCAGAATTAAACACAGCATGCGTGGGGCTCTCATTTATGAATTTCTTGATGCGATCACTAGCTACAACAACATTTTCAATCACAAAGCATGTCTCTGCTTCTTCTCCAGGAGAATATATTGTACCCAGTGCAGGACTGTTACGAAGAATTTCAGCATGGTAGTTATAATCCGCAACATCACCCCGACTGCAGTACAAATTCAGTATATAGTTGATCATTCCCTTCTCCGAATATGGATTCATCTGAGAAAATCAGAGATAGAGAGAGAGAGAGTTATAGTGAGTGAGTGAGGGGAAGTTAAAATTTGAGGGTGGGAGAGGGCGGTGAGGGCACTGGGGTGGCAGAGAAAGGGTCAGGAAGAGTCAAATCAATCTGCTTGACTGAAATTAAATTCAAGATTGTTTAATGCCATTTCCAGTAGACCAAGTGTAAAGAGGAACAAAGTAATTGTTACTGTGCTGTAGATTGCCTCTAGCGTATGGGTGGGTGGTAGAACCCTGGGGGAGGTGTTGGCAATGAGAGGTGGGGAGAGAAGAGGATTAATGTCGGATGAGGAGCTGAGGTGACGTAGAGAGGTTGATAGTCCGTGTGGACTCAGTGGGGTGAATGGCCTGTTTCCCTCAATGTCACTCACACTCCTCCCTCCTTTTCCAAGACACCCCACAACACATGTCAGCGCAGATCCCTTACTGGACACTATCGCTCCCGGAAGGATAATTTCAAGGACATGACAGGGCCTGAACCAGTGTTAGCAGTGGCACAGGAGCGGAGTGGTCAGTGTTCAATTCCTGCTGCCGTCGGTAAGGAGTTTGTGGGTCCTGTGGGTTTACTATGGGTGCCCCGCTCTCCTCTCCTCCCACATCCAACGACATACGGGTTAGTAGGTTAATCGGCCACGTCGGTGCAATTCGGCAGTGCAGGCTCGTTGTGCCTGTGATCATGCTGTATTTCTAAATACAAATAAAATTAATCTCACCACTTCCTGAGGCGGGACTTGGAACGAGCCAGACTGCATTCTTCTGTAAATTCAGCTTCTCACCCAGGGCCGAGCTCCCGACACACACGAGCAGTCTCTGCTGACGGGCTACATAATCACAGACATTTACAAACATGAGGCTGTTCAGCCCATCGAGTCTCTGCTGGCTAAAAGCCCCTCTCCAACCCTTAGCCTGCTGTCCCACAGCTCATCTGGTCTCCATTCAAAGGTGGGGATGTTCTCCCCAAAACCACACTAGGCCCTTCATGGTGTAGATCTGCACTCTATGGAACATTAACCTCCCTCCCCTGCCACCACCTCTCTCCTAATTCCTAATCCCTCCTAGGCCCTTCATGGTGTAGGTCGAGAGAGTATGAAACAATATCCTCCCCAATTTATCCTACCCCCACCACCAATCCTCCCTCCACACCCCATCTTTCCTCCCCTATCCTTGCTCCCCACCACCATTCCTCCCCCTCTGTCCTCTCTACCACCACCAATTCTCCTAATCCCTACCCCAGTATTGATTTTGGATTTCATCTTTTCTAGATTTAGTTGTATTTCCAAGTTAGATTGCTTCATGCCTGTTTATGTTAATTATATTTATATAATTAGGTATATTCAATTATATTATTGGTATAATATAATAATATGAGGGGGGTGAGTCAGAGGCACGTAAAGTTGAAACGTCACGAGGAGAGGAAGGTGGGTTTTCCGGCCGGTCTCACGAGTCCTATATAAGCACATGCACCACGCTTTAACAGCCTTTTAGTACGAGGGTGAATTCGATCACATGATAAACACTTTCCCCAAAAGGTTCTTTGACCTTAAGCTCTCTAATCAATCCTGGTTCATTGCACAACACGCAATCCAGGATAGCTGATCCCCTAGAGGGGTCAACTGGAGCCTGTATATTAATGTATGAATGGTTATAATAGTTATATTTAATAATCTCCACACTCTACACACACAATTGGGGCCAGGAACGAGCTGGGCTGCTTTCCTCTGTAAGTGCGCTGTTTCTCACTCAGGCCGAGCTCCCGACACACACTAAATCCCTCCTAGGCCCTTCACAGTGTAGATTTTAATTCTATGAAAAATTAACCTCCCCACCTCATCCTCATTTCCCACCACCAATCCCACAATCCATCCTCTCTCCCATCGCCAATTCTAATCTAAATCTCCAATATTTATTTAGATTTTGATTTATCGGTAACTCGAAGTTGCTGACTCATGCTGCAATGCCTCCAAGAGTCGTTGGGTGGGATTCCTACCTGTTTGAAGCTTCTTTAATGGACACCAATTCTTCCTGCTCAACTGCTGTCTTGACGTGTGCGGCAGATCCACAGATAAAAACTATATTCCACAGGGATACAGGTCAGTAAGAATGGGACCTACCTGTCTCGCACGTTTCGCCAAAATTTTCCAAAGCATGGCGCGTGAAGCCTATATAGGACTCATGAGACTTCCGCCAGAAGACTCACTTTCCCCTCCTCGTGACGTTTCAACGTTACGTGCCTCTGACTCGCCCTCCTCAGGCATGCTATAGCCCGAGGAAGAGCATTTGGCAGAAAGCACAAACTCCCGGAAATACTCAGCAGGTGTCAGTGGAGAAGGAACTGCCACTCGCTGATGTCCCTTTATTCTAGAACATTCTGTCTGGCAGCGTCATACACAGCCACTCTACACACACCTACGGTATATGTGTCATAGAAACATAGAAAACCTGCAGCACAATACAGGCCCTTCAGCCCACAAAGCTGTGCTGAGCATGTTCTTACCTTAGAAATTACCTAGAGTTACCCATAGCCCTCTATCTTACTAAGCTCCATGTACCTGTCCAGGAGTCTCTTAAAAGACCCTATTGTATTCACCTCCACCACCATTGCCGGCAGCCCATTCCACACACTCACTGCTCTCTCAGTAAAAAAACTTACCCCTGACATCTCCTCTGTACCCACTTGCAAGCACTTTAAAACTATGCCCTCTCATGCTAGCCATGTCCTTTAGGATCAATTTTTAAATATTCTTAATTGTACGCAAGTCTCTGAATAATCTTGCTGCTGTGTATGTTTTGAAGTGCCTATCCCCTTATGTCCCTAATTGTAACCTTAGATCTGTGAATACTGGTTTACTTCGTGTTCCGAGTGCTGAGTATGTAAGAATTGGTGATGCGTTCTTTTACTCTGATGCAGCGAAAATCTGGAATATTCTTTTCTTTGTAATTTATTTTTTATTGAAGTTCATCATCAAACAAACATTTCCATAAGATGTATTTAAGATAATGTACATATATATCATATAGTCATATTTGTCAGAAATCTCCACATAATATTTAACTGAGGTATACACTTATAGAAAGGAGAGGAAAGAAAGAACAATCAAAAGAAGAAAACTACGTACAAAGTAGGGAGTGATCTTTTTTTTAACAACATATTCATTGACTTATGAGAATAAAATCAGGCCTATGAGGTGTTATGTAGTTAAACCATTTTTCCCAGTATGAAACAAATTGTTCCAACTTATGATTAACAGATGCTATGGTTGCAGGAGGGGTGTGATTGGCAATTAAATATTCCAGGTTTTCGTTGCTTCAGGTGTGATAGCATAGGAGGGGCAAGAGGGGGAGGTTTTGCATTGCTTGTCAGAGAATATATACCAGCAGTGCTGTGGCAGGACAGATTAGTGGACTCGTCCAGGGAGGCTATTTGGGTGGAATTGAGGAATAGGAAAGGCATTGTGATGCTTATAGGGGTGTATTATAGACCACCTAATGGGGACCGAGAACTGGAGGAGCAAATTTGTAAGGAGATAGCAGATATCTGTAGTAAGTACAAGGTTGTGATTGTGGGAGATTTTAATTTTCCACACATGGACTGGGAAGCCCATTCTGTAAAAGGACTGGATGGTTTGGAGTTTGTAAAATGTGTGCAAGATAGTTTTTTGCAGCAATACATAGAGGTGCCAACTAGAGAAGGGGCAGTGTTGGATCTCCTGTTAGGGAATGAGATAGGTCAGGTGACAGAGGTATGTGTTGGGGAGCAGTTCGGGTCCAGTGATCACAATGCCATTAGTTTCAATATAATTATGGAGAAGGATAGGACTGGACCCAGGGTTGAGATTTTTGACTGGAGAAAGGCTAACTTTAAGGAGATGCGAAAGGATTTAGAAGAAGTGGATTGGGACAATTTGTTTTATGGAAAGGATTTAATAGAGAAATGGAGGTCACTTCAAGGTGAAATTTTGAGGGTACAGGATCTTTATGTTCCTGTTAGGTTGAAAGGAAAGGTTAAAAGTTTGAGAGAGCCATGGTTTTCAAGGGATATAGGAAACTTGGTCCGGAAAAAGAGAAGGATTTACAATAAATATAGGCAGCTTGGAGTAAATGAGGTGCTCAAGGAATATAAAGAATGTAAAAAGAAACTTAAGAAAGAAATTAGAAAAGCCAGAAGAAGATACGAGGCAGCTTTAGCAAGTAAGGTGAAAATAAATCCAAAGGGTTTCTACAGTTATGTTAATAGCAAAAGGATAGTGAGGGATAAAATTGGTCCCTTAGAGAATCAGAGTGGACGGCTATGTGCGGAGCCAAAAGAGATGGGGGAGATTTTGAACAATTTCTTTTCTTTGGTATTCACTAAGGAGAAGGATATTGAATTGTGTAAGGTAAAGGAAACAAGAAGGGTAGTTATGGAAACTATGATGATTAAAGAAGAGGAAGTACTGGCGCTTTTAAGGAATATAAAAGTGGATAAGTCTCCGGGTCCAGACAAGATATTCCCTAGGACCTTGAGGGAAGTTAGTGTGGAAACAGCAGGGGCTCTGACAGAAATATTTCAACTGTCATTAGAAACGGGGATGGTGCCGGAGGATTGGCATATTGCTCATGTGGCTCCATTGTTCAAAAAGGGTTCTAAGAGTAAACCTAGCAATTATCGGCCTGTGAGTTTGACGTCAGTGGTGGGTAAATTGATGGAAAGTATTCTTAGAGATGGTATATATAATTATCTGGATAGACAGGGCCTGATTAGGAACAGTCAACATGGATTTGTGCGTGGAAGGTCATGTTTGACAAATCTTATTGAATTTTTTGATGAGGTTACTAGGAAAGTTGACGAGGGTAAAGCGGTGGATGTTGTCTATATGGACTCAGTAAGGCCTTTGACAAGGTTCCACACGAAAGGTTCATTAGGAAGGTTCAATTGTTAGGTATTAATATTGAAGTAGTAAAATGGATTCAGCAGTGGCTGGATGGGAGATGCCAGAGAGTAATGGTGGATAACTGTTTGTCAGATTGGAGGCCGATGTCTAGTGGTGTGCCTCAGGGATCTGTACTGGGTCCAATGTTGCTTGTCATATATATTAATGATTTGGATGATGGGGTGGTAAATTGGATTAGTAAGTATGCAGATGATACCAAGATTGGTGGCATTGTGGATAATGAAGTAGGTTTTCAAAGCTTGCAGAGAGATTTAGGTCAGTTAGAAGAGTGGGCTGAAAAATGGCAGATGGAGTTTAATGCTGAAAAATGTGAGGTGCTACATTTTGGTAGGACTAATCAAAATAGGACATACATGGTAAATGGTAGGGCATTGAAGAATGCTGTAGAACAGAGGGGTCTAGGAATAATGGTACATAGTTCCCTGAAGTGGAATCTCATGTGGATAGGGTGGTGAAGAATGCTTTTGGTATGCTGGCCTTTATTAATCAGAGCGTTGAGGATAGGAGTTGGGATGTAATGTTGAAATTGTACAAGGCATTGGTAAGGCCAAATTTGGAGTATTGTGCATAGTTCTGGTCACTGAATTATAGGAAAGATGTCAATAAAATTGAGAGAGTACAGAGGAGGTTTACTAAAATGTTGCCTGGGTTTCATCTCCTAAGTTACAGAGTAAGGTTGAACAAGTTAGGCCTTTATTCTTTGGAGCGTAGAAGGTTGAGGGGGGACTTGATAGAGGTATTTAAGATTATGAGGGGGATAGATAGATTTGACGTGGATAGGCTTTTTCCATTGAGAGTAGGGGAGATTCAAACAAGAGGACATGAGTTGAGAGTTAAAGGGCAAAAGTTTAGGGGTAACATGAGGGGAAACCTCTTTACTCAGAGAGTGGTAGCTGTGTGGAACGAGCTTCCAGCAGAAGTGGTTGAGGCAGGTTCGATGTTGTCGTTTAAAGTTAAATTGGATAGATATGTGGGTTATGGGCTGCGTGCAGGTCGGTGGGACTAGGTGAGAGTAAGAGTTCGGCATGGACTAGAAGGGCCGAGATGGCCTGTTTCCGTGCTGTAATTGTTATATGGTTATATGGTTATATGTAATATGTTATCTTCTCCATTTTGTAAATGTCCATTGTAATTTCCATCCATACATTTAACGTAGGGCTGTCCTGTGATAACCATTTCCTGGTAAGGGTCTTTTTACCAGCCACCAGCAGTACATTCATTAAATATTTATCTCTTTTCAACCATTCTTGAGGTATATACCCAAAATATATGGTCTTACTTTCTAAGGGTATTTCACATTTAAAGATGTCTTGTAGGGCATTATGTATCCCATTCCAATAGTCTTTGATAACGGGGCATTCCCAGAAAATATGGTAATGGTTTGCATTTTGACTTCCACAATTTCTCCAGCAAACAGGGGTGTTGTTATCATAATGGGATTTCTGAGAGGATATAATAAAATATCTTATCAAGTTTTTCCACTGGAACTCCCTCCGTTTCTGTGAACTGGTACACTTCCATTGATACCTCCATATTATTGTCCAGTCTTCCTCAGATATTATTATCCCTCCTTCCTTCTCCCATTTTGTTTTAATGTATGAAGTCGAATGTGGTTTAAGATTTGACAAACCCTTATACACATTTGAAATTATTCTACTACCGTTGTCTGAATTATATGCTTTTCTAAATAGCTCTATCAGACATGTACTTGCCTTGGTTACATTTTTAACCCTCCTATTAACATACTGTCACATCTGTAAATATTGATAGAAGTCTTGTTTTTCTAATAAGCATTTCTCTTTGAGCATTTCAAAACTGAACAGTGTTCCTTCTTTCATTATATTGCAAATAGCTGTTATTCCTTTAGCTGTCCAGTCCTTAAATCTAGCATCCCGTTTATTCAGCGTAAAATCCGAGTCATATGCACACCATTTAAGAATTGCAATGTCTTTCTCTAGTTTATATTCTTTTATAATAGTTTTCCATATTTTAAGAGTCCTTTTCACCCACGAGTTGTCAATATTATTTATGTAACTCTTTAGGTTGTTATCAGCCAAAATTGCCTGTATGGGGATGGAAAGTATCCTCTCCTCAATGTTTTTCCATTGAGCATCATATGATGGGTTGCACCAGCATATCACAGCTCTCAACTGTGCTGCAAAATAATAATCTCTAAGAGAAGGTAGGCCCCATCCCCCCTTTTCCTTGGCTAATTGCAAAGTTTAGAGATGAACCCAAGGCCTTTTACCTTGCCATATGTATCTTGATAGCATCTTGTTCCATTCATTGAATTGATTTTGGTTAATCTCTATTGGTAGGGTCTGAAAGAAATATAGTAGTCTGGGCAGTAAATTCATTTTAATAGATTCAATCCTTCAACTGAGACCAAGAAAAGGAATTAGGTTCCATCTTGTTATATCTTCCTTAATTTTTTTTATATATAGGCTGATAATTGCATTCTGATAATTTTGCCGAATCTTTTGGCATAATGATGCCCAAATATGTGACGGCCTCTGTTTGCCATGCCCAAGGATATCTACATTCAATTTCTCTTGGTTAGCTATAGTTATGTGAAAGTAGTTGGGTTTTATCTACGTTGATCTTGTATCCTGATAATTGGCCATATTGTTCAAAGGATTGCATCAATTTAGGTAAAGAGTATGTTGGTTGCCCTAGATAGATCAAAATGTCATCCACGTAACAGGCCAATTTATGCTCTGTTCCTTTAGTAGTAATTCCCCTGATATCTTCATTTTGTCTGATGTATTGAGCTAATGGTTCCAGATATAATGCAAAGAGTATCGGTGACCATGCACAACCCTGTCTCATGCCCCTTTCTAGGGTAAAACTATATATATATAGGCATCCGTTAGTCTCAGGAGACCATGGATTTGTGCTTTGGAAGGTGTCCAGGGTGCAGGCCTGGGCAAGGTTGTATGGAAGACCGGCAGCTGGCCATGCTGCAAGTCTCCCCTCTCCATGGCACCAATGTTGTTCAAGCGAAGGGCACTAGGGCCGATACAGCTTGGCACTGGTGTCGTCGCAGAGCAATGTGTGGTTAAGTGCCTTGCTCAAGGACACAACACGCTGCCTCAGCCAAGGCTCGAACTACTGACCTTCAAATCACTAGACGAACGCCCTAACCACTTGGCCACGCGCCAACACAGGTAAAATTATTAGGTAAATATCGATTGATTTTAATCCTAACAGTAGGATTGTCATGTAGTGCCTGTATAGTTTTAATAATTGTGTCATGTAGACCAAATCTATGTAAGATTTTTGCGCACACTGACTACTAAAAATTAGAGGGAACATTGTATATCACCGTCTATTTTTGCTTCCATTTAATTTATCAGCACTTTTAAAGTTAGCCAAACCTTATAGCTCTTCTGGAGGAGGTGAGGGCTGTCCTCGAAGAACTCACAGTCTGTTTCTATTATCCTTCTCTCATCTTCCTCCTGTCCCCTGCTTTCTCGGTTCTCTTACTATTTCCCAAGCAGATCGGGATAACTGCTCAACCAGGCTTTCCCTCGGTCTGACCACGCTAACAGGCAGTCCTCCGTTATTCATGTCTGTAGTCGCCTCTTCCACCGTCTGATATAGCTGCATCGCTCCTTTGTAAAATGCTCTCAGTTTAGCAGGGTACAGCAGCGATGCCCAACCACCGGGCCGCGGACTGGTACCGGGCTGCAGAGCATGTGCTACCGGGCCGCGAGGAAACGATATGATTTGGCGATATGAGTCAGCTGCACCTTTCCTCATTCCCTGTCACGCCCACTGCTGAACTTGAACGCGCACGAGGTCATTACCCGCGCGTCATCCATGTCAGCGTGGGAAGGAGATCAACTCCTCGAGTTTGTAAATGACGACGGGCTGAAAAGTATGTTTGACATAACATCTCTGCCGGCATTCCGGATCAAAGTCAAGGCTAAATATCTTGAGATAGCCATGAAAGCACTGAAAACGTTGCTTCCATTTCCAACATTTTTCTGCGAAGCGGAGTTTTCTGCAATGAATTCAATAAAAACTAAACTGCGGAATAGACTGGACACAAGGAACCCCCATCGAGTATCGCTGTCTCCCATCACCCCTCAATAGGACCGTGTTGTTGCAGGGAAACAAGCCCAGGGCTCCCGCTGATTCAGCGATATTGGTGTGTTGCAATGATTTTATATGTTCATATGGGGAAAATATGCACTGTGTGTTTAATATCCAAACATTACTTAAAATGTTATGATGCAATTGACTTACTTATATAACCATATAACAATTACAGCACGGAAACAGGCCATCTCAGCCCTTCTAGTCCGTGCTGAACGCTACTCTCACCTAGTCCCACTGACCTGCACTCAGCCCATAACCCTCCATTCCTTTCCTGTCCATATACCTATCCAATTTTTCTTTAAATGATAATATCGAACCTGCCTCTACCACTTCTACTGGAAGTTCGTTCAACACTTACTTCAAGCTCCCCTGTCCTCTCCTGATAATTGACTTATCACTATATTCATGCGAGGAAAATATGCGTTGTGTGTTTAATATTAAATTCGTTAGATAAACCCCTTTAGAAATGAAATTGAGTGTATTAGCCACTTATCACCTATATTCCGGTCATGATTGTTATACAGTATTTTATAATTCCACACAGACTCCACACACGATCATTATTTTAATAATCTCCACACAAACACAATTGTTATTTTTAATCATCTCCACACACAAAGGAGGAGGAGCTTAGGAGAATTAATGGCACCTCCTTTGCTTGCAACTTCGGAATCAACTCTATTTCCATCTTTAATATCTCTATTTTTCCCTTTCAGGGTTCTTTTGAAGACTCTGACCTGGAGTTGCACACTGAGTACGGTTCTTTGCGGGAAAGGGACTCGCTCTTGGGGTTTCACGACTGGTCATTATTCGGCACGCCAAGGGTTTGGCTTAAGAGCTCAGCTCACCTTCAGAGGACTAAGTTTTCCTGGCTCTGGAGTCGGGCGGATCATAGGTCAATGTCCAGGCAGGAAATCGGTGTGTCGTGGGAGATGGAAGATCCAGGCTGTGTGCCCAAAGACCTGAGATCTTTGGGCACTGAGCTCGGAAAAAGTGACGCAATGGACTTTTAACATCATCAGCTAGCGAATTGTTTGTTCTGTCTCCCCTCTCGCTGTGAAACGGCAACACCTCTTTCTCCCTTATTAGGGAGAGAGAGAACCTGTGGTATGTCAAATATGGGGTGAAACGTGAAGTCTTTGGAGCACTGCAAATCTGTGTCTTAGCTGTTGCTTTGCTCACATTTGAGTGCTCGGTGGGGGGTGCCAATGCTTTTTTTTGCCGGTGGGGGCAGGGAGGATTGTTACTCACTAACGCTTACGCGGGGGAGGAAGGGGAGTTGGGGGGGACTTTGTGGTTCTGACATTTAGCTGTTGTTCACTCTTTGGGAGCACTCCTCTGTTTTTCATGGATGGCTGCGAAGAGAAAGCGTTTCAGGACGTATATACTTCATACTTTATTGTCGCCAAACAATTGTACTAGAACGTACGATCATCACAGCGATATTTGATTCTGCACTCCCCGCTCCCTGGATTACAAATTGATAGTAAATATTAAAAATTTAAATTATAAATCATAAATAGAAAATAGAAAAATGGGAAGTAAGGTAATGCAAAAAAAACCGAGAGGCAGGTCCGGATATTTGGAGGGTACGGCCCAGATCCGGGTCAGGATCCGTTCAGCAGTCTTATCACAGTTGGAAAGAAGCTGTTCCCAAATCTGGCCGTATGAGTCTTCAAGCTCCTGAACCTTCTCCCGGAGGGAAGAGGGACGAAAAGTGTGTTGGCTAGGTGGGTCGTGTCCTTGATTATCCTGGCAGCACTGTTCCGACAGCGTGAGGTTTAAAGTGAGTCCAAGGGCGGAAGATTGGTTTGTGTGATGTGCTGCGCCGTGTTCATGATCTTCTGCAGCTTCTTCTCGTCTTGGACAGGAGAACTTCCATACCAGGTTGTGATGCACCCAAAGAAGAATGCTTTCTACGGTGCATCTATAAAAATTAGTGAGGGTTTTAGGGGATAGGCGAAATTTCTTTAGCTTTCTCAGGAAGTAAAGGCGCTGGTGGGCCTTCTTGGCAGTGGACTCTGCTTGGTTGGACGAAGTCAGGTCACTTGTGATATTGACCCCGAGGAACTTAAAACTTTTGACCTGTTCCACTTGCGCACCAGCGATGTAAATGGGGTTGTGCAGTCCGCTACTCCTTCTGATGTCAACAACTTGCTGACGTTGAGGGATAGGTTATTGTCTTCGCACCATGCCTCCAGGTTCTTAATTTCCTCTCTGTACTCAAACCCATCATTACCCGAGGTACAGCCTACAATTGTGGTGTCATCAGCAAACTTATATATTGAGTTTGATGGAAACTTGGCTACACAATCATGGGTGTACAGTGAGTACAGCAGGGGGCTGAGTACACAGCCTTGTGGGGCACCGGTGCTCAGAGTGATTGTAGAGGAGAGCTTGTCCCCTATTTTTACAGCCTGGGTCCTGTCTGTGAGGAAGTTGAAGATCCAGCTGCAGAAATGTATACATCTGATTGTATACAATTCCCTGACATTAAATGTACCTTTGAAACACTGTCCACACACATTCATTATATTTAATAATCTCCACACACAGTCATTATATTTAATCATCTCCACGCACACTCCACACAGATGATTGTTGTATTTAATAATCTCCACACACACGTTTATTATAGAATATAGAATATTGAATATCTTTATTGTCATTGTTGTGGAGCAATGAAACACAGTTTAGCAGCTCAATGTTTTGCAGCATGACACAGAATATATACATAAAATAAACTCTAAAACCTCAGGAGTGCAGTCCAAAATTAATAATATATGGATGGAGGGGTGGGGGTAGGACGATTGCACACCTGCCATTCCTGGAAGTGTGATGCATTTAGCTGCCGCCGTCTTAGGAGGGGGGCAGGAGAAGGGAAGGGGGTGTTATACATTTCACTGCTTGTGGGTAGAAGCTGTTAAGGAGTCTCTTTGTTTTCTTCCTTAATGCTCTGTATCTCTTCCCAGAAGGTAGAGGGGAAAACAGGTGATGTCCAGGATGAGTGGGATCCTTTGAAATACAAGTGGCCTTCTTTTGAAGTCTGCCAGTATAAATGTCTCTGAGGGAGGGTAATGTTGTGCCAATAACCCGCTCTGCTACCCTCACCACCCGCTGCAAGTCCTTATATTTAATAATCAATCCTGTATACCAGGAAGAAATTTTTGTTCGCTGTTGTAATGGT
Organism: Mobula hypostoma; assembly: GCF_963921235.1. Classification (NCBI taxonomy): domain Eukaryota; kingdom Metazoa; phylum Chordata; class Chondrichthyes; order Myliobatiformes; family Myliobatidae; genus Mobula; species Mobula hypostoma. Next base: position 4,170,843 of record NC_086102.1, on the reverse strand, counting down.
GCATCTGAAATCCATGGATAGTGTGTTTTCTGTTCCTTAAGGATCAATTCTTGTTCTTATCTCACTCTCAACACTTCCATTAGGTCAGATTTAATCAAAAACAGAAGGGGAATTGCCAGTGAATTACAGCTAGACAGACAACATACATCTGAATTTACCTATTATGCCAGATGACCCTGAGGCTCTAAACTGACTGGTCTGGTGTCTTGCTAGCATTACAGATGAAATGTAATCATATGTATATTGAGTAATTTAAACAGGTAGATGAACAGGAGTATGCAGAGAGATGTTGTGGGTGCACATTGATGGAACAAACAGAATTAATAGTTTAGCACAGACTAGGCGTGCCTGTTTCTCTGGTGTAGTGATATGTACGCGTGTGTGCGTGTGTGCGTGCGTGTGTATGTGTGTGTGTATTCCCCCACCCCCACCCCCTTGGAAGTTCCTATGTTGATTGTTTTACAACATTGGATCATATTAAATCATCACTGGTGCAGCCAATTGGTTTTAGAAGTCAGATAATCAGTTGAATGGAGATCTATTTTTGGAGACCCGTATGCAGTCAAAGTGTTTCAATTGATTGTAGTAAAAATACATCTGTATCTGGAAGATCCAACTGCTGGTGAGTCAGTATCCTGACAAAAACTACACCATGAAGACAAAAGAAAATTCTAAGCAACTCCACGAAAAGGTTATTGAAATGCACAAGTCAGGAGATGGATACAAAAAAAATTTTCAGTGGCACTGAATATCCCTTGGAGTACAGCTAAGTCAAACGTCAAGAAATGGAAAGAATATGGAACAGCTATAGATCTGCCCAGGAGCAGGCGGATCCCAAAAGCTAAGTGATCGTGTAAGAAGGGGACTAGTGAGGGAGGCCACCAAGAGACCTATGACAACTCTGGAGGAGTTACAAGCTTCACTGGCTGAGACGAGAGAGACTGCGTATACAACAACCGTTGCCCAGGTGCTTCACCAGTTGCAGCTTCATGGGAGAGTGGCAAAAAGAAAGTCATTATTGGAAAAACTTACATGAAATCTTAGCTAGAGTTTGCCAGAAACTGTGTGGGAGACTCTGAAGTCAGCTGGAAGAAGGTTCTATGGTCTGATGAAACCAAAACTGAGCTTTAGGCCATCAAACTAAACACTATGTTTGACTTAAACCAAACACTGCACATCATCAAAACCACACCATCCATACCGTGAAGCATGGTGGTGGCTGCATCATGCTGTGGGGATGCTTCACTGCAGCAGGCCCTGGAAGGCTGGTGAAGGCAGAGGGTAAAATGAATGCAACAAAATACAGGGAAACCCTGGAGGAAAACCTGATGCAGTCTGCAAGAGAACTGTGACCTAGGAGAAGATTTGTTTTCCAGCAAGACAATGGCCCCAAGCATAAAGCCAAAGCTACACAGGAATGGCTTAAAAACAACAAAGCTATTGTCCTGGAGTGGCCAAGTCAGAGTCCCGACCTCAATCCAACTGAGAACTTGTGGCTGGACTTGTAAAGGGCTGTTCACTCACGATCCCCATGCAATCTGACAAAGCTTGAGCAGTTTTGTGAAGAAGAATGGGGAAAAATTGCAGAGTCCAGAAGTGCAAAGCTGGTAGAGACCTATCCACACAGATTCAAGGCTGGAATTGCGCCAAAGGTGCATCTGCTAAATACTGACTTGAATAGGTAGATACTTGTGCAATCAATTACATTGTGTTTTATATCTAGAATTAATTTAGATCACTTTGTAGAGATTTGTTTGCACTTTGACATGAAAGAGTCTATTCCTTCAGCGGTTTGAACGGGGCATGACTGCGCAAGCGCGTGGAAGTCGGCCAGTGAGAACAGCGGGAAGAGTTTAAAAAGAGACAGTTTTACAGATCGGGCGCCAGAGTAGAGGGAGACAGAGTAGGAAGGCTTTGGCTGAATGGGGCTTTGGTCATAATGGATCGAGGCAAGGTAGGTTATCTGTTTAGAATACAGAAAGGAAGTATGTGTGTGAGACCGGTGTTCTGTGCTCGGTGTCAGATGTGGGAGGTCCTGGAGACTCCCGGCCTCCCGGACGGCCACATCTGCACCAGGTACGTCGAGCTGCAGCTCCTTAGGGGACCGGGTTAGGAAACTGGAGATGCAGCTCGATGACTTTCATCTAGTCAGGGAGAGCGAGGAGGTGATAGAAAGGAGTTACAGGCAGGTGGTCACACCGGGGCCTGGGGAGACAGACAAGTGGGTCACAGTCAGGAGAGGGAAAGGCAAGTAGCAGAGGCTAGAGAGTACCCCTGTGGCTGTACCCCTTAACAATAAGTATTCCTGCTTGAGTACTCTTAGGGGGAAATGGCCTACCTGGGGGAAGCAACAGTGGCCATGCCTTTGGCACAGAGTCCAGCCCCGTGGCTCAGAAGGATAGGGAAAGGAAGAAGATGGCAGCAGAGATAGGGGAATCTATATTTTGGGGGTCGGACAGGCAATTCTGTGGATGCAGGAAAGAAACACGGATGGTAGTTTGCCTCTCAGGTGCCAGGGTCCAGGATGTTTCTGATTGTGTCCACAATATCCTTGAGGTGGGAGGGAGAACAGCCAGAGGTCGTGGTACATATTGGTACCAACGACAGAGGCAGGAAAAGGGAGGAGGTCCTGAAAACAGACTACAGGGAGTTTGGAAGGAAGTTGAAAAGCAGGACCACAAAGATAGTAATCTCGGGATTACTGCCTGTGCCACGTGACAGTGAGTATAGGAATAGAATGAGGTGGAGGATAAATCATGGATGAGGGATTGGAGCAGGGGGCAGGGATTCAGATTTCTGGATCATTGGGACCTCTTTTGGGGCAGGTGTGACCTGTACAAAAGGGACGGGTTGCACTTGAATCCCAGGGGGACCAATATCCTGGCAGGGATGTTTGCAAAGGCTACTGGGGAGAGTTTAAACTAGAATTGCTGGGGGGTGGGAACTGAACTGAAGTAACCAAGGAAAGGGATATTATCTCACAAATAGAGAAAGCTTGGAGACTGTGTGAGGGAGGATAGGCAGTGATAGAGAAGGGACATGCTCAGACCGATGGTTTGAGATGTGTCTACTTTAATGCAAGGAGTATTAGGAACAAAGTGAACGATCATAGAGCGTGGATCAGTACTTGGAGCTATGATGTTGTAGCCATTACAGAGACATGGATGGCTCAGGAACAGGAATGGTTACTTCAAGTGCCGGGCTTTAGATGTTTCAGAAAGGATAGGGAGGGAGGCAAAAGAGGTGGGGGCATGGCAATGTTGATCAGAGATAGTGTCACGGCTGTAGAAAAGGAGGAAGTCATGGAAGGGTTGTCTATCAAGCTCTGCCTTAAATACAGCCAAAGGCCTGGCCTCCTCAGCTGCATGTGACAACAAATTCCACAAATTCACCATCCTCAGGTGAAAGAAATTTCTCCGCATCTCTGTTGTGAATGGACGCCCCTCTATCCTGCGGATGTGCCCTCCTGTCCTAGACTCTCTGACCATGGGAAACATCCTTTCCACATCTACTCTGTCTGGGCCTTTCAACATTTGAAACATTAGTGGCAGCATTCTGAATGAGGTGAATTTGCTTTGGAAGTCCAGTAGAAAGTGTATTGCAGTAATCCTGTCTATTCAATATAAAGGCGTGGATTAGATTTTCAGCATCATTTCGTGACAGAAACAGACATACCTTTGCAATATTTGATAATTGTAGAAATGATGCTGCGGTCACTTTCTTTATCTGCAATTTAAACTTCAAAGCGGAATCAATGAGAACACCTGGGTTTGCTACATCTGATCTTACAAGAGGAGCCAAGTTCCCAAGTTTATTAACAAGTTTTGAGATACCAAAGTTCATTGAGAAGCTTTGTTTTGCATACCATCATTTCATCAGGTAACTACATAGAAGTAGTTCGTACAAAGTAAAGCAAGAACAGTGCAGAATAAAGTGCTACAGTAACAGAGAAAGTGCAGTGCAGGCAGACAATAATGTGCAAGTTCATGACAAGACAGATAGTACGAAATCCACAGCACATTACAGGCCCTTCGGCCCACAATGTTGTGCCGTCCACATAACCTACTCTAGAACCTGCCTAGTGTCACGAACCCCGTGACGTGTTAAAGAACCAGCAGAGATGGAAAACACTTTGGAGTCCAGTATTGTTATTAACTAATGGTATTTATTAGTAACTATGCAATACAGTAATATAAATGTAGATAAATCAAACAGGTTAGCAATGATTATATATAAGTCAGTGTGGAATATATATATGAAAACCACGCTTCTTCAAGTCTAGGGGTAAATAGATAGTCTTACGATGATGAGTAAAGTTCAGTTCGTGGTATTGAGTTGAGAAGTGATGGAGAGAGAGAGAGAGAGAGAGAGAGAGAGAGAGAGAGATTTGAGTCTTCAGGTGAGTTGACGTCGTCGATCTTCCCGTTGTCCTCCAAAATCCTTTTTAAGTCACCGTGACCAAAACAAAGGCGACTGTTCTTCTGTGGTGGAATTCTCAACCCAGGCAAGGGTTGGCCACACAAAAAACTCCCCACCGGTCACTCCCTGTTCACACTGCGAGAGCCACTGATCGATTCGCCTGATCGATCCTCCAAAACCCACTTTCTCTGTGGGCACAACAAAGCTCATTCAGTGTCCAAAATCATGTGTCCCAGGTCTATCATCTGACCTTCTATTTATCTCCCCGTGCTGAGTACCAACTGTCTCTCAAATAACTCCTCCCTTCTCTTTCTGTTCATAGGGGTAATTCAAGACCCCATCACACCCCCTTCCTTCAAAAAAGATTTTGATGAAGGCGAAGTTTTTGTTTAACTGGAAATTTCAGAGTTTGAAACAATACATGTATAATCATCAAATGACAGAGCAAAAACATGTACAATTTCCAACTTAACATCTGGATGAACAATCAGCTATAATGTTGTCAGTACCTTTCACACGTTTGATTTTTAAGTCATATTCTTGCAATATCAGACTCCAATTTAACAACCTTCTATTCTTATCTTTCATTTTAGTTAGTTGTGATCCGTGTAAACCACAAGTGTTCTCTGGACAGGACAAACATAGACTTCAAAATGTTGTAAAGGCAGAATAAGTTCTAGTAACTCCTTTCAACAGTGGAATCGTTTTTCTGGTGCACATTGAATTTCTTTGAGAAATAAGTTACTGGGTGCTCAATGTCATCCACACCCTTCTGTAACAATACTGCCTGAGCAGCTTCGTCTCTACTGTCTGTTGCTATAGATAATGGTTTTGAAAAATCAGGTGCTTTGAGCACAGGATGATAACACAGGATGGTTTTCAGGCGTTCAAATCTCTCCTGGCAAAGGTCATTCCATCCAAATCTTTCACTCTTCCCTAGGAGTTTTGTTAGGGGAAGAGCGATATCTGCAAAGTTCTTACAAAACTTTCAGTAATACCCCACCCATTCCCAAAAACCTTCTTAACGCTTTCTTGCCCATCGGAACGGGAACCTCAGCAATAGCTTCAACCTTGGCTTGTACAGGAGCCAGTTGGCCCTGACCTACTACATAGCCCAGATATGTAACTGTGGCATGGCCAAACTCACTCTTAGCCAGGTTCACAGTAAGATTTGCCTTGGACAGCCTTTCAAACAGTGTTTCTACAGCTGCAATATGCTCTTCCCACGTGTCATTCCAGACCACTAAATCATCAATATAAGCCCCTGTGTTTTCTAAACCTCTAATCACAGAATTGATCATTCTTTGAAATGTCTCTGGAGTATTTTTCATCCCGAAGGGTAAAACATTATATTCGTACAGCCCAGATAGTGTCACAAATGCTGTTATCTCTTTAGCCCTCTCAGTCAAAAGAACACACCAGTATCCTTTCAACAAGTCAATCTTTATAAGATATTTAGGCTTCCCCACTCTATCAGTACAGTCATCCACTCTCTTTCCTCATTCCTTCTTGTTTCCAATTTCTTGTTCAGACATTTTAATTTCCTCTAAATTCATTCTGTAAGGATGCTCTCTGATGGGCTGGGCTGAATCTACAATGACGTCATCCCCTTCAGCTGTACACCATCTTAGAATGTCAGGAAATAAATCTTTATGCTTGCTAATTCATTCTTTCAATTGTTTTTATGGTGTAGGATCCAACTGATGGACCTTATCAGTAATATTTTTCAAAACAATGGAATTCTTACATCTTGTTGATAAAAGATTCAGTTTGGTAAAATGATTTTTCATCTCATTTTCAGCCTCCATGACGCCATTTGTTTTTATAACAGTACCTACAGGTACTACCTTATCAAACAAGTGTTTTATTTTAATTTGAACATTCTGCAAACTTTCCTTTGTAAGGTCACAAACCTTAGTAAATCTCTTCCCAAATTTTAAAACATAATTAAGCACACTGACACATGTTTCCAAACCACACCATAGTTCTCTGAGTCGGGTCAAAGTTCCTTTTGGCCTGTGACCGAACACAGGTTCCAACAGACTACCCTCCAATGATTTTTCAATCAAATTTCCAACAGTAAATAAGAGTGGGGGAGCCCCCTCATCCCAGTTTTTCCTGTTTTTCACACAATATTTTTTAATCATGGTCTTAAGAGTGGAGTTGAACCATTCCAAGGTTCCCTTGGACTCTGTGTGTTATGCAGATGACCCAATGTGCTTAGCTCCCAGTTCTCCAACTATCCGCTGGATTGTTCTCCAAGTAAAGTTACTACCCTGGTCAAATTGAATTTCTTTAGGTAGACCTATCAGTGTGAAAAACTTACTGAATGCTTTTACCACAGTCTTGGCCTGGATGTTTCCAAAAGGCACAGCTTCAGGGAAACTAGACGCAGCACACATAATTGTTAACAGATACTGATGACCAGCTGCAGTCTTTGGCAATGGGCCTACATAATCCGCTATGACCCTAGAAAAAAGTTCACCAAAAGCAGGTCTCGGTTTAAGTGGTGTTACTTGATTAAGTTTGATTACTTGATTAAACCTGATTAAGTTTCCCCTCAACCTGGCAGATATGGCAAGTCCTGCAAAAACTCACAACATCCCCTTTTAAATTAGGCCAGTAGAATTCCTTCATAATTCTGTTCACTGTCTTTCTCCCTCCAAAATGTCCACCTAAAGGTATACTGTAAGCCATGTTTAAAATTTCAGCCCTGTAAACTTTCGGAATTACTACCTGATGTTCAACAGCCCAATCCTCACTTGCAGGCACAGTGGCTGGTCTTCACTTCCTCATCAACACCCCACCTTTAAGGTAATATCCCACTGACTCTCTCTGAACCTCCTCTTTGTGAGAGCTGTCTCCTGTAAAGCCACTATTTCAGAATCTTTATTTTGTTCCTCTATAAATTCCTTCCTCCATAAACATCATCAAACTTTAAACCTCTGGTTTTGCTATCATGGGCCTCTGCAGACTTCCTAAACATGCTTCGAGTAACTTCGCATGTGGGATAAACATCAGTCTTTCTGTGTGGTTCATTAGCAACAGCTTTGCTCATTAGGTGAATTGCTAAATCACCCTTTCCTTGGAGAGATGTCAACCTCCCCACATTGTTTACTAAACTTAGCACGATTATCAGACTTAGAACTACCATGTGTACATCGTGGAAGAGGCCAAAACAATCCATTTATCTGATTTCTACGACCTTTCCTTCCACTTGTCTCCATAGCAACAACTACTGATCATCCCTCCTGGTCACAACAACCCTTCAAGTTTTGTCTCTTCACACCCCAAACTTGAACAACATCATCATGAATAACATCATAACCTTGCAGATGTTTACCTCCAAATGTCAAAGCAAAATTCAACAGAGGGGGACATACTTCCTCAGCAGGCCTATGTCCTGCAAGGAGGGTCAAAGGTCGCGCAACCAATCCAACCTTTACAAGTACTTTATTCAAAAGTCCAGGAACAACACTTTCCCCAATACCTTCAGTTACATTTATCTCAGCAATTTTTATCTCATTACTAACTTTTAGAACACTGTCTAATACAAGTGACTGAGAATTCTCAATTTCCACTGGTACTTTCAAGATAAGAAGATGGGAGCACGACGCAGCGTGCTGCGGACACTCCGGTGATGAATATCCGTTATTTGTCAAGCAGGATGCCGTGCACAATCCTGATTTGATGGAGACGGACGTGAGAAGCACAGAGGAACATCTGGTGAAACTTCTGAAATGCCTGTTTCGCTGCTGCTGCTACTGTGCGATCCAGAATCTCCGGAGGGGAAGGCCCTGAATCCTTGGCTTTGCCTGTTGCTTGGCAGCTGGGGTCGGGGTTGAAGCGCTCGGTAGAGGATGGTGCTCGGTGTCGGAGGGCTGGTTGGAGCTGTGGTCGGATGCTTCCAGGGTGCTGCATCAGCAAGTTTGCAGCGCTGGAGGTTCATGGCAGGGAGAGTTTTCTTCCTTCTACCGTCTGCATGAGATGATGGGCTATCGGGACTTTGAGACTTTTTTTTACCGTGCCCATGGGCTGTTCTTCATCAAATTACAGTATTGCTTTGCACTGTTGTAACTATATGTTATAATTATGTGTGTTTTGTCAGTTTTAGTCGGTCTGTCTTGTGTTTCTGTGATATCACACTGGAGGAACATTGTATCATTTCTTAATGCATGCATTACTAAATGACAATAAGCGAGGACTGAGAATGCTCATAATCTAATCTAAGCTACAAAGGTTAACCCCTTATTCACTGAACAAAAACCATCTGACCCAAAAAAACTGCATTCCTTTCCAACCAAGTCAGACACATCAGACCTTAACTGAGCTTCAACACAAGGTTCAGTACCCTGTAAATCCACAGGTACTTCAACAGCCTGAACACAGAGAATCGGGACAGCTGCCTCTCCTGGGCTGTCATCACTTGTCCCAGTCTGAAATTCAAGGTCACCCCGAACCTCCCAGCTATTCTCTGGCAAACTCTCATCTGGAGTAAACTCAACCTCGTGGGTTAAAACAACTTTGTCTGCTTTCTTAGCAGAACCCTGCAGGATGGCGGCATCCTCTTCATCTAGGTATACCCTGACATCATAGGGGACACAACTTTCAAATTCATCAAACAAATCAAGCTCTTCCAAGCTGTAAAAATCATCAGAGTCTGACACTAAACCTCTCAGCAGCCACATCTCCCTCTCAAACTGTCTCTGTTGTTCCGCCTCTTATCTCCAATTTACTGCCTCCCTAGCCTCTCTCTCGAGCTGTTTTAATTTCAATTCATGCTCCATTCTTAATTTTTCCAACTGAAGCTGCAGCTCAGCCTCAGTAAGTACTTTACCTTCAGCAAATATTTTCAACACATTCTCAGTAAATTGCTTCGTCGAAATATAACATTCAACTATTTTTCTTTGAATTTCTACCTAAGTCATATCCTTCTTTACCACCTTATGTTCCAACTCCTCAACAGTTGTCCGCAACTCATCCTAAGTGATGAGCTCTCTTCAAGACCACAGGGTTTGGCGATGCCAGAAATTTCCTAACATCCTTTTCTGCTGCATTTCCACACAACCAAATCAAAAGGGGATTTCCCCAATCAATTCAAACAGGCCCCACAACCAATTTGTTCATATCCCGGATGAGGCCCCAATTTTTTCACGTACCCTGTGACGTGTTAAAGAACCAGCAGAAATGGAAAACACTTTGGAGTCCAGTATCGCTATTAACTAATAATATTTATTAGTAACTACGCAATACAGTAATATAAATGCAGATATATCACACAGGTTAGCAGTGATTATATATAAGTAAGTATATCAGTAAGTGTGGAAATATATGAAAATCAAGCTTCTCCAAGTCTAGGGGTAAATAGATAGTCTTACGATGATGAGTAAAGTTCAGTTCAGTTTGTGGTATTGAGTTGAGTAGTGATGGAGAGAGAGAGAGAGAGAGAGAGAGAGATTTGAGTCTTCAGATGAGCTGATCCCGTCGATCTTCCCGTTGTCCTCCAAAATCCTTTAAACATCACCGACTGTGACCACAACAAAGGGGACTGTTCTTCTGTGGTGGAACTATTAACCCAGGTGAGGGTTGGCCACACAAACAACTCCCCACCGGTCACTCCCTGTTCACACTGCGAGAGCCACTGATCGATCAGCCTGATCGATCCTCCAAAACCCACTTTTTCTGTGGGCACAACAAAGCTCATTCAGTGTCCAAAATCATGTATCCCAGGTCTATCATCTGACCTTCTATTTATCTCTCCGTACTGAGTACCAACTGTCTCTCAAATAACTCCTCCCTTCTCTGTCTGTGTAAGAGTGTACAAACAGCCGATATCCTTGAGAAAGTATGAACAAACTGTGAGCAGTCTTCGTCTCTCTCTCTCTCTCTCTTAAAAACAAGATGTCGGTGTTAAATACCCCTCTCTCTCTCTTTTCATAGGGGTAATCGAGCACAGTTCATAGGGGTAATTCAGGACCCCGTCACACTAGAATTTCCCTAGTGCATAGCCCTGTATTTTTCTAAGCCCTATGTACCTATCTAAGAGGCTCTTAAAAGACCCTATTGTATCCGTCTCTACCACCATCACCAGCAGTGCATTCCACGCAACCACCACTCTCTGTGTGAAAAACCTACCCCTGACATCTCCTCTGTACCTATTCCCAATCACCTTAAAACTATGCCCCCTTGTGTTAACCATTTCAGCCCTGGGAAAAAGCCTAAGTTCACTCAACATATTCTCATAAGGCATGCTCTCCAATCCAGGCAACATCCTTGTAAATCTCCCCTGTATCCACATCCTTCCTGTGATGATGTGAACAGAACTGAACACAGAACTCCAAATAGGGTCTAACTAAGGTCTTGTAGAGCTGTAACATTACCTCACAGCTCTTGAACTCAATCCCACGGTTGATGAATGCCAACACACCATACGCCTTCTTAACAGCAGTGCCTATGGACACGGAACCTGAGATCTCTCAGATCCCCCACACTGCCAAGAGTCTTACCATTAATATTATATTCTGTCTTCAAATTGGACCTACCAAAATGAACCACTTCACACTTATCTGTGTTGAAGTCCATCTGCCACTTCTCAGCCCGGTTCTGCAGAGTACTGATGTCCCGCTGTAACCTCTGACAACCCTCCAGACTATACACAACACCCACAACTTTTGTGTCATCAGCAAACCTACTAACCCATCCCTCCATTTTCTCATCCAGGTCAATTATAAAAATCACAAAGAGGAGGGGGTTCCCAGAGCAGATCCCCACGGAATACCACTGGTCACTGACCTCCATGCGGAATACGAACCACCTACAACCACTCTTTACCTTCTGTAGGCAAGCCAATTCTCGGCCCAGAAGGCAAGGCTCCTTGGATCCCATGCCTCCTTACTTACTGAAAGAACTTTGCATGGGGAACTACCCACCCCTCCAGCTATCTTCATATTGTCTGCAAACTTTGCAACAAAACCATCAATTCCATCATCCAAATCATTGACATATAACAGACCCCTATGGAACACCATTAGTCACTGGCAGCCAACCAGAAGAGGTTCCCTTTAATCCCACTCTTTACCTCTTGACAATCAGCCACTGCTTTATCCATGCTAGAATCTTTCCTGTCATACCATGAGCTCGTAGCTTGTTAAGCAGCCTCATGTGTGGCACCTTGTCAATGGCCTTCTGAAAATCCAAGTACACAACCACACCAATTCTCCTTCATCTATCCTGCTTGTTATTTCTTCAAGGAATTCCAACAGATTTGTCAGGCAAGATTTCCCCTTGAGGAAACCATGTTGATTACGGCTATTTTATCATGTATCTCCAAGTGCCCTGAAACCTTATCATTAATAATCGACTCCAACATCTTTCCAACCACTGAGGTCAGACTAACTGACAAGTAATTTCCTTTCTTCTGCCTCTCTCCCTTCTTGAACAGTGGAGTGACATTTGCAATTTTGCTGTCTTCTGGATTTTGAAAGATCATTACTAATGACTTTACAATCTCTTCAGACACCTCTTTCAGAATCCTGGGGTGTATACAATCTTGTCCAGGTGATTTATCTACCTTCAAACCTTTCAGATTCCAAAGGACCTTCTCCCTAGTTATGGAAACTTCACACACATGATGCCCACTGACTCCTGGACCTTCTACCACACTGCCTGTGTCTTCCACAGTGAAGACTGATGCATTCCCTGGATCCTGGATCCTTCTCCTGAACCTCCTCTAGACCCTCTCCAACACCAGCACATGATCACCATATTCCAAGTGACTGTGAGGCGAAGCACAGCCCCAATGCCGTATTCAATTTGCTGATGACCCCGGTGTTAATGGACCAATCAAAGTTGGTGATGATTCAGCACGTAGGTCGGAGACTGAAATCTGTCTGAGTGTTGTCATAATAACAACCTCTTACTCCATGTCAACAAGACCAAGGAAATGATTCAGAAGGAGGAAACCAGAGGTCCGTAAGCCAGTCCTCGTCGGAGGATTAGAGTTGGAGAAATCTAACAACTTTAAATTTTGAGGTGTTATTATTTTTGAGGCCTTGTCCTGGACCCAGAACGTCAGTGCAATTACAAAGAAAGCACGGTAGCACCTGTAATTGTGTTTGGAACGGCAATATCTATTAATTGAATTGAATTGACTTTATTACTTACATTCTTCTGTTACGTACCCGAGGAGTAAAAATCTTTACCTTACATCTCTGTCTAAATGTGCAATGTGCAATTTATAGTCATTTATAATAAATTGTATGTGCAACAGGACAGTCAATATAACATCGAAATACAGTTGTGTCAGCATGAATTAATCAGTCTGATGGCCTGGTGGAATAAGCTGTCCCAGAGCCTGTTGGTCCTGGCTTTTATGCTGCGGTATTGTTTCCTGGTAGCAGCTGGAACAGTTTGTGGTTGGGGTGACTCGGGTCCCCAATGATCCTTCGGGCCCTTTTTATACACCTGTCTTTGTAAATGCCCTGAATAATGCCCTATCTGTAATAAAAGATCAGTCATAATGTAATCCCAAAGTCACTACACAATATTATTTCTTTTTGTATTAGCACAGTTTATTATCTTTTGCACACTGATTATTTGTTCATCTGTAAATGAAAACGATTTTAAAATTTGTTATGTGTTTTTCCTGCTTCAAATCAGGGTATTCACAAATGAATCCACAAAAAAGTGGAGGACACACGTGTTCAAGACTACCAGAAAACAGTTTGTTAGGACTAGCACAATGCAATACAGAAAGAAAAACTAACTAATTGCTACAGTAGTAGCAGTACAGGAATCAAATTAATAATTATCATTCACTAAATGAGCTGATCTGCAAGGTTAGTTCCAGATGACTAGAGTATAAAAGCAAGGCTTAATGCTGAGACTTTATAAAGCACTGGTGAGGCATCACTTGGACTATTGTGAGCAGTTTGGGCCCCTGACCTTAAAAAGGATGTACTGAAACTGGAGACGGTTCAAAGGGGATTCATGAAAATAATTCCGGGATCGGTTTATCATGTGAAGAGTGTTTGAAAGCTCTGGGCCTGTATTCACTGGTATGAATGAAGGGGAGACCTCATTGAAACCTATCAAACGGTGAAAGGCTTTGATAGAGTGGATGTGACTGTAACAAACTTGCAGGTTTCATTTACTGTGGACTGTCACTTTAAGAGCACCTAAGTGAGGCAGGATTATGATGTCAGTCACAGACTGAAACGGTTTGCTTCAGCTTTTATACGGAGAGAGAGAGAGAGACTTTTTCAGTCGCAGCAGAGAGAGAGAGAGATTAGACAAGCTGCTGGAATTTTGGCTGGTCACTGCAATGGTTTGAAACTCTTTTAAACCCAAAAGATTGGGTTAAATATCGACACACGGTGCACAACGAGTGTGGGACTGTCACTTCATATAATCCATAGGAGTGGGTTTTCGGGATATCCTGTGGAGACCACTTATGTGTTAACCCTTGCCTGGGTGTGTTGTGTGGTAGCCACTCGAAGACTATATTCCTGTGACAGGTCGCTTTCGGTGATAATTCGTATGTGGATTTGGAGCGATACGACGAGCAAGATCTTCGACGACGGTTCTGTTGTTTACCTGTGGAATTCGAGGTTAGCACCTTTTCTCTACGTTTCACCCTGGATTACAAATATCTCTCTCCCATCAGTTATTACATGGATGACCGAACTTCCCTCCTTCACCATCTCAAGACTCCAAGCCTTGTTCCCCCAAGCTCAACATAATTTGGGACCTATATTTACACATATACACACGTAAACTGGTTAACTTGGTTGAGTTACTATATTATAAGCAGCTACTACTGAAAATAGTGGTTTTAACATTAAAGCTTGACTCAGTGTGAAATCTCTTGCTGTTGGGGTTTGTTTCTAAAACATTACGGTTCATAACAGGGACAAAACTCTCTTTCCTTACACCATGACGGTGCCCCTGTTATACCCTTCAAAACCCCTTTCACTGGTACCTGTACCTGCACCCACACCTGCACAATGACCTCACCTTCCCACGAAAAACAGGATTTTCACCATTTTCCACAGGCAAGGCTCTAGACTTGTACTCCCTTAATTTTCTCAAACTGTTGCTGCGAATTGGTTCCCTTGTAAGACCATAAGATATAGGAGCAGAAGTGGGCTTTTCAATCATGGGCTGATCCAATTCCTCCAGTCATCCCCACTCCCCATACCCTTTCATTCCCTAGCTAATCAAGAATATATCTATCTCTGCCTTAAATACACCCAATGACTCGGCCTCCAGAGCTGCTGATGGCCACAAATTCCAGAGATTTACCACCCTCTGACTAAAGTAATTTCTCCGCATCTCTGTTCTAAATGGACGTCCTTCAATCCTGAAGTTGTGCCCTCCTGTCCTGGACTCCCCTACCATGGGAAATACATTTGTCATATCTAATCTGTTCAGCCCTTTTAATATTCAGAATGATTCATGAGATCCCCCCTCATTCTCCTGAATTCCAGGGAATACAGCCCAAGAACTGCCAGATGTTCCTCATATGGTAACCCTTTCATTCCTGGAATTATTCTCGTGAATCGTCTCTGAAGTCTCTCCAATGTCAGTATATCCTTTCTAAAATAAGGAGCCCAAAACTGCGCACAATACTCCACGTGGTCTCACGAGTGCCTTATAGAGTCTCAACATCACATCCCTGCTCTTATTTTCGATACCTCTAGAAATGAATGCCAACATTGCATTCGCCTTCTTCACAACCAATTCAACTTGGAGGTTAACCTTTAGGGTATCCTGCACAAGGACTCCCAAGTCCCTTTGCATCTCTGCATTCTGAATTCTCTCCCCATCTAAATAATAGTCTGTTCTTTTATTTCTTCCACCAAACTGCATGACTATACGCTTTCCAACATTGTACTTCATTTGCCACTTCTTTGCCCATTCCTCTAATCTATCTGAGTCTCTCTGCAGGCTCTCTGTTTCCTCAACACTACCCACTCCAACACCTATCTTTGTATCATAAGCAAATTTAGCCAAGTATGCATTAATCCCATAGTCCATTGTACTTTCTCAAAACAATCCCTTTCCAATCTACCACCATTTTGTCCTTCAGACTTCCATTTTATTTTAGCGTTTACCAAGGAGGAATCCCATTTAACTCCATCGTACACCATCCTGTTGTGTGTGGTCTTTCATTGATTCTATTGTGTTTCTCGCAATAACAGTGAATGCCCACAAGAAGATGACTCTCAGGGTTGTACATGGTGACATATGTACTTTGATGATAAATTTACTTTGAACTTTGACCATTTGTTCCTCTGCATAGATGCTGCCTGAACTGCTGAGTTCCTCCAGCATTTTGAATGTGTTACAGCAGGGATAGAAGATGTCCTTGAGCCTTAAACAGGGGATGATAAATTTCAAAGTCATGAGGATATGACTATTTTTGGTTGGGGTGAGTGTAATGCCTAGTCAAAGTTTTAATAATAGGGTCTTTCATATAATGGTTTTATGTAGAAGCAGTGTGCTGTACTGGTAGTGTTTGGGTTACCGTTAAAGGTACGGGATGCTTAGGAATGTTGTGTCATCCAGTCAGGAGGGTGGAACTGGGAGAAGGTTCTAGAGAATGCTGGGGGAGAGGTTTTTGTGATAGACACTTAGGCAGGTTGAGGTCTTTTATGGCGGGTGATGGAGAGAGAAGGAGTTCGAGAGAACTGGCCGTGGGATTTGATCCAGCGGGAATGTGTGATCCGATGGAGCCCAAGAGAGGAAATTCTACCAGGGCTCGCTAAGTATGAGTTGGTGTAGTGAATACCTCAGACACAACGGCTTTTGGAAGATTTAAGCTCCATTCTGTGCACATTTGACTTTAATTATACTGGGCCCTTTTTGTTCTTTAATAACTCTTGGTAGACATAACCATACACTTTCCAACATTGTATTTCACGTGTCACTTCTTTGCCCATTCAGCTAAACTCCTGAAGGCTCTGAGTGTCCTCAACAGTACCTGCTCCTCCAACTATCTTTGTATCATCAGGAGATTTAGCCACAAATCCATTACTTTCTTTCTAATTGTATGCGGTGTACGATGTTATTTCTTGCCAACAGGCAATTGGATGGGGCAGTAAATCGCACAGTTTTCACACAAACCGAGGTTGAGGTGGGCAAGGCATCCCACCTCACGGGTTTGGCAGGTCCCAAGTCATATCTATCCTAGACGTACAGGGTCAGAGAAATGTGGTTTTCTCAGTGCTGAGTCCGGTGGCTGTTAGCGAGGGGCGAACGAGCTGCATCTTTAGAAATGCTCGGTAAAAAGGGGTTTCGGGTGGATTATAGTGCTAAGGATGAGGAAGCTGGTTTACAAATAGGGGCAATGTGTAGTGAGGAGAGGATGCTGGTGGGACAACATTGCAATCAATGGCATAAGTTGCAACGAAAAAGATGGAGAAAATCGAAATGGATGAATACAGAACTAAAGGTGTTGTATTCGAATGCGCGCAGTATATGGAGTAAGGCAGATGAACTTGTACAGTTGCAGATTGGCAGATGAGACATGATCAGTATCACTGAATCATGGCTGGAAGATTATAGCTGGAAGCTTATTGTCCACGGATACACATTGTATCGAAAGGACAGGTAGGTAAGCAGAGGGGGCGGCGTTGCTCTGTTGGTACAAAATGAAGTCAAAGCATAAAGAAAGAGGTGACATGGGGTTGAAAGGTGTTGAATCATTGTGGATGAAGCTAAGGAACTGCAAGGGTAACAAGACCCTGATGGAAGTTGTATACAGACCCCCAAACAGTAGTCAGGATGTAACCTACAAATTACAAGGGGTGATAGAGAATGTATCCCAAATGGGCAATGTTACAATAATCATGGGGACTTTGATATGCAGGTAGATTGGGAAAATCAGGTTGGTGTTGGATTACAGGAGGGAGATTTTCTAGAGTGCCGAGGAGACGGGTTTTTAGAGCAGCTCATGGTTGAGCCCTCTAGGGGATCAGCTATTCTGGATTGGGTGTTGTGCAATGAACCAGAATTGATTAGAGAGTTTCAGGTAAAAGAACCTTTTGGGGAAAGTGTTTATAATGTGATCAAATTCACCCTGAAATTTGAGAAGGGGAAGCTAAAGTCAGATGTATCAGTATTACAGTGGAGTAAAGAGAATTACAGAGGCATGAGAAAGGAGTTGGTCAGAATTGATTGGAAAAGAACACTGGCAGGGATGATGGCAGGGCAGTAATGACAGGAATTTCTAGGAGCAATTCGGAAGGCACAGGATATGTACATCCCAAAGAGGAAGAAGTATTCTAGAGGAAAGATGAACCAATCGTGGCTAACAAGAGGAGTCAAAGCCAAAGAGAAGGCATTTAATTGACCAAAAATGAGTAGGAAGTTAGAGGATTGGAAAGCTTTCAAATACCAACAGAAGGCAGCTAAAAAAGTAATTAAGAAGATAAAGATGGAATAAGAAAATAAGCTAGACAGTGACATTAAAGAGGATACCAAAAGATTTTTCAGATACATAAAGTGTAAAAGAAAGGTGAGAGTGGATATCGGACCACTAGAAATGATGCTGAGAAATAGTAATGAGGTCAAAAAAATGGTGGATGAACTGAATAAGTATTTAGTATCAGTCTTTACTGTAGAAGACACTAGCAGTATGGTGGAAGATCCAGCTGTCAGGGGGCATGAAGTTACCATAACTAGAGAGAAGTTTCTTGGAAAACTGAAAGGTCTGAAGCTGGGTAAGTCACCTGAACCACACGGTGAACACCCCAGGGTTCTGAAAGAGGCGGCTGAAGGCATTAATAATTATCATTCAAAAATCACCAGATTTTGGAATGATTCTGGAAGACTAGAAAATTGCAAATGTCACTCCAATCTTCAAGATGGCAGAGTGGCAGAATAAAGAAAACTATAGGCCAATCATCTGAACTCAGTGGTTGGGAAGATATAGGAGTTGATTTTTAAGGATGAGGTCTCAGGGTACGTGGAGGCTCAAGGGAAAATCTTGCCTGACAAATCTGTTGGAATTCTTTTAAGAAATAACAAGCAGGTTGGATGATGTGTACTTGGAGTTTCAGAAGGCCTTTGACAAGGTGCCACACGTGAGGTTGCTTGACAAGCTACGAGCCCATGGTATGAAAGGGAAGATTCGAGCATGAATAAAGCAATAGCTGATTGGCAGGAGGGAAATAGCGGGAATAAAGTGTGCCCTTTCGGTCTGCCAGATGGTGACTAGTGCTGTTCCACAGGGGTCTGCATTGGGACCAATTCTTTTTACATTCTGTTTCAATGATATAAACGATGAAATAAGTGGCTTTGTTTGAAAGGTTTGCAGACGATACGAAGATACATAGAGGGGCAGGTATTTTTGAGGAAGTAGAGAGGCTGCAGAAAGACAGGCTAATTAGGAGATTGGGCAAAGAAGTGACAGATGGAATACAGTGTTGGGAAGTGTATGGTTTTGCACTTTGGTAGAAGAAATGAAAGGGTTGACTATTTTCTAAATAGAGAGAAAATACAACAAACTGAGGTGCAAAGGGACTTGGGAGTCCTCGTGCAGGATTGCCTGAAGGTTAATTTGCAGGTTGTCAGTGGTGAGGAAGAAAAATGCAATGTTAGCATTCATTTCAAGAGGACTAGAATATAAAAGTAAGGATGTACGTATTGTTGAGACTTTATAAAGTACAGGTGAGGCCTCACTTGTAGCAATGTGAGCAGTTTTGGGCCCCTTATCTTAGAACGGATGTGCTGAAACTGGAGAGGGTTCAAAGGAGATCCACAAAAAGAATTCCGGGATTGAAAGGCTTGTCATATGAAGAGCATTGATGTCTCTGGGCCTGTATTCACGAGAATTCAGAAGAATGAGGGGTCATCTGATAGGAACTGATCCAATGCTGAAAGGCCTGATCCAGTGGACGTGGAGAGGATGTTTCCATGGTGAGAGAGTCTAAGACACAGGCCACTGCCTCAGTGTAGAGGGGAGTCCTTTTAGAACGGAGATGAAAAGGAATTCTTCAGCCAGAGAGTGGTGAATCTGTGGAATTTGTTGCCACAGGCAGCTGTGGAGGCCAGGTCATTGTGTATATTTAAGGCAGAGCTTGATAGATTCTTGACTGGTCAGGGCATGAAGGGATATGGGGAGAAGGCAGATGATTGGGGCTGACAGGAAAATTGGATCAGCTGTGATGAAATAGCAGAGATTTGATGGGACAAATGGTGAAATCCTACTCTTCTCTCTTAGGGTCTTGTGCTCTTCTATTTAAAACAGAGGTTGACAGGCTGTTGAGTAGCAAGGGGGGTAATGTAATGGGGAGAAAGCAGGAGAGTGGGGTTGAGAGGGAAAATAAATCAGACATGATGGAATAGCGGAACAGACTCAATTGGCCAAACACTCTAGTTCTGCTCCTGTGTCTTATATAGTCCAAACAGCACTTCCTGCTTCTCACATCCCAGCAGGACATTCAGCCCATCAGTTCTGTGCCGTACCCAACAATAATCCCAGTTCTCTTCCTGATTTCCTCTCAACCACACACCCCTTTGCTCTCCTGATTCTCCAACACCAACCCGGCCCATCTTTGGGATTTGACGGAAACCCTTCGCCCCGTCCCAGAGTGTGCCAGCCTGCCCTGTGTCACAGAGGACAACATCGTCCTCCTGCCCTTGTTCTGTCCCATTTCTGATCGACGCATTTATTATCACTGACGTGAGTCGTGAAATTTGTTAACTTGCATCAGCAGTTCAATGCAATATATAATATAGAAGAGAAAAAAATCTATACATTACAGTATATATATGTAACCCTCGGTTCAGCTAACGCTTAATCTCGGGGGTGATAGCCCCCGGCCCTGCTAAACTTAAGAAATCTCGTTTGGGTGGATACTGTGCGATGCGTCCCCCGTTATAAATCAGTAGCACGAAACAACACACAGTACGCAATATGTGATTAAACGATTGAGCTTTGTAATTCTTAATTTGACTATATGGTGAGTAAAGAAACAAAAAAAAAGAAAAGGGCCCATTCTCCTGAAACAGTGTAATGGGCAACGTTGGAGCTCACGGTTTCGTCCACTTGTTCCCGTTGACCTCCTCCGAGCGTAGCCGACCCTCGGACCCTTGCTCCTCAGTCCACCTGGTCCGGTGGTCTAGCAACTGTCTCCATTCGCGTCCTCTCTCTTCATCTCTCCCCGAGAAAGGATCGCAAAATCCGGCTCCCAGACCCACGAGAAAGAACAACATCCCACTCATTGGATAGCCCCACATTCCAAAGTCCCGTTATCTCTAGTCATAACCCAAACATTGCTGCGACAGAGAAACCATTACCTTAGCAGTGAAACCTTACAGAGTGTTACATGTTTATTGAATAGATTAAAAATCACAGAAATAACGGAACACTGGGTCAAGTTAATCAATTTCTATTCACAGAGCTTTATTAAACTTAATGTTGCAGTTATACAGGACCCTGGTCAGACCCCACTTGGAGTACTGTGCTCAATTCTGGTTGCCTCACTACAGGAAGGATGTGGAAGCCATAGAAAGGATGCAGAGGAGATTTACAAGGATGTTGCCTGGATTGGGGAGCAAGCATACCCTATGAAAAGTGGTTGAGGGAACTCGTCTTTTCTCCTTGGGGTGACGGAGGGAGAGAGGTGACCTGATAGAGGTGTACAAGATGATAAGAGGCATTGATCGTGTTGATAGTCAGAGGCTTTTTCCCAGGGCTGAAATGGTTGCCACAAGAGGGCACAGGACACAAGAAGGGCCTGTATTCTGCTATGTTACTAAATTTTTATACTCATTTGCCAGTAACAGGCCTTTCAGACCAAATCAGAGATGAATTCTCTCAGGTACACAGCTTTCGCAATGGTGTTCATTTCAGAGCTCCCATGTACCAAGTGGCAGTGTGAAATATGAAATCCAATGACCTCACCATTCCTGTTGAACACAAGGCTACATTGGTCCTCAATGGAGGAGCTGGTTATATAGATGATGAGATTTTCAGCAGTATAACTATCTTTATTGAAGTACTGGATACAATCCCTCCCACCATCCACATCTCCACACTTCATGTTTTCACACTCTGAATGTCGAGAGGCAATGCCCTCTAATATGGCAAGTATACTCCGTTGTTCATTCGGTGGAATTAAGCAACAATCTACCAAATTATTCTTTGCTTTCAGGACAAAACATTTGCCTTGATCTGATAGTCTAACATTACCCATATTAAAGCCTCTCGGAAAACTCGCGTCTGCATGATTCAACACCATGAAAACGAGACCATGTGCGGTCTTAATAATCCTGAGAAAATTTGTTTGGTTGTTACTAACTGAATTAGAACCTTCAATCAGGTACAATAAACCAGAATTAAACACAGCATGCGTGGGGCTCTCATTTATGAATTTCTTGATGCGATCACTAGCTACGACAAAATTTTCAATCACAAAGCATGTCTCTGCTTCTTCTCCAGGAGAATATATTGTACCCAGTGCAGGACTGTTACGAAGAATTTCAGCATGGTAGTTATAATCCGCAACATCACCCCGACTGCAGTACAAATTCAGTATATAGTTGATCATTCCCTTCTCCGAATATGGATTCATCTGAGAAAATCAGAGATAGAGAGAGAGAGAGTTATAGTGAGTGAGTGAGGGGAAGTTAAAATTTGAGGGTGGGAGAGGGCGGTGAGGGCACTGGGGTGGCAGAGAAGGGGTCAGGAAGAGTCAAATCAATCTGCTTGACTGAAATTAAATTCAAGATTGTTTAATGCCATTTCCAGTAGACCAAGTGTAAAGAGGAACAAAGTAATTGTTACTGTGCTGTAGATTGCCTCTAGCGTATGGGTGGGGGGTAGAACCCTGGGGGAGGTGTTGGCAATGAGAGGTGGGGAGAGAAGAGGATTAATGTCGGATGGGGAGCTGAGGTGACGTAGAGAGGTTGATAGTCCGTGTGGACTCAGTGGGGTGAATGGCCTGTTTCCCTCAATGTCACTCACACTCCTCCCTCCTTTTCCAAGACACCCCACAACACATGTCAGCGCAGATCCCTTACTGGACACTATCGCTCCCGGAAGGATAATTTCAAGGACATGACAGGGCCTGAACCAGTGTTAGCAGTGGCACAGGAGCGGAGTGGTCAGTGTTCAATTCCTGCTGCCGTCGGTAAGGAGTTTGTGGGTCCTGTGGGTTTACTATGGGTGCCCCGCTCTCCTCTCCTCCCACATCCAACAACATACGGGTTAGTAGGTTAATCGGCCACGTCGGTGCAATTCGGCAGTGCAGGCTCGTTGTGCCTGTGATCATGCTGTATTTCTAAATACAAATAAAATTAATCTCACCACTTCCTGAGGCGGGACTTGGAACGAGCCAGACTGCATTCTTCTGTAAATTCAGCTTCTCACCCAGGGCCGAGCTCCCAACACACACGAGCAGTCTCTGCTGACGGGCTACATAATCACAGACATTTACAAACATGAGGCTCGGTTGGGCAAAAGCAATCCCAGAGTAAAGCCTCTCTCCAGGCCAATGTCCATCCCACAGCTCATCGAAGCTCCATTCATACATGGGGAAGGTCATTCCAAATCCCTCCTA
This sequence comes from Mobula hypostoma, assembly GCF_963921235.1. NCBI lineage: Eukaryota > Metazoa > Chordata > Chondrichthyes > Myliobatiformes > Myliobatidae > Mobula > Mobula hypostoma. The sequence continues at coordinate 4,147,855 of NC_086102.1, read as the reverse complement.
GGCCCTTTATGGCGCAGATCTGGATTCTATGAAAGATTAACCTCCCCACCCCATCCTCGTTCCCCACCACCAATCCCCACCTCCATTCTCTCTCCCGTCGCCAATTCTGCTAACCTCTACCCCAGTTTTGATTTGGGATTCCAGTATTTCTAGATTTACCAGTATTTCCAAGTTGATAAGTCGTACTGCAATGCCGCCAAGAATCCTTGAGCGGGATTCTTAGCTGCCAGTCTTCCGCCGGAAGACCCACCTTCCTCTCCTCGTGATCTTTCAATTTTACGTGCCTCTGACTTGCTCCTTCAGGCACCCTGGAGCCCAAGGGAGAGCTGGGTTGTGTGCTATGCCAAGGGTTCGGCAGAAAAGCACAAACTCTCCGAAATTCTCAGCAGGCGTCAGTGGAGAAGGAACCGCAACTCAGGTTGATGTCCCTTCGTTGCAGAAAATTCTGTCTGGCGGCATCATACACAGCCACTCTACACACACCTACAGTAAATGTGTCATAGGAACATTGAAAACCTGCAGCACAATACAGGCCCTTCGGCCCACAAAGCTGTGCCGAGCATGTCCTTACCTTAGAAATTACCTAGTGTTAACCATCTCCCTCTATTTTACTAAGCTCCAGGAGTCTCTCAAAAGACCCTATGGTATCCGCCTCCACCACCATTGCCGGCAGCCCATTCCACGCATTCACCACTCTCTGCGTAAAAAAAAACTTACCCCTGACATCTCCTCTGTACACACTTCTAAGCACTTTAAAACTGTGCCCTCTCATGCTCGCCATGTCCTTTAGGATCAATTTTTAAATATTCTTAATTGTACGCAAGTCTCTGAATAATCTTGCTCTTGTGTATGTTTTGAAGTGCCTATCCCCTTACATCCTTAATGGTAACCTTAGATCTGTGAATACTGGTTTACTTCGCGTTCCGAGTGCCGAGTATGTAAGAGTTGGTGATGCGTTCTTTTACTCTGATGCAACAAAAATCTGGAATATTCTACAGATGGAAATACACTAGGCTAGTACTGTGGAACATTTCAAAACATTTCTAAAAACCTACTTTGTAAATTTGGCCTACTTATAGGATTACTTAATGCCTGTTGATGTGAATTATATTTCTATAATTTGGTATACAGGTATTTAATTACATTTTAATCTATATAACGTGCGTCTTCTCTTACACTTTTTCATTGCGTCTCATATTTTTATGACGATATTGATTTATCTTTGCAATTCACATATGTAAAGCAATTAGAGCCTGTATATTAACGTATGAATGGTGCAAAATAATAATTGTATTTAATAATCTCCACACACTCTACACACACAATTGTTATACAGTATTTTATAACCACCACACAGACTCCACACACGATCATTATTTTAATAATCTCCACACAAACACAATTGTTATTTTTAATCATCTCCACACACAAAGGAGGTGGAGCTTAGGAGAATTAATGGCACCTCCTTTGCTTGCAACTTCGGAATCAACTCTATTTCCATCTTTAATGTCTCTATTTTTCCCTTTCAGGGTTCTTTTGAAGACTCTGACCTAGAGTTGCACAAGAAATTTTTAGTTTGCTGTGGTAATGATGCATCTAAAATCCATGGATAGTGTGTTTTCTGTTCCTTAAGGATCAATTTTTGTTATTATCTCACTCTCAACACTTCCATTAGGTCAGATTTAATCAAAAACAGAAGGGGAATTACCAGTGAATTACAGCTCGGCAGACAACATACATCTGAATTTACCTATTATGCCAGATGACCCTGAGGCTCTAAACTGTCTGGTCTGGTGTCTTGCTAGCATTACAGATGAAATGTAATCATATGTATATTGAGTAATTTAAACAGGTAGATGAACAGGAGTATGCAGAGAGATGTTGTGGGTGCACATTGATGGAACAAACAGAATTAATAGTTTAGCACAGACTAGATGTGCCTGTTTCTCTGGTGTAGTGATATGTGTGTGTGTGTATTCCCACACCATATTAAAGGTGTGTCATATTAAATCATTACTGTGTAGCCAATTGGTTTTAGAAGTCAGATAATCAGTTGAATGGAGATCTATTTTTGGAGACCCGTATGCAGTCAAAGTGTTTCAATTGATTGTAGTAAAAATACACCTGTATCTGGAAGATCCAACTGCTGGTGAGTCAGTATCCTGACAAAAACTACACCATGAAGACAAAAGAAAATTCTAAGCAACTCCACGAAAGGGTTATTGAAATGCACAAGTCAGGAGATGGATACAAAAACATTTTCAGTGGCATTGAATATCCCTTGGAGTACGGTTAAGTCAAACATCAAGAAATGGAAAGAATATGGAACAGCTATAAATCTGCCCAGGAGCAGGCGGATCCCAAAAGCTAAGTGATCGTGTAAGAAGGGGACTAGTGAGGGAGGCCACCAAGAGACCTATGACAACTCTGGAGGAGTTACAAGCTTCACTGGCTGAGACGGGAGAGACTGCGTATACAACAACCGTTGCCCAGGTGCTTCACCAGTTGCAGCTTTATGGGAGAGTGGCAAAAAGAAAGTCATTATTGAAAAAAACTTACATGAAATCTTAGCTAGAGTTTGCCAGAAACTGTGTGGGAGACTCTGAAGTCAGCTGGAAGAAGGTTCTATGGTCTGATGAAACCAAAATTGAGCTTTAGGCCATCAAACTAAACACTATGTTTGACTTAAACCAAACACTGCACATCATCAAAACCACACCATCCATACTGTGAAGCATGCTGTGGGGATGCTTCACTGCAGCAGGCCCTGGAAGGCTGGTGAAGGCAGAGGGTAAAATGAATGCAACAAAATACAGGGAAACCCTGGAGGAAAACCTGATGCAGTCTGCAAGAGAACTGCGACTTGGGAGAAGATTTGTTTTCCAGCAAGACAATGGCCCCAAGCATAAAGCCAAAGCTGCACAGGAATGGCTTAAAAACAACAAAGCTATTGTCCTGGAGTGGCCAAGTCAAAGTCCCGACCTCAATCCAACTGAGAACTTGTGGCTGGACTTGTAAAGGGCTGTTCACTCACGATCCCCATGCAATCTGACAGAGCTTGAGCAGTTTTGTGAAGAAGAATGGGGAAAAATTGCAGAGTCCAGAAGTGCAAAGCTGGTAGAGACCTATCCACACAGATTCAAGGCTGGAATTGCGCCAAAGGTGCATCTGCTAAATACTGACTTGAAGAGGTGAATACTTGTGCAATCAATTATGTTGTGTTTTATATTTGGAATTAATTTAGATCACTTTGTAGAGACTCGTTTGCACTTCGACATGAAAGAGTCTATTTCTTCAGCGGTTTGAAAGGGGCACGACTGCGCAAGCACATAGAAGTCGGCCAGTGAGAACAGCGGGAAGAGTTTAAAAAGAAGTCAGCTTTACAGAGTGGGCGCCAGAGGAGCAGGTGTCGGAGTAGAGGGAGACAGAGTGGGAAGGCTTTGGCTCAACAGGGCTTCGGTGATAACGGGTCGAGGCGAGGTAGGTTATCTGTTTAGATACAGACAGGAAGTGTGAGACCGGTGTTCTGTGCTCAGTGTCAGATGTGGGAGGTCCTGGAGTCTCCCAGCCTCCTGGATGGCCACATCTGCACCAGGTGCGTCGAGCTGCAGCTCCTTAGGGACGGGGTTAGGGAAATGGAGATGCAGCTCAATGACCTTCGTCTGGTCAGGGAGAGTGAGGAGGTGATAGATAGGAGCCATAGGCAGGTAGTCACACCGGGGCTGGGGAGATAGACAAGTGGGTAACAGTCAGGAGAGGGAAGGGCAGGAGTCAGAGGCTAGAGAGTACCCCTGTGGCTGTCCCCCTTGACAATAAGTATTCCTGTTTGAGTACTGTTGGGCGGGGGGACACCCTACCTGGGGGAAGCAACAGTGGCCGTGCCTCTGGCACAGAGTCTGACCCTGTGGCTCAGAAGGGTAGGGAAACGAAGAAGATGGCAGTAGTGATAGGGAACTCTATAGTTAGGGGGTCAGACAGGTGATTCTGTGGACGCAGGAAAGAAACACGGATGGTAGTTTGCCTCCCAGGTGCCAGGGTCTGGGATGTTTCAGATCACATCCAAGATATCCTGCAGTGGGAAAGAGAACAGCCAGAGGTCGTGGTACATATCGGTACCAATGGCATTGGCAGGAAAATGGAGGAGGTCCTGAAAACAGACTACAGGGAGTTAGGGGGGAAGTTGATAAGCAGGACCACAAAGGTAGTAATCTCGGGATTACTGCCTGTGCCACGTGACAGTGAGTATAGGAATAGAATGAGGTGGAGGATAAATCATGGATGAGGGATTGGAAGAGGGGGCAGGGGTTCAGATTTCTGGATCATTGGGACCTCTTTTGGGGCAGGTGTGACCTGTACAAAAAGGACGGGTTGCACTTGAATCCCAGGGGGACCAATATCCTGGCGGGGAGGTTTGCTGAGGCTACTGGGGAGAGTTTAAACTAGAATTGCTGGGGGGTGGGAACTGAACTGAAGTGATGGAGGAAAGGGAGGCTGGCTCACAATTAGAGAAAGTTTGGAGACAGTGCGAAAGGGAGGATAGACAGGTGATAGCGAAGGGATGCGCTCAGTCAGATGGTTTGGGATGTGTCTATTTTAATGCGAGGAGTATCATGAACAAAGCGGATGAGCTTAGAGCGTGGATCAGTACTTGGAGCTGTGATGTTGTGGCCATTACAGAGACTTGGATGGCTCAGGGGCAGGAATGGTTACTTCAAGTGCCAGGCTTTAGATGTTTCAGAAAGGACAGGGGGGGAGGCAAATGAGGTGGGGGTGTGGCACTGCTGATCAGAGATAGTGTCACGGCTTGCAGAAAAGGAGGAAGTCATGGAGGGATTATCTATGGAGTCTCTGTGGGTGGAGGTTAGGAATAGGAGGGGATCAATGACTACTGGGTGTTTTTTATAGACGACCCAATAGTAACAGGGAGATCGGGGAGCAGATAGAGAGATAGATTCTGAAAAGACATAATAATAATAATAACAACAGGGTTGTTGTGGTGGGAGACTTCAATTTCCCAAATATTGATTGGCATCTCCCCAGAGCAAGGGGTTTAGATTGGGTGGAGTTTGTTAGGTGTGTTCAAGAAGGTTTCCTGACATAATATGTTGATAAGCCTACAAGAGGAGAGGCTGTACTTGATCTGGTATTGGGAAATGAACCTGGTCAGGTGTCAGGTCTCTGAGTGGGAGAGCATGTTGGAGACAGTGATCACAATTCTATTTCCTTTACCGTAGCATTGGAGAGGGATAGGAACAGACAAGTTAGGAAAGTGTTTCATTGGAGTAAGGGGAAATATGAAGCCATCAGGCAGGAACTTGGAAGCATAAATTGAAAACAGATGTTCTCAGGGAAACTTACGGAAGAAATGTGGCAAATGTTCAGGGGATATTTGAGTGGGGTTCTGCGTAGAAACGTTCCAATGAGACAGGGAATAGATGGTAGAGTACAGGAACCATGATGTACAAAGGCTGTTGTAAATTTAGTCAAGAAGAAAAGAAGAACTTACAAATGGTTCAAAAAACTAGGTGATGATAGAGATTAAGAAGATTGTAAGGCTAGCAAGAAGGTGAAAGCGAGGTAAAATAAAAAGGTTTTGAGCCGGTGTTTAATAAAGGTTCATTATCCGAGGGGTCCATAGACCCCAGTTTGGAACCTCTGCCTTATAGTTTTAGCTATTCAATTCCACAGTTTAGGAGCACAGTCCAGAAAACCTGAGCTGCCAATTATTTTTTGAGGGACCGGTGGAAGAAGACCTGAGAACTCAAGCAGGATTATAAAGCAGAAACGGTTCTGTGATGTACTCCCATCCCTGACCATTGAGAACTTTAAAAACCAGTAAGAGAACTTTAAAATCAATTCTGAAAGGTACAGGAATACAACGCAGTGTAGTTAGGACAAGGGTGATATGTTTCCTCACTCTGGTTTTGGTTAAAATTCCAGCATAAGACCATAAAATATAGGAGCAGAATTAGGCCATTTGGCCCATCGAGTCTGCTCCACCATTCAATCATGGCTGATCCATTGTTCCTCTCCTCAGCCCCACCCCCCAGCCTTCTCCCTGTAACCTTTGATGCCATGTCCAATCAAGAACCATCAATCTCTGCCTTAAATACAGCCAACGGACTGGCCTCCACAGCTGCATATCACAAAAATTCCACAAATTCACCATCCTCTGGTGAAAGAAATTTCTCCACATCTCTGTTTTGAATGGGCGCCCCTCTATCCTGAGGCTGTGCCCTCTTGTCCTAGACGCTCTGACCATGGGAAACATCCTTTCCACGTCTACTCTGTCTGGGTCTTTCAACATTTGAAACGTTAGCGGCAGCATTCTGAATGAGGTGAATTTGCTTTGGAAGCCCAGTGGAAAGAGTATTGCACCGGGATTTATCTCCTGGATCAAACTGATCTATCAAACCCCGATGGCTGCGGTTATAACTAACAATCAAAAATCTCCTTTTTAAATCAAAAGATAAACTAGCACATTTTTTTTCTAATATAAATCCTACTTGTGATAGATGTAACACTGAGGTGGCCACTTTAATGCATATGTTTTGGTTCTGCATAAAGTTAAATAACTTTTGGAGAGATGTTTTTAGAACGTTATCAAAAGTCATAGCTCTGGACCTACAACGTAATTCACTTACAACAATCTTTAGGGTTATTTCAACGGAAGCAGGAAACGTTCCTGCTTCCGCTCAATGCATGATAGCTTTCTCAACTTTATTGGCCAGGAGAGCTATTGTATTGTACTGGAAGGATCTCAATCCACCTATTGTATTTTTTTGGATCTCCTCCATTATGTCTTGTTTAAGTCTGGAGAGAATTAGAAGTTGGACGTTTGATACATCTTATAAATTTGAGCAAACTTGGCGACCTTTTATTCGATATTTTCATATGATCTAATTTTTGTTACTTTAAAAGTTAATTATTCTTTTTTCTCTGCCAACTTTTAGATATGACCAGAAGGATCTTCCCTTTCTTTTTAACTGTATCCTCAAAATGGACTGCCCAGTTCCCCTCTTCTTTTCGTTTTAGGTTAGCTTAGTGGGGTTTTTTTCCCCCAATAATAGAAAATTTTGAATCTTTTTTTTAAAAACTGTTCAAAGGAGAGGTGGTTCTCTTTTCTCTTTAGATTAGCTTAATACGATACATGATTTTGACAGTGTCCACTCCTTTCTCTGTTTGTATTGTTATTGAATGATGTATTTGAGGTAACCTGTCCTCTGGTTTGTATTGACCCCTATTCTTTTAAATCAATTTAAAAAAAGATTGAATGTGAAAGTGTATTGCAGTAATCCTGTCTATTCAATATAAAGGCGTGGATTAGATTTTCAGCATCATTTCGTGACAGAAACAGACGTACCTTTGCAATATTTGATAATTGTAGAAATGATGCTGCGGTCACTTTCTTTATCTGCAATTTAAACTTCAAAGCGGAATCAATGAGAACACCTGGGCTTGCTACATCTGATCTTACAAGAGGAGCCAAGTTCCCAAGTTTATTAACAAGTTTTGAGATACCAAAGTTCATTGAGAAGCTTTGTTTTGCATACCATCATTTCATCAGGTAACTATATAGAAGTAGTTCGTACAAAGTAAAGGAAGAACAGTGCAGAATAAAGTGCTACAGTAACAGAGAAAGTGCAGTGCAGGCAGACAATAATGTGCAAGTTCATGACAAGACAGATAGTACGAAATCCACAGCACATTACAGGCCCTTCGGCCCACAACGTTGTGCCAACCACGTAACCTACTCTAGAACCTGCCTAGAATTTCCCGAGTGCAGAGCCCTCTATTTTTCTAAGCCCCATGTACCTATCCAAGAGTCTCTTAAAAGACCCTATTGTAACCGCCTCTACCAGCACCGCCAGTAGTGCATTCCACACAACCACCACTCTCTGTGTGAAAAACCCACCCCTGACATCCCCTCTGTACCTATTCCCGAGCACCTTAAAACTATGCCCCCTTGTGTTAGCCATTTCAGCCCTGGGAAAAAGCCTCTGGCTATCCACATGATCAATGCCTCTCATCATCTTATACATCTCTATCAGGTCACCTCTCATCCACTGTCGCTTCAAGGAGAAAAGGCTAAGTTCACTCAATATATTCTCATAAGGCATGCTCTCCAATCCAGGCAACATCCTTGTAAATCTCCCCTGTATCCACATCCTTCCTGTGATGATGTGACCAGAACTGAACACAGAACTCCAAATGGGGTCTAACTAAGGTCTTGTGTAGCTGTAACATTACCTCACGGCTCTTGAACTCAATTCCACGGTTGATGAATGTCAACACACCATACGCCTTCTTAACAGCAGTGCCTATGGACACGGAACCCGAGATCTCTCAGATCCCCCACACTGCCAAGAGTCTTACCATTAATATTATATTCTGTCTTCAAGTTGGACCTACCAAAATGAACCACTTCACATTTATCTGTGTTGAAGTCCATCTGCCACTTCTCAGCCCGGTTCTGCAGAGTACTGATGTCCCGCTGTAACCTCTGACAACCCTCCAGACTATACACAACACCCACAACTTTTGTGTCATCAGCAAACCTACTAACCCATCCCTCCATTTTCTCATCCAGGTCAATTATAAAAATCACAAAGAGGAGGGGGTTCCCAGAGCAGATCCCCACGGAATACCACTGGTCACTGACCTCCATGCAGAATACGAACCACCTACAACCACTCTTTACCTTCTGTAGGCAAGCCAATTCTCGGCCCAGAAGGCAAGGCTCCTTGGATCCCATGCCTCCTTACTTACTGAAAGAACTTTGCATGGGGAACTACCCACCCCTCCAGCTATCTTCATATTGTCTGCAAACTTTGCAACAAAACCATCAATTCCATCATCCAAATCATTGACATATAACAGACCCCTATGGAACACCATTAGTCACTGACAGCCAACCAGAAGAGGTTCCCTTTAATCCCACTCTTTACCTCTTGACAATCAGCCACTGCGTTATCCATGCTAGAATCTTTCCTGTCATACCGTGAGCTCGTACCTTGTTAAGCAGCCTCATGTGTGGCACCTTGTCAATGGCCTTCTGAAAATCCAAGTACACAACCACACCAATTCTCCTTCATCTATCCTGCTTGTTATTTCTTCAAGGAATTCCAACAGATTTGTCAGGCAAGATTTCCCCTTGAGGAAACCATGCTGATTACGGCCTATTTTATCATGTATCTCCAAGTGCCCTGAAATCTTATCATTAATAATCGACTCCAACATCTTTCCAACCACTGAGGTCAGACTAACTGACAAATAATTTCCTTTCTTCTGCCTCTCTCCCTTCTTGAACAGTGGAGTGACATTTGCAATTTTGCTGTCTTCTGGATTTTGAAAGATCATTACTAATGACTTTACAATCTCTTCAGACACCTCTTTCAGAATCCTGGGGTGTATACAATCTTGTCCAGGTGATTTATCTACCTTCAAACCTTTCAGATTCCAAAGGACCTTCTCCCTAGTTATGGAAACTTCACACACATGATGCCCACTGACTCCTGGACCTTCTACCTGCCTGTGTCTTCCACAGTGAAGACTGATGCATTCCCTGGATCCTGGATCCTTCTCCTGAACCTCCTCTAGACCCTCTCCAACACCAGCACATGATCACCATATTCCAAGTGACTGTGAGGCGAAGCACAGCCCCAGTGCCGTATTCAATTTGCTGATGACCCCGGTGTTAATGGACCAATCAAAGTTTGGTGATGATTCAGCACGTAGGTCGGAGACTGAAATCTGTCTGAGTGTTGTCATAATAACAACCTCTTACTCCATGTCAACATGACCAAGGAAATGATTCAGAAGGAGGAAACCAGAGGTCCGTAAGCCAGTCCTCGTCGGAGGATTAGAGTTGGAGAAATTTAACAACTTTAAATTTCGAGGTGTTATTATTTTTGAGGCCTTGTCCTGGACCCAGAACGTCAGTGTAATTACAAAGAAAGTACAGTAGCGCCTCTACTTCCTTAGGAGTTTGCAAAGATTTGGCACGACATCTAAAATTTTTGATGAATTTCTATAGACATAGTGGATATGGCCCTGTCCAACATGGGTAAAGCACGTCTGCACTGAGCACTGTCACAGCATCCATTATCAGGGACCCCACCACCCAGGCCATGCTCTATTCTCACTGCTGCCATCAGGAAGAAGCTACAGGAGCCTCAGGACTCTCACCACCAGGTTCAGGAACAGTTGTTACCCCTCAACCCCCCAACCATTGGGCAACTTCACTTGCTCCACCACTGAACTCCTCCCACAACCTGTCAAGACTCTTCATATCATGCTCTCCGTGTTTATTGTTTATTTATGTATTTATGATTTTTCTTTTTCTCTCAGCTCAAGCTGGTAAAATCTGACATACGGGTATAGCCAAGCAGACTCATTTCTCAATTGCAAGGAACTTTTCGACTATGCTGGTGGAGTTTAGTATTGTGGCTTTCTGGAGGCTTACATAAATATTGCTGTGTAGACCTAATTGTTTAATGGTATTGTGTTGTGACTTTGGGATGATACCAGTTGTAGGTGTTACTATTGGGACAATGTATTCCCTGTTCATGTTCCATAGTCTTTCAGTTTCCTCTTTTAATTCCGCATGTTCCTGGTGTTTTTCACTGATTGATTTCTGGATGTTATCATGTTCGGAATGGTGATATCTATTAATTGAATTGAATTGACTTTATTATTTACATCCTTCTGTTACGTACCTCAAGGAGATCTTGTGACTTTCTCGTGAGAATGATGTAATGGTCTTTTGGAGGTCACCTGATGTAATTTTCCCACCGATGTGAGGTCACGTGATGACATGTTCACCCCGGGTATATAAGGGAAGACCCCTGGTGATACAGTTAGTTTTCCAGCTAGAACGTTAGTCAGTGTCTCCGTTCCGTTGCGTATTTGTTTTATGACGCAGTTTCATTTTTAAAACGGAGTGTTACATTCTATTGTAAGGTACAATAGTGCTGGATTGGCAGTTTACCCATTTCTGCCAGATTTGTTAATGTACCTTTTCAGTAGTATTGGAAAGTGAAGACTTTATTGAAGTACCGGATATGAAGGATTAAGAGAAGTCGTTAATGTTCAGCAGTTTAATAAATGATCGACCTTATTGAGTCTTCGTTGAAGAAGTAGTGACCTGCATCGAAGATAACTCCTGCTAAAGGAGCAAGGTAGTTCATGCAGGATTTGCTCACCAGAAGAAAGGTGAGTTGTTTTAAGCTGTTTATTTCCTTCATCATGAATCCTTTTGGACAGAACCAGCAGGTAAGTCACATCTATGAAGAAATCCTTCTCCAGAGAAGTCTCTCCCAATTGAATGTATAAATCTGTTGGAACTTTCGAATTTACCATTTCAAGAACTGTGTTTGACTTTACCGCCTTGAGAACTGTTTTCGCATTTATCACTTTAAGAACCAGTACCGAGTGGCGACTTGTTGAATGGCCGCATTAAGGTTTTCATTTGTTTTTCTTATTGTTTATCTGTGTTTAATAAATGTTTGGTTGTTTTTATATAACCTGACTCAATTGATATTCATTGTTGCCGGTAACTTAACACTTCACACACATGAGGAGTAAAATCCTTTACCTTACGTCTCTGTCTAAATGTGCAATGTGCAATTTATAGTCATTTATAATAAATTGTATGTACAATAGGACAGTCAATATAACATAGAAATAAAGTTGTGTCAGCATAAATTAATCAGTCTGATGGCCTGGTGGAAGAAGCTGTCCCGGAGCCTGTTGGTCCTGGCTTTTATGATGCAGTACCGTTTCCCAGATGGTAGCAGCTGGAACAGTTTGTGGTTGGGGTGTCTCGGGTCCCCAATGATCCTTCGGGCCCTTTTTACACACCTGTCTTTGTAAATGTCCTGAATAATGCCCTATCTGTAATGAAAGATCAGTCATAATATAATCCCAAAGTCACTGCACAGTATTATTTCTTTTTATATTAGCACAGTTCATTATCTTCTGCACACTGGTTATTTGTTCATCTGTAAATGAAAATGATTTTAAAATTTATTATGTGTTCTTTCCTGCTTCAGGTCAGGGTATTCACAAATGTATCCAAAAAAAAAGTGGAGGACACACATGTTCAAGACTACCAGGAAACACTTTGTTAGAACTAGCACAATGCAATACAGAAAGAAAAACTATCTAATCGCTATAGTAGTAGCAGTATAGAAATCAAATTAATATGAAAATAATTCCGGGATCGGCTTGTCATGTGAAGAGTGTTTGAAAGCTCTGGGCCTGTATTCACTGGTATGAATGAAGGGGAGACCTCATTGAAACCTATCGAACGGTGAAAGGCTTTGATAGAGAGGATGTATCCTATGGTGGCAGCCTAAGATCAGAGGACACAGCCTCAGAATAGAGAGGCGTCCGTTTAGAACAGATGAGGAGCAATTTCTTTAGCTGGAGAGTGGTGAATCTACGGAATTCATTGCCACAGGCAGCTGTGAAGGCCACGTCTTTATGTATATTTAAGGCAGAAGTTGACAGATTCTTGATTGGTCAGGGCATGAAGGGATATAGGGAGAAGGCAAGAGATTGGAGCTGAGCGGGAGAATGGATCAGCCGCGGTGAATTGGCAGAGAAGAATCAATTGGCCAAATGGCTTAATTCTGCCCCTATATCTTATGGTCTTATGCTGACAGACTGTCCCTCTCCCCCTCCCCCTCCCCCTCCCCCTCCCTCCCTCAATTTTCTCAAACCGTTGCTGTGAATTGGTTCCTTTGTAAGACCATAAGATATAGGAGCAGAAGTGAGCCATTCGGCCCATTGAGTCTGCTCTGCCATTCAATCACAGGCTGATCCAATTTTTCCAGACATCCCCACTCCCCTGCTGATCAGGAACATATCTATCTCTGTCTTAATGCACCCAATGACTTGGCCTCCACAGCCGCTCATGGCAACAAATTCCAGAGATTTACCACCCTCTGACTAAAGTAATTTCTCCGCATCTCAGTTCAAAATGGACGTCCTTCAATCCTGAATGTGCCCTCTTGTCCTGGACTCCCCTACCATGGGAAATAACTTTGCCATATCTAATCTGTTCAGGCCTTTTAACATTCCAAATGTTTCTATGAGATCCGCCCCCCCCCCCTCATTCTCCTGAACTCCAGGGAATACAGCCCAAGAGCTGCCAGACGTTCCTCATATGGTAACCTTTTCATTCCAAGAATCATTCTCGTGAATTTTCTCTGAACTTTCTCCAATGTCAGTATATCCTTTCTAAAATAAGGAGCCCAAAACTGCACACAGTGCTCTGTATAGTCTCACGAGTGCCTTATAGATCCTCAACATCACATCCCTGCTCTTATCTTCTATACCTCCAGAAATGAATGCCAACATTGCATTCGCCTTCTTCACAACCGATTCAACTTGGAGGTTAACCTTTAGGGTATCCTGCACAAGGACTTCCAAGTCCCTTTGTATCTCTGCATTTTGAATTCTCTCCCCATCTAAATAATAGTCTGCCTGTTTATTTCTTTCATCAAAGTGCATGACCATACACTTTCCAACATAGTATTTCATTTGCCACTTCTTTGCCCATTCCTCTAAACTATCTAAGCCTCTCTGCAGGCTCTCTGTTTCCTCAACACTACCCACTCCAACATCTATCTTTGTATCATCGGCAAATTTAGCCACAAATCCATTAATCCATTGTCCATTGTACTTTCTCAAAACAATTCCTTTCCAAGCTACCACCATTTTGTCCTTCAAACTTCCATTTTATGTTTAGATTATGAGAACACTCAGTCCTCTTTTATTGTCATTTAGAAATGGATACATGCATTAAGAAATGATACAATGTTTCTCCAGAGTGATATCACAGAAAAACAGGACAAACCAAAGACTAACACTGACAGAACCACATAATTATAACATATAGTTACAGCAGTGCAAAGCAATACCATAATTTGATGAAGAACAAACCATGGGCACGGTAAAAATAGTCTCAAAGTCCCCGAGTCGATCGACTCCCGAGTCCCCAATAGCAGGCGGCAAAAGGGAGAAACTCCCTGCCATAAACCTCCGGGCACCGTCAACTTGCCAATGCCTTGGAAGCAGCCGACCACAGCCAACACTGAGTCCATCCATCCGAAAACTTCGAGCATCCAACCAGCCTCTCCGATACAGCCTCCCGAGCGCCATCCTCTGCCGAGCGCCTTTGTCCTCGCCCCGGCCGCTGAAACACGCAAAGCCGAGGATTTCGGGGCCTTCTGCTCCGGAGATTCCGGTTACCACACAGTAGCAGCGGCAGCGAAGCGGGCATTTCAGAAGTTTTCCAGATGTTCCTCCGTACTGTCACGTCCGTCTCCATCAAATCAGAATTGTGCACAGTCCCCTACTTGACAGATTTCAGATATCATTCACTGGAAAGACCGCGCGCACTGCCGTCGCGCCGCCATCTTCTCCTCCTACTGAGCATTTACCAATGAGGAATCACATTTAACTTTTCCCTTCCACCATCCTGTTGTGTGTGGTCTTTCATTGATTCTATTGTGTTTCTCGCATTAACAGTGAATGCCCACAAGATGACTCTCAGGGTTGTATATGGTGACATATGTACTTTGATAATAAATTGAACTTTGACAATTTGTTCCTCTCCATAGATGCTGCCTGACCTGCTGAGTTCCTCCAGCATTTTGTGTGTGTTACAGCAGGATAGAAGCTGTCCTGGAGCCTGTCGGCCCATCCTTTCAGACTTTTATATCTTCTGCCTGATGGGAGAAGGAAGAAGAGAGAATGTCCGGTGTGGGTGAAGTCTTTGATCATTCTGGCTGCTTCACTGAAGCAGTGAGAAGTGTGGACAGACTCCACGGAGAGGAGGCTGGTTCCTGTGATGTGCTGAGCTGTGTCCACAGCCCTCAGCAGGTCAGCACGTGAGGAGAGAGAAATTGTTCTTGTTTTCTGACACCAGCTGTGCAGCACCCTTTTCCTCTGCTTGTAAAGTTTAATGGTGGTTGGCAGACCAACATAAGGTACATTACCACCACCTACTGAGCTGGAGTGTGAAGCAAAGAGACAAGCAGTATCATCATCATGTGCCATCTTGTATGATGTGGGCAGTCATGGTTTTCCGTCACCATGATTGTTCTCGGTAAATTTTTCTACAGAACTGGTTTGCCATTGTCTTCTTCTGGGCAGTGTCTTTCCAGGATGGGTGACCCCAGCCATTGTCAATACTCTTCAGAGATTGTCTGACTGGTGTCAGTGGACACATAACCAGGGCTTGTGATCTGCACCGGCTGCTCATACAACCATCTACCACCTGCTGCCATGGCTTCATGTGACCCTGATCGGGGGGCTAAACAGGTGCTACACCTTGCCCAAGGGTGGTCTGCAGGCTAGCGGAGGGAAGGAGTGCCTTACACCTCCTTTGGTAGAGACGTATCTGCACCCCGTCTCTCTGACTGTATCATGGTGTGTATACCCAGTGGGCTGAAGGGCCTGTTTCTGTGCTGTAGTGTTCTAAGTCCCAACCTCCCCGAAAAAAAAAACCAAGTCAAATGTTTTTCAGAATGTCAAATTCACACTTGTCTATATTACAATGACAGCAATAGCCAAACAAAACATTCACGTTAAACTATAAACGTCCCAAAGGTCTCAATTTAGCAATCAGATGTTTCCTTTGCCTATGGGGATTGGCAACTAAATATTCCTGGATTTCGTTGCTTCAGGTGTGATAGAATCAGAGGGGCAAGAGGGGGAGGTGTTGCATTGCTTGTCAGAGAAAATATTACAGCGGTTCTTTGGCAGGATAGACTAGGGGGCTCATCTAGGGAGGCTATTTGGGTGGAATTGAGGAATGGGAAAGGTGTAGTAATGCTTATAGGGGTGTATTATTGACCACCTAATGGGGACCGAGAAGTGGAGGAGCAAATCTGTAAGGAGGTAGCAAATACTTGTAATAAGCACAAGGTTGTGATTGTGGGAGATTTTAATTTTCCACACATAGACTGGGAAACCCATTCTGTAAAAGGTCTGGATGGTTTGGAGTTTGTAAAATGTGTGCAAGATAGTTTTTTGCAGCAATACATAGAGGTACCAACTAGAGAAGGGGCAGTGTTGGATCTCCTGTTAGGGAATGAGATAGGTCAGGTGACAAAGGTATGTGTTGGGGAGCACTTCGGGTCCAGTGATCACAATGCCATTAGTTTCAATATAATTATGGAGAAGGATAGGACTGGACCCAGGGTTGAGATTTTTGATTGGAGAAAGGCTAACTTTGAGGAGATGTGAAAGGATTTAGAAGGAGTGGAGTGGGGCAATTTGTTTTATGGGAAGGATGTAATAGAGAAATGGAGGTCATTTAAAGGTGAAATTTTGAGGGTACAGAATCTTCATGTTCCTGTTAGGTTGAAAGGAAAGGTTAAAAGTTTGAGAGAGCCATGGTTTACAAGGGATATTGGAAACTTGGTTCAGAAAAAATATAGACGGCTTGGAATTAATGAGGTGCTCGAGGAATATAAAGAATGTAAAAAGAATCTTAAGAAAGAAATTAGAAAAGCTGAAAGAAGATATGGGGTTGCTTTGGCAAGTAAGGTGAAAATAAATCCAAAGGGTTTCTACAGTTATATTAATAGCAAAAGGATAGTGAGGGATAAAATTGGTCCCTTAGAGAATCAGACTGGACGGCTATGTGTGGAGCCAAAAGAGATGGGGGAGATTTTGAACAATTTCTTTTCTTCGGTATTCACTAAGGAGAAGGATATTGAATTGTGTAAGGTAAAGGAAACAAGAAGGGTAGTTATGGAAACTATGATGATTAAAGAGGAGGAAGGACTGGCGCTTTTAGGGAATATAAAAGTGGATAAGTCTCTGGGTCCTGACAGGATATTCCCTAGGACCTTGAGGGAAGTTAGTGTGGAAATAGCAGGGGCTCTGACAGAAATATTTCAAATGTCATTAGAAACAGGGATGGTGCCGGAGGATTGGCGTATTGCTCATGCTGTTCCATTGTTCAAAAAGGGTTCTAAGAGCAAACCTAGCAGTTATCGATCTGTGAGTTTGACATCAGTGGTGGGTAAATTGATGGAAAGTATTCTTAGAGATGGTATATATAATTATCTGGATAGACAGGGTCTGATTAGGAACAGTCAACATGGATTTGTGCGTGGAAAGTCATGATTGACAAACCTTATTGAATTTTTTGAAGAGGTTACTAGGAAGGTTGATGAGGGTAAAGTGGTGGATGTTTTCTATATGGACTTCAGTAAGGCCTTTGACAAGGTTCCACACGAAAGGTTAGTTAGGAAGGTTCAATCATTAGCTATTAATATTAAAATGGATTCAGCAGTGGCTGGATGGGAGACGCCAGAGAGTAGTGGTGGATAACTGTTTGTGTGGTTGGAGGCTGGTGACTAGTGGTGTACCTCAGGGATCTGTACTGGGTCTAATGTTGTTTGTCATATACATTAATGATCTGGATGATGTGGTGGTAAATAGGTAAATTGGATTAGTAAGTATGCAGTAGGTGGAGTTGTGGATAATGAAGTTCAAAGCTTGCAGAGAGATTCAGGCCAGTTAGAAGAGTGGGCTGAAAGATGGCAGATGGAGTTTAATGCTGATAAATGTGAGGTGCTACATTTTGGTGGGACTAATCAAAATAGGACATACATGATAAATGGTAGGGCATTGAAGAATGCAGCAGAACGGAGGGATCTGGGAATAATGGTGCATAGTTCCCTGAAAATGGAATCTCATGTGGATAGGGTGGTGAAGAAAGCTTCTGGTATGCTGGCCTTTATAAATCAGAGCATTGAGTATAGGAGTTGGGATGTAATGTTGAAATTGTACAAGGCATTGGTGAGGCCAAATCTGGAGTATTGTGTACAGTTCTGGTCACCGAATTACAGGAAAGATGTCAACAAAATTGAGAGAGTACAGAGAAGATTTACTAAAATGTTACCCTGGTTTCATCTCCTAAGTTACAGAGAAAGGTTGAACAAGTTGGGTCTTTATTCTTTGGAGTGTAGAAGGTCGAGGGGGGACTTGATAGAGGTATTTAAAATTATGAGTGGGATAGCTAGAGGTGACTTAGATAGGCTTTTTCCATTGAGAGTGGGGGAGATTCAAACAAGGACATGAGTTGAGAGTTAAAGGGCAAAAGTTTAGGGGTAACATGAGGGGGAACTTCTTTACTCAGAGAGTGGTAGCTGTGTGGAACGAGCTTCCAGCAGAAGTGGTTGAGGCAGGTTCGATGTTGTCGTTTAAAGTTAAATTGGATAGATATGTGGACAGGAAAGGAATGGAGGGTTATGGGCTGAGTGCAGGTCGGTGGGACTAGGTGAGAGTAAGAGTTCGGCACGGACTAGAAGGGCCGAGATGGCCTGTTTCCGTGCTGTAATTGTTATATGGTTACATTCAAACAATAAACGCTGCACTGTTTTTTGACGAATCCACTTCCAACAGATACATATTAAATCTGAACTAGGAGCGGGGCGGAACTAGACATGGAGGTGCGTACTGAGAGTGGGGCGGAAGTGGGTCTCTCCGAAATCGGAAGCGTGTGAGGAGAGTGGGGCGGAAGTGGGTCTCCGCGAAACCGGAAGCGCAAGTATAGCATTGTCGCCGCGTGTGTGGAGTGTGAAGCCGGGATGAAGTTTGGTTATCGGGTAAGGCGGCCCGTGGGGCGGAGGGTCTCGGGAGTTACGGACTGCGGTGGATGGATGAGGGGTGAGGGGTCCCGTGGGGTGAAGGGTCACGTGGGTAACGGATTGTGGTGGGTGATGGGTGAGGAGTCCCGTGGGGTGGAGGGATACAGGGGTAACGGACTGTGGTGGGTGGGGGGTGAGGGGTCCCGTGGGCTGGAGGGTTGCAGGGGTTACGAACTGTGGTAAGGGGTCCCGTGGGGTAGAGGGTCACAGGGGTTATGGACTCTGGTGGGTGGGTGAGGAGTGACGGGTCCCGTGGGGTGAAGGGTCACAGGGGTAACGGACTGGGGTGAGGGGTCCCGTGGGGTGGAGGTTCACGGGGGTTACCCCACTCCACCCCGCGGTACTGACCATTGACCTACCCATGTCCCTGCCCCAACCTCTCACTTCTCCCTTGCTCAAATGTTTCACCTCTCCCCAAGCCCAAACTATCTGTCCCTCTGCTCTGACCATGCCCCAGCCCCATGTGCTCCTACTGTGACCTTTCATCTCTCTCCTTGTCCCGACACTTGAGCCCATATTTTGACCTCTTACCTCTCCCACGCTCTCCCTACTCTCACCTCTCTTCTGCTCCAACAGTACATCCATTCTCCCCTGCCCTAACCTCAATGCCCTTCTTCTGACCTCCGACCTCTTCCCCAACTCGCTCCGACCCCCTGTGCCCCTGCTGTGAACTCTCAACCTGTTCCGGTCGGCCGCTCTGAGTGACCGTGTCGTGTTTGCTCCACAGTTCTCCAACCTTCTGGGGACAGTTTACCGGAAAGGGAACTTGAACTTCTCGCCGGACGGGAGCTCGGTGCTGAGCCCAGTGGGGAACCGCCTGTCCGTCTTTGACCTGAAGAAGTGAGTGGATGTGATCTGAGCTCTCGCTTCCTTGGGACATCCTGCTGGGCGGGCGTGGTGTCGGGGGTCTGGAGGGTAGTTAGCCCAAGAGGATGCTCCGAGAGACTCGCAACATTTAAATATCTAGATAAGCCAAAGTGTACCAGGCTACTGCTAAGTGCTGATTAATGGTATTGCTGGAGATGGTCAGCATGGAGATAATGGGCTGAAGGGCCTACCTTTGTGGCAGCTGTTGAGACCGTAGTGAGCACTCTGACAATGCCAAGATGGTCTGTGCTCAGTTTCAGAATAGGATTTATTATTGGTGACAGATGTCCTGAAATTTGTCGTTTTTTGTATCAGATGTAGTGTTACAATATATCACAAAATCAAGACAAATTTTAGAGTTGTATGTGGATACATGCTTTGATAATAAATGAACCTTTTCAATAAAATTGCAAAAGAATAGTGAGGAAGTGTTCAATATCCATTCAGAAATCTGATGGAGAAGGGGGAAGAAGCTGTTTCTGAATTGTTGAGTGTGAGACTTCAGGCTTCTGTACCTCCTTCCAAATGGTAGCAATGAGAAGAGGGCTTGTCCTGGGTGATGGGGTCCTTAATATCTCCTTTTGAAGATGACCTTGCTACAGGAGAAGCTAGAGCCCGTGATGGAGCTGGCTGAGTTTACAACTTTCTGCAGCTTTTTCCGATCCTGTGCGTGGCCCCTCCAGACCAGATGGTGATACAACCAGTTAGAATGGTCTCCATGGTACATCTGTAGGAATTTGCGAATGACTTTGCTGACATACCAATTCTCAAACTCCTGATGATGTATAGCCACTGGTGTGCTTTCTTTGTGATTTCATCAATGTGTTGAGTGATAAACAGTGTTCCCAGCCTTGGGTGAATACTGCCCTTCGAAACTGGATCATCGGCTGGGTACTGCCCCCTGACAGTTTTATATGGTCAAGGGCAAAGCATTGAAGTTTGGTCAGTTAATCCAGGACAGGATATACACAGTGCCCTGGGAGTGTTGTAGAACTGAGGGAGGTTGGAGTGCAGGTACATGGTTCTCTGAAAGTGAAAATACATGTGGATGGGGTGGTGTAGAAGATTTTTGACATGCTGGTCTTTATCAGTCAGCGTTGGAGTCAGGGTGTGAGGTTACATCCGTACAGGGTAATGCCACAAGGTTGGACTGTGAGAGGAAAGCCTCGCGGTCATTGGGAGAACGTACAGACTCCTTACAAACAGTGGTGGGAACGCCAAGTTTGCAGCCAATGGAAGTGGGACAAACAGTCCCCGAGCAGAGTGGTTTGGATCCTTCCTGAAACTGCTGGCCCTTTTTCGCCACCTTCCCATATCTTTTATTTTATTTAGAGATGCAGCTCAAAGTAGGCCATTTGGCCCTTTGAAACTTGCCGCCCAGCAACTCCAAAACCCCGATTTAACCCTAACCTAGTCACGGGACAATTTACCCGGTGCGTCTTTGGACCCTGGGAGAAAGCTGAGCACCCGGTGAAAACCAATGGTGGGTCGGCTGGTGTTGCTGGTGCACTGGGCAGTATTGACTACAATGTATCAGTAGATCCTTCCTGTCCACCGTGCAGTTTCCGTACCATGCAGTGATGCAGCTTGTTGGGATGCTGTCTATTGCATGTCGCTAGAATGATGTGAGTATAGGTGTGCTCAGTCCAGCTGGGGTTGTATATGGTGATGTTTTCAACATCATGAAGGATCCCACACACCCTGCTCATGGACTGTCTGTCCCACTCCCATCAGGGAGGAGGCTACATAACATTCACACCAGGACTACCAGACTTAAAAACAGTTACTTTCCCCAAGCAGTGAGGCTGATCAACCCTCCATACCCCCAACTACCACTACTTTATCATTTCCTGTCAGAGTCACCTTATGCTCAGTCAGTCCTGTGCCTAGCTTCACTTTTAAGTCATCCGTTAGTTTTGCGAGACCATGGATCTGCGCCTGGAAAGTCTTCACTCTCCAGGGCACAGGCCTGGGCGAGGTTGTATGGAAGACCGGCAGTTGCCCATGCTGCAAGTCTCCCCTCTCCATGCCATCGATGTTGTCCAAGGGAAGGGCACTAGGACCGATACAGCTTGGCACTGGTGTCATCACAGAGCAATGTGTGGTTAAGTGCCTTGCTCAAGGACACAACACGCTGCCTCAGCTGAGGGTCGAACTCACAACCTTCAGATCGCTAGTCCAATGCCTTAACCACCCGGCCACGTGCCCAACATAAAGCTTCACTTTATGGGCATACAATCAATCTAGTACAGAATGTAAGTTATCTTGTGTATTTATATTTACTGCATTTAACATTTTAAAAATCCTTTTGTGTTTATTTTGTGCAAAATGGGATCTGGAGAAACAATTATTTTGCTCTGCTTTACACTTGTGTACTGGGTATGACAGTGAACAATCTTGATTGTATGCACATTGATAATGAATGTACTTTAAACTTTGATTTCTTTTGGTTCCTTGCAGTAACAAAGCAGAGACGTTGCCATTAGCTCTGAACAGGAACATTGTGTGTGTGGGACAGTCTCCCGACGGGCATCTGGCCATCCTGGTTGATGAAGGTGGGTCCTCTCCCGTCCGCTGCCATACTCAGCTGATCAGGCAGCGTCCGTGTGGAAGGGAGAGGCAATGGCATGTTTCTGGATTGAGAGGAGAGAGGGGAGGTGACCGGCATAGAGAGAGAGGAGGGGAGTGTGCTGCAATAGGAGCCTGAGGTGATTGGTGGGAGGGGGGAGAGTAGTAGAGGAGGGGCAAGTTGGCAGATGGTGGCAGCTGGATGATAGGTGGGGGCAGAGAGAGGGGAAGGTGGGAAAAGAGGGAATAAAAGGCGAGGGAAGAGTGAAGGTGGGGTTGGGGGAGTATCAAGGTTGGCGACGACAGATGGAGGAACAGGGGTCACAAGACTACCTCTGCAGATATCTAGGTAACAGATACTGAAGGCCAGAGGAACACAGCAGGTCAGGCAGCATCTTTTGAGGGGAATGAGCAGTTGACGTTTTCGGTCAAGACTCTTTGACGTGACCTGAAACATCAACCATCCCTCTGCCTCGAAAGATGCCTCCTGACCCTCTCAGTTCCTCCAGTGCTCTGTGTGGTGCTTGAGGGAGTAAGGAAGTATTGGACTTTGATTAGTAAAGGAGGTGAGTGGCAGGTGACCCTGTAGGGGACAGGTGAGTGGCAGGTGACCCTGTAGAGGACAGGTGAGTAGCAGGTGACCCTGTAGGGGAGAGGTGAGTGGCAGGTGACCCTGTAGGGCTGTGCCGGTCAGTCTGTTACCCCCCCCCCCCCCCCAGTGAGTCTAACCCATCTCCGTTCTCTTGTCGAGGGTGTGGCCGTGCTGGTCAGTCTGTTACCCCCCCCCCCAATGAGTCTAACCCGTTTCCGTTCTCCTGTAGAGGGTGTGGCCGTGCTGGTCAGTCTATTACCCCCCCAGTGAGTCTAACCAGTCTCTGTTCTCTTGTAGAGGGTGTGGCCGTGCTGGTCAGTCTATTACCCCCCCAGTGAGTCTAACCAGTCTCTGTTCTCTTGTAGAGGGTGTGGCCGTGCTGGTCAGTCTGCTACGGAAGGCAGTGTTGCATCACTTCCACTTCCATGCTCTGGTGCACAGTGTCTCCTTCTCTCCTGACGGCCGGTAAGTGCCCTGACTCCTCACCAAACTCCCCCCTTGCCCTCGTTCAACATCAGAGCTCGAGACCCTTGTTCCAGCTCCAGCCGAGGAGAGGTTGAGCCCCCTCCCATCTTGAGGCAATCACACCCTGACCTCCCCATGGTGTCAGGTGATGCAGCAGTCCGAGACTGGAAGCCGCTCAGTCACCGGGGCTGATAAAGTATGATTGTAGGGGATGCACATCTTCTTCGGGGGCTGAAGGGCAGGCAGCCTGCTCTGGTAGGGTGCCGTGGTAGTGTAGCTGTCCTACAGGTCAGGGAGTTGGAGCTCAGAGTTCTGTCCTGGCGTTCTCTGTAAGAAGTATGTATGTCCTCCCCATGGGATACTCGGGCTTCCTCCCACAGTCTAAAGGCCTACCAGTTAGTAGGTTAATTGGACATAGTAAGTTGCCCTGTGATTAGGCTACGGTTAAGTAGCTGGGTTCCTGTTGCTGCAACCCTTTGAGCCAGAAGGACCTGTTCCACACTCTTCTCTCTAAATAAAAATAAATGAATGTATCTTTTCCCGACTGCAATCAGTATTAATCCAGGAGGTGTGACATGTTACTGTTGAACAAACCATTGAACTTGGAGTATCATGCAATGTCTGGTCACTACACTGTTACCACAGGAAGAATTGGTACTGGTTTATTGTTATCACAGTGAAAAGCTTGTCCTGTATACTGCTCATACAGATCAGATCATTACGCAGTGCTCTCAGGTGGTGACGGGCATAATTTTAATGTGTTTGAGGAAAGTATAGGGGGATGTCAGAGGTACATTTCTTTACAGAGTGAGAGTGGGTGTGTGGAATGATTTGCCGGGGTGGTGGTAGAGGCAGGTACGTTAGGGGCATTTAAGAGACTCTGAGATGGGCACAGGGATGATAGAAACATGGAGGGTAAAGGTTGGATTGAATTTAGAGCAGGTTAAGAGGTGGACACAGCATTATCTGTTGAAGGATCTGAACTGCACTGTTCCATGTTCTTAAACAACGGAATGCAAAACAGAGTAGAACAACTGCAGAGAAAATGCGGTACAGGTGGACGATAAGATGCTAGATTGTGAGGTGGAGTCCAGCTTATCATATTAGGCCATTTAGTAGTCTCCTGCAGTACCTGTGCTTGAGGTTGGTGGGATGTGCTTTCAGGATTCTGTATCTCCTGCCTGGTGGGAAGAGGGAGGAGAGAGTGTCCAGGTGTACGAGTCTTTGATTATCCTGGCTGCTTCACTGAGGCATTGAGGAGTGTTGACATTCCACAAAGGGACGGCTACTTTCAGTGATGTGCCACAACTCTCCACAGGTTCTTGTTGGCATGGGCAGAGCAGTTGCCTGACCAGCCATTATAGATCAGTATAGGACAGGATATATATACCAGAAGCAGAGACCTCAGCATTGCCAAGGATCCTCCCATCCATCCTGCAATCTCTGTGAACTCCAACTTACAGGCAGTGGTACCTCAGTGTAAGAACAAGGACTTGGGCTGGGTAACAGCTTCTTCCCTCAGGCTCTGAGATTTCTGAACACCACTGTTTGTGCTCTGCATGCCGTCTGTGTGCCATTTTGCGGTCTGTGAGTGGTCTGCGGTCTGTGTGTGGTCTGCGGTCTGTGTGTGGTCTGCGGTCTGTGAGTGGTCTGCGTGGTCTGCGGTCTGTGAGTGGTCTGCGGTCTGTGAGTGGTCTGCGGTCTGTGTGTGGTCTGCGGTCTGTGTGTGGTCTGCGGTCTGTGTGTGGTCTGCGTGGTCTGCGGTCTGTGTGTGGTCTGCGGTCTGTGAGTGGTCTGCGGTCTGTGTGTGGTCTGCGGTCTGTGTGGTCTGCGGTCTGTGTGTGGTCTGCGGTCTGTGAGTGGTCTGCGGTCTGTGTGTGGTCTGCGGTCTGTGAGTGGTCTGCGGTCTGTGAGTGGTCTGCGGTCTGTGTGTGGTCTGCGGTCTGCGTGCCGTTTTGCGGTCTGCGTGCTGTTTGTGGTCTGCGGTCTGTGAGTGGTCTGCGGTCTGTGTGTGGTCTGCGGTCTGTGTGTGGTCTGCGGTCTGTGAGTGGTCTGCGGTCTGTGTGTGGTCTGGGGTCTGTGTGTGGTCTGCGGTCTGTGTGTGGTCTGCGGTCTGTGAGTGGTCTGCGGTCTGTGAGTGGTCTGCGGTCTGTGTGGTCTGCGGTCTGTGTGTGGTCTGCGGTCTGTGTGTGGTCTGCGGTCTGTGTGTGGTCTGCGGTCTGTGAGTGGTCTGCGGTCTGTGAGTGGTCTGCGGTCTGTGTGTGGTCTGCGGTCTGTGAGTGGTCTGCGGTCTGTGTGTGGTCTGCGGTCTGCGTGCCGTTTTGCGGTCTGCGTGCTGTTTGTGGTTTTATGTTCTTCGTTTTGCACCTTGAACCCTGAGAACCATTGTTTTGTTTAGCTGTGTACACGTGTACAGTTACAAGAAAATAAGTTTCCACCTCAACTTTTTATAGCGCATCGATTTAAAAAGTGTAAATGTTTGGTTGTTTAACAGGAAATTTGTGGTGACCAAGGAGAATGTTGCGCTGATGTACCATGCCCCCGGCAAGTCCCGCCAATTCAACCCCTTCGTTCTGGACAAGTCCTACTTCGGCCCCTATGACGAGACCACCTGCATCGACTGGACTGAGGACTCCAAGTAAGATGAGACTGGAATCTCGCAGCGGCTCCTTTCACCTCCACCCAGCCCAATGCGATTCCACTGGTCACTCATTAGCTGGTTGGTTGGTGTGAGTTTCCGCAGACTATGGTGACAGAAAAACCACCGGTCGTGTGGGTCGTCAGTACACTCTCATCCCACTATCACCTTGACGTCGAGAAGCTGCCCGTCCCACAGTGTGACCCTCCCTCAGTAATGCCCCGTTCACAATGTGAACCTCCCTCGCTAATGCCCCTTTCACCCTGTGACCCTCCCTCAGTAATGCCCCTTTCACCCTGTGACCCTCCCTCGCTAATGCCCCTTTCACCCTGTGACCCTCCCTCAGTAATGCCCCTTTCACAGTGTGACCCTCCCTCGGTCAGAATCTACGTGCTGGTGTGGTCTTGTGCTGTCCTCCCTTGTGGGGTGTGCGATGTTGGGGAGTCAGCCTGTGGTTTGCCTGTATTGCAGTTTGAGCTGATGGTTGTCTCATGGCTGTGGTGATGGTACCATGTGTTACAGGTGTTTTGCTGTGGGCAGTCTGGACAGCAGCACCTGGGTGTTCGGAGCGGAGCGTTGGCAGAATCTCATCTACTACTCTTTGGGCGGGCACAAGGACGCAATTGTTGGATGCTTCTTCGAAGCTGGCAGTCTTGATGTGAGTATTGGTAATTCTGTGTCGTGTCTGACAGTGTCAGTAAAGCTTTGTGGGAGAGGTTAAAGTGGAAAAGCCGTTGCACAGGCAGTTCCACTCTCTGGACTTTGGAAGCCCGATTCCAATGGTAAAACAAACTGGAGCCGTCTTTGGCTGCAGTGGATGACTGTGACATCTTCCGTGCCTTGTCATGCCCGTCACTCTCCATGGACCGCCTTCCATAGGATGCTACAGCTCAGAAACAGACCTTCTGCCCATCTAGTTTGTGCCAACCCAAAAATCTGCCTAGTCCTATTGACCTGCAGTCGGACCATAGGCCTCCATACCCCTCCCATCCATGTACCTATCCAAATTTCTTTTAATTGTTGCAATCCAATGCCCATCCACCATTTCCACACTCTCACCACCCCCTGAGTGAAGAAATTCCCCCTGAAACATTTCACCTTTCACCCTTAACTTATACTCTCTAGTTGTAGTCTCACCCAACCTCAGCAGAGAAAGCCTGCTTGCATTTACCCAATCTATACCCCTCATAATTTTGTACGCCCCTATTAAATCTGCTCTCAATTTTCTACATTCCTAATTTATTCAACCTTTCCTTATAACTCTGGTCCTCAAGTACTGGCAGCATCCTTATAATTTTTCTCTGTACCCTTTCAAACTTATTGATGTATTTCCTGTAGGGAGGTGACCAAACTGCCATTATACTCCAAAATGGCCTCACTAACATCTTACACAATTTCAACATATCCCAAATTCTGTACTCAATACTTCGATTTATGAAGGCCAATGTGCCAAAAGCTCTCTTTTCAACCCTATTTACCTGTGATGCCACTTTCAATGAATTATGGACCTGTATTGCCAGATCCCTCTGTTCTACCACACTCCTCAGTACCCTACCGTTCACTGTGTAAGACCTACACTGGTTGGTCCTACTGAAGTGCATCACCTCACATTAAATCCCATCTGCCACTTTTCCAGTTTGTCAAGATCCCACTGCAGGCTTTGGTAAAGTTTCTGTCTGTCCACGAAACCCCAATCTTGGTCTCATCCACAGATTTTCTGATTCAGTTTACCACATTATCGTCCAGATTGTTGATATAGATGACAAACAACAGACCCAGCACCGATCCCTGCAGCACGCCACTAGTCCCAGGCCTCCAGCCAGAGAGGCAACCCTCTACTACCACTCTCTGGCTTCTCCCACAGAGCCGAAGTCAAATCTAATTTACTACCTCATCTTGAATGCTGAGCGACTGAACCTTTTGTGACCAACCTCCCATGCAGGACCTTGTCAAATACCTTGCTAAGGCTCATGTAGACAACACCCACTGCCTTGACTTCATCAACTTTCCTGGTAACTTCCTTGAAAAGCTATCAGATTGTTAAGGCATGACCTACCATGCACACAGCCATTAATCGATTCATGTCTGTACAACTACTTGTACATCTGGTCCCCTGGAATACTTTCAAAAACTTTCCCACAACTGATGTCAGGCTCACTGGCCTATAGATTCCTGGTTTATTTTTTTGAGCCTTTCCTAAATGATGATACAACATTGGCTATCTTCCAGTCCTCTGGCACCTCACGATGATTTAAATATCTTTGCTAGGGAGTCAGCAGTTTTTGCACTTGCCTCCCGTAGAATCTGAGGGAATACCCTGGGGCTTTATTCACCCTGACAGTAAGTACCTCCTCCTCTGTAATCTGTATAGGGACCATGACCTCACTGCCCACTTTGCCTCTCCTGTATAGACTCTATGCCCGTCTCCCGAGTAAACACAGATGCAAAAAATCCATTTAAGATCTCTCCCATCTCTTTCTGTTCCACACATAAATGACCACTCTGAGGACCAGTTTTGTCCCTTCCTATCCTTTTACTGATAATATATCTGTAGAAGTCCTCAGGATCCTCCTTCAACTTGCCTGCTCGAGCAACCTCAAGCCTTCTTTCAGCCCCCCTGATTTCTTTAAGTGTCTTTAACACCATAAGAACCTCATTTGTTCTGTACCTGCTATGCACCTCATTTACTTAGCCAGAGCCTCAATATCTCTTGAAAACCAAGGTTCCTTAATTCCGTTATCCTTGCCTTTTATTCTGACAGGCACATACAAGCTGTGTACTCCCAGAATTTCACACTTGAAGGCCTTTTACTTACCAAGTACACTTTTGCACAGGAACCTGCCCCAGTCCACACTTGCTAGATCCTCTCTGATACTATCAAAGATGCCCCCTCTCTCATTTAGAATCTCAACCCATGGACCATACCCATCCTTTTCCATAATGACCTTGAAACAGTGTGGCCATTGGGTCTCATGCGCTCAGTCCGCTGGAGCTGCTTCAGGTACTAGGACATACTTGTCCCTATCACACCGGGGTATCCGGCTGCCGGCTACCCTCACTTGGTTTAGCTGGCTGCCTGTTGAAGCGGTGTGGCCCCTGTCGCACACGGCCACAGGTGAGAGCCGAGGCCTGAGTCCGGTGAGTGAGCTGCCTCGGAATGGGTGTGACAAGCCTCCTTGCCAGAGGTGCTGCCCCTCCTGTGACAGCCCAGCTACCCTCCCTGAATCCCTGGTGCTCTCTGTCCCTCTGTCAATCCCCAGGCACATTGAATTGTTTTCTCTGGAGCGTCAGAGGCTGAGGGGAGACGTGACGTGAGAGACATAGGTAGTCTTTTTATCCAGGCTCTAATCTGACCAGAGGACAGATGTTAAGATCAGGGTGGGGGGTGTGATGTGAGGAGCAAGATTTTCACACAGTGGCAGGTGACTAGCGTGTGCTGCCAGGGGTGGTAGAGGCAGATAGCAGATCGACCTTTAAGAGGCGTGCACACAATGCTGGAGGAACTCAGCAGGTCAGGCAGGATCTGTGGAAATGAATAAACCGTCTACGTTTTGAGCTGGGATCCTTCATCAGAACTGGAAAGGAAAGGGGAAGATGCCAGAATATGAAGGTGGGATGACACCTGGCCTGCTAAGTTCCCCCAGTATTTTGTGTGCATGTCTCTTATTGCCCTGAATTTCCAGCATCTGCACAATCTCATGTTTATTGGCATTTAGGAGGCTTTTAGAGAGACCCATGAATTCTCTCTCTCTAAGTTAGTCACATTTCTTTTTGCACTGATTTGAGCTGCCAGCACAAGTAGTGTGTGAACTTAATTTCTATGCTTAAGAGAAGTTGGGATAGGTAGCTGGATGGGAGGGATACAATGGGTGTAGGTTGATGGAACTAAGCAGTTTAAATGGTTCAGCATGATTAGATGGGCAGAAGTGCCTGTTTCTGTTTCTGTGATTAATTCAGACTGCTCTACAATCTTTGCAACTATTTTGCCCGTGTTGGTCTAGTTATTGTTTCGTTATCATGTTTATGATCACTGTGTACATAGTTTGGTCTGTGTGCTTCACGCTAGCAAGGGATTTCAATGTGCCCATACAGCAGGGCACCACGGTTGTGTCATGGTTAGCACACTGCTATTACAGCTCAGAGCGTCATTTCTGTGAGTTCAATTCTGACATCCTCCGTAAGGAGTTTGTACACTCACCCTTGAGTTTCCTTGGGGTGCTTCCACATCTGGCAAGAGAGCCGGGGATCGCAGCCTCCACATCTGGATGCCCCCAGTCTGCCAGTGAGGACAGAGGCCATAAACATCTGGAGAAGACCCAACAAACAGAACTCAGAACATTTCCAAATACGTACGGGTTAGTAGGTTAGAATATATGACCGCTGTTTACATCGCTAGTGACCTGGGTTCGATTCCCGCCACTGTGTAGGGAGTTTGTACATTTTCCCTGTGAATGCTTGGGTTTCCTCCGAGTGCTCTGGTTTCCTCCCACAGTCCAAAGACTGACTGGTTAGTAGGTTAATTGGTCATTGTCAATTGTCCTGTGATTATGCTAATGTTAAATCGATGGGTTGTTGGGCGTTGTGTCTCGTTGGACTGGAAGGGCCTTTCCCACACTACCTCAATCAACCAGTCAATGAAAACACTGATGTGACCTGAACAGACAGGGATATGGGCCATGCGTGGATTAGTTTAATTTGACAGCATGGTCAGTACAGACATTGTGGGCCAAATGGCCTGTTCCTGTGTTCTACTCTACAGTGTTCACACATCAGCACCCCTCATGTCTTTCCACAATGCTGCCCCCTCTGAATCACTGCCTGCTGTGTTGTTTGTCCTCTTGTCCCTTCCGTCTGCTTTCCAACCCCTACTCAAAATATCTCTGCTCATGTTCCCAGAGGAAACAGTGTGTTTGTTAATTTATTTATTGAGCTACAGCCTGGAATTAGACTTTCCGGTCCTTCGAGCTGCCCTGCCCGGCAACCCACCTACTAATCACCTAGCCTAATCATCAGCCTATTTACAATTACCTATTAATCAGGACATCTTTGGATTGTAGGAATAAACCGAAGCATCTGGTAGAAACCTATGTGTTCACGGAGAGAACGTACAGATGATATTGTGAACTCAGATGCCCCGAACTATAATAGCGTTGGGCCAGCAGTGAGAATGGGGGGGTGTACTGTGTCTCACCCCGTGTCCATCCCCATCAGTGTCACTCAGTGAGAATGGGGTGTGTACTGTGTCTCACCCCGTGCCCATCCCCGTCAGTATCACTCAGTGAGAATGGGATGTGTTCAGTGTGTCTCACCCCGTGTTCATCCCCATCGGTGTCACTCAGTGAGAATGGGGTGTGTGCTCTGTGAATAATCAGTGGAGTTTTCCTGCCACAGATCTACACACTGAGCCGTGATGCCACACTGTGCGTGTGGCAGTGTGATACGGACCCGGAAGGACTTCTGGCACCTGTTCCCAAGGCCAAGGCTGATCACAAAGACTCTGGACGGGACCAGGAAGGGCAGGACCAGAAGGCTGACGTCGTCCGTGGGAAATCGGAGTCAGAGCAGGAGAGGGCCGGAAAAGTGAAATATTCCCGGGTTGGGAAGTAAGAGATGGTTGGATACAGATCATAGCTTCTCCGCATGTTCCCTTGTTCTGTCCCGGGATTCCTCTGTCCCCGTCAACGTAGCTTCCCCTTTCATCTGTCTCACTCCATTTGTTTTTGCCCTTCTCCCTTCCCCTGCCCATCTGCCTAGTCCCTCCTGTCCAACCCCCTTCCCCATTCATCGTTCGTTCCCTAGCCTCATTCTCCCTCTCTTGACATACTCTCCCTTCACTGCCCCATTCTGTTCATTCGCCCCCCCTCTGACTCTAAACTTGCTCTCTCCCCCACCCCTTTCCAGTCACTATTCCCTTCTTGCTGTAGACTACTTCCCTTCGCCTTTGCTCCCTCCCCACTCTCTCTCACCATTCATTCACTGCTACTCCAGCTCTAGATCCGTTCTCTACCCCCTCTACCTCCCCACTCTCTCTCACCATTCATTCACTGCTACTCCAGCTCTAGATCCGTTCTCTACCCCCTCTACCTCCCCACTCTCTCTCACCTGTCTTTATCTCCTTACCATTCATCTCCCACCCTTGGACTTGCTCTCTCCTGTCTCCCCTCACCTCTTACTATTCACTTGTTCCCTCTCCAGCTCTAGATATGCTCTTGCCTTACCCCAGTCTAGATTTGCCCTCTGCCCCCCCCCCCACTGCGGACCTGCTCTGTTCCTCCTGCCCCATTACATTTGTTCTCCCCACCCTCCCACTCTGCCTTGCTCTCTTCTGTCTCCTCCCTCCCTCGCTCTTGTTTCCAACCTCCCCCTCCCCCTCTCACTGCCTTCTCCAACTGACGTCTCCCATTTTTGAAGGTATTTCTTCAACAAAGAGAATGATTTCAACGACCTGACAGCTGCGGCCTACGACAAGAAAACTCACCTCCTGGTCACCGGCTTCGCCTCAGGCATCTTCCAGCTGCATGAACTGCCCGAATTCAATCTCATCCACTCCCTCAGGTGTGGCTGGTGAGGAGGTGTGGGCTGGGGTGGGTGGGGGGAAAGGTATGAGCTCCAGCTGAGCTGTGTCCTGTGGGTGTGTGGGTGGGTGGTGTGAAGAGGCAGGTGGAGGGGGTGGTCTGGTTGCTAACCGCAGGTTGGTGAGGTTGCAGACCAGGAACAAGCCCTTCAGCCCACAATGCTGTGCCAAACCAAGTAAATTAATAATTAAATGTTCAACTAAACTAATCCCCTCTGCCTACACAATGTCCATATCCTCCCGTTTTCCTCACATCCATGTGCCTATCTAAACCTCTCTTAAAAGTCTCTAATGTTTCTGCCTCTTCCACCACCCCAGGCAGCCACCACTCTCTGTATAAAAAAACTTGTCCCTCACATCTCCTTTGAAATGAACCCCTCTCACCTTAAACCCTACCCTCTGGTAATAGACAATTCAACTTTTGAAAAAGATACTGTCTGTCTACTCTCATAATCTTCTCCAGAGAAAACAACCCAAGTTTTTCTAACTTTTCATTATAGCGCGTGCCCTCTAATCCAGGCGGCGTCCTGGTAAACCTCCTCTGCACCTTCTCCAAAGCCTCGACACTCGTCCTATAATGGGTTGCATGGAATATTCCTGCTAAGTTGAGGCTTTTTCCTGGGGGTAGCTGGTGAGGGAGACGAGTGCTGAGGTGTGGGGGGAGTCAGGAATCGAGGCTCCCTCCTGTGAGGGTGGGGAGGGGTGAAGTGGAGCCTCCCTTTGGTGGGTCAGGGTTGCTCAACCACCACCTGACGCCTGTTTTATCTCCAGTATTTCAGACCAGAGGATCGAGTCCATCTCCATCAACAGCTCCGGGGACTGGATTGCATTCGGGAGCTCAGGTGAGGTATATCTGTGAGTTTTCCACCCGTCTCTCCCACCCCACAGTTACTGGGCTGTGTTTCTAAAGTTCAGCTTTTTGCCCTGGTGGTGTAGCGATTAGTGTGACACTATGACAGCTTGAGGTGTTTTGGAGCCTAATTCTGGTGCCATTCTGTAAGGAGTCTTTGTACATTCTCCCCATGGAATGTGTGGGTTTCCTCCAGGTGCTCCTGTTTCCTCCCACAGTCCCAAGACGTATCGGGTAGGTTACGTATTGTGGGTCATTGTAAATCCCATGATTACGTTCGAGTTAATCGAGGTTGCTGGGGGGGGGGGGCTGGAAGAGTCTTTTCTATGCTATGTCACTCAAAACTGAAAGTGTAATTATCATCAACCATACAAGAATACAGCCAAATGAAACAGCGTTCCTCTGATGCTGAGGTGCAGAACAGAACCAACAGTCACACAACACAAAACGCACAAAAACAATATATAGCCCAAGTCCCTGAATGTCATGTCCTGTCCATTGATGGTGCCTGGGATGTTGTCGACAAGAACAAGCACATAGCAGTCTCATCATCACGCGCTAGTGCAGCCTTAGACGAACACAATCCTGCTTGTCTTCCACCGAGCAAATACTGGAGAGCAGCACCAACCAGGGTTCTGGATTGGCTGGAGTTGGGAACACCAAGGGTCCCAGGCCAATGGGGGGTCCGGGTCCACAAACTCCTTGGGAAATTATGTTGCTTCTGGATTCCTCATGGGTGGGACTTGTTGCTTCCGATTATTTAATTCTTAGATTAAACTGTTTAATTGTTTTTTTTTGGGCAGTTTAACAATTAATTGCTTGTATTTTATGTAATTATTTATATGTACATGACAGTTTAATATGCCTCCTAGTGGCCACGGGGTGTATATGCAAGTTTAGTGTGCTCCACCTAGTGTTTATGCAAAGTATGATTCTGGAAACTTCTGTTGGTGCTGCATTACTTGGAGAAGAGCTTTCTCATTTGAATGGAATTTTCCTTATCCCTGGGTATAAAATCTGACCACAAGCTCAGCACCATCTTAGTGTCTTAGCTCTTTGTTTCGCCCTTCACCTACAGACCTCTATCACTATTCATTTCGATGTCTATCACGCATAGCAAGTGATCATGAAGCAATAAGTTTTTGGAATCTTTCAGAAGTCAGGGAAGAGGCATAAAGCTTGTTGTTTCATGGCGAAGTGGGTTGGTTATAGAGTCATACAGCACAGAAACAGGCCCTTTGGCCCGTCCCATCCATACTGACCAAGGTGCCGATGGAAGATAGTCCCTTTTGCCTGTGTTTGGCCCTAAAGGAGTTTGATCAGGCAAGTGTGAGGTGCTGCATTTTAGAACATATCCCTCTTAGCCCCATTTTCCTGCCTTTGCTTAGAGTTATAGAACACCACAGCACACAGACACACCCATCTTGTCTCTGTCAAACCATTAATCTGCCTCGTCCCGTCAACCTGCACCTGGATCAGAGCCTCCGTACCCCTCCCCTCCATGTACCCGTCCAAATTTCTCCTGCGTTGAAATCAAACCCACGTCCACCACTTCTGCTGGCAGCTCGTTCTACACTCTCACCACCCTCTGAGTGAAAAACCTCCCCTTCAAGTTTCCCTTACATGTTCCAGTTTTTTTGCCTTTGATTGTAGCAAGACAAACAAACTGCTGGAGGAACTCAGCAAGCCATGCAGGACCGATAAAGAGGACTAACCAGTTGACAGATCAGGCCGAGACCCTTATCAGGACTGGAAAGGAAGGGGGAAGAAGCCAGGATAAGGTGGGGGAGGGTAAGGAAGACAGGCTAGAAGGTGATTGGTAACACCAGGGGTGTGGGGGAGGGAGGTTGATAAAAAGTCGCGAGGCCGTAGGTAAAAAAGGTAAAGGGCTGAGGAGGAGGAGTCGTCTGACTGAAGAAAATGGGAGGGGCCCAGGGGGAGGCGATAGGCAAGTGAGGAGAAGAGGTAAGAGACCAGAGTGGGGAATAGAAGAAGGAAAGGGGAAGGGGAAAAGTGACTGGAAGTTGAACATACTGATGTTCATGCTGTCAGGTTGGAGGCTACCCAGACGGAATAATCAGTGAGACCCTTTGTCTGTGTGTGTGTGTTACAGGCCTGGGACAGCTACTGGTATGGGAGTGGCAGAGTGAGAGCTACGTGCTGAAGCAGCAGGGACATTTCAACAACATGGTTACGCTGTCATACTCTCCCGATGCCCAGTACATCGTCACGGGGGGTGATGATGGCAAGGTGAGTCTGCCTCCGCATCCATGCACTTCTGTTGGGCTCCTGAAGGCCCTCATTTCACCATAAATGGTCCAGCAGCAGAATGAGGCCGTTGAGTCTGCTCTGCCATTCCATCGTGGCTGATTTCAACTCCATTCTCCTGCCTTCTCCGTGTAACCCTGATGCCCCACCGCACATTAGCCCTCAAGATGGAGAGGGTCCAGAGGAGGTTCACGAGAAAGATTCCAGGAATGAAAGTGTTGACATATGAGGAGTGTTTGACAGCTCGGAGCTGTAATTGCTGGAGTTCAGAAGAATGAGGGAGGAATCTCATTGAAACCTATTCAATATTGAAATAGAGTGGATGTGGAGAGGATGTTTCCTATAGTGGGGAGTCTAGGGCCAGAGGGCACAGATAGAGTGGATGTGGAGAGGATGTTTCCTATAGTGGGGGAGTCTAGGACTAGAGGGCACAGATAGAGTGGATGTGCAGAGGATGTTTCCTATAGTGGGGGAGTCTAGGGCCAGAGGGCACAGATAGAGTGAATGTGGAGAGGATGTTTCCTATAGTGGGGAGTCTAGGACGGAGGGCACAGCCTCAGAATAGAGGAATGTCCATTTAGAACAGAGATGAGGAGGAATTTCTTTAGCCAGAGGGTGGTTAATATGTGGATTTTGTTGCCACAGATGGCAATGGAGGCTATGTCATTGGGTATATTTAAAGCAAAGGTTGATAGGTTCTTGATTAGTCAGGGCATTGGATTACAGGGAGAAGGCAGGAGAGTGGGGTTGAGATAGGAGGTTCTGTGGGAGAGATCAAGAATCCCAGATGGTCTGTTGCCTCCCTGGTGCCAGGGTCTGCGATATCTCGGATCATGTTCTCAGTATTCTCAGGAAGGATAGGAAGCAGGAGGAGGTCCTGCAAAGAGAGTATAGGGAGTTAGGTGCAAAGTTGAAGGACAGGACTCCAGGGTTGCAATCTCAGGATTGCTACCCGTGCCACATGCTTGTGAGGCTAGAAATAGGAAGATAATGCAGCTAAATACGTGGCTAAGGAGTTGGTGCAGGAAGGAGGGCTTCATCTTTCTGGACAATTGGGGCTTGTTCCAGGGAAGGTGGGACCTGTTCCGACAGGACGGGTTGCACCTGAACTGGAGGGGGACTAACATCCTTGCGGGAAGGTTTGCTAGTGCTGCTCCAGGAGGGGTTTAAACTAGATTTACAGGGGGAGGGGAACCAGAGTGTTAGAGCAGATAGTGAGGTGGAGGAGGATAAAGGTCATGCAGGAACTGCAAGTAAAGTGCATGGAGTAAAGCCGGATCTAACATATAAAGAGGCTTGAGGAAAGAGAAGCAGAATAAAGGGTGTAAAGGTAGTCAGGTAGAAGGGCTAAAGTGTGTGTACTTCAATGCAAGAAGCATCAGGAGCAACGGTGATGAACTGAGAGCTTGGATACATACATGGAATAATGATGTAGTGGCCATTACAGAGACTTGGCTGGCACCAGAGCAGGAATGGGTGCTCAATATTCCTGGATTTCAGTGCTTTAAAAGGGATAGAGAGGGCAGAAAAAGGGGAGGAGGGGTGGCATTACTGGTCAGGGATACTATTACAGCTACAGAAAGGGTGGGTAATGTAGCAGGATCCTCTTTTGAGTCAGTGTTGGTCAAAGTCAGGAACAGGAAGGGAGCAGTTACTCTACTGGGGGTATTCTATAGGACCCCTGGTAGCAGCAGAGATACAGAGGAGCAAATTAGGAGCCAGATTTTGGAAAGGTGCAAAAATAACAGGGTTGTTATCATGGGTGACTTTAACTTCCCTAATATTGATTGGCACCTGATTAGTTCCAATGGTTGAGACGGGGCAGAGTTTGTTAAGTGTGTCCAGGACGGATTCCTGTCACAGTATGTGGACAGGCCGACTAGGGGGAATGCCATACTAGATCAAGTATTAGGTAACGAACCGGGTCAGGTCACAGATCTCTCAGTGGGTGAGCATCTGGGGGACAGTGACCTCCCTGGCCTTTAGCATTATCATGGAAAAGAATAGAATCAGAGAGGACAGGAAAATTTTTAATTGGGGAAGGGCAAATTATGAGGCTATAAGGCTTACATCTGTGCTGGGAAAGCTGTCGGAAAAGATTCTTAGAGATAGGATCTCTGGGCATTTAGAGAATCATGGTCTGATCAGGGACAGTCAGCATGGCTTTGTGAAGGGCAGATCGTGTCTAACAAGCCTGATAGAGTTCTTTAATGAGGCGACCAGGCATAAAGATGAGGGTAGTGCCGTGGATGTGATCTACATGGATTTTAGTAAGGCATTTGACAAGGTTCCATGTGGTAGGCTTATTCAGAAAGTCAGAAGGCATGGGATCCAAGGAAATTTGGCCAGGTGGATTCAGAATTGGCTTGCCTGCAGAAAGCAGAGGGTCGTGGTGGAGGGAGTACATTTCGATTGTAGGGTTGTGACTAGTGATGTCCCACAAGGATCTGTTCTGGGACCTCTACTTTTCGTGATTTTTATTAACAACCTGGATGTGGGGGTAGAAGGGTGGGCTGGCAAGTTTGCAGATGACACAAAGGTTGGTGGTGCTGTAGATAGTATAGAGGATTGTCGAAGATTGCAGAGAGACATTGATAAGATGCAGAAGTGGGCTGAGAAGTGGCAGATGGAGTTCAACCCGGAGAAGTGTAAGGTGGTACACTTTGGAAGGACAAACTCTAAGGCAGAGTACAAAGTAAATGTCAGGATACTTAGTGTGGAGGAGCAGAGGGATCTAGGGGTACATGTCTACAGATCCCTGAAAGTTGCCTCACAGGTAGATAGGGTAGTTAAGAAAGCTTATGGGGTGTTAGCTTTCATAAGTCGAGGGATAGAGTTTAAGAGTCGCGGGTTAATGATGCAGCTCTATAAAACTCTTGGTTAGGCCACACTTGGAGTACTGTGTCCAGTTCTGGTTGCCTCACTATAGGAAGGATGTGGAAGCATTGGAAAGGGTACAGAGGAGATTTACCAGGATGCTGCCTGGTTTAGAGAGTATGCATTATGATCAGAGATTAAGGGAGCTAGGGCTTTACTCTTTGGAGAGAAGGAGGATGAGAGGAGACATGATAGAGGTATACAAGATATTAAGAGGAGTGGATAGCTAGCGCCTCTTCCCCGGGGGGGGTTATATGGGAGGCAGGGTTTGAGGGTCGGCAAAACATTGTGGGCCGAAGGGCCTGTACTGTGCTGTACTATTCTATGTTCTATAATAAAACCAGTCATAATGGAATGGCAGAGCAGACTTGATTGGCCGAGTGGCCTAATTCTCCTCTATTTCTTCTGGTCTATGACAGGCAACGGGCCTGAAAGGAGCAAACATCCTTCCCCTGAATCTCATCTCAATGATGTTTGTGCATGCACATCTCCAGATTATCATCACATTCAGATTTAGATTTATTTATCACATGTACATCAAAACAATATTGTGAAATGCATTAACAACCTACACAGCCTGCAAGTATCCCCACGCATTCCAAGCTGAAACTGTTTTATTTCACAAACTTCCATTTTGTGTTAAACGTCTAAGGAAAAATCTGATTTAACTCTTCCTTACACCTTGTTGATGCGCAAGAGATTCTGCAGATGCTGGTAATTTTGAGCAACAACACACAAAATACTGGAGGAATTCGGGAGGTCAGGCACCATCTGTAGAGAGGAATGAACTATTGACGTTTCGGGCCAAGACCCTTCATCAGGACTGAACCCTAACCCTGATGTTAAACTATTGAATTGATATAAGTGACAATTTATGAAATAAAAATCTGTGATTTTACCAGTATGAGAGATTCTGCAGAGGCTGGAAGTCTTGAACAGCACACAAAAATTGCTGGAGGAACTCAGCAGGCCAGGCAGTATCAATGGGGGAAAAAAGTTCAGTTGACATTTCGAGCCATTTTCTGTGTGTTACATGGATTTCCAGCATTTGCTGATTTTCTCTTATTCGTGTGCATGACAAGGGTTGAGAATTAGATGTAAGAAAGGAAAATGTAAAGTGATAACTATAACCAAGAGAGATTCTGTAGAGGCTGTAAGACTTGAACAACACACACAAAGTGCTGGAGAGACTCAGCATGTCAGACTGTGGAGAGGAATAAACAGTTGGTGTTTTCAGTGGTGCTTGAAGACTGACCACGTTATCTCTCCCATTAGGTGAAGGTTTGGAATACCAGCAGCGGTTTCTGCATTGTGACGTTTAGTGAACACACTAGCTCCGTTACCGCGGTTACCTTCAACTCTACCGGCTTTGTTGTGGTCAGTGCCTCTCTGGACGGCACGGTGAGGGCGTTTGATCTTCACAGGTGAGACAAGGATGTGTTTGGCTTGTCTGCGCGCCACTCAGCTTGCATACTCTGAATGGCGTCTGCTCCTGAGATAATGAGGCGGCGTGTGTTACCCTGCACACAAGCTCATGATTTCTCCCACAATAACTGTTCCTCAGATCCTGAAACTCCAAACACATGGTCACTGGAACATGCAGTCAGTGCTCTGTATACCTGCTCGTTAACACACATACCGAACCAGCCAATCCAGTCAGCACTCTGTTTGAACTCACTTTTTAAATATTTCTTACTGTGACTCACAGTAGGTTTTCAGTGTAATGCACTGTACTGCCACAGAACAATGTGGCACAATTAACACCTTGTTAATTTCGCAACATAGTTGAACCTGTTTGCTAATGCAAGGATCTGATCAGCTAATCATGTGGCAACAACTCAATGCATAAAAGCATGCAGACATGGTCAAGAGGTTCAGTTGTTGTTCAGACCAAACATTAGAATGAGGAAGAAATGTGATGATTGGTGGTGCCAAATGGGGTGGTTTGAGTATCTCAGAAATTGCTGATCTCCTGGGATTTTCACACACAGCAGTCTTTAGAACAGCCTTTC
This sequence comes from Mobula hypostoma, assembly GCF_963921235.1. Lineage (NCBI taxonomy): Eukaryota > Metazoa > Chordata > Chondrichthyes > Myliobatiformes > Myliobatidae > Mobula > Mobula hypostoma. The sequence continues at coordinate 4,107,467 of NC_086102.1, read as the reverse complement.
CTCAACCTTTTCACTCTGGAGGAACCCTTGAAATAACTTTCAGGTCTCAGGGAACCCTTGCGTAAAAGTTGTTATATCTACAGCTCACGGTACATTAGCGTGATTAGTAAGTTGTAGATATACTAATTCAAAAATATTTGTCAATGCTCTTTTGAGTAGAAAATGAATTTTAGCCAATTCAATCTTTCTTGAAATTACTCTCGCTTTCCCTTTCATAAATTTTAAAAATTCATAAGGTGAACATAATAAATTGCTGTAAAATAACTGGCTTAAGCCAAAATGGGATTTAATTTTTCTAAAGGTAGGCCTAGTAGATTTAATTTAAATAAAGGTTATGAATTGATTTTAATTATGCTATTTACAGCTGGAAAATTTATTGACAATGTTGAATAGTAAAGGTACTAAAAACCACAAGCCAAGCAATATGAATAAAAATAAGACAATTTTGTACAAGCCTTTTTGGAAAAAAAAATTTCTTACTGAATGACATGATCAGGCTCAAATTTCGGCCTAGCATGTGAAATCTGTGCTTGTTTTTTGCTGCACAGACACTCAATTCTGGGTCGAACTTAAGATGAGCACAAATGAATTTCACCTTCAACTGAAATGAGACGATTTCTGGCCTTGCTCTTGATGCTTTTTAAACAAGAAAAAGCTTGCTCACACATGTAAGAAGTTGAAAACTAGCAAAATGTTCATTGGTTTCCCATGAATGGCAGGATACTCTTCTTTTACAGAAATCTAGAACTTGCCCAGGGACAGGTCAGTAAATCTCATCTTGAGTGCATGATCAGACTGTAGCTCACAAAGTTCTTTCTCTTCTGTCAAAGTCAAGTTCTCAGGCTGAGCGGAAGATTCAGTGAAAGGGACCCTCAGCCAGTCATACGCATGTTGAAAGGGAGGGAAAATACTGTCAATTTTGTTCTGCAGTTCTTCCAGGTGGTTTTCAATAAGACTCGAGACTTTCTGATAACTTCCCCCACTCTCAAGCCCAAGCAGCAATGGAAACACTTCAAGGTTTCCTTTTGTCACGTGATTTTTCCAAAGATTCAGTTTCCTTTTAAATCCAAAAATCTTGTCACTTAAAGTCAAAACATTTTCTCCAGAGACTTATTCAACTGTTTCATATGATGAAAAATGCCCGCTAAGAAGGCTAGTTTCTGTAGCCATTCTTCATCTTCAAAGCACACAGCAAAATCTGGCATCCTGTTTTCTTGGAAGTACTCCTGCAATTCACCTTCCAGCTCAAACACCCTGTTGAGAATTCTTCTAGAAATGGCTAAGCCATTGGATTTCTGTATGTAGCAGGAGATTGGTGTGCTCCTTGTCTAGGTTTTCACGTAGTTTTCTGAACATTCTCAAGTGAACTGGTCTTTGTTTAATAAAGTGAACAATTTTTGTAACATTGTCCAGAACTTTTTCATTTTGTCTCCAAGTGCTTTTGGCATCAGCACCTCGCAGTGAAGAAAGCCAGTGTTTTGCGACAAGGTCAGGATTTTCTTTTTTAACAAGAGAAACAAAACCTCTTATGGATTCAACAATTGATGGGGCACCATCAGTACAACACAGTTCCTCCAAGACAGACCTTTTGTTTCCAAATATGAAGACAAAACATTAAATATATTTTGGCCTTTGATTGCAGCTCTTTGCAACAGAAAATGTTTTTTTGAATTTCACCATCATTTAAAAATCTTACAAATTCTGACTCATCAACCGGAAAAGAGAAGCTGTTCTTCAGTTTATCACACAAAACCTCTTCAGCATCCTCTGACAGCTTATCCTACTGTTTGAGAGTGAAATCTTTTCAATTTCTTGTACTGCATTTTGTCCTAGCATTTTACCCACAATAATTTTGCATACTGGCATCATTAGGTTCTCACAAATGTATGACTTCTTTTCTGGGTAGTAAGTTCTGCTGCTAAATAACAAACAAGAGAAAATCTGCAGATGTTGGAAATCCAAGCAACACCGCAAAATGCTGGAGGAACTTAGCAGGACCCTTCAGAGTCCTGATGAAGGGTCTCTGCCTGAAACGTTGACTGTACTCTTTTCCATAGATGCTGCCTGGCCTGCTGGGTTCCTCCAGCATTTTGTCTGTGTTGCTGCTACTAAATAGCTTGCTTCCTGAACCTTTTAGCTGACTGTTACTTTATTAACAGAAGTTTTACTGTATTTGTTTTAAGATTCCAATACCTGTTTAAAATAATCAGCACTTTTATGTGTCATATGGCTGTGATTTGTAGTTAAGTGTCTTTTCAATTTTGCTGGTGCCATTGCTACATTTGCAAGTTGTTTGCCACAGACTAGGGCACAATAGAATAAGATAACTTGGACCACCAGTCCATGTAAAACCATTGATAAGTAGCTTTCATTGTAAAGACAGACTTTTTTGTGTCCGTTGTTGCACTAGTGAAATGACTCGGGAGTTTGTAATTCTTTATCTAACCTGATCAGAATTGCCCATAGGCCTAGGCCTAGAATGCTTCTCTTGCATTTCACACCTCCTCTTCAAAAATTGTGGCATTGCACCGTCTTTAGAATGAAAACTTACCTCCAACTTTCTACTGTAAGTCAGTTGTCGGTGCGTAAGGGGAAGTTGAGGGAGATAATTTGGGAGGAATGGACTCAACCAAATAAACAGGGTCCTGCTGTGCATTGCCACACTGGGCTGAGAGACCTCCAAAGCGATTGCTAATGGGGTTGTTCGGTCACTGCCCATCACTGTGAGCGTTAGAATCACCAATACACAAAGTTCAAAAGACAATGTTTATTTTTCTCTGTTGTGGAACCTGGTTGAGAAACCTGCTCAGAGAATGGTGTGTAAAATAAGAGTGTTCCAGTGAGCAGCAGTTCTGTGGGCGGTGTTGCTTTGTTAATGAGAAGAGTCAGAGGAGAATGGCCGGGCTGCTTCAAGCTGACAGTAACACAAATAACCACACATTACAGTAGAGCATCTCTGAATGTACAGCCTGTCGAACCATGAAGTGGATGGGCACAGCAGCAGAAGACCATGAACATACACTCAGTGGGCACTCTCTTCAGCCGACCATGTCGGTGCTCTCCATGAGGCCAAGGAATCTAATCTCATCGGCCCGTGATAGAGGGTTATGTAGGAGGGAGGAGATAGATTGATTTTAGAGTGGGTCATAACATTCTAGGCTGAATAGTCAGCACTGTGCCGTCCTCTTTGATCTTCCTTTTCAATATCATTATCATATCGTCTTCCACCAGTACCCTGGCAGCCCTTTCCAAGGACTCACCACTCTGTGTACATGGAAAAAAAACTTGCCTCATAAATCTCCTTTAGTCTTTCCCTTCGCATGTTAAACCTGCACACTAGTATTTGAAATTTCCATCTTGGACAAATGAATGTTTGCCCTGTCATTATTCTCAAATTTTTATTGACTTCTATCAGGTCTCCCCTCAGCCTCAGGTGCTCCAGAAAAACATCCGAAGTTTGTCTAAAGTCTCCTTATAGCTAATAATCCAGGCAACATCCTGGTGAACGTTCTTCTTGATCTATTCTGTTCCTTATAACCTGAAAATGTTCCAAAAAAATTCCAAATGTTTTCCTTTTTGGGGATGAGTAACACTCTACAGCACTGGCAAACCGGGTTCAGTTCCTTCTGTTGTCTGAATGGAGTTTGTATGTTCTCCCCGTGACCACATGGGTTTCCTCCGGGTGCTCTGGTTTCCTCCCACAGTCCAAAGACATAGGTTAATTGGTCACTTGGGTGTAATTGGGCAGTGTGGGCTCGTTACACTGGAAAAGCCTGTTACTGTTACCTGTAAAATAAATGCTTGTTGACTTTGTTCAGCCTTGTTATTTTCCAAGTGCCCTTTTTCACCTCTTTAAATAACATACCTGTGCTTTCCCTATCACCCTCCTGTCCTCCCATTGCAGGTATCGGAACTTCCGCACATTCACGTCCCCGCGACTCACTCAGTTCTTCTGTCTGGCTCTGGATTCAAGTGGAGAGATTGTGTGCGCAGGCTCACAGGATTCGTTCGAGGTGTTCGTCTGGTCCATGCAGAGCGGCCGGCTGCTTGATGTAAGTGCGGAGTCTGTTGCTTCATCGTGCATAGTGGTTTCCATCCTGAACCGGTGTGGATAACTTCACTCACCTCAGCACTGAACCGATTCCACAACCGACAAACTCACTTTTCAAGGACTTGACAACTCATGTTCATAGTGTTGTTTATTTCTTCATTCATTCACACATTCATTCATTTATTAATTTATTTGTATTTACACAGTTTGTCAGCTTTTGCACATTAGTTGTTTGTCTTTGCATGAAGTTTTTCATGGATTCTATTTTTTTGTGTTTTACTGTGAGTGCCCGCAAGAAAATGAATCTCAGGGTAGTGTATTAAGGTAATTTTGGCACGTCCTTTTGGCCCGTTGGCCTTCATAAATCAGGGTCTTGAGTATGGGAGATGGGATGTTATGTTGAAGTTGTATAAGACGTTGATGAGGCCTAATTTGGAGTACTGTGTGCAGCTCTGGTTACCTACCTATGAACAAGATTGAAAGATTGCAGAGAAAATTGAAAAGGATGTTGCTAGGACTTGAGGACCTGAGGTATAGGGAAAGGTTGAGTAACACAGAAAACCTACAGCACAATGCAGGCCCTTTGGCCCACAAAGCTGTGTCGAGCATGTACTTACTTTAGAAATTACCAAGGGTTACCCATAGCCCTCTATTTTTCTAAGCTCCATGTACCTGTCCAGGAGTCTCTTAAAAGACCCTATCGTATCCGCCTCCACCACCGTCACCGGCAGCCCATTCCATACACTCACCACTCTCTGTGTAAAAAAACTTACCCCTGACATCTCCTCTGTACCTACTTTCAAGCACCTTAAAACTGTGCACTCTCATGTTAGCCATTTCAGCCCTGGGAAAAAGCCTCTGACTATCCACACAATCAATGTCTCTCATCATTTTATACACCTCTATCAGGTCACCTCTCATCCTCCATCACACCAAGGAGAAAAGGCCGAGTTCACTCAACCTATTCTCTTACGGCATGCTCCCCAATCCAGGCAACATCCTTGTAAATCTCCTCTGCACTCTCTCTATAGTTTCCACATCCTTCCTATAGTGAGTTGACCAGAACTGAGCACAGTACTCCAAGTGGGGTCTGACCAGGGTCCTATATAGCTGCAACATTACCTCTCGGCTCTTAAACTCAATCCCACGGTTGATGAAGGCCAATGCACCGTATGCCTTCTTAACCATACAGTCAACCTGTGCAGCAGCTTTGAGTGTCCAATGGATTCGGGCCCCAAGATCCCTCTGAACCTCCACACTGCCAAGAGTCTTACTATTAATACTAAATTCTGCCATCATATTTGACCTACCAAAACTGAGCTACCTCTATCTGGGTTGAACACCATCTGCCACTTCTCAGCCCAGTTTTGCATCCTATCAATGTCCTGCTGTAACCTCTGACAGCCCTCCACACTATCCACAACACCCCCAACCTTTGTGTCATCAGCAAATTTACTAACCCATCCCTCCACTTTTTCATCCAGGTCATTTATAAAAATCACGAAGAATAGGGGTCCCAGAACAGATCCCTGAGGCACTCCACTGGTCACCAACCTCCATGCAGAATATGACCCACCTACAATCACTCTTTGTCTTCTGTGGGCAAGCCACTTCTGGATCACAAAGCAATGTCCCCTTGGATCCCATGCTTCCTTACTTTCTCAATAAGCCTTGCATGGATTACCTTATCAAATGCCTTGTTGAAATCCATATACACTACATCTACTGCTCTACCTTCATCAATGCTTTTAGTCACATCCTCAAAAAATTCAATCAGGCTCGTAAGGCACAACCTGCCTTTGACAAAGCCACGCTGACTATTCCTAATCATATTATGCCTCTCCAAATGTTCATAAATCCTGCCTGTCAGGATCTTCTCCATCAACTTAGTAACAACTGAAGTAAGACTCACTGGTCTGTAATTTAGTGGGCTATCTCTACTCTCTTTCTTGAATAAGGGATCAACATCTGCAACCCTCCAATCTTCTGAAACTTCTCCTGTCCACATTGTTGATGCAAAGATCATTGCCAGAGGCTCAGCAATCTCCTCACTTGCCTCACACAGTAGCCTGGAGTATATCTCGTGTGGTCCTGGTGACTTATCCAACTTGATGCTTTCCAAAAACTCCAGCACATCCTCTTTCTTAATGTCTATATGCTCAAGCTTTTCAGTCCGCTGTAAGTCATCACTACAATCGCCAAGCTCCTTTTCCATAGTGAATACTGAAGCAAGTATTCATTAAGTACCTCTGCTATCTCCTCTTTTTCTATGCACACTTTTCCACTGTCACAATTGGTCCTATTCTCTCACGTCTTATCCTCCAGCTCTTCACATACTTGTAGAATGCCTTGGGGCTTTCCTTAATCCTGCTCGCCAAGGCCTTCTCATGGTCCCTTCTAGCTCCTCTAATTTCATTCTTAAACTTCTTCCTGCTAGCCTCATAATCTTCTAGATCATTACCTAGTTTTTTGAACCTTTCGTAAGCTTTTCTTTTCTTCTTGACTCAATTTACAACTGCCTTTAAACACCATGGTTCCTGTACCCCACCATCCTGTCCCTGCCTCATTGGAACGTACCTATGCAGAATGTCATGCAAATATACCCTGAACATTTTCCAGATTTCTGCCTTACATTTCCCTGAGAACATTTGTTCCCAATTTATACTTCCAAGTTCCTGCCTGATTGCCTCGTATGTCCCTTACTCCAATTAAACGCTTTCCTAACTTGTCTGTTCCTATCTCTCTCCAATGCTAAGGTAAAGGAGATAGAATTGTGATCACTATCTCCAAAATGCTCTCCCACTGAGAGACCTGACACCTGACCAGGTTCATTTCCCAATACCAGATCAAGTACAGCCTCTCCTCTTGTGAGCTTATCTCTCACCTTCCCGAACACACCTAACAAACTCATCCCCATCTAAAGCCATTGTCCTAGGGGCAATGTTTTGGACATTAAAGTCTCTCACCACGACAACCCTGTTATTATTATATCTTTCCAGAATCTGTCTCCCTATCTGCTCCTCAATGTCCCTGTTAATATTGGGTGGTCTATAAAAAACACCCAGTAGAGTTATTGACCCCTTCCTGTTCCTAACTCCCACTCACAGAGACTTAGTAGTCAATCTCTCTCTGACTTGCTCCTTTTCTGCAGCCGTGACACTATCTCTGATCAACAGTGCCACGTCTCCACCTCTTTTGCCTCCCTCCCTGTCCTTTCTGAAACATCTAAAGCCTGGCACTTTAATTAACCATTCCTGCCCCTGAGCCATCCAAGTCTGTAATGGCCACAACGTCATAGCTCCAAGTACTGATCCATGCTTTTAGCTCATCCGCTTTGTTCATGATGCTTCCTGCATTAAAATAGACACATCTCAAACCGTCGGTCTGAGCGCATCCCTCCTCTATCACCTGCCTATCCTCCCTCTCACACTGCCTACAAGCTTTCTCTATTTGTGAGCCAACCACCCCTTCCTCCTTCTCTTCAGTTCGGTTCCCACCCCCCAGCAATTCTAGTTTAAACTCTCCCCAATAGCCTTAGCAAACCTCCCTGCCAGGATATTGGTCCCCCTCGGATTCAAGTGCAACCCGTCCTTTTTGTACAGGTCACGCCTGCCCCAAAAGAGGTCCCAATGATCCAGAAATCTGAATCCCTGCCCCCTGCTCCAATCCCTCAGCCACACATTTATCTTCCACATTAATACACTCTATTCCTATACTCACTGTTGTGTGGCACAGGCTATACTCCCGAGCTTTCTACCTTTGAGGTCCTGCTTCTCAGCTTCTTTCCTAGCTCCCTGTAGTCTGTTTTCAGGACCTCCTCTTTTTTCCTACTTACGTCGTTGGTACCAATATGTACCATGACCTCTGGCTGTTCTCCTTCCCACTTCAGCATATCGTGGACACGATCAGAAACATCCCGGACCCTGGCACCTGGGAGGCAAACTACCATCTGAGTTTCTTTCCTGCGTCCACAGAATTGCCTGTCTGACCCCCTAACTATAGACTCCCCTATCACTGCTGCCATCCTCTTCCTTTCCCTGCCCTTCTGAGCCACAGGGCCAGACTCTGTACCAGAGGCACGGCCACTGTTGCTTCCCCCAGGTAAACCGTCCCGCCCCAACAGTACTCAAACAGGAGTACTTATTGTTAAGGGGGACAGCCACTGGGGTACTCTCTAGTATCTGACTCTTGCCCTTCCCTCTCCTGACTGTTTTTCCCTTATTTGTGTCCCGACGCCCCGGTGTGTCTTCTTGCCTATAGCCCCTGTCTATCACCTCCTCACTTTCCCTGACCAGACAAAGATCAAGTAGATTAGAACTATTCCCTGGATTGTAGAAGAATGAGGGGAGATTTCAGAGTTTTCAAAATTATGAGGGGTTAGCGCAGAATAATAGTTCAGCACAAACTAGATGGTCTGAATGGCCTGTTTCTGTGCTGTACTTTTGTGACTGTATCCAAACTCATCCAGGCAGCAGGGAGGAGTAGGGTCCAGTTGGTGAGTGGGTGACAGGTAGCGGGTCTGGGTGGAGTGGGATGGGGCTGAAGATCTATTACCTGTTGTGGTGGGTTCCCACCTTCTGTCTTCTGTCATGGCTTCTGTCTCTGAGCACACTTCCTTGGCAAGGCTTCCCTTTCCTGCACCAATGACCCCTTCTCTTTGTGGGACACTGCGCTCTGTCCTTTTCCTCACTGGCTCTTTTCATCGCTTATTGCTGTTGAGACATCTATTGTCTCAACTTCAGCACTCCCCTCCCGTCTGCAAACCTTACCCCTCCTGAATGCCTTGCCCTCCACTCTCTGCAGTCAAAGACAGTGCTCCTGTCTGGGGGACTGACCTCTACCTTGCTGAGGTCAAGTGGCAACTGTGTAACACCTGCTCTTACATATCCCTTGAAGAGAATCCCACTGAGGAGCATTAGGCCATTGTCTCGCATCCTCTCTAGCCTCTTGCTGTGGAGATCTCCCAGAACTACTTCCCTGGGCTTCGTCTGGGTGGCTGGGTAGAAATGTGCGTCTACCAAAGGAGGTGTAGGGCTCTCTTTCCCTCCGCTAGCCTGCAAGTCACCCGTGGGCAAGGTGTAGCACTTGCTTAGCCGCCCGATCAGGGTCACGTGAAACCATGGGAGCAGGTGGTGGATGGTCGTGTGAGCAGCCGGTGCACATCACAAGTCCTGGTGATACAACCACTGGCACCAGGCAGACAATCTCTGAGGAATATTGATAATGGTTGGGGTCACCCATCTTGTAAAGACACTGCCCAGAAGAAGGCAGTGTCAAACTTCTTCTGTCGAAGAGTTTACCAGGAACACTCATGGTCACGGAAAGACCACGTTCACTATGTCATATGACACGGCACATAATGAACAAATAGAGAGAGTAAATGCAAGCAGACTTTTTCCACTAAGGTTGAGAATTAGAGGTCATGGGTTAAAGAGGGTGGTAGGTGTGTGGAATTGGCAGCCAGTGGAAGTGGCGGATGCGGGTTTGATTTCAATATTTAAAAGATTTCGGATAGGTAGATGCATGGAGGGCTGTGGTCCAGATTCAGGTTGATGGGAGTAGGCCGAGGGGACTATTTCTGTGTTGCCAAACCCTTGATGGCCACTGAGAGGTAGAGAGGAGGAAGGGGTAGTGGGCAGCAAGTCTTGGAGGAGAGAGGCGGAGCTGAAGACCATCTGTTACCTGTGTGTGCCCTGTGGTAGGACAGGTGTGTGCCCTGTGGTAGGACAGGTGTGTGCCCCGTGGTAGGACAGGTGTGTGCCCCGTGGTAGGACAGGTGTGTGCCCTGTGGTAGGACAGGTGTGTGCCCCGTGGTAGGACAGGTGTGTGCCCCGTGGTAGGACAGGTGTGTGCCCCGTGGTAGGACAGGTGTGTGCCCCGTGGTAGGACAGGTGTGTGTCCCGTGGTAGGACAGGTGTGTGCCCCGTGGTAGGACAGGTGAGTGCCCCGTGGTAGGACAGGTGTGTGCCCCGTGGTAGGACAGGTGTGTGCCCCGTGGTAGGACAGGTGTGTGTCCCGTGGTAGGACAGGTGAGTGCCCCGTGGTAGGACAGGTGTGTGCCCCGTGGTAGGACAGGTGAGTGCCCCGTGGTAGGACAGGTGAGTGCCCCGTGGTAGGACAGGTGAGTGCCCCGTGGTAGGACAGGTGAGTGTCCCGTGGTAGGACAGGTGTGTGTCCCGTGGTAGGACAGGTGAGTGCCCCGTGGTAGGACAGGTGTGTGCCCCGTGGTAGGACAGGTGAGTGTCCCGTGGTAGGACAGGTGTGTGTCCCGTGGTAGGACAGGTGAGTGCCCCGTGGTAGGACAGGTGTGTGCCCCGTGGTAGGACAGGTGAGTGCCCCGTGGTAGGACAGGTGTGTGCCCCGTGGTAGGACAGGTGAGTGTCCTGTGGTAGGACAGGTGTGTGTCCCGTGGTAGGACAGGTGAGTGCCCTGTGGTAGGACAGGTGTGTGCCCCGTGGTAGGACAGGTGAGTGTTCTGTGGCCCCTAACCCCCCGTTCACCGTTTCACAGGTGCTGGCAGGACATGAGGGACCGGTGAGCAGCCTGAGTTTTAGCCCCACACAAACCATCCTGGCCAGCGCTTCCTGGGATAAGACGGTGAAGCTGTGGGATATGGCTGACAGCTGGAAGACAAAGGAGACTCTCCGCATGACTTCTGACGGTGAGCACGACATCTCAGCTACACACCGTGTATAGTCGTGGACCAAGAGAGAACGGTCAGCGTGTAGACCTCCAACCAAGAGAGAGGGACTGAGAGACACTGGTCAGTGTGCAGATCTCCCCCCTGAGAGAGAGGGGCTGAGTGACACTAATCAGTGTACAGATCTCCCCCTGAGAGACACTGTTCGGGGTGTAAATCTCCACCTGAGAGAGAGGGACTGAGAGACAGCAGTCACTGTGCAGATCTCCACCCAAGAGAGAAGGGCTGAGAGACACCAATCAGTGTACAGATCTCCCCCTGAGAGACACTGTTCGGGGTGTAAATCTCCACCTGAGAGAGAGGGACTGAGAGACACCAGTCAGTGTACAGATCTCCTCCTGAGAGAGAGGGACTGAGTGACACCAGTCAGTGTACAGATCTCTGAGGGAGGGAGAGGGGGGAGAGGACCAGTCAGTGTACAGATCTCCACCTGAGGGAGAGGGACTAAGAGACACCAGAGTACAAAGAAAAGGACTAAGGGAGGGAGTAGCATGTTGTCTGTCCGTACAATGAGAAGGGTGTTTGAACCAATTTCTGTCTCTCTGTCTCTCCAGCTGTCACTGACACTCTGTCCTTGTCTCCCCCAGCTCTGGCAGTCACCTTCCGGCCGGATGGCAGGGAACTGGCGGCGGTGACCCTGGATGGACAAATCACGTTCTGGGACGTGCAGGAGGCGGTGCAGACAGGGTCCATCGAGGGCCGGCATGACCTGCAGATTGGACGCAGGGAGCAAGACCGTATCACCGCGAAGCAGTCCGCCAAGGGCAGGTACTCCGAGGGCCCACCCGTGGGTGGGGGCTGTTGGGGCGGCAAAGGGGTCACCCATGGATGGGGGTGCACGGGTGGGTGTCACTGACAGTGGAGTTACCCATGGGTAGGGGTCAGGTGTTGCCTGTGAGGAGGTGTGAGTGGGTGGAGAGTGTCACCCGTAAGTAGGGGTGAATGGGTGGAGAGATCACCCATGTGATGTACAGTGGTAGGGTCACCTGGCAGTGGGGGTGCAGGTGGCGTAAGGGGACGTCGAGTGGCGGGTCCACCATGGATGAAAGATATTTGGAGGGGTGGGATACCCATAGCTGAGTAAGGTTCTCCAGTGGCTGAGGAGATGGAGGAAGGTGGGGTCTCCCATGGGTGAGGGATGGAGAGGGAGGGGTCTCCCATGGGTGAGGGATGGAGAGGGAGGGGTCTCCCGTGGGTGAGGGGATGGAGAGGGAGGGGTCTCCTGTGGGTGAGGGATGGAGAGGGAGGTGTCTCCTGTGGGTGAGGGATGGAGCGGGAGGGGGTCTCCTATGGGTGAGGGATGGAGAGGGAGGGGTCTCCTGTGGGTGAGGGATGGAGTGGGAGGGGTCTCCCATGGGTGAAAAGATGGAGAGGGAGGGGTCTCCCATGGGTCAGGGATGGAGAGGGAGGGGTCTCGCATGGGTCAGGGATGGAGAGGGAGGGGTCTTGCATGGGTCAGGGATGGAGAGGGAGGGGTCCCCTGTGGCTGAGGGATGGAGAGGGAGGGGTCTCCCATGGGTGAGGGGATGGAGAGGGAGGGGTCTCCTGTGGGTGAGGGGATGGAGGAAAGAAGGGAGTCCTGTTGTTGATAAGATGAGAGGTAGGATATCCCAGTGGTGAGTGGCAGAGGACACTTACACAGTCCCCTGGGTTGTGCTGCTACCCTCAGGTCATTCTCCACACTGTGCTACTCGGCGGATGGGCACTCGGTGCTGGCGGGGGGACAATCCCGCTTTGTCTGTATCTACAACGTCACTGAGCAGATCCTGGTGAAGAAATTCGAAATCTCCTGCAACCTGTCGCTCGACGCCATGCAGGTAAGGGGAGCACTCTCTCTCACCCACACACCTCACTTGGGGAAGATTCAAACATATGCATATAAACACTCTCACACTGCACATTGACCCTCACTGGGTCGCACACACATACACCCCCCCCCATATACACCCCACGTACAACATCTCTCCCCCCCGCTCCTCTCCCCCTCCCCCTCTCCCCGCTCCTCTCCCCTCCCCCCTTCTCCCCTCCCCCTCCCCGCTCCTCTCCCCTCCCCCTCCTCATCCCTCCCCCTCCCCTCCCCCTCCCCTCTCCCCTCCCCCCTCTCACCCCTGCCTTGCTGCTGTTCTCTGTAACATGCCCTGTTGCAGGAGTTCCTGGATCGTAGGAAGATGACAGAGTTTGGAAGCCTGGCGCTGATCGATGATGCTGCTGGTGATGATGGTGTGGCTGTCCGTCTGCCTGGGGTGAAGAAAGGTAAGGCAGAGAGGGCCGGGTGCTGTCACGCTGTGACTGCTGCTCTCAGCCATACGGGGCCAGTCAGTCAGCTGAGACACTGTTCTGTTCAGTGGAGTCACAGTCCACAGTCTTTCCCAGGGACACAGGCTTACGGTGAAGGGGAGAGAGAGTTATTCACACAGAGGGTGGTGAGCTGCCAGAGTCAGTGGCTATGGCAATACAATAACAACCTTTAAAAGACACTTGGACAGCTAAGTGGATAGGAAAGGTCTGAGGGTTGTGGGACAGACATGGGTAAGTGAGACAAGGTAGTTGGGAACCTTGGATGGGTTGCATCAAGGGGTCTGGTTTCTGTGCTTTATGACCCTCTGACTAAGATTGATTCTTAAGAGTAGATTGAAAGATTGGTACAGCATCATTGTCTGACTCCATTTCTCCCAGTACTTTACCTCAATCTTTATTTTTCATTTAATTCTTTATTCTTTATAATTGTTGAATGTTTTTATTGCATGTCGTACCCTGATTCAGGCACTGCAGCAAATTCCTAATCCACGTAAATATATACGGTGAATAAAGTTGATCCTTGGTCCTTACTTCGGAAGATACCCATTGTGGGGACCCGCTTACAAATAGATTGTACTTGATGTAACTTCCAGGGGGAGGTGGAGGAGCCATGGTCTGACCCATCCTATTTCTGCCCAACGAGTCTCTTTAGCAGAGCTAGCGGGGCTCTGAGTGAGGGCATTGCTTTCCTGAGTTGCAGATAATCTTTCTAAGCATGATGCTGTCTGTATGTTTGAAGTGTGGTTCTGTAGATTGCTGGGAGAGGTTCCTCTCCATGGCCACACTAAACTGACCCTTGACTGTGGGTGTGCGAGAAGGATGTGGAGAAAGTTGCAGGGGCCTGTGTTGTGGTTCACCCCAAGCAGCTGCGTGACAGAGGACTCTGATCAGCGGGATATACCCAGGGACACACTCTGAGATGGTCATCAAGTGCTTCTGGGAGATCATCAAATCGGTGAAAGGCACCCTTTGGTCTGACTGAACCCTGCTGGTGTGCCAGCACATGGAGGGGTCTGTGGGAGAATGCTGCTGACTGGCACATTGCCAGCTCCAGGACGACATGGTGAGGGGCGCACTGAAGCCAGGTGCAGCCACCACGAGGCCTTGGTGGGGGAGGGTTACAATCCTGGGTTCTTCTGCTACTGGAGACAGAGGGGCTGGGTTGGGTGAGGATGCCCACCACGTGAGTGCCCAGTAGTACCCAGTGCTATTGATGTGCGGGAATGCAGTAGAACACTACAGGAAGCATTGACCATGCATGTAGAGAGTGAAAAGGCTTCACAATCAGAATCAGGTTTAGTATCACGAGATTATGTCATGAAATTTGTCGTTTTGTGGCAGCAGTACATAATTTTAAAAAAACTAAATGACAATAAATATGTGAAGTATATATATATATATTGAACAAAATTATGTAAAAAGAGAGGGAAAATACTGAGGTACTGTTTGAGTCCATTGTCCGTTCAGAAATATGATGGCGGAAAGGGATAATACGGTTTTTCAAAGGTTTCAAAGGTACATTTAATGTCAGAGAAATGTATACAATATACATCCTGAAATGCTTTTTCTTCGCAACCATCCTCGAAAACAGTGGAGTGTCCCAAGGAATGAATGACAGTCAAATGGTAGAATCCTGGAGATCCTCCCCAGCTTTGCTCCCTCCCGTGTATAAGCAACAAATCCTCCCCCCCCCCACCAGCAGAAAAAAGCATCAGCACCCACCACCGACCACTCAAACACGAGCAAAGCAACGGCAAAGATACAGGCTTGCAGTTACCCCAAAGACTTTGTGTTTCACTCCGTATTCAACATACCACAGGTTCTCTCTCTCCCCAACAAGGGAGAAAGAGATGTCTGCGTTTTCCCAGCAAGTGGGGAGACATAACAAACAACTCGCTGGTTTACCATGTTAAAAGTCTGCCGTGTCGCTTTTTTCGAGCTCTCTACCCAAAAATCTGAGCACGCAACTGCAGATATTCCAATTCCCCCGACGACACACGGGTCTCCTGTTTTGAGACTGATCCTTGATCCACCCGCTCCAGAGCCCCCGAGATCCTAGGCTTCCAAATCCGACCCGGAATTTTAGGCCGAGTCCTTGGTGTGCCGAAGAACAACGGCTGGTTATGAAACCCTGAGAGTGGGTCCCATTTCCACAAAGCAAGCATGGTCCCTGTGCAACTCCAGGTCAGAGTCTTCAAAAGAACCCTGAAAGGGAAAAATAAAGATATTAAAGGTGGAAATAGAGCTGCTTCCGAAGATGCAAGCAAAGAAGTCGCTGTTTAGCGCTATCACCACTCCGCTCTTGAATCATTGAGTGTGTGTGTCTTCAGGCTCTTGAACCTCCTCCCTGATGGTAGTACAGTCGGCCCTCCATATCTGCGGGTTCTGCATCCGTGGATCGAAAATATTCGAAAAAATTCCAGAAAGTTCCAAAGAGCAAAACTTGAATTTGCTGCGCGCCGAGCACTACGCTGAATCCACGCAAATGAATAGGCATACCCTGCTGTAGCCTCCTGCCATTTCACAGATCCTCAGTCTCTCTCTAGCGCTTGTTTGAGCATTGTTTGCCTCGCGTCTCGTTCATTCACTACTTGTGAGCGAGAGGAAGGAGTTTAAGGCTAGTAAGGGATGGCTGGCTAGCTGCGTAAAGCACTACAGCCGAGGCAGCGTCAGCGTTCCCAGAACAGCTACGATGGTTGCGTCTGTACTGAACATGTATAGACTTTTTTTTGTCATTATTCCCTAAACAATACAGTATAACAACTATTTACATCACATTTACATCGTATTAGGTATTAAAAGTAATCTGGAGATGATTTAAAGTATACGGGAGGATGTGCGTAGGTTATATGCAAATATTACACCATTTTGTGTAAGGGACTTGAGCATCTGCGGATTTTGGTATCCGCGGGGGGTCCTGGAATCGATCCCCTGTGGATACTAAGCGACGACTGTAATGGGAAAAAGACTTTACCCTGGGTAGTGGGGGTCCCTAATGATTGGTGTACTGCACAGATGCAACAGGAGTATTCCCGCTCAGGCCCGACAAAGAGCTTTAAAAATCCCAGTCTCTTATAAAAGAGAAGTACCACTAGCAGAGTGGTCATCATGAGAGGGGTTGTTGTCGGAGTAGTCTTGAGTCAGAGTAGTAAGGCTTTAGATCAACAAGGCTTCGGTGCAAACTCAAAGATCTTAAGGTGATAAGTCACCTGGGCCAGATGGACTACATCTCAGAGTCCTGAGAGAAGTTGCTAAAGAGAGAACAGATACGTTGGTAATGATCTTTCAAGAATCATTTGATTCTGGCATGGTCTCAGAGGACTGGAAGATTGCAAATGTCACTCCACTCTTTAAGAAAGGAGGAAGGCAAAAGAAAGGAAATTATAGGCCAGTTAGCCTAACCTCTGTGGTTGGGCAAATGCTTGAGTCTATTATTAAGGATGAGGTTTTGGATACTCAGAGACTAATGATAAAATAAGTTAAAGTCAGCATGGTTTCTGTAAAGGGAAATCTTGCCTGACAAATCTATTCGAGTTCTTCGAGGAAGTAACAAGCAGGGTGGACAAAGGAGAGGTGTTGAATGGCATTTACTTGGATTTTCAGAAGGCATTTGATAAGGTGCCACACGTGAGGCTGCTTCACAAGATAAAATCTCGTGGCATTACAGGAGAGATACAGGCATGGATAGAGGAATGGCTGACAGACAGGAGGCAGCGAGTGGCAATAAAGGAGGCTTTTTCTGGTTGGCTGCCAGTGACTAGTGGTGTTCCTCAGGGGTCAGTATTGGGACCGCTGTTTTTCATATTGGTTGTCAATTGTTTAGATAATAGAACTGAGATTGGGGATGGTATGAGGATGGTATGAAAATAGGAGGAAGGGTAGGTAGTGCTGAGGAAGCAATGCAATTGCAGCAGGACTTAGACAAATTGGAAGAATGGGCAAAAAAGTGGTAGATGGAATACAGTGTTGGGAAATGTATGACAATGCATTTTGGTAAAAGGAACAAAGGTGTAGACTATTATCTAACTAGGGAGAAGGTTCAGACATCAGAGGTGCAGAGGGACTTAGGGGTCCTTGTGCAAGACTCCCAGAAGGTTAATTTACAGGCTGAGTCTCTGGTAAAGAAGGCAAATACAATGTTGGCATTTATTTCAAGGGGAATAGAATATAAAAGTAAGGAGATAATGCTGAGGCTTTATAAGACACTAGTCAGGCTACACTTAGAGTATTGTCAACAGTTTTAGGCCCCATATCTTAGAAAGGATGTGTTATCATTGGAGAGAGTCCAGAAGAGGTTCACAAGGATGATTCCAGGAGTGTTTGGCAGCTTTGGGCCTGTACTCACTAGAATTTAGAACAATGCGGGGCTGGGGGGTATCTCGTTGAAACCTACCTAATTTTGAAAGGACTATGTAGGGTGGATGTGGAGAAGATGTTTCCTATGGTGGGGGTATCCAGAACTGGAGGACACAAAATCGAGAGGCAACTCTTTAGAACAGAGGTAAAGAGGAATTTTTTTAGCCGGAAAGTAGTAAATCTGTGGAATGTTCTGCCACAGACTGCGGTGGAGGTATATTTAAGGTGGAAGTTGATCGTTTCCTGATCGGTCAGGGCATCAAAGGATATGGCGAGAAGGGTTGTGTGGGTTCCATGATCAGCCATGATGAAAGGGGGAGGTGACTCAATGGGCTGAATGGCCTAATGCTGCTCCTATGTCTTATGTTTTAAAGTAATTGCTGGTGTGCTTTAAAAAAAAATGATGGATGCTGCCTTTCTGAGGTATCATCTTTTGAAGATGTCCTGGATGTTTGGGGGCTAGTGTTCATGATGGAACTGGCTAAGCTTCGAACTTTCAGCAGCTTTCTCTGATCCTGTGCATGTAGCCTTCATACCTGATGGTGATGCAACGAGTTAGAATGCTCTCCACAGTACATCTGTAGAAATTAGTGAGTGTCATTTGTGATATACCAAGTCTTAAAAATAATTCATTCTTGTAAATATTTTTATAATTATGAATGAAGTTTATTTTGTTTGTTCTGGACTGTGTAGAGCTGTTGGGAGAGGGGCACTTCTGTGGCCACACTAAGCTGACCCCTTGTCTTTGTGGTTGCTCCCCTAGGTGACATGAGTTTGCGCCACTTTAAGCCAGATATGCGTGTGACATGCCTTCGCTTCTCTCCGACAGGTAAGGACTGTTATGTATTAAGTGGAGCAAAAACGCCAGTGGAATAATTTGATTAATCGCTGAGGATTTATAAGGCAATGCTGCTTTGGGCCCCTTATATAAGAAGAGATGTGCTGGCATTGGAGAGAGTCCAGAGAAGGTTCACAAGAATAATTCTGGATGAAAGGGTTAATATATGAGGAATGTTTGGCTCTGGGCCTGTACTTGCTGGAGTTCAGAAGAATGAGGGGCATTTCACTGAAACCTGCTGAATATTGAAAGGCCTGGATAGAGTGGATGTGGAGAGGATGTTTCCTACAGTGCGACAGTTGAGGACCAGAGGGCACAGCTTCAGAGTCAATGATCATCCGTTTAGAACAGAGGTGAGAAATAGAGAAGATCTGCATCATGGCTGATTTATTATCCCTCTCAATCTCATTCTCCTGCCTTCTCCACATTGATACTGACTGATCAAGAACTTATCAATCTCCACTTCAAATACACCCAATGACTTGGCCTCCACATCTCTCTGGCAATAAATTCCACAGATTCGCAACCTTCTGGTTAAAGAAATTCCTCCACACTCTGCTGAAAATGAATATTGCTAGAATATGAGGCTGTGCCCTCTGGTCCTTGAATCTTCCACCATAGGAAGCATCCTCTCCACATCCACTCTATCGAGGCCTTTTAATATTCAATAGGTTTCAATGAGATTCTCCCCTCATTCTTCTAAACCAGCAAGTACAGGCCCAGAGCCGTTAAAATGCTCCTCGTACGATAACCCGTTCATTCCCAGAATCATTCTCGTAAGCTTCCTCTGGACCCTCTTTAAGGAAATTACAATTGCAGCTAATTGCAATCCAGTTTGGTTTACATGAGACGCGCATATGGATTCCTATCACAATCAGGAGCCCCAATGCAAGACTTCAACCCAAAACGACAACTCTTCAAGGGCAGGGACAGTTAGATACAGAGTGAAGCTCCCTCTACACTGCCCCATCACACACTCCCAGGGCAGGGACAGTTAGATACAGAGTGAAGCTCCCTCTACACTGTCCCATCACACACTCCCAGGGCAGGGACAGTTAGATACAGAGTGAAGCTCCCTCTACACTGTCCTATCACACACTCCCAGGGCAGGGACAGTTAGATACAGAGTGAAGCTCCCTCTACACTGTCCATCATACACTCCCAGGGCAGGGACAGTTAGATACAGAGTGAAGCTCCCTCTACACTGTCCATCATACACTCCCAGGACAGGGACAGTTAGATACAGAGTGAAGCTCCCTCTACACTGTCCCATCACACACTCCCAGGGCAGGGACAGTTAGATACAGAGTTAAGCTCCCTCTACACTGTCCCATCACACACTCCCAGGGCAGGGACAGTTAGATACAGAGTAAAGTTACCTCTCTCCCTTGCAGGCCGGAGCTGGGCAGCCACGAGTACAGAAGGGCTGCTGATTTTCTCACTGGATGGTGGTGTCGTGTTTGACCCCTTCGACCTGGACGAGGAGGTGACGCCGAGCAGCGTGCGGCGGGCAGTGCGGCAGAAGGAGTTCACTGTAGCCATTGTGATGGCTTTCCGCCTGAATGAGCAGAAGTTGACCTTGGAGGTGTTGGAAAACATCCCTCATGCAGAGAGTGAGTGTCCGTAACCCAGGGGTGTTCGAGAGTGACCTAAAGACACAGTGAGTGTCCGTAACCCAGGGGTGTTCGAGAGTGCCCTAAGGACACAGAGTGAGTGTCCGTAACCCAGTGGTGTTCGAGAGTGACCCGGAGACACAGAGTGAGTGTCAGTAACCTAGGGGTGTTCGAGAGTGACCTAAAGACACGGAGTGAGTGTCCGTAACCCAGGGGTGTTCGAGAGTGACACGGAGACACAGAGTGAGTGTCAGTAACCCAGGGGTGTTCGAGAGTGACACGGAGACACAGAGTGAGTGTCAGTAACCCAGGGGTGTTCGAGAGTGACACGGAGACACAGAGTGAGTGTCAGTAACCTAGGGGTGTTCGAGAGTGACCTAAAGACACGGAGTGAGTGTCCGTAACCCAGGGGTGTTCGAGAGTGACACGGAGACACAGAGTGAGTGTCAGTAACCTAGGGGTGTTCGAGAGTGACCTAAAGACACGGAGTGAGTGTCCGTAACCCAGGGGTGTTCGAGAGTGACACGGAGACACAGAGTGAGTGTCAGTAACCCAGGGGTGTTCGATTGTGACCCGGAGACACAGAGTGAGTGTCAGTAACCCAGGGGTGTTCGAGAGTGACCCGGAGACACAGAGTGAGTGTCAGTAACCCAGGGGTGTTCGAGAGTGACCCGGAGACACAGAGTGAGTGTCAGTAACCCAGGGGTGTTCGAGAGTGACCCCGAGACACAGAGTGAGTGTCAGTAACCCAGGGGTGTTCGAGAGTGACCTGGAGACACAGAGTGAGTGTCCGTAACCCAGGGGTGTTCGAGAGTGCCCCAAAGACACAGAGTGAGTGTCAGTAACCCAGGGGTGTTTGAGAGTGACCTAAAGACACAGAGTGAGTATCCGTAACCCAGGGTGTTTGATTGTGACCCAGAGAAACAGAGTGAGTGTCAGTAACCCAGGGGTGTTCGAGAGTGACCCCGAGACACAGAGTGTGTGTCAGTAACCCAGGGGTGTTCAAGAGTGAGACAGAGTGAGTGTCAATAACCCAGGGGTGTTTGAGAGTGACCCGGAGACACGGAGTGAGTGTCAGTAACCCAGGGGTGTTCGAGAGTGACCCCGAGACACAGAGTGAGTGTCAGTAACCCAGGGGTGTTCAAGAGTGAGACAGAGTGAGTGTCAATAACCCAGGGGTGTTTGAGAGTGACCCGGAGACACGGAGTGAGTGTCAGTAACCCAGGGGTGTTCGAGAGTGACCTGGAGACACAGAGTGAGTGTCCGTAACCCAGGGGTGTTCGAGAGTGCCCCAAAGACACAGAGTGAGTGTCAGTAACCCAGGGGTGTTCGAGAGTAACCTAAGGACACAGAGTGAGTATCTGTAACCCAGGGGTGTTTGATTGTGACCTGGAGACACAGAGTGAGTGTCAGTAACCCAGGGGTATTCGAGAGTGACACGGAGACACAGAGTGAGTGTCAGTAACCCAGGGGTGTTCGAGAGTGACCCCGAGACACAGAGTGAGTGTCAGTAACCCAGGGGTGTTCAAGAGTGAGACAGAGTGAGTGTCAGTAACCCAGGGGTGTTTGAGAGTGACCCGGAGACACGGAGTGAGTGTCAGTAACCCAGGGGTGTTCGAGAGTGACACGGAGACACAGAGTGAGTGTCAGTAACCCAGGGGTGTTCGAGAGTGACCCCGAGACACAGAGTGAGTGTCAGTAACCCAGGGGTGTTCAAGAGTGAGTGTCAGTAACCCAGGGGTGTTCGAGAGTGACCTAAAGACACAGAGTGAGTATCCGTAACCCAGGGGTGTTTGATTGTGACCCGGAGACACAGAGTGAGTGTCAGTAACCCAGGGGTGTTCGAGAGTGACCCGGAGACACAGAGTGAGTGTCAGTAACCCAGGGGTGTTCGAGAGTGACACGGAGACACAGAGTGAGTGTCAGTAACCCAGGGGTGTTCGAGAGTGACACGGAGACACAGAAAAGTGTCCGTAACCCAGGGGTGTTCGAGAGTGACACGGAGACACAGAGTGAGTGTCAGTAACCTAGGGGTGTTCGAGAGTGACCTAAAGACACGGAGTGAGTGTCCGTAACCCAGGGGTGTTCGAGAGTGACACGGAGACACAGAGTGAGTGTCAGTAACCCAGGGGTGTTCGATTGTGACCCGGAGACACAGAGTGAGTGTCAGTAACCCAGGGGTGTTCGAGAGTGACCCGGAGACACAGAGTGAGTGTCAGTAACCCAGGGGTGTTCGAGAGTGCCCCAAAGACACAGAGTGAGTGTCAGTAACCCAGGGGTGTTCGAGAGTGACCTAAAGACACAGAGTGAGTATCCGTAACCCAGGGTGTTTGATGTGACCCAGAGACACAGAGTGAGTGTCAGTAACCCAGGGGTGTTCGAGAGTGACCCCGAGACACAGAGTGAGTGTCAGTAACCCAGGGGTGTTCAAGAGTGAGACAGAGTGAGTGTCAATAACCCAGGGGTGTTTGAGAGTGACCCGGAGACACGGAGTGAGTGTCAGTAACCCAGGGGTGTTCGAGAGTGACCCCGAGACACAGAGTGAGTGTCAGTAACCCAGGGGTGTTCAAGAGTGAGACAGAGTGAGTGTCAATAACCCAGGGGTGTTTGAGAGTGACCCGGAGACACGGAGTGAGTGTCAGTAACACAGGGGTGTTCGAGAGTGACCTGGAGACACAGAGTGAGTGTCCGTAACCCAGGGGTGTTCGAGAGTGCCCCAAAGACACAGAGTGAGTGTCAGTAACCCAGGGGTGTTCGAGAGTGACCTAAGGACACAGAGTGAGTATCTGTAACCCAGGGGTGTTTGATTGTGACCTGGAGACACAGAGTGAGTGTCAGTAACCCAGGGGTGTTCGAGAGTGACCCCGAGACACAGAGTGAGTGTCAGTAACCCAGGGGTGTTCAAGAGTGAGACAGAGTGAGTGTCAGTAACCCAGGGGTGTTTGAGAGTGACCCGGAGACACGGAGTGAGTGTCAGTAACCCAGGGGTGTTCGAGAGTGACACGGAGACACAGAGTGAGTGTCAGTAACCCAGGGGTGTTCGAGAGTGACCCCGAGACACAGAGTGAGTGTCAGTAACCCAGGGGTGTTCAAGAGTGAGTGTCAGTAACCCAGGGGTGTTTGAGAGTGACCCGGAGACACGGAGTGAGTGTCAGTAACCCAGGGGTGTTCGAGAGTGCCCTAAAGACACAGAGTGAGTGCCGTAACCCAGGGGTGTTCGAGAGTGACCTAAAGACACAGAGTGAGTATCCGTAACCCAGGGTGTTTGATTGTGACCCAGAGACACAGAGTGAGTGTCAGTAACCCAGGGGTGTTCGAGAGTGACCCCGAGACACAGAGTGAGTGTCAGTAACCCAGGGGTGTTCAAGAGTGAGACAGAGTGAGTGTCAATAACCCAGGGGTGTTTGAGAGTGACCCGGAGACACGGAGTGAGTGTCAGTAACCCAGGGGTGTTCGAGAGTGACCCCGAGACACAGAGTGAGTGTCAGTAACCCAGGGGTGTTCAAGAGTGAGACAGAGTGAGTGTCAATAACCCAGGGGTGTTTGAGAGTGACCCGGAGACACGGAGTGAGTGTCAGTAACCCAGGGGTGTTCGAGAGTGACCTGGAGACACAGAGTGAGTGTCCGTAACCCAGGGGTGTTCGAGAGTGCCCCAAAGACACAGAGTGAGTGTCAGTAACCCAGGGGTGTTCGAGAGTGACCTAAGGACACAGAGTGAGTATCTGTAACCCAGGGGTGTTTGATTGTGACCTGGAGACACAGAGTGAGTGTCAGTAACCCAGGGGTGTTCGAGAGTGACCCCGAGACACAGAGTGAGTGTCAGTAACCCAGGGGTGTTCAAGAGTGAGACAGAGTGAGTGTCAGTAACCCAGGGGTGTTTGAGAGTGACCCGTAGACACGGAGTGAGTGTCAGTAACCCAGGGGTGTTCGAGAGTGACACGGAGACACAGAGTGAGTGTCAGTAACCCAGGGGTGTTCGAGAGTGACCCCGAGACACAGAGTGAGTGTCAGTAACCCAGGGGTGTTCAAGAGTGAGTGTCAGTAACCCAGGGGTGTTTGAGAGTGACACGGAGTGAGTGTCAGTAACCCAGGGGTGTTCGAGAGTGCCCTAAAGACACAGAGTGAGTGCCGTAACCCAGGGGTGTTCGAGAGTGACCTAAAGACACAGAGTGAGTATCCGTAACCCAGGGTTGTTTGATTGTGACCCGGAGACACAGAGTGAGTGTCAGTAACCCAGGGGTGTTCGAGAGTGACCCGGAGACACAGAGTGAGTGTCAGTAACCCAGGGGTGTTCGAGAGTGACCTAAAGACACAGAGTGAGTATCCATAACCCAGGGGTGTTTGATTGTGACCCGGAAACACAGAGTGAGTGTCAGTAACCCAGGGGTGTTCGAGAGTGACACAGAGTGAGTGTCAGTAACCCAGGGGTGTTCGAGAGTGACCTAAAGACACGGAGTGAGTGTCCGTAACCCAGGGGTGTTCGAGAGTGACCCGGAGACACGGAGTGAGTGTCCGTACAGCTCGTGGGAGTGGAGTGCCAGGGTCCCGGTAAGTGCGGAAGACGCCACTATTCCACCTGTTACCCCCAGGTTGGGGCCACTGGATGAGGCTCGAGTGGGGTGAGTGTGGGAACGGGACGGTGAGGGTGAGGACCGGGGTGAGTGTGGGAACGGGACGGTGAGGGTGAGGACCGGGGTGAGTGTGGGAACGGGACGGTGAGGGTGAGGACCGGGGTGAGTGTGGGAACGGGACGGTGGGGGTGAGGGCGGGGGTGAGTGTGGGAACGGGACGGTGGGGGTGAGGACCGGGGTGAGTGTGGGAACGGGACGGTGGGGGTGAGGACCGGGGTGAGTGTGGGAAGGGGACGGTGAGGGTGAGGACCGTGGTGAGTGTGGGAACGGGACGGTGAGGGTGAGGACCGTGGTGAGTGTGGGAACGGGACGGTGGGGGTGAGGACCGGGGTGAGTGTGGGAACGGGACGGTGAGGGTGAGGACCGGGGTGAGTGTGGGAACGGGACGGTGGGGGTGAGGACCGGGGTGAGTGTGGGAACGGGACGGTGGGGGTGAGGACGGGGGTGAGTGTGGGAACGGGACGGTGAGGGTGAGGACCGGGGTGAGTGTGGGAACGGGACGGTGGGGGTGAGGACCGGGGTGAGTTTGGGAACGGGACGGTGAGGGTGAGGACCGGGGTGAGTGTGGGAACGGGACGGTGGGGGTGAGGGCGGGGGTGAGTTTGGGAACGGGACGGTGAGGGTGAGGACCGGGGTGAGTGTGGGAACGGGACGGTGCGGGTGAGGACCGGGGTGAGTGTGGGAACGGGACGGTGGGGGTGAGGACCGGGGTGAGTGTGGGAACGGGACGGTGGGGGTGAGGACCGGGGTGAGTGTGGGAACGGGATGGTGAGGGTGATGGTGACCTGGGATGTCTCCATGAGGCATCTTTCCCCTGTACATCAGGGCCTGGAGGGTACTGCACTGGACAGTACTGTGTAATAGATTCCTGAGCAAGTTCACTGATGCCCTGTCCACCTGTCTTGTGGACAGGAGGGGTCAGTATACCAGGTCTATTTAAAGTGTGAGAGGTTGCAGTCCGTTTGAATATCGTAAGGTGTTGCTCCTAAGTTCTGGCTGAACTTCAGCCCCGCAATCCTGGTTTATGGGCACCGGTACGGAGAGGGGCGGCCTGCTCGCTGGATGTCGTAGTAGACTTGCTGCTGTGCCTGGTCAAGTTGGCCATTCATGGGTCCAGGCAGTGGGCTGGTGAAGGCTCTGTCCGAGCCGACTGCCTGCCCCTCTTCCGGGACTACGCTCGTGCCAGGTTGCCCTTAGAGAGGGAGCACATGACTATTATGGGTAGAGTGGGTGGATTTCCAGGAGCTGTGTCCCGATCCCGGGAATTGTGTGCATTATAAATGGTAATTACTGGATTTTAATTTGAATTCGATAACGGTATTCTAACCCCTGCCCTTTGTATATCTTTTGTGCTTGACTAAAGCTTTGTATGTTTGTAAGAAGGGGGGGGGGGTGGCAGTGAATCTCCCTGTGAACAGGCTCGCCATACCTCGTGTGTAATGACCAACCTGCCCTCTCTGCAGTTCCAGTCGTCTGTACGACCCTGCCGCCGCTGTACGTGGAGAAGATGCTGCAGTTCATCGCCTCGACCCTGGAGACATCCCGTCATCTGGAGTTCTTCCTGAGCTGGGCTGAGCAGCTGCTGAGCCTGCACGGACAGAAGCTGAAGGCCCGGTGAGTGGGGGCCACGTGGCTTCCCCTCCTGATTTATGGGGGTGGGGGGAGGCTCACTCGATGGAAGCGCCAGTAGTCTTGCTCCTGGACAACTCCTGTGCGTTCGGCACATCGATTTGTCGAGTCCATCTAGTCACTTTGAGATGCGTCTGCATCACTGCCCTGGAGACCCTTCGACTGCCGGTACTTTCGCCGAGGAGTTTGTACCCTCACCCCGTGGCCGCCTGGGTGCTCTGGTTTCCTCCCGCATTCCAGAGTCATGTGGATTGTGCGTGAGTTGTCTCCTGTTGTGTACCAAGAAGACAGATTAATTCAATAGTGGAATAGACCCTTTGGCTATAGTGTCTGTGTGTGTGTGTGTGTGGTAGAGCTACTACGACTTGATGTTTCAATCCCTATGGTAAGTTGGCACTCTCGATGTTGGCAGTGGGTTTGGAGTGGTGACAAGGAGGGAGGGTAGGTACGTCATTGGGGTCATCAGGTGGGCACCCTCCTTTTTTGACGTTTTGTTGATAACCCCATGACGTCTCCAGAGGGCTCAACGATGCTACCTGACGTCCCAGATACACCCCCCTGAGTTCCATACCCTCCTGTCTTCATCTTGCAGCCCAGTTGTTGTCTTTCCTTTTAATCGAAATCCAATTGCTGCTTTCTTCTGCTGCATTTGACAAGGACTTGATTGCTTGTTGGAGGGAGTGACCCCTCACCCCCATCTTCTTCAATAGACTGGTTGTAGATGTAGCAACGAATCCCCTGCATCCCACTTCTACAGGGAAAATCTTGGTCTTCCAGCCATTCTGGGGACAGTTAAACTGCCCAACTGTCTGTACGTGGTCCAATTCTCTCCACTCCCTGTCCATTCGTGTGTCTTAGAGGTGTCAATTATATCAGCTTCCATCACAACCCTGGCAGCCCGTTCCAGGCACCTACCACTCTGCGTGCAAACAAACAAAACTCACCACAGTGTCAGTGGTGGGGAGAGCATGCGACAGTGGTGGGGATACTGTGTGTAACTGTTAGTTTATTGTCAGCTCGGTGTCGATGGGGATACTGTGTGTAACTGTTAGTCTATTGTCAGCTCGGTGTCCATGGGGATACTGTGTGTAACTGTTAGTCTATTGTCAGCTCGGTGTCCATGGGGATACTGTGTGTAACTGTTAGTTTACTGTCAGCTTGGTGTCGATGGGGATACTGCGTGTAACTGTTAGTTTACTGTCAGCTCGGTGTCGATGGGGATACTGCGTGTAACTGTTAGTTTATTGTCAGCTCGGTGTCGATGGGGATACTGTGTGTAACTGTTAGTCTATTGTCAGCTCGGTGTCGATGGGGATACTGTGTGTAACTGTTAGTCTATTGTCAGCTCGGTGTCCATGGGGATACTGTGTGTAACTGTTAGTTTACTGTCAGCTCGGTGTCGATGGGGATACTGCGTGTAACTGTTAGTTTACTGTCAGCTCGGTGTCGATGGGGATACTGCGTGTAACTGTTAGTTTATTGTCAGCTCGGTGTCGATGGGGATACTGTGTGTAACTGTTAGTTTATTGTCAACTCGGTGTCGATGGGGATACTGTGTGTAACTGTTAGTTTATTGTCAGCTCGGTGTCGATGGGGATACTGTGTATAACTGTTAGTTTATTCCCTCAGCTCGGTGGACCTGCTGCCGGTGATCCAGTCCCTTCAGAGGAGCATCCAGCATCACTTCGACACTGTCTCCAAACTGTGAGTCTGTATATGGTGTCTCACCCTGGTTTGTCCTCCCAAAATGCAGCACCTCACACTTGGAGTCATAGAACACTACAGCAGAAAACAGACTGTTCAGACCATCTAGACCATGCCAAAATGTTAATCTGCCGAGTACCATTGACCTGCAGTTGGACCATAGCCCTCCGAACCCCTGCCATCCAAATTTCTCTCCAATGTTGAAATCGAACCCTCATCCTCCACTTCCTCTGGCAGCTCGTTCCACATTCTCACCACCCTCTGAGTGAATATTTCACCCACAATTGCTTGTTTTAGACCCACCCAACCTCAGTGGAAGAAGCCTGCTTGCATTTACCCTATCTATACCCCTCATAATGTTGTAAACTTCTATCAAATCTTCTCAGTCTTCTGTGTTCTGGGGAATGAAGTCCCAACTTTAATCTTTCTCTATAACTCGGACCCTCAGTCTCTGTAACATCGTTTAATCTTTCTGTATAACTCAGACCCTCAAGTCTCTGTAACATCCTTGTAAATTTTCTCTGCTTTCTTTTAATCTTCATTACATCCTTCCTGTAGGTAGGTGACCAAAACTGCACACAATACTCCCAAGTTAGGCTTTGCCAACATCTTGTACAACTTCAATATAACATCCCAACTCCTGTACTCAGTACTTGGATTTATGAAAGAGAACGTGCCAAAAGCTTTCTATCTGTGATGCCATTTTCAAGGAATTATGGACCTGTATTCCCAGATCCCATTGTCCTACCACAGCTTTCAGTGCCCTACCATACACTGTGTAAGACCTACTCTGGTTGGTCGTACCAAAGTGCAACACCTCACACTAATCTGCATTAAATTCCATCTGTCATTTTTCAGCCAATTCTTCAGCTGGTCCAGATGTTGCTACAAGCTCCATTAGCCTTCCTTGCTGCCTACTACACCTCCAATCTTATAGGCAATAGGTGCAGGAGTAGGCCATTCGGCCCTTTGAGCCAGTTCCACCATTCACTGTGATCATGGCTGATCATCCACAATCAGTATCCAGTTCCTGCCTTCTCCCCATGACCTTTGATTCCACTGGTGTCATTCACAAATTTGCTGATCCAGTTAACCACATTTTCATTCATATTGTTGATGTTGATGACCCAGGACTGATTCTGGTGAGTTTCCAAGCACTCAATCTGCCCTGAACTGGAACTCTCCAACCTATCAGATAATGAGACGTTAGAACAGAATTAGACCATTCGGCCTGACCCATCAGATCTGCTCCACCATTCCATCATGGCTGACTTATTATCCCTCTCAACCCCATTTTCCTGCCTTCTCCCCGTAACCTGACTGATCAAGATCTGTCAACCCCCACTTTAAATATACTCAATGACTTGGCCTACACGGTCATCTGTGGCAATGAATTCCATACATTCACCATCCTCTGGCTAAAGAAATTCCTCTTCATCAATGTTTGAAATGGATGCCCCTCTATTCCGAAGCTGTGTCTTCTGGTCCTAGACTCCCCACTACAGGAAACATCCTGTCCACATCCACTCTATCTGTCCCTCTGGTCCTAGACTCCCCACTATAGGAAACATCCTGTCCACATCCACTATCTCTAGGCCTTTCAGTATTCAATAGGTAATTAGATGCCCCCTCATTCTTCTAAATTCCAGTGAGTACAGGCCCAGAGCCATTAAATGATCCTCATACATTAACTGATTCATTCCTGGAATCATTCTCTTGAACCTCGACAGGACCCTCTCCAATGCCAACACATCATTTGTACATAAGAGGTCCTGAACTGCTCACAGTACTCAGTGCGGTCTGACCTGTGGGGGTTCAGTGGGGTGGATTTGACTCAGCGCCATGCCTGCCTGCTGTTGTACGGAGCTGTTTGACTGACGTTGTTCTCACTCCAATGGCCTGTAGGTGTGACTGGAATCGCTACAATATGAGGTTCGCTCTCGCTCTGTCCCAGCAGCGTGGGATGAAACGTCCCGTAGAGGCGGAGGAAACCGACAGCGAGTCCAAGGAATACGAGAGCTCTGGGGATGATCTCACGGAGGGAAGCGATTGAGAACTGTGAGCACTGCTCCCTCCCAGCTCACCACTGCGACTACAGACATGCTACAGGTGGTGTGTACAGTCAGGGACGCAACCGATTCGGCTGTAGGTGAAGTGTGTAGAATTGGTACTTTGCACCACAGGAGTTTACGTGGTCAGCTGGTGTGGACTGGAAGCCATGCTGAGGAAGGAACCATCCATGCTCTGGGAGTGTGTGATGGGACAGTGTAGAGGGAGCTTCACTCTGTGTCTAACTGTCCCTGCCCCGGGAGTGTGTGATGGGACAGTGTGGAGGGAGATTCACTCTGTATCTAACTGTCCCTGCCCCGGGAGTGTGTGATGGGACAGTGTAGAGGGAGCTTCACTCTGTATCTAACTGTCCCTGTCCTGGGAGTGTGTGATGGGACAGTGTAGAGGGAGCTTCACTCTGTATCTAACTGTCCCTGCCCTGGGAGTGTGTGATGGGACAGTGTAGAGGGAGCTTCACTCTGTATCTAACTGTCCCTGTCCTGGGAGTGTGTGATGGGACAGTGTAGAGGGAGCTTCACTCTGTATCTAACTGTCCCTGTCCTGGGAGTGTGTGATGGGACAGTGTAGAGGGAGCTTCACTCTGTATCTAACTCATACTGTTCCTGCCCTGAAAATCACAGGGAACTTTATCTGTGATTCACTCCCTAAGAATATTTTGTGTGATCTGATCCAAACACTGAATTCCTTCCCGGGTCACTTGTTCTGCTACATTGAGACCGTTCTGAATGTAAATAATGTATAATAAATTTGTGATACAGAGTTGGATGTTTTTAATGTAAATTTTGCAGGTTTGGCTATGTTTTCTGACCTGCCCGGTCACGTTGATGGGGAGGGTGTTCGATCCAAAAGAGGAAACTGTTGACTGGGGGTGGGAACAGCCCTGATATGTTGCTGAATCGAGGATGAGTAGTTCACTCCGAGATGTGAACGACACAGACATATGAAGTGTCCCGACTGGCTGGACTGGCCACACAGCATCTACGAAAGGGAAAAACAGTCCAATATTTATTCCTGATGAAGGGTCTCGGCCCGAAACATCAACTGTTTATTCACTTCCACAGATGCTGCCTGGCCTGCTGAGTTCCTCCAGCATTTTGTGTGTTACTTTGGATTTCCAGCATCTGCAGAATCTCTTCTGTTAACAATTCAAACTAATTCCATCTGCCTGTACATGGTCTGTATCTTCCTATTCCCTGTCTGTTCATGTCACGGTTCATACCCCCTTAAAGGCACTGTAGTACTCTCTGGAAAAATAAACACACCCTCTCCCTCTCAGCCGAAAGCTACAACCTCCAGTATTTGATAGTTCTTTCCTAGCTGTGGAGGCCAAGTCCTTGTTTGTATTTAAGGCAAGATACAGGAAGAAGGCAGGAGCTTGGGGCTGAAAGGAAAATTGGATCAGCTATAGTGAAATGGCAGAGCAGACTCGATGGGCCGAATGGCCGAATCTGCTCCTTTATCATTTGGTCTAATTGAATTTGTTCCTTACATCCTTCACATACATGAGGAGTAAAACTCTTCACCTTGCGTCTCCATCTAAATGTGCAATGTGCAATTTATAGTCATTTGTAATAAATGGTATGTAAAACAGGACAGTCAATATAACATAAAAATACAATTGTGTCAGAATGAATTAATCAGTCTGATGGCCTGGTGGAAGAAGCTGTCCTGGATCCTGTTGGTCCTGGCTTTTATGCTGTGGTACCGTTTCCCGGATGGTAACAGCTGGAACAGTTGGTGGTTGGGGTGATCCGGGTCCCCAATGATCCTTCGGGCCCTTTTTGCACACCTGTCTTTGTAACTGTCCTGAATAGTGGGAAAACTCTCAAAGTTCAGAGTAAATTTATTATCGAAGTACATTACTCTGTATGGCCTTGTGATCCTTCTCTTGCGGGCGTTTAGAGGAACAATAAAGAAATACAATAGAATTTATGAAAAACTATACATGGACGAAGGCGGACCAACAACCAATGTGCAAAAGAAGCCAATTTGTACAAATAAAAAGTAATAATGAGTTGCAGGGTCTGTGAAAATGAGACTGTAGTCTGTGAAATCAGTTCAGAGACCAGGTGAGTGAAGTTATCCACACTGGTTCAGGGGCCTGATGGTTAGAGACTGGGTGAGTGAAATTATCCACACTGGTTCAGGAGCCTGATGGTTAGAGACTGGGTGAGTGAAGTTATCCACACTGGTTATCAACCCCGCCCTGAGTGAAGTTATCCACACTGGTTATCAACCCCGCCCTGAGTGAAGTTATCCACACTGGTTATCAACCCCGCCCTGAGTGAAGTTATCCACACTGGTTATCAACCCCGCCCTGTGTGAAGTTATCCACACTGGTTCAGGGGCCTGATGGTTAGAGATTGGGTGAGTGAAGTTATCCACACTGGTTCAGGGGCCTGATGGTTAGAGATTGGGTGAGTGAAATTATCCACACTGGTTCAGGAGCCTGATGGTTAGAGACTGGGTGAGTGAAATTATCCACACTGGTTCAGGGGCCTGATGGTTAGAGACTGGGTGAGTGAAGTTATCCACACTGATTCAGGAGCCTGATGGTTCAGAGATTGGGTGAGTGAAGTTATCCACACTGGTTATCAACCCCGCCCTATCTATGACTTTCATAATCTGATGCATCAACCCTTAGCCTCCAGAAAAGCAACCCAAGTTTGTCCAACCTCTACTTGTAGCATGTGCCTGCTAAACCAGCCATTATCCCGGTAAACCTCTTCTGCACCCTCTCTGAAGCCTCGACATCCTTCCTGTATGGGGTGACCAGAACAGTTTGCAATAATCCAGAAGTGGCCTAAACAGAATTTTATAAAACTGCAAACTGACTCCCTCATTCTTGTATTGAATGCTCCAACAAATGAGGGCGACCACACTGTCACCCTATTGAGTGATGGACTTGGACCCTCGGTACATCAACACTATTTGCAGCATACTTTTCCCTTTTACCTCTCAAGCTAACAGTTCTCACTTGCCCAAATTAAATTCCATCTGCCTATATGTGTGACTGATCTATACCCTGCTGTGTGTTTCGACAATCACCTTTCTTACTTGCCCCTACTGGGGTGTAGGCCGCTGACAGCTCGCCAGAGTCCTGGGCCAGCATTTCACGTTGTCCCGAGGTGTGTCCTTCCTCTCCCGGGTATGAGGTCTTTGCACTTTCTGTAGCTCTGGGTTTCTACGGGATGGGCTTGTAGCCCCATGCCTGACCCCCTCACTTTCAAATCCGGGGTTGGGAACAAAAGTGGTGGAGAGAAATATCTCATTTTTCTGTTGTCTGCAAACACTAATGAGTCCAACTATACTTTCATCCAAATCATTTATAGCCCTCCATTTTACATCATATTGTATGTGGGAGGGAAGGGTTAGATCACCCATCAGGACCGGAGGTCAGAGGAAGAGGTGCAAGGCAGAGGGTGATGGCTGAAATCAGAAAGGAGGGGAGGGTGAAGTAAAGAGATGGGAAGTTGATTGGTGAAAGAGGTAAAGGGCGGGAAAAGCGGGGAATCTGATAGAGGATGGAGGCCATGGAAGAAAGAAAAGGGGGGAGGAGAACCAGAGGGCAGGTAAGGAGTTAAAGTGAGAGGGTGTAACAGGATGGGAATGGTGATGGGGGGGGGTGGCATTACTGGAATTTGAGCAATCAGGTTGGAGGCTACTCAGATGGAAAATAAGGTGTTGTTCCTCCAACCTGAGTCTGGACTCATTACAGCAGGAGAGGAGGATGTGGACTGACATACGGGAAGGAAGTGGAATTAAAATGGGTGGCCACTGGGAGATCCTGTTATTTTGGCGGACAGCTGATCAAGAGTCAGCAAGTGTTGCTTGGGGTCAGTGTGTGTGCTTAGGGTTAATGGGCATGTTTAGGACTAGGGTAAGGGTTTAGTATTTGGCGATATGTTCCGGGTAATGTGTTTTGGATCAGGGAATGTGTGGTGTGTATGGTTATGGGATGTGTTTAGGGTTTAGGTGTGTTTTGGGTCAGGGGATGTCTTCTGGGTGTGTAAATATACTGGATGTGTTTAGGGTCATAGTGTGTAAGGATAGTGGATGTGTTTAGTGTCGGGATGCCTAGGGTTAGGGTGTGTAAGATTAGGGATGTGTGTAGGGTCCGGATGTCTAGGGTTAGTGTGTGCAAGATTAGGGGATGTCTAGAATTAGTGTGTGTAAGGGGTATGTGTAGGGTCAGGGGTTGTGTTTAGTGTTGGGGTCAGATCTTGAATGAGGGAGTAGAGGTTCCAAGGGCTGGTTATTTAAAACTGAGCAACATGGACATTTCTTCCCATCTGGTATGGAGGGGCTACTGCACAGGACCGAAAGAAGCTGCAGAAAGTTGTACATCTCATCAGCTCCATCTTGGGCACTAGCCTACAAAGTACCCAGGACATCTTTGGGGAGCAGTCCATTATTAAGGACCTCCAGCACCCAGGGCATGCCCTTTTCTCACTGTTACCATCAGGTAGAATGGTGAGTGCATGGAATGGGCTGCCGGCAATGGTGGTGGAGGCAGATACGATAAGAGACTTAGATAGGTACATGGAGCTTAGTAAAATAGAGGGCTATAGGTAAGCCTAGTAATTTCTAGGGTAGGGACATGTTCGGCACAGCTTTGTGGGCCGAAGGGCCTGTATCGTGGTGTAGGTTTTCTATGTTTCTCTGTAGGAAATTACAGGGGTCTGAAGGCACACACTCAGCGATTCAGGAACAGCTTCTTCCCCTCTGCCATCTGATTCCTAAATGAACATTGAAGCTTTGGACACTACCTCACTTTTTTTTTAATGTACAGTATTTCTATTTTTGTACATTTTAAAAATTTATTCGATATACATAATTGATTTGCTTGTTAATGTATTATGATGTTTTATTCCTCTCTCTTTACTAGATTATTTATTGTATTGAGCTGCTGCTGCTGAGTTAACAAATTTCATGTCACATGCTGAGATCATAAACCTGATTCGGATCTGCCCTTGCCCCATCCTCTGCTGCAATACCAGGGATAGGGTTCCTCTTGTCCTCCTCTACCACCCTCCTGCCTCCACGTCCAGCACATAATTCTCTGTAACTTCTGCCACTTTCAACGGGATCCCACCACCAATTACATCATTCCCTCCCCTTCCCCCTCTTTCTGTTTTCCACAGGGATCGCTCCCTACACGACTCCCTTGTCCATTTGTCCCTCCCCACTGATCTCCCTCCTGGCACTTATCCTCGCAAGCAAAACAAGTGCTACACCAAACCCTACACATCCTTGCTCAGTACCACTCAGGGCCCTAAACAGTCCTTCCAGGTGAGGTGATACTTCATCTGTGAGCCTGGTAGTGTCATCTACTGTATCTGGACGTAGATTAGGAGACTGTTTCGCCGAGCACCTATGCTCTGTCTGCCAGAAAAAGTGGGATTTCCCAGTGTCCACCCATTTTAATTCCACCTCCCATTCCCATTCTTACATATGTCAATCCATGGCCTCCTCTACTGTAAAGATGAGGCCACACTCAGGAACAACACCTTTTATTCCATCTGGGTAGCCTCCAACCTGATGGCATGAACATCGATTTCTCGAACTTCTGGTAATGCACCCCCCCCCCACCACCGTTATTCCCCATTCCTGTTTCCTCGTCTCACCTTATCTGTTCCCTGTTACACCTGCCCATCACCTCCCTCTTGTGCCCCAGCCCTTCCTTTTCTTCCACGGCCTCTGTCCTCTCCTATCAGATTCCCCCTTCTCCAGGTCTTTATCTCTTTCACCAATCAACTTCCCAGCTCTTTACTTCAGCCCTCCCTCTCCCCATTCTTCCCATTCCCCCAAGCTTCTTGCTCTAACTTCTCTTCTTTCCATATATACTGCCTGACCTGTCGAGTTACTCCAGCATTTTGTGTGTTGCTCTGGATTTCCAACATCTGCGCAATTTCTCGTCAGTCTCTGGGATTTTCTACCTCGGACCGCTGTGGAGACCAGATCATTAGATGTAGTTAGAGGTTTTGGGAAGATGTTGAAGAGGCTCTGATTGGGTCCGTTGTGGTCTTATTTCCAGGCGGGGACAGCATTGACGGACTGAATGGCCCGCTTCTGCTATTTGCTCGTGTTCTCGAGCTCACCTCTCACGGCTTTCCCTCTGCAGCAGCTCCTCCGTGTGGGAGAAGATATATTCAGCTCACTCTAAAATGGAAAATTAATCTGTCTCATTGGCAGAGAGCTAAAGTCTGACCACGTTAGTTCACAGTGTAGTCAGTCAAGTCAATCACCTGGACAAAGGAAGGTGTTTGTAACTGTCACAAACAAGAGACCTGGAAATCCGAGCAACACACACAAAAGAACACACATAAAAGTTGCTTGTGAACGCAGCAGGCCAGGCAGCATCTCTAGGAAGAGGTACAGTTGACGTTTCAGGCTGAGACCCTTCGTCAGGACTAACTGAAGGAAGAGTGAGTAAGGGATTTGAAAGTTGGAGGAGGAGGGGGAGATCCGAAATGATAGGAGAAGACAGGAGGGGGAGGGATGGAGCCAAGAGCTGGACAGGTGATTGGCAAAGGGGATACGAGAAGATCATGAGACAGGAGGCCCAGGGAGAAAGACAAGGGGAGGGGGAAACAGAGGATGGGCAAGGGGTATAGTCAGAGGGAGAAAAAGGAGAGTGAGAGAAAGAATGTGTGTATATAAATAAATAACGGATGGGGTATGAACGGGAGGTGGGACATTAACGTAAGTTAGAGAAGTCAATGTTCATGCCATCAGGTTGGAGGCTACCCAGACGGAATATAAGGTGTTGTTCCTCCAACCTGAGTGTGGCTTCATCTTTACGGTAGAGGAGGCCGTGGATAGACATGTCAGAATGGGAATGGGATGTGGAATTAAAATGTGTGGCCACTGGGAGATCCTGCTTTCTCTGGCGGACAGGGTGAACGCAGCAGGCCAGGCACACAAAACGTTGGAAGAACTCAGCAGGTTAGGTCTCGACTGTACACTTTTCCATAGGTGCTGCCCGGCCTGCTGAGTTCCTCCAGC
Organism: Mobula hypostoma; assembly: GCF_963921235.1. Taxonomy (NCBI): domain Eukaryota; kingdom Metazoa; phylum Chordata; class Chondrichthyes; order Myliobatiformes; family Myliobatidae; genus Mobula; species Mobula hypostoma. The sequence continues at coordinate 4,070,569 of NC_086102.1, read as the reverse complement.
ATTTTGTGTGATGTCTGTAATTGTCTGTGATGCGTAAAAGATGGAATAAAGACAGGAATTGCAACAACCCCGAGAAATTGGTAGAATTCGGACTGAAAGCGGAGGGAAAGACTGAGAATCAGATCTTCTCTCACTGTAATAAGTTGTGGTTTTTATGGTAAAAATCCGATGTGCTGGGAGAGGTCGTCACTGGGGGAGTTATCGGACGAAGATGGGGACGGGCTAATGAGGGTTATGGGAGAAAACCGGGGTCGGACAAGTCACCGCCCGGGCAGTGGGCTGACTCCAGGATCAGTGCGAACCAAGACCGGTCACTCTGTGGCTCCCAACCCCGACCTTGTTGCTGTAGCCTGGACCAGAGGACGGGACAACTACTGCGATCACACCGTCTCCCCACCCCGCCCTCACACCCAGACTGCCCCGCGCCCATCATATTGCTGAGGCCGCCCTCACACCCAGACTGCCCCGCGTCCATCAGATCGTGAGGCCGCCCTCACACCCAGACTGCCCCGCGTCCATCAGATCTTGAGGCCGCCCTCACACCCAGACTGCCCCGCGCCCATCAGATCGTGAGGCCGCCCTCACACCCAGACTGCCCCGCGTCCCGCCCAAACACCCACATTGCCCCGCGCGTCGCCATGTTGCTGAGGCCGTTTGCCCTCCAGCTTCGCCGCTGTCGGTTTCACTCGACCGCCCGCGGGCCGTCCGGGGCCAGGGTGGCGGTGGTGAGTGTTAGGGGAGGAAGGGGACTGTCCGAGTCCCGGGCTGTTGCGCGGGCAGATAGGCCTGGCGGTGGTTTGACCGGAGCCTCCGACTGGGGGCGGAAGGGCTGACTGCTGAACTCCGATCTGGGCTAGCAATGAACCAAAGTTCAAAGTCAAATTTATTATCAGAGTGCATACATGTCACCACGTGCAACAAGAGATTCTTTTTCTGCATGCATACTTAGCAAATGTATGGGACAGGAACTGTAAGCAGGATCAATGAAAGAGCGAGAGTGTAGAAGACAACAAACTGCAAATGTTAAAATAAATAAATAGCAATAAATAACGAGAGCATGAAGTACTGTAACCAGATAAAGAGTCCTTAAAGTCAGATCACTGGCAGTGGGAGCACCAGAAATAGAATGAGTGTAGTTATCCCCTTTTGTTCAAGAACCTGACCGTTGAGGAGTAATAACTGTCCTTAAACCTGGTGGTGCGAATCCCAAGGCAACAGCGAGAAAAGACATGGCCTGGGTGGTGAGGATCTTTGATGATGATCATAAACACAAAAGAGATTCTGCAGATGCTGGAAATTCAGAGCAACACACACACACACACAGTGCTAGAGGAACTCAGCAAGTCAGGCAGCATCTATGGAGAGGAATTGGTAGTTGATGTTTTGAGAAAAACTCTGGCTTCTTCCCCCTCTATTTGCAATCCTGATGAAGGGTCTCGGCCTCTTATGCAGGTGATGGATACATCTTTAGCTCCTGAATTCAATTGGCTGATTACGCACAAAATGCTGGAGGAATTCAGCAGGTCAGGCAGCATCTATGAAAGTGAATAAACAGCTGCTTCTCTGAGGATGGTTACCTGGTCGTGGTGGAGAGGCATGTGTGTTCCTGTGATCCCAAGAGCTATGCTGTTTGGAGTTTAGCACCTGGTAGGGTCGCCCATGGCGTTAAGGTCAAGGGAGAGGTTCCAGACGAAGAGCGATCCAACTGAGACCTCAGCGGTGGAGCTGCCAGAAGATCATGGCACGTCACAATGGCAGTGAAGACAGAGAAAGTACCCAGTCTTCTTGCATTGCATGCCACTGGACCCTGACCCTGATCTGTGAAGAACCGTTGAGTGGCTGCCCCTGCAATCACTCAAGTCGAGTCTGATCTTCGAAGGGAATAACCCACTGGGAGAATATCATTCTCAACTTGGGCAGATAGTGTTAGTGTGATCACTCAAGTGGAGGTAGTTAAGAGAGCAGCACAGGAATGTACCTTTAGGCTAGAGTATTGTGCCAAACTGCATTACAAATAAAATGACCAATTAAACTAATCTCTTCTGAATACAAAATACCCATAACCTTCCTCAGGTGCCTAACCAAGACCTGTGTGCAGTCCCCTGTTATATCTGACTCTAGTACCACCCGAGGCTATGCACTCCTGGCACCCAGCTTTCTGTTTATAAAAATGTCTCCTTTGAATTGACCCCTCTCACCTTCAGTGCATGTCCTCTGGTGTTAGACGTTTGGTGTATCTGATGCTGTTGTGTTCCTGCAGGTGCTGTCAGGCTGTGGAGTGTTTGATGGCACCGAGATCCACGAGGCCTCAGCGTAAGAATCTATTTCATTTTGTGTCCAAAACCTTCTTTGCCGTGAATTGTTTAATCTGTGGTGACCCTGTGTGATGGGACAGTGTAGAGGGAGCTCCACTCTGTATCTAACTGTCCCTGTCCTGGGAGTGTGTGATGGGACAGTGTAGAGGGAGCTTCACTCTATCTAACTGTCCCTGCCCTGGGAGTGTGTGATGGGACGGTGTAGAGGGAGCTTCACTCTGTGTCTAACTGTCCCCGCCCTGGGAGTGTGTGATGGGACGGTGTAGAGGGAGCTTCACTCTGTGTCTAACTGTCCCCGCCCTGGGAGTGTGTGTGATGGGACGGTGTAGAGGGAGCTTCACTCTGTGTCTAACTGTCCCCGCCCTGGGAGTGTGTGATGGGACGGTGTAGAGGGAGCTTCACTCTGTGTCTAACTGTCCCCGCCCTGGGAGTGTGTGGTGGGACAGTGTAGAGGGAGCTTCACTCTGTATCTAACTGTCCCTGCCCTGGGAGTGTGTGATGGGACAGTGTAGAGGGAGCTTCACTCTGTATCTAACTGTCCCTGCCCTGGGAGTGTGTGATGGGACAGTGTAGAGGGAGCTTCACTCTGTGTCTAACTGTCCCCGCCCTGGGAGTGTGTGATGGGACGGTGTAGAGGGAGCTTCACTCTGTGTCTAACTGTCCCCGCCCTGGGAGTGTGTGGTGGGACAGTGTAGAGGGAGCTTCACTCTGTGTCTAACTGTCCCTGCCCTGGGAGTGTGTGATGGGACAGTGTAGAGGGAGCTTCACTCTGTATCTAACTGTCCTTGCCCTGGGAGTGTGTGATGGGACAGTGTAGAGGGAGCTTCACTCTGTATCTAACTGTCCCTGTCCTGGGAGTGTGTGATGGGACAGTGTAGAGGGAGCTTCACTCTGTATCTAACTGTCCCTGCCCTGGGAGTGTGTGATGGGACAGTGTACAGGGACTTGTCATTGGAACATGGGTCTCTGCTCTCTCTGTTGTCTGAGCTGCTCTCTGACCTGTGCTGTTTTACCTTGACATAGGATCCTCGTCCACCTGAGTCGAGGAGGTGCGGACTTCCAGGTCTATGCCCCGAATGTGTCGCAGATGCACGTCATTGACCATGTGAAGGGGGAAGCAACTGCAGAGAGCCGGTGAGTCCCCCATTACACCATGACCAGATACCTTGCTTGTGCTGCTTTTTCGTGAATGCAGTCTCAGATCTGTAGTGGCCATGCTGAGATTCAAACTTGTGTCGTCTATGTTGTCAATACTCCAAGGACACAGACGAACTCCTGTATCTCAGCTGCATTACCTAGAACACTAACGGAGGGGGGAGGGAGTGGGGTGTATGTAACAGGGGGAAGAGCAGAACAGCTTCAGTTAATTGATTCATGGGGTACTGGGTTAGTTGTATACAGAGAGATTGGGACTGTTTTGTGTGTGTGATTTCTCCCCCAGTGAGGGGGTGTGTGTGTGCATTGCATGTACTGTTTCTGCATAAATTTGATCTAAAATATGATCAAATCTTCATGTCGAGAACCCAATTAAATAAATAACACAAAAATATATTTGTTCATTTATTTATTGAGAAAAGATATCCAATATTACATGTATTTGTTGGAAAAAGTATGTGAACTTTTGCTTTCAATAACTGGTGTGACCCCCTTGTACTGCAATAACTTCAATCAAATGTTTCCGATAACTGTTTATCGGTCCTGCACATTGGCTTCAAGGAATGTTAGGCCATTCCTCCTTTCAACTCTAGGAAATCAGTGTGCTACCTTGCATGAACTGCTTGCTTCAGGTCCTTCCACAACATTTCTACAGGATTAAGGTCAGGACTTTGACTCGGCCATTCCAGAGCACAAATTTTCTTCTTTTTAAACCAATCTTTTGTTGAATTACTCTTGTCTTTCGGATCATTGTCTTGTTACGTTATCCAACTTCTATTAAGCTTCAGGTGGACTGCTACCCTGAAAGGGCTTCATACAATTTGGAAATCATTGTTGCTTCAACGATTGCCAGCTGTCCAGGCCCTGAGGCTGGAAATCAGCCCCCATCTATGATGCTCCTTCCGCCGTGCTTCACAGTTGGGGTGAGGTTCTGGTGTCGGCGTGCAGTGCCCGTTTTCCTCCAAATATAGCAATGCAGATTCCTGCCAAAAAGTTTCAACATTTGTCTCATCTGTCTACAGAATATTGTCCCAGAAGTGTCGTAGAACATCCAGGTGGTCTTTTGCAAACTTGAGACATGCAGCAATGTTTTTTTGGAGAGCAGTGGTGTCCTTCCATGAACACAATTCTTGTTCAGTCCTTTTCTTATAGTGGACTCATGAACAGAGACTTTACCACGTTCTAGAGATCTCTGCAGATGTTTTGGTGTTACCCTTGTTCTTTTTCACCACCTTCAGCATTGCACGTTGTGCTTTTGGTGTGATATTTGCAGGATGTCCACTCCTGGTGAGAGTAGTTTCCTCCATTTGTACCCTACCATCCTTTCCTTGTCTCATTGGAATGTACCTATGCAGAATGCGACGCATGTATTTCTTAAACATTTGCCGCATTTCTGTTGTACATTTCCCTAAGAATATCTGTTCCCAATTTATGCTTCCAAGATCCTGCCTTATAGCTTCATGTTTCCCCTTACTCCAATTAAACACTCTCCTACCTTGTCTGTTCCTGTCCCTCTCCAATGCTACGGTAAAGGAGATAGAATTGTGATCACTATCTTCAAAAAGCTCTCCCACTAAGAGACCTGACACCTGACCAGGTTCACTGCCTCTCCTCTTGTAGGCTTTTTTATACACACACACATATATATATATATAGTGTCAGGAATATTTGGGAAATTAAAATCTCCCACCCTATTATTATTACACCTTTCCAGAATCTGTCTCCCTATCTGCTCCTTGATGTCCCTGTTACTATTGGATGGTCTAGAAAAGAACACCCAGTACAGTTATTGATGACTTCCTGCTTTTCTGCGGCCGTGACACTATCTCTGATCAACAGTACCACATCCCCACCTGTTCCTCCCTTCCTGTAGTCTCTGAGACATCTATACCTGGCACTTTAGGTAACCATTCTTGCCCCCGAACCATCCAAGTCTCTGTAATGGCCACGACATCACAGCTCTAAGTACTGATCCATGCTTTTAGTTCATCCACTTTGTTCATGATGCTTCCTGCATTAAAATAGACACATCTCAAACTATCAGTCTGAGTGCATCCCTTCTCTATCACCTGCCTATTCTCCCTCTCACACTGCCTACAAGCTTTCTCTATTTGTGAGCCAACCACCCCTTCCTCCTTCTCTTCAGTTCGGTTCCCACCCCCCAGCAATTCTAGTTTAAACTCTCCCCAATAGCCTTAGCGAACCTCCCTGCCAGGATATTGGTCCCCCTGGGATTCAAGTGCAACCTGTCCTTTTTGTACAGGTCACATCTGCCCCAAAAGAGGTCCCAGTGATCCAGAAATCTGAATCCCTGCCCCCTGTTCCAATCCTTTAGCCACGCATTTATCCTCCACCTCATTCTGTTCCTATACTCACTGTTGCGTGGCACAGACAGTAACCCCGAGATTACTACCTTTGAGGTCCTGCCTCTCAACTTCCTTCCAAACTCCCCGTAGTCTGTTTTCAGGACCTCCTCCCTTTTCCTACCTATGTCGTTGGTACCAATATGTACCACGACCTCTGGCTGTTCTCCTTCCCACTTCAGGATACTGTGGATGCGATCAGAAACATCCCGGACCCTGGCACCTGGGAGGCAAACTACCAACCGTGTTTCTTTCTGACGTCCACAGAATCGCCTGTCTGATCCCCCCCCAACTATAGAGTCCCATATTACCGCTGCCTTTTCCTTTCCCTACCCTTCTGAGCCACAGGGCCAAACTCTGTGCCACAGGCTTTCCCTTTGCCTCTTCCCCAAAAAGCTGCAATTGGTAAAGCACCCAGGCAACAGTTGTTGTATGTGCAGTCTCTCCCATCTCAGCCGCTGAAACTTGTAGCTTCTGCAGGGTTGTCATCGGTCTCTAGGTGGCCTCCCCCACCAGTCCCCTTCTTGCACGGTCACTGGTTTTTGAGGACAGCCTGCTCTAGGCAGATTTACAGCTGCACTAGATTCTTTATATTTCTTAATGATTGACGTATCCATTTCCTGACTTGTGCTTTTCAATAACCTTTTTTGTGGAGTTGCTTGGAGTGTCCTCTTGTCTTCATGGTTTAATTTAGGATACTGACTCACCAGCAGTTGTATCTTCCAGATAACAGGTGTGTTTTTACTTTGATCAATTGAAACACCTTGGCTGAACATAGGTCTCCAAAAACATATCCATTTAACTAATTATCTGACTCCAATGATGATTTAGTATGCCATATTAAAGGGGGTGAATACTTATGCAATCAATTATTTAGTGTTTTATATTTGTAATTAATTTAGATTACTCTGTAGAGATCTGTTTTCACTTTTGACATGAAAGAGTTTTTCTGTTGATCAGTGTCAAAAAAGCCAAATTAAATTGACTGTAATTCAGTGTTCTAAAACAATAAAACATGAAAATATTCGAGAAGGTGTGAATATTTTCTATAGGCACTGTGTGTGTGTGTGTGTGTGTGTGTGTGTGTGTGTATGTGTGTATGTATGTGTTGGGAGGTGTGTGTGTGTGTGTTGGGAGGTGTGTGTGTATGTGTTGGGAGGTGTGTGTGTATATGTGTGTATGTGTTGGGAGGTTGTGTGTGTGTGTGTATGTGTTGGGAGGTGTGTGTGTGTATGTGTTGGGAGGTGTGTGTGTATATGTGTGTATGTGTTGGGAGGTTGTGTGTGTGTGTGTATGTGTTGGGAGGTGTGTGTGTGTGTATGTGTTGGGAGGTTGTGTGTGTGTATGTGTTGGGAGGTGTGTGTGTGTGTGTATGTGTTGGGAGGTGTGTGTGTGTGTATGTGTTGGGAGGTTGTGTGTGTGTATGTGTGTATGTGTTGGGAGGTGTGTGTGTGTGTGTATGTGTTGGGAGGTGTGTGTGTATTTATGTGCTCAGACTCCCTGACACTGTACTGTGCCTTTCACTTCCTGATTCCTGTTGTCAGGAACGTTCTGGTGGAGTCGGCGAGAATTGCCCGTGGTCAGGTTCTGGACCTGGTCCGTCTCCGAGCCGAGGATCACGATGCTGTCATCTTCCCTGGTGGATTTGGGGCAGCCAAGAACCTGTGAGTGATGAAGCTGATTGTCAGTGTTGTGGAGATTGTCGGGGTAGGTGAGGGGTGAGAGAACTACGTTTAGAACACACACGCTCCCACCCTGTGTTCACTTGCCAGCCTGCTGGGATCACCGTGGTTTGCAGCTTTGTCACTGACCAGTTTGTGCTTTGGCCCCACACTCCTGATCTTTGGTCATGCGGTGCGGAGGGACGAGGGCCATTCACAGCTCCAGGCAGCAGGTCGTCGAGGACTCTGACTGAAGCGACTGCCTGCCCCTCTTCTGGGGCTACATCCATGCCAGGATATCTCTGGAGGAGCCTGTGGTCTCTGGTATTACAGGAAAAATACTAGCTTGAATAGGAGATAGACGAGCAGGTGTCAGAGAGTGGGGAAAAAGGGGCAGAGATGATAAATCTGCGATGATGGAATGGTGGAGCAGAGTCAGTAGGTCAAATGGCCGGATTCTGCTCCTATATCTTATTGTTGTATGGCACATTGGGGGATTTCAGGGAATAGTGGGGCCCGAAGAGGCTCGAGTGGGTAGTAGATAGTAATACCGTGGATTCTGGTTAATCGGGCTGATAGTTAATCAGTTAAGTCTTAAAGAACAAAAATGAATTGAGAAAACAGCTGGGGTTTATTTGTTTATTTGGGACATTGTGCCACTTACTTGGAGCAACAAACTGTTCTGAACAGTTTCTAACTAGTGTCAACGGCATGCACTTGTTAGACACTACACTGTGATTAGAGCAAACAATTTTTAAGTAGCATCAGTTATGACATTCTGATTATTGTGCATAGAACTTTGTTAGTGAGTTAGTTTTTTAGCAAGAGTCGTATTGAGAGTGGTAATCAAATCACAAACAATAGAAAATCTGCAGATGCTGGAAATCCAAGCAACACACAAAATGCTGGAGGAACTCAGCAGGCCAGGCAGCATCTAGGAAAAGAATACAGTCAATGTTTGAGCAAAATCGCAAAATGTCACTTGGAGACCACCAGGAGGCTTTGGGATTGTGGAGAATCATGTGGGCAGCGGACTGAAACAATTTCTTTTCCTAGAAAGACTCTGTTTTGTGGAGTTAGTCGGTTTGTGTCCCTTCAGTGCTGAGCATTGTCTGCAGCGGGCAGTCTAATCTCTGGTGGCAGTGGGGATGGATTTGTTCTGTTTTCACCTTGAGTTCTGTGAACAGTTTTGGGTTCTTCATCTAAGAAAAGATGTGCTGATATTGGAGAGGGTTCGGAGGAGATTCACAAGGATGATTCTGGAAATGAAAGGGTTATCATACGAGGAACGTTTGATGGCTCTGGGTCTGTACTCGCTGGAATTCAGAAGGATGAGGGGGGATCTCATTGAAACCTTTCAAATGTTGAAAGGCCTGGACAGAGTCGATGTGGAAAGGATGTTTCCCATGGTGGGGGAGTCTAGGACAAGATGGCACAGCCTCAGGGTAGAGGGGCATCCATTTAAAACAGAAATGTGGAGAAATTTCTTTAACCAGAGGGTGGTGAATTTGTGGAATTTATTAACCACAGGCAGCTGTGGAGGCCAGGTCATTGGGTGTATTTAAGGCAGAGGTTGGTAAGTTCTGAATTGGACATGGCATTAAAGGTTACAGGGAGAATGGTGGGGAGTGGGGCTGAGGAGGGAAAAAATGAATCAGCCATGGAGTGGTGGAGCAGACCCGATGGGCCAAATGGCCCAGTTCTGCTGCTATGTCCTATGGTTTTGTGAAAACAGAATAATACTCCTGTTCTGAGTGCCTAGCCCAGGGCGACTTGGTGAAGAAGATTGTGGAACTTGGAGCGGTTAGAGGAAGAGTGAACTTGCCTGGAATATGCCTGCATGTTCGCAGTGGCAGAGCTGGTACTGAAGTTTTAAAACTCTATGGACTTCCTGTCTATCCACTCCTTTTTCCCTCCTGTCTCATCTCTGGACTGTTTGCTGGTGTTCAGCTGGGTATAGACTGTGTGGCATTGAAGTTTGAATTTCTGACTACATGGTAGATCGTCTTGCTGGGCTGCATCTCCAAGACATTGGCACTGCAGTTGTATGCTCCTGCCGTTCCCAGGATGGTCTGCTGAAGGGTCTCGTCCTGAAAAGACGACTGTACTGTTTTCCATAGATGCTGGCTGGCCTGCTGAGTTCCTCCAGCAGTTTGGGTGTGTTGCTTGAGATGAACTTAATGGGTACTTTGCATCTGTCTTCACTTTGGAAGACCCTAGCAGTGTGCCATAGGTCCGTGAGTGTTAGAGAGCAGGAATGAGTGTCATTGGTATCACAAAGGAAAAAGAGCGAGGCAAACTCAAAGGTCTTAATGTGGATAAGTCACCTGGACCAGATGGACTACATCCCAGAATCCTGAGAGAGGTTGCTGAAGAGATAACAGATGCATTGGTCATGATTTTTCAAGAATCACTTGATCCTGGCATGGTCCCAGAGGACTGGAAGATTGCAAATGTCACTCCAGTCTTTAAGAAGGGAGGAAGACAAAAGACGGGAAATTATAGCCCAGTTGGCCTAACCTCAGTGGTTGGGAAAGTGTTGGAGTCCATTATTAAGCATGAGGTTATGAGGTACTTGGAGACTAATGATAAAATAAGTCAAAGTCAGCATGGTTTCTGTGAAGGGAAATCTAGCCTGTCAAATCTGCTAGAGCTTTTCGAGGAAGTTACAAGCAGGGTGACAAAGGAGAGGCAGTGGATGTCATTTACTTGGATTTTCAGAAAGAGTTTGATAAGGTGCCACACATGAGGCTGCTTAACAAGATAAAATGCTGTGGCATTACAGGAAAGATACTGGCATGGATAGAGGAATGGCTGACAGGCAGGAGGCAGCGAGTGGGAATAAAGGAGATATTTTCTGGTTGGCTGCCAGTGACTAGTGGTGTTCCTTGGGGGTCAGTATTGGGACTGCTACTTTTCACATTGTTGTCAATGATTTAGAAAATGGAATTGATGTCTTTGTGGCAAAGTTTGCAGATGATACAAAATCGGTGGAGGGGTAGGTAGCGCTGAGGAAGCAATGCGATTGCATCAGGACTTAAGACAAACTGGAAGAATGGGCAAAAAAATGGCAGATGGAATACAGTGTTGGGAAATATATGATAATGCATTTTGGTAAAAGGAACAATAGTGCGGACTATTATCTAAGTGGGGAGAAGGTTCAAACATCAGAGATGCAGAGGGACTTAGGAGTCCCCGTGCAAGACTCCCAGAAGGTTAATTTACAGGTTGAGTCTGTGGTAAGGAAGGCAAATGCAATGTTGACATTTATTTCAAGGGGAATAGAATATAAAAGCAAGGAGATAATGCTGAGCCTTCATAAGACACTAGTCAGGCTGCACTTGGAGTAGTGTCAACAGTTTTAGGCCCCATATCTCAGAAAGGATGTGTTGTCATTGGAGAGAGTCCAGAGGAGGTTCACAAGGATGATTCCGGGAATGAAGGGGTTAACATATGAGGAGTATTTGGCAGCTTTGGACCTGTACTGACTGGAATTTAGAAGAATGCAGGAGGATCTCATTTGAAACCTACCGAATGTTCAAAGGACTATGTAGGGTGGATGTGGAGAAGATGTTTCCTATGGTGGGGGTATCCAGAACTAGAGGGCACAGTGTCAAAATTGAGGGGCGATCCTTTAGAACAGAGGTAGGAGGAATTATTTTAGCCAGAGGGTAGTGAATCTGTGGAATGCTCTGCCACAGACTGAGGTGAAGGCCAAATCAGTGGGTATATTTAAAGCAGAAGTTGATCATTTCCTGGTCAGCCGGGGCAGGAAGGCAGGTGTGTGGGACTGAACGAGATCCAGGATCAGCCATGATGGAATGGCAGAGCAGACTCAGTTGGCTGAATGGCCTCATTCTGCTCCTTTGTCTTATTGCGCAGTGCGAATGACGGTTCAGGTGACAGGAGGGAGGCGAAGAAGAAATGTTTGAATGCTTCTCTCTCAGAGGAGGAGAGGAGAGGGCGGTTACTGTTGAATCAAACCCAGAGACTTGGGACGCCTCTGAATTGGAGGTCGACATGCCTCAGCATATCTGCAGCCTGAAGTGGTGGAGGGATGTGTCCCCTGCGACTGGGGATCAGGTGTCACATGAGGAGGCATCTCCTGAACGTCTGTCCTCCAGGCTGGTGAGCGGTGCCACTGCGGGGAGGCAGACTTACCTTCAGTTGAGACTCTCTCACTGGGGAGGGGCAAGGCCCTGTAGGACAGGGGCTGCCTGTGGGTGGAGGGTCACCAATGGGATTAGTTTCTCAGATTGTTGCCTCATTGGAGGCCAAGTTCTTTGTTGAGCGTCCGGCTCTGGTGCATGAGGAGAACTGGAGTGACCCTCGATTGCTGTCCCATGTAGCTGTTCAGAGAGAAGGTGTCCCAGCAGGGGAGGAGCGAGGGGACTCTGCTAGCACTGATTCCAGGGAGGGGAACAAGGGTGTAGAGGTGGGCATGGCCCAGCCAGGTCCTGGCTTTGGGAGGGATTCTGGAACCAGGCGTGGTGGGGCCTCCCTCTCTTACTGATCCTGGGGGTGGTGGGGTCTTCCGTTAGGGCTGGATGAGGAGTGAGATGGTCACATCGGGTGTAGGTAATGACAGCTTGGAGGTGACAAGAGTGTGGGACACAGTGAAGGGGGAAGAGGGGGACACTTCTGAAGCCAAGATGGCAGACTTCCTGAACCCCAGCACCATCACAGCCCGTCTCTCTGGAGGAGATCCGTGAGTTCGTGAGGGACTACTGGAGGAAACCTTTCAAGGCCCAGGCACGAGGAAATCTGCAGATGCTGCAAATTCAAGCAACACACACAAAAAATGCTGGTGAACGCAACAGGCCAGACAGCATCTCTAGGAAGCGGTACAGTCGACGTTTCGGGCTGAGACCCTTCATCAGGACTAACTGAAAGAAGAGATTGTAGTCCTGACGAATGGTCTCGTCCTGCAACATCAACTGTACCTCTTCCTATAGATGCTGCCTGGCCTGCTGCGTTCACCAGCATTTCTTGTGTGTGTTGCTTTCAAGGCCCAGTTAGCCACTGATCACTGGTTGGGTCTGGGAGGGGTCATCCAGTCGATCTGCACGGTCCTCCAAAAGAAGAGGAAGGAAGCTGAGGTGACCCGTAAGGAGAGGCACCAGTTTAAGAGACTCCTGGAGAAGGGTTGTAGGGCGAAGATGGGAGAGCGCTCAAAGGAGGGCTCTGCTCCTCTCCCAGGGGCTCTGGTGAGGGATCTCAATAAGATGCGTCATGAAGTTCAGTGTAGCAACCCTTAATGTCCATGGCGGTAGAAGGGCAGATTCTATCATCTCTGTCCTCCGGGATGGGAGATAGGCGGTGAGCGTTTTGCAGGAAACCCGCACCGTTCCAGGAGAAGAACCCACCTGGCGGCAGGAGTGACGAGGTGGGGTCCACACGAACCCCCTCAACTCCACTTCCATCTTGTCGGCCCTTTTTTTTGCAGCCTGAGATATTGCAGGTTCAGGAACTCGTGCCAGGCCACCTGCTTCACCTTGCCGTGTGCCGATGCATTTTGTAATCGTGTGTTCCTCTGAGCCGGGCCTGATGCAGGCGCGCCCCTTCCCAGAGGTTTCCACGTTGCTGGGTCCATTGGTCATAGTATGTATGTGATTTCAAATGCACCTAGGGGAGAGGGATGGCACTGGTCTATTTAGAGAGAGGGTGTCCCAGCGGCCGAGGACTGAGAGGACTGTTCTTGCGCTCATTCTGGGGAGGGTAACAAGGGTGTGGAGGTCAGCATGACCCAGCCACATAAGGTGAGCCGTCTTGCAGGAATGCTCACCTTGTCCTTCAATGACCCTCCGAAGTATTTCTTGTACGGGCTACTCCTGCAAGCCTTTCATTTCCTTGCCTTCGTCTGGCGGCAGAGTAGGTGCCCAGTGGAAGTCTCTTTATGCAAGGGTCCTTCCCCTGTACACTGGGGATCTGGGGTGGAAGGTGTTCCATCGGGCTGTACCGTTCAACAGGTTCACTGACACCTGGTCCTCCTGTCCATGTTGTGACCGGGAGGAGTCAGTGTACCATGCTTAGTGGAGTGTGAGAGGTTGCAGCCTGCTGCTCAGCTTCTGGTTGCACCTCAGCCCCGCGTTCTTTATATACGGGCACCAGTACAGAAGGGGGCAGGTCTCCTGGTGGGCTTGCTCCTGGGCCTGGCCAAGTTGGACATTCGCAGGTCTAGGTGGCCGAAAGTCAAGGGCTGTGCCAGGGCCGACAGCCTGTCCCTTTTCCGAGGATACATTCGTGCCCGGCTGTCCTTGGAGAGGGAGCATGCGGTCACAATGGGAGTGGTGGTCGCCCAGGGAATTGCCTGTTTTATAGACAGTAGCAATCATTTTAATTTGAGTTTATTCACTGTCTTGTAAATATTTAATGTTTGTACTCTCTGTATTTTCTATCTAAATAAACTTCTGCATAAATTAAGTCTTCTCAGGCTTTCGTCCAGCTACAGGTACATGAAGGTGGCAGAGTTCGTCATCGAAATGTCAGTTAGAATTGATACCTGTACCTGGCTGGACGCCTGAGAAGAGTTTGTCATATACGCTGGGAAAGCACTAGATCCTTCTTTTTTAAACTTTTGTAGTTTTGTAAAAACAATGAGCAGTAGGGATACGAGGGTCTGTCATTCTGATCTTTGGTTTAACAGTGTCTGTCTGTCGTCCCCACAGCTCGACATTTGCCACAGACGGGAAGGACTGCCAAGTGATTCCAGATGTCTGCAGAGTTCTGACCGAGTTTCACAAGGCTCAGAAACCCATTGGGTCAGTGTGCTGGGTTACTTTGTAATGACGTGGGAGCGAGATGAACTTTGTTAGAGAAGTGGGTGTGATCCTCATTTCCACTGTCCCATTCAGTGAGATCATGGCCTTTGCACTACAGATCCACTCTCCCAGACCTCCCTTAATGATCTACTCTGATCTCTCTCTGAAGGCACACAGCTGCTTCCACCCCACCATCAGATTTCTAATGGTCCATGACACTACAGGACTGTGCAAAAGTCCTGTATTTGTCAATGTGGAGCGGAGGTGAGTTTAAATCCTGTAGGAGCACGGGATGTTGGGAATGGCGAGGGTGGAGTGCCGCGGGAGAGGTGTGGTAGAGGAGGAGGAGGTGTGTAGTGCGGGTGCAGACACACCCAGCCATGAGACACCAGGCAAGGTCATTTAATTCCAAACAATTGGTTTATTGGTCATTACAGAATGTCTCTCTGATGCTTCCTGCTCCCTCCCCTCTCCCTTCCCCTTTTCACAACCATGAATCCCCTCTCCCTGCCCCTTCCCACTCTCAGTCCACAATACAGACCCATATCAGAATCAGGTTTATCATCACTCACGTATGTTATGAAATTTTTTTTGTGGCAGCAGCAGTACAGTTCAGTACATGAAATTACTACAGTACTGGGCAAGTCTTAGGTGCCCTAGCTGTATAGATGTGCCGAAGGCTTTTGCACAGTAGTGTACCTCACTATTCTCGTCACTTTTTGCAGCTACTTATTTACTCTGTTTTGTTTCTCACTGTAGTGTAGTGTAGTGCCACACAACACACTCACACCTGTATACTGGCTAATATCTACTCAGCCAGTCGTGCTGCAGCAACTCATATGCATAAAAGCATCAGAATGGGGAAGAAATTTGATCCACCTGAATTTGACTATGGAATGATAGTTGGCACCAGATGGAGTGGTTTCAGTATCTCAGAAACTTTTGATCTCCTGGGATTTTCACGCATAATAGTCTCTAGAGTTTACAGAGAATGGTGTGAAAAACAAATAAACATCCAGTGAGTGGAGGCTGTGTGGGTGAAAATACATTGGTAATGAGAGAGGTCAGACTGGTCCAAGCTGAAATGAAGGCGACGGTAACTCAAAAATCACACATAGCAGTGGTGTGCAGAAAAGCATCTCCGAACGCACAACTTATTAAACCTTGAGTGGATGGCTGACAGCAGCAGTAGACCATGAACGTACACTCTGTGGCCACTTTATTAGGTACAGTGGCCACTGACTTTATGTCAGTGATGATAAACCACATTCTGATTCATTGATGTCCAGAACTCTCCTGATGTACATCGATATCACCCTCATGTCGCCTCTCCCCTGATTCGTTGATACCCAGAACTCTCCTGATGTACATCGATATCACCCTCATGTCGCCTCTCCCCGATTCATTGATACCCAGAACTCTCCTGATGTACATCGATATCACCCTCGTGTTGCCTCTCCCTGATGTTTAACCAGACTGATGTTGTCTCAGGTTGTGTTGCATTGCCCCAGTGCTGGCTGCCAAGGTGCTTCCTGGGGTAGAGGTTACAGTTGGCCATGAGGAGGACGAAGGCGGGAGGTGGCCGTACGCAGGAACGGCAGCTGCCATCAAGGCCATGGGCGCCAAGCACCAAGTTACTGAGGTGGATATATCCTTTAGACCAGACACTCTGCACAGAAGTGGTTGTGGGTGATGGGCTGCACGATGAAGGTGACATTGGAAATTGGGTGCTGGGTGGCTATGAGATACAGAATTAGAATTAGACCATTTGACCCATCAAGTCTGCTCCACATTCCATCATGGCTGATTTATTATCCCTCTCAACCCCATTTTCCTGCCTTCTCCCTGTAACCATAAGACGTAGGAACAGGATTAGGCCATTTGGCCCGTTGAGTCTGTTCCACCATTCGATCATGGCTGATCCTTTTTTGCCCTTCCTCACTCTTACTCCCCGGTCTTCTGCCTGTAACCTTTGATGCTGTGGCCAATCAAGAATATCAATCTCTGCCTTAGATACACCCAACAATCTGGCACCCACGACTATCTGTGGTAATGAATTCCATTGATTCACCACCCTCTGGCTAAAGAAATTTCACTGGATCTCTGTTTTAAATGGATGCCCCTCTATCCTGAGGTTGTGCCATCTTGTCCTAGACTCCCTCACCATGGGAAACATCCTTTCCACATCTACTCTGTCTAGGCCTTTTAACATTTGAAAGGCTCAGTGAAATCCCTCCTCATCCTTCTAAATTCCAGTGTGATAACCCTTTCATGTCTGGAATCATCTTTGTGAACCTCCTCTTAAGCTTCTCCAATGCCAGCACATCTTTTCTTAGATGAGGAGCCCAGAACTGTTCACAATACTCAAGGTGAGGCCTCACCAGTGCCTTATAAAGCCTCAGTATCACATTCCTGCACTTGTATTCTAGACCTCTTGAAATGAATGCCAGCATTGCATTTGTCTTCCACCCTTCCGACTTACCTGCAAGATAACCTTTAGGTTGTTACACACAAGGACTCCAAAGTCCCTTTGCAGCTCAGATTTTTGAGTTTTCTCCCTGTTTAGAAAATAAGCTACATATATATTTCTACCAAAGTGCATGGCCATGCATTTTCCAACATTGTATTTCATTTGCCACTCTTTTGCCCATTCTACTAATGATTAAGTCCTTCTGCATCCTACTTGTTTCCTCAACACTACCTGCCCCTCCACCAATCTTCGTACTGTCCGCAAACTTGGTAACAAAGTCGTCTATTTCATCATCCAAAGCATTGATATACAGCATAAAAAGAAGTGGTCCCAACACTGACCCCTGTGGAACACCACGAGTCACTGGCAGCCAACCAGACAAGGATCCTTTTATTCCCACTCGCTGCCTCCTACCAGTCAGCCAATGTTCTAACCAACCTAGTCACTTTCCTGTAATACCACAGGCTCTTAACTTGGTAAGCAGCCTCATGTGTGGCACCTTATCAAAGACCTTCTGAAAGTCCAAATGTACATCATCCACTGCATCCCCTTTATCCTGTGTGTTATCTCCTCAAAGAATTCCAACCAGATCGTTGGGCAAGATTTTCCCTTAAAGAAACCATGCTGACTTTCTCCTGTCTTGTCCGGTATCTACAAGTACTCCCTAACCTCATCCTTAACAATTGATTCCAACATCTTCCCAATCACTGAAGTCAGGCTAACTGATCTATAATTTGCTTTCTGCTGCCTTCCCTCTTTCTTAAAGGGTGGAGTGACATTTGCAAATTTTTAGTCCTCTAGCACCATGCCAGAGTCCAATGATTTTTGAAAGATCATTCCTAATGCCTCCACAATCTCTACCGCTACCTCTTTCAGAACCCTAGGGTGCAGTTCATCTGGTCCGGGTTGACTTATGTACCTTTAGGTCTTTCAGCTTTTTGAGCACCTTCTCTCTTGTAATAGTAACTGCACCCACTTTTCTTCCCTCACACCCTTCAGCATCATCTGGCACACTGCTAGTGTTTTTCACAATGCAGACTGATGCAAAATACTTATTTAGTTCATCAGCCATCTCCTTGGCCCTCGTTATTATTTCTCTGGCCTATTTTTCTAGCGGTCCTATATCCACTCTCATTACTCTTTTATTTTTCATGTATTTGAAAAAGCTTTTACTATTCACTTAGATACTCTTTTCTAGCTTTCTTTAATATTTCATCTTCTTCCTCATAATGATTCTTTTAGTTGCTGTCTGTAGGGTTTTAGAAGTTTCCCAGTCCTCTGTCTTCACACTAATTTTTGCCTTTTATGCCCTCTGTTTTGCTTTTACAATAGCTTTGACTTCCCTTGTCAGCCATGGTTTGCCATTTGAGTATTTCTTTGGTTTTGAAATACATCTATGCTGCACTTTCCTCATTTTTCCCAGAAGCTCACACCATTGCTACTTTGCTGTTGTCCCTGCCAGCATCTTCCAATTTACTTCGGCCAACTCCTCTCTCACACCACTGTAATTTCCCTTACTCCACTGAAATACTGTTATGTCAGACTTTACTTTCTCCCTATCAAATTTCAAATTGAACTGAATCATATTGTGATTACTGCCTCCTGAGGGTTCTTTTGCCTTAAGCTTCCTAATCACCTCCAGTTCATTACATAACACCAATCCAGTGTAATTGATCAAAGACAAACTGCTCTAAAAAGCCATCCCGTAGGCACTCAACAAACTCACTCTCTTGAGACCTATAACCAACCTGATTTTTTCAATTGACCTGCATGTTGAAATCTCCCATGACTATCGTAACATTGCCTTTTTGATACGCCTTTTTTATTTCCCATTGTAATCTGTGGTTCACATTCCAGCCACTGTTGGGAAGCTTGTATGTAACTGCCATTAAGGTTCTTTAATCCTAGCGGTTTCTTAACTTAATCCACAAGGATTCAACATCTTCCAATCCTATTTCACATCTTTCTACTGATTTGATGCCATTCTTTACCAGCAGAGCCATGCCACCCCCTCTGCCTACCTTCCTGTCCCTCTGGTACAACGTATAACCTTAGACGTTCAGCTTCCAACTACAACCATCCTTCAGCCATGATTTAGTGATGGCCACAACATTCCTGACAATCTGTAATAGTGCAACAAGGTCATCCACCATATTTCTTATACTCCGCGCACTGAGATCCAACACTTTGAGTAAAGTATTTGCTACTCTTTTTTGATTCTGCTCTCTAATGCATTGATACTTACCCTGCTGGCAGCAATTTTGTCCTGTCACCTCCCTGCCCTTCCTGAAGTCTGCATGCTACTTTTGTTTTTTTTTTACCATCTGTCCTATCCTGAGTCCTTTCACTCCAGTTCCCAACCCTTGCCAAATTAGTTTAAACCCTCCCCAATAACTCTAACAAACCTGCCTGTGAGAATGTTGGTTCCCCTCGGGTTCAGGTACAACCTGTCACTTTAGAACTGGTCGTACCTTCCCCAGAACAGATCCCAGTGATCCAAGAATCTGAAGCCCTGCCCCCTGCACCAGCTTTTCAGTACGCATTTATCTGCCAGATCATCCTGTTTCTACCCTCACTGGCTCGTGGCACAGGCAGCAATCCAGAAATTACTACCCGGGAGATCCTGCTTCTCAGCTTCCTACCTAGCTCTCTAAATTCTCTTTTCAAGACCTCATTGCTTTTCCTTTCTATATCATTAGTAGCAATATGTACCAAGACATCTGGCTGCTCCCCCTCCCCCTGCAAAATGCTGTGAAAGCTATCTGAGACATCCCTGACCCTGGCACCTGGGAGCCAACATACCATCCGAGTGTCCCATTCACGTCCACAGAATCTCCTGTCTGTTCTCCTGACTATTGAGTCCCCTATCACTACCACTTCCCACTTCTCCCTTGTACCACAGACCAATGCTCAGTGCTAATAACATGGTCTCCATGGCATTCCCCTGGGAGCTCATCCCCCACAACTGTATCCAAAGCGGTATACTTACTATTGAGGGGAATGGCCACAGGGGAGCTTTGTGCTAACTGCCTGTTCACATTTCCATTTCTCCTGACACTCACCCAGCTACTTGCCTCCTGCAACTTCGGGGTGACTACTTTCCTGTAACTCTGATCGATGATCTCCTCACTCTCCTGTACAAGCTGAAGGTCATACAGCTGTTGCTCCAGATCTCTAACAGGGTCTCCTGAAGTGGGAGGGTGAAGAGCCAGAGGTCCTGGTACATATAGGTACCAATGACATAGGTAGGAAAAGGGATGAGGTCCTGAAAGAAGAATATAGGGAGCTAGGAAGGGAGTTGAGAAAAAGGACCGCAAAGGTAGTAATCTCGGGATTACTGCCTGTGCCACGCGACAGTGAGAGTAGGAATGCGATGAGGTGGAGGATAAATGCGTGGCTGAGGGATTGGAGCAGGGGGCAGGGATTCAAGTTTTTGGATCATTGGGACCTCTTTTGGCGTAGGTGTGACCTGTACAAAAAGGACGGGTTACACTTAAATCCTAGGGGGACCAATATCCTGACAGGGAGATTAGCGGGGGCTACTGAGGTGACTTTAAACTAGAATGGTTGGGGGGTGGGAATCAAATTAAAGCGGCTAGGTGTGAGGAGGTTAGTTCACAACAGAGGGATGGGAACCAGTGCAGAGAGACAGAGGAGTGTAAAGTGAGCGTAGAAGCAAAAAGTACAAAGGGGAAAAGTAAAAGTGGCAGGCCGACAAATCCAGGGCAAGCATTAAAAAGGGCTAAGAGAGTTGTAAAAGAGCGCCTGAAGGCTTTATGTGTCAATGCAAGGAGCATTCGTAATAAGGTGGATGAATTGAAAGTGCAGATTGTTATTAATGATTATGATATAGTTGGGATCACAGAGACATGGCTCCAGGGTGACCAGGGATGGGAGCTCAACGTTCAGGGATATTCAATATTCAGGAGGGATAGACACGAAGGAAGGGGAGGTGGGGTGGCGTTGCTGGTTAAAAAAGAGATTAACGCAATAGAAAGGAAGGACATAAGCCGGGAAGATGTGGAATCGATATGGGTAGAGCTGCGTAACACTAAGGGGCAGAAGACGCTGCTGGGAGTTGTGTACAGGCCACCTAACAGTAGTAGTGAGGTCGGAGATGGTATTAAACAGGAAATTAGAAATGTGTGCAATAAAGGAACAGCAGTTATAATGGGTGACTTCAATCTACATGTAGACTGGGTGAACCAAATTGGTAAAGGTGCTGAGGAAGAGGATTTCTTGGAATGTATGCGGGATGGTTTTTTGAACCAACATGTCGAGGAACCGACTAGAGAGCAGGCTATTCTGGACTGGGTTTTGAGCAATGAGGAAGGGTTAATTAGCGATCTTGTCGTGAGAGGCCCCTTGGGTAAGAGTGACCATAATATGGTGGAATTCTTCATTAACATGGAGAGTGACGTAGTTAATTCAGAAACAAAGGTTCTGAACTTAAAGAGGGGTAACTTTGAAGGTATGAGACATGAATTAGCTAAGATAGACTGGCAAATGACACTTCAAGGATTGACGGTGGATATGCAATGGCAGGCATTTAAAGGTTGCATGGATGAACTACAACAATTGTTCATCCCAGTTTGGCAAAAGAATAAATCAAGGAAGGTAGTGCACCCGTGGCTGACAAGAGAAATTAGGGATAGTATCAATTCCAAAGAAGTAGCATACAAATTAGCCAGAGAAAGTGGCTCACCTGAGGACTGGGAGAAATTCAGAGTTCAGCAGAGGAGGACAAAGGGCTTAATTAGGAAGGGGAAAAAAGATTATGAGAGAAA
Organism: Mobula hypostoma; assembly: GCF_963921235.1. Lineage (NCBI taxonomy): Eukaryota > Metazoa > Chordata > Chondrichthyes > Myliobatiformes > Myliobatidae > Mobula > Mobula hypostoma. The sequence continues at coordinate 4,049,057 of NC_086102.1, read as the reverse complement.
ACTGGCAGAGAACATAAAAACGGACTGTAAAAGCTTTTATAGATATGTAAAAAGGAAAAGACTGATAAAGACAAATGTAGGTCCCCTGCAAACAGAAACAGGTGAATTGATTATGGGGAGCAAGGACATGGCAGACCAATTGAATAATTACTTTGGTTCTGTCTTCACTAAGGAGGACATAAATAATCTTCCAGAAATAGTAAGGGACAGAGGGTCCAGTGAGATGGAGGAACTGAGCGAAATACATGTTAGTAGGGAAGTGGTGTTAGGTAAATTGAAGGGATTGAAGGCAGATAAATCCCCAGGGCCAGATGGTCTGCATCCCAGAGTGCTTAAGGAAGTGGCCCAAGAAATAGTGGATGCATTAGTGATAATTTTTCAAAACTCGTTAGATTCTGGACTAGTTCCTGAGGATTGGAGGGTGGCTAATGTAACCCCACTTTTTAAAAAAGGAGGGAGAGAGAAACCGGGGAATTATAGGCCGGTTAGCCTAACGTCGGTGGTGGGGAAACTGCTGGAGTCAGTTATCAAGGATGTGATAACAGCACATTTGGAAAGCGGTGAAATGATCGGACAAAGTCAGCATGGATTTGTGAAAGGAAAATCATGTCTGACGAATCTCATAGAATTTTTTGAGGATGTAACTAGTAGAGTGGATAGGGGAGAACCAGTGGATGTGGTATATTTGGATTTTCAAAAGGCTTTTGACAAGGTCCCACACAGGAGATTAGTGTGCAAACTTAAAGCACATGGTATTGGGGGTAAGGTATTGGTGTGGGTGGAGAATTGGTTAGCAGACAGGAAGCAAAGAGTGGGAATAAACGGGACCTTTTCAGAATGGCAGGCGGTGACTAGTGGGGTACCGCAAGGCTCAGTGCTGGGACCCCAGTTGTTTACAATATATATTAATGACTTGGATGAGGGAATTAAATGCAGCATCTCCAAGTTTGCGGATGACACGAAGCTGGGTGGCAGTGTTAGCAGTGAGGAGGATGCTAAGAGGATGCAGGGTGACTTGGATAGGTTGGGTGAGTGGGCAAACTCATGGCAGATGCAATTTAATGTGGATAAATGTGAAGTTATCCACTTTGGTGGCAAAAATAGGAAAACAGATTATTATCTGAATGGTGGCCGATTAGGAAAAGGGGAGGTGCAACGAGACCTGGGTGTCATTATACACCAGTCATTGAAAGTGGGCATGCAGGTACAGCAGGCGGTGAAAAAGGCGAACGGTATGCTGGCATTTATAGTGAGAGGATTCGAGTACAGGAGCAGGGAGGTACTACTGCAGTTGTACAAGGCCTTGGTGAGACCACACCTGGAGTATTGTGTGCAGTTTTGGTCCCCTAATCTGAGGAAAGACATCCTTGCCATAGAGGGAGTACAAAGAAGGTTCACCAGATTGATTCCTGGGATGGCAGGTCTTTCATATGAAGAAAGACTGGATGAACTGGGCTTGTACTCGTTGGAATTTAGAAGATTGAGGGGGGATCTGATTGAAACGTATAAGATCCTAAAGGGATTGGACAGGCTAGATGCGGGAAGATTGTTCCCGATGTTGGGGAGGTCTAGAACGAGGGGTCACAGTTTGAGGATAGAGGGGAAGCCTTTTAGGACCGAGGTTAGGAAAAACTTCTTCACACAGAGAGTGGTGAATCTGTGGAATTCTCTGCCACAGCAAACTGTTGAGGCCAGTTCATTAGCTATGTTTAAAAGGAAGTTAGATATGGCCCTTGTGGCTACAGGGGTCACGGGGTATGGAGGGAAGGCTGGGTTCTGAGTTGGATGATCAGCCATGATCATAATAAATGGCGGTGCAGGCTCGAAGGGCCGAATGGCCTACTCCTGCACCTATTTTCTATGTTTCTATGTTTCTATGTTTCAAGGAGCTGCAGCCGTATGCACTTCACACAGATGTAGTTCCCTGGCAGAGTGTAGGTCGCCCAGGACGACAAACACACAACAGCCATTTACTACATTGGGTACAGTAGGAGGGGGAAAAAACAGGGAACCTTAACAGAAACTTACCAGAGCCAACGTCTCTTTTGAGCCAAAGCCTGACACCTACTCTCACCACTGGCCTACTCCCAATAATGGCCACCCCACTTGTCCCTTCATGTGTCACTGACCTGCGAGAAACGGCGTCACTGTGGCCTGCTCCCGCTGCTGATTGGACCTTTCGGAATGAGCTTGAACACCCGTAAAGCTTCCCTTTTACACAAGGATCGCTGAACTGCGAGTAACTTCGTCACTGTGGCCTGCTCCTGCTGCTGATTGGGCCGTCATAACCTTTGATGCCCTGACTAATCACGAGCCCATCTACCACTGCTTTAAGTACACCCAGTGACTTGGCCTCCACAGGTGTCTCTGGCAGTGAATTCCGCAGGTTCACTACCCCCTGGCTAAAGAAATTCCTCCTCATCTCTAAATGGAAACCACTCTATCTGTGCCCTCTGACTCCCCCACTGTAGGAGGCATCTTCTCCACATCCACTCCATCTATAAGACATTAAGACCATAAGATATAGGAGTAGAATTAGGCCATTTGGCCCATCAAGTCTGCTCTGCCACTTCACGATGGCTGATCCAATTTTCCACTCAGCCTCAGTCATCTCCCTCTTCCCCATATCCCTTCATACTGAGGACCTTTCAATATTCGGTAGGCTTCAGTGAGATTCCCCCTCGTCCTTCTAAACTCCAGCGAGTACAGGCCCAGAGCTATCAAACACTCCTTCTGCATTAACACTTATTCTTGGGATCATTTTGGTGAACCTTTGGACCTCTCCAATGCCAGCACATCTCAAATAAGTGGTGCTGGGTGGTGATTCTGAGTGTTGATTGCTCAGTGGTGACATTGTGAGTTGTGTGGTGACTTTGGACAGCGACATTAGGTACTGGCAAGTCACCTTAGGCGTTGGGACATTCTTGGTGTCAGGGTTTCCTGGAATGGGGTGTCCCTGGGTATCAGATTCTCTGGGGTTGTATTTCTGTGCTATCGGTTCCCGGGAACGGGGTTCCCCTGGTGTGTGGACTTCCTGTGTGTTACGGTGCCGAGTGGGAGATGTTGTTACTGTGTCAGTCTTCTTAACATGTCTTCACCAAGCTCATGTGGATTCGGAGAATAAGATTGTGACAACTCCAGCCTTCATGTGCGAGACAAAACTTCATCAGATCTTTGACGGGATTGGTGAGATGGTGCAGAGAGTCCTGAAGCTGACAGCGAAGTGAGGGAGAATTGGGGAGTGTGTGTGTGTCTGTGACCTTGTGGGTTCATTTGTGTGTGTGTGCGTGAGAGATGTTTTCATCTGTGTGTTTCTATTCCCACGCAATTCCCTTGTGTGTGCGTGAGAGATTGTGCGTTCATTTGTGTGTGTGTGTGAGAGATGTTTTCATCTGTGTGTGTTTCTATTCCCACGCCACAAACTGTAGCTAAGTGCTGCTTGGGGTGATTCCTGGCTGTTACAGAGCGAAGCAGACGTTCATTGCCCTGCCCTGTGACCACTGGTTTCCCATGTACACGTGTGATCTGCCACTTTGTTTGCCTTAATTAAGCTGTATTGATTTCAGTAATTGAAAGGATTATGTACTTGTAGCAGGATTGTGTGAAAGCTATGCAATAATGTCTCATTAAACTGCTGTGATGTGAACTGTGTGTTGGCTCTCCCTGGGCAAGTAACGGGACAGCGAGCAGTCGGGTTACGTGTGGCCACTCACTGCTGCCTGTGGAGTCAGGTTCTGTTCTAGGTTCCTACATTACTGGCAAGCTGACAGATCTCACACATATTTCTATCAGATTCTACCATCTATAATAATCTGATCTTCAATTTTTCCTTCCAAAGTGGATGAACTCACATGAACCACGGTGTACTCCATCTGCCAGACCCTTGCCCACTTACTTAACCGATCTATATCTCTATCTTCTGCACAATTTGCCTTTCCACTCAATTTAGTATCATCAGCAAATTTAGATACACTACACTGGGTCTCCTCTTCCAGTTGGTAATGTATATCATGAACAGTTGCTGGCCCAGCACCGACCCCCGCGGCTCACCACTCACCACTGATTGCCAACCAGAGTAACACCCATGTATCTCAACTCTCTGCCCTCTATTGGTTAACCATGCTCTATCCTTGCAAATACATCACCCCCAAATCTACGCATCCTTATCTTATGTATGTGTTTTATGTGGCATCTTGTCGATTGCATTCTGGAAATCCAAGTAAGTAACATCTATGTTTCCCTCTAACCACTGCACTGGTTATATCCTCAAAGAACTGCACTAAGATTATCAAACAGGACCTGCCTTTGCTGAATCCATGCTGCGTCTGCCTGATGGATCCATTTCCAGATGCCTCGCTATTTCTTCTTCAATGATAGCTTCAAACATTTTCCAAACTACAGATGTTAAACTGACTGTCCCGTAGTTATCTGCCTTTTGCCTACATCCTTTTTTGAACCGTGGCGTGACAATCGCCTTTTTCCAGTCCACCGGGATATGCCCAGAGTTTAGAGAATTTTGGTAAATTATCACCCAAAGCCTCAACTATAACTGCTGTCTTTTTCAGTACCCTGGGATACATTCCATCAGGACCAGGGACTTGTCTATCTTTAGGCCCACAAGTTTGCTCAGTACTACCTCTTCAATGATAGCTATTGTATCGAGGTCCTCACCTCCCATTGCATCCGTAAAATCTCTCTTCAACATGTTAAATGTGTCCTCCACCATGAAGACCGACACAAAATAGTCTTTCAAACTCATTACCCAATATCAATTCTCCCTTCTTGTCCTCCAAGGGACCTACGTTCACTTTGGCCACCTTTTCCACTGTATATAATTAAAAAAAACTTTTACTCTCAGTTTTTATATTTTGTGCTAGTTTATTTTCATAATTGTGCTTCCCTTTCTTTTTTGCTCGCTTAGTGGTTCTTTGTTGCTTTTTAAAGTTTTCCAAATCTTCCAGTTTCCCACTACTCTTGGTGACTTTGTATGCACGAGCTTTTAGTTTGAATGTCTTCCTTTATTTCCTTAGTTATCCTTGGCTTTCCCCACCCTTACTGTCCTTGCTTTTAACTGGAATATACTTTTGTTGAGCACTGTGAAAAATCTCTTTGAAAGGCTTCCACTGTTCCTCAACTGCCCCACCATATAGTCTGTATTCCCTGTCTACCAGAACCAACTCCTCCCTAATCCCGTTGTTTAGGCACAATACACGAATTATTGCACCCTCCATTTATATGCGAAACTCAATCATGCTGTGATATCTCTTTCAAAGAGGATCCCTAACTACAAGATCACTCATTTTACCTGTCTCAATACACAAGACCAGATCCAAGATAACATCTTCCCTTGTGGGTTCAGTAACATGCTGTTCAAGAAATCTATGAAACCTTCCTCAAGACTGCCCCGACCAGCTTGATTCAGCCAATCTACGTGCAAGCTAAAGCCTCCCTTAATAACTTCTGTTCCATTCCTACATGCCTCAGACATTTCTCTGTTTATTGCCTGTGTCACTGTAATGTTGTTATTCAGTGGCTGATAGACAACGCCCACCAGTAATTTTTTCCCTTTACTATTCCTAATCTCTACCCAGATGGATTCAACAGTCTGCTCCTTTGATCTTATATCATCTCTCACTACGCCCTGATCTCATCTTTAATTAAGAGTGCTATCTCACCTCCCTTACCTTCCTGCCTATCCATCCATATTACTTGATATCCTTGGATATTTAATTGCCAGTCCTCTCCACCCTGCAACCTCATTTCTGTGATGGCCACTAAATCAAACCCCTTTGTACTGACTTGTGCCACAAGTTCACTGTACACTGTTTCAAATACCACAGGCATTCAGATAGAGTGCCCTTGTGCCTTTAAAATCCAGTAATCTTTGTCTCATTTTGCACTTGACTTTTCTGCACTCCGTCCTTACTTTTCTCTTTTTTTGTCTTTTTCTTTTTCTTTATTGATACTTTACTTTTTTTTACTTTATCCATATGTAAAAGAGTTTCTTTTTTTATGTCACTGCGTAGTATAATTGAAAGGGCTTCTTTGTTATGTTAGCTGCTGAGAAAGTCCTCCCGCTAGCAGTTTGTTTGGATCACGTTACTGATAAGAAAGGTATTACGAACCAATTGGGATAGTTGTTATGCTTTTGGTGTGTCTGAAGATATTGTATGCGCGGGGTTTTGGGGCAGAAGACGGGAGAGAGAGGATGGACCAGGTGCTGTGAGTCCGCTAACGGGGTAGGACCCCGAGCAGGAGTCTGAGGTCCGGGGTGAGGAGAGGAGACAGAGACGGACTTGTGTGGAGCGTCTGGTCGACCACAGTTGTTGGTCCCAGGCGGCTGGTCGAGGTGGTCCAAAGGGTCGCAGGGTGAAGAAGGAGTCTCCTGAGCTCCAACTGTCTGTGCACGAAGAGATTGAACTTTGATTAAGTGTGGCGCCTTTCATTTTCCTTTTATATTTTATTCTCTATTATATAGTTCCAGTAATATCTATAAACTGTAAATCATTTAATCGTATCTGGTGTATTGTCTGTTATTTGGGCGGGGTGAGGTACATTACACAGCATCCACACAAACTAATTACCCAGTTTGGCGGGGCCGAGGGCTGCTTCCCTCGACGACAGCAAGCCGAGCGACCCTGAGGTTGACCAGGGGGCTACACATACTTCTCCAATATGTTGAACCCAACCCCTTACTATTTAGTTTAAAGCCCTATCCACCACCCTAGATATGTGATTCTCTAGGATCTAGGTGGAATCTGTCCCATTGTGTATTATCAATCAGAGAGAAGTTCACAATCTCTGTCCACATCAGCTGCCCATCTACTCCTTTTCTTCCAGGCAGATCCTTGTCCCACCCATGATCTCAAAATCATAGGCGGCCTTAGCTATGTTTCACCCGTTACAACTGAAATGGGCCCCCGACTGACATGCAAAAATTTAATGCACAGCTCCCAGACGCCAGAATATTCTCCTGCTATTGCCAGCCGAACCACCAGTGGGCGCTCGCTGACTGACATCTGAGAAAATACATTAAAATATTTACTTCACTTGTAAACATTGCTCCTAGCAAAGGCTACTTTTCAATGAGAGGAAAACGAAACGCTCCTATCGTAGTGGTGCTGAAAAACGGAAAATATTAGACAACAAAACAAAACGTCTAAATAGTCTCCCAAAAGTGACATCTTTCTTTGTTCCAGCATCTGTAAAAGGCCGGCCGACTGCAGTTGCTGCTGCACCATCATCACAGCGTGGGGCTGCAGTGCCGAGTGACAGTGTAAGCGGTACAGGAGATGTTGATAACCAGAGCAATGAAAATGAGAAGAACAATTCTACTCAAACAGATGGTGATAATGATGACCAAACTTTGTTTGATGAACAAGCACCACAGCACACCAGACAGAGAGAAAGCCCCACTAACATTCACAGAGACCGATCCGGCACGTTGGCCAATGCATATTACCAGTGACCAAAAGATCTACATTGTTAGGAGAGGTCCCGTTCAGTTAGAGGACATTAACTTTCCACAGAGCCAATCACGCCGTCGTTTTACCAAGGACATATATCTTATGAAGATGAAAAATGGAGAAACCGTTCGCAGGTCATGGTTAGCGTACTCAGAAACATCTGATTCAATCTTCTTTTCCTGCTGTATCCTATTTGGAAAGCGAAATCACAGTCTCACTGGCGGAGGTTTCAGAGTGTGGGAGCGACTCACTCTCACACTCCAGGATCATGAGCAGTCAAATGCGCAGCGTGCCAACGTGGATAGCTGACGCGAGCTGGAAACACGCTTAAGAACGCACAGTGACATTGACAGCATGTACCGAGAAATGCAAATGCTGAAAAAAAAACACTGGAATGATGTCATGAAGAGGTTCATTGCCATAGTCTGTCACCTTGCAGAACGAAACCTTGCTTTCCGTAGGCACAATTCCACCCCACATGAACTTTCTAGGTCTGGTGGAGCTGCTTGCCGAGTTCGACCCAGTGATGAGCGAACATGTCAGACGAGCAGAGAAAAAAGAGATTGCTGACCACTACATGGAGAAAACCATACAAAATGAGTTAATCACACTTATTGGAGACAAGACACTGGAAGCGATAACAGAGTAAAACAATCACGGTAGTACTCGGTGATAATGGACTGCACCACTGACGCTGCACACATAGAGCAGCTCTCTGTGACACTGCGCATTGTCACATGCCAAGTAAATGTCGGAGCTACTGTTAATGAGCATTTTGTCGGTTTCCTACCAGTGTTTGACGCAACAGGTGCAGGCCTAACCTACGTTTTCTTAACGCATATGGAGAAGTTAGGATTAGATATCTCAAAATGCAGGGAGTAGGCATATGATAACGGAAGCAATATGCGGGGGAAAATAGCGGGGCGCAGAAGAGGGAGCTGGATATTAACAAAAAAACACTGTTCATGCCAAGCGCCAGCCACAACCTAAACCTAGTCATTGCCGACGCTGCAAAATCAGCAGTGGAGTCTGTGAGCTTCCTTGGGGTGCTGCAACGTCTATACACACTATTCAGCTCATCCACACAGAGATGGGAGCTGTTCAAAGAGAACGTGCCACAGATGACCCTCAAGGCCATATCCAACACGCGATGGGAGTGCTGCGTGGAAAGTGTGAAAGTGCTGCTCTACCAGCTTCCCGATGTTGGCAATGCGCTCCTGTCACTGACTGAACATGCAACACAGAAAGGTGACAGTGAAACCACATCTGCAGCCAGAGGCCTAGAACAGGAGATCATGTCATGGAAATTCCTGCTGACTGTTATCATCATTATCAGCGTTTTACATAAGGTGAATCGTGTCAGCGAGCTGCTCCAGAGCCCACAAGTGGGAATCGATGTGCTACAGCGCGAGGTGGAATATGTTCTGAAATTTCTCAAGGAATACAGAGAGAACGGCCTTTCATCCATCCAAACAGATGCCGGAGAGATAGCTGAAGAGATAGGGATGCCAATGGTCTTTCCTGCTGCATGAATCAGAAAACCAAAATGCCAGTTCCAGTACGAGTCCCAAAGCGCAGATCCTTCCCTGACAGTGGCACCCGAGGAACGGTACAAGAGAGAAGTTTTCCTTCTACTAGTGGACTCTGCCATCACAGGCATTAGTGAGCGCTTCAGCTGATGGAGGCATTTTAAAGTCTGTTTGGCTTCATTTATGGAAGAGAGGAAATGAAAAAAGCCACCCAAAGTCGCACACTGAAAGACAGCTGCGTAAGGACGGAGAGGACACTCGGTGATGTGGATGCTGAGGGCCTTTTGCGCGAAGTGTCGGCTGCTGTCAGCGCCGTGCCTGCAAGAGAAACCACTGGCCTGCAGATTCTGAGCTACATTTACAGCAACAGTCTGGTTGAACTGTATCCTAACCTCACCATTGCTCTAAGACTCATACTGACAGTGCCTGTGACTGTAGCGAGTGGAGGGAGAAGTTTTTCGAGGTTAAAGCTAATCAAAACGCATGTGAGGACAACCATGCTCCAGGAGCGTCTGTCAGCTCTTGCTCAGATATCAACTGAGCATGAAATACCAAGATCGCTGGACAAAGATGAGCTCATTAAAGCATTCTCAGCACTCAAGCACAGGAGGGTGGTGAAGTTCTAGTGGTAAGCCTTTTAACTCATTTTTAGCAGAAATAAAATTTATAATTAAAATAGTAAAATAAACCACATATTTCACTCAAAATGTGTATAGGCGATGAGGCGGCGTTTCCACAAATCGTAATTTCTTTCTCCCGCTTGCGTCCCCTCTCTCTCTCTCTCTCTCTCACTCCTCCTGTTCGCTCTCCAGGCCTTACCTGAGCTGTCCGTGGTGCTGAAAGAGAGCCAGACGCAGTTTGTTGTAAACTTCCAGTAGTTAACTTTCAGACACACTCCATTGAATAAATAAAGTGTGAATTTTCATTAAATATGACATTTCTTTTGTTATTAATTTAATTAGAGGGAAATTATTTAAGCTGTTCTTGTGTCAGCTGATAACTAACACATAGTGTCATTCAATGCAAACTAGTTGCTGAAAAGGGCGAGGCTTCTCACTCCAAAGCAAAAATGTCATTGTCTCAGTTTTTAATTAAGAGAATTGTTTAGATTATGTTGAGTTGTCTGTCCATTATGCTGAACGTGCATCAACGTTTTAAGTCCAAAATTATACCATTATTGATGCAAACCAATTTGAATATTCGCTTTTTTTCTTCCTTTTTTTTGGGAAGCGGGGGTAGGGCCCCACATTAACTCTTGAAACGGGCCCCCAGATGCTTAAGGCCGCCTGTGCTCAAAGTTCAAAGTAAAAGTATTATTAAAGTACACGTATGTTACCATTTTCTTGTAGGAATACTCAATAAATCCATAATACAATAATAGCCATCACATAATCAATGAAATACGGCAGCAATTGGGCATTCAGCCAGTGTAGCGATACAAAAGTAAATAAAAAATAATAATAAATATTGAGAACATGAAGTGAAGAGTCCTTGAAACTGAGTCCATAGGTTGTGGGAATGTTTCAGTGATGGGGCCAGTGAAGTTGAGTGAAATTATCCCCTTTAATTGAAGAACCTGATTGGTGAAGGGTAATAACTGTTCTCGAACCTGGTGTGAGTACCTTCTTCCTGATGACAACAGTGAGAAGGGAGCATGATCTGGGTGGTAGGAGTCCCTGACAATGGATGCTGTTTTCCTGTGACAATGCTCCCTGTAGATGTGCTCAAGGGTGGGGAGGGCCTCACCAATAACGGACTGGGCTGTTTTTGCTACTTTTTGTACGATTTTCTGGTCAAGGGCATTTGTGTTTACATATGAAACTGTGATGCAGCGAGTCAATATATTCTCCACTGCACATCTATAGAAGTTTGTCAAAGTTTTAGATGCCATGCAGAATCTTCACAAACTCCTGAGGAAGTAGAGGTGCTGCCGTGCTTTATTCATAATTGCACTGACATGCTGGACCCAGGAGAGATCCTCTGAAATGATAACACTGAAGAATTTAGAGTTGCTGACCCTCTCCACCTCTGATCCCCTGATGAGGACCGGCTCATAGACCTCTGGTTTCCTCCTGCAGTCAATAATCAGCTCCTTGGGTTTGATAACATTGGCTGTTGTTGTGGCACCACTCAGACAGATTTTCAGTCTCCTTTTGACAGTATGTGCTGATTCATCACCTCCTTTGATTCAGCCTACAACAGTGGTTTTGTCAACAAACTAGAATATGGCATTGGATCTGTCCTTTGCCACCCAGTCTTAGTGTAAAGTGAGTAGAGCACAGCCTTGTGGAGCACCGGTGCTGATGGAGATGGTGGAAATGTCACCAGTTCGAACTGACTGGGGTCTGCAAGTGAGGCAATCGAAGATCCAGTTGCACAAGGAGGTATTGAGGCCAAGGTCTTGGTCTTGGAGCTTACTGATTGCTTTTGAGAAGATGGTATTGAATGCCGAGCTGTAGTCGACAAAGAACATCCTGATGTATGCATCTTTGCTGTGCATGTCAAGTCAAACTAGAGTTTCTAGAAAGTATTGGGACCTAGAGGCAAAAGAAAATAAGGTTTGAAAGTGATAGCAAGAATCCACTGATAGACCGGATGGAACCCACTGCTTCTGCCCGGAACATCGGGAGGATCCGGCCGCAGCGGTAACTTTAAATAACTTGAGAGACTGTTTCATGGAAGAGAGCACTGCTGTCACTGCGATGTGTCAGCGCTAGTGTCACGTCACGGGGATCCTCGCGAGGTTCACGTCACGTCACGGGGATCCTCGCGAGCTTCGCGTCACGGGGATCCTCGTGCGCAGGCGCCTCGGGGAAATGGCGCTAGGTTTAAGAAGCTCGGGAAGCTTCGGGAAGGGGCGCCCGGTTTGAAAACATAGCGGTCTACGAGGGAGCGGAGAGGTGCGGGTCGAATCCGCCCACAAGGTCCGCAGAGATAGCCAGTTTTTTCACCTACAAATCTAATAACTAACGACTTATGTCTTATGACTAGTGACTAGGTTCTAAAGACTAGTGACTAATGTCTAATGGCAAATGATTGATGGAACTAATGGAAATATCAAACTGCCACTTGCGAAAAATAAGAGGAGGAAAAAGGAACACTTGTTTGGTCATTGAGTTAATCTAGTTAAAAAAACCTTCGGGTAGACGCATTCAACCCCTTTCAAGTGGGGAAGCTGCACATGTTCAAAGAACAAAAAGAAATCCAGCTTGACAGAGCAGATATTCCGGGGTTGAGTAAAGAGCCAGTGAAATGGCATTTGCTGTGGACCTGTTACCCCGGTAGGCAAGTTGGAGCGGATCCAAGTCACTTGATGAAGCCTGATGTTTCATCACCAACTTCTCACAACACTTCATCACCGTGGATGTAAGGGCTAGACAATAGTCACTGGGGCAGGTCACCACACTCTCTTGGACACCGGTATAACTGAAACCTGCTTGAAGAAGGTGGGTTCTTCAGACTGCCGAAGTGAGAGATTAACAATCTCAGTGAACACTCCAGCCAGTTGACCAACAGTACTTGGCCAGGCACCCCATCTGGACCAGAAACTTTTTATGATTTCACCATCTGAAAGGTGTTTGCATGGCAGCTTCAGAGACTGAAATCACAGGATCAACAGGGGCTGTGGGAATTTGTGATGGTTCCTCCATGCTTTGATGGGTAATGTCAACATAAGAGGCATTGAGTTCATCTGGAAGTTGCCTATGATTTTACTTTATCCCAAGTAATAGCATTCAATTCCTGCCATAACTGTGAGATTCAAGTTTGGTCCAGATTGTTACATAGTTTCCTGGAGATCGTACCTGGATCTCTTGGTTGCCTGACTTGAATGGCTCTGACCTGGCCCTGAGCAGTCTGCCGATCTCATGGTTCATCAAGGGCTTCTAGTTGGAGAAGATTGCATGATTTTGTGAGAATGATATACAAGGAAGAGTCCACGAGGCACACTCAGTGTAAGGCCCATGGCTGTCAGGGGTGGTGACAAATTTAGCAGGGTGCTCGGATCTTGCTGCCGACAGTGCCTGAAACAAATATTTATCAACGTGCCAATGCATATAAATGAGCCCTTGCTGAGTCTGCTCAGACATTGGACTCATCCCACACATGATAAATGGAGCCTTTGGAAAGCTTCCTACACTGTGCTGGCTTAGAATATAGTACAGGCCATTCGGCCCACAATTTGGTGTCAACCTATTCAGTAGGTCAAAGCTCTACATTTAACCTATGCTAAGATCAATCTAAACCTTTCCTCCCACATAGCATTGCTACCCTGGGAAAGTGTCTCTGTCAATCTGTGGCTCTTATCATCTTGTATACTTCCATCAAGTCACCTCTCTCCCCCTTCTTTTCAAAGAGAAAAGCCTTAGCTCGCTCAGCCTTTCCTCATTAAGACATGCTCTCTAATCCAGGCAGCATCCTGGTAAATCATCCCTGCACCCTCTCTAAAGCTTCCACATCTTTCCTAGAATGAGACGACCAGGATTGAACACAAGTTATGGTCTAACCAGGGTTCTCTAGAGCAGTGGTCCCCAGCCTCCGGGCCGCAGAGGTTGGGGACCATTTCTCTTGAGTTGCAACATTACCTCGTGGCTCTTGAACTCAATCCCCTGACTAATACAGGTTAATACACAACACACCTTCTTAAGAACCCTAATTCTGAGGGATCTATGGATGTGTAAGACCTAGCTTTGTTGGTCCTGCCAAAGTGCAGCACCTCACGCTTGTCTGCGTTCAATTCCATCTGACATTTTTTCAGCCCATTTTTTCCATTTGGTCCAGGTCCCACTGCAAGCCATTTTAGCCTTCCTCACCTTCCACCACACCCCCAATCTGTTATCCTCATATTTGATATCTAGTTAGCCACATTATCATCCAGATCATATATATAGGTGACAAGCAACAACGGACCCAGCACTGATCCCTGTGGCACACCGCTAGTCACAGGCCTCTAGTCAGAGAGGCAACCAACAACTAACACTCCCTGGCTTCTCCCGTGAAGCCAATGCCTAATCTAATTTACTACCTCATCCTGAATGCCGAGCAACTGAACCTTCTGGATTCTGTCAAAAGCCTTGCCAAAGGTCATGTAGACAACATTCACTGCCTTTCCTTTATCAACATTCCTGGTAACTTCCTCAAAAAACTAAGTGCATTTGAAGGCAGGAGAGTTAAAGAGACAGGCCTTTTGGCCCATCATGCCTATGCTAAGCATAAAGTAGCCATCTATACAATCTGATTTATCAACACAGGATTCCAGTCTGGAGACCCAGGAACAGACCAAGGGTGATAGAATCCTTGGGAGCAGAAGGGACAGAGATATCTTTGCTCTCAGCAGTGAGTTGATCCCTGTCACAGGGACAGAAATCTCCATAAACAGAGAGAAATAGCATTAAACTTTAAAGCCTCATCAATTATGCAGTTTCCAAGTTTGTTATCAAGGCAGAACCATTTCTACTGACAGGAGACAGGGCAAGGCAGGTTACTGATGCCTTAAAACCAGTCACTCCAGGGAGATGAACCTTATCAGCTGTGGTTGGCAGCTCATCCAGGAGAAGAGAAACTCTGATCTCAATTGGTCTCTGCCGTCCTTTTGGATTCATCGACTGCTTGGAGAGGGAAGCCTGCTGCATGGGCAACGGCTTGCTCTCCATATTGCCCTGGCTTGCGTATCATGTAGACAGCTGGGACACAGCATCCATGGCCAGTTCCGACAAATGGAGGGCTTCCTCCTATCAAGGAGTTTACCACTTCAGTGCATTCATTATCACGCTGAATTTTCAATGAGATTTCCTCTGCAGTCAGCCGCTCACTCAGTAGGAAGGTGGGGAGACAATGAGCAGGCAGGTTGGATTTAATCCATTCAATATCACTTGACTCTTTGTCTGACAGTTTTGCCTGGAAAACAGAGTTGAGTGGTCTATTTTATAGACTTCTGGGAAGAGTACTCTCCTCGCTATGTCATTACTGGAATATTTTATTTAATGTACAATAATATTTGTTTGATAAGTGGTGTGTGATGTTTAATTCAGGTTGTGCTTTCCCAACAACACACAAAGTGTTGGAGGAACTCAGCAGGCCAGGCAGCACCTAAGCGTTTCGGGTTGAGATCCTTCATCAGGACTTGGTAAGGTGCCAGAATGATAATCTTTTTGTTTCAACCACAGACAAGTTAAAGATTAGCTTTATTTGTTACATGTACATCAAAACCATACATACGTTTGCATGAACAACCATCACAGTCCGAGGATGGTGTTGGGGGCAGCCCACAAGTGTTGTCATGCAACGTATCCCACCCACAACTCACTAACACTAACCTGTACATCTCTGGAATGTGAGAGGAAGCCCACGTGATCATAGGATGAATGTATAAAACTCCTTAAAGGTAGTAGCGGTAATTGAACCTGAGTCACTGAGGCTGTGAAGTGTTTGGCTAATCACACCACGTGCTGCGGACAAGATGATGGGACCTGTCTGCAACCTCTTACACCCGTGACGTAAGCAGGTCTTTCACGGTGAACAGTCAGACACTGAGGGTTGGGGTACCACAGAGGAATCTGAAAATCCTGGTCCATAATTCATTGACAGTGGCATCACAGGTAGATAGGTTCATAAAGAAAGCTTTTGGCACGTTGGCCTTCATAAATCAAAGTATTCAGTTCAAGAGTTGGGATGTTATGTTGAAGTTGTACAGGACGTTGGTGAGGTCCAAGTTGGAGTATTGTGTGCAGTTCTATCACCTACCTACAGGGAAGATGTAAATAAGATTGAAAGCGTGCAGGTAAAATTTACAAGGATGTTATCAGGACTTGAGGGTCTGAGTTATAGGGAAAGGTTGAACACGTTCAAACTTTATTCCCTGGAACACAGAAGATTGAGGGGATGTTTGACAGGTGTACAAAATTCCGAGGGGTACAGACAGGGTAAATGCAAACAGGCTTTTTCCACTGAGGTTGGGAGAGACTAGAACTAGAGGTCATGGGTTAAGGGTGAAAGGTGAAATGTTTAGGGGAATCTCTTCATTCAGAGGGTGGTGAGAGTGTGGAACGAACTGCCAGCAGAAATGGCAGATGTGGGTTTGATTTAAATACCTAAGAGACATTTGGATAAGTACATGGATGGGAGAGGTATGCAGGACTGTGGTCCTAGTGCAGACCGATGGGAGTAGGTAAGGTAATAATTTGACATGGACTAGATGGGCTGAAAGGCCTGTTTTTGTACTGTCATGTTCTATGAGTCTGTGACTCTATCTGGGGTTGTAGAGAGTAACCATGGCAACTCTAACCCTGGAAAAGAGTGTTCTGAAAGCAGCTGATAACGGAACTCGTGTTCTGTTGTACTCCGGATAATTCAGATTAAAATGACACATAGGCTATTTACTGCTGTCGCTTCTGAAGGGGTAGAGCGAGAAAGTGAGGCCTCAGCAAAGAAATATTACAGGATAAATGCACTATTAATGGCCATAATTGTTGCCAAGAGCTTTGAGTCGCTCTTAATAGGCTGTGGTTTAGATGGCAGAGTGGGAGAGGATATTGATGTTAACGAGTCTCAGCTTTCTCTTGCAGCGGGATCCTTTCTGGAAAGGATAGCTTCTGTTCTTGTGTCTCTGCGTGCGGCCCTCTGCAAAGAGGAAGAGCTGCCAACCCTGTTGCCCTGCACAGAACCAGCTTGATAGGGAGGTGGTTGTTCAGATACATTAGGGACGTTTAAGAGGCTCTTAAAAACTTTTCATGTTGGGTGTCAACATCTGAGGATCTATCCTGGGCCCAACATTTTGATGCACTGTCTGGAATGAAGGGGCCACTGCGGAGGATTAGATAAAACTGCAGAAGGTTTTAAACTCAGTCAGTTCCATCATTGGAACTAGCAACCCCAACATTCAGGACACCTTCAAAAAGTGACACCTCATAACAGCAACATCCATCATTAAGGACCCCCATCACCCAGGACGTGCCCTCTTCTCATTGCTGTCTTCAACGAGGAGGTACAGGAGCCTGAAGACACACACTCAACATTTCAGCCCATCTCATCTGTGCTGAACCATTCATCTGTCTATTCCCATCGACCATAGTTCCCCATACCCCACCCATCCATCTACCTACCCAGATTTCTCGTTAACGTTGACACCAAGCCTTCTCCATCACTTGCATTGGCAGCTTGTTCCACACTTTAAGCAAGCTCTGAGTGGAGAACTTCCCACTCATGTTCATCTTCAACATATCACTTTTGAACCTTAACCCATGACATCTAGTTCCATTCACACCCAGCCTCCGTGGAACGAGCCTGCCTGCATTTACCCTGTCTATATCCCTCACGGTTTTGTATACCTCCCTCAAATCTCCTCTCAATCTTCTACGTTTCTAGGGAATGGAGTCCGAACCTATTCAATCTTTCTTTATAACTCAGGTCCTCCAGACCAGACAATATCCTTGTAAACCTTCTCTTCAACATTGTTTACATCTTTCCTGTCGGTAGGTAATGAAAACTGCACATAGTACTCTAAATTAGGCCTCATCAATGTCTTATACAACGTCAACATGACATCCCATCTCCTGTACTCAGTACTTTGATTTATGAAGTGCCAAAAGCTCTTTTTACAACCCTATCTACCTGTGATTCCACTTTCAATGAATTATGGACCTGCATTCCCAGATCCCTTTGTTCTACCGCACTCTTCGGTGCCGTACTGTATAAGACCTATCCTTTTGGCCCTACCGAAATGCCATATCTCACACTTGTCTGCATTAAATTTCAGATGGGAGCAATGAAAGGGGCAAAGAGGAAGTGGCTGTGGAGATTCAGAGAAACAGAGTGAGGATGGAAAGGCCTTCATCTTTGAAAGGGAATATGGTGTCCGCCACTTGACCCACCGCTATCCCACTCCTCACCAGGGACACCCAACCTTTTTCACGCCGCAGACCCATACCAATAACCGAGAGGTCCGTGGAGCCCAGGTTGGGAGCTTCTATCTTACAGGGTCACAAGCATCACTTCTTCTGAAGCCTGTCACCACCACCGGGGCACGAGCCAGCAGGAGCTGCTTGCTCTCAGTAATAAGTATGTTATCACTCTGGATGCTGTTGTGGGGGATGTGCTCCAGGAGGATGCCATTGGCACCAGTGACATAGGAAGGAAAAGCAATGAGGTCCTGAAGAGAGAATTTAGAGAGCTAGGTAGGAAGCTGAGAAGCAGGACCTCCAGGGTAGTAATTTCTGGATTGCCGCCTGTGCCACATGCCAGTGAGGGTAGAAACAGGATGAGTTGGCAGATTAATGTGTGGCTGGGAAGCTGGTGCAGGGGGCAGGGCTTCAGGTTCTTGGATCATTGGGATCTCTTCTGGGGGAGGTATGACTTGTTCAAAAGTGACGGGTTGTACCTGAACAAGAGGGGGACCAATATTCTCACAGACTGGCTTGTCAGAGCTGCCGGAAAGGGTTTAAACATATGGCAACGGGGTGGGAAATGGGGTGATGGGACTCAGGATAGGATGGATGGTAAAAAAGCAAAGATAGCATGCAGTCAGACTGTCAGGAAGGACAGGCAGACGACAGGACATAATTGCAGCCAGCAGGGTGAGTATCAGTGCAGTAGCGATGCAGGATCAAAAAGGCTAGCAAATACAAGATGCAAAGTGTTATATCTCAATGCACAGAGTACAAGAAATAAGTGAATGATCTTATTGCACTAGTACAGATTGTCAGGAATGAAGTTGTGGCCATCACTGAATCATGGCTGAAGGATGGTTGTAGTTGGGAGATGAATGTCCAAGTATCGGAGGGATAGGAAGGTTGGCAGAGGGGGAGGTGTGGCTCTACTGGTAAAGAATGGCATCAAATCAGTTGAAAGATGCACATAGGATCAAAAGATGTTGAATCCTCGTGGGATGAGTTAAGAAACTCCAAGGGTAAAAGGACCCTACCACCCTCCCAACAGTAGCTGGGATGTGGACCACAGATTACAATGGGAAGTAGGAAAGGGGAGTCAAAAGGGCAATGTTATGGTAGTCATGGGAGATTTCAACATGCAGGTCAATTGGGAAAATCAGGTTGGTAATGGATCTCAAGAGAGTGAGTTTGTTGAATGGTACCAGAAAACTAGACATGATTTGCGGAGGGCTATTTCAAGAGCGAAGAGGCAATTTCGAATGAGGTTGGAAGTAACATCGGATGTACGACAACTCTGGCTGGGTTTGCAAGACATTACTTCCTGCAAAGAGAAACCCAACAGCATGAATGGCAGTGATGCTTCACTACCAGATAAACTCAACACCTTCCATGCCCGCTTTGACAGGGAGAACACAACTACAGCTGTGAAGATCCCTGCTGCACCTGATGACCCTGTGATCTCTGTCTCAGAGACTGATGTTAGGCTGTCTTTAAAGAGAGTGGACTCTCGCAAGGCAGAAGGTCCAGATGGAGTACCTGGTAAGGGTCTGAAAACCTGTGCCAACCAACAAGTGGGAGTATTCAAGGACATTTTCAACCCCTCACTGCTACGGGTGGAAGTTCCCACTTGCTTCAAAAAGGCAACAATTACACCCGTGTCTGAGAAGAATAATGTGGGCTGCCTTAATGACTATCGCCCTATAGCACTCACATCGACAGTGATGAAATGCTTTGAGAGGTTGGTCGTGACTAGACTGAACTCCTGCCTCAGCAAGGACCTGGACCCACTGCAATTTGCCCATCGCCACAATAGGCCAACGGCAGACGCAATCTCAATGGCTTTTCACACGGCTTTAGACCACCTGGACAACACAAACACCTATGTCAGGATGGGGTTCATCGATTATAGCTCAGCATTTAACACCATCATTCCCACAATCTTGATTGAGAAGTTGCAGAACCTGGGCCTTTGTACCTCCCTCTGCAATTGGATTCTGGACTTCCTAACCAGAAGACCACAATCTGTGTGGATTGGTGATAACATATCCCCCTCACTGACGATCAACACTGGTGCACCCCAGGGATGTGTGCTTAGCCCACTGCTCTACTCTCTGTGTACACATGACTGTGTGGCTAGACATAGCTTAATTACCGTCTATAAATTTGCTGGCGATACAACCATTGTTGGTAGAATCTCAGATGGTGACGCGAGGGTGTACAGGAGTGAGATATGCCAACTAGTGAATGGTGCCACAGCAACAACCTGGCACTCAACGTCAGTAAGACAAAAGAGCTGATTGTGGACTTCAGGAAGGGTAAGATGAAGGAACACATACCAATCCTCATAGAGGGATCAGAAGTGGAGAGAGTGAGCTGCTTCAAGTTCCTGGGTGTCAAGATCTCTGAGGATCTAACCTGGTCCCAACATATCAATGTAGTTATAAAGAAGGCAAGACAGTGGCTATACTTCATTAGGAGTTTGAAGAGATTTGGCATGACAACAAATACAGTCAGAAACCTCTATAGTTGTACTGTGGAGAGCATTCTGACAGGCTGCATCACTGTCTGGTTATGGAGGGGCTACTGCACAGGACCGAAAGAAGCTGCAGAAGGTTGTAAATTTAGTCAGCTCCATCTTGGGCACTAGCCTACAAAGTACCCAGGATGTCTTCAGGGAGTGGTGTCTCAGAAAGGCAGCGTCCATTACTAAAGACCTCCAGCACCCAGGACATGCCCTTTTCTCACTGTTACCATCAGGTAGGAGATGCAGAAGCCTGAAGGCACACACTCAGTGATTCAGGAACAGCTTCTTCCCCTCATCCATCCGATTCCTAAATGAACGTTAAACCCATGAACACTGCCTCACTTTTTTAATATACACTATTTCTGCATGATTTTTAATCTATTCAATATACGCATACTGTATTTTGCATCAGTCTTCACCGTGGAAGGAACCAGCAGTATGCCAGGTGTTGACGGGTTTGAGGGAAGAGATGTGAGTGCAGTTACTATTACAAGGGAGAAGGTGATCAAAAAGCTGAAAGACCCATTAGTCACCCAATATTAGTCACCCGAACCAGATGAACTACATCCTAGAGTTCTGAAAGGAGCAGTAAAGTTTGTGGTCCACTTCTTTTTATGATATGTACCAATGATTTAGATGATGGAATAGATGGTTTTGTTGCCAAGTTTTCAGATGATATGAAGTTTAGTGGAGGGGCAGGTAGTTTTGAGGAAACAGGTAGGCTGCAGAAGGACTTAGATTAGGAGAATGGGCAAGAAGGAGGCAAATGAAATACAATATTGGAAAATGCATGGTTATACACTTTGGTAGAAGAAATAAATATACAGACTATTTTCTAAATGGGGAGAAAATCGAAAATCTGAGATGCAAAGGGACTTGGGGTCCTTGTGCAGAACACCTAAAGGTTAACTTGCAGGTAGAGTTGGTGGTGAGGAAGGCAAATGCAATGTTGACATTCATTTCAAGAGGTCTAGAATACAGAAGCAGGGATGTGATGCTGAGGCTCTATAAGGCACTGATGAAGCTCATCTTGAGCATTGTGAACAGTTTTGGGCTCTGCGTCTAAGAAAAGATGTGCTACCATTGGAGAAGGTTCAATGGAGGTTGACAAGGATGATTCCAGGAATGAAAGGGTTAACATGTGAGGAACGTTTGATGGCGCTGGGTATGTACTCACTGGAATTTCAAAGGATGATGGGGGTAGGGGAATCTGAAGGCTTTTGTGATTCCAGAGATGAAGGGGTTAACATATGAGGAGAGGTTGAGTCGCCTGGGACTATAGTCTCTGGTGTTTAGAAGAATGAGAGGGGATCTAAGAGAAACATACAGAATTTTGAAAGGGATAGATAAGAGAGAAGTAGGAAAGTTGTTTCCATTGGTAGGTGAGACTAGAACGAGGGGACATTGCCTCAAGATTCAGGGGAGAAGATTTAGGACGGAGATGAGGAGAAACTGTTTTTCCCAGAGAGTGGTAAATCTGTGGAATTCTCTGTCCAGGGAAGCAGTTGAGGCTTCCTCACTAAATATATTTAAGATACAGTTAGATAGGTTTTTACATAGTAATGGAATTAAGGGTTATGGGGAAAAGGGAGGTAGATGGAGCATAGTTTAAGGACAGATCAGCCATGATCTTACTGAATGACGGGGCAGGCTCGATGGGCCGGATGGCCGACTCCTGCTCCTATTTCTTATGTTCTAATGAATGTTGAAAGACCTAGACAGAGTAGATGTGGAAAGCACATTTCCCATGATGGGGGAGTCCAGGGAAAGAGGGCACAGCCTCGGGATAGAGGGGTGTCCATTTAGAACAGAGATGCAGAGAAATTTCTTTAGCCAGAAAATGGTGAATTTGTGGAACTCATTACAAGCAGCAGCTGTGGAGGCCAGGTTGTTGGGTGTATTTAAGGCAGAGATTGATAGGTTCTTGATTAGACACGGCATCAAAGGTTTCAGGGAGAAACCCGGGGAGTGGGGCTGAGGAAGGGAATAAAGGATCAACCATGACTGAATGGGGGAGCAGACTCAATGGGTCGAATGGCCTAATTCTACTCCTATGTGTTATGTCCTGGGCCGATAGAAGGTCAATCAGCCCCGTGGCTTCCAGTTTCACCACACAACCATACGTCTTCTTGGCGAAAATCCTTCCTCTCCCAGGGATGAGGTGTTTGGAGCTACTGTTAGCATTTCTGTATCTCTGGGTTTGCTAGTCCTATGTTGTACCATCCTCCTTTCACAGCCGGACTTGGGAACATCCATGGTGGAATTCCATAAACATCATGCCAGGAAGGAAAGTGTTAACATACAGGAAGCGTTTCATAGCTCTGGGCTTGTACTCACTGGAGTTTAGAGTTTGAAGAGGAATCTCATCGAAACATATTGAATATTGAAAGGCCCAGATAGAGTGGCTATAATAAATCAGCCATGGTGGAATGGCAGAGCACCTTTGATGGGCCGAACAGCCTAATTATGTTTCTAGGGTCAGATGGTCTTATGATCGGATACAATGTGACGGGATCCTGAATTACCCCTATGAACTGTACTCATTTACCCTTATTAACTGTGCTTTTGAAAAGAGAGAGAGAGAGAGAGACGAAGACTAACTGTTGGACTGTCACTTTAAGACACTGGAAGTAACTTTTGGATTTCTGTTGAGTTGGAGAGAGAGATGGCACTGAGCAGCTCGTAAGTTGCTATGGTGACCGAAGGCGGTGTTATTTGATGGACACTCGATGCTATGATTTTCAGCAGTGTGTTGATACTTCCCAAGGACAGTTCGCCTGCTTGTAATTTTCTTACACAGAGAGTGGAAGGAGGAGTTATTTGAATGACAGTTGATGCTCAGTACGGGAAGATAAAATAAGAGGTCAGATGATAGACCTCAGACACATGTGTTGGACACTGAATCAGCTTGGTTGTGCCTGCAGAAAAAGTGGGGTTTTGGAGGATCGATCAGGCAGATTGATCAGTCGCTCTTGCAGTGAAAAGGGGAAAGGGGTTGACTGGTGGGGAGTTGTCCGTGTGTCCACCCCTGTCTGGGTGATAGTTCCACCACCGAAAACCAGTCCCCTTTGTGGTGGTCACAGTCAGTGACTTTTAAAGGATTTCGAAGGACAACGAGAAGATCGACGGCGTCAGCTCACCTGAAGACTCAAAGCTCTCCCTCTCTCTCTCTCTCCATCACTACTCAACTCAATACCACGAACTGAACTAAACTGAACTTTACTCATCATCGTAAGACTGTATCTTTTTACCCCCAGACTTAAAGAAGCTTGGTTTTTCATACATATATTTCTACCCACATCTCCTCCATTTCCTGCACTTCGGCACTCACCCCATCCTCCCGTCACCACAACAGGGACAGAGTTCCCCTTGTCCTCACCTACCACCCCACCAGCCTCCGGATCCAGCACATTATCCTCTGCAACTTCTGCCACCTTCAACGGGACCCCACCACTAAGCACATCTTTCCCTCTCCACCCTTCTCCACTTTCCACAGGGATTGATCCCTCCGTGACTCACTTATCCGCACATCCATCCCCACGGATCTCCCACCCGGCACTTATCCCTGTAAGCGTAAGTGCTACACCTGTCCCTACACCTCCTCTCTTGCCACCATTCAGGGCCCCAAACAGTCCTTCTAGGTGAGACAACACCTCACTTGTGAGTCTGTCGGGGTCATCTATTGTCATAGTCATAGTCATACTTTATTAATCCTGGGGGAAATTGGTTTTTGTTACAGTTGCACCATAAATAATAAATAGTAATAGAACCATAAATAGTTAAATAGTAATATGTAAATTAGGCCAGTAAATTATGAAATAAGTCCAGGACCAGCCTATTAGCTCAGGGTGTCTGATGCTCCAAGGGAGGAGTTGTAAAGTTTGATGGCCACAGGCAGGAATGACTTCCCATGACGCTCTGTGCTGCATCTCGGTGGAATGAGTCTCTGACTGAATGTACTCCTGTGCCCAACCAGTACATTATGTAGTGGATGGGAGACATTGTCCAAGATGGCATGCAACTTGGACAGCATCCTCTTTTCAGACACCACTGTCAGAGAGTCCAGTTCCATCCCCACAACATCACTGGCCTTTCGAATGAGTTTGTTGATTCTGTTGGTGGCTGCTACCCTCAGCCTGCTGCCCCAGCACACAACAGCAAACATGATCACACTGGCCACCACAGACTCGTAGAACATCCTCAGCATCGTCCGGCAGATGTTAAAGGACCTCAGTCTTCTCAGGAAATAGAGACGGCTCTGACCCTTCTTGTAGACAGCTCAGTGTTCTTTGACCAGTCCAGTTTATTGTCAATTCATATCCCCAGGTATTTGTAATCCTCCACCATGTCCACACTGACCCCTTGGATGGAAACAGGGGTCACTAGTACCTTAGCTCTCCTCAGGTCTACAACCAGCTCCTTAGTTTTTTTAAGCTGTAGCATCCATTGCTCCTGGTGCGGCCTCCTCTACATCGGTGAAACCCGACGCAGATTGGGGGACCGCTTCGTCGAGCACCTCCACTCCGTCTGCCAAAACAGATAGGATCTCCTGGTAGCCACCCACTTCAACTCTGCTTCCCATTCCCATTCGGATATGTCCATACATGGCCTCCTCTACTGCCATGATGAGGCTAAACTCAGGTTGGAGGAGCAACACCTCATATACTGTCTAGGTAGTTTCCAGCCCCTTGGTATGAACATAGAATTCTCCAACTTCCAGTAATTCCCTCCACCTCCCTTCCTCTATCCCTATTTCACATCACCTCCCTCATAGTTCCGCCTCCTACTACTGCGCATTATTTCCTGCCAATCACCTCCCTGCTTCCCCTCCCCCACCCCCTTGTCTTAAAATTACTGTTTTTTTTAACTACCAGCATTCTTCAAACCCTCCCCAAAGTTCTTCCTTCAGTCCTGACGAAGGGTTTCGGCCCGAAACGTCAACTAATCTTTTCAACTGATGCTGACTGACCTGCTGAGTTCCTCCAGCGCATTGTGAGTGTTTTATATTTCCACACTTACCAATATACTTACTTATCTATATATAATCATTGCTAACCTGTTTGATTTATCTACATTAATATTACTGTATTGTGTAGTTACTAATAAATATCATTGGTTAATAGCAATACTGGACTCTAAAGTGTTTTCCATCTCTGCTGGTTTCTTTAACCAGTCACGGGGTATGTGACAACAACAACTTCAAGATAGCACATGAGGAGCTGCTGGTCAGAGACAGAGCGTTTCTCAGGTATTGGCAAGTATCTTTAATTGCTGACTAGATTCTGAACAATCCCTCTTGGGAACGTCCAGTGGACTGACCCACCCTGAGGAAAAAGAACTGCCTTGTGGGGCTGAGGAAGTGGATGAAAAGCTGAACAGTCCAGTCCCTAAGCTGAATGGTCAGGCAGGAGACTGAGTGTCCTCTTCAGTGACGATCTCACACAATAACAAATGGGGTTTGAGGGGCAGGATGGCCTCATGTTCTGCGCTTTCCCCTACAGTCTCCAAAGTAAGAGAGAGAAGACTAGTGCACATAGGTGGTCTCAAACTTCTGCTCCCCACCAACCAACCCACAGTGAGATCTCCCCTCACTGTCTCCCTCCGTCCCACAGTGAGATCTCCCCTCCCTCCCTCCCTCCGTCCCACAGTGAGATCTCCCTTCCCGCCCTCACTCAGTCCCACAGTGAGATTCCTCTCCTCCCTCTGTCCCACAGTGAGATCTCCCCTCACTGTCTCCCTCCGTCCCACAGTGAGATCTCCCCTCCCTCCCTCCCTCCGTCCCACAGTGAGATCTCCCTTCCCTCCCTCCCTCAGTCCCACAGTGAGATTCCTCTCCTCCCTCCGTCCCACAATGAGATCTCCCCTCCTTCCCTCAGTCCCACACTGAGATCTCCCCTCCCTCCTTCCTTCCGTCCCACAGTGAGATCTCCCTTCCCGCCCTCACTCAGTCCCACAGTGATTCCTCTCCTCCCTCCATCCCACAGTGAGATCTCCCCTCCCTCCCTCAGTCCCACAGTGAGATCTCCCCTCCCTCCCTCCCTCCTTCCGTCCCACAGTGAGATTCCTCTCCCTCCCTCCGTCCCACAGTGAGATCTCCCCTCCCTCCCTCCCTCCGTCCCACAGTGAGATCTCCCCTCCCTCCCTCCCTCCGTCCCACAGTGAGATCTCCCCTCCCTCCCTCCCTCCATCCAACAGTGAGATCTTCCTCCCTCTCTCCCTCCTTCCCACAGTGAGATCGCCCCTCCCTCCCTCCGTCCCACAGTGAGAAATCCCCTCCCTCCCTCCGTCCCACAGTGAGAAATCCCCTCCCTCCCTCCCTCCATCCCACAGTGAGATCTCCCTCCCTCTGTCTCTGCTCCACAGTGAGATCGCCCCTCCCTCCATCTCACAGTGAGATCTCCCCTCCCTCCCTCCGTCCCACAGTGAGATCTCCCCTCCCTCTGCCTCTGCCCCACAGTGACATCTCCCCTCCCTCCCTCCCTCCGTCCCACAGTGAGATCTCCCCTCCCTCCCTCCCTCCGTCCCACAGTGAGATCTCCCCTCCCTCCCTCCCTCTGTCCAAAGTGAGATCTCCCCTCCCTCCCTCAGTCCCACAGTGAGATCTCCCCTCCCTCCCTCCCTCTGTCCCACAGTGAGATCTCCCCTCCCTCCCTCCATCCCACAGTGAGATCTCCCCTCCCTCCCTCCGTCCCACAGTGAGATCTCCCCTCCCCCCCCTCCGTCCCACAGTGAGATTCCTCTCCCTCCTCCAGTCCCACAGTGAGATCTCCCCTCCCTCCCTCCGTCCCACAGTGAGATCTCCCCTCCCTCTCTCTGTCCCACAGTGAGATTCCTCTCCCTCCTCCAGTCCCACAGTGAGATTCCTCTCCCTCCTCCAGTCCCACAGTGAGATCTCCCTCCCTCCGTCGCACAGTGAGATCTCCCCTCCCTCCCTCCCTCAGTCCCACAGTGAGATCTCCCCTCCCTCCCTCCCTCAGTCCCACAGTGAGATCTCCCCTCCCTCCCTCCGTCCCACAGTGAGATCTCCCTTCCCTCCCTCCCTCAGTCCCACAGTGAGATTCCTCTCCTCCCTCCGTCCCACATTGAGATCTCCCCTCCCTCCCTCAGTCCCACACTGAGATCTCCCCTCCCTCCCTCAGTCCCACAGTGAGATCTCCCCTCCCTCCCTCCTTCCGTCCCACAGTGAGATCTCCCCTCCCTCCCTCAGTCCCACAGTGAGATCTCCCCTCCCTCCCTCCGTCCCACAGTGAGATCTCCTACCCTCCCTCACTCAGTCCCACAGTGAGATTCCTCTCCTCCCTCCGTCCCACAGTGAGATCTCCCCTCCCACCCTCAGTCCCACAGTGAGATCTCCCCTCCCTCCCTCCATCCGTCCCACAGTGAGTTCTCCCCTCCCTCCCTCTGTCCCACAGTGAGATTCCTCTCCCTCCCTCCATCCCGCAGTGAGATCTCCCCTCCCTTCCTCCGTCCAACAGTGAGATCTCCCCTCCCTCCGTCCCACAGTGAGATCTCCCCTCCCCCTCCCTCCGTCCCACAGTGAGATTCCTCTCCCTCCCTACGTCCCACAGTGAGATTTCTCTCCCTCCTCCAGTCCCACAGTGAGATCTCCCCTACCTCCCTCCGTCCCACAGTGAGATCTCCCCTCCCTCTCTCTGTCCCACAGTGAGATTCCTCTCCCTCCTCCAGTCCCACAGTGAGATTCCTCTCCCTCCTCCAGTCCCACAGTGAGATCTCCCTCCCTCCGTCGCACAGTGAGATCTCCCCTCCCTCCCTCCCTCAGTCCCACAGTGAGATCATCCCTCCCTCCCTCCCTCCGTCCCACAGTGAGATTCCTCTCCTCCCTCCGTCCCACAGTGAGATCTCCCCTCCCTCCCTCCCTCCGTCCCACAGTGAGATCTCCCCTCCCCCTCCCTCCGTCCCACAGTGAGATTCCTCTCCCTCCTCCAGTCCCACAGTGAGATCTCCCCTCCCTCCCTCCCTCAGTCCCACAGTGAGATCTCCCCTCCCTCCCTCCGTCCCACAGTGAGATCTCCCTTCCCTCCCTCTCTCTGTCCCACAGTGAGATTCCTCTCCCTCCTCCAGTCCCACAGTGAGATCTCCCTCCCTCCGTCGCACAGTGAGATCTCCCCTCCCTCCCTCCCTCCGTCCCACAGTGAGATCTCCCCTCCCTCCCTCCCTCTGTCCCACAGTGAGATTCCTCTTCCCTCCCTCCGTCCCGCAGTGAGATCTCCCCTCCCTTCCTCCGTCCAACAGTGAGATCTCCCCTCCCTCCCTCCCTCCGTCCCACAGTGAGATCTCCCCTCCCCCTCCCTCCATCCCACAGTGAGATTCCTCTCCCTCCTCCAGTCCCACAGTGAGATCTCCCTCCCTCCGTCGCACAGTGAGATCTCCCCTCCCTCCCTGCCTCAGTCCCACAGTGAGATCTCCCCTCCCTCCCTCCCTCCGTCCCACAGTGAGATCTCCCTTCCCTCCCTCCCTCAGTCCCACAGTGAGATCCCTCTCCTCCCTCCGTCCCACAGTGAGATCTCCCCTCCCTCCCTCAGTCCCACAGTGAGATCTCCCCTCCCTCCCTCCCTCCTTCCGTCCCACAGTGAGATCTCCCCTCCCCCCTCTGTCCCATAGTGAGATCTCCCCTCCCTCCCTCCCACCATCCCACAGTGAGATTCCTCTCGCTCCCTCCGTCCCACAGTGAGATCTCTCCTCCCTCCCTCCCTCCGTCCCACAGTGAGATCTCCCCTCCCTCCATCCCTCCGTCCCACAGTGAGATCTCCCCTCCCTCCCTCCCTCTGTCCCACAGTGAGATATCCCTACCTTCCTTCCGTCCCAGTGAAATTTCTCCTCCCTCTGTCCCACAGTGAGATCTCCCCTCCCTCCCTCTGTCCCACAGTGAGATGTCCCCTCCCTCCCTCTGTCCCACAGTGAGATCTACCCTCCCTCCCTCCATCCCACAGTGAGATCTCCCTCCTACCCTCCGTCCCACAGTGAGATCTCCCCTCCCTCCCTGCCTCCATCCCACAGTGAGATTCCTCTCCCTCCCTCCGTCGCACGGTGAGATCTCCCCTCCCTCAGTCCCACAGTGAGATCTCCCCTCCCTCCCCCCGTTCCACAGTGAGATCTCCCTTCCCTCCCTCACTCAGTCCCACAGTGAGATTCCTCTCCTCCCTCCGTCCCACAGTGAGATCTCCCCTCCCTCCCTCAGTCCCACAGTGAGATCTCCCCTCCCTCCCTCCATCCGTCCCACAGTGAGATCTCCCCTCCCCCCCTCTGTCCCACAGTGAGATCTCCCCTCCCTCCCTCAGTCCCACAGTGAGATCTCCCCTCCCTCCGTCCCACAGTGAGATCTCCCTTCCCTCCCTCACTCAGTCCCACAGTGAGATTCCTCTCCCTCCCTCCGTCCCACAGTGAGATCTCCCCTCCCTCTCTCCGTCCCACAGTGAGATCTGCCCTCCCTCCCTCCCACAGTGAGATCTCCCCTCCTTTCCTCCCTCTGTCCCACAGTGAGATATCCCTACCTTCCTTCCGTCCCAGTGAAATTTCTCCTCCCTCTGTCCCACAGTGAGATGTCCCCCCCTCCCTCCCTCTGTCCCACAGTGAGATCTCCCCTCCCTCCCACCATCCCACAGTGAGATCTCCCTCCCTCCCTCTGTCCCACAGTGAGATCTCCCCTCCCTCCCTCCCTCCCACAGTGAGATTCCTCTCCCTCCCTCCGTCGCACAGTGAGATCTCCCCTCCTTCCCTCCCTCCGTCCTACAGTGAGATCTCCCTTCCCTCCCTCACTCAGTCCCACAGTGAGATCTCCCTTCCCTCCCTCACTCAGTCCCACAGTGAGATTCCTCTCCTCCCTCCGTCCCACAGTGAGATCTCCCATCCCTCCCTCAGTCCCACAGTGAGATCTCCCCTCCCTCCCTCCTTCCGTCCCACAGTGATATCTCCCCTCCCTCCCTATCTCCGTCCCAGTGAGTTCTCCCCTCCCTCCCTCTGTCCAACAGTGAGATTTCTCTCCCTCCCTCCGTCCCACAGTGAGATCTCCCCTCCCTCCCTCCGTCCCACAGTAAGATCTCCCCTCCCTCCCTCCCTCTGTCCCACAGTGAGATATCCCTACATTCCTTCCGTCCCAGTGAAATTTCTCCTCCCTCTGTCCCACAGTGAGATGTCCCCTCCCTCCCTCCCTCTGTCCCACAGTGAGATCTCCCCTCCCTCCCTCCCTCCATCCCACAGTGAGATCTCCCCTCCCTCCCTTCGTCCCACAGTGAGATCTCCCTCCCTCCTCCAGTCCCACAGTGAGATCTCCCCTCCCTCCCTCCCTCAGTTCCACAGTGAGATCTCCCCTCCCTCCCTCCCTCCGTCCTACAGTGAGATCTCCCTTCCCTCCCTCACTCAGTCCCACAGTGAGATTCCTCTCCCTCCCTCCGTCTCACAGTGAGATCTCCCCTCCCTCCCTCCGTCTCACAGTGAGATCTCCCCTCCCTCCCTCCCTCTGTCCCACAGTGAGATATCCCTACCTTCCTTCCGTCCCAGTGAAATTTCTCCTCCCTCTGTCCCACAGTGAGATGTCCCCTCCCTCCCTCCCTCAGTCCCACAGTGAGATCTCCCCTCCCTCCCTCTGTCCCACAGTGAGATCTCCCCTCCCTCCCTCCCTCCATCCCACAGTGAGATCTCCCCTCCCTCCCTTCGTCCCACAGTGAGATCTCCCCTCCCTCCCTCCCTCAGTCCCACAGTGAGATCTCCCCTCCCTCCCTCCCTCCATTCCACAGTGAGATCTCCCCTCCCTCCCTTCGTCCCACAGTGAGATCTCCCCTCCCTCCCTCCCTCAGTCCCACAGTGAGATCTCCCCTCCCTCCCTCTGTCCCACAGTGAGATCTCCCCTCCCTCCCTCCCTCCATCCCACAGTGAGATCTCCCCTCCCTCCCTTCGTCCCACAGTGAGATCTCCCCTCCCTCCCTCCCTCAGTCCCACAGTGAGATCTCTCCTCCCTCCCTCTGTCCCACAGTGAGATCTCATCCTCCCTCCCTCCGTCCCACAGCGATATCTCCCCTCCCTCTCTCCCACAGTGAGATCTCCCCTCCCTCCCTCCGTCCCACAGTGAGATCTCCCCTCCTTTCCTCCCTCTGTCCCACAGTGAGATATCCCTACCTTCCTTCCGTCCCAGTGAAATTTCTCCTCCCTTTGTCCCACAGTGAGATGTCCCCCCTCCCTCCCTCTGTCCCACAGTGAGATCTCCCCTCCTTTCCTCCCTCTGTCCCACAGTGAGATATCCCTACCTTCCTTCCGTCCCAGTGAAATTTCTCCTCCCTCTGTCCCACAGTGAGATCTCCCCTCCCTCCCTCCATCCCACAGTGAGATCTCCCTCCCTCCCTCCGTCCCACAGTGAGATCTCCCTCCCTCCCTCCGTCCCACAGTGAGATCTCCCCTCCCTCCCTCCCACAGTGAGATTCCCCTCCCTCCCTCAGTCCCACAGTGAGATCTCCCCTCCCTCCCTCCCTCCATCCTACAGTGATATCTCCCCTCCCTCCCTCCCTCCGTCTCACAGTGAGATCTCCCATCCCCCCCCTCTGTCCCACAGTGAGATCTCCCCTCCCTCCCTCCCTCCGTCCCACAGTGAGATCTCCCCTCCCTTCCTTCGTCCCACAGTGAGATCTCCCTCCCTCCTCCAGTCCCACAGTGAGATCTCCCCTCCCTCCATCCTCCATCCTACAGTGATATCTCCCCTCCCTCCGTCCCACAGTGAGATCTCCCATCCCCCCTCTGTCCCACAGTGAGATCTCCCCTCCCTCCCTCCCTCCGTCCCACAGTGAGATCTCCCCTCCCTTCCTTCGTCCCACAGTGAGATCTCCCCTCCCTCCCTCCTTCCGTCCCACAGTGATATCTCCCCTCCCTCCCTATCTCCGTCCCAGTGAGTTCTCCCCTCCCTCCCTCTGTCCAACAGTGAGATTTCTCTCCCTCCCTCCGTCCCACAGTGAGATCTCCCCTCCCTCCCTCCGTCCCACAGTAAGATCTCCCCTCCCTCCCTCCCTCTGTCCCACAGTGAGATATCCCTACCTTCCTTCCGTCCCAGTGAAATTTCTCCTCCCTCTGTCCCACAGTGAGATGTCCCCTCCCTCCCTCCCTCTGTCCCACAGTGAGATCTCCCCTCCCTCCCTCCCTCCATCCCACAGTGAGATCTCCCCTCCCTCCCTTCGTCCCACAGTGAGATCTCCCTCCCTCCTCCAGTCCCACAGTGAGATCTCCCCTCCCTCCCTCCCTCAGTTCCACAGTGAGATCTCCCCTCCCTCCCTCCCTCCGTCCTACAGTGAGATCTCCCTTCCCTCCCTCACTCAGTCCCACAGTGAGATTCCTCTCCCTCCCTCCGTCTCACAGTGAGATCTCCCCTCCCTCCCTCCGTCTCACAGTGAGATCTCCCCTCCCTCCCTCCCTCTGTCCCACAGTGAGATATCCCTACCTTCCTTCCGTCCCAGTGAAATTTCTCCTCCCTCTGTCCCACAGTGAGATGTCCCCTCCCTCCCTCCCTCAGTCCCACAGTGAGATCTCCCCTCCCTCCCTCTGTCCCACAGTGAGATCTCCCCTCCCTCCCTCCCTCCATCCCACAGTGAGATCTCCCCTCCCTCCCTTCGTCCCACAGTGAGATCTCCCCTCCCTCCCTCCCTCAGTCCCACAGTGAGATCTCCCCTCCCTCCCTCCCTCCATTCCACAGTGAGATCTCCCCTCCCTCCCTTCGTCCCACAGTGAGATCTCCCCTCCCTCCCTCCCTCAGTCCCACAGTGAGATCTCCCCTCCCTCCCTCTGTCCCACAGTGAGATCTCCCCTCCCTCCCTCCCTCCATCCCACAGTGAGATCTCCCCTCCCTCCCTTCGTCCCACAGTGAGATCTCCCCTCCCTCCCTCCCTCAGTCCCACAGTGAGATCTCTCCTCCCTCCCTCTGTCCCACAGTGAGATCTCATCCTCCCTCCCTCCGTCCCACAGCGATATCTCCCCTCCCTCTCTCCCACAGTGAGATCTCCCCTCCCTCCCTCCGTCCCACAGTGAGATCTCCCCTCCTTTCCTCCCTCTGTCCCACAGTGAGATATCCCTACCTTCCTTCCGTCCCAGTGAAATTTCTCCTCCCTTTGTCCCACAGTGAGATGTCCCCCCTCCCTCCCTCCGTCCCACAGTGAGATCTCCCCTCCCTCCCTCCGTCCCACAGTGAGATCTCCCCTCCCTCCCTCCGTCCCACAGTGAGATTCCCCTCCCTCCCTCAGTCCCACAGTGAGATCTCCCCTCCCTCCCTCCCTCCATCCTACAGTGATATCTCCCCTCCCTCCCTCCCTCCGTCTCACAGTGAGATCTCCCATCCCCCCCCTCTGTCCCACAGTGAGATCTCCCCTCCCTCCCTCCCTCCGTCCCACAGTGAGATCTCCCCTCCCTTCCTTCGTCCCACAGTGAGATCTCCCTCCCTCCTCCAGTCCCACAGTGAGATCTCCCCTCCCTCCATCCTCCATCCTACAGTGATATCTCCCCTCCCTCCGTCCCACAGTGAGATCTCCCATCCCCCCTCTGTCCCACAGTGAGATCTCCCCTCCCTCCCTCCCTCCGTCCCACAGTGAGATCTCCCCTCCCTTCCTTCGTCCCACAGTGAGATCTCCCCTCCCTCCCTCCTTCCGTCCCACAGTGATATCTCCCCTCCCTCCCTATCTCCGTCCCAGTGAGTTCTCCCCTCCCTCCCTCTGTCCAACAGTGAGATTTCTCTCCCTCCCTCCGTCCCACAGTGAGATCTCCCCTCCCTCCCTCCGTCCCACAGTAAGATCTCCCCTCCCTCCCTCCCTCTGTCCCACAGTGAGATATCCCTACCTTCCTTCCGTCCCAGTGAAATTTCTCCTCCCTCTGTCCCACAGTGAGATGTCCCCTCCCTCCCTCCCTCTGTCCCACAGTGAGATCTCCCCTCCCTCCCTCCCTCCATCCCACAGTGAGATCTCCCCTCCCTCCCTTCGTCCCACAGTGAGATCTCCCTCCCTCCTCCAGTCCCACAGTGAGATCTCCCCTCCCTCCCTCCCTCAGTTCCACAGTGAGATCTCCCCTCCCTCCCTCCCTCCGTCCTACAGTGAGATCTCCCTTCCCTCCCTCACTCAGTCCCACAGTGAGATTCCTCTCCCTCCCTCCGTCTCACAGTGAGATCTCCCCTCCCTCCCTCCGTCTCACAGTGAGATCTCCCCTCCCTCCCTCCCTCTGTCCCACAGTGAGATATCCCTACCTTCCTTCCGTCCCAGTGAAATTTCTCCTCCCTCTGTCCCACAGTGAGATGTCCCCTCCCTCCCTCCCTCAGTCCCACAGTGAGATCTCCCCTCCCTCCCTCTGTCCCACAGTGAGATCTCCCCTCCCTCCCTCCCTCCATCCCACAGTGAGATCTCCCCTCCCTCCCTTCGTCCCACAGTGAGATCTCCCCTCCCTCCCTCCCTCAGTCCCACAGTGAGATCTCCCCTCCCTCCCTCCCTCCATTCCACAGTGAGATCTCCCCTCCCTCCCTTCGTCCCACAGTGAGATCTCCCCTCCCTCCCTCCCTCAGTCCCACAGTGAGATCTCCCCTCCCTCCCTCTGTCCCACAGTGAGATCTCCCCTCCCTCCCTCCCTCCATCCCACAGTGAGATCTCCCCTCCCTCCCTTCGTCCCACAGTGAGATCTCCCCTCCCTCCCTCCCTCAGTCCCACAGTGAGATCTCTCCTCCCTCCCTCTGTCCCACAGTGAGATCTCATCCTCCCTCCCTCCGTCCCACAGCGATATCTCCCCTCCCTCTCTCCCACAGTGAGATCTCCCCTCCCTCCCTCCGTCCCACAGTGAGATCTCCCCTCCTTTCCTCCCTCTGTCCCACAGTGAGATATCCCTACCTTCCTTCCGTCCCAGTGAAATTTCTCCTCCCTTTGTCCCACAGTGAGATGTCCCCCCTCCCTCCCTCTGTCCCACAGTGAGATCTCTCCCTTTCCTCCTTTCCTCCCTCTGTCCCACAGTGAGATATCCCTACCTTCCTTCCGTCCCAGTGAAATTTCTCCTCCCTCTGTCCCACAGTGAGATCTCCCCTCCCTCCCTCCATCCCACAGTGAGATCTCCCTCCCTCCCTCCGTCCCACAGTGAGATCTCCCTCCCTCCCTCCGTCCCACAGTGAGATCTCCCCTCCCTCCCTCCCACAGTGAGATTCCCCTCCCTCCCTCAGTCCCACAGTGAGATCTCCCCTCCCTCCCTCCCTCCATCCTACAGTGATATCTCCCCTCCCTCCCTCCCTCCGTCTCACAGTGAGATCTCCCATCCCCCCCTCTGTCCCACAGTGAGATCTCCCCTCCCTCCCTCCCTCCGTCCCACAGTGAGATCTCCCCTCCCTTCCTTCGTCCCACAGTGAGATCTCCCTCCCTCCTCCAGTCCCACAGTGAGATCTCCCCTCCCTCCATCCTCCATCCTACAGTGATATCTCCCCTCCCTCCGTCCCACAGTGAGATCTCCCATCCCCCCTCTGTCCCACAGTGAGATCTCCCCTCCCTCCCTCCCTCCGTCCCACAGTGAGATCTCCCCTCCCTTCCTTCGTCCCACAGTGAGATCTCCCTCCCTCCTCCAGTCCCACAGTGAGATCTCCCCTCCCTCCCTCCCTCCCTCAGTCCCACAGTGAGATCTCTCCTCCCTCCCTCTGTCCCACAGTGAGATCTCCCCTCCCTCCCTCCCTCAGTCCCACAGTGAGATTCCTCTCCCTCCTCCAGTCCCACAGTGAGATCTCCCCTCCCTCCCTCTGTCCCACAGTGAGATCTCCCCTCCCTCCCTCCCACAGTGAGATCTCCCCTCCCTCCCTTCGTCCCACAGTGAGATCTCCCTCCCTCCTCCAGTCCCACAGTGAGATCTCCCCTCCCTCCCTCCCTCAGTCCCACAGAGATATCTCCTCCCTCCCTCTGTCCCACAGTGAGATCTCCCCTCCCTCCCTCCGTCCCACAGTGAGATCTCCCCTCCCTCCCTCCGTCCCACAGTGAGATCTCCCCTCCCTCCCTCCCTCCTTCCGTCCCACAGTGAGATCTCCCCTCCTTTCCTCCCTCTGTCCCACAGTGAGATGTCCCTACCTTCCTTCCGTCCCAGTGAAATTTCTCCTCCCTCTGTCCCACAGTGAGATGTCCCCCCCTCCCTCCCTCTGTCCCACAGTGAGATCTCCCCTCCCTCCCTCCATCCCACAGTGAGATCTCCCCTCTCCCCCTCTGTCCCACAGTGAGATCTCCCCTCCCTCCCTCCCTCAGTCCCACAGTGAGATCTCCCTTCCCTCCCTCACTCAGTCCCACAGTGAGATCTCCCCTCCCTCCCTCCCTCCCTCAGTCCCACAGTGAGATTCCTCTCCCTCCTCCAGTCCCATAGTGAGATTCCCCCTCTCAGTGGCAGATCTCCTTTCCATTCAGTGATGCTGGTTCCCGGGAATAAATTCCTTCCACAACTCACTCATGAGAGCATCATAATTGTTTTTATTAATAGTTTTGATGACTAACAAAATAAATTCACACAGAATCGTGAGCGACGGGGTCCGGTCTCCTCCCTATACACACCTCACTCCAACGGCAGCAACTCTGTGACCGATCACGGGAAAAAACGCGTCCTCTTCCCCCCTCGCTAGCTGGCCAGTCGTTACCCACCCAGGAACCGCCGCATTGCAGTGAAACCGCCGAGACAGATCCGGAGAGACGGGAACGGCGCGGAATTAGTACAAATTAGGATTGTGTGAAGGCGGACACCGTTTGGGAATTACTTGCTCCCGGAGTGAATGGAGAGTCGTTCCCCACCCCCACCCACAAATAAACAGATGCTTCAGTATTCATGCAGACTGGTGTAAGGGGTTTCTGAGGATTCAGTACTTTACAAAGACGTCCAGTTCCACACGACAGCAGAGCCTGTTTGTTCCCAAGTTACACCCCTTTGTTCCCTATTTATAACGCATTATTAATAAAAAGCATGGTTTAATACAATATATAGATTGGCAGTCCCAGATACACATCCACCTGATACGATACAGTATTGCATGGAGATTTGAGGTCGTCCTGAATGGTTGGACAGCGAGCCGCAGCTCTGGGCGGTGGAATGAGACTGCAGCCTTGCAGCTGGCGTGGAGGGAGATGCACCACTGCTGCTGTTGATGGCGGGGAGAGCTGCAGCTCAGTCACTGGGGAGGCAGTCATGCGGCTTCAGCGGACAGAGATGAGGCGTTGTACAGTGGCTGGGGCTAGACGGCGGCAGGTACTGGTCAGGGTAGAACTGCAGTGGACAGGCTGCAATATTGCAAGCTGCTGCTGGAGGATGCAGCCGGGGACGGTGGAAATAACGCAGCCATGCAGTTGCATTGCTGCAGCTGTTAGTAGAGGGTGAAGTTGCAGCCATACAGAACTGGTGGCATGAGATCCAGTTATGCAACTGTGCCGACCCCTGGCGAACGTGATGCAATGCGCAGCCCCGATTTGCCGGGGACAAGGGCCCATTTCTCCTCACACCCCAGGTGGGGCTCTGTCCACATACCCGGAATTTAACCCATCAGTCTCCACACTGCAGGCAATAGGGACGCTCCTACCCGGGTAACTGTGTGGGGCAGGGCAGGGCAGGCTGGGGATAGGGTGGGCTCAGAGGTATCTCCTGCAGGGAGGAGTCACCATCCCCCAGTGACACCCTAGGGGGCAGGCAGGCGAGGAGGGAGGCAAGGTTGCAGGGGGAGGCTGCAATAAAAGGGCCCATTCAGCCTATAGCCTGGTGCTATCGCCATCCACTGCAGCTGTCACAACATCAACACTGTCGTCACATCACATTCTAGCAACTTCACCCATCTGACCTTGACCTTCTGACCCTTCTCCAAGATACCCTAACCCATTCTCCCCCAAGTGATCTTCCACGTCACTGCTTTCCCTGACCTGGCCTTTGTCTGGCTTCTGGACACCAACAGACAGGGACACACCCACTCACACTACAGCTTGCACACTTACGATGGTGTCAGGCAGTGTGCGCCTGTTCAGTTATATGACTATGCACACTCACTCTCACTATGCACACTGTCTCAGTAGTGTGCACTCTCACCTTCACTATTGTACACACTCACCAATATGTACACCACCTCACTGTAAGCTCACCTTTACTAGTGTGTGCACACCCACCCACAATTTCACTGGTGTACACACCCACACCCAATCTCACTAGTGTGTGCACACCAACCCCAATCTCACTAGTGTGTGAAAATCACCCACATTTTCACTAGTCTGTGTATACACCTTTCCACACTGTCACTAGTGTGGGTACATCACCCCAACTTTGTTAGTGTGTACAAACTCACCCACACTTTCATTAGTGTGTGCACACCCACCCAATCTTACTAATGAGTACGCACATACCCACACTTTCACTAGCATGTGCACACCCACCCCAACCTCACTAGTGTGCACACACCCACCCCAATAACACTAGTGTATGCACACTAACCCCAATCTCTGGTGCGTGCACACCCACCCACACTTTCACTAGGATGTCCATCCACCCCAATCACACTCCTGTATGCAGTCTCACCCCAATCTCACTAGTATGTACACATCCACTCCCACTACTGTGTGCACACACCCACACATTCACTGGTGTTTGCACGCACACCCCAATCTCACCAGAGTGAGCACCCACACCCACACTTTCACAAGTGTTTGCACACCCATCCAAACCTCACTAGTGTGTGCACACTCACACACACTTTCACCGGTATCTGGACACCCACCCACATGTTAAATAGTGTGTACATACCAACACCAATGTCACTACTGTGTACACACCAATCCCAATTTCAGTAGTGTGTGCACACACACCCTCACTGGCAGAAACCTTTCACTCCAGTTATTTGTGCTTGAGGTTTGAGAGTAAACATTTGGACAGACTCTCGGAGAGGAGGGTAGGCCAACGATGGATGGTGGGGGACTGTGAAGATGATGAGAGGTTCATAAATCCCACGGGAAGCTGGAAAACCAGCAGCAACATGCTCCCCTTTCCTGCACTAGCAGCTGGCTGCACTGACTGGCTGTGACACTGAATGGAGAGGGTGTCAGGGAACGGGAGCCGAGGTGCAGCGGAGTGAGGGTGAGGGAGCAGATCCCAGAACACCTGCCCTCCCCTCACCCTGCGTTTCTCGGAATCGTTCACAGCCCTCCAGAACAGTCTGCAGTATCGACCGGCAGGCGGTGATTGCATCCACCATGCGTCTGTGGCTAGTGCAAGACCTTCGGACAGTGACGGTGACTGGGGGGGGGGGTGGTAGTGGTGGGGGCTGGCACACACACACAGCTCGGGTAATCACTGATGCACGCAAATGTGGGGAGGAGGTGATGGAAGGGGGGAGGGTGAGCAACAGGTCAAGGACAGTGGCTAGAGGGGAGGGATGAGAGGTGTGGAGTGGTATCTGATACCCCTCCACGGGGTAGGACTGGC
The DNA here is from genome assembly GCF_963921235.1 of Mobula hypostoma. Classification (NCBI taxonomy): domain Eukaryota; kingdom Metazoa; phylum Chordata; class Chondrichthyes; order Myliobatiformes; family Myliobatidae; genus Mobula; species Mobula hypostoma. The sequence continues at coordinate 4,009,225 of NC_086102.1, read as the reverse complement.
TGAATCAGCAATGCAGCCAGTCAATAAGAGTCGTATTCAGCAAGGTGTAGGGACCGCTGGGATAGTCGTTGGAGTAGATGTTGGGACAGGAGTTAGGAGCAGCTACACTCGCTGGGGCAGATGTTGGGGCAGTTGAGATGCTGGGGCAGTTGATAGAGCAGAGGTTGGGGCAGATATGGGAGATTTTGAGACAGTTTTGGGACAATTGAGGCAGATGATAGGGCGGATGTCAGGAGAGAGAGAAGATGATGAAGCAGTTTTGGGGCAGACGCTGGGGGCGATCAGATGAAGTACTCCTTCTTCTCCTCGGCGTTGGCCTGGCTACCCTCGGCGTTGATGATGGCTGTGTCAGCGTCTGGTGCATCTTCAGCTCCCTTTGCCTCATTGGTCAGGTATGTTCCTGCAACCACACACACCGACAGGATTTAGTGACCCAGAGACCACTCGGCCCTGTGCTAGCACATCCCCCCCACCCACCTCTTCCCTCACTGCCATGTCCTCCCATGAAGGCCTCCAACCCTCAGGAGGTCACAGGGAGAGACAATGCCCTGGTCAATGACTTTTCCACTGATAGGTCAGCAACTCTGCCTCTCTCTCCACAGATGTTGCCTGACCTCCTGAGTCTGTCTGCACCCTCTGATTTAATTTCAGGTTTCCAGTGCCTGCAATGTGTTGCTTTATTTCCCTCCCAACTCCCACTTTTGTGTCTCTCCTGTTCACGGTTCTACGGGAAAGCCTCCCGACTCTTCAGGAGGGTTTCTCCGGTGACAGTCAGCTGTGACCTCTGAATTCCCGAATCTCTTCTTTACAAATCTTTCATAAAATATCAAACCCTACAGTGCAGAAATAAGCCCTGCAGCCCACAGTCTCTGTACAACTAGTTTAATCTTTACACAGTCCACATCCCTCCATTCCCTGTCGAACAGCATGCTGAATAGTTCCGTCATTTGTGCCTCCACCACAACCCCAGAAACGCACCCTACACAATCAGGAGAGCTCACCCACATCACTACTTTGTGAAGAGAACTGAGCTCTTCACATCCATACCCACACGGAGAGCATCTAAACAAGCTGCATCACATTCCCCAAGCAGTGAGGCTGATCAACACCTCCACCCACTAACCCACCCCAACCACCACTACTTTATCATTTCCTGCCAGTCACCTTATGTACAGACACTCCTGTGCCTAAAGTCACGTTATGGACATACAATCAACCTGTGTATATAAACTATCCTATCTATTTATATTTATTGTGTTTTTCTATTATTGTGTTCTGTATCTTATTGTATAGTTTTGTTCCGTATCAGATCCGGAGTAACAATTATTTTGTTCTCCTTTACCCTTTTGTCCTGGAAATGACATTAAACAGTGCTGAATGTTGAAGTGCATTTTGGGCAGCGGCCACTCTGTAAAAAGATGGCCGACACATCTCTGTTATCCTTCCCCCCACTCAAGGTAAGTCTCTGACCTTTCTACCATGGGATAACGTCTCTGATCCTATCTACGACCCTAATGATCTTATAAACTCTGTTTGCCCATACTCTTGGTCAGAGTCTGAAAAGAACAACGGCTGCATTTTAAACATACCTCCTGTGACGGAGGGTGTCACCAGGTGTGGGTTGAGGGGAGGAGAGACCAGACTCACCTTTATGTCGTGCCAGGTAACGGCCAAGGACGATGGTCAAACACAAGGTGATGAAGACTACGACAGCCACAACTCCTCCGATCACCGCATGGTCCGGACCAGACTGACCTGCCAGGGCACTGGGATCTAAGGAGACACAATGACCACAGCACAGTGAGCAGGCATGCGGCAGAGAGGCGCACATCGTCCCACTAACCACACCACAACGTTCACAACTCACCAAATTGTCTGAGAGGGGCAGCAGAGAGATTTCCCAAAGAAAAATCACAGCACACAAGAACATCACCAGTACAACACAATGCCCCATCCCCACTGGTACCGTACCCCGGTGTTATACACCGACAGACCCGTCCCCACCGGTACCGTACCCCGGTGTTATACAGTGACAGACCCATCCCCACCGGTACCGTACCCCGGTGTTATACACCGACAGACCCGTCCCCACCGGTACCGTACCCCGGTGTTATACACCGACAGACCCGTCCCCACCGGTACCGTACCCCGGTGTTATACACCGACAGACCCATCCCCACCGGTACCGTACCCCGGTGTTATACAGTGACAGACCCATCCCCACCGGTACCATACCCCGGTGTTATACACCGACAGACCCATCCCCACCGGTACCGTACCCCGGTGTTACACAGTGACAGACCCGTCCCCACCGGTACCGTCCCCCGGTGTTACACAGTGACAGACCCGTCCCCACCGGTACCGTACCCCGGTGTTACACAGTGACAGACCCGTCCCCACCGGTACCGTACCCCGGTGTTACACACCGACAGACCCGTCCCCACCGGTACCGTACCCCGGTGTTATACAGTGACAGACCCGTCCCCACCGGTACCGTACCCCGGTGTTATACAGTGACAGACCCGTCCCCACCGGTACGTACCCCGGTGTTAACACCGACAGACCCGTCCCCACCGGTACCGTACCCCGGTGTTATACACCGACAGACCCGTCCCCACCGGTACCGTACCCCGGTGTTATACAGTGACAGACCCGTCCCCACCGGTACTGTACCCCGGTGTTATACACCGACAGACCCGTCCCCACCGGTACCGTACCCCGGTGTTATACACCGACAGACCCGTCCCCACCGGTACCGTACCCCGGTGTTATACAGTGACAGACCCGTCCCCACCGGTACTGTACCCCGGTGTTATACACCGACAGACCCGTCCCCACCGGTACCGTACCCCGGTGTTATACACCGACAGACCCGTCCCCACCGGTACCGTACCCCGGTGTTATACAGTGACAGACCCATCCCCACCGGTACCGTACCCCAGTGTTATACACCGACAGACCCGTCCCCACCGGTACCGTACCCCGGTGTTATACAGTGACAGACCCATCCCCACCGGTACCGTACCCCAGTGTTATACACCGACAGACCCGTCCCCACCGGTACCGTACCCCGGTGTTATACAGTGACAGACCCGTCCCCACCGGTACCGTACCCCAGTGTTATACACCGACAGACCCATCCCCACCGGTACTGTACCCCGGTGTTATACAGTGACAGACCCATCCCCACCGGTACCGTACCCCGGTGTTATACAGTGACAGACCCATCCCCACCGGTACTGTACCCCGGTGTTATACAGTGACAGACCCATCCCCACCGGTACCGTACCCCGGTGTTATACAGAGACAGATCCGTCCCCACCGGTACCGTACCCCGGTGTTATACAGTGACAGACCCATCCCCACCGGTACTGTACCCCGGTGTTATACAGTGACAGACCCATCCCCACCGGTACTGTACCCCGGTGTTATACAGTGACAGACCCATCCCCACCGGTTCTGTACCCCGGTGTTATACACCGACAGACCCGTCCCCACTGGTACTGTACCCCGGTGTTATACACCGACAGACCCGTCCCCACCGGTACCGTACCCCAGTGTTATACACCGACAGACCCGTCCCCACTGGTACTGTACCCCGGTGTTATACACCGACAGACCCGTCCCCACCGGTACCGTACCCCGGTGTTACACACTGACAGACCCGTCCCCACCGGTACCGTACCCCGGTGTTATACACCGACAGACCCGTCCCCACTGGTACTGTACCCCGGTGTTATACACCGACAGACCCGTCCCCACCGGTACCGTACCCCGGTGTTATACACCGACAGACCCGTCCCCACCGGTACCGTACCCCGGTGTTACACAGTGACAGACCCGTCCCCACCGGTACTGTACCCCGGTGTTATACACCGACAGACCCGTCCCCACCGGTACCGTACCCCGGTGTTACACACTGACAGACCCTTCCCCACCGGTACCGTACCCCGGTGTTATACACCGACAGACCCGTCCCCACCGGTACCGTACCCCGGTGTTACACAGTGACAGACCCATCCCCACCGGTACTGTACCCCGGTGTTATACAGTGACAGACCCGTCCCCACCGGTACCGTACCCCGGTGTTACACAGTGACAGACCCATCCCCACCGGTACTGTACCCCGGTGTTATACAGTGACAGACCCATCCCCACCGGTACTGTACCCTGGTGTTACACAGTGACAGACCCATCCCCACCGGTACCGTACCCCGGTGTTATACACCGACAGACCCATCCCCACTGGTACCGTACCCCGGTGTTATACACCGACAGACCCGTCCCCACCGGTACCGTACCCCGGTGTTACACAGTGACAGACCCGTCCCCACCGGTACCGTACCCCGGTGTTATACACCGACAGACCCGTCCCCACCGGTACCGTACCCCGGTGTTACACACTGACAGACCCTTCCCCACCGGTACCGTACCCCGGTGTTATACACCGACAGACCCATCCCCACCGGTACCGTACCCCGGTGTTACACACTGACAGACCCGTCCCCACCGGTACTGTACCCCGGTGTTATACACCGACAGACCCGTCCCCACCGGTTCTGTACCCCGGTGTTATACACCGACAGACCCGTCCCCACTGGTACTGTACCCCGGTGTTATACACCGACAGACCCGTCCCCACCGGTACCGTACCCCAGTGTTATACACCGACAGACCCGTCCCCACTGGTACTGTACCCCGGTGTTATACACCGACAGACCCGTCCCCACCGGTACCGTACCCCGGTGTTACACAGTGACAGACCCGTCCCCACCGGTACCGTACCCCGGTGTTATACAGTGACAGACCCGTCCCCACCGGTACCGTACCCGGTGTTACACACCGACAGACCCGTCCCCACCGGTACCGTACCCCGGTGTTACACACCGACAGACCCGTCCCCACCGGTACCGTACCCCGGTGTTACACAGTGACAAACCCGTCCCCACCGGTACCGTACCCCGGCGTTACACACTGACAGCCCCGACCCCACCGGTACCGTACCCCGGCGTTACACACTGACAGCCCCGTCCCCACCGGTACCGTACCCCGGTGTTATACAGAGACAGACCCGTCCCCACCGGTACCGTACCCCGGTGTTACACAGTGACAGACCCATCCCCACCGGTACTGTACCCCGGTGTTATACAGTGACAGACCCGTCCCCACCGGTACCGTACCCCGGTGTTACACAGTGACAGACCCATCCCCACCGGTACTGTACCCCGGTGTTATACAGTGACAGACCCATCCCCACCGGTACTGTACCCTGGTGTTACACACTGACAGACCCATCCCCACCGGTACCGTACCCCGGCGTTACACACTGACAGCCCCGTCCCCACCGGTACCGTACCCCGGCGTTATACAGAGACAGACCCGTCCCCACCGGTACCGTACACGGTGTCACACAGTGATAGACCCGTCCCCACCGGTACCGTACCCCGGTGTTACACAGTGACAGACCCGTCCCCACCGGTACCGTACCCCGGTGTCACACAGCGCCAGACCCGCCCCCACCGATACCGTACCCCGGTGTTACACAGTGACAGACCCGTCCCCACCGGTACCGTACCCCGGTGTTACACAGTGACAGACCCGTCCCCACCGGTACCGTACCCCGGTGTTATACAGTGACAGACCCGTCCCCACCGGTACCGTACCCCGGTGTTATACACTGACAGACCCTTCCCCACCGGTACCGTACCCCGGTGTTATACACCGACAGACCCATCCCCACCGGTACCGTACCCCGGTGTTACACACTGACAGACCCGTCCCCACCGGTACTGTACCCCGGTGTTATACACCGACAGACCCATCCCCACCGGTACCGTACCCCGGTGTTATACACCGACAGACCCATCCCCACCGGTACCGTACCCCGGTGTTATACACCGACAGACCCGTCCCCACCGGTACCGTACCCCGGTGTTACACAGTGACAGACCCATCCCCACCGGTACCGTACCCCGGTGTTATACAGTGACAGACCCGTCCCCACCGGTACCGTACCCCAGTGTTATACACCGACAGACCCGTCCCCACCGGTACCGTACCCCGGTGTTACACAGTGACAGACCCATCCCCACCGGTACCGTACCCCGGTGTTATACACCGACAGACCCGTCCCCACCGGTACCGTACCCCGGTGTTATACACCGACAGACCCGTCCCCACCGGTACCGTACCCCGGTGTTATACACCGACAGACCCGTCCCCACCGGTACCGTACCCCGGTGTTACACAGTGACAGACCCATCCCCACCGGTACCGTACCCCGGTGTTATACACCGACAGACCCGTCCCCACCGGTACCGTACCCCGGTGTTATACACCGACAGACCCGTCCCCACCGGTACCGTACCCCGGTGTTAAACACAGACAGACCCGTCCCCACCGGTACCGTACCCCGGTGTTATACACAGACCCGTCCCCACCGGTACCGTACCCCGGTGTTATACACCGACAGACCCGTCCCCACCGGTACCGCACCCCGGTGTTATACAGTGACAGACCCGTCCCCACCGGTACCGTACCCCGGTGTTATACACCGACAGACCCGTCCCCACCGGTACCGTACCCCGGTGTTATACACCGACAGACCCGTCCCCACCGGTACCGTACCCCGGTGTTATACACCGACAGACCCATCCCCACCGGTACCGTACCCCGGTGTTATACAGTGACAGACCCATCCCCACCGGTACCGTACCCCGGTGTTATACACCGACAGACCCATCCCCACCGGTACCGTACCCCGGTGTTATACACCGACAGACCCATCCCCACCGGTACCGTACCCCGGTGTTATACACCGACAGACCCATCCCCACCGGTACCGTACCCCGGTGTTATACAGTGACAGACCCGTCCCCACCGGTACCGTACCCGGTGTTACACACCGACAGACCCATCCCCACCGGTACCGTACCCCGGTGTTATACACCGACAGACCCGTCCCCACCGGTACCGTACCCCGGTGTTACACAGTGACAGACCCGTCCCCACCGGTACCGTACCCCGGTGTTATACACCGACAGACCCGTCCCCACCGGTACCGTACCCGGGTGTTATACACTGACAGACCCGTCCCCACCGGTACCGTACCCCGGTGTCATACAGTGACAGACCCGTCCCCACCGGTATCGTACCCCCGTGTTACACAGTGACAGACCCATCCCCACTGGTACCGTACCCCGGTGTTATACAGTGACAGACTTGTCCCCACCGGTTCAAAAATCACAAGATCATCCAATGGTTCTGGAGGATTGGAAAATTGAAAATTTAACTCCACTCTTTAAGGAGGGAGACAAAAGAAAGAAGATTATAGACCAGTAGTGGTTGGGAAGATTTTGGAGTCTATTCATAAGGATGCGATGTTGGGATACTTGGAGGCACATGATAAAATAGTCAGTATGGTTTCCTTTAGGAAAAATCTTGCCTGACAAATTGTTGGAATTATTTGTGGAAATAATCGGCAGGATATACAAAGGAGAGTCAGTGGATGTCATTTACTTGGATATTCAGAAGGCCTTTGACAAGGTGCCACACATGAGGCTGCTTAACAAGTTACGAGCCCATGGTATGACAGGAAAGATTCTCGCATGGATACAGCAGTGGCTGATTGTCAGGAGGTAAAGAGTGGGATTAAAGGGAGCCTTTTCATACTGGCTGCCGGTGACTAGTGGTGTTCCATGGGGGTCTGTTTACTTTATATGTCAATGATTTGGATGATGGAAATGAAGGCGTTGTGGCCAAGTTTTAAGATGATACAAAGATAGGTTGAGGGGCAGGTAGTTTTGAGAAAATAGAGAGGCTACAGAAGGACTTAGATTAGGAGAATGAGCAAAGAAGTGGCAGATGGAACACAGTGTCAGGAAGTGTACGGTCATGACTTTGGGTATATTTAAGGCGGAGATTGATAGATTCTTGATTTGTCAGGGTGTCAAAGGTTACAGGGAGAAGGCAGGAGAATAGAGTTGAGAGGGATAAAAAGTCAGCCATGGTGGATTGGCAAAGCAGACCCTGATGGGTGAGTGGCCTAAAAGGGCAAATATGTATATATGTCACCATATGCTATCCTGATATACAGTTTCACTGAAAAATGTGCAAAAGCAGGCAAACTGTGTAAATATGAATAAATAAATAATACTGAGAACATGAGTTGTAGATTCCTTGAAAGTGAGTCTGTAGGTTGTGGAATCAGATTAAAGTCGAGGTGAGTGAAATTAACCACAGCAGTTCAAGATGGTTGAGAGGTAACTGCTCCTGAACCTGGTGGTGGGGGTCCTGAGGCTCCTGTACCTCCCTCCTAATGGCAGCAGTGAGAAGAGAGCGTGGTCTGGATGGTGGTGGTGTTGATGAGGGATGCTGCTTTCCCATGACTGTGCTCTGTGCAGATATTGCTCAAGCCGAAATCTGATGTGTCGGTGTTTCAGTGGAGTAAAGGAAATTACAGTGGCATGAGAGAGGAACTGGCCAAAGTTGACTGGAAAGGGACACTGGCAGGAAAGACAGCAGAGCAGCAGTGGCTGGAGTTTATGTGAGAAGTGAGGAATGTGCAAGACAGATATATTCCAAAAAAGAAGAAATTTTCGAGTGGAAAAAGGATGCAACCGTGGTTGACAAGAGAAGTCAAAGCCAAAGTTAAAGCTAAGGAGAGGGCATACAAGGAAGCAAAAATTAGTGGGAAGAGAGAGGATTGGGAAGTTTTTAAAACCTTACAAAAGGAAACCAAGAAGGTCATTAAGAGGGAAAAGATTAACTATGAAAGGAAACTAGCAAATAATATCAAAGAGGATACTAAAAGCTTTTTCAAGTATATAAAGCGTAAAAGACAGGTGAGAGTAGATATAGGACTGACAGAAAATGATACTGGAGAAATTGTAATGGGAGATGAGGAGATGGCAGAGGAACTGAACGAGTATTTTGCATCAGTCTTCACTGAGGAAGACATCAGCAGTATACCGGACACTCAAGGGTGGCAGGGAAGAGAAGTGTGCGCAGTCACAATTACGACAGAGAAAGTACTCAGGAAGCTGAATAGTCTAAAGGTAGATAAATCTCCTGGACCAGGTGGAATGCACCCTCGTGTTCTGAAGGAAGTAGCTGTGGAGATTGCGGAGGCATTAGCGATGATCTTTCAAAAGTCGATAGATTCTGGCATGGTTCCGGAGGACTGGAAGATTGCAAATGTCACTCCACTATTTAAGAAGGGGGCAAGGAAGCAAAAAAGGAAATTATAGACCTGTTAGCTTGACATCGGTGGTTGGGAAGTTGTTGGAGTCGATTGTCAAGGATGAGGTTACAGAGTACCTGGAGGCATATGACAAGATAGGCAGAACTCAGCATGGATTCCTTAAAGGAAAATCCTGCCTGACAAACCTATTACAATTTTTTGAGGAAATTACCAGTAGGCTAGACAAGGGAACATAGTTGTTAGGCAAGATTTTCTTTTGAGGAAAACACACTGACTATAGCCTGTTTTATCATGTGCCTCTGAAACCACATCCTTGACAATTGACTCCAACATCTTCCCAACCACTGAAGTCAGACAAACTGGCCGATAGTTTTCTTTCTTTGGCTGTCTTCTATTTCGAAGAGTCGAGTGAGATTTGCAATGTTCCAGTCTTTCGGAACCATTCCTGTTTCTTGAAAGATCATTACTAATGCCTCCACAATCTCTTCAGCTGCCTCCTTCAGAACACTGAGGTGTACACTATCTGATCCAGCTGATTTATCTACCTTCAGACCTTTCAGTTTCCCAAGAACCTTTCCCCTAGTAATAGTAACTTCAGTCACACTTGCCCCCTGACGCCTGGAACTTCCACCATACTGCGAGTGAAGACTGATGCAAAATGCCTATGCAGTTTGTCTGTCATTCCCTTGCCCCCCATTGCTACCTCTCCAGCATAGTGTTACATTGGTACAATATACACTCTTGTCTCTTTTACACTTCATATATCTGAAGAAACTTTAGTATCTTCTTTAATATTATTGGCTAGCTTAATTTCATATTCTTTACCTTCTTAACGATTTTTTAGTTGCCTTCTTTAAAAGCTTCCCAATCCTCTAACTTCCCACTGATTTTTGCTCTATTATATGCCCTTTCTTTGGGTTTTATGTTGGCTTTGACTTCTCTTGTTAGCCATGGTTCTGTCATCTTGCCTTGAGAATACTTCTTCCTCTTTGGAATGTGTATACCCTGTACCTTCTGAATTGCTTCCAGAATTTCCAGCCATTGCTACTCTGCCATCATCCCTGCCAGTGTTCTTTTCCAATCAATTCTGGCCAACTCCTCTCTCATGCCTCTGTAATTCCCTTTACTCCACTGTAATACTGATACAGTACATCTGACTTCAGCTTCTCCTTCTCAAATTTCAGGGTGAATTCAATCATATTTTGATCACTTTCTCCTCAGGGTCCTTTTACTTTAAGCTCTCTAATCAATTCTGATTCATTGAACAGCACCCAATCCACAATAGTTGGTCCCCTAATGGGCTCAACCATGAGCTGCTCTACAAAGCCATCTCCTTGGCATTCTAGAAACTCCCCCTCGAGGGATCCAGCACCAACCTGATTTTCCCAATCTACCTGCATATTGAAATCCCCCATGACTATTGTAACATTGCTTTTTTGGCATGCATTTTCTATCTCCCATTATAATTTGCAGACCACATCCTCACTTGTGGGTCTGTATACAACTGCCATAAGGGTCTTTTTACCCTAGCCGTTCCCCTAACCAATGAATCCCCTATCACAACAGCTTGTCTCTTCTGCCCCCTTTCACTCTGAGTATCAGGGTATTCGGCCTCTTGAGTCTGTTCCGCAATTCCATCATGGCTGATCTATTATCTCCCTCAACCCCATTCTCCTGCCTTCTCCCCGTAACCTTTGATGCCCTGACTAATCAAGAACCCATTAACCTCCACTTTAAATACACCCAGCGACCTGGCTACACAGCTGTACATGGTAATGAATTCTGCTGATTCACCACCCTCTGGCTAAAGAAATTCCTCCTCATCTCTGTTCTAAAGGCTCTCTGTTGCACTATTTTTTATATTTCTTACTGTAACTTACGGTAATTTTTTGAGTATTGCATGAAAAATTGTACAACTGCTGTAAGACAACACATTTCATGACATATTTCAGTGATAAAAAACTGATTCCGATGTACTTCTATTCTGAGGCTGTATCCTTTGGTCCTAGACTCATCCAGTCTAATCTTCTTTACGCCATGGACCAATACCGTTAAGCAAGGGGTGTGTGGACCCCGGGTGGGAAGCCTGCGCCACAGGAAACGTCCTCTCCACAGCCACTCTGTCTAGGCCTTACAATATTCAATAGGTTTCAATGAGATCCCACCCTACATTCTTCTAAACTCCAGCGAAAACAGGCTCAGATCCATCAAAGGCTCCTCGTAGGTTAACCCTTCCATTCCCTGAATCATTCTTGTGAACCTTCTCTGGACCGCACACACTTTCTGAGATAACAGGCCCAAAACCTCTTTTTTGAGGGGGCATGAGAAGGCCTTGGCGAGTAGGGTAAAGGAAAACGCCAAGGCATTCTTCAATTATGTGAAGAACAAAAGGATGACAGGAATGAAGGTAGGACCGATTAGAGATAAAGGTGGGAAGATGTGCCTGGAGGCTGTGGAAGTGAGCGAGGTCCTCAATGAATACTTCTCTTCGGTATTCACCAATGAGAGGGAACTTGATGATGGTGAGGACAATATGAGTGAGGTTGATGTTCTGGAGCATGTTGATATTAAGGGAGAGGAGGTGATGGATTTGTTAAAATACATTAGGACAGATAAGTCCCCGGGGCCTGACGGAATATTCCCCAGGCTGCTCCATGAGGCGAGAGAAGAGATTGCTGAGCCTCTGGCTGGGATCTTTATGTCCTCGTTGTCCACGGGAATGGTACTGGAGGACTGGAGGACTGGAGGGAGGTGAATGTTGTCCCCTTGTTCAAAAAAGGTAGTAGGGATAGTCCGGGTAATTATGGACCAGTGAGCCTTACATCTGTGGTGGGAAAGTTGTTGGAAAAGATTCTTAGAGTTAGGATCTCTGGGCATTTAGAGAATCATGGTCTGATCAGGGATAGTCAGCATGGCTTCGTGAAGGGCAGATCATGTCTAACAAGCCTGATATAGTTGTTTGAGGAGGTGACCAGGCATATAGATGAGGGTAGTGCAGTGGATGTGATCTACATGGATTTTAGTAAGGCATTTGACAAGGTTCCACACGTTAGGCTTATTCAGAAAGCCAAAAGGCATGGGATCCAGGGAAGTTTGGCCAGGTGGATTCAGAATTGGCTTGCCTGCAGAAAGCAGGGGGTTGTGGTGGAGGGAGTACATTCAGATTGGAGGATTGTGACTAGTGGTGTCCCACAAGGATCTGTTCTGGGACCTCTACTTTTTGTGATTTTTATTAACAACCTGGATGTGAGGGTAGAAGGGTGGGCTGGCAAGTTTGCAGACGACACTAAAGTCGGTGGTGTTGTAGATAGTGTAGAGGATTGTCAAAGATTGCAGAGAGATATTGATAGGATGCAGAAATGGGCTGAGAAGTGGCAGATGGAGTTCAACCCGGAGAAGTGTGAGGTGGTACACTTTGGAAGGACGACCTCCAAGGCAGAGTACAAAGTAAATGGCAGGATACTTGGTAGTGTGGAGGAGCAGAGGGATCTTGGGGTACATGTCCACAGATCCCTGAAAGCTGGCTCACAGGTAGATATGGTAGTTAAGAAAGCTTATGGGGTGTTAGCTTTCATAAGTCAAGGAATAGAGTTTAAGAGTCGTGAGGTAATGATGCAGCTCTATAAAACTCTGGTTAGGCCACACTTGGAGTACTGTGTCCAGTTCTGGTCGCCTCACTATAGGAAGGATGTGGAAGCATTGGAAAGGGTACAGAGGAGATTTACCAGGATGCTGCCTGGTTTTGAAAGTATGCATTATGATCAGAGATTAAAGGAGCTGGGGCTTTACTCTTTGGAGAGAAGGAGGATGAGAGGAGACATGATAGAGATGTACAAGATAATAAGAGGAACAGATAGAGTGGATAGCCAGCGCCTCTTCCCCAGGGCACCACTGCTCAATACAAGAGGACATGGCTTTAAGGTAAGGGGTGGGAAGTTCAAGGGGGATATTAGAGGAAGGTTTTTTACTCAGAGAGTGGTTGGTGCGTGGAATGCACTGCCTGAGTCAGTGGTGGAGGCAGATACACTAGTGAAGTTTAAGAGACTGCTAGACAGGTATATGGAGGAATTTAAGGTGGGAGGTTATATGGGAGGCAGGGTTTAAGGGTCGGCACAACATTGTGGGCTGAAGGGCCTGTACTGTGCTGTATTATCCTGTGTAAAGCTGTTCATAATACTCAAAATGAGGTCTGACCAATGCCTTATAAAGCCTCAGCATTACATCCTTGCTTTTATATTCTGGTTCTTAGTGTGGTGAGGAGTGTCCCAGGATTGAAGTTCGTGGTTCACTGGTTGGAGGTTGGCCAAGGTAATTCCCCACAGAAATCCAACTTGGAAAATGTGGAATGATCCATGGTGTCAGATACATGGTCCCACTCATTCCTGATAAATTCTAGTCTGACAGCTTTCCTCAGTCGGAACAAAACCTTCATGTGATTAAACATGAATGAGAAGCAGTAATGATATATTTTGTTTAAAAATGACTCGAGGTGATTTCTTTGGTTGCCAGAGGCTATTTAAGATGCACACCATTTGGACTTTTAGGCTATTTAAGATGCACACTATTGGGACTTGTAGTAGGTAGTAAGAATCTGATCCCTACTGCCCCCCACCCCCGAGTTACGACGACCCAGTCCAGCTCCTGGCCTTCATGTCCAGATTAGCTACTAAGCCCAGCGGAACCATTCCTACTGACAGAAGGGGCAAAGGCGGGTTAGTGGTGCCTTAAAACCAGTCACTTCGGGCAGATGGGGCTCGTCAGCCGTGGTTGGAAGCTTATCTCGGAGAACGAAAACTCTGATCTCAAGTTTCCTCTGCCTTGCAGCTACACTTGCCTATGGGGAAGGCTTCGGGAGTAAACCCCGAGGGAAATTCCGGGGCTGGAGTCCCTGAGGCAGTCCCACATTGAGTTCAACGATATCTGGCAACTCCTGTGACACTGCTGGTGCCAAGCTGTATCGGTGTCTGCCGTTGCTTTGGGATTGTCAGCTGTTGGAGAGGTGGAGCCTGCTGCAGGGGCAACAGCTCGCTCTGCATATCGTACTGCCCTGGCTTGCGTATTATGTAGACAGATGGATTGCAATATCCATGGTTGACTCTGACCAATGGATTTATTTGTGATCCTGAAAATGCCTCCCTTTTGTGGTTAATTTTACAAACACTTAGTAAAATTAAATCGATTCAATTGACTCTTATTCTCATTGAAACCACACCCATTACTTCCAGACCCACATCACACGGGCTGCTTACACCACCAGACTCTCTGCACCATGTACACAAACACAAGAGATTCTGCAGATGCTGGAAATCCAGAGCAATGCACACAAAACGCTGGAGGAACTCAGCAGGTCAGGCAGCATCTATGGAGAGGAATAAACAGTCGATGTTCATCAGGAGAAATGAAAGGTCTCAGCAAGAAACTTTGACTGTTTAGTAGGTGCTCCTGACTTGCTGAGCTCTTCCAGCATTTTGCGTCTGTTGCTTTCTCTCCATTCTCCCAGTGGGCCTCGAGTCATGCCAGACCTGGCCATCTGCAATGCTGCTTGCAGTGACTACAGTCAGCTTATCCTGCCTCCGTGCCTACCACTGCCCTCCCCCACCAACCCCTGCACTGAGAGGAGCTGTCAGACCCAAGGTTCATACCCCCCTTGACCGCAGGAGGCAGCCTCCTTTCACTAACTCCCAACACCCTCCCTCCAGAGGGGGCTACTTCTGTTGGTGGTGCTGGTCTCCTTGGCTTCCCCTCTCTCCTGGCTGAGCTCCCACTGGCCCAGTGTGTCTGCATATCCATCATCACACCTCATCTGAGGCTCTCGGGAGTGACCCCTCCGCAAGCCCGACCAGTCACTGACATCGGCACGCGCCTCTGCCACCCAGTCAGACAGCACTACAGCACAAAAACGGGCCCTTCAGCCCATCTAGTCTATGCCAAATTATTATTCTGCCTATCCCATCGACCTGCACCAGGACCATCCCCCTCCCATCCATGTACCGATCCAAACTTCTTTTAAACATTGCAATTAAATCCACATCAACCACTTGCACTGGCAGCTCATTCCACACTCTCACCTCCCTCTGAGTGAAGACGTTCCCTTAAACATTTCACCTTTCACCCTTAACCCGTGACCTCTGGCTGTGGTCCCTCCTAACCTCAGTGGAAAAAGGCTGATTGCATTTACCCTATCAATACCCCTCAGTTTTTTGTACCTCTATCAAATCTTCCCTCAGTCTCCTACGCTCCAGGGAATACAGTTTTAACCGATTGAACCTTTCCCTACAGCTCAGGTCCTCTGGATTTGGTGACATCCTTGTAAATCTTCCCTTATTCCTGTAGGTAAGACCACAAAACTGCACATGACACTCCAAATTAGGCCTCCCCAACGTCTTGTACAGCTCTAACATAACATCCCAACTCCTGTACCTGAAATTCTGATTTATGAAGGCCAATGTGTCAAGAGTTTTCTTTTCGACCCTCTCTACCTTAGATGCTACCATCAAGGAATTACGGATCTGCATTCCCAGATCCCTTTATTCTACCACACTCCTTAGTGCCCCACTGCTTGCTCACTGTGTAAGACCCACCCTGGCTGGTCCCACCAAAGTGCAATACCTCACACTCGTCTGCATCAAATTCCATCAGCTGTTCTTGAATCCTAGTATCCGGTTCCACAGTCAGGACACATAAATTCATGTTGTGCTGACCTTTTAACCTGCTCCAAGATCAATGTAACCCTTCCCCTCACATAGCCCTCCATTTCTCCACCATACAGGAGGCGGGATGTTACGTTGAAGTTGTACAGGATGTTCGAAAGGCCACATGTGGAGTACTATTCAGTTCTGGTCACCCTGTTATAGTAAAGATGCGGTTAAACTGGAAAGTGTACAGAAAAGATTTACGAGGCTGTTGCCAGGACTGGGTGGCTCGGGAAATAGAGAGAGGTCGGTCAGGCTAGCTCTCTGATCATGGGTGTGCGAGAGTCTGCGGGCCGCTGGTACAGAGGGGTTAGAACTATCAATGCAGTCTTCCCCCAGGGTAGGGGAATGATGAATTGGGGGGGGGGCAGAGGTTTAAAGTGAGAGATGTGATAGTAGACTAACAAGAATCATGAGTGTAGGGAAGGCAGATTGTTCATGAGTTGCAGGGTTGGACAGCCAAGGAGTTTGGAATCTCTCTAAGGGCGGGAGCTGGTCTGTGTACCCTGTCCAAGAGTGTGAGGTGATTGTGTTGGGACCCATGACCCTGGGAGGAGACAAAAAGGGCAAATACTGAGTGCCAGGATCTCAGGGGGCATCTCTGAGGGTCAGATCCTGGGGTTTGAGGGGGGAGATGGAGATATAGACAGATCCTCTGAGAGGGGTCTGAGGGAGGTGCAGGTCTGAGATCCCAGATTCCCGGGGAGGGGCAGGAGGGTTCCAGAGTTTGAGGGAGAGACGGGGATGGGAGTCCTGGCGTCTGAGGAAGGGGCAGGGGGCTTTCCCGGGTGTGAGAGAGAGAGGGAGAGCTGGTGTCACAGAGGGGTGGGAAGGGCAGATCTTCGTGTGTGAGAGGGGTGCAGAATGAGAAAGTCAGGGTGTGGGGAAGAGCGAGAAAACGCTGATGTCACTGAGGGGTGGGGAGAGGGTTGCAGGATGTGATAGTGGGAGTGAGGGGGAAGAGAGAGACTGAGGGGTGGGGAGAGGGTCCCAGGATGTGATAGTGGGGGTGAGGGGGAAGAGGGAGAGAGTGAGGGGTGGGGAGAGGGTCCCAGGATGTGATAGTGGGGGTGAGGGGGAAGAGAGAGAGACTGAGGGGTGGGGGAGAGGGTCACAGGATGTGATAGTGGGGGTGAGGGGGAAGAGGGAGAGAGTGAGGGGTGGGGAGAGGGTCGCAGGATGTGATAGTGGGGGTGGGGGGAAGAGAGAGAGTCTGAGGGGTGGGGAGAGGGTCGCAGGATGTGATAGTGGGGATGAGGGGGGAGAGAGAGACTGAGGGGTGGGGAGAGGGTCCCAGGATGTGATAGTGGGGGTGAGGGGGAAGAGGGAGAGAGTGAGGGGTGGGGAGAGGGTTGCAAGATGTGATAGTGGGGGTGAGGGGGAAGAGGGAGAGAGTGAGGGGTGGGGAGAGGGTCGCAGGATGTGATAGTGGGGATGAGGGGGAAGAGGGAGAGAGTGAGGGGTGGGGAGAGGGTCGCAGGATGTGATAGTGGGAGTGAGGGGGAAGAGAGAGACTGAGGGTGGGGAGAGGGTCCCAGGATGTGATAGTGGGGGTGAGGGGGAAGAGGGAGAGAGTGAGGGGTGGAGAGAGGGTCGCAGGATGTGATAGTGGGGATGAGGGGGAAGAGGGAGAGAGTGAGGGGTGGGGAGAGGGTTGCAGGATGTGATAGTGGGGGTGAGGGGGAAGAGGGAGAGAGTGAGGGGTGGGGAGAGGGTCGCAGGATGTGATAGTGGGGGTGAGGGGGAAGAGAGAGAGACTGAGGGGTGGGGAGAGGGTCGCAGGATGTGATCGTGGGAGTGAGGGGGAAGAGAGAGACTGAGGGGTGGGGAGAGGGTCCCAGGATGTGATAGTGGGGGTGAGGGGGAAGAGGGAGAGAGTGAGGGGTGGGGAGAGGGTCGCAGGATGTGATAGTGGGGGTGAGGGGGAAGAGAGAGAGACTGAGGGGTGGGGAGAGGGTCGCAGGATGTGATAGTGGGAGTGAGGGGGAAGAGAGAGACTGAGGGGTGGGGAGAGGGTCCCAGGATGTGATAGTGGGGATGAGGGGGGAGAGAAAGACTGAGGGGTGGGGAGAGGGTCCCAGGATGTGATAGTGGGGGTGAGGGGGGAGAGAGAGACTGAGGGGTGGGGAGAGGGTCCCAGGATGTGATAGTGGGGGTGAGGGGGGAGACAGAGAGACTGAGGGGTGGGGAGAGGGTTGCAGGATCTAAAGGGAGGAGTATAGAGGGAGGGAGTTGGGGTGTGGGGGAAGGAAGAGTGTGCTGATGTGACTGAGGGGTGGGGGGGTGTAGCCTGGGACCTGGGGGGGGGGGTCAGAAGGTGGGTCTCAGGATTTTCTGGCGAGTTGTGGAGCAGTGCTGGTGTCACCGAGTGGCAGAGAGGGAGGTGTCCACGGGTCTGAAGGAGGGAGTAGAGAGGGGAGAGAGGATGTGGGGGGCACAGTTCTAGTATGAGTGGGGGGGGTTCCTGGATCTGTGTAAATAAACACACTCAGACACTATCCTGCCAATGACTCTGATTGGCGCCCACGGCCATGTCATGTGACCGCGTGCCTGGCAAGATGGCGAGTCACGGGTCACGTGATCAGGGATGTGGGTGGAGGGAGAGGGAGACAGAAGGAGTAGGAAGAGGGGGAGAAAGTAGTGTCACTGAGAGGCGGGAGGGGACTGCCCCACTCCTCCTGCCGGTTCCTTACCTTGAGCCGGGCCGGTCGGGGGCGAGGACCTCACCGAGGCTGTGGGTGGTGGCCGACATGGGTAAAGGAAAGAAAAACAAAATGGTTCGCAAAACTGAGGAGGAAATCAAATCAAACACAGCAAAGCAACTCAACGTACTCAGACAGACAGCGCCTTCCAATGGCTCCAATTGTTGCCCACTGCCTCGTCATGTGACTGTCAGCCAGCGGATTGGCTAAGAATGGGTCACGTGATCGAAACAAGTGGCAATGGCGGCCCAGGGCTTGAGCTGCTGGGAGTGACTGACGGGATATGGGAACGCCCCCTCACTGGCCTCAGGGGTAGGCTCCCTCCCCAGGGCTAGGGACACTCCCTGACTGCACTGTGAGGTGGGCTCCCTCCGTGGTTGCTGGCCCCCCTCTCAACAAATGAACACCTCCCACCATCACCTGGGT
Organism: Mobula hypostoma; assembly: GCF_963921235.1. Taxonomy (NCBI): domain Eukaryota; kingdom Metazoa; phylum Chordata; class Chondrichthyes; order Myliobatiformes; family Myliobatidae; genus Mobula; species Mobula hypostoma. The sequence goes on along the minus strand of NC_086102.1, from coordinate 3,990,203 downwards.
CCATTGCCTGGCTGGGACACCCCAGCCAAATCCTTCCACCTGAGGTGACCTGTTCTGCCTGGGATTCCCTACCACCCCCAGATACTGAGTGGTGAGTGAAGAACCTCGGTCAGCAGCCACTCTACCCCCCCGCCCCCCCAGCTCAGCACACCCAAACCAGGTAATGCTCATCTTAGTACTACCTGCCCAAGCACCCCTACATCTCCCCCCCGAGAAAGTCCGACTGGCGCTCCTCCACATCCTACCGCACTGCCTACCCTCCCTCGAATGTTTCAGAGCGCCGAGGGGTGTATCTGCACAGTATGGTCCCAAAATTGGCTGTGCATGACTGGCTGTCTCACTGTTTCTAGCGAGGTTGATTCTCTCCCGCTACTACAGGACCTTTCCTGCCCTAACCCCAAAGCTAGTGCACGTCTCACATGGTGGAAGGTGAAAGGCCTCGTAAAAGTGGAGGGGATGTTTCCTGTGTGGCAGGGACTCAGGATACAAGGCACAGCCACAGAATACAAGACTGTCCTTTTAGAACGGAGATGAGCAGGAATTTCTTTATCCAGAGAGTAGTGAATCTGTGCAATTCATTGCCACAGACAGCTGAGAAGGCCAAGTCACTGGATATATTTAAGGTGGAGGCTGATAGGTTCTTGATTAATCAGGGGGTCAAAGGCTATGGGGAGAAGGCAGGGCAATGGGGTTAAGAGGGATAATAGATCAGCCATGATGGAATGGTAGAGCAGACTCGATGGGCTGAATGGCCTGATTTTGCTCTAGGTCTTGTGGTGACATGAAGATCACCATCTGGTGATGATAACTAATGCATCGGTCACCTAGATTGTTTAACTAGGTAGCCCCATGACGGCGCCTCCTCTATCCCTCTGCTGCCATGAGGGGTAACCAGGTGTAGTCATCTTCAGCAACTCGATGCTGCACATCTATCTGCTTCCCCAGACCCAAAGCCCTCCAGTGGAGGGGGGGGATCAACAGGCAGGTGAAGGGGCTGACCCAGGGGATGGGTCTGCTCAAACTACCTGTGGTGTCAACACCACATGCCACATGCCTGCCTGTTTGGGGACCATCCAGACCTGAGCAGTAACAGGAACTTTTAGAGAGTAGATTCAACTACTCTCTGGGAAGGGGGAGGGGGTGCAAGGGACTGAAGGAATACATTCTTCAACAATTTACCCCTCCTATGGCCTGTTCCCCTGTCCAGGAATTCGATGCTTTGGTCTTACCTTGCTCACCTGGGATGTAAAGGCTGGTTGGTAGACCCCTCACCAACTCTGCCAGGAGTATTCCCAAGCCCTGCTGTGTAAGGAGAAGGGTCGGACATGGGGCTAGCAACCCCATCCCGTAAAAGCCCAGAGATAGAGAAATGCCAACAGAAACCCCAAAGACCTCAGCCCTGGGAGAGGTAGGATCTTCGATGGGCTAGACCTGGGGACAACTTGAAAGTCTGTCCCAGGACAGAGGACTCTGGTAAGCTGCCATCAGCGCCGAATGCCCCAGGATGGGTGGTAAGCTAAGAAGAAGACCCCCACCCTTCATCCACTCTGACCCATGATACACCTCACCTCCCTCCCCAGCACCTCAACCACCAACCAGTTTCCAGAAACGAACTTATAATAAGAAAAAGCAGACTAAGAAAGCATCTACTGAACTAACGGCTGTCGGCTAAGTTCAGCAACTAGTTGGTAGAGTAATGGAGGCTTTGTACTGTACCTCGGGCCCCGGAACCTTTGCCAGGTTTGATGGTGCTGGTTGCTATGGTGACAGGGGTTGCCCCTGTCCTAACGGGACGGGAGGAAGGAATGTTGATGGTGGGAGACAGGATGATGGGAGCATCTGGTTGGTGGGAAGAGAGAAAAAAAAAATTACGGCTTAAACAGACCAAAACGCAAACATGGAATGAAAATCAATCTCCGAGATCATGCGACATGGAACGGTCAAAGCGCTAAATAATCATCACAAAGCACACGCAGACATCATGGTGCAACAAACACCGACCACCAGAGCTAAACAGAACTGTTGGGATGTCAACTAGGCACTGGCAGCACCCCTGGGTGTTCCATCCTCTCCAGTTCCTGGCAACCTGCAGGAAGGGAGGCTGCCACCACAAGCAAAATCCGGGCCGCTCCTCAGAGGAAGGTGTCCAACTCTCTTCCTTTTCCTTTCTTTTCTGGGGGACAAGATTTTCAGGGGGAGGAGTGGGGCGCATTGGGTGGGGAGAGGTGGGATGTCTCTGCGAGTGTGGAGAGTGAGGCTGGGTGGATGCTGTGGGGCCTATTCCACCAGGAGTCTGAGAAACGTTGTCGTGGGGAGGATGGGCCTCTTTGGAGGGGGCTGTGGGGTGGAGATGTGGTTGCAGGAGGATAGGTACATAGTTCCCAGAACCCTCATTGATCATATCCAAATGTGGGTCCGGAGGAATTCAAAGTGGAGCACGGACCCCTAGCATCAAGCAGGAGGGTTTGAGGGTTGGCACAACATTGTGGGCTGAAGGGCCTGTACTGTGCTGTACTTTTCTATGTTCTATGTTCTATAGTATCAGGACCAGGTCTGTCAGGATGGGAAACTGCTTCCTCCCCCAAGCCTAATTCTACTGAACTCCTTGCCAACATCCAGGTCTCATCATGTAGTAGCATTATAATGCTTACTTTTTAATGTGTCGTAAATGTACCTTACTGCGTGAATTTACCAGTGGTGACATTACTTCATGCGTTGTGTGTGTGAGTTATGTGTAGTTCATTGGTTATATTTAAGAGGGAGTTAGATATGGCCCTTGTGGCTACGGGGGTCAGGGGGTATGGAGGGAAGGCTGGTACAGGGTTCTGAGTTGGATGATCAGCCATGATCATACTGAATGGCGGTGCAGGCTCGAAGGGCCGAACGGCCTACTCCTGCACCTATTTTCTATGTTTCTATGTTTCTATGTTGTGTACCTTGGTCTTGTTTCATTTGGCAGTACATGTGTACGGTTGAATGGCAACAAACTGACCTTGAACTTGAACTTCGGTTTGGTTCAGGCACTGAGTCAGCAGTGTGTCGATCACCTCAAGTTGTTGCAGGGATGGAGGGGTGTCTGGGTGGGAGAAGCCTGGCTTACCTGTTTAGCAGCACCAGATAGTGTTAACTTCAACCTGATACAAACTAGTCGGCGAATTCATCGGTCAGAACTGATGGGGAGTATTCTTTTCCAGAGGACTATGCAAGGATGTGATGCTGAGGCTTTATCAGGCACTGGTCAGACCGTACTTGGAGTATTGTGAGCAGATCTGGGCCTCTTATCGAAGAAAAGATGTTCTGGCATTGGAGAGGGTCCAGAGGAGGTCCAAGGGGGATTGAAGCCTATCGAATATTGAAAGGCCTCAATAGTGGAGGTGGAAAGGATGTTTCTGAAAGTGAATGAGCCTCAGACTAGAGGACACAGTCTCAGAATAGAAACATAGAAACATAGAAAATAGGTGCAGGAGTAGGCCATTCGGCCCTTCGAGCCTGCACCGCCATTTATTATGATCATGGCTGATCATCCAACTCAGAACCCTGCACCAGCCTTCTCTCCATACTCCCTGATCCCCGTAGCCACAAGGGCCATATCTAACTCCCTCTTAAATATAGCCAATGAACCGGCCTCAGCTGTTTCCTGTGGCAGAGAATTCCACAGATTCACCACTCTCTGTGTGAAGAAGTTTTTCCTCATCTCAGTCCTAAAAGGCTTCCCCTTTATCCTCAAACTGTGACCTGTGATACAAGGCTATCCATTTAGAACAGAGATGAGGAGGAATATCTTTAGCCAGAGGGTGGAGAATCTGTGGTCTTCATTGCCACAGACAGCTGTGGAGGACAAATCATTGGGTATATTTAAAGTAGAGTTTGATAGTTTTTTGATTAGGCGGGGCATCAAAGGTTATGGAGAGTAGGCAGGAGAATGGGGTTGAGAGGGATAATAAATCAGCCATGATGGAATGTGGAGTAGACTTCATGGACTGAATGGCCTAATGCTGCTCCCATGTCCTATGGTCGGAGACCCCTTTCTCTAGCCGGGGTAGGAGAAAGGGCTGAGGGAACGTGAGAGTCAGGGTGCACAGGTGAGAACAGACAGCTGGCCCATTCGGCCCACTGTGCTGCTACAAGCCCATGCAGCGGCAGTTGCCCGAGTGGATGTGCTTCCGTTCTGCTGCTCCCCAGTTTCGCCTCCTTCTAGCTGTAGCAAACACGTTCTCATCATTGGAGAGATCTCCAGCACGTCCCCGTCATTGGAGAGATCTCCAGCACGTCCCCGTCATTGGAGAGATCTCCAGCACGTCCCCGTCATTAGAGAGATTGCCAGCACGTTCCCGTCATTGGAGATCGCCAGCACGTCCCCGTCATTAGAGAGATTGCCAGCACGTTCCCGTCATTGGAGAGATCTCCGGCACGTCCCCGTCATTGGAGAGATCTCCAGCACGTCCCCGTCATTGGAGAGATTGCCAGCACGTTCCCGTCATTGGAGAGATCTCCCGCACGTTCCCGTCATTGGAGATCTCCAGCACGTCCCCGTCATTGGAGAGATCTCCGGCACGTCCCCGTCATTGGAGAGATCTCCGGCACGTCCCCGTCATTGGAGAGATCTCCGGCACGTCCCCGTCATTGGAGAGATCGCTGGCACGTTGCCGTCATTGGAGAGATCGCCAGCACGTTCCCGTCATTGGAGATCGCCAGCACGTTGCCGTCATTGGAGAGATCGCTGGCACGTTGCCGTCATTGGAGAGATCGCCGGCACGTTCCCGTCATTGGAGAGATCGCCGGCACGTTCCCGTCATTGGAGAGATCGCCGGCACGTTCCCGTCATTGGAGAGATCTCCGGCACGTTCCCGTCATTGGAGAGATCGCCGGCACGTTCCCGTCATTGGAGATCGCCAGCACGTTCCCGTCATTGGAGATCGCCAGCACGTTGCCGTCATTGGAGAGATCGCTGGCACGTTGCCGTCATTGGAGAGATCGCCGGCACATTCCCGTCATCGGAGAGATCGCTGGCATGTTGCCGTCATTGGAGAGATCGCCAGCACGTTCCCGTCATTGGAGAGATCGCCAGCACGTTCCCGTCATTGGAGAGATCGCTGGCATGTTGCCGTCATTGGAGAGATCGCCAGCACGTTCCCGTCATTGGAGATCGCCAGCACGTTCCCGTCATTGGAGAGATCGCTGGCATGTTGCCGTCATTGGAGAGATCGCCAGCACATTCCCGTCATTGGAGATCGCCAGCACGTTCCCGTCATTGGAGAGATCGCTGGCATGTTGCCGTCATTGGAGAGATCGCCAGCACATTCCCGTCATTGGAGATCGCCAGCACGTTCCCGTCATTGGAGAGATCGCTGGCATGTTGCCGTCATTGGAGAGATCGCCAGCACGTTCCCGTCATTGGAGAGATCGCCAGCACGTTCCCGTCATTGGAGAGATCGCTGGCATGTTGCCGTCATTGGAGAGATCGCCAGCACATTCCCGTCATCGGAGAGATCGCTGGCATGTTGCCGTCATTGGAGAGATCGCCAGCACGTTCTCGTCATCGGAGTGATTGCTGGCACGTTCCCGTCATTGGAGATCGCCAGCACGTTCCGGTCATTGGAGAGATCGCCAGCACGTTCCCGTCATTGGAGAGATCGCCATCATCGCCATCATATTCCGGTCATTGGAGAGAGCGTCAGCACGTTCTTGTCATCGGAGACAGCGCCAGCACGTTCCGGTCATTGGAGAGAGCGTCAGCACGTTCTCATCATTGGAGAGAGCGTCAGCACGTTCTCATCATTGGAGAGAGCGTCAGCACGTTCCGGTCATTGGAGAGATCGCCAGCACGTTCCCGTCATTGGAGAGATCGCCATCATATTCCGGTCATTGGAGAGAGCGTCAGCACGTTCTCATCATTGGAGAGAGCGTCAGCACGTTCTCATCATTGGAGAGAGCGTCAGCACGTTCCGGTCATTGGAGAGATCGCCAGCACGTTCCCGTCATTGGAGAGATCGCCAACACGTCCCTGTCATTGGAGAGATCTCCCGCACGTTCCCGTCATTGGAGAGATCTCCAGCACGTCCCCGTCATTGGAGAGATCTCCCGCACGTTCCCGTCATTGGAGAGATCTCCCGCACGTTCCCGTCATTGGAGAGATCTCCCGCACGTTCCCGTCATTGGAGAGATCTCCAGCACGTCCCCGTCATTGGAGAGATCTCCCGCACGTTCCCGTCATTGGAGAGATCTCCGGCACGTCCCCGTCATTGGAGGGATCTCCAGCACGACCCGTCATTGGAGAGATCGCTGGCATGTTCTCGTCATTGGAGAAAGCGCCAGCACGTTCCCTTGGAGATCCGGCAGTTCATGCGAGATTATTGGAGGAAACCTTTCAAGGCCCAGTTGGCCACTGATCACTCGTTGGGTCTGGGAGGTGTCATCCAGTCAATCTGCACCATCCTCCAGAAGAAGTGAAGGGCAACTGAGGTGAACCGTGAGGAGCATTGTCAGTTTAAGAGGCAGCTGGAGAATGGTTGTAGGACGAAGATGGGAGAGGGCTAGAAGGGGAGCTCAGCTCCATCGTCCAGGGGCTCTGGGGGGGGTGCGGGGTCTGCATGAGTCACCTCCAGCAGAGAGGTCATCTAGTTGGTCCCCTTTTTTCCACCCCGGGATAGGGGTAAAGTCCAAGAACCCGTGTCAGGCCGTCTACTTCACCTCGCTGTGAGTCAGGACGGCGTAGCAATGCACTTGTCAATGTGTACAGCTCTGAGTGCGGCCTGATGCAGGCGCGCCTGTTCCGAGCGTGGTCTGCATTGCTGGGGTTGATAGATCATAGTGAGTGCATTATCATGGGGGTGATTTTAACTGCACCCTCGAGGAAGGGGATCGCACCAGCCCTCAGTGTAGCTGGGCATTGGCAAGAATGCTCCGGGACGTTGTGTCATCGGACCTGGTTGATATCTAGCGGAGCTTTCTCGAGGCACCGAGGGGCTGGAGGCTCGCAGATCGACCAATCTACATCTCTAGGGCCCACGCCTCCTGGGTGTCGGTTGCCTCCATGCGGCTGGTCGCATGCTCGGACCACCACCCGGTGTGGGCGGGGCTGAATGGGCTACCCGCACGAGTGGTGCCCACGTACTGGCATTTCAACAACGGGCTGCTGGAGGGCGGCTGGTTCCCGGATTCACTCCATCAGTTTTGAAGGAGCTGGGAGGAAGAACGGGGGAATGGAAGGTGGGCAAGGCTCACATCTGACTGTTCTGCCAGAAATACGCACGCGGGTCAACCAAATGGCGGATGTCCCAGATCGATCGGCTCGAGAAGGAGCTGGTCGACCTGGAGTCCTGGCTGGGGACCAGGCCCTCTGGGATGAGTACCAGCGGAGGAAGGAGGCGCTGAGGCACCTGCAGCCGAGAGGTCCCGAGGTGCTTATGTGAGGCCGCGGGTCCAGATGCTGCAGGATCTGAACCACACCTCGCCCTTCTCCTCCTCTCTCTCGGGGGGGGGGGGTGGTGTCTGCGGGCAGCTCGTGGAGATACTGGCAGAGGATGGCTCCTTTGTCATGGATCCGGCGAGAATTGTGGCAGAAGTTCATTCCTTTTACGAGGCTCTCTTCTCGCCGGACGCGTGCAGTGAGGATACACACAGGGCTCTGTGGGAGGACTTGCCGAGGGTCAGCCCTGGGGCTGCTGATCGGCTTGATGCACCATTGCCTTTAGTGGTGCTGACCAGTGCCCTCGTCCAGCTGCAGAGAACCAAGTCCCCGGGTCGAGATGGGTTGACGGTCCAATTTCTCCAGGCTATCTGGGCCATCCAAGGAGCTGATTATGCAGGGGTATTGTGGGAAAACATGGTGACAGGTGAGATGCCCCTCTCGACGCAGGGCAGTTGTAGCCTTTCTGCCAAAGAAGGGGGAATTTCCATTGCCTGTGGAATTGGCGCCCGGTATCTCTCCTCAGTGTGGAGTACAAGGGTTCTGCCTGGGCGGTGGCCAATCATCTGGTGGAAGTGGTCCATCCTCACCACACAGTCTGGGGGCACTTGATCCAGGACAAAACCCACCTTGTCCAGGATCTGATCTACCTGTGCTGGGATTTGTCTGTCAGTCGCCGTTCTCTCCCTCGACGAAGAGAAGGCATTCGATAGGGTTGACCACAAGTACGCTTTTGGGACTCTGTGAGAGTTTGGGCTTGGCCGTGTCCGACTGCTGCACACCGCCGCGGAGCGCCGAGTTAAGGTGAACGGGTCTTTGACAGCGCCCTTGTGCTTTGGGAGGGGGCTGTGCCAGGGGTGCCCCGTGTCAGGGAAGCTGCACTCGGTCTGTGTGGAGCCATTCCTGTGCCTTCTCCTCAGGAAGTTAACGGGTTCGGTTCTGCGCGAACCAGACATGGAGGTCGTCCTGTCGGCTTACGCCAACGACGTTCTCCTTATGGTCACCGACCCGGTTGACTTGCAGAGGATGCGAGACTGTCAGCGGGTCTTCTCGGCTGCAAGGGTCAACGGGGAGAAAGTGTGGACCTCTTGGTAGGTCACTGGCAGGCGGACTCCCGGAGGGATTGAAGCGATTTGCGTGGAGCACCATGCACCTCCTCTTCTTGGGGTCTACATGAGCTCGACGGAGGAGACCTGGTCGGCGAACTGGTGGGAGTTGGAGACGAAGATCTCTGTCCGGCTGGGGAGCTGGTCGGGCCTCCTTCGTACGATCTCGTAGCGGGGGAGGGCTTTAGAGATCAATCAGCTGGTCGCCTCCATGGTGTGGTACTGCCTGTCTGCATTGATCCCCCCCCCCCCCCAATGGTGTTCGTGTCCAGGACCCAGAACAGGCTGGTAGACTTCTGGGGAAACAGGAGGCATTGGGTTCTGATTCTGATTCCGCAGCGGTCCTGAGTTTTCTGACCGTGGAGTGCGGCCAGTCATTGATGCGAGAGCGCTCTCATTTGGCGGCTCTCCGCCTCAGGACCCTGCAGAGATACCTGTACTGTGACCACCCTCTGAGATCTCACACGTAGGCAATGCGCTTTCCCCGCCTCAGGACCCTGCAGAGATACCTGTACTGTGACCAGACTCCGAGATCGCACACGTAGGCAATGTGCTTTCTCCACAGGGGACCCCGCAGAGATACCTGTACTGTGACCACCCTCCGAGGTGGCACGCACTGGCGACGCATTTTCTCTGCAGGGGACGCTGCCTGCAGGAGGGCACGCGGATCCCGGCGGACAGCATCAGCCATGCCGTTCCGAGGGATCTATCCGGCTCTTACCGGGAACTGCGGAGTGTGTAAGGTCTGGCCTCATCCGGGCAGGGTGATCCTGCACCGCTGGACGGTGCTCTGGCTGCTGTGGGGTACGCTGGGTGTCGGGTGGGTGCAGTGAAATGAAGGATGTGCTGGAGCTTTTGGAAAGCATCAAGTTGGATAAGTCACCGGGACCAGATGAGATGTACCCCAGAATACTGTGGGAAGCGAGGGAGGAGATTGCTGAGCCTCTGGTGATGATCTTTGCATCATCAATGAGGACGGGAGAGGTTCCGGAGGACTGGAGGGTTGCGGATATTGTTCCCTTATTCAAGAAAGGGAGTAGAGATAGCCCAGGAAATTATAGACCAGTGAGTTTTACTTCAGTGGTTGGTAAGTTGATGGAGAAGATCCTGACAGGCAGGATTTATGAACATTTGGAGAGGCATAGCATGATTAGGAATAGTCAGCATGGCTTTGTCAAAGGCAGGTTGTGCCTTACGAGCCTGATTGAATTTTTTGAGGATGTGACTAAACACATTGATGAAGGAAGAGCAGTAAATGTAGTGTATATGGATTTCAGCAAGGCATTTGATAAGATACCTCATGCCAGGCTTAATAGATAGATAGATATATTTTATTAATGAGAAAGTAAGAAGGCATGAGATCCAAGGGAACATTGCTTTGTGGATCCAGAACTGGCTTGCCCACAGAAGGCAAAGAGTGGTTGTAGAAGGGTCATATTCTGCATGGAGGTCGGTGACCAGTGGTGTGCCTCAGGGCTCTGTTCTGGGACCCTTCTCTTCGTGATTTTTATAAATGACCTGGATGAGGAAGTGGACGGTTGGGTTAGTAAACACAAAGGTTGGAAGTGTTGTGCACAACGTGGAGGGTTGTCAGAGGTTACAGCGGGACATTGATAGGATGCAAAACTGGGCTGAGAAGTGGCAGATGGAGTTCAACCCAGATAAGTGTAAACTGGTGCATTTTGGTAGGTCAAATATGATGGCAGAACATAGCATTAATGATAAGACTCTTTGGCAGTGTGGAGGATCAGAGGGATCTTGGGGCCCAAGTCCTTAGGACACTCAAAGCTGCTGCGCAGGTTAACTCTGTGATTAAGAAGGTATACGGTGCATTGGCCTTCATCAATCGTAGGATTGAGTTCAGGAACCGAGAGGTAATGTTACAGCTCTATGGGACCCCAGTCAGACCCCACTTGGAGTACTGTGCTCATTTCTGGTCACCTCACTACAGGAAGGATGTGGAAACCATAGAAAGGGTGCAGAGGAGATTTACAAGGATGTTGCCTGGATTGGGGAGCATGCCTATGAGAATAGGTTGAGTGAACTTGGCCTTTTCTCCGTGGAGTGACGGAGGATGAGAGGTGACCTGATAGAGGTGTATAAAATGATGAGATGCATTGATCGTGTGGATAGTCAGAGACTTTTTCTGTCATGGTCCGGTCTGTGAAGACTGTATTCCGGTTCACGGTTCGGTCCATCGACCCTTGCTCCAGGTTTTCCTGTCTACCCTGTTTCTGTTCCTGTTGAGCACTAATTAAGGCAGCTGATTCTCATTGGGGCTGGCTGCATAAATACCTCAAGAGACCCGGCGTGGCTGCTGGATTGTTCTTGTCCTTACTCCTTGTATCCCTTCCTCTGCCTTCTGTTTCCTCGCCTGAAACCCTGTCTTGTCTTGCTGGTAACTCTCGCCTCGCCTGAAGTTCTCGTCTCACCTTGCCTTGCTTGAAGCCTTGCCTTGTCTTGCTGGTAACTCTCGCCTTGTCTCGCCTGCAGTCTTGTCCTGGAGCCACCCCGTACCTAGCTCCCTTTCTGTCCCTTGCCTCTGTCGGGTAAGCCAGGTCGTCTTGCCATTACCTGCGGTTGGTTCTGTCCCTTCCTGTCCCTTGCCTCTGTCGGGTGGTGAACCGCGCCCTGCCCAGGAGTACCGCGCCCTGCCCAGGTGGAGCCTGCCAAGCCCCGCCTCAAGTCTCCTGCCTCCAGCCTCGCCTCAAGTCTCCTGCCTCCAGCCTCCAGCCTCGCCTCAAGTCTCCTGCCTCTAGCCTCACCTCAAGTCTCCAGTCTCCTGCTTCCAGCCTCGCCTCAAGTCTCCTGCCCCCAGCCTTCTGCCAAGCCTCGCCTCGTCTCTTGCCTAGCCTCAAGCCTGAAGACTCCAGCCTCGTCCTGCCTGCCTGCCAAGCCTCATCCTTGCCTAGTTCTGGGGTCCGAGCCAGAGGCAAGACCCAGGTTCTGGGTCCTTGTCCAGTCTCTGGCTCGGAGTCCAAGCCCGGGCTCCTAGCTCTCTTGTCCAGATTCCTGGTTTTCCTGTCCATGTCCTTGCCCTCAGCCTGTATCCTAGTCCTGTCCCTGGTACTTCAGTGTCTGTGTCTTGCACTTGGATCTGTTCCCAGCCACCACCTTATGACATTTTCTAAGGGCTGAAATGGCTAACAAGAGAGGACACAGTTTTAAGGTGCTTGGAAGTAGGTACAGAGGAGATTTTAGGGGTAAGTTTTTTACGCAGAGTGTGGTGAGTGAGTGGAACGGGCTGCCGGTGACGATAGAAGAGGTGGATACAATAGGGTCCTTTAAGAGACTCCTGGACAGGTACATGGAGCTTAGAAAAATAGAGGGCTATGGGTAACCACAGGTAATTTCTAAAGTAAGTACATGTTTGGCACAGCTTTGTGGGTCGAAGGGCCTGTATTGTGCTGTAGGTTTCCTGTGTTTTTAGGTGTGGGGTAGGTGAGTAATACAGAGGTACACGGGAGCATTCGCTCATGAGATGAGTGTGTCTGATGATCAAGCACAGCAAGTGGAGCATGGCTGCCAGGCTGTGACACCAAACTCTCTGAAATCGCTGCCCTTTCACGAGTGAGATTAATGAACCCTTCATGTCTGCCTACTCCAGCACGCCGGTCGTTTGTCTCTGTTACTGAGCGGTGACACGGCGGCTCAGAATCACTATTACTGCTGGATGAGTTGCGGAATGGCAATTGATTCATCCTTCTGGGTTCCCAGCACCCGCCTGGGACCAGACCTTGCACAGAAAACAAACGCCACGATCAAATTCATCATTAAGGACCCCCATCACCCAGTTCATACCCTCTTCTCATTGCTACCATCAGGGAGGAGGTACAGGAACTCAGCGTTTCAGGAACAGCTTCTTCCCCTCAGCCGTCCGATTTCTGAATGGATATGAAACTTTTTTTTTGCACTACTTAATTAGTTTAATGTTTTTATCCTGTATATATTTCTTATTGTAATTTATAGTTTTTTATTATCATGTACTGCCGCTGCAAAACAACAAATTTCACAACATATACCAGCGACACACATCAAAGCTGCTGGTGAACGCAGCCGGCCAGGCAGCATCTCTAGGAAAAGGTACAGTCGACATTTCAGGTCGAGACCCTTCGTCAGGACTAACTGAATTTTCAGCATCTGCAGAATATACCAGTGATATTAACTTGATGTTAAAACCTGTGTGGATGAGTGTGTGCCTACAAAGATTTACTGTACGTTCCCAAACCAAAAGCTGTGGATGAACCAGGAGGTACGTCGTCTGCTGAAGGCCAGATCTGTGGCATTCAAGCCTGGTGACCCAGGCCTGTACCAGAATACCAGATATGATTTGGGTAGGGCTATTTCAAGGGTGAAGAGAGAATTTCCAATGAAGTTGGAGGCGACACCAGATGTGTGGCAACTCTGGCAGGGTCTGCAAGACATTACTTCCTACAAAGTGAAACCCAATACCATGAATGGCAGCGATGCTTCACTACCAGATGAACTCAATGCCCTCTATGCCTGTTTGAAAGGGAGAACACAACTACAGCTGTGAAGATCCCTGCTGCACCTGATGACCCTGTGATCTCTGTCTCAGAGGTCGATGTTAGGCTGTCTTTAATGAGAGTGAATCCTCACAAGGCGGAAGGTCCTGATGGAGTACCTGGTAAGGTTCTGAATACCTGTGCCAACCATCTGATGGGAGTATTCAAGGACATTTTCAACTTCTCACTGCAATGGGCGGAAGTTCCCACTTGCTTCAAAAAGGCAACAATTATACCAGTGCCTAAGAAGAATAATGTGGGCTACCTAAATGACTATCGCCCAGTAGCACTCACATCTACAGTGATGAAATGCTTTGAAAGGTTGGTCGTGACTAGACTGAACTCCTGCCTCAGCAAGGACCTGGACCCATTGCAATTTGCCCATCGCCACAATAGGTCAATGGCTCTCCACACGGCTTCAGACCACCTGGACAACTCAAGCACCTTTGTCAGGATGCTGTTCATCAACTATAGCTCAGCATTTAATATCATCATTCCCACAATCCTGATTGAGACGTTGCAGAATCTGGGCCTCTGTACCTCCCTCTGCAATTGGATCCTTGACTCCCTAACCGGAACACCACAATCTATGCAGATTGGTGATAACATCTCCTCCTCGCTGACGATCAACACTGGCACACCTCAGGGGTGTGTGCTTAGCCCACTGCTCTACTCTCTCTATACCCATGACCGTGTGGCTAGGCATAGCTCAAATACCATCTATAAATTTGTTGACGATAACCATTGTTGATAGAATCTCGGGTGGTGACGAGAGGGCGTACAAGAGTGAGATATGCCAACTAGTGGAGCAGTGTCGCAGCAACAACCTGGCACTCAACGTCAGTCAGACGAAAGAGCTGATTGTGGACTTCAGGAAGGGTAAGATGAAGGAGCACATACCAATCCTCATAGAGGGATCAGAAGTGGAGAGAGTGAGCAGTTTCAAGTTCCTGGGTATCAAGATCTAACCGGGTCCCAACACATCGATGTAGTTATAAAGAAGGCAAGACAGCGGCTATACTTTATTAGGAGTTTGAAGAGATTTGGCATGTCAACAAATACACTCAAAAACTTCTTTAAGATGAACCGTAGAGAGTATTCTGACAGGCTGCATCACTGTCTCTTCTAGATTATGCATTGCATTGAACTGCTGCTGCTAAGTTAACAAATTTCACATCACATGCCAGTGATAATAAACCTGATTCTGATTCTGAAATCACTAACACCCAACGGTCTATGGGATTTAGAGGAACAAATTTGTGGAGAGATCACAGAAACATAAGGGTTGTTACAGGTGATTTTAACTTTCCAGGTGTTGACTAGGAATCCCATACTGTAAAAGGATTAGATAGGATAGAGCTTCTCAAGTGTGTTTAGGAATGTTTCCTTAATCCGCACATAGTAGTCCCAATAAGACAGCATGCGATACTTGATCTGCTGTTAGTGAAGGAGACAGGGCAGGTGACAGAAGTTTCTGTAGGGGAACATTTTGCATCTAGTGATCCTTATATCATTAGTTTCAAGGTAATTATGCCAAGGATAGGTTTGGTCCATGGATTGAGATTCTAAGTTGGAGATCGTATCAGAAAGGATGTGGCAAATGTAGATTTGGACAGGTTGTTTTCTGGGAGGCTTTCCAAAGTGAAATTTCGAGAGTACAAAGTTTGTATGTGCTGTTCATGTTAAAAGGTAAAGATAGCAGGTTTAGAGGACCAAGGTTTTCAAGAGATATTAAGACTCTGGTTAGGAAAAAAAAAAGGAGGTGCAAAGCAGGTATAGGAGTTGGGAACAAATGAGGTGCTTTTGAAGTATAAGAATTGCAACACTTAAGAAATAAATCAGGAGGGCTGAAAGAAGGCATGAAGGTGCTCCAGTAGGCAAGGTGAAGGAGAATCCCAAGGGATTCGATTGCAAGGGACAAAACTGGTCCTCTGGAAGATCAGAATGGTAATCCATGTGTGGAGCCAAAAGACATGGGGAGATCTTGATTTTTTGCATCTGTATTTACTCGGGAGATGGACACAGATGTGAGGCAAAGCAGCAGTGAGGACATGGACCCTATACAGATTACAGAGGAGGAGGTGTTTGCTGTCTTGAATCAGATCAGGGTGGACAAATCCCCAGAGTCTGACAAGGTGTTCCCTTGGACCCTGCGAGACGCAAGTTCAGAAACTGCCAGAGCCCTGGCAGAGATATTTAAATCATCCTTACAAACAAGTGAGTTTCCAGAGGATTGGAGGATAGCCAATGATGTTCTGTTGCTTAAGAAAGGCTCTACGAATAAACCAGGAAATTATAGGCTGGTGAGCCCGACATGGGTTGTGGGAAAGTTTGAAAGGTACTAGAAGGACCGGATATATAAGTGAATGAAGATGGGCCTTGGCCTGAAACAACAACTGTTTATTTCCATGGATGCTGAAAAATGGCAGATGGAATTCAGTGCAGACAAGTGCAAAGTGATGCACTTTGGTCGGACTAACACAGTGAACAACAGGACACTGAAGAGTGTGGTAGAACAGAGTGATCTGGGTCCATAAATCATTGAAAGTGGTGTCACAGGTTGACAGGGTCATAAAGAGAGCTTTTGGCACACTGGCCTTCATAAATCAATGTACCGAGTACAGGAGATGGGATGTTATGTTGAAGTTGTATAAAACATTGGTGAGGCCTAATTTGGAGTATAGTGTGCAGCTTTGGTCACTTACCTACAGGAAAGATGTAAATAAGGTTGAAAGAGTACAGAGAAGATTTACAAAGATGTTGCCGAGTCTGGCAGACCTGAGTTATAAGGGAAGATTGAATAGGTTAGAACTTAATTCCCTAGAACATACAAGATTGAGGGGAGCAACACGCATAAAAGTTGCTGGTGAACGCAGCAGGCCAGGCAGCATCTCTAGGAAGAGGTGCAGTCGACGTTTCAGGCTGAGACCCTTCGTCGGTCCTGACGAAGGGTCTCGGCCTGAAACGTCGACTGCACCTCTTCCTAGAGATGCTGCCTGGCCTGCTGCGTTCACCAGCAACTTTTATGTGTGTTGCTTGAATTTCCAGCATCTGCAGAATTCCTGTTGTTTAAGATTGAGGGGAGATTTGATAGAGGTATACAAAATTATGAGGAGTATAGATAGGATAAATGCAAACAAGCTTTTTCCACTGAAATTGGGTGAGACTAGAATTAGATGTCATTGGTTAGGGGTGAAAGGTGAAATGTCTTAAGAGGAACATGAGGGGAACTTTTTTCACTCAGAGGGTGGTGAGAGTGTAGAATAAGCAGCCAGTTAAAGTGGTGGGTGTGATTTCAATTTCAACGTTTAAGAGATGTTTGGATAGTAGGTGGATGAGAGGGCGATGGTGCGGGTGCAGGTAGATGGGGCTAGGCTGTTTAAATGGTTTAGCACGGACTGAATGGGCCAAAGGGCCTGTTTTGGTGTCATAGTTTTCTGACTGTGTGGCTCTGTGATTGAGTTTCTGATTCTAACTGTGCTACGGACGGTCCCAAACTCGGCTGTGAAAGGAGGAGGATTGGGCAAGAGGCTAGCAAGAACCCAGAGCTGCAGAAACAGCAATTTGGGACTTGGTTCTGGGAGAGGAAGAATACACCAAGAAAATGGGCTACACCTGGGATAACTCGAAACACTGGCCTAGCACACAGGGCTTTGGTGAGCTCGTGTTGATAGCCTAGGAGTGATGGACAAGCAAGCAGGTGGTTCTGGTTCGGAACTGAACCTGAAGAAAGCTGGTGTGGCCTCGATGTTTTCTGGTTGCTTGCTTCAGGGTATCTGTCAGGGAAGTTAAACCACAGAGGAACCTGAACCAATTGAACCCAGAATCTGGCAAGTTATCTGTGGAGCTGAAGGATCGAGGACCTCTCGACCTCGGCCAGCTCCATCACCAGCACAACCCACCCCACCATCCAGCAAAGCTGCACCAAGAAGGCAGCTGCCTCCAATACCACTAGAGATTCTGCAGATGCACAACGTTCAGAGCAACACACATACAAAATGCTGCAGGAACTCAGCAGATCAGGCAGCATCTACGGAGGAGAATAAACAGTTGATGCTTCAGTCTGAGACCCTTCATCAGGACCTGTTGAGTGCACTGAAGAAAGGACTTGGCTTGAAATGTTTTTGGGGTCTCTGTGGAGCTTTTGGGATAGACTTTTGAAGGTGGGAGAGTGCTGAAGATCCTGTGATGTTGAGGCTCTATAAGGTATTCGTGAGGCCACACTTGGAGTATTGTGTGCAGTTTTGGGCTCCTTATTGTGTGCAGATAGGATTGGGGCAATAGCGCAGATGAACAAGTGGCTGAGGAGATGGTGCGGGTACAGGGTTTCGAGTTCTTGGATCACTGGAACCTTTTCTGGGGAAGGGGGTGACACGTACAAGAGGGATGGGTTGCACCAGAACTGAAGAGGAACAAATATCCTGGCTGGGAGTTTTGCTGATGCTATTGAGGAGAGTTTGAACTAGTTTCGGAGGGGATCTCCAGGTCAGTAAGGGAGGGATCAGACCAGAAAGTAGAATCCAGGGAAAGTATTGAAAGGAAAAATTGAAATACTAGTGAGGCCAGAACTAGGAAGACTATACAGTTTAATATGTGGCTAAGGAGTTGGTGTAGGAGGGAGGGCATAAGATTATTGTATCACTGGGCTCTCATCCAGGGAACGTGGAGATCTGTACAGAAGGGACAGTTTCTACCTGAACTGGAAGGGTACTAATATCCTAGTGGGAAGGTTTGTTAATGCTGCACGGTGGGATTTAAACTAGAGTTACAGGGGGATGGGAATCAGAGCGCCAGAACAGTTACTCTGTTGTGGAGGCAGATGTTGGTGAGACAAAGTTAAATCAGAAAGTTGAGCTTGGTGTGACTAGTGTCCTGAGCTCCGTATATTTCAATGCAAGAAGTATTGTAGGAAAGGCAAAGATAGTGTTGAAGATGAGGTAGCTGGTTTACAAACAGAGGCAATGTGTAGTGAAGAGAGACTGCTGACAGAACAAAATTGGAGTCAACAGAATGAATTGCAATGTAAATGGTGGACAAAATTGAAAAAGGTGAACACAGGACCGAGGATGTTTGAATGTGCGCTGTATACGGAATAAGATAGATGAAGTTGTAGCACAGTTGCAGATTGGCATGTACGATGTTGTAGGCATCACTGAATCATGGCCAAAAGATGATTATAGCTGGGAGCTTAACGTCTCAAAATACACATCATATCGAAAGGACAGACAGGAAGGCAGAGGGGGTGACGTTTCTCCATCGGTAAAATATGAAATCAAATCATTAGAAAAAGGTGCCATAGGGTTGGAAGGTGTTGAATCATTGTGGATAGAGATAAGGAACCACAAGGGTAAAAAGACCCTGATGGCAGTTGTATATAGACCCCAAACATATTGTGTGCAGTTTTGGTCCCCTAACCTGAGGAAAGACATCTTTGCCATAGAGGGAGTACAAAGAAGGTTCACCAGATTGATTCCTGGGATGGCAGGACTTTCATATGAAGAAAGACTGGATGAACTGGGCTTGTACTCGTTGGAATTTAGAAGATTGAGGGGGGATCTGATTGAAACGTATAAGATCCTAAAGGGATTGGACAGGCTAGATGCAGGAAGATTGTTCCCGATGTTGGGGAAGTCCAGAATGAGGGGCCACAGTTTGAGGATAGAGGGGAAGCCTTTTAGGAACGAGATTAGGAAAAACTTCTTCACACAGAGAGTGGTGAATCTGTGGAATTCTCTGCCACGGGAAACTGTTGAGGCCAGTTCATTGGCTATGTTTAAGAGGGAGTTAGATATGGCCCTTGTGGCTACAGGGGTCAGGGGGTATGGAGGGAAGGCTGGGGCGGGGTTCTGAGTTGGATGATCAGCCATGATCATAATAAATGGCGGTGCAGGCGCGAAGGGCCGAATGGCCTACTCCTGCACCTATTTTCTATGTTTCTATGTTTCTATTAGCAAGGATGTGGTCTACAAATTACAACAGGAGATAGAAAATGCATACCTAAAGGGCAATGTTACAATAGTCATGGGGGACTTCAATATGCAGGTAGATTGTGAAAATCAGGTTGGTGTTGGATTACAAGACGGGGTTTTCTAGAGTGCCTACGAGATGGATTTTTAGAACAGCTCGTGGTTGAGCCCTCTAGGGGATCTGCTATTCTGGATTGGGTTTTGTGCTATGAACCAGAATTGATTAGAGAGCTTAAGGTAAAAGAATGCTTTGGGTAAAGTGATCATAATATGATCAAATTCACGCTGAAGTATGAAAAGGAGAAGCTAAAGTCAGATGTATCAGTATTACAGTGAAGTAAAAGGAATTACAGAAGCATGGGAGAGGAGTTAGCCAGAATCAGTTGGAAAAGAACACTGGCAGGGATGATGGCAGAGCAGCAATGGCTGAAATTTCTGGAAGCAATTTGGAAGGCACAGGATATATACATCCCAAAGAGGAAGAAGTATTCTAAAGGAAAGATGACAGAGCCGTGGTTAATGAGAAATCAAAGCCAATATAAAAGCCAAAGAGAGGGCATATAATAGAGCAAAAATTAGTGGAAGTTAGAGGATTGGGAAGCTTTTCAATACAAACAGAAGGCAACTAAAAAAATCATTAAGAAGGTAAAAATCGAATGAGAAAATAAACTAGCCAGTAATAATAACATGGGTACCAAAAGTTTCTTCAGATACATAAAGTGTAAAAGAGAGGTGAGAGTGGATATCGGACCACTGAGAAATGATGCTGGAGAGGTAGTGATGGGAGACAATGAAATGGTGGACAAACTGAACAAATATTTTACATCAGTCTCCACTGTAGAAGACACTAGCAGTATGGTGGAAGTTCCAGGTGTCAGGGGCCATGAAGTGTGTGAAGTTACCATAACTAGAAAGAAAGTTCTGGAAAACTGAAAGATCTGGAGGTAGTTAAGTCAACTGGACCAGACGGTGTACACACCACAATTCTGAAAGAGGCGGCTGAAGAGATCGTGGAGGCATTAGTAATGATCTTAAAGAATCTCTAGTTTTGGGATGGTTCTGGAAGACCGGAAAATTACAAATGTCATTCCACGCTTCAAGGAGGGAGAGAAGCAGAAGAAAGGAAACTATAGGCCAATTACTCTGACCTCAACGGTTGGGAAGATGTTGGGAGTTAATTATTAAAGGTGAGAGCTCATGGCACTTGGAGGCACATGATAAAATAGGCCACAGTCAGCATGGTTTCCTCAAGGGAAAATCTTGTCTAATAAATCTGTTGGAATTCTTTTAAGAAATAACAAACAGGATAGACAAAGGAGAATCGGTAGATGTTGTGTACTTGGATTTTCAGAAGGCCTTTGACAAGGTGCCACACATGAGGCTGCTTAATGAGCCCATGGTATCACAGGAAAGATTCCAGCATGGATAAAGCAGTAACACACAAAATGCTGGAGGAACTCAGCAGGCCAGGCAGCATCTATGGAAAAAAGTACAGTCGACGTTTCGGGCCGAGACCCTTCGGCAGGACTCCATGGATAAAGCAGTGGCTGATTGGCAGGAGGCAAAGAGTGGGAATAAAGGGAGCCTTTTCTGGCTGGTTGCCAGTGACTGGTAGAGTTCCACAGGGGTCTGTGTTGGGACTGCTTCTTTTAAAGTTATGTTAATGATTTGGATAATGGAATTGATGGCTTTGATGCAAAGTTTACAGATGATATGAAGTTAGGTGGAGGAGCATGTAGTTTTGAGGAAGTAGAGAGGCTTCAGAAGACCTAGACAAATTAGGAGAACGGGTAAAGAAATGGGAGATGGAATAGAGTGTTGGGAAGTGTATGGTTGTGCACTTGATAGAAGAAATAAAAGGACAGACTATTTTCTAAATGGAGAGAAAATTCAGAAATCTGAGGGGCAAAGGGACCTGGGAGTCCTTGTGCAGGATTCCCTGAAGGTTAATTTGCAGGTTGAGTCTGTGGTGAGGAAGACAAATGCAATGTTAGCATTCATTTCAAGAGGATAGAATATAAAAGCAAGGATGTAAAACACTGATGAGGTTCCACTTGGCGTACTGTGAGCAGTTTTGGGCTCCTTAGAAAAAATGTACTGAAACTGAAGAGTATTCAAAGGGTGCTTCCTGCACCCATGCCCAGCTTGTCGACTTCATCAAATTTGCCTCCAACTTCCACCCTGCCTGCAAATTTATCTGGCCCATTTCCAACACCTCCCTCCCCTTTCTCGATTTCACCGTCTCTAACTCTGGAGACAGCTTACCTACGAATGTCTAGTACAAACCCATGGACTGTACCTCTTCCCATGCAGTTACTTGTAAAAATACCATCCCCTTCTCTCAGTTCCTTTGTCTCTACCGCATCTACTCACAGGATGAGGCTTTTCATTTTAGAACGAAGGAGATGGGCTTCCCTTCCCTTCCTCCACCAGCATCACTGTCCCCCACTGCATTGCTTCCATCTCACACATGTCTGCTCTTACCCCATCCTCCCGCCACCCTACTAGAGACAGGGTCCCTCTTGTCCTCACCTACCACCCCACCAGCCTCCAGGTCCAGCACATAATTCTCCAGAACTTCTGCCACCTCCAACGGGATCCCACCACCAAGCACATCTTTCCCTCTGCCCCAGTTTCTGCTTTTCACAGGGATCACTCCGTAAGTGTCTCCCTTGTCCATTTGCCCCTCTCCACTGATCTCCCTCCTGGCACTTACCCCTGCAAGTGGAACGCGTGCAGCACCTGCCCCTACACCTCCTCCCTCACCACCATTCAGGACCCTAAACAATTCTTCCAGGTGAGGCGACACTTCACCTGTGAGTCTGTTGCGGTCATTTACTGTGTCCAGTGCTCCTGGTGTGGCCTCCTGTATATCGGTGAGACCCAACGTAGATTGGGAGACCACTTCACTAAGCATCTATGCTCCATCCGCCAGAACAAGTGGGATCTCCCAGTGGCCACCCATTTTAATTCCACTTCCCATTCCCATTCCAATATGTCAATCCATAGCCTCCTTTCCTGCCGCGATGAGGCCACACTCAGGTTGGAGGAACAACACCTGATATTCCATCTGGGTAGCCTCCAACCTGATGGCATGAACATTGATTTTTTTGAAATTCTGGAAATGCCCCCCCTTCACCATTCCTCATCCGCTTGTGTGTGTGTGTGTGTGTGTGTCTGTCTGTCTGTCTCTCTACTCCCCCCCCCTTACCCCCTTGCCTGCCCATCACCTCATCACCTCCCTCTGGTGGTCCTCCCCCCTCCCTTTTCTTTCTTCCATGGCCTTCTGTTCTCTCCTATCGGACTCCCCCTTCTCCAGCCCTGTATCTCTTTCACCAAACAACCACCCAGCTCTTTACTTCATTGCTCCCCCTCCCGGTTTCACCTATCACCTTGTTTCTCTCTCCCTTCCCCCATCTTTTTAATCTACTCCTCATCTTTTTTCCTCCAGTCCTGCCGAAGGGTCTCGGCCCGAAGCGACAAATATATTATTTTTCATAGATGCAGCCTGGCCTGCTGAGTTCCTGCAGCATTTTGTGTGTGTTGTTCAGGTTCAAAGGAGGGTCACAAAAACGGTTCCAGGATTAAATGGGTGGCCATATGAAGAATGTTTGATGGCTCTGGGCCTGTATTCGGTAGAATTCAGAGGAATGAGGGGTAACCTCATTGAAACTTTTAGAATGGTGAGAAGCCTTGATATAGTGGATGTGGAGAGGATGTTCCCTAACTGGGTGAGCTTAAGACCAGAAGACACAGCTTCAGAATAGAGGGGGCGTCCTTTTAGAATAGAGATGAAGAGGAATTTCATCAGACAGGGAGCGGTGAATCTGTGGAATGCTTTGCCACAGGCGGCTGTGGAGGCAAACTCTTTATGTATGTTTAAGGCCGAAGATGATAGATTCTTGATTGGTCAGGGCATGAAGGGATACAGGGAGAAGGCAGGAGACTGGGGCTGAGAGGAAAATTGGATCAGCGACGATGAAATGGTAGAGCAGAACAATTGGGCCAAATGGCCTAATTATGCTCCTATATCCTATGGTCTTATGGAAATAATAGGTTATGGTGGGTTGGATAGTCTGAAATGTGTATATCTTGATACTAGGAGTATTATAGGTAGGGATGATGAACGTAGAGCATGGATCAGTACATGGAGCTATGATGTTGTGGCCATTACTGAAACCTGGTTGAGAGAGGGGCAGGAGTGGGTGATTAATGTTCCAGGTTTTCAAAGTTTTAGAAAAGATAGAGGAGGAGGTAAGAGAAGGGAGGGATTTGCACGAGTAATCAGGGACAACCTCACAGTGACTGATCTTTCAGTGGGTGAACAGTTAGGGAACAGTGGATACAATTCCTTAACGTTTAGGATAGCTGTAGATGAGGATAGGTATGGTCCTTGCGGGAGAGTTTTAAATTGGAGTGGGGCAAATAATGATGGCATTAGGCAGGAACTAAAAGTGTTAATCAGGAACACGTTTTCTCTGGCAAGTCCACAACAGGCATGTGGAGGGTGTTTAAGAACCAACTGCACAGAGTACAGGAAAGGGTGGAAGGAAGGATGGGGATGGAAACTTTGGATGTCCAGAAAGGTGATGAATTAGGTAAAGAAGTTAGGATCAAATGAAGCACATGAGGATTATAAAGAAGCCAGGAAAGAACTAGAGAGGCCAGGGAGAGCTTGGCAAGTAGGATCCAGGTGAATCCCAAGGCATTCTATTCATACAACAAGAGCAGAAGGATAACGAGGGAGAGGGTGGGACCGCTCAAGGAAGAGGTGAGTGAGGTAATGAATACTTTGCTTCATTATTTATCAATGAAAAGGATATGGAGGACTTGCAGATCAATGCTGAGTGTATAAATACATTAGGATGTTTATAGGTCAAAGAGGAGGAAATGTTGGGCCTCCTAATGAGTAGGAAGGTGGTATGTTGCCTCCCCAGCACCAGGGTCCAGGATATCTCAGACTGTGTCCTCTGCATTCTTAAGTAGGAGGGTGAACAGCCAGAAGTCGTGGTCCATATAGGTACCAATGACATGCGTAGGATGAGTGACGAGGTTCTGCATAGGGAGTTCAGGGAGTTAAGTGATAAGTTAAATAGCACAACCACCAGGGTTATGACCTCAGGATTGCTACCCATGCCACGTGCTACTGAGGCCTGAACTAGGGAGATTATACAGTTCAACACGTGACTAAGGAGTTGGAGTAGGAGGGAGGGCATAAGATTTCTGGATCATTGAGCTCTCTTCCAGGGAAGGTGGGACCTGTACAGAAGGGACCGTTTGCACCTGGACTGAAGAGGGAAGAATATCCGGCGGGAAGATTTGTTAAAGCTACACGGTGGAGTTGCAGGGGGATGGGAACCAGAGTGCCAAAACAAAAGAGAGATTGTGGAAGCAGATGTTGGTAAGACCTCAGACAAAGTTAGGAATTAAACGGTTGAGCATGGTGCAACCAGTGTCCTGAGCTGCGTATCTTTTAATGCAAGAATATCGTAGGAAAGGCGGATGATAGTGCTGAAGATGAGGTAGCTGGTTTCCAAACAGAGGCAATGTGTAGTGAGGAGAGGTTGCTGACAGGGCAAAATGGCAGTCCACAGGATGAGTTGCAGCATGAACAGCAGACAAAAACAAAAAGGTGAATAGAGGACAGAAGGTGTTGTATCTGAGTGAGCACAGTCTATGGAATAAAGTACGTGAACTTGCAGCACAGTGGCAGATTTGTAGGTATGATGTTGTAGGTATCACTGAATCACAGCTTTAAGAAGGTTATAGCTGGGAGCTTAATGTCCAATGATACACGTTCTATTGAAAGGCAGAGGGGATGCTGTTGGCTGTTGGTAAAAAAGTATATACAGTGTGTAGTGAGACTGTGAGTGATGGGACAGTCAGTATACAAGTAGATACAGTGTGTAGTGAGACTGTGAGTGATGGGACAGTCAGTATACAAGTCTATACAGTGTGTAGTGAGACTGAGTGATGGGACAGACAGTATACAAGTAGATACAGTGTGTAGTGAGACTGTGAGTGATGGGACAGTCAGTATACAAGTCTATACAGTGTGTAGTGAGACTGTGAGTGATGGGACAGTCAGTATACAAGTAGATACAGTGTGTAGTGAGACTGTGAGTGATGGGACAGTCAGTATACAAGTCTATACAGTGTGTAGTGAGACTGTGAGTGATGGGACAGACAGTATACAAGTAGATACAGTGTGTAGTGAGACTGTGAGTGATGGGACAGACAGTATACAAGTAGATACAGTGTGTAGTGAGACTGTGAGTGATGGGACAGACAGTATACAAGTAGATACAGTGTGTAGTGAGACTGAGTGATGGGACAGTCAGTATACAAGTCTATACAGTGTGTAGTGAGACTGTGAGTGATGGGACAGACAGTATACAAGTAGATACAGTGTGTAGTGAGACTGCGAGTGATGGGACAGACAGTATACAAGTAGATACAGTGTGTAGTGAGACTGTGAGTGATGGGACAGACAGTATACAAGTAGATACAGTGTGTAGTGAGACTGTGAGTGATGGGACAGACAGTATACAAGTAGATACAGTGTGTAGTGAGACTGAGTGATGGGACAGTCAGTATACAAGTAGATACAGTGTGTAGTGAGACTGTGAGTGATGGGACAGTCAGTATACAAGTCTATACAGTGTGTAGTGAGACTGTGAGTGATGGGACAGACAGTATACAAGTAGATACAGTGTGTAGTGAGACTGTGAGTGATGGGACAGTCAGTATACAAGTCTATACAGTGTGTAGTGAGACTGTGAGTGATGGGACAGTCAGTATACAAGTAGATACAGTGTGTAGTGAGACTGTGAGTGATGGGACAGTCAGTATACAAGTAGATACAGTGTGTAGTGAGATTGTGAGTGATGGGACAGACAGTATACAAGTAGATACAGTGTGTAGTCAGACTGTGAGTGATGGGACAGACAGTATACAAGTAGATACAGTGTGTAGTGAGACTGTGAGTGATGGGACAGACAGTATACAAGTAGATACAGTGTGTAGTGAGACTGAGTGATGGGACAGTCAGTATACAAGTAGATACAGTGTGTAGTGAGACTGTGAGTGATGGGACAGACAGTATACAAGTAGATACAGTGTGTAGTGAGACTGTGAGTGATGGGACAGACAGTATACAAGTAGATACAGTGTGTAGTTAGACTGTGAGTGCTGGGACAGTCAGTATACAAATAGATGCAGTGTGTATTGAGACTGTGAGGAAGGACAGGCAGATGATAGGGTAAAATTGCAGTCAGTGGAATGACTTGAAGTGTAACATGGGGGTAACATCAGAAAGAGTGATGAATACAGGACTGAAGGTGTTATATTTCAATGCACCCAGTATGTGGAATAGGTAGATGATCTCGTAGTGCAGTTAGAGATTGGCAGGTACAATGTTGTGGGCATCTCTGAGCTGTGGCTAAAAGAAGATCATAGTTGGGAGCTTAACTTCCAAGGTCAGCCAGGTAGGCAGAGGGGGTAGGGTGGCTCTTTTGGTAAAAATTGAAATCAAATTCTTAGAAAGAGGTGACACAGGATCAGAAGATGCAGCATCCTTGTAGGTAGAGTTGAGAAACTGCAAGGGTAAAAAGACCCTGATGGGAGTTATGTACAGCCCCTGAACAGCAGCCAGGATGTAGGATATAAATTTCAACAGGAAATAGAAAAGACACAAAATAAAGGAAATTTACAATACTTTTGGTGGATTTCAATGTGCAGGTAAATTGGAAAAATCCAGTTGCTGCTGAATCTCAGAGAAGGAATTTGTAGAATCCCTACGAGATGGCTTTTTAAAGCAGCTCGTGGTTGTGCCACATGGAGACACTATCAGGGATGATGGCAGAATAGGAATAGCTGGGGTTTCTGAGGGCGATTCAGATGGTGCAGGATAGATACATCCCAAAGATGAAGAAGTATTCTAAAGGGAGGGTGAGCAACCGTGACTGTCAGGGGAAGTCAAAGACTGCAGAAAAGGAAAAGAGACGGCATATAATAGAGCAAAAATTAGTGGGAAGTTGGAGGATTGGGACGCTTTTAAACACCAGCAGAAGGCAAGTAGAATAGTCAAAAAGGAGAGAAAAGATTAAATATGAAGGTAAACTAGCCAATACGATAAAAGAAGATACCAAAACATTTTGCAGATATATAAACAGTAAGAGGGAGGCGAGGGTAGATAGTGGACTGCTGGAAAATTAGACTGGATAGGTACTAATAGGAATAAAGTAATGGCTGACAAAAGGTATTCTGCATCAGTCTTCACTGTGAAAGACACAAGCAGTGTGCCAGAATTTCAAGAGTGTCGGGGCAGGAGTGAGTGTAGTTGCTATTATTTAAGGCTGATTTACACTTCTGTGTATGGGCTATGCTGTAGCCTACACCGTAGGCCTAATTTAAACTTTTGCGTAGCCCTACACCATAGCGAGCATGTGTAGTTGTGTCTGTGTCGCTCTGCAATTCACCGCCAAAACGCTAGTTGGCGGTGGGGTTTCTATGCCACTGTGTTGAATTTCTTCGCGAGAGACATGGACGAGGAAATGCATTTCAAATATTTTCAGATGTCGGCTGGTAGATTTGACGATTTGGTTCATCATTTCCAACCATTTATTTCGCATCAGTGTACAGATATGGAGGAGAAAAGCAAGGAGAAAAGTGCGTACGAGGAAATGCGATGCTACCAAGCGGACCAATCACAGTTGTTGCGGTCCGCGTCGCCGCGACACGTGAGTTATATTTTTGGGGAGGTGCATGTCACCCTACGGCATGGGGTACGCAGTACCTACAGCGAACATTTGATGCACAAGTATAAATCAGCCTTAAGGAGAAGCTGAAAGCTCTGAAAGTAAATAAATCACCTGGACCAGGTGGACTACACCTCTTTGTTCTGAAAGAGGTAGCTGAAATGATTGTGGAGGCACTAGTAATGATATTTCAAGAATCACTAGGTTCTGGAATGATTCTGGAGTACTGGAAAATTGCAACTGTCACTCCACATTTTAAGAAAGAAGAGAGGCAGGAGAACAGGAAATTATAGGCCAATTAGCCTGACCTCTATGGTTGGGAAGCTTTTGGAGTCTATTAATAAGGCTGAAGTTTCGTGGGTACTTGGAGGTGTGTAGTGAAGTAATTCAGTGATTTGGATGGCAGAATTGATGGCTTTGTGGCCAAGTTTGTGGATGATACAAAGGTAGGTGGACGGACAGGTAGTGTTGAGGAAGCAGGGAGTCTGCAGAAGGACTTGGACAGATTGGGAGAATGAGCAAAGAGGTGGCAGATGGAATATAGTGCAGGGAAGTGTATAGTCATGCACTGGCAGAAGGAATAAAGCTATCGACTATTTTCTAAATGTGGAGAGAATTCAGAAATCTGAGGTGCAATGGGACTTGGGAGTTGTTGTGCAGGATTCCCTAAAGGTTAACCTGTAGGTTGAGTCAATAGTGAGGAAGGCAAATTAATTTTGAGAAGACTAGAATGTGGAGGCTTTATAAGGCTTTGGTCAGCCTGTATTTGGAGTGCTGTCAGCAGTTTCCAACCCCTTATCTACTGAAACAGGAAAGGGTTCAAATGAGGTCCATGAGAACGATTCTGAGAATGAAAGGTTAACTTGTCTGATGTTTGGGGTCCGTTCTCACTTGGGTTTAGAAGAATGGGGGGAGGGATCTCAGAATTTCATTGAAACCCATCAAACGCCTCGACAGAGTGGATATGGAGAGGGTATTCCCTGTCGTGGGGGAGTCTAGAACCAGAGGGCACAGCCTCAGAATAGAGGGATGTCCCTTTAGAACCAGATGAGGAGCAATTTCTTTAGCCTGATGATGGTGAATCTGTGGAACTAATTGTCACCGATGGCTGTGGAGGCCAAGTCATTAGGTATATTTAAATCGGAGGTTGATGGGTTCTTGTTTAGTCAGGGCGTCAGAGGCTACGGGGAGAAGGCAGGAGAATGGGGTTGAGAGGGAAAATAAATCAGCCATGATGGAATGGCGGAGCAGACTTGGTGGGCTTAGCAGTCTAATTCTGCTCCTATTTGTTCTGCGATGTTGGGGTGAGCTGACCCAGGGGAGGGTATAGTCATAAGTGGCAGGCACGGGATGAGAGAGGGGTTGGGGTGAGGATTAAGAAGCCACCTGGCCTAGGTCTAGGTCTATGACTGATACTCACCATATACGAAGAGAATATACTCGGCACTGTTGTGGCCCATGGTGTTGGCTGCTTCGCAATAGTAGGTGCCATTGTCAGTTTTGTTCAGGGCACTGATGATCAGGACATTGCCCTCCACAATCATTCTCTCCGGGTCAGGAAGGTCAGCACCATCTTTCTTCCATTTCACAGCTTCTGGCCTACGGAGAGAGTAGAGCAGATTGCAGAGTAGTCAGGGGTGGGGTTCTGCTGGGGCCCACACAAAACCCCAGCGTCGTAACATCTCCTCCCACAGTGTGACCCTCCCCCAGTGCGACCCTCCCTCAGTACCACCCCTCCCACAATATGAATATCCCTCAGCATCATCCCTTTTTTTTTACAAAACTATAAAAGTCTATTTCCACATTAATACACAAAGTAATAAATATCAAATATTTACAGGACAGTGAACAAATCAAATTAAAGTATGATTATTACTATCATATCATATACTAAACTATGATAAAACAGTCTATTCTCCGGGGTGCCCACCGCACCCGGAAATCCCCCCCGTGACCGCATGCTCCCTCTCCACAGACACCTGGGCATGATGTATCCCCAGAAGTGGGGTAGGCTGTTGGCTCCAGCAGATCCTTTGACTGCCCCCCACCTGAACCCGTGAATGGTCACCTTGGCCAGGCCCACTCGTAAACCCTCTGAGCATCCAAACCCCTTCCGTACTGGGTGTCCATATCAGGAGTGTGAGGCTGGAGTGTAACCAGAACCTGGGCAGCAGCCTCTTCAGATCCTCAAGCAGGGGCTGCAACCTCTCACACTCCAGATATACTGACTCCTCACAGACACAGAATAGACAGGTGGATGGGGTGCCAGAGAACGATAGATGCCTGGTGGAGAGTATACTGACTGGCTGCGTCACAACCCGCAATGGAAACACCGGTGCGTGAGGCAAATCCTGCAAACGATCATGGACACGGCCCAGTCCATCACGGATAAAGCCATTGAGCACATCGACACAGTGCAGGAAAGCAGCATCCATCATCAAGGACTCCAACCATCCAGCTCATGCTCTCTTCACACGACTGTCAGTGGGAAGGAGGTACAGGAGCCTCAGGAGTCTCATCCTTCTCCTCACTTGCTCATCACCTCCCTCTGGCTCCCTTCCACTATCCCTTTCTCCCAAGGTCCACTCTCCCCTCCAATTAGATTCCTTCTTCAGCCTTTTACCTCTTTCACCTATCCCCTATCCTCTTCTTCAGACCTTTCCCTCATTCGCCATCCCACTCCGCACACCCTCCCCTCACCTGGTCTCACCTATCGCCTGTCAGCTTGCACTCCTCTCACCCCCACTCAGCTTATTCTGGATCCTGCCAGTTCTTTTCCAGTCCTGAGGAAAGCTCTTGGCCTGAAGTTTTGACTGTTAAATCCCCCACTGATGTTGCCTGGCCTGCTGAGTTCCTCCGGCACTTTGTCTGTGTTGCTCTACACTCAGTTTGATCCTTTTAGTTACTGCAGCAGTTGTTGTGTCTTCACAGGCTGTGAAAAGCTTCAGATACGACAGATGGCAGAGGGTAATATCCAGCCGAGAAAACAATTTACACCAGACCGAACCTGCTGCAGCGTGAATCAATTTAACTCACGCACAGCCCCTAATCTAAACTTATTTCCTTTAGCAATTTGCAGGATGTTACTAAAGCCCAGGGCCGTAGTCTACAATGGGGAGACACAGTAAACACAGGTACGCCGGGGGTTCTGGTGACTTCATCGTTCAGAATGGCAGCTTAAGTCAACAGCTCCTCCGGAAAAACACATATTTTGCCTCGTTAATCCATCTAATATAAGATCTTTCGAACATATCTGAATTGATAAGGGGGGCTAGAATGGAGATTAAAAAAAAGCATCACTGCGGAGCCTTTGGAAGAGAGAGGTACAACGAGCGGCTCTCCTACACGTGTGTGTGGTGGCGAGGCTGATGCTGGGCCTCATTCAGGCGAAGTGGCAACTATGATAAGGATTTTGGAAGAGATAAGGGAAGTCCAAAAAGATATAAAACAGCAACTCGATGATATAAAGTCAGAGCTCGCCAACGTCAATCAGACAATAGCGGTGGCAGAGACCCGAATTGAGAAGGTGGAAGATCACATGCAAAACGTGGAACAGATACTAAGTAAAACAATAAAAATATTAACTCAATAGGAAAGTAAATTGCTTGACCAGGAGGGAAGATCGTGATGGAAAAATTTCAGGATTTATAATGTCCCCGAAGGAGCAGGGGAGTTGTCGATGATGGACTTTGTGGAAAAGCTGCTGCAGGAGGTGCTGGAGATTCCCCCGACTGTGGAGATTGAAATTGAGAGGATCCATCGTTCACTCGTCCCAAGGCCTCCCGGAGACAGAGAAAGTAAGCCGCGCTCAACAGTACTTAGATTCCTTCGATACAATACCAAGGCAGAGATTCTACTAAGGGCCTGGGGTAAGAACAGGGTGTTTTGGAATGGGAAGTTAATATACTTCGATCATAATTACCCCCCGGCGGTCCTACAGAAATAGAACGAATATTCCGAAGTGAAACAAATATTAAAGCAAGAAAAGATTAAATTCCAAACCCCGTACCCTGCTAAACTGAGGGTGTTTTACGAAGGAGAGATACAACTATATCAGATGGTGGAAGAGGCGACTACAGACATGAAGAACAGAGGATTGCCCGTTAGCGTGGTCAGACCGAGGGAAAGCCTGGCTGAGCAGTCATCCCGATCTGCTTGGGAAATAGTAAGAGAACCAAGAAAGCAGGGGACAGGAGGAGGACGAGAGAAGGATATTAGAAAGAGACTGTGAGTTCTCCGAAGACGGCCCTCGCCTCCTCCAGAAGAGCCATAAGGTTTGGCTAACTTTAAAAGTGCTGATAAACTAAACTGAAGCAAAAATAGATGGTGATATACCTATCTCAAGAAATACATATTATAATGTGGAACCCAGGGTCATCCAGAGACCCCAGCCTTGGAATCACACGTTCGTTACCTTTTTTTTAATTATTCGCTTTTCTTGGTTCTTATTTGTTCAGGCAGTAGATCGATTAAGTTATCTTCTGCAAATTTCAATGATATGCTAACAGATAAATACACATGGCTAAGGACAAAGTAAAATTCATTTCTTTTAATGTCAATGGGCTGTTAAATCCAATCAAACACAGAAAAATTCTATCAGAAATGTAAAAAAGAACAAGCTCATGTAGTATATTTACAGGAAACTGACTTACGTGATAATGAACATGGAAAATTAAAGAGAATGGGCTTCACTAATTTGTTTTTCTCCTCATATAAATCAGGAGTTAGAAGAGGAGTTGCTATTCTCATCTCAAGCAAGCTAAATTTTGAAAAAGTATTTGAAATGGGAGATAAGGAGGGCAGATATATTCTGGTAAGGGGGAATATAGACAGAAATCCAGTTACTTTATTGAAAATATATGCACCCCCAGGAAGTGATATTAGTTTCTTGCAGAAATTTACTAATATTATGGTAACGCAAACAGAAGGTCTCTTGATATGTGGGGGAGACTTAAATTTACAATTACAACCAAAGTTAGACTCTTCCAATAGAAAAACTTATGAAACAAAGTCCTTACATAAGAAAGTTAACACACTTTTTGAGGTTGTTTTTTTATTGATGTAAGGCGGGATCGTTTCCCCAATAGAAGGGATTACACTCATTGTTCTGCCCCCCATTCCGTATATACAAGAATAGACTATTTCAAAACATTTGGAAAAGATAGAGACGAAATAATCACCTGTGGAATTGGGACAATAGATGTAAGTGACCATGCACCTATATATTTATCTGTTGATTTTGACCTACAACCAAAGAATACTATTTGGAAACTAAATTCAAGTCTACTCAATGATCCCTATTTTAAGGAACAAATTAAAAAAGAAATTGGTCTTTACTTAGAATTCAATGATAATGGAGAGGTTTCACCTCCCATTCTATGAAATACTCTGAAGGCTGTCTTAAGGCGGAAATTATAGCGATATCTTCATAAAAGAAAAAAAAAGGAATAAAACATTAGAGGAATTACAAAATAAGCTGAAGGAATGAGAAAAAAAACACTGAGTTTGTCACAGGATACACTAGAGGAAATTTAAAAAATTAGGAATGAAATTAATAGTTTGGCTACACAAGAAATTAGAAAAAAATTAATGTTTCTGAAACAGAGACACCATGAAAGTGGGAGGAGGTGGGGGGAGAAGATGGCGGTGCGCCTGCGCGTGCACAGCCCTCCGGTGAAAAATGATATCGTATCTGTTAAATAGGGGCCGTGTACAATTCTGATTTGATGGAGATGGACGTGAAAGCACAGAGGAACATCTGGAGAAATTTCTGAAACGCCCGTTCGCTGCTGTCGTTACTGCATGGTCGGGAATCTTCCAGAGGGAAGGCCTCAAAATCCCCGGCCTTGCCTGCATTTGGCGACCGAGGTTGTGGTCGAATCATTCGGACAGAGATGGCGCTCAGTACTCGGTGTCGGAGAGCTGATCAGAGCTTGAAGTTTCGGATGACTCAGAGTCGGATTGTGGTCGGAATGGCAGGCAGAGTTTTTCTTCCCTCTCCCGTCTGCGTGAGATGTGGGACATTTGAGAGACTTTGAACTTTACTGTGCTCACGGACTTCTTCATCAAGTTATGGTATTGTTGCACTGTTGTAACTATATGTTATAATTATGTGGTTTTGTCAGTTTTTTCAGTCTTGGTCTGTCCTGTGTTTTGTGATATCACACCGGAGGAATATTGTATCATTTCTTAATGCATGCATTACTAAATGACAGTAAAAGAGGACTACATGTCTTCATAATCTAAATCTATGAAAATACTGGCATGGAAACTGAAAAAAAAAGATAGCAGAAAATACAATTCATAGAGTTAGGGATCCAAGAACAAAAGTGATAAAAAATAAGCTAAGTGAAATTCAAGAAGCTTTTGAAATGTTTTACAAAACTCTATATTCCAAAGTTCCAGGGGGAAGCATAGCCCGGACTGACACCTTCCTGAATTCTTTAGAGTTACCCACTTTAAGCAAAGAACAAAATAAAACGATGACTGCTGACATAACTGAAGCTGAACTAAAAACTACAATTAGTAGGCTTAAATTAAGCAAGTCACCAGGATCAAATGGATATACAACAGAGTGGTATAAAGAGTTTAGAAATGAGTTAATTTCTATTTTACTCCCCACACTGAACTGGGCCCTGAGAAAGACACAAATGCCACCCAGCTGGAAGGAGGTGATAATCTCAGCTATACCGAAAGAAGGCAAGGATAAAATGGAATGTGGGTCATTTAGACCAATATCTGTTCTTAATGTAGATTATAGATTATTTACCTCCATCATATCTGATTAGAAGAGTTTCTACCCACACTGATACACAATGATCAGACAGGTTTTATACAACAACGCCAAACACAAGACAATATACGAAGGACACTTCACATTATGGATCATATTAAAAAAATGAAATTGAAGCAATAGTGATAAGCGTGGACGCTGAAAAGGCATTTGATTCGGTTAATTGGAATTTTCTTTACAGAGTTTTACATAGATTTATTCTACATGACACAATTATTAAAACTATGCAGGCACTATATGACAACCATACTGCTAGAATTAAAATCAATGGATATTTATCTAATAGTTTTACCCTAGAAAGGGGCACGGAACAGGGTTGTGCATGGTTACCAATACTCTTTGCATTATATCTGGAACCATTAGCTCAACACATCAGACGAAATGAAGATATCAGGGGAATTACTATTAAAGGGACAAAGCATAAATTGTCCTGTTACGCGGATGACATTTTGATCTATCTAGGGCAACCAACATATTCTTTACCTAAATTGATGCAATCCTTTGAACAATATGGCCAATTATCAGGATACAAAATCAACATAGATAAAATCCACATCAAAGTTGCTGGTGAACGCAGCAGGCCAAGCAGCATCTGTAGGAAGAGGTACAGTCGACGTTTCAGGCCGAGACCCTTCGTCAGGACTAACTGAAAGAAGAGTGAGTAAGGGATTTGAAAGTTGGAGGGGGAGGGGGAGATCCGAAATGATAGGAGAAGACAGGAGGGGGAGGGATGGAGCCAAGAGCTGGACAGGTGATTGGCAAAAGGGATACGAGAGGATCATGGGACAGGAGGTCCGGGAAGAAAGACGGGGGGGGGCGGGGGGACCCAGAGGATGGGCAAGAGGTATATTCAGAGGGACAGAGGGAGAAAAAGGAGAGTGAGAGAAAGAATGTGTGCATAAAAATAAGTAACAGATGGGGTACGAGGGGGAGGTGGGGCATTAGCGGAAGTTAGAGAAGTCGATGTTCATGCCATCAGGTTGGAGGCTACCCAAACGGAATATAAGGTGTTGTTCCTCCAACCTGAGTGTGGCTTCATCTTTACAGTAGAGGAGGCCGTGGATAGACATGTCAGAATGGGAATGGGATGTGGAATTAAAATGTGTGGTCACTGGGAGATCCTGCTTTCTCTGGCGGACAGAGCGTAGGTGTTCAGCAAAGCGGTCTCCCAGTCTGCGTCGGGTCTCGCCAATATATAAAGGGCCACATCGGGAGCACCGGACACAGTATATCACCCCAGCCGACTCACAGGTGAAGTGTCGCCTCACCTGGAAGGACTGTTTGGGGCCCTGAATGATGGTAAGGGAGGAAGTGTAAGGGCATGTGTAGCACTTGTTCCGCTTACACGGATAAGTGCCAGGAGGGAGATCAGTGGGAAGGGATGGGGGGGACGAATGGACAAGGGAGTCGCGTAGGGAGCGATCCCTGCGGAATGCAGAGGGGGGCAGAGGGACACTTAACACTTCACCTGTGAGTCGACTGGGGTGATATACTGCGTCCGGTGCTCCCGATGTGGCCTTTTATATATTGGCGAGACCCGACGCAGACTGGGAGACCGCTTTGCTGAACACCTACACTCTGTCTCCTTTTTCTCCCTCTGTCCCTCTGAATATACCCTTTGCCCATCCTCTGGGTCCCCCCCCACCCTTGTCTTTCTTCCCGGACCTCCTGTCCCATGATCCTCTCGTATCCCTTTTGCCTATCACATGTCCAGCTCTCGGCTCCATCCCTCCCCCTCCTGTCTTCTCCTATCATTTTTGATCTCCCCCTCCCCCTCCAACTTTCAAATCCCTTACTCACTCTTCCTTCAGTTAGTCCTGACGAAGGGTCTCGGCCTGAAACGTCGACTGCACCTCTTCCTAGAGATGCTGCCTGGCCTGCTGTGTTCACCAGCAACTTTTATGTGTGTTGCTTGAATTTCCAGCATCTGCAGAATTCCTGTTGTTTTCATAGATAAAATCCAACCACTTTTATATAACTATAGACCACCAAAAGAAATTGAGAGTAGATATCCTTGGGCATAGCAAACAGAGTCTGTCAAATATTTGGGCATCATTATGCCAAAAGATTTGGCAAAATTATCAGAATGCAATTATCAGCCTATATATAAAAAAAAATAAGGAAGATATAACAAGATGGAACCTAATTCCTTTTCTTGGTCTCAGTACAAGGATTAAATCGATTAAAATGAATATACTGCCCAGACTACTATATCTCTTTCAGATCTACCAATACAGATTAACCAAAACCAATTCAATAAATGGAACAAGATGCTATCAAGATATATATAGCAAGGTAAAAGGCCTAGAATTTGTCTCAAAAGTTTGCAATTAGCCAAGGAAAAGCGGGGATGGGGCCTACTTTCTCTTAGAGATTATTATTTTGCAGCATAGTTGAGAGCTGTGATATGCTGGTGCAACCCATCATATGGAGCTCAGTGGAAAAACATTGAGGATAGGATACTTTCCATCCCCATACCGGCAATTTTGGTTGATAACAACCTACAAAATTACATAAATACTATTGATAACCCATGTAAATGGACTCTTAAAATATGGAAAACTATTATAAAAGAATATAAACTGGAGAGGGACATTGCAATTCTTAAATGGTGTGCATATGACTCGGATTTTATGCCAACAAACTGGATGCTAGATTTAAGGACTGGACAGCTAAAGGAATAACAACTATCTGCAACATAATGAAAGAAGGAACACTGTTCAGTTTTGAAATGCTCAAAGAGAAACGCTTATTAGAAAAACAAGACTTTTATCGGTATCTACAGATGCGACAGTATGTTAATAGGATGGTTAAAAATGTAACCAAGGCAAGTACATGTCTGATAGAGCTATTTAGAAAAGCATATAATTCAGACAACGGTAGTAGAATAATTTCAAATGTGTATAAGGGTTTGTCAAATCTTAAACCACATTCGACTTCATACATTAAATGGGAGAAGGAAGGAGGGATAATAATATCTGAGGAAGACTGGACAATAATATGGAGGTATCAATGGAAGTGTACCAGTTCACAGAAATGGAGGGAGTTCAGGTGGAAAAACTTGATAAGATATTTTATTATATCCTCTCAGAAATCCCATTATGAAAGAAACCTCCCTGTTTGCTGGAGAAATTGTGGAAATCAAAATGCAAACCATTATCATATTTTCTGGGAATGCCCTGTTATCAAAGACTATTGGAGTGGGATACATAATGCCCTACAAGACATCTTTAAATGTGAAATACCCTTAGAAAGTAAGACCATATATTTTGGGTATACACCTCAAGAATGGTTGAAAAGAGTTAAATATTTAATGAATGTACTGCTGGTGGCTGGTAAAAAGACCCTTACCAGGAAATGGTTATCACAGGAGAGCCCAACTTTAAATGTATGGATGGAAATTACAATGGACATTTACAAAATGGAGAAGATAACAGCATCTGACAATTTGATTCATACTGGGAAAAATAGTTTAACTACATAACACCTCATAGGCCTGATTTTATTCTCACAAGTCAATGAATAAGATGCTAAGAGGATGCAGGGTGACTTGGATAGGTTGGGTGAGTGGGCAAACTCATGGCAGATGCAATTTAATGTGGATAAATGTGAAGTTATCCACTTTGGTGGCAAAAATAGGAAAACAGATTATTATCTGAATGGTGGCCGATTAGGAAAAGGGGAGGTGCAACGAGACCTGGGTGTCATTATACACCAGTCATTGAAAGTGGGCATGCAGGTACAGCAGGCGGTGAAAAAGGCGAACGGTATGCTGGCATTTATAGCGAGAGGATTCGAGTACAGGAGCAGGGAGGTACTACTGCAGTTGTACAAGGCCTTGGTGAGACCACACCTGGAGTATTGTGTGCAGTTTTGGTCCCCTAATCTGAGGAAAGACATCTTTGCCATAGAGGGAGTACAAAGAAGGTTCACCAGATTGATTCCTGGGATGGCAGGTCTTTCATATGAAGAAAGACTGGATGAACTGGGCTTGTACTCGTTGGAATTTAGAAGATTGAGGGGGGATCTGATTGAAACGTATAAGATCCTAAAGGGATTGGACAGGCTAGATGCAGGAAGATTGTTCCCGATGTTGGGGAGGTCTAGAACGAGGGGTCACAGTTTGAGGATAGAGGGGAAGCCTTTTAGGACCGAGGTTAGGAAAAACTTCTTCACACAGAGAGTGGTGAATCTGTGGAATTCTCTGCCACAGCAAACTGTTGAGGCCAGTTCATTAGCTATGTTTAAAAGGAAGTTAGATATGGCCCTTGTGGCTACAGGGGTCAGGGGGTATGGAGGGAAGGCTGGGTTCTGAGTTGGATGATCAGCCATGATCATAATAAATGGCGGTGCAGGCTCGAAGGGCCGAATGGCCTACTCCTGCACCTATTTTCTATGTTTCTATGTTTCTATGTTAATATGTTATATAAAAAAGATCACTCCCTACTTTGTACATAGTTTTCTTCTTTTGATTGTTCTTTCTTTCCTCTGCTTTCTATAAGTGTATAACTCAGATAAATATTATGTGGAGATTTGTGACAAATATGACTATATGATATGTATGTACAGTATCTCAAATACATCTTATGGAAAGTTTTGTTTGATGATGAACTTCAATAAAAAATAAATTACAAAAAAAACACGGGTATGCTGTGATCTACAATGGGGAGACACAGTACACACGGGTACGCTGTGATCTACAATGGGGAGACAGTACACACGGGTATGCTGTGATCTACAATGGGGAGACACAGTACACACGGGTACGCTGTGATCTACAATGGGGAGACAGTACACACGGGTATGCTGTGATCTACAATGGGGAGACACAGTACACACGGGTACGCTGTGATCTACAATGGGGAGACAGTACACACGGGTATGCTGTGATCTACAATGGGGAGACAGTACACACGGGTACGCTGTGATCTACAATGGGGAGACACAGTACACACGGGTACGCTGTGATCTACAACGGGGAGACACAGTACACACGGGTATGCTGTGATCTACAATGGGGAGACAGTACACACGGGTACGCTGTGATCTACAATGGGGAGACAGTACACACGGGTATGCTGTGATCTACAATGGGGAGACAGTACACACAGGTATGCTGTGATCTACAATGGGGAGACAGTACACACAGATATGCGTGATCTACAATGGGGAGACAGTACACACGGGTATGCTGTGATCTACAATGGGGAGACAGTACACACAGGTATGCTGTGATCTACAATGGGGAGACAGTACACACAGATATGCTGTGATCGACAATGGGGAGACAGTACACACAGATATGCGTGATCTACAATGGGAGACACAGTACACACAGATATGCTGTGATCGACAATGGGGAGACACAGTACACACAGGTATGCTGTGATCGACAATGGGGAGACAGTACACACAGATACGCTGTGATCGACAATGGGGAGACAGTACACACAGATATGCTGTGATCGACAATGGGGAGACACAGTACACACGGGTATGCTGTGATCGACAATGGGGAGACAGTACACACAGATATGCTGTGATCGACAATGGGGAGACACAGTACACACAGGTATGCTGTGATCGACAATGGGGAGACAGTACACACAGATACGCTGTGATCGACAATGGGGAGACAGTACACACAGATATGCTGTGATCGACAATGGGGAGACACAGTACACACGGGTATGCCTCAAACCTAGCCCTGCCATTTCGATTTGGCCTGTACCCAAATTTTCTAATCTGGCCTGCCTTTTAAACCAAATATCAGCTTCTTCTTTGCTCTTGTACAATGGAAGCTGCCAACTCAACTCCACCTCACCTCGCCTTGGACCTGCCACTTCAAATCTGCTCCAAGTCTGCTCCAGCAATGGTCATACATTGGCTTGTTCTTCTCTCTCATACCCAGGCCCGCCTTCTCAATTTGGCCCATACTCGCCATGTGTAACTGTCCTGCACCTTCCACGCTTTCATTCACAGCACATAAATGCGAGATTGCACAGGTATTTGAAAAGTTCAACTCTGAAAGGGATTTTACAGGCTATTGATTGGTGTGATCATTTACCAGAAAAAGAACGAGTAATAAAGTAGCTAGTAGGTTTTGTATGCTTCCAGTAAGTCGTTGCTGTGTTTCAGTAGCGCCATCTTAAACAACCAACATAACATCCCAACTCCTGTACACAGTACAATGATTTATGAAGGCAAATGTTATGGTTTGTAAGTGCAAAAACATAAAACTAATTGAAGGAATAACAAGGAGTTGGGAGATAATGTGTGTCTACTTTTCTTTTACTTCTGTTGAAGATGGTATGTATATGACAGGATGTCATAATGAGGTATGCCATTCATGTATTTTAACTTATAACTCGTTTTGAATTCTTTAAACAAACAAAGAATAGGATATCAACAATACATTTACAATATTATTTAAAGATTACTGAAATATTAAATACACAACAAATGGGCCAAAAGCTTTCTTTACGGCTCTATCTACCCGTGACACCACTTTCGAGGAATTATAGACCTGTATTCCAAGAGCTTCTTGTTCCACCACACTCCTCACTGCCGTACCGTTCACTCTGTAAGACCTACCTTGGCGGGTCCCATCAAAGTGCAACACCTCACACTCGTCTGCATTAAATTCCATCTGCCATTTTTCAGCTCAATTTTCCAACTGGTCCAGATCCTTCTGCGAGCCATGATAGCCTTCCTCACTGTCCACGATTTGCTGATCCAATTTACCACATTATCAACCAGATTGTACAACAATGGACCCAGCACCGATCCCTGTGGCACTTGTGATCTTTCAGAGAAGCAATCATCTTCTACCACTCTGTGGATTCACCTACAAAGCCCAAGTCTAATCCAATTTACCACCTCATCCTGAGTACCAAGTGACTGAACATTCCTGACCAGCCTCCCATGGTTGTGTTCCATCACCACGTTTACTATAGTCAGTTTCCTGTTTATTAAGTGAAAGATGTTGCTGGTGGTACTGGAGCGTACTCTGTCACTATGCAAAACACACCCAGGAAAGGACAGATTACTCTTTATTGTGTATTCAATTATTGTTTTACCTCATTCCACCTCAAAGCAATGTGTAATGTTCTGATCTATATGAACAGTATGCAAGACATGTTTTCCACTGTATCTCAGTACATGTGACAATAATAAACCAATTCCTATTTAAAAATAAATTCCCGGACAGGGACAGTTAGACACAGAGTGAAGCTCCCTCTACACTGTCCCATCACACACTCCCAGGGCAGGGACAGTTAGATACAGAGTGAAGCTCCCTCCGCACTGTCCCATCACACACTCCCAGGGCAGAGACAGTTAGATACAGAGTGAAGTTCCCTCCGCACTGTCCCATCACACACTCCCAGGACAGGGACAGTTAGACACAGAGTGAAGCTCCCTCTACACTGTCCCATCACACACTCCCAGGACAGGGACAGTTAGATACAGAGTGAAGCTCCCTCTACACTGTCCCGTCACACACTCCCAGGACAGGGACAGTTAGACACAGAGTGAAGCTCCCTCTACACTGTCCCATCACACACTCCCAGGGCAGGGACAGTTAGATACAGAGTGAACACTCCACATGGATCATTGGAGGCCACAAGTTTGAACAGAAGTTGACTTACTCTGGATTTCCAATTGCTTGACACTCCAACCTCAGCTCGTCTCCCTCCCGGGCAAAGTTCCTGGAGAAATCGATCTTCACCGAAGGTACATCTGTAACACAGTCAGTGACACAGAGGCTGGAGTGACTCCTGTTGAGAGTTTGCAGTGATGCAGGAGGCAAAAAGCTCGTGTTTTCAGGATAGGTAGGAGGCTCGATCCGCTGGTGCAGGGTGGAGAGTTAGGAGTGTGAGGGGCACGTGTGCTTTGGAGTTTCAAAACCACAAGTGGGGCAGCTTCCATTGTGGATTTCAGTCATGACCAGGAAAAGTTTTTGCAAGGCCACAGGGAAGAAGCTCATGTGTGGAACTGGACTGATGTTCTGGCAGACAGCTGGCACAGAGCTGATGGGCCAAATGGTCTCATTCTGTTCTGCAACATTTCTACAATTCTGGAATGTCTAAGCTCCACTACAGAAGCCCGTGTGGATGATAGAGAGAGTACTGTCCTGCCTGGGTAACATCCCTACACAA
The DNA here is from genome assembly GCF_963921235.1 of Mobula hypostoma. Classification (NCBI taxonomy): domain Eukaryota; kingdom Metazoa; phylum Chordata; class Chondrichthyes; order Myliobatiformes; family Myliobatidae; genus Mobula; species Mobula hypostoma. Next base: position 3,947,486 of record NC_086102.1, on the reverse strand, counting down.
GGTGGCTTGCTCTGAGGTACCCATACCCTCTCGGTGCATGCAAGCCATTTTGAGTCACTTTTTGAGGGATAGCTGGAGGGCTCTACCTCAACTCTGGGGACAAAACCTCACCTTCATTCTCAAGCAGGTGGTCTGAACATAGACAGAGCAACACAGTACCGGTGCTTCTGTGCTGAGCCTTTAACCTGCTCGAAGAACAATCTAACCCTTGCCTCCTACGTAACCCTCCATTTTCCTATCATCCATGTGCCTATTTAAGAGTCTCTTAATTATCCCTAATTTAACTGCCTCTATCACCGCCCCTGGCAGGGTGTTGCACACACTCCCCACTCTCTGTGTAAAAAACTTACCTCAGACATCTCCCTATACTTTCCACTGATCAGCTTAAAATGATGCCCCTTCGTATTAGTCATTTCCACCCTGGGAAAAAGTCTCTGGCTGTCCACTTGACCTATGCTTCTTATCATCTTGTACATTGCTATCATGTCACCTCTCATCCTCCTTCGCTCCATGGAGAAAAGCCCCAGCTCACTCAATATTTCCTCAGAAGGCAAAAAGACCATCAGATATAGGACCAGGATTAGGCTATTTGGCCCACTCAGTCTGCTCTGCCATTTCATCATGGCTGATCCAAATTTCCTTCTAGCCCCAATCTCCTGCCTTCTTCCCGTATCCCTCCATGCTCTGACCAATCAAGAATCTATCAATCTCTGCCTTAAATATATATAAAGACTTGGCCTCCACAGAATTTCACAGATTCACCACTCTCTGGATCAAGAAATTCCTCCTCATCTACATTCTAAACGGACACCCTACTACTCTGAGGCTGTGTCCTCTGATCTCAGACTCCCCCATCAGAGGAAACAGCCTCTCCACACCTATTCTATCGAGGCCATTCACCATTCGATAGGTTTCAATCAGGTCACCCCTCATTCTTCTGAACCCCAGAGCCATCAAATGCTCTTCATATGACAAGCCATTCAATCCTGGAATTATTTTTATAAACCTCCTTTGAACCTTTTTCAGTTTCAGCTCATCATTTCTAAGATAAGGGGCCCAAAACTCCAAGTGAGGCCTCACCAGTGCCTTATGAAGTTTCAACACTAAATCCTTGCCTTTTTATTCTAGTCCTCTCGAAATGAATGTTATCACCACAGACTCAACCTGAAAATTAACCTTCAGGGAATCCTGCACAAGGACTCCCCAGTTTCTTTGTGCCTCAGTTTTTTGTATTTTCTCTCCATTTAGAAAATAGTCAGGCCTTTTAATTCTTCTACAAAGTGCATGGTCATACGCTTCCCGACACTGTATTCCATCTGCCACTTTGCCCATTCTCCTAATTTGTCTAAATCCTTTTGTAGCCCCTCTACTTCCTCAAAACTACCTGCCCCTCCACCTATCTTCATACTGTCTGCAAACTTTGTATCAAAGCCATCAATTCCATCATCCAAATCATTGACATATAACGTAGAAAGAATCGGTCCCAACACAGACCCCTGTGGAGTATGTCTGGTCACTGGTAGCCAGTCAGAAAAGGCTCCCTTTATTGCTCCAGCCAATCAGCAGCTGCTTTATCCATGTAATACCATGCTCTCTAATCCAGGCAACATCCTGGTAAATCTTAAGCACAAAATACTCTGCAGATGCTGGGTCAAAACAACACTCACAACACGCTGGAGGAACTCAGCAGGTTGGGCAGCATCCGTGGAAACAATCAGTCAATGTTTCGGGCCAAAACCCTTCTGTGCACCCTCTCTAAAGCTTTTGCATCCTTTCTATAATCACAAGACAAGATCACAAGACAAAGGAGCAGAAGTTGTCATGGTCCGGTCCGTGAATTCCGCATTCCGGTTCACGGTCCGGTCCATCGACCCTTGCTCCAGGTTTTCCTGTCTACTCTGTTTCTGTTCCTGTTGAGCTCTAATTGAGGCAGCTGATTCTCATTGGGGCTGGCTGCATAAATACCTCCAGAGACCAGGCGTGGCTGCTGGATTGTTCTTGTCCTTACTCCTGGTATCCCTTCCCCTGCCTTCTGCTTCCTCGCCTGAAGCCCTGCCTTGTCTTGCCAGTAACTCTCACCTCACCTCACCTGTAGTCTTGTCTTGGAGCCATCCTGTACCTAGCTCCCTTCCTGTCCCTTGCCTCCGCTGCGTAAGTCAGGCTGTCTTGCCGTTACCCTATAGTTGGTTCCGTCCCTTCCTGTCCCCTGCCTCCGTTGGGTAAGCCAGGCCGTATTGCCGTTACCCTACGGTTGGGTCGGTCCCTTCCTGTCGCTTGCCTCTATCGAGTGGAGCACCGCATCCTGCCCAGGAGGAGCTTTAAGACCCCAAGCCTCGAGCTGCGCCCCAAGCCAAGCTTCAAGACCCCAAGCCTCAAGTCTCTAGCCAAGCCTCGCCTCCAGTCTCCAGCCTCCAGCCTCAAGCCTTGTCCTGCCTGCCAGCCAAGTCGCATCCTTGCCTAGTTCTGGGGTCGGAGCCAGAAGCAAGACCCAGGTTCTGGGTCCTTGTCCAGTCTCTGGCTCGGAGTCCAAGTCCGGGCTCCTGGCTCTCTTGTTCAGTCCTGTTCCAGGTTCCCGGTTTTTGTATCCATGTTCTAGCCCTCACCCTGTATCCTCGTCCTGTCCTTAGTATTTCAGTGTCTGTGTCTTGCACTTGGGTCCGTTCCCAGCCACCACCTTATGACAGAAGTAGGCCATTTGGCCCATCGAGTCTGCTCTGCCACTCCACCATGAGCTAAACTATTCACCCATCTAGTTCCAATTTCTGCCTTTTTCCCCATATCCCTTGATACCCTGACTAATTAGATACCTGTCAATCTCCTTCTTAAACACCGTCAATGATCGGGCCTTCACAGCCATATGTGGCAACGAATTCCATAAATCCACGACCTTCTGGCTAAAAGAATTTCTCCTCATCTCTGTTTTAAATGGGTACCCTCTAATTCTAAGACTGTGGCCTCTTGTCCTGGACTCACCCACCAAGGGAAACAGCCTTTCCACATCTACTCTGTCCAACCCTTTCAACATTCGAAATGTTTCTATGAGATCCCCTCTCATTCTTCTATACTCTAATGAATACAGACCAAGAGCCGACAAACGCTCCTCATATGTTAGCCCCTGCATTCCAGGAATCATCCTCGTAAATCTTCTCTGAACTCTCTCCAACATCAGTACATCCTTTCTAAGATAGGGGACCCAAATCTGCACTCAGTATTCCAAATGAGGTCTCACTAATGCCCCATAGAGCCTCATCAACACCTCCTTACTCTTATACACTATTCCTCTTGAAATGAATGCCAACATAGCATTTGCTTTCCTTACTGCCAATCCAACTTGGTGGTTAACCTTTAGGGTATCCTGCACGAGGACCCCCAAGTCCCTTTGCACTTCTGATTTTTGAATTTTCTCCCCATCTAAATAATAATCTGCCTGATTATTTCTTCTTCCAAAATGTACAACCGTACATTTCCCAACATTGTATCTCATCTGCCATTGCTTTGCCCACTCTCCTAAACTGACTAAGTCTCTCTGCAACCTTTCCGTTTCTTCAACACTTCCTGCTCCTCCACCTATCTTGGTGTCATCTGCAAACTTAGCCACAAAACCATTTAATCCATAATCCAAATCATCGATATACATCGTAAAAAGAAGCGGCCCCAACACCGACCCCTGCGGAACACCACTAGTAACCGGCAACCAATCAGAATAGGATCCCTTTATTCCCACCCTTTGCTTTCTGCCTATCAGCCAATGCTCCACCCATTCCAATATCTTTCCTGTAATTCCATGGGCTCTCATCTTATTAAGCAGCCTCATATGCGGCACCTTATCGAAGGTCTTTTGAAAATCCAAATACACAACATCCACAGCCTCTCCCTTGTCAATCTTATTTGAGATTACCTCAAAAAATTCCAATAGGTTGGTGAGGCAGGATCTTCCCTTCATGAAACCGTGCTGGCTTGGGCCTGTTTTTTCATGCACCTTGAGGTATTTCATAACCCCGTCCTTGAGGATCGACTCCAATAACTTTCCAACTACCGATGTCAGACTAATAGGTCTGTAATTTTCTTTTTGCTGCCTCCCTCCTTTCTTAAATAGCGGAACTACATTTGCGACCTTCCAGTCCTCTGGAACCATGCCAGAGTCTATTGATTCCTGGAAGATCATTTCCAATGCCTCCACAATCTCCAAAGCCACCTCCTTCAGAACCCGTGGGTGCACCTCATCTGATCCGGGAGACTTATCTATTCTTAGTCGATTTAGCTTCCCAAGCACTTTCTCTCTAGTAATCTTGACTGTACCTAATTCTATTCCCTGAGACCTCTGGCTATCAGGTATGTTGCTAATGGCTTCCACTGTGAAGACTGTTGCAAAATACTTATTTAGTTCCTCTGCCATCTCTTTGTTACCCATTATAATTTCTCCAGCATCATTTTCAATCGGTCCCTTGTCACTCTTTTACTCTTCATATATTTAAAAAAACTCTTAGTATCCTTTTTTATGTTAATTGCCAACTTCCTTTCATAATTCACTTTTTCTTTCCTAATGACTTGCTTAGTTTCCTTCTGCAAGTTTTTAAAAGTCGTCCAGTCCTCAGTTTTCCCACTAACTTTTGCTTCTTTGTACGCCGTCTCTTTTGCTTTTGTTTTAGCCTTAACCTCTCTTGTTAGCCACATTTGTGCCATTTTTCCATTCATGATTTTCTTTTTTCTTGGAATATATTCTTCCTGCACTTTCCTTATTTCTTGTAGGAATTTCTTCCAATTCTGCTCTACTGTCCCTCCATCGAGTTTACTTTTCCAATCGACTTGGGCCAGTTCCTCTCTCATATCACTGTAATTTCCTTTGTTCCACTGAAATATCGATACACCTGATACCAGCTTCTCCTTTTCAAATTTGAAACTGAACTCAATCATATTATGATCATACTTCCAAGGGAAGTATGATCATTACCTCCAGCTCCCTAATCGCCTCAGGTTCATTAAACAGCACCCAATCCAAAACAGCCGGTCCCCTGGTGGGCTTCTGGACTAGCTGCTCCAAAAAGCCATCCCTTAGGCATTATACAAACTCCCTCTCCTGAGATCCAGTACCTTCCTGACTTTCCCAATCCACTTTTATATTAAAATCCCCCATAATTATCTTGACATTGTCCTTCTGACACGCTTTTTCTATTTCCAGCTGTAACTTGTAGTCCACATCCCGGCTGCTGTTTGGAGGCCTGTATATAACTGCTATTAGTGTCTTTTTACCCTCGCCATTTCTTAACTCGACCCATAAGGATTCTACCTCTTCTGATCCTATGTCCCTTCTTTCTAGTGATTTGATATCGTTACTTACCATCAGGGCCACGCCACCCCCTTTACCTACCTTCCTATCCTTCCTGTACACTGTGTATCTTTGGACATTCAGCTCCCAATCACATCCATCATTTAGCCATGACTCGGTGATGGCCACAATGTCATATCTTTTAACCTGTAGCTGTACAACAGGGTCATCCACTTTATTTCTAATGCTGCATGCATTTAAGTACAGTACATTTAGATCAGTATCTGTTACCGATTTTGCTATATTTCTATCGCACAGCAAATTATCCTGTCTATTCACCTGACTGTCCTTCTTGCCATCTTTGCTGCACAGTATCTTTGACTTATTTCTATTTTCCTCTTCCTTGACCCTAACACCCTGGTTTCCCTCCCCCTGCCAACTTAGTTTAAACCCTCCCTAACAGCTATATTAAACAATCCCGCCAGGATATTAGTACCCTTTGAGTTCAGATGTAACCCATCATGTCGTTTAAAGTAAAATTGGACAGCTATATGGACAGGAAGGGAATGGAGGGTTATGGGCTGAGTGCAGGTCGGTGGGACTAGGTGAGTGTAAGCATTTGGCACGGACTAGAAGGGCCGAGATGGCCTGTTTCCGTGCTGTAATTGTTATATGGTTATATACCTTCCCCAAAATAGATCCCAATGATCCAAGAATTTGAAGTCCTGCCCCCTGCACCAGTTACTTAGCCACACATTCATCTGCTTAATTCTGCTATTCTTACCTTCATTAGCCTGTGGCTCAGGCAGTAATGAGGTGATCAGACATAAATACCAATAACCCAGTAAAGAGGTGATCTACTTAATTACAAATAATTTTCTGGTCGATGCATTCAGTGGCCACTTTATTAGGTATCTCCCCTACCTTCTATACCTAATACAGTGGCCAATGAGTGTATGTTTGTGGTCTTCCGCTGCTAAAGCCCACCCACTTCAATGTTTAATGTATTATGGATTCAGAGATGCTCTTCTGCACACAACTGTTTTAAAGTGTGGTTATTTGAGCTACTGTCACCTTCCTGTCTGGCCATTCTCCTCTGACCTCTGTCATTAACAAGGCGTTTTTGCCCACAGAATTGCCACTCACTGGATTTGTTTTGTTTTTCACACCATTCTCTGTAAACTCTGATAGGCACAAGACAGTCTGCTGATGCTGGAAATACAGAGCAACACACACAAAATACTGGAGGAACTCAGCAGGTCAATCAGCATCTGTGGAAATGAATAAACAGTCAGTATTTCAGGCCGAAACCCTTCACCAGGACTGTAAAAGAAGGGGGAAGATGCCAGAATAAGAAAATGGGGGGGGGGGGAAGGACAAGCTAGAAGGTGACGGGCCAGGTGGGTGAGGAAGGGGTGGTGAAGTAAGAAGCTAGGAGTTGGTCTCCTCTCTTCGGCTGTCCGTTGATTTTCTAAGATATGGAAGACTGGCAGTTGCCCATGCTGCAAGTCTCCCCTCTCCACGCCACCGATGTTGTCCAAGGGGAGGGCACTAGGACCGATATGGCTTGGCACTGGTGTTGTCACAGAGCAATGTGTGGTTAAGTGCCTTGCTCAAGGACACAACACGCTGCCTCAGCTGAGGCTCAAACTCACGACCTTCAGATCACTAGACCGACGCCTTAACCTCTTGGCCAAGCGCCACACAGGAGCTGATAGGTGGAAATGACAGGAGAGGAGAGGCACCGGGGAAGTGATAGGCAGGTGAGGAAAGGAGGTAAGAGGCCTGAGTGGGGAATTGAAGAAGAGGGAAGGGGGAGGAGGAAAAATTACCAGAAGTTGGAGAGATGGGTATTCATGCTATCAGGTTGGAGGTTATCTAGATGAGTTGAGCTGGTGCTCCTCCATATAATTTACCTTGACGTTTTGATGAATATAATTACTATTGCCCCAGTGAAAGATTGTTTATGCACAGCAGTGAAACTGATAAAATATCTATCAATGGGGTAATAGCAATTATATCCATCCCTGTGAACTCGGTAATGGACTGAACTGCTTTTACCTCCTTTAACAAGCAGCCTGGAGTATGTGGATGTGTCTCATTCACAGAGCAAGAGGGGATGAAGTGTGGGAAGAACTCGGAGAGTTTTCTGGTACACAAGGTGGTCACTCAGCCCATCTAACCCATGATGCCTGAAAGAGGCATGCAAGGCTCCCGCCCCCATCCTAGCAACTTTCAATAGGAGCACCATGGACTGTCTGTCTGCATCACTGCGTTGAAAAGAAGCTGTAAGACCCAAGATAGTCAAAACTGCCAAGACAATTATCAGGGTCTCCCTCCCCAATATTTGCGACACTTACCGGGAGTGTTGCAGATGAAGGGCCCAAAGCATTGCTGAGGATCCCTACCACCCATCCCACAATCTCTTTGACCCACTACTGTCAGGAAGGAGGTACAGGAGCATCAGGACGAGGACTGATGGACTGGGTAACAGCTTCTTCCCTCAGCCTGTGAGACTAATGAACACTCTCCCTCCACTGAGGTCTCAACACCAGGACAGTGAGTTGTTTACTGTTTACCTGTGCTGCACTTTACTACATGCATTTTGAATGATATTTTACTAACATCTTTATCGTAATATTTTGTTTTTTGTGCTGTGTGTGATATGTTTTGTGGGTGCACTGCGGTCTAGAGGAACATTGTTTCGTTTGGTTACAGTCCGATGACCATAGACTGGAACTTGAATATGAATCCATGGTGTGTGAAAGTGGTCCATCCACCGCAACCCCCTTCCTCCCAGCCTGTCCAACAGGCGGTGGAGCATTAAGTGCTTGTCCAATGAGGGGAGGGTTCCTGACACCTACCCACTTTCTGAGGCAGTCTTCCACACACACCTCCACACAGCTCCGTTTCCCAATATCCTCCTGCAATTACAACGTAAGCCCAACAGATACTCAATCCCCAATGAAGGTGTGCAGGGCATTGGGTTAGTGGCCGCTGTAAATTGTCCCCTTGTGTGCAGGTGAGACACAGAGTGCAGGGGGAGATGATGGGTATGAGGGGAGAATAGATCACTGGGGGATTTTGTCCCCGGGTATGCAGAGACAGAATGCAGGTGGAGGTGTTTTGAATGGGGGAGAATAGGTTACTGGGGGATTTTGCAGCAAATAGGACTGCTGTGTGAGACAGTACTGATTCAGTAGGCAGAATGGCCTGTTAATCACTGCTGGCCACAGCCCACTCCTTCCCCAACCTCTTCACTTCCCCACCCCACCCCACCCCTCCCACTCACAGCCCTTGTCTTCGTCTGCACACTGATATCCTCCAAACCCCTGTCTGGAGCTGTTTGACTCACCCTGCACCTGACTTCCATCCTCATCTCCACATTCAACAGCCAGGCAAGGGAGACAGGCAATGAAAGGGTAAGTCCACGGTCAGGGGGTGGGTGTGTGTGTGTGTGTGTGTGTGTGTGCGTGTGTGTGTGTGTGCGCGCGCGCGCGCATGTGGCCAAGTGGTTAAGGCATTGGACTAGCAACCTGAAGGTCGTGAGTTCGAGCCCCAGCCGAGGCAACGTGTTGTGTCCTTGAGCAAGGCACTTAATCACACATTGCTCTGCGACGACACTGGTGCCACGCTGTATGTGTCCTAATGCCCTTCCCTTGGACAACATTGGTGTTGTGGAGAGGGGAGACTTGTGGCATGGGCAACTGCCGGTCTTCCATACAACCTTGCCCGGGCCTGCGCCCTGGAGAGAGAAGACTTTCCAGGCGCAGATCCATGGTCCCACAAGACTTTAAATTTAAGTGTGTGTGTGTGTGTGGGAGAGAGACCCATTCCCCAGTCAGGCTGTGTGTGTGTGTGTGTGTGTGTGTGTGTGTGTTGGTCCTGTACCCCAATGGCATGGTCTGGGAAGGTAGTGGAATATTTGAACAGGACGACTGGTTGCACTGAGTGGAGGAACGCCGAGTGTGTATCGGGGATTACAGTGTGGATATCTGCTCAGGGACTGGTGAAATACTGCTGAAATCCCAGTGTAATGGGAACTCTTGCCGATTCTATCAGCTCAGGGACTGGGGATCTCAATCCAATGGGAGCTATTTCAGCTCAAGAAGGGGCTTAATGAGTGGATTAACTAGAGGATAATTAGGGATGAATTAAAGTATGGATTCTATGGATGGGTTGCTGAGAAATGAAGAGAGAGATAGGGATCGATAGGAATGGAATTGGAGGAGAGGTGACTGTAATGGGATTGGATGTTAACGTACAAACAGCTTAAGGTGACCTCACGGTCAGAGGTGGAATCAACAGCGATGGCTACGTGGATCTGAGCACTCTGGGCAGAGGGACCATTAACAGGGTACAGACTAGATGGGATCACAGAGGGCACAGCACAGGTGGTAGTGGAGAGGGACAGGGAGGGGCAGGGAAGGTCAGGATGAATGGTGAGAAGGAACAGGTACAGCAGGAGGGTCATGAGGTTCACTGAGACTTTGGAAGGGCAGGAGGCATGTCAGGACAGAAGAAGGGAGAGGAGGGAGCGAGAGGGAGGGATGGTGAGTGGGATGGTGAGTGGGGTCAGGTCCTGAGGAAGGGTCAGGAGGGTCACAGAGACTTCAGAAGGGCAGGAAGCACATCGGCACAGAAGGGCAGAGAGGAGACAGGAGGTTCTAAGGTTTGAAGATGTGAGAGGACACAGGGAGGGAGATCAGCTTGTGGTGCCAAACCATTGTCTCAACAGAAGATCTGACCTCCTGCGTCAGACGCCACCGGGGTCCTGGGCCACCTTTATGCACAGTTCCTTCAGGAGTTCCTGATGAGCTCACTGGAATGTCAGTGATGCTGTGAGGGTTTCATAAACCTGGTCTACACTGCCACAAGATGAGGAGGTTGAGGGGAAGAGGGTGGGGGAGTGGTTGTTCCCTGGCGAGGATGAGTCTAATCAGGTACTTTTCTCAGCTCTGGGGGATCATAACCAAAGGGAATTCCTTCCTACAGGGTCCACGGAATTCTGCAATGCTCTCTGAGAAAGGACACTGGGAGTCGACCGAAGTGTCTGAGGTGCAGTTTTTCTCCTCTTGGTGCTGGTTAAGGTGGAGGGTGGAAGGGGATAAATGGCATATTCCTACTGCCCTCCTTACACAAAGGGACAAATCAGCTCTCATCCAGACTTCTGGTTGTGGCTAATAAATAAAATGAACTTGACCTCACAATCTACCTCATTGTGACCTTGCACCTTGTTGTCTGCCTGCAGTGCACTCTCTCTGTAACCGTTACACTTCATTCTGTATTCTGTTACTGTTCTACCGCAATGCACCGTGTAACGGCCTGGTCTGTATGAACAGTATGCAAGACTGTTTTTCATTGTGTCTCACTACATGCAACAATCCACATCATATGACGTGGATGATCATGGTCTCATCACTGTGATTGTTCTTGACAAATGTTTCTACAGAAGTGATTTGCCATTGCCATCTGGAGAGTGTCTTTACAAGACGGGTGACTCCAGTCATTATCAATACTCTTCAGAGATTGTCTGCCTGGCATCAGTGGTCACATGACCAGGACTTGTGATCTTCCCTGGCTGCTCACACGACCACCCACCCCTGTTCCCACTGGGAGGGTGGGGGGGGAGGCTAAGCAGGTACTACACCTTGCCCGAGGGGGATCTGCAGGCAGGCAGAGGGAGGGAGTGTTTTACACCATTGGTTTATGACAATAAACCAATTTATCGATGTCCCAATGCCCCCCAGTCGGCCTCCATCTGCCCCGTCCACTGGAGCAGCCTCATCCTCTACATTTTTATCCCCTCCTGCTGAACTACTACTCAGCTTTCCAACTCCTGGACAGATTAGTTTAAATCCTCCAAAACAGAGTGTAGAGATATTAGTCCCCTTCCATTTCAGGGCAACATGCCCTTGTTTCTCGCAGGTTGGTGGCGCTCATTTAAGAGGAGAGCTTCGCGGGTGTTCGGTGTCATTCTGGCGGCCCAATCAGTGGTGGGAGCAGCACAGAGAGGAGTAAATAAAACTGCAGAACAGACAAGAGGAGCGGCCATTGTCGGGAATGGGCTCGTGGTGAGAGTGGGAGTGTCAGGCTTTGGCTCAGGAGAGGCTTCTACTCTGGGTAGGTTGTCCAGGTAAGTTTCTGTTAAGCTTCCCTCTTTTTCTTACTGTGTCGGGGTACTTAGTGTAGTTTAAATGGTTATTGTGTGTTCTTCATGCCAGATGTTGGAGTCCTGGAGACCCAGAGTCTCCCAGGGAACATCTGTGTGAAGTGCATCTGGCTGCAGCTCCTTGAAGACCGTGTCAGGGATCTGGAGCAGCAGCTGGATGACCTTCAGCTTGTACAGGAGAGAAAGGACATAATCGATCAGAGTTACAGGGAAGTAGTCACCCCAAAGTTGCAGGAGACGAGTAACTGGGTGACTGTCAGGGGAAATGGAAATGTGAATAAGCAGTTAGCACAGACTTCCAATCTGCGCCTTGTAAGGCATGAAAATGCCCGACCCAGTCCTCTCCTGGTCTGAGTCGACGTTCCCCCCACCATGCTGATTCCTCTCAATAATAAGTATACAGTTGTGGGGGATATGCTTCCACGGAGACCAGGTTACTGGCACTGAGCATGGTCCGTGCTGCAGAATGGAAAGAGGGAGAAGAGGGGAGCAGTTCTGATAGGGGACTCAATAGTCAGGGGAACAGACAGGAGATTCTGTGGACGTGAACTGGACACCCGGATGGTATGTTGCCTCCCAGGAACCAGGGTCAGGGATGGCTCGGATCGCGTCCATGGCGCTTTGGAGGGGGAGGAGAGCAGTCAGATGTCTTGGTCATATTGGTACCAATGACACAGGAAGGAAAAGCAACGATGTCCCAAAAAGAGAATTTAGAGAGCTTGGCAGAAAGCTGAGAAGCAGGACCCACCAGGTAGTAATTTCTGGATTACTGCCTGTGCCACACACTAGTGAGGGTAGAAACAGGATAATTTGGCAGATAAATGTGTGGCTGAGAAGTTGGTGCAGGGGGCAGGGCTTCAGGTTCTTGGATCATTCGGATTTCTTCTGGGGGAAAGTGACTGGTTGCACCTAAATCCGGGGGGGGGGGGCTAATATTCTCACAGCAGGTTCATTAGAGCTGTTGGGGAGCATTTAAACTGGGGGTGTGGGGGGTGGGAACCAGAGTGAAGGGGCTTCAGATAGGACAGATGGTAAAAAAGTAAAGATAGTGTGCAGTCAGACTGTCAGGAAGGGCAGGCAGGTGACCGGACAAAGTTGCAGCCAGCAGGGTGAGTATCAGTGCAGTAGGAATGCAGAATCAAAAAGGGTAGCAAATATAGCATTCAAAATGCACAGAGTATAAGAAATAAGGTAGATGATCTTTTACAGATTGTTGGGTATGATGTTGGAGAGGAGAGTGGGGGGCATTACTGCAAGTTTGAGAAATCGATGTTTCTTGCCATCAGGTTGGAGGCTGCCCAGATGGAATACAAGGTGTTGCTCCTCCAACCTGAGTGTGGCCTCATTGCAACAGTAGAGGAGGCCATGGATAGACATGTTGGAATGGGAATGGGAAATGGAATTAAAATGGGTGGCCACTGGGAGATCCAAGTAAACAACACCCACTGACTTCCCTTCGTCTATTCGGCCTGTTCTGTCTTCAAAGAATCTGAACAGATTTGTCAAGCAAGATTTTCCCTTCACAAAACCATGCTGACTTTGGCTTATTTTATCACGTCCCTACAAATACTCCAAAACTACAGCTTTTAACAATAGACTCCAACATTTTCCCAATCACTGAAAGCAGGTTAACTGGCCTATAATTTCCTTCCATCTGCCTCCCTGCCTTCTTAAAGAGTGGAGTGACATTTGCAATTTTCCAGTCTTCCAGAACCATTCCAGAAACTAGAGATTCTTGAAGATCATTACTAATATTCCCACAATCTTTTCAGCTTCCTCTTTCAGAGCCCTGGGGTGTACACCGTCTGGTCCAGGTGACTTATCTACTGTCAGATCTTTCAACTTCCCAAATACCTTCTTTTAGTAATAGTAACTACACTCACTTCTGCACCCTGACACACTCAAATGTCTGGCATCCTGGTAGTGTCTTTCACAGTGAAGATTGATGCAAAATAATTATTAACCATTTCTTTGTTCCCCATTACTACCTCTCCAGCATCATTTTCCAGTGGTCCAATATCCACTCTCACCTCTCTTTTACATTTTATATATCTGAAAAGACTTTTGGTGTCCTCTTGGGCTAGCTTACCTTCATATTTCATCTTTTCTCTCCTTATGGCTTTTTAGCCTTCTGTTGGTTTTTAAAAGTTCCCCAATCCTCTAACTTCCCACTAATTTTTGGTCTATTATATGCTCTCTGTTTTGCTTTTCTGCTGTTTTTGACTTCTCTTGTCAGTCATGGTTCTTCATCTTTGGAATGTATCTACCCTATGCCTTTTGAATTGCCCCCAGAAACTCCAGCCATTGCTGTTCCGCCATCATCCCTGCTAGTGACCCCTTCCAATCAACTTTGGCCAGCTCCTCTCATGCCTCTGTAATTCCCTTTACTCACTCTAATATTGATACATTTGACTTTACCTTCTTCCTGTCATGGTCTAGAGGTTCAGTTATTTTTTTTCAGACCAAACATCAGAATGGGAAAGAATCTAAGAGATTCTAAGTGACTTTAAACTGTGGAATGATTGTTGGTGCCAGTTTGGGTGGTTTAAGTATCTCAGAAACTGCTGATCTCCTGGGATTTTCACGCACAAAGTGGAGTTTACAGAGAATAGTGTGAGAAACAAAAAACACCCAGTGAGCGACAGTTCTGTGGGTGAAAACATCTTGTTAATGAGACAGATCAGAGGAGAATGGTTCAAGCTGACAGGAAGATAAGAGTAACTCAGACAGCCACACGTTACAACAGTGGTGTGCAGGAGAGCATCCCTGAATGCACAACTTGTCGAGCCTTGAGGTGGATGGGCTACAACAGCAGAAGATCACAAACATACACTCAGTGGCCACTTTACTGGGTAGCGGGGTACTGAATAAACTCGTCACTGTGTGTATATGAAACGGTATCATAGTGGTTAGTGCAACACCGTTACAGCTCGAGCCTCAGAGTTCAAGTTCAATTCCAGAGCCGTCTGTAAGGAGTTTTTATGGGTTTCCTCCCACCGTCCAAAGCTGTATGGGTTAGTATTGTAAGTTGTCCCACGATTAGGCTAGATTAAATAGGTGGGTTGCTGGGGTGGTGTAGTTTCTTGTCTCTCTAAATGACTATAATAAAGCCAATCTTTCTTTCCCTCTTGGAGAGACATTGGATACACAGGCTGGAGGCAGTGTGTGTTGCTGAGACAGAGGAAGATGATTGCACTTACACTGAATGTTCAGAATTTGTGTGGCCACCTGTGGCGATGATCTGAGTGATTCATGGTCCACACTGCACCTCACGGCCACACCGTCATCATCTCGATTCACCGGAAGCCTCAGGGTGCTACGGACAGTGAACGTCTTCCCCTTGGAGTCGGGCTCTTTCGTAGAGGGCACATCTGGAAGAGAAGGGTCAGACAATCAGTCGCAGCTCTTCTCCCAGAGGAAGATTAACACATAGAAATGATGGCCGACAACAACTTCAAAGTCAAAGTACTATGTAATTAATTCGCAAACAACAGGAATTCTGCAGATGCTGGAAATTCAAGCAACATACATCAAAGTTGCTGGTGAACGCAGCAGGCCAGGCAGCATCTATAGGAAGAGGTGCAGTCGACGTTTCAGGCCGAGACCGTTCGTCAGGACTAACTCATTCGTTAGTCCTGACGAAGGGTCTCGGCCTGAAACGTCGACTGCACCTCTTCCTATAGATGCTGCCTGGCCTGCTGCGTTCACCAGCAACTTTGATGTATGTTGCATGTAATTAATTCATTCAGTAATCAATGATCTTTTTGTTCTTTCCTTCTAATTTTGCAGTTTGTTGTCTTTTGCACTCTGGTTGTTTGTCTGTCCTGTTGGGTGTTGGGTCTTTCATTGTTTCCATTGAGTTTCTTGTATTTACTGTGAATGCCCACAAGAAAATGAATCCCAGGGCTGTATATGGTGACATACAGGCACTTTGATAATACACTTACTTTGAACTTTGAAAGTACGTATATGCCGTCATATATTACCCTGAAACTCATTTTCTTGCAGGCATTTACAGGAAATAAAGACATACAATAGAGAAAAAAGATCTAGTGCTTTTTCGGCGTATATGACGAATAAACTTTTCTTGGGCTTCCAGCTGGGTAAAGGCATCAATTTTAACCAATGTTTTGATTACAAACTCTGCCACCTGCATCAGGGAAGATGCCTGGGCATGTATAGTCCGGTGGTATTTATACCTCCATTGTCCATCCCTCCTGATTGGTTAGACCTCATCCAAACTGGTTTCTGCTGTCCCACCTTGTTTACAATCCAATTCCAGTTCTTATTTAGGATGACAGAAACCTTTGTTTTTGTTAAGTTCTTTTCCTCTAGTTTTATTTCAACGGTTTCCTTCACCAGGCAGTCCCTAAAGCCATTGGCATAGCACAGTAATTCTGTGCTGTTGAAGTCAATCTGATGCCCGTTGCGAATGTAATGTTCTGCTACCACCGATTTCTCCAGGTCCCAAACGGCGACACCTCCTGTGCTCCTTGGTGTGAGTTTCCATCGTGTGTCCTGCCTGGCTGATAAATGCTGCTCCGTATTCACAGGGAATCCTGAGTCCCAGACCTGCGTTTACAGATTCCCTGTGAATGCAGAGCAGCGTAGACTGGCCAGGCAGGACACACGATGGAAACTCACACCAAGCAGCACAGGAGCTGCATCCATCTGGGTCACCTGGAGAAATCAGCATTCGCAACTGGCACAGGATTGACTTCGACAGCACAGAATTATTGTGACACACCAATGGCTTTTGGGACTGCCTGGTGAAGGAAGCCATTAAAATAAAACCAGAGGAAAAGAATTTTCACAAAGACCAAGATCTCACTCTAAGTAAGAACTGGAATTTGATTGTAAACAAGGTAGGACAGCAGAAACCTGATTGGACGAGGATTAACCAATCATATGGGATGGATGACGGGGGTATAAATACCACCAGACTAGACAAGCTGAGATATCACCCCTGATGAAGATGGTAGAGTTTGTCATTAAAACATTGGTTACAATCGATGCCAGTACCCGGCTGGAAGCCCCAGAGCAGTTTATTTGACATGCAATAGAATTTATGAAAATCTATGCATCAATAAAGACAGATAAACAGCCAATGTGTAAAAGAAAGCCAACTGTCAAAATAAAAATAAATAACACTGCAAACATGCGTTTCAGGGTCCTTGAAGGTGAGTTTGTAGGTAGTGGAATCTGTCCAGAGTTACGGTGAGTGAAGCTATCCACGCTGGTCCAGGAGTCTGATGGTTGAAGGGTAGTAACTGTCCCTGAACCTCCAAAAAAGTAGTACATACCACCCAGTCCATCACAGGTAAAGCCCCCACCACCACCGTTGAACACATTGACACAGATTCAGAATGCTGTCACAGTTAAGCAGCATCCATCATCAGAGATCCCGACCGCCCAGGTCATGCTCTTATCTTGCTGTTGCCATTGGAAGAAGGTGCAGGAGCCTCAGGACCCACATCACCAGGTTCAGGAATGGTTATTGCCCCTCAATCATCAGGCTATTAAAGTAGAGGGGTAACTTCACTCAATTTCACTCACCTCATCACTGAACTGTTCCCACAGCTAATGGACTCACTTTCAAGGACACTTCATCTCATGTTCTCGATATCTATTGCTTATTCAGAGTCATGGTCATAAAGTACTACAGCATAGAACCAGGTGGTGCGGGATCTAAGACTCCTGTACCTCCTTCCCGGTGGAGGCAGTGAGAAGAGAGCATAACTGGAAAGTGGGGTCCCTGATGCTGGACATTGATGCACTTTCCTGCAATAGTGCTCCTTGTAGATGTGAGCGATGGTGGGGAGGGCTTTACCTGTGGTGCATTAGGCTGCATCCACCACTAGTGTACAATGCCATTTCTCAGTTGTACAATGAACTTCTGCCACATCAAGTTGTGGAAGGCAAACACTACTCCTGAGATACAAAGCACGGCAGCAAAGTTCTTGTAAACTCTGCCGAGAGGCACACAGGCCAGACACGGTATAAAATTATACAGGAGTCCAGTAAAGCCAGGGTTTAGCACAGGTTAGATACAGAGTGAAGCTCCCTCTACACTGTCCCATCACGCACTCTCAGGACAGGGACAGTTAGATATAGAGGGAGACTCCCTACACTGTCCCATCACACACTCCCAGGACAGGGACAGTTAGATACAGAGTGAAGCTCCCTCTACACTGTCCCATCACGCACTCCCAGGGCAGGGACAGTTAGATATAGAGGGAGACTCCCTCTACACTGTCCCATCACACACTCCCAGGACAGGGACAGTTCGATACAGAGTGAAGCTCCCTCTACACCGTCCCATCACACACACCAAGGACAGAGACAGTTAGATACAGAGTGAAGCTCCCTCTACACTGTCCCATCACACACTCCCAGGGTAGGGACAGTTAGATACAAAGTGAAGTTCCCTCTACACTGTCCTATCAGACACTCCCAGGGCATCTTTGCACTAATGTCTTGTTCTGCACAGACTTTCTTCCCTTTCTTGTATAAATTATAGTTGCCAACACGGTCAGAATACTGGAGGAGATCAGCAGCTATGGAGGAGAATAAAGAATTGATGTTTCAGGCTGAGATCCGTTATCAGGACTGGAAAGGAAAGGGGTTATCACTCCTCTTGGCTCCCCTCTCAGCCCATCACCTTCCCCTACTCCTTCCCTTTGATCTATTGGTTGTTAACGCAAGCAACACATTACATTGCAATGTACACGTGACAAATAAACTTCAGTCTTGTATCTTGCAAACAACAGGAATTCTGCAGATACCGGAAATTCAAGCAACACATCAAAGTTGCTGGTGAACGCAGCAGGCCAGGCAGCATCTCTAGGAAGAAGTACAGTCGACGTTTCAGGCCGAGACCCTTCATCAGGACTTGGTCCACTCTTCTTTCCTATCAGATTTCTTCACCACTTCCACCTATCACTTCCCAGTTTCTGACTTCGCCCTCCACCCCCCTCAGCCACCCACCTTCACTCTCACCTGGTCTCATCCATCACTTGCCATCTTAGCCACCTTCCCTCTCCCCACCTTTTTATTTCGGTGTCTTCCCTCTTCCTTTCCAGATCTGATGAAGGGTCTCAGCCCGAAGCTGTTTATTCCTCTCCATAGATGCTGCCTGATCTGCTGTATTCCTCCAGCATTTTATGCATTTTACCCTGGATTTAAGACCATAAGACTATAAGATATAGCAGCAGACACAGGCCATTGGGCCCATCGAGTCTGTCCTGCCATTCAATCATGGGCTGATCCAATCTTCCAGTCATCCCCACCCCCTGCCTTCTCTCCATACCCTTCGATGCCCTGGCTAATCAAGAACCTATCTATCTCTGCCTTAAATGCACCCAATGACTTGTACTCCACAGCCACTCGTGGCAACAAATTCCACAGATTTACCACCCTCTGATTAAAGTAATTTCTCCGCATCTCTGTCCTAAATGGATGTTCTTCAATCCTGAAGTCGTGTCCTCTTGTCCTGGACTGCGCTACCTGGGAAATAACTTTCCCATATCTAATCTGTTTGGCCTTTTAACAATCAGAATGCACTTTTTCAACTCCAGAGAGAGTACAGTGCAGGTAGACAAGTAATGTGCAAGGGTCACAGCGAGGTGAAGAGTTCACCTTTAATATTCTGTTCGAGAGATTGAGATCAAATGAGTTTTGGATATCAAAAGTACATCGAAACACACAGTGAAATGAATCAGTTTGTGTCAACGACCAACACAGTCCAAGGATACGCTGGGGGCAGCCCGCAAGAGTCACTGTGTTCCCGGTGCCAACATAGCACGTCCATAACTCACCAACCCTCACCCGTGCGTATTCTTTGGAACGTGGGAAGGAACCGGGTCGCCCGGTGCAAGCCCACGCCATCACAGGGAGAACGTACAAACTCTTTACAGACAGCATTGGGAATTGAACCCTGGTCACCGATTGCTGGTGCTGCCCGGTGACTGCTGCTCCTACGATGTGAGCCCTACAAAGGCGATATTGAAGCTAGCCTGGCAGTCTGCTCTTTCTGCCTGACGGGGGGAGAGGAGAGAATGTGGGTGTGGGTGGGGTCTGTGATCACGCTGGCTGTTTCACCGAGGCAGGGTCCATGGAGGGGAGGCTGCCCTGTTCATTTGTCCGGTTGCTTGCCAAACAGATGGGATCAGGTAACTAATGAGGCTGGCAGCAGAGTCTTAACTTGTTTGGATAATATTTGCAGAAATTGGGTGTTACAGCGAATTAAAGACCCAGCCAACTGAAAAATCACTTAATTATAAACATTATGCATACGATGTGCAGATAATGATGGAGTACTGGTTTATGAGAGATTCCGGGAATGATGCACAGGCTGTTAAAATCAAACCCTTTCTATCTGCTATAAAGCTCTTCTGAAATTGTCCTTGACATGCGCACGCAAGGGAGGAGAGAGAGAGAGAGAGAG
The DNA here is from genome assembly GCF_963921235.1 of Mobula hypostoma. Taxonomy (NCBI): domain Eukaryota; kingdom Metazoa; phylum Chordata; class Chondrichthyes; order Myliobatiformes; family Myliobatidae; genus Mobula; species Mobula hypostoma. The sequence goes on along the minus strand of NC_086102.1, from coordinate 3,927,602 downwards.
AGTGTGTGATAGGGAGAGAGGAGAGAGTGTGTGATAGAGAGAGAGGAGAGAGTGTGTGATAGAGAGAGGAGAGAGTGTGATAGAGAGAGAGGAGAGAGTGTGTGATAGAGAGAGAGGAGAGAGTGTGTGATAGAGAGAGGAGAGAGTGTGTGATAGAGAGAGAGGAGAGAGTGTGATAGAGAGAGGAGAGAGTGTGTGATAGAGAGAGAGGAGAGAGTGTGATAGAGAGAGAGGAGAGAGTGTGTGATAGAGAGAGGAGAGAGTGTGTGATAGAGAGAGGAGAGAGTGTGATAGAGAGAGAGGAGAGAGTGTGTGATAGAGAGAGGAGAGAGTGTGTGATAGAGAGAGAGGAGAGAGTGTGATAGAGAGAAAGGAGAGAGTGTGTGATAGAGAGAGGAGAGAGTGTATGATAGAGAGAGAGGAGAGAGTGTGTGATAGAGAGAGAGGAGAGAGTGTGTGATAGAGAGAGGAGAGAGTGTGTGATAGGGAGAGGAGAGAGTGTGTGATAGAGAGAGGAGAGAGTGTGTGATAGGGAGAGGAGAGAGTGTGTGATAGAGAGAGGAGAGAGAGAGGAGAGAGTGTGTGATAGGGAGAGGAGAGAGCGTGTGATAGAGAGAGGAGAGAGAGAGGAGAGAGTGTGATAGAGAGAGGAGAGAGTAGGAATGCTATGACTTGTATAATGGAGGATCTGGAATGATATTAACATTCAGACAGCTCTTGCTAATTCTCCCAACATTAACCATATCCACGACAGAGCAAATATAGTGAAGAAGCACAAATTGTCAAAGTATTTCAAACACCACTAGATGAAAGTGAGGCGTGAGTAGTGACCTTGCACAATCATTACGCTGCTTCAATCCCCTTGTAATTATCCAGCCGCTGATGTCTGTGAGTCAGAATCCGCTTTAAAATCACCGGCATGCAGTACGTCGTGAAAGAAATGTGTTGTTTTGTGGCAGCTGTACACTGCAATAAAGCTTTAAAAGCTATCAATTTCAATAAGAAATATATATATATAATTACATTATATATATAATGCAATTAATTTAATTAAGTAGCAAATGAAATAAAAAGAGAACAAACGGCAGTCAGGTAGCATTTATGGATTCCTTGTCCGTTCAGAAATCGGATTGATAATGAACATGGAACAGAGTAGCACGGTACAGACCCTTCAGCCCACAATGTTGTGCCGACCTTTACGTCTACTCCAAGATCAACCTAACATAACACTCCATTTGTCCGTCTAAAAGTGTCTTAAATGCCGTGAATGTATCTGCCTCTACCACCACCCCTGGCAAGGGTGTTCCACACACCCACCACTCTCTGTGTGAAAAAGCAACTTTGACATCCCCCCTGTACTTACCCTGGATCACCTTAAAGGGATGCCCACTGATAGTGGCCGCTGCTGCCCTGGGAGAAAGGCGCTGGATGAGGTAGATAGTGTACAATGAACACGGAACACTCCAGCATGGGAAGGCCCGTCAGTGCTGGCTGATCTTTCAAGCTACTCTGAGATCAATATAACTCCCCTCCTACAGAGACCTCGATGCATATACTCACACCACATTTGGAATACTGTGTACAGGATGTCGAGGCTTCGGAAAGGGTGTGGAACAGGTTCACCGGGATGTCGCTAGATTAGAGGATATCAAAGTGCAAAGTTCAAAGTAAGTTTTGTTAACAAAGTACATATATGTCACCCTGAGACATGTTTTCTTGCCGGCATACTCAGCAAATCCAACAGCAGGAGTGGAATCAGTGAAAGACTGTATGAGTTGTAAGGAGAGACTGGACAAACTGGGGTTGATCTCGAGCGTTGGAGGCAGAGGCTTTTTAAATGATAATAAGCACAGAGTCAGAATCTATTTCCAAGGGTAGAGGTATGAGAAACTAGAGGGTGTGGGCTTAAAGGGTGAGGCAGTAGATTTAATTGGGATCTGAGGGGTAAGAGTTTTACATGGAGAGTCAATCAGGACATAGGAGAGGGACAAGGCCATTCAGCCCTTTGAGTCTGTTCTGCCATTCCATCACGGCTGATTTAGTTTTCCTCTCCACCCTCATTAACTAATTGAAGTACACCATGGAATAGGCCTTTCCAGCCCTTCGAGCCACACCAGCCAACAACCTCTGATCTAGTCCTAGCCTAATCACAGGATAATTTACAATGACCAGTTAACATACTGACTGGCAGGGCTTTGGACAGCTGGGGGAAAGCAGAGCATCTGGAGGAAACTCACGTGGACAGGGGAGAACGTACAGACTCCTTACGGACAGCAGTGGGAATTGGACCTGTGTAAACCGCTGCACTACCCTGCCATTCTCCTGCCTTCCGCCGGTCACCTTCGATGCCCTGATATTGTTTTACAGGCACAGTTCAGTAAAGGTCTTCCTGGCCCAGTGAGTCTATGCTGTGTCTGCCAGAGGAATCAGATGCGATCACTACGTTCAGACAGTGTAGAGAGGGATTTGGACCTAATGTGGGCAAATGGGATTAGAGTCGGTGGCTACGAAGAATGGACACGATGAGCCAAGGGTCTGTTGCTCGTCATCACACTGTTACTGAGAGTTGTCCCCTTACACCCCCCAAACCTCACCCACAACCCCTGTCAGGGTGCCCATTTCCCCCTACCAGCCTGAATGAGATTTGGGCAGGAGTGGTGTCATAAGGCCATAAGGCATACAGGCCGAATTAGGCCATTCAGCCCATCGAGTCTGCTCCACCATTCCATAATGTCTGATTTATTATCTCTCTCAACCCCATTCCCCTGCCTTCTCCCCTTAACCTTTGATTCCCTGACCAACCAAGAACCTACCAACCTCAGCTTTAAATATCCCCAATGACTTGGCCTCTACAGCCACCCGTGGCAAAGAATTCCACAGATTCACCACCGTCTGGCTAAAAAAATGCTTTCTCATCTCTATTCTAAATGGACATCCCTCTATTCTGAGGCTGTGCCCTCTGGTCCTAGAGTGACACTATTAGAAACATCCTTTCCACTTCCACTCTGTCTAGGCCTTTCAATATTCAATAGGTTTTAATGAAATTCACCCTCATTCTTCTAAGCTCCAGCGAGTACAGGCCCAGAGCCATCAAGCAGTGCTCATGCATTAACCCTTTCATTCCTGGAATCATTCTCACGAACCTCTTCCGGACCCTCTCCAATGAGAGCACATCTTTTCTTCGATAAGGGGCCCAAAACTGCAAGTGTGGTCTGACCAATGTCTATTAACCCTCAGCATTACATTCTTGCTTTTATATTCTCGTCCTCTCAAAATGAATGCTAACATTGCATTTGCCTTTCTCACCACCGACTCAACGGGCAGGTTAACTTTAGGGAATCCTACACAAGGACTCCCGAGCCTCTTTGCAGCTCTGATTTTTCAATTCTCTTCCCAATTAGAAGAGTAATGACCATACACATGCCTACACTATATTCCATCAGCTACTTCTGTCCCATGCTCCCAATCTGCCCAGGACCTTCTGAAAACTCTTTGTTCCTCAACACTACCTGCCCCTCCATCTAGCTTCATATTTTCCACAAACTTAACCAGAAGATCATCACATCTGTCAAACAAATCATTGACATATATTGTTAAAAGATGTGGTCCCAACACCGACCCCCACGGAATACCGGCAGCTAACCAGAAAAAGCTCCTTTTCTTCCCACTCTTTGCTCCAGCCAATCAGCCAATCTTCTATCTATGCTAATATCTTTCCTGTAATACCATGGGCTCGTAACTTGTAAAGCAGCTTCACGTGTGGCACTTTGTCAAAGGCCTTCTGAAAATCCAAGTAAACAACATCCACTGATTCTCCTTTGTGTATCTTTCCTGCTGTTGCATTGGATCTAGAGTAACAGTGATTTTGTTCTCCTTTACACTTGCTGAATGTGGAATCTTGGGGACTGCACGCATGTCCATAAAGTGATGCTAGGCACAGGAGTGTCTCCACATGAGGTGACTCTGACAGGAGATTATAAAGTGGTGGTGATTGGGGGTGCGGAGGGGTGGGTTAGTGGGTGGAGGTGTTGATCAGCCTTGCTGCTTGGGGAAAGTCACTGTTTTTGAGTCTGGTGGTCCCAGCCTGGATGCTACATCCTCTCTTCTGCCCTCACCCATTAGCCTGAACACATGTTTCACCAGGCTCAGAGACAGCTTTGCTCCCACGGTTAAAAGGCCCGTCAACAGTTCCCTAATATGATAAGGTTGACCTCAGTATTATCTCTAATATGATAAAGTTTCTCGTCATGGTCTGCACCTTACTGTACGGGCACTGCACTTTCTGTCTAACTGTTACACTTTATTCTGCATTCTGTTGTTGTTTTGCCTTGTTCTCCCTCAAGGCACTGATCTGTATGAAGAGTATGAAGGCCAGGTTTTCCACCATCTTGGTACGTATGATGGCGGTGTGATGGCAACAGTAAAAAGAAGTTTCAAAGTTCAAAGTAAATTTATTATCAAAGTACACATATGTCACCGTATCCTACCCTGAGACTCATTTTCTTGCGGGCATACTCGTGAAATCTATAATGGAATAATAACTATAACAGAATCAATGAAGACCGCACCAACTTGGGCATTCAACCACTGTGCAAGAGCCAACAAACTATGCAAATACAAGAATAAATAAATAATAATAATAAATAGATAGACGGTATGGTGAAGAGGGTGTTTAGCACGCTGGCCTCCACTAGTCAGGACACTGCGTATAGGAGCGGGGACATTACGGTGCCGTTGTGTAAGTTGTTGACAAAGCCACACTTGGAGAACTTCTGATCATCCTGCTACAGGAAACATGTGGTTAGACTGGAAGGTGCAGAAAAGATTTACAAAGTTGCCGTCAGGACTGGGGCTCCTGGGTTGCAGGGAGAGGTTTCTATTCCGCAGAGCGTAGGAGAATGACAGTGATCTTGCAGAAGTGTTTACGATGATGAGAGATCTGGTCCTGGTGCAGGTCAATGGGAGTAGGCAGTTGAAACGATTAGCATGGAGGAGATGGGCTGAAGGGCCTGTTTCTGTGCTGTACTTTTCTCGGACTCTATGGCTCTATGACAGGCAAGGTAGATGGTAATAGTTTTTTCCCTCTGGGGTAGGAGAGTCATAAACTAGGGTGATAGATTTTAGGTTTGATGGGAAAGATTTAAAAGGGACTCGAGGGGCAACATTTTTCACAGCAGGTGGTAAGCATTTGGAACGAGCTGCCAAGGGAAGTGATGGTCCAATCACTAACAAATCTGCAGATGCTGAAATCCAAGCAACACTCACAAAATGCTGGAGGAACTCAGCAGGTCAGGCAGCATCTATGGAAAAAAGTACAGTCGACATTTCGGGCCAAAGTCCTTCAGCAGGACTGGAGAAAAAAAAGATGAGTAGATTTAAAAGGTGGCAGGAGGGGAGAGAGAAACACTAGGTGATAGGTGAAACCTGGAGGGGAGCAATGAAGTAAAGAGCTGGGAAGTTGATTGGTGAAAGAGACAGAAGGCCATGGAAGAAAGAAAAAGGGGGAGGAGCACTAGAGAGAGGCGATGGACGGGCAAGTAGATATGGTGAGAGAGGGAAACGGGGATGGCAATGGTGAACAGGGTGTGGTGGTGGGGGCATTACCAGAACCTTGAGAAATCGATGTTCATGCCATCAGGCCGGAGGCTATCCAGACGGAATATAAGGTGTTGTTCCTCCAACCCAAGTGTGGCCTCATCACGACAGTGGAGGAGGCCGTGGATGGACATATCGGAATGAGAATGGGAAGTGGAATTAAAAGGTGTGGCCACTGGGAGATCCCACTTGTTCTGGCAGATGGAGCGCAGGTGCTTGGCGAAGCGGTCTCCCAATCTGCATCGGGTCTCACCGATATAAAGGAGACCACACCGAGGATACAATCAATAACCCCAACAGACTCACAGGTAAAGTGTCATCTCACCTGGAAGGACAGTTTGGGGCTCTGAATGGTAGTGAGGGAGGAGGTGTAGGAGCAGGCGTAACACTTGCTCTGGTTGCAAGGATAAGTGTCAGGAGAGAGATTAGTGGGGAGGGACAAATGAACAAGGGAGTCACGTAGGGAGCGATCCCTGTGGAAAGCAGGAAGTGGGTGAGGGGTGAAGATGTGATGTGCTTGGTGGTGGGATCCCGTTGGAGGTGGCAGAAGTTTTGGAGAATTACGTGCTAGATGTAGAGGCTGGTGGTTGTGTTCGGTGATTCAGAGAATTATGTGTATTCAGAGTATTCGGAGGAAGAAGTGAGGCAGGTACAATAGTATCATTTAAGGAGAGGAGCTTGGAAAGATCGCAGGAGATTGGGATTAAGTGGGTGGGCAACTTGGGTGACATGGAGCGGTAGGGCCAAAGGGCCAGTGTTCATGCTGTATTGCTTTATGATTTGGTAACATTTTCCCTACAGGGTATTGACCACAAGTGCATACCATGTTGGGATCGACCACAAATGCATACTGTGTTTTAGCTGTAGCCTAACTTTCAAGGATAACTACATATTTATCGCTGCCTTATTGCTAACATTTGAGATAATCATAAAAAAGGCAATTGGAATAGAAGTAAAAACGCAGATAATCTTCCAGTTTGCTGGGGGGGATTTGATGTCAAAGTGTGCTCTTTAAAGGATTACTACATGAGCAGTGTGTGAACGGTATGCTTCTGTGGACACAGCTCTCTGAGGACTCTCCTTCACAGCTGTCACTGGCGAATCAGAAGCACAATTGGCTTCTTATTGTCATACTCCAGTGAAAAGTTTGTCTTGCATACTGTTTATACAGATCAAATCATTACACAGTGCACTTAGGTAGAAGAGGGTAAAACAACAACAGAATGCAGAATCAAGTGTTACAGCTACAGAGAAAGTGTAGAACAGCCAGGTGAAGTGCACGATCAGCACACGGTATCTTGTGAGGCCAAGAGTCCGTCTTATTGTACAAGAGCTCTGCTCTAGATCTTGATGACAGTGGGGAGAAGCTGTCCTTGAGTCTGGTGCTCTGTGCTTTCAGGATTTTATATCTTCTGCCTGGTGGGAGGGGATAGAAGAGAGAATATTCTGTCTGGCAGGGATCTTTGATCATGTGCGCTGCTTTACTGAGGCAGCGAGAAGTATAGACAGACACTTAAAAAAGGCAGATGGATTTTAACTCAGACAGGTGTGAGGTTTTGCACTTTGGTAGGACCAAGCAGGGTAGGCCTTACACAGTGAACGACAGGGCACTGAGGAGTGTGGTAGAACAGAGGAATCTGGGAATACAGGTCCATAATTCCTCGAAAGTGGTGTCACAAGGAGATAGAGTTGTAAAGAGAGCTTTCAGCACATTGGCCTCCATAAATCAAAGTATTTAGGACTTATAATGATTACAAACACGAGATTACATTGGTCCATTTGGGTGGGTTTGGATCTGGACCAGGCAGGGTGAGGGATGCCCGCCCGGGGAGGTTGTAGTGAAGAGGAGAGGGTATTGCTTATATAAGTGAGCAAGGCAGAGACACACCTCTTGGTTACTTCAATCAGTCATTAGACCATAAGATATAGGAGGAGAATTAGGCCATTCAGCCCACTGAGTCTGTTCCACCATTCTATCATGGCTGACTTATTTTCCCTCTCAACTGCATTTTCTTGCCTTCTCCTCATAACCTTTGAAACCCTGACTAATCAAGAACCTATCAACCTCCTCTTTAAATATACCCAATGACTTGGCCTCCACAGCCGTCTGTAGCAATGAATTCCACATATTCACCACCCTCTGGCTCAAGAAATTCCTCCTCATCTCCATTCTAAACGGACTTCCCTCTATCCTGAGGCTGTGTTCTCTGGTCTCTCACCATCGGAAACATGCTCTCTAGCTGGGCTACCATGCCCACTCTCGAAGGCAAGGAGAGGGGGCAGCTTAGAATGCTGGCTGGGGGAGGCAGCAAGAGCATTCTGCACTGGTAAATCAGGCCTTATTGAATGATTGCCTGTGTGGTTATAAAGGAGATCAAAACACTGCCTTTCCTCACAGATATTGCAATCCAGTCAACAGCATTCCCAGGATCGGATCCGAGAGCATGTCTTATGAGAATACATGAGCAAACTAGGTACTTTTCTCTTTAGAGCAAAGGAGGATGAGATATGACTTGACAAAAGTGTACAGGATGACAAGAGGCACCGATCAAGGAGATAGTCAGAGACTTTTCCCAGGGTGGTGTTATTATGTGTTGTGTTGTATGATGTGGGTGATCATAGAGTCATAGAATCACAGGGAAGTACAGCACAGAAACAGGCCCTTCAGCCCATCTAGTCCATGCCAAAACCATTTCCAACTCCCATCGACCTGCACTGAGACACAGCCCTCCAAATCCTTACCATCCATGTACCTAACCAATCTTCTCTTGAGCGTTGCAATCAAGCTCGAATGCAACAGTTGTGCTGGCAGCTCATTCCACACTCTCATGACACTCTGAGTGAAGATGTTTCCCTTCATGTTCCCCTTAAACTTCTCACCTTTCACCCTTAACCCATGACCTCTGGTTGCAGTCCCACCCAATGTCAGTGGAAAAAGCCTGCTTGCATTTACCCTGTCCAGACCCCCCACATTTTTGTATACTTTATTGAATCCCCCCTCAGCCTTTGACATCCCAATACTTTGATTTATGAAAGCTAATGTACCAAAAGCTTTCTTTATGACCCTATCTATCTGTGATGCCACTTTCAATGAATTATGGATCAGTATTCCCAGATCCCTCTGTTCTACCACACTCCTCAGTGCCCTACCGTTCACTGTGTAAGACCTATCCTGGTTGGTCCTACCAAAGTGCAAGACATCGCACTTGTCCTCACTGAATTCCGTGTGTAATTTTTCTACCCATTTCTCCAGCTGATGTAGATTGCTCCACAAGCCATGATGGCATTTCTCACCGTCCACTACACGCCCAACCTTGGTGTCATCCCTAAATCTGCTGATCCAGTTTACCACATTATCATCCAGATCATTGATACAGATGACAAACAGCCGTGATCCCTGCAGCACACCACCAGTCTGGACCAGGATGGTTCTTGGCACTTTTTTCGATAGAAGTGGTTTTCTGGGCAATGCTTCTACAGACGGGTGACCCCAGCCACTATCAGTACTCTCCAGAGATTGTCTGCCTGGCATCCGCAGTCGCATCACCAGGACTTCTGATTGTACCAGCTGCTCATATTTGGCTATTACCGAGGGTAAATTTTTAAGGTGAATTGTGGAACATCCTTCTGGAGGTGGTGGTACAGGCAGATACATTAGCGACATTTAAGAGACCTCAGATAGGCACAGGGGTGATAGATAATGGAAGGCTGAGAGGGAAGGTTTGATTGATCTACCTACAAACATAAGAAGTAGGAGCAGGAGTCGGCCATCCAGCCCATCGAGCCTGCCCTGCCATTCAATAAGATCATGGCTGATCTGTCCATGGACTCATCTCCACCTACCTGCCTTTTCCCCATAACCCTTAATTCCCCTACTGTGCAAAAATCTATCCAACCTTGACTTAAATATATTTACTGAGGTAGCCTCCACTACTTCATTGGGCAGAGAATTCCACAGATTCACCACCCTCTGGGAAAAGCAGTTCCTCCTCATCTCCATCCTAAATCTACTCCCCCATATCTTGAGGTAATGACCCCAAGTCCTAGTCTCACCTACCAGCGGAAACAACTTTCCTGCCTCTATCTTATCTATCCCTTTCATAATTTTATATGCTTCTAAAAGATATCCTCTCATTCTTCTGAATTCCAGTGAGTACAGTCCCAGGCAACTCAATCTCTCCTCATAGTCGAACCCCCTCATCTCTGGAATCAACCTGGTGAACCTCCTCTGCATTGCCTCCAAAGCCAGTATATCCTTCCTCAAGTAAGGAGACCAGAACTGCACGCAGTACTCCAGGTGTGGCCTCACCAGTATCCTGTACAGTTGCAGCATAACCCCCTTGTTCTTCTGTTCAATCCCTCTGACAATGAAGGACAATGTTCCATTTGTCTTCTTGATAGCATGCTGCACCTGCAAACCAACCTTTTGTGATTCATGCACAAGGAATCCCAAGTCCCTCTGCACAACAGCATGCTGCAATATTTTACCATTTAAATAATAATCTGATCTTCCATTTTTCCTTCCAAAGTGGATGACCTCAAATTTACCAACATTCTACTCCATCTGCCAGACCCTTGCCCACTCACTTAACCTATCCATATCTTTCTGCAGACTCTCTGTATCTTCTGCACAATTTGCCTTTCCACTCAATTTGGTGTCATCAGCAAATTAAGATACATTACACTTGGTCCCCTCTTTCAGTTCGTTAGAGTATATTGTGAAAAGTTGTGGGCCCAGCACCGCTCACCACTGACTGCAAACCAGAGTAACACCCATGTATCCCAACTCTCTGCTTTCTATTAGTTAACCAATCCTCTATCCATGCTGATACATCGCCCCCAACTCTATGCAACCTTTTCTTATGGATAAGTCTTTTAGGCGGCACCTTATCGAACGCCTTCTGGAAATCCAAGTAAATGATGTCCATCTATTCCCCTCTATCCACTGCGCTCATTATATCCTCAAAGAACTCCAGCAAGTTTGTCAAACAGGATCTGCCTTTGCTGAACCCATGCTGTGTCTGTCTGATGGATCCATTTCTTTCTGGATGCCTCGCTAATTCTTTTTTAATGATAGCTTCAAGCATTTCCCCAACTACAGATATTAAACTAACTGGCCTAGAGTTACCTGCCTTTTGCCTACATCCTTTTTTGACAAGTGGCGTGACGTTTGCCATCCTCCAATCCACCAAAACCTACCCAGAGTCCAGAGAATTTTGGTAAGTTATCTCCAAAGCCTCAACTATATCTTCTGCCATTTCTTTCAGTACCCTGGGATGCATCCCATCAGGACCAGGGGACTTGTCGATCTTCAGGCCCACAAGTTTGCTCAGCACTACCTCTTTAGTGATAGCCATTGTATTGAGGTCCTCACATCCATAACATCTCTCTTTGGCATGTTAGACGTGTCCTCCACCGTGAAGACCGACACAAAATAGTCATTCAAAGCCTCTGCCATTTCCTCATTACCCAATATCAATTCCCCCTTCTTGCCCTCCAAGGGACCTACATTCACTTTAGCCACTTTTTCCACTGTATATAATTAAAAAAACTTTTACTATTTGTTTCTATATTTTGTGCCAGTTTATTTTCATAATCTATTATCCCTTTCTTTATTGCTCGCTTAGTGCTTCTTTGCTGCTTTTTAAATTCTTCCTAATCTTCCAGTTTCCACTATTCTTTGTGACTTTGCATGCACGAGCTTTTAGTTTGATGCCTTCTTTTAATTCCTTAGTTATCCAAGGCTGGCTCTCCCCACCCTTACTGTCCTTGCTTTTAACTGGGATATACAATTCCTCCCTTGGAGGGTCAGACACCCTGAGCCAATAGGCTGGTCCTGGACTTATTTCCTAGCATAATTTACGTATTACTATTTAACTATTTATGGTTTTATTACTATTTATTATTTATGGTGCAACTGTCACGAAAACCAATTTCTTCTGGGATCAATAAAGTCTGACTATGACTATGACTAAACTTCTGTTGAGCACCATGAAAAATCTCTTCCTCAACCATATAGCCTGTGTTCCCAGTCTACAAGAGCCAGATCCTCCCTCATCCCATTGTCGTCTCCATTGTTTAGGCATAATACACTGGTTTTTGATTGAACTATTGCACCCTCCATTTGTATGAGAAACTCAGTCATACTGTGACCACTATTTCCAAGAGGATCCCGAACTACAAGATCACTAATTTTACCTGTCTCATTGCACCGGACAGATCTAAGATAACACATTCCCTTGTAGGTTCAGTAACATGCTGTTCAAGAAAGCCATCATGGATGCCTTCTATGAAGTCCTCCTCAAGACTACCTCAACCAACTTGATTCAGCCAATCTACGTGCAAGTTAAAGTCCCCCGATAACTGTTGTTTCATTTTTACATGTCTTGGATGTTTCTCGGTTTATTGCCTGTGTCACTGTAATGTTGTTATTCAGTGACTCCCACCAGTGATTTTTTTCCCTTCACTGTTCCTAATCTCAACCCAGATGGATTCAAACATTTTGCTCCTTTGATCTTATATCATCTCTCACTATCGCCCTGATCTCATCCTTAATTAAAAGTGCTACCCCACCTTCCTTACCTTCCTACCTATCCTTCCTTATTACCTGATATCCTTGGATATTTAGTTCCCAGTCCTCTCCACCCTGCAACCTCATTTCCGTGATGGCCACTAACTCAAACCCCTTTGCACTGATTTGTGCCACAAGTTCACTGTACACTGTTTCAAATACCACAGGCATTCAGATAGAGTGCCCTTACACTCATTGTGCCTTAAAAATCTTACAATCTTTTACACTTTTCTTCACTCCACTCTCGCTTTTCTCTTTTGCTTTTACTTTATCTTTATCCACACCACTCTTTTAGTTTAGAAAGAGGTGGGGGGAGAGAGAGAGAGAGAGAGCAGGCATCCCACCTCTCCCGGAACTTCCTGATGGCTCCCTGATGCCCGCAAATTATACACAATATCACGGAAATCAATTTTTTTGAGAGTGAGCGAGAGAAAGCAACAGAGAGCACGAGCAACCACGAGAAAGAGAGCACGCACGAGAGAGAGCAAGAGCAAGCAAGAGAGAGCGCGCGAGCAACCACGAGAGAGAGAGAAAGCATGGTAGAGTGTTCCAAAAAAATATAAAACGTACGTCACCCCAGACTACCCTAAAGTGTACCCCTGCCTAATAGGGGTCAAAATAATGACAGTGTTGCTCGCTGCACTGTTTGCAACGGTGACTTTTCTATTGCCCATGATGGGTTAAGACTGTAAAAGACATGTTGAGGTGAGTTTAACAAGTGTCATTTGTTCATTAGCATAACTAACGTTATTTAAACTAGCTGGCTGGCTGCTAAGAGGCTACTCTATTGCAGACATCCCACCTCTCCCAGAAGTTCCAGGAGTCTCCCACAAATTGATGGTGCTACCTCCCTGAAATGAGCTTTTGCAGGGTGGGATGTCTGGAGAGAGAGAGAGAGAGGGGGGGAGAGGGAGAGGGGGGTGGGAGGGGGGGAGAGGGAGAGGGTGGGTGGGAGGGGAGGGGGAGGGGGGTGGGAGGGGAGGAGAGGGGGTGGTGGGAGGGGGAGGGGGTGGGGGGGAGAGGGAGAGGGGGTGGGAGGGGAGGGGGAGGGGGGTGGGGGAGGGGGAGAGGGGGTGGGAGGGGGGGAGAGGGAGAGGGGGGTGGGAGAGGAGGGGGGAGAGGGAGAGGAGGGTGGGAGGGGAGGGGGAGGGGGTGGGAGGGGGGAGAGGGAGAGGGGGGTGGGAGGGGAGGGGGGGAGAGGGAGAGGGGGTGGGAGGGGGCGAGAGGGAGAGGGGGTGGGAGGAGAGGGGGGGAGAGGGAGAGGGGGGGTGGGAGGGTGGAGAGGGAGAGGGGGAGAGGGAGGGGGTGGGAGGGGGGAGAGGGAGGGGGGTGGGAGGGTGGAGAGGGAGGGGGGTGGGAGGGGGGAGAGGGAGAGGGGTGGGAGGGGAGGGGGAGGGGGTGGGAGGGGGGGAGAGGGAGAGGGGGGTGGGAGGGGTGAGAGGGAGAGGGGGGTGGGAGGGGGGGTGGGAGAGGGAGAGGGGGGTGGGAGGGGGGGTGGAGAGGGGGTGGGAGGGAGGGGGAGGGGGGTGGGAGGGGTGAGAGGGAGAGGGGGGTGGGAGGGGGGGTGGGGGGGAGAGGGGGGTGGGAGGGGGGAGATGGAGAGGGGGTGGGAGGGGAGGGGGAGGGGGGTGGGAGGGGTGAGAGGGAGAGGGGGGTGGGAGGGGGGGTGGGAGAGGGAGAGGGGGGTGGGAGGGGGGAGATGGAGAGGGGGTGGGAGGGGAGGGGGAGGGGGGAGGGAGGGGGGAGAGAGAGAGCGGTGTGGGAGGGGGAGAGGGAGGGGGGAGAGGGAGAGGGGGGGTGGGAGGGGAGGGGAGGGGGAGGGGGGGTGGGAGGGGAGGGGGAGGGAGAGGGGGGAGAGGGGGAGGGGGGAGAGGGAGAGAGGGGGAGAGGGAGAGGGGGAGGGGGAGAGGGAGAGGGGGGTGGGAGGGGGGAGAGGGAGAGGGGGGTGGGAGGGGGAGAGGGAGAGGGGGGTGGGAGGGGAGGGGGAGGGAGAAGGGGGAGAGGGAGAGGGGGTGGGAGGGGGGAGAGGGAGAGGGGGGGTGGGAGGGGGAGAGGGAGGGGGAGGGGGGAGAGGGAGAGAGGGGGAGTGGGAGAGGGGGGGTGGGAGGGGAGGGGAGGGGGAGGGGGGGGGGAGGGAGGGGAGAGGGAGAGAGGGGGAGAGGGGAGGGGGAGAGGGGAGAGGGGGAGAGGGAGGGGGGAGGGGGAGAGGGAGAGGGGGGTGGGAGGGGAGGGGGAGGGAGAAAGGGGGGAGAGGGAGAGGGGGTGGGAGGGGGAGAGGGAGAGGGGGGGTGGGAGGGGAGGGGGAGGGGGAGAGAGGAGAGTGTGTGAGAAGGACAGAGCTGAGAGAGCGAGAGACAGATGGGGAGAGAGGGAGACAGAAAGTGAGAAGGAGGGAGGGGGAGATTGGGAAAAGGGAACACTATGTCAGTGCAAGGGGTGTGGAAGGGAAGTGTGAAGCTGGGAGACGGTTGCCGGAAGGAGATAAGCCAGAAGAGGAAGGGTGAATAGTTCTGGACTCTGAGATGGAAAAACAGTGGGAATGGGAATGAGAATAATTTGGGGAGAGGTGTTTGGCAGCTGGAACCAAGAAGGAAGGGGAAGGGGATCACATGTCATTAATCAGGGAGCTGGGTTAGTGCAGTACATTGGCTGAAGGGCCTTTCTCTGAGCTGTTTGCAGTCTGTGGTGGAAACAGGTGTCTGACACGGTGGCACACGGGACAGACAACCAGACCAGAGGCAGAGCATGGAACCGGAACCAGGCCGCAATTCAGTCACAGCCCAAAGCTCATCCGTAAAACCCACAGCAAAGAAACCTGACCTAAGCTTCCCACCGTCAAGACCAGGAGGCAAAAGCACAGCTCCATGTCAATAAATTTCCTTAATTTAACTTAATTTAATTTATACCTATTAATATAATGACCTTTTATGTTCTACAATTACATGCAGACATTAGCTTGTGGGACCTGTTAGGTCTGGCAATGAGCAGACTGTTCTCATTAACGATGAGTCATTTACAATTGTGGTTGTGTTCAGTGTGAAACAGCTCAGGGCAGCTGGCTAACAAGGGCCGCCAGAACAAAGTGATGGGAGAGAAACTTTATACTTTATACTTTATTGTCGCCAAACAATTGATACTAGAACGTATAATCATCACAGTGATATTTGATTCTGCGCTTCCCGCTCCCTGGATCACAAATCAATAGTAAATATTAAAAATTTAAATTATAAATCATAAATAGAAAATAGAAAAATGGAAAGTAAGGTAGTGCAAAAAAACCAAGAGGTAGGTCTGGATATTTGGAGGGTATGGCCCAGATCCGGGTCAGGATCCGTTCAGCAGTCTTATCACAGTTGGGAAGAAGCTGTTCCCAAATTTGGCCATACGAATTTTCAAGCTCCTGAGCCTTCTCCTGGAGGGAAGAGGGACAAAAACTCTGCTGGCTGGGTGGGTCGTGTCCTTGATTATCCTGGCAGCATTGCTCCGACAGCATGCGGTGTAAAGTGAGTCCCAAGACGGAAGATTGGTTTATGTGATGTGCTGCGCCGTGTTCACGATCTTCTGCAGCTTCTTCCGGTCTTGGACAGGACAACTTCCATACCAGGTTGTGATGCACCCTAGAAGAATGCTTTCTACGATGTATCTATAAAAATTAGTGAGGGTTTTAGGGGACAGGCCAAATTTCTTTAGTTTTCTCAGGAAGTAAAGGCGCTGGTGGGCCTCCTTGGCAGTGGACTCTGCTTGGCTGGACCAGTCAGGTCATTTATGATATTGACCCCGAGGAACTTAAAGCTTTTGACCTGTTCCACTTGCGCACCACCGATGTAAATGGGGTCCTGCAGTCCGCTATTCCTTCTGAAGTCAACAACCAATTCCTTTGTCTTGCTGACGTTGAGGGATAGGTTATTGTCTTCGCACCATGCCACCAGGTTCTTAATTTCCTCTCTGTACTCAAACTCATCATTACCCGAGATACGGCCCACAATTGTTGTGTCATCAGCAAACTTATATATTGAGTTTGATGGAAACTTGGCTACACAATCATGGATGTACAGTGAGTACAGCAGGGGGCTGAGTACACAGTCTTGTGGGGCACCGGTACTCAGAGTGATTTGTAGAGGAGAGCTTGTCCCCTATTTTTACAGCCTGGGTCCTGTCTGTGAGGAAGTTGAAGATCCAGTTGCAGATCTGAGGCCCAGAAACCATGGTGCAGGGCATCTGTACGGGTTGCTACTGGAACACCATGGTAACAGAACATCTCCAAACCAGGGCTTGTCAGGACAGGAATCACAGACACCCCAGCCATGTTCACTGTCCCACTGTGAAATCCACGTATCTCTGCTGGGACTGGGACCGGGACCAGCATGTCCCAGCAGCAACATCCCAGTAGGAGATGAGACCGGCAGAATCCAAGGCCTCATCCCAGCTGCTGAGAATGATGGGTCTACCAGCCTGGTGTTCCAGCAGGGGGTAAAGACCAGCAGAGCCCCAACATGTTCATTACAACAGGAGATGAGACAGCAGAACACATCTGCTCTATTTCACCAGGATATTAGACCATAAGATATAGGACCAGAATTAGGCCATTCGGCCCTTTGAGTCTGCTTTGCCATTCCATCGCGGCTGATTTATTATCCCTCTCAACCCCATTCTCCTGCCTTCTCCCTATAGCCTTTGACGCCCAGATTAATTAAGGACCTGTCAACCTCCACTTTAAATATACCCAATGACTTGGCCTCCATAGCCATCTGTGGCAATGAATTCCATAGATTCACCATCCTCATGCTAAAGAAATTCCTCCTATAGAAAATATCCTCTCTATATCCACTCTATCAAGGCCTTTCGATATTCGATAGATTTCAATAAGATACCCCCTCGTTCTTCTAAACTCCAGTGCATACAGGCCCAGGGCTATCAAACGCTCCTCAAACATTAACCCTTTCGCTCCCAAGAATATTCTCTTGAACCTCCTCTGGGCTCCCTCCAATCCACACATCTTTTCTGAGATAAGGGGCTGTTCACAATACTCCAAGTGTGGTCTGACCAATATCTTGTAAAACCTCAGCATTCCCTCCTTGCTCTTGTATTCTAGTCCTCTCAAAATTAATGCTAACATTGCATTTGCTTTCCTCATCACTGACTCAATCTACAAGTTAACCCTCAGGGTGTTCTGCACAAGGACTCCCAAGTCCCTTTGCACCTCTGAGTTTTGAATTTTCTCCCCATTTGGAAAATATTTTCTGCCTTTATTCCTTCTACTTAAGTGCATGACCATACACTTCCCAACACTATAGTCCTGATGAAGGATCTCATCCCAAAATGTCGATTGTTAACTCTTTTCCTTAGATTCTGCCTGGCCTACTGAGCTCTTCCAGCATTCTGTGTGTGTTATTCCACCTGCCTCTTCTTTGCCCATTCTCAATCTGTCCAAGTCCTTGTACAGACTCCCCAACTCCTCAACACAACCTGCTTCTCCACCTATCTTTGTATTGTCTACAAACTTGGCCACAAAGCCTCCAATTCTGTATGTCAAATTGTTGATGTATAACATGAAAAGAAGCGGTCCAACACCAACCCCCACACAACACCACTTGTCACCAGCAGACAACGAGAATAGCCCCTTTTCTTCCCGGTCTTTACCTCCTGCCATTCAGCCCATCTTCTATCTTTATGCCAGTCACCTTTTCTGTAATATCATGGGCCTTTATCTTGTTAAGTAGCCTTATGTGTGGCACCTTATCAAACACCTTCTGAAAATCCAAGTAAATAATGTCCACTGACTTTCCTTTCTTTATCCTGCCTGTTATTTCCTAAAATAATTCCACCATATTTGTCAGGCAAGATTTTCCCTTAAGGAAACTATGCTGATTTTGGCCTATTTAATCATGCGCCTCCAAGTACCCGAAGCCCTCATCCTTAATAATCATCCCCAGCATCATCCCAACCATCAACACCGATAATGTCCTTTCTTCTGTCACTCTCCCTTCTTGAAGAGTGGAGTGACATTTCCAATTTTCCATCTTCAGGAACCATTCCAGAATCTAGTGATTCTTGGAAGATCTTTACGAAATGCCCCCATTAGTATTCATTTCATCCATTAATGCCCTTCAGCTACCTCCTTTAGATTCCTGGATTGTACACCAGCTGGTCCAGGTGACTTATCTACCTTTAGATCTTTCAGTTTCCCAGCACTTTCTCCTTAATAATAGCAACTACACTTGCTTCTGGCCAGTGACACTCTTGAATTTCTGGCATTCTGTTAGTGCCTTCCACAGTGAAGCCTGACACAGTTCACCTGCCATTTCTTTGTTCCCCATTTCTCCCTCTCCAGCGTCATTTTCCAGCGGTCCAATATCCACTCTAGCCTCCCTCTTACTCTTTATATTTTTGAAAAAAATCTTTTTGTATCCTCTTCTATATTATTGTCCTTATTGTCTAGCTTACCTTCATATTTCATCTTTTTTCTCATTATGATTTTTTTTAGTTGCCTTCTGTTGGTTTTTAAAATTTCCAAATCCTCTAACTTCCCACTAATTTTATCTCTATTATATGCCCTCTCTTTTGCTTTTATACTGCCTTTGACTTTCCTTGTCAGCCACAATTACCTCATTGTCCCTTTAAAACACTTCTTCATCTTTGGGATGTATCTATCCTGTGCCTTTCGAATTGCCCCTAGAAACCCCAGCCATTGCTGTTCTCCCATCATCCTTCCAATGTCTCCTTCCAATCAACTTTGCTCAGCTCCTCTCTCGTGCCTCTGTAATTCCCTTTACTCCACTCTAATACTGATACATCTAACTTCAGCTTCCCTCTCTCAAACTATCATATTAGGGAAGGAGGGAGGAGAAGATGGCGGCGCGACGCAGCATGCGCGGCCGTTCTGAATGATATCGCTATGTGTAACTAGGGGTGCCGTGCACAATCCGGATTTGATGGAGACAGCCGTGAAAGCGCAGAGGAACATCTGGAGTAACTTCTGAAATGCCTGCTTCGCTCCCGCTGCTACTGTGCGATCGAGAATCTCCGGAGACGTAGGCCCCAAATCCTCGACTCTCAACACAGGAGCCCCTCAGGGCTATGTACAAAGTCCCCTCCTTTACCCCCTGTTTACCCATGACTGTGTCACCACCCACAGCTCTAATCTGCTAATTAAATTTGTTGATGACGCTACATTGATTGGCCTTATCTCGAACAATAACAAGGTGGCCTACAGGGAAGAAGTCATCACCCTGACCTCCCTGACACAGTGGTGTCAAGAAAACAATCTCTCCTTCAATGTCGCAAAAACAAAGGAGCTGGTTGTGGATTACAGGAGGAATGGAGATGGGCTAACCCCTATTGACATCAATGGATCTGGGGTGGAGAAGGTAAACAGCTTTAAGTTCCTCGGCATCCACATCACAGAGGATCTCACGTGGTCTGTACACACCAGCTGTGTGGTGAAAAAGGCACAACAGCACCTCTTTCATTTCAGACGGTTGAGGAAGTTTGGTATGGGCCCCCAAATCCTAGGAACTTTCTACGAGGGCACAACTGAGAGCATCTTGACTGGCTGCATTACTGCCTGGTATGGGAACTGTACCTCCCTGTGGTAAACCAAAAATATATATGTTGTAACTGGGTTACCTGTCTGGACACACCCCTCTGCTGACTGCCCCTGTGGCTCCTCCCACAGACCCCTGAATAAAGGCAATTGGGCCTTGGCTCCTCCCTCAGTCCAGGGCAGATACTCAGCATGGTCGAGGTCACGTTTTACTGTTAATAAAAGCCTTACAGTATTTACTCTACTTCCAGTCTTTTGGAGTAATTGATAGTGCATCACTCCCTTAATCGCAGGACTCTGCAGAGAGTGGTGTGGACGGCCCAGCGCATCTGTAGTTGTGAACTTCCCATGATTCAGGACATTTAAAGCACAGGTGTGTTAAAAGGGCCTAAAGGATCATCAGAGACCCGAGTCACCCCAACCACAATCTATTCCAGCTGCTACCATCCCGGAAACGGTACCACAGCATAAAGGCCAGGACCAAAAGGCTCCGGGACAGCTTCTTCCACCAGGCCATCAGACTGATTAACTCACGCATTATAAATTACTATGATTGCACATTGCAAATTTAGACAGAGAGGTAACGTAAAGATTTTTACTCCTCTTGCATGTGAAGGATGTAAGAAATAAAGTCAATTCAATTCATTTTCATTTTTTTACCACCAGAAGACCAGCAGAGCTCCATCAGGTCTGGTCCACCAGGACTAAGACCAATAAAATTTCAGCAGGATCATTCTACCTGGAGTGAGACCAGCAAAGCCCCAGCAGGACTGAAACCAGCAGAACCCCAGCAGATCCATTCCACTATGAGTTGAAACCAGCAGAACTCCAACAAATCCAGTCCACTGGGAGTGAAAGCAGCAGAGTCCAGTGGCCTGGAGAGTCTTAGCCCAGTAGCATTGCGGCTCCCCTATGCTTAGGTCAGGAAAGGCCCTGGCATAACGTCCCCACATCCTTGCCTTGGTCAGAATCCAACCATGTCCCACCACCGATCTGCTGCCCACCCGCCTGGTTCATTGCTGATCCAGTGGAGGCCAGCACGTCATCCCCAGCTCTGTGAATGTCACTGGCTATCTCACACAAACAGTCAGAGTGAATCGCTCATGTCCGGTACCTGCTACTGGGAGGAATGGGTGCACGGTCCGTGCAGTTAGGCTCAGACAGAATCTTGAATCTGATTAACAAGGTGATTGCGGAGGGCAAATCATAAACATGAGCAAATATCTGCCGATGCTGGAAGTCCAAAGGAACACACACAAAATGCTGGAGGACCTGAGCAGGTCAGGAAAGGGATAGGTAGTCGACATTTTCTCCATCGATGCTACCTGACTCCCTGAGCTCCCCCAGCACTCCCATTGTCTACTGGCCCTTTCCTAACACAGGATACAGTACAGGCAGGGTGAGACTGAGGTAGATTATGAGTTCTTACTGTACTAGGAAATGAGGGAGCTTAATTTCAAGGTGATTGGAAGCAAGTATAGGGGGGATGTCAGGAGTAATTTCTCTACACAGAGAGTGGTGGGTGTACGGAACGCCCTCCCAGGTTCTCTGTCCAGTGTTCTATATTCTATGTCCAAAGTTCTGGGCGCTACAGTAGCTTCGCAGTTAACGTGACTTTATTACAACTCAGGCAACCAGAGTTCACAGTTCAATTCCAGTTTCCTCTGTAAAGGGGTTTGTATGTTCTCCCCAAGTGCATGGAGGTTTCCTCCGGGTGCTCCAGTTTCCTCCCACAGTCCAAAGGCGTACCGGCTGGTAGATTAATTGGTCATTGTAAGTTGTCCTGTGATTAGGCGAGGGTTAACTAGGTGGGTGGCTGGTGTTACTGGGTAGTGAGGCTCAGATGGCCTATTCTGCGCTGTATCTTGGAATCAGAAATAAAAATTCTATGTTCGATGTTCTGAAACCAAAATAAAAACAAGTCTGCCACAGTGAACTTTCAGGCAGGCCTGAATCAGCCTGGTGGGGTTCAGTCGCTAGGATGTGGGGACTGTAGGCCAGTCCATCTTCCCACCATTGGACACATCTACTCAGAACAATGTTTCAGGAAAACACCACCCAGGACCCGCTCTCTTCTCACTGCTGCCATCAGGGAGGAGGTACAGGAGCCCCGGGACTCACCCCACCAGGCTCAGGAACAGTTAGGGCATAACTTCACTTGCCCCATCATTGAGCTGTTCCCACAACCTATCGACTCACTTTCAAGGACTCCTCATCTCATGTTCTCGATATTTACTGCTTATTTATTTATTTATTGTTGTTAATATTACATTTTCCTTTGTATTTGCACAGTTTGTTGTCTTCTGCACTCCGGCTGCCTGTCCCTCCTCTTAGAGGTTTTTCATCAATTCTATTGTGTTTGCTGTATTTACTGAGTATGCCCACAAGAAAATGAATCTGAGGGTTGTATACGGTGATGTATATATACTTTGATGATAATTTTACTTTGAACTTGGTTTGTGATTGATGACCGGAATCTCCCTGGTGGGACTCGATCCCCAGGACATGAGGCCTGTGGCTCAGGGTGTGACGAGTAAACACAAACAAGATTAACGGTTTTAATAAGGTGTCTCTGACTCTATGCCGAGACCTCCGGTCTATCAAATAAACCTGGTAACAGCTGGCCAAAATATACTCTCAATTAAATAGAAATCAACATATCAGCGTGTCTGGGCCTCGGGGGACTTTGCATTGGTGTTGTTAATAGCTTTTAAGCGGGTGTTTATGGTAAGTCAATCTCACAGTATTAGTACGCTTGTCAGTTACTGGAGTACCATACCCTTCACAGGCTGACAGCTCGGCCCAAGCAGCCAAACACAACACAAAGATTCCTTTCACCATGGTCTGTCACGGCGTTTCTTCATTACATAAATAACACGCCCCACACTCACTCTCACTCCTATTGAAGGAGAGTTTGTTATTGTACTGTTTGGCTGAATCTGGTCTGCACTGTGGTTTTTCACACACACTGAGTAACATTAACAGTACTGACAACCTCTTCCTCTTTCTTTTCCTCCTCCTCGTTGTCCTCCTCCTCCTTCCCTCCTCTTCATCCTCCTCCTCATTGTTGTCCTCCTCCTCCTCCTCCTCTCTGACACACACACACAGTTTAACCCTTTCAACTTAGAACACAAAAAATCCGACCTCTGATATTCCCCCAAAACTTTCCTCCAATCACAGATGCTGGCTGAATTACTGAGTTCGCCAGCATTTGCGTGTATTGTTTACACACTCAGATGTATGTGCGAGGTGCACACATGGGCACAGCCTGGACATCAAATGTGCAAACGCAGACAGACAAACGAGGCACACTCTCACACAAGCAAACACACTGGATAAATGAGTATATGTATAGAAACGTGTTCTCTTACTCTCTGTCTCACTCTCACACACACACACACACACACTCACACAGTCTCTCTCTCTGTCTGTCTGTCTCTCTGTCTGTCTCTCTCTCTGTCTCTCTCTGTCTGTCTCTCTCTATCGTTGCCCCATCTCTCCAGCAGGGGTCACTGGAGAGCCATGATCACACTGTACCGCATCCAGACACATTTGAATGTGCACCCTGTCTTCACCGTCACCAGTTTGTCCAACTCAGAGACCGAATTCCATCTGCTCCTGCAAACTTGGTCACCTCATGGGTGATCCGCTGAGGAATTCACAGTGAATGGCAAGCCCTGGGAGATGTCGTACAACGGGGGACCTCAGAATACAAGACCGAACATCAAACATGGAACAGCACTGCACAGTACAGGCCCCTTGGCCCACGGTGTTGTGCTGACTTTCGAACCTTCTCCAATCTAAGCCTTCCCTGCCACATGGCCCTCCATTTTGCTATCACCCCTGTGTCTAAGGTTGTCATGGCTCACTGAAAGTGAGGTCACAGGTAGACGGGGTGGTGAAGGAGGCTTTTGGCACGCTGGCCTACATCAGTCAGGGCAACGAGTAGAGGTGTTGGGAGGATGTGGTGCCATTATACGGGACGTTATTCATCTGGAAAGAGTGCAGAGGAGATTTACAAGGATGTTGTCAGGATGTGAGGGACTGAGTTATGGGGAGAGACTGGGAAGACCTGTAATTCCTTGGAGTGTAGGAGACTGAGGGTTGACTTTACAGAGAGTATAAAATCATCAGGGGTGTAGAGGGAGTGAGTGCACACAGCCTTTTTCCCAGGGTCGGGCAATCAAAATTAGGTGCAGGCTTAAGGTGAGAGGGGAGAGATTTAAGAGGAACTTGAGGGAAAATCTTTTACACAATAGATGGTGACGTCTTGGCCGTTTTTATTGGGGTCATACAACCCTGTTGAATGTTTGTAGCATAGAATAATGTAAGTCTGGTTCACTGATTCATTGGCAAGACCGAAGGACAGGGAGCAGTGTTGCCTCATTGTGGCAAGGACTATGCCTAGACAATGGGTTTGCATCAGATGCAGTTACCTGGGGAGGAGAGCCGAGGTGGTGTGGGGTGGGAGGTCTCTGCCCTCGACACTGGAATCCATGTTTGGTTAGTGGCTGGCCCCTCCCATCGGTGCTGCCCTCTGGTGTTTGCTCAGTGCTGCCCTCTGGTGTTCGCTCGGTGCTGCCCCCTGGTGTTCACTCAGTGCTGCCCTCTGGTGTTCGCTCAGTGCTGCCCTCTGGTGTTTGCTCAGTGCTGCCCTCTGGTGTTCACTCAGTGCTGCCCTCTGGTGTTCACTCAGTGCTGCCCTCTGGTGTTTGCTCAGTGCTGCCCTCTGGAGTTCACTCAGTTCTGCCCCCTGGTGTTTGCTCAGTGCTGCCCTCTGGTGTTTGCTCAGTGCTGCCCTCTGGAGTTCACTCAGTTCTGCCCCCTGGTGTTCACTCAGTGCTGCCCCCTGGTGTTTGCTCAGTGCTGCCCTCTGGTGTTCACTCAGTGCTGCCCCCTGGTGTTTGCTCAGTGCTGCCCTCTGGTGTTTGTTCAGTGCTGCCCCCTGGTGTTCGCTCAGTGCTGCCCCCTGGTGTTTGCTCAGTGCTGCCCTCTGGTGTTCACTCAGTGCTGCCCTCTGGTGTTCACTCAGTGCTGCCCTCTGGTGTTCGCTCGGTGCTGCCCTCTGGTGTTTGTTTGGTGTTGCTCTCTAGTGTTTGCTCAGTGCTGCCCTCTGGTGTTCGCTTGGTGTTGCTCTCTGGTGTTCGCTCGGTGCTGCCCTCTGGTGTTTGCTCGGTGCTGCCCTCTGGTGTTTGCTTGGTGCTGCCCTCTGGTGTTTGCTCGGTGCTGCCCTCTGGTGTTTGCTCGGTGCTGCCCTCTGGTGTTTGCTTGGTGCTGCCCTCTGGTGTTTGCTTGGTGCTGCCCTCTGGTGTTTGTTTGGTATTGCTCTCTGGTGTTTGCTCAGTGTTGCTCTCTAGAGTTTGCTCAGTGCTGCCCTCTGGTGTTCGCTCAGTGCTTCTCTCTGGTGTTTGTTCGGTGCTGCCCTCTGGTGTTCGCTTGGTGAAAGAACAAGCTGGACCAGGACAATCTCCAGTCATACCACTCAGGGATTTGGCCTATATTATTTTTTCCTTCAGATTGTACAGTATGTTTTTCTGAAATCAGAACCATATGTGCTATGTGCTGTTGGTGATGTGTTTGGCACCTTGGCCCCGGAGGAACACTGTTTTGCTTGGTGGAGTTCATGTATGGTTGAGTGACAGTTAAACCTGAGTTTGATCTGTGTGGAATGAGCTGCCACAGGAAGTAGTTGGGGTCAGTGCAATAACAACCTTTAAAAGATGTTTGGACAGGTAAAGATGAAATATAATCTTTACCTGTCACATGTACATTAAGACACACAGTGAAACGTGTTCTTTGCATCAATGACCGACACAGTCCGAGGATGTGCTGGGGGCAGCCCACAAGTGTTGCCATGCTCCTGGTACAGATATATCATGTCTACAACTCATTAACCATAACTCATACTTGTTTGGACTGTGGGTGGAAACTGGAGCAGCCGGAGGAAACCACACCGTCACAGGGAGAATGTACAAACTCTTTGGGAAATGAAACCTATCAGTCGGTTGATTGATCAGATGGCTACAACAGGGCCGTACAGACTCACTGGGGTGCAAAGGCCTGTTAGCATGATGTAATTACAAATACAATAAATTAACTACAGTTTCCACAGGAAAAAGGGCTCTGATTAATTACCCAATCTATCCATGTCTCTGATAATCATATACACTTCTGTACATAACCAAACGAAACATCATTCTTCCAGGCCAAGGTGCAAAATACATTACCAACAGCTCACAAGTCACCTCTCAGCTTCCTTGCCTGAACCTGTCCAATCTCTCCCATAACTAAAACAACAGGAATTCTGCAGATGCTGGAAATTCAAGCAATCCTGATGAAGGGTCTCGGCCTGAAACATCGATTGTACCTCTTCCTAGAGATGCTGCCTGGCCTGCTGCGTTCACCAGCAACTTTGATGTGTGTTGCTCTCCCATAACTAGTCTCCTCCATCCTAGGCAACATCCTGGTAAATCTTCTCTTCCCCTCTCTCCAAAGCAATCACATCTTTCCTATAACGCAGTGCACACAATACACAGAGTGGACAGCCAGTGGCTTTGTCCCCAGGGTGGAAATGGCCAATATACCCCAGGAGGCCCGTGTAAGGTAATTGATTGAAAGTCTAGGGGGATGTCTGAGGTAGTTTTTTTTACAGAGAGTGATGGGTGTATGGAACACTCTGCCAGGGGTGGTGGTAGAGGCAGATACTTTAGGCCCTAAAGTTTCGGGATAGTTAAGAGACTCATAAGGTTGTTACAGCTGGGGGTGGTTGTGGGGTTGAGCTCTCACTACCTATTAAATGCTCCCAGTGGGGTGAGTCTCAAACGGCCTCTGACAACCAAGTCCAGCTCCTGGCCTTCACGTGTGGCTTAGCTACTAAGCCCAGTAGAACTGTTCCTCCTGATAAGAGAAGGAGCAAAGGCAGGTCACTGGTACTGTAAAACCAGTCGCTTTGCGCAGATGAGGCTCGGCAGCCATGGTTGCCAGCTATTTAGGAGAAGGAAAACTCTGATCTCAAACCTCCTCTGCTTTGTGTCTGTACCCACTCACGGGAAAGGCTTCAGGAGTGAACTCTGAGGGGAAAGATCCAGAGCTGGAGTCCCTAAGGCAGTCCGACGTTGAGTTCAGCACTGACTGGCAACTTCTGTGACACTGCTGGTGCCGAACTGTAGCGGTCAACGGTCTCCGCTGTTCCTCTGCATTCATCAGCTGTGTGGAGAGGGGGAGCCTGTTTACTGTCCATATCGTACTGCCCAGGCTTGCGTATCTAGACAACTAGGATGCAATATCCATGGTCGACCCGATGGAAGGACGCCTCGCTCACTCACTCATAGATAGGCACATAGATAATAGATAAATGGAGGGATATGTGGGAGGGAAGGGTTAGATTGATCTTGGAGTAGATTTATAAACCGCAGGTCAGTACATTCTGCTCTGTTCTTCTTTGTTCTATCATACTCCAGCTCCAGCTTCATATGTATTTTGTAAAGTTGAAATGCAAAACTGCAACACTTCCATTCTATATCTTGACATATGGTTGCAAACATGCTGTTTGTCTCTTTGCTGATTTCTGTGAAAGATGGACTTCAACTTGAACTGTGAGCTGTTTCTTTGGCTGCAGTGAGCTCCCTTTCTCTGGCTGCAGTGAGCTCCGTTTCTCGTTGTTGTGAGCTCTGTTTCTCTGGCTGCAGTGAGCTCCGTTTCTCTGGCTGCAGTGAGCTCCCTTTCTCTGGCTGCAGTGAGCTCCGTTTCTCTGGCTGCAGTGAGCTCCGTTTCTCTGGCTGCAGTGAGCTCCCTTTCTCTGGCTGCAGTGAGCTCCGTTTCTCTGGCTGCAGTGAGCTCCGTTTCTCTGGCTGCAGTGAGCTCTGTTTCTCTGGCTGCAGTGAGCTCCCTTTCTCTGGCTGCAGTGAGCTCCCTTTCTCTGGCTGCAGTGAGCTCCGTTTCTCTGGCTGCAGTGAGCTCCGTTTCTCTGGCTGCAGTGAGCTCCATTTCTCTGGCTGCTGTGAGCTGTTTCTCTGGCTGCAGTGAGCTCCGTTTCTCTGGCTGCAGTGAGCTCCGTTTCTCTGGCTGCAGTGAGCTCCGTTTCTCATTGTTGTGAGCTCTGTTTCTCTGGCTGCAGTGAGCTCCATTTCTCTGGCTGCAGTGAGCTCCCTTTCTCTGGCTGCAGTGAGCTCCGTTTCTCTGGCTGCAGTGAGCTCCGTTTCTCTGGCTGCAGTGAGCTCCCTTTCTCTGGCTGCAGTGAGCTCCCTTTCTCTGGCTGCAGTGAGCTCCCTTTCTCTGGCTGCAGTGAGCTCCGTTTCTCTGGCTGCAGTGAGCTCCGTTTCTCTGGCTGCAGTGAGCTCCCTTTCTCTGGCTGCAGTGAGCTCCCTTTCTCTGGCTGCAGTGAGCTCTGTTTCTCTGGCTGCAGTGAGCTCCGTTTCTCTGGCTGCAGTGAGTTCTGTTTCTCTGGCTGCAGTGAGCTCCGTTTCTCTGGCTGCAGTGAGCTCCATTTCTCTGGCTGCTGTGAGCTGTTTCTCTGGCTGCAGTGAGCTCCGTTTCTCTGGCTGCAGTGAGCTCTGTTTCTCGTTGCTGTGAGCCGCTGAATGGGTCCTGAACTGCCTTTACAATCTGTGAGATTCCTGTTCTGTGATTTTAAACAGTTACAACACTGAGAGCTTTATCACTAGCTGACCAATAGTGAAGATCAAACAACTTCGATAATGCCTTTTCCACTTTGAGGGCAGCCACTGCCTCCACAGCCGAGCCAAAACATCATTTGCACCATCGCCTCTCTTTGCTTTTAAACGCAGATTCTGAACTGAACTGGATTTCCCAGGAGATATATCTGATGTAAAAATAAATGTGCTAAAGGAATCAGAAGCAGAAATCTGTAAAGATGGAAATCCAGGAAGATGCAGCAAGTCAGGCAGCACCTGTGGAGACAGAGAGTGGATGTTTCCCGTTCTGAAGAGTTGTCACCGACCTGACCTATTACCTCTGTTTCTCTCTCCACAGCCAGTAAGCTGAGGCAGGAGTGATCGGACAGTGAGAGACTGCTGTGTGCAGTTTAGAAGAATGACAAGGATCTCATTGAAACCTATCGAATATTGAAAGGACTAGGCAAGTAGATGTGGAGAGGATGTTCCCTATAGTGCGGGAGTCTAGGACCAGAGGACACAGATAGAGTGGATGTGGAGAGGATGTTTCCTATAGTGCGGGAGTCTAGGACCAGAAGACACAGATAGAGTGGATGTGGAGAGAATGTTTCCTATAGTGGGGGAGTCTAGGACCAGAGGACACAGATAGAGTGGATGTGGAGAGGATGTTTCCTATAGTGCGGGAGTCTAGGACCAGAAGACACAGATAGAGTGGATGTGGAGATGTTTCCTATAGTGCGGGAGTCTAGGACCAGAAGACACAGATAGAGTGGATGTGGAGATGTTTCCTATAGTGGGGGAGTCTAGGACCAGAGGACACAGATAGAGTGGATGTGGAGAGGATGTTTCCTATAGTGAGGGAGTCTAGGACCAGAGGACACAGATAGAGTGGATGTGGAGATGATGTTTCCTATAGTGGGGAGTCTAGGACCAGAGGACACAGATAGAGTGGATGTGGAGAGGATGTTTCCTATAGTGGGGGAGTCTAGGACCAGAGGACACAGATAGAGTGGATGTGGAGAGGATGTTTTGTATAGTGGAGGAATCTAGGATCAGAGGGCACAGATAGAGTGGATGTGGAGAGGATGTTTCCTGTAGTGGGGGAGTCTAGGACCAGAGGACACAGCCTCTGAATAGAGGGGCAACCCTCTTGAACAAAGATGAGGAGGAATTTCTTTAGCCAGAGGGTGGTGAATCTGTGGAATTCGTTATCATATAAGGTTGTGGAGGCCAAGTCATTGTGTATACCTAAAAGGCAAGTTGATAAGTTCTTGATTGGACAGGGCATCAAAGTCTATGGTAAGAAGGCATGGAAATGGATTTGAGAAGGAAAATAAATCAGCCATGATAGAATGGTGGAGCAAATGCAACAGGCAACATGGTCTAAATCCTGCTTAAGTCTGCTAAAGCCTAATGGTCTTATGAGTGGGTCACTTTTGCAGCTATTGCAGACCTTTGTGTGAAGCTGCTGCCTTCGAGCTGGGGTACTGGTATTAGTTAACGGTTGCCACGTGGACCGAGATGCAGTCAAAAGCTTTTGTCTGTGTGATCATTCCATACATAAGTGTCACTGCCACAGAGTCTGGGCGCTCTCGCAGGCGGGCAGCTGAAAGGGGACGATAAAGACACACGTGAGAATGCCCACATTCCAGACAATTAGGGATTCTGGTAATTGTATTTAACTCTCTTCCTCTCATTTCAATCTTGACAAGTCTGGATCGAAGTGCAACAACGACAATCTTCCCTGGTTACCCTAGTGCTCATTCGGGGAAAGATCATCAGTGATTTAGATAGATGCACTAAAGGAGCAGTAATTTAGTTCAAGGTTACTGCTTTGGAGCCACAGTGACGGTCTGCGTCTCCCCCGCTGTACTTGGGCCATCTCTGAACTCCTGTCACCTCAAGATGGTGCCAGAGAACAGCGTGACCAATGGCCGCGCCCTGTAGGCAGGTAACAAAACTACGTCTTCTACTTCAATCGAATATGATTGTATAGCTAAGCTGTGTGTGATTGGATTGTTCCACACTCTCACCACCCTCTGAGTGAAGGAAGTTCCTCCTCGGGTTCCCCTTAAACATTTCACCTTTCACCCTTAACTCACGACCTCTAGTTGTACTCCCACCCAACCCCAGTGGAAAAAGCCTGCTTGCATTTCCCCTATCTGTCCTCCTCATAATTTTGTATACTGCTGTCAAATCTCCCCTCAGTCTCCTACCTTCCAGGGAATAAAGTCTTAACCTATTCAACCTTTCCCTATAACTCAGGTCCTCAAGTCCTGGCAACATCCTTGTAAACCTTTCTGCTCTTTTGAAAGTTTTATTGATGGCACCAGCGAACAACACCAATGGCCACGTCCTGCAGGCAGTTCACAGAACCACATCTTTTACTTCCTCTATCAAACATGATTCTATTACTAAGCTGTGTGTGATTGGAGCCCGTGATTTACATTTTGATGGTGTGATTTTGGGCCGATTGGGCGATCTGGCACTTTGCCGTCTCTGAGGGAGTTCGGTGAGGTAGGGAGCAGAGTGTGTGGTCCAGAGACCTGGAGAAGGGGCTCGAGTTCATGATCGACCCCATTGCTTCTCTCCGATTGAGGTGTTGAGCAAGGTTGAAGTTGATGAGGATGAGAACAGAGGACAGGTGGGTGCTCGGTGCTGTCTCCCTGTGTTTGACCCGTTTTCCTCTCCCTCTCACTAGCTGCTGCTGGAGGAGAGTGCAGGAGCCTTGGGCTCCACATTGCAAGATTGATCAGTGAGGGTCGAGGCTGTGGACTCGTTTGGGGGACTTGGAGGTTCATGTGTTTCTAGATTTTGGTTTCATTTTTTTTTGCTGCTTTTGAGAGGTTTGTCTGGGGTGATCAGCGAAGACGGGCTCCTTGGCCTGCTGTTGGTTAGCACTGCTGAACTGAACTAAACAGAGTACTCCTGGACTCCTGGTTTGACGTTGAAATTCTGTGTTGTTTGATTGCTTTATTCCGTTTGCACAATTTGTTCCGTTTTTTTGTGCGTTGGGTGCTTGTTGTTTTTCTAGAAACGGGTTCCATGGTGTTTGTTTGCTTTGTGGCTGCCTGGGGATGACGAGTCTCAGCCTTGCACAGACTTCGATAATAAATGTTCTTTCAACTTTGAACTGAAGTACATGAAGTTAGCAAACAGGAAATCAGTATGTAGAATAGAGTTTTACAGTTGCAGAGAGAGGGGCTGTGCAGGTAGATTGTAAGGAAAAGGAGATCAGTATTTAGAAAGAAGCAATGCAGTGTAAGAGCTATCAGAATTCAGAATAGAGTGTTACAGTTACAGAGAAAGTGTGGTGCAGGGAGTCAATAGCAGGCAAGATCATGACAAGGTAGATTGTGAGATCAAGTACTAGGGACCTCGAGGCCGATGGTACGTGCCTTTAGGTTTTAGTTGCCTGATGGGAGAGCGGAGATATCTGTGCAAAAACAACCTATTACTCAAATTCCCTTTAAGACCATAAGACAAAGGAGCATTCAGCCCATTCAGTCTGCTCTGCCATTCCATCACGGCTGATTTATTACCCTGGACAACAAAGATTTTGCTTCCTGAATACTTCTGCGTGTATTTTGGGCTGCTGATCATGAAAATCACTATGAAATTTCCCTATCACGTACCATTTTTTCAGAAATCACCTACTTTTTTATTTCAATTCATAAGTCAAGTCAATTAAAATGTTGCTCGCAATGTAACTGTCTTGTCTGGGCACCCCTGGACATGCTTGTGCAGGGCGGATGCTGTATGGCAGGGCAGGTTTTAGAAAGGCGATAAACTTCTGTGAAGAATTTCAAAATTTGAGACAGATGTTTCCCAGAATAACTGATGCCAAGATACCTTGGGAATATCGGCCAGTTGTGGGAATATTGGCCTGCCCTGGGAAGGGAGCAGGGAAGGTCACATCTGTTGAATGGAAGTCCTTTCTCCACACTCCACACGGCGTTGGTGAAACATTGCTACAACACTGGCCTCACCGCAGACACCAGCAAACACCTCAGTAGCCTGGGCTACAGGGGCAACTAAGAGTCACTGAGTCACACAGCAGTACAGCACAGATACAGGCCTCCCCTCCCATCCGTACCCTACCGTCCACGTACATGTCCAAACTTCTTCTAAATGTTACAATCGAACCCACATTCACCACTTACACCGGCAGCCCCTTCCACTCTCACCTCCCTCTGAGTGAAGAAGCTCCCTCTCACATTCCCCTTAAACATTTCACCTTTCACCCTTAACCCATGACCTCTAGACCAACCCAACCTCAGTGGAAAAAGCCCGCTTGCATTTACCCCTCGTAATTCAATCAAATCACCCCTCAATCTCCAATACCCCAAAGAATAAAGTCCAAACCTGTTCAACCTCTCCCTTTAACTTCTTCAGAATGGGACTGGTATTTTAGACACAAGGGCACAGATTAACAATTTAAATATTAAAGAGAGTAATTTTGTGAGAAATTGAATTTAACACATTACTGAAATGAGCAAGTGAATCAGGATGGGCCCGAATTCATTTCCAGCAATTTAAAATCAGGTTATTTAGAGGTGATGACAGGGACATTAAACTCAACAATGTGCTGTATTAATGATTCCTCACAGGTCCACAGGTATCCGACCCTGACCTTGTCATTGCAGAGATACTGACAGAGGGGTACTGAGAGAGGGTCACACTGTGGGAGGGGTGGTACTGAGGGAGGGTCACACTGTGGGAGGGTGGTACCGAGGGAGGGTCACACTGTGGGAGGGGTGGTACTGAGGGGGGAGTCACACTGAGGGAGGGGTGGTACTGAGGGGGGAGTCACACTGTGGGAGGGGTGGTACTGAGGGAGGGTCACACTGTGGGAGGGGTGATACTGAGAGAGGATCACACTGTGGGAGGGGTGGTGCTGAGGGAGGGTCACACTGTGGAGGGTGGTACTGAGGAAGAGTCACACTGTGGGAGGGTGGTACTGAGGGAGGGGTGGTACTGAGGGAGGGTCACACTGTGGGGGTGGTACTGAGGAAGAGTCACACTGTGGGAGGGGTGATACTGAGGGAGGGTCACACTGTGGGAGGTGTGGTACTGAAGGAGGGTCACACTGTGGGGGTGGTACTGAGGGATAGTCACACTGTGGGAGGGGTGTGGTACTGAGGGAGGGGGTGGTACTGGGGGGGTCACACTGTGGGAGGGGTGGTACTGAGGGAGAGTCACACTGTGGGAGGGGTGGTACTGGGGGGGGTCACACTGTGGGAGGGGTGGTACTAAGGGAGAGTCACACTGTGGGAGGGGTGGTACTGGGGGGGTCACACTGTGGGAGAGGTGGTACTGAGGGAGGGTCACACTGTTGGAGGGGTGGTACTGGGGGGGGTCACACTGCGGGAGGGGTGGTACTGAGGGAGGGTCACACTGTGGGAGGGGTGGTACCGAGGGAGAGTCACACTGTTGGAGGGGTGGTACTGG
Source organism: Mobula hypostoma (assembly GCF_963921235.1). Classification (NCBI taxonomy): domain Eukaryota; kingdom Metazoa; phylum Chordata; class Chondrichthyes; order Myliobatiformes; family Myliobatidae; genus Mobula; species Mobula hypostoma. The sequence continues at coordinate 3,893,809 of NC_086102.1, read as the reverse complement.
GGGGGGTCACACTGTGGGAGAGGTGGTACTGGGGGGTCACACTGTGGGAGGGGTGGTACTGGGGGAGGGTCACACTGTGGGAGAGGTGGTACTGGGGGGAGTCACACTGTGGGAAGGGTGGTGCTGAGGGAGGGTCACACTGTGGGAGAGGTGGTACTGAGGGAGGGTCACACTGTGGGAGGGGTGGTACTGGGGGGGTCACACTGTGGGAGGGGTGGTACTGAGGGAGGGTCATACTGTGGGAGGGGTGGTACTGAGGGAGGTGTGATACTAAATGCATTATTGAGAACTCAGGAACTGTTTTAAAGTTTTGCTTCTGTTTACCTTCTGGCAAACCTTATAATTTAATTTCAAATTGTACCTTTGTGAACCCAATCTTTGCCCTTCTGTAAATGTCTTTCTATAAGTTCAAGAGTGTAATTTCTGATTTAATTGTTTCAGTCAGACTCAGTATAAAATTCGATCATGTACAATCAGTTCCCCCAGGGGCTTCATTCTGCAACTGTTCATTAACCCTGTCTCCCTGGGGCTGCTGCTGAGTGTTGCCGGTGTCAAGCGCTGATTATATACGAGCAAGGGAGAGACACCGTGAATCAAGGTAGCTGGTTTAACGGGCTGAAAATGGCAGATGAAATTCAATGCAGATGAGTGTGGGGACCAACCGGGGTTCACTTACACAGTGCTGAGGACTGTATAGAACAAAGGGGACTGGGAATACAGGTCCAGAATTCATTGAAAGTGGTGTCACAGGTAGATAGGGTCATAAAGAAAAGTTCAGTACATTGGCCTTATAAATCAATGTATTGAGTGCAGGAGAAGGGATGTTCTGTTGAAGTTGTATAAGTCATTGATGAGGCCTAATTTGGAGTATTGTGGGCAGTTTTGGTCACCTACCTACAGGAAAGATGTAAAAAAAGATTGAAAGAGTGCAGAGAAAATTTACAAGGATGTTGCTGGGACTGGAAGGCCTGAGTTATAAGGAAAGATGGAATAGGCTAGGATGGTATTCCTTAGAATATAGAAGATGTCCTAGGACGGGGGGACATGATAGAGGTATACAAAATTCCGAGGGGTATAGACAGGGTGAATGCAAGCAGGCCTTTTCCACTGAGGTTGGGTGAGACTACCACTACAGGTCATGGGTTAAGGGCAAAAGGTGAAATTTTTAAGGGGAACATGAGGGGAAACTTCCTCATTCAGAGGGTTGTGACAGTGTGCAATGTGCTGTCAGCCCAAGTGGTGTATCTAAGCTCGATTTCAACACTTAAGAGAAGTTTGGATAGGGGTGGGGAGGGTGGTCTGGGTGCAGGTGAATGGGAGGAGGCAGTTTAACGGTTTGACATAGACTAGATGGGCTGAAGAGCCTGTTTCTGTCCTCAAAGTATATTTAACCGATTCCATCTCGAAGGCCACAATGTCTGTGTCCACCCCACCTGCAGGCACCACGTTCCAGATTCCAAAGGCACACCGTGGAAAATCCCCCTCAGTGTCCTTGTTAATTCTCTTCCCTTCGTATGATTGCTGTGACCTCTGGCCCTCGGCCCCACCACCAATGGGAATAACTCAGCTCTCCTCTCTGCCCAAATGCCTTGTCGTTGTATATGTCACCAAGTCTGTCCTACACCTTCCCCTTTTCAGAGAAGCACTCTGGCCCCAATTGTGGTGTCATCCACACATCTGCCGATCCAGCCTCAGCAAGATCTTCTGTTGGTTGATGCATCCTAGCTGTTATGCACAAGCCTTGGCAGTACGATATGGAGATCAAGCTGTTGCCCATGTAGCAGGCTCCACCTCTCCAAGCAGCTGATGAATCCAAAGGAACCGATACAGTTTGGCACCAGCAGCATCGCAGGAGTTGCTAACCAGCGTTGAACTCAATGTAGGACTGCCTTGGGGACTCCCGCTCCAGAAGCCCTCCCCATGAGTGGGCATAGCCACAAGGCAGCAGAGGTTTGAGATCAGAGTTTTCTTTCTTCTAGATGAGCTGCCAACCATAGCTGACAGGTCCCATCTTCCCGAAGCGACTGGTTTTAAGGCACCAGTAACCCGCTTTTGCCCCTTCTCCTGTTTGTAGAAACGGTTCCACTGGGCTTAGTAGCTAAGCCACACATGAAGGCCAGGAGCTGGACTTGGTTGTCAGAGGCTGTTTGAGACACACACCATTGGGAGCATTTAATAGGCAGTGGGAGCTTGTCCCTATTCCAATCCTCTGACTCCCCACCTGTGATAACCTTAACGATCCTGTTTATTACACTACCATCCAGATCACTGATGTACAGTAGATGACAAACAACAATGGAGCCAGCAACGACGTAGGAAGGATGCTTCCTACGGTGGGAGAGTCTAAGACCAGAGGACACAGCCTCAGAATAGAGGGATATCCTTTAAGAATGGAGAAGAGGAGGAATTTCTTTAGCCAGAGAGTGGTGAATCTGCGATATTCTTTGCCACAGGCAACTGTGGAGACTAAATATTTTATATGTATTTTAGGCAGAAGTTGACAGATTCTTGATTGGTCAGGGCATGAAGGGATATGGGGAGAAAGCAGGAGATTGGCACTGAGAGAAAAATTGGATCAGTCATGATAAAATGGAGGAGCAGACTCGATGGGCCAAGTGGCCTAATTCTGCTCCTATATCTTATGGCCGTAGAGTAATCTTTGACACCTTGACTAACCAAGAACCTATCAATCTCTGCTTTAAATACACCCAATGACTTGGTCTCCACAGCCATCTGTGTCAATGAATTCCACAGATTCACCACCCTCTGGCTGAGGAAATTCCTCATCCCTGTTCTAAATGGATGTCTCTCTATTCTGAGGCTGTGTCCTCTGGTCCTAGAAAATCCTCTCCACACCCACTCTATCTTGACCCTTCAATATTCAATAGGTTTCAGTGAGATTCCCCCACCCGTCATCTTATTTTTCTAAACTCAGCGAGTACAGGCCCAGAGCCATCAAACACGCCTCATACATTAACCCTTTCATTCCCAGAATTCGTCTCGTGTGCTTCCTCTGGACCTTCTCCAATGCCAGCACATCCTTTCTCAGATAAAGGTCCCAAACTGCTCACAATACTCCAAGTGTGAGTGATTTAGAGGGATATGGGCCAAACATATATGACTAACATAGATGGGAATCCTGGTTGACATCGACAGGTTGGGCCAACAATTCCTGTTTCCGTACAATGTAACTCTTTGACTCCAAGACATTTTTATCCCTAGCCTTCCCTGCTTCCAGTGATGGAGCCCAATTTTAAGTTTTCCCAGGATTCCTCTGACTGCAGAAGGTGCCTGGGATGTTAAGGGTGTTCTTGCTTTGACTGACTCTGGTCAGCAGGAGGCAGTGCGCTGTGTTTGCACTGGGATTGTGGCTTCCTGTGGAAATGATTGGTTACTCATTGTTTGGAGTAGCACGTTAATCAGAGCACTTAAATATCAGCCTCTTCTCAGAATTTGTGTTATTTCCCCCAAATACTAGTATGACCTTATTCAGATCTCTGATCTAGATCTCTAAATAAGATCATATTAGTATTTTTATTTACTATTCCTAATTCTGTGCTGAACTGAGGCTTTGCCTTATAACTAATAGGCTCCTGGATCGGCTGTGATTGGATTCATGGATGTGGACTTATTTTTGTGAACTTCAGTTCTCAATGTTTTTTGCTTTATCATTTGTTTTATTTTCCTCCATAAATTGGGTGTTTTAACAGTCTTCCTTTTTAAAACAGGTTTTATTGAGTTTCTTTGTTTTGAGACTGCCTGTTAGGAGTCGAATCTCAAGGCTGCATGTAGCATCTATGCATACTTTGGTAATAAATGTACTTTGAATACGTGTTGTCTCTCCCCGTGGAGATCATTCTGACTGGTTGCATCACTCCCTCTCATGGAGGTTCCCATGCACAGAATCAGAAATGTTGGAGAGGTTTGTAAACTCAGCCAGTTCCATCATGGGCACCAGCCTCCCGACCATTGAGGACATCTCAGAAAGGCAGCATCCATCAGCACCCAGGACATACCCTTTTCTCATTACTACCATCAGGGAGAGGTACAGGAGCCTGAAGACACACACTCAGTGTTTTAGGAGCAGCTTTTTCCTCTCCACCATCACATTTCTGAATGGTCCATGAACACTGCTTCTCTATTTTACTCTCTTCTTTCACCACTTACTTATTAGAACATAGAACATAGAATAGTACAGCATAGTACGGGCCCTTCGGCCCACAATGTTGTGCCGACCCTCAAACCCTGTCTCCCATATAATCCCCCACCTTAGATTCCTCCATATACCTGTCTAGTAGTCTCTTAAACTTCACGAGTATATCTGCCTCCACCACTGACTCAGGCAGTGCATTCCACGCACCAACCACTCTCTGAGTAAAAAACCTTCCCCTAATATTCCCCTTGAACTTCCCACCCCTTATCTTAAAGCCATGTCCTCTTGTATTGAGCAGTGGTGCCCTGGGGAAGGGGTGCTGGCAATCCACGCTATCTATTCCTCTTATTATCTTGTACACCTCTATCATGTCTCCTCTCATCCTCCTTCTCTCCAAAGAGTAAAGCCCTAGCTCCCTTAATCTCTGATCATAATGCATACTCTCTAAACCAGGCAGCATCCTGGTAAATCTCCTCTGTACCCTTTCCAATGCTTCCACATCCTTCCTATAGTGAGGTGACCAGAACTGGACACAATACTCCAAGTGTGGCCTAACCAGAGTTTTATAGAGCTGCATCATTACATCGCGACTCTTAAACTCTATCCCTCGACTTATGAAAGCTAACACCCCATAAGCTTTCTTAACTACCCTATCCACCTGTGAGGCAACTTTCAGGGATCTGTGGACATGTACCCCGAGATCCCTCTGCTCCTCCACACTACTAAGTATCCTACCATTTACTTTGTACTCTGCCTTGGAGTTTGTCCTTCCAAAGTGTACCACCTCACACTTCTCCGGGTTGAACTCCATCTGCCACTTCTCAGCCCGCTTTATTGTATAATATTTCTTATTATAACTTGTCGTAACCTTTTATGTCTTACACAGTTCTGCCCTGGAAGAGAACAAATTCTGTAATAGAATGTAAGAGCAGGGATGTGATGTTGAGGTTCTATAGGCCACTCGTGCGACCACACTTGGAATATTGTGTGCAGTTTTGGGCTCCTTATTTTGGAAAGGATATACTGACATTAGAGAGGGTTCAGAGAAGATTCACAAGAATGATTCCAGGAATGAAAGGGTTACTGTATGAGGAACGTCTGGCAGCTCTTGGGCTGTATTCCCTGAAGTTCAGGAGAAGGAGGGGGGATCTCATAGAAACATTCCGAATGTTAAAAGGCCTGAACAGCTTAGATATGGCAAAGTTATTTACCATGGTAGGGGAGTCTGGGACAAGAGATCACAACTTTAGGATTGAAGGACATCCATCTGGAACTGAGATGCGGAGAAATTACTTCAGTCAGACAGTGGTAAATCTATGGAATTTGTTGCCATGAGTGGCTGTGGAGGCCAAGTCATTGGGTGCATTTAAGGCAGAGATAGATAGGTCCTTGATTAGCCAGGGCATCAAAGGGTATGGCGAGAGGGCAGGGGAATGGGGATGAGTGGAAGAATTGGATCAGCCCATGATTGAATGGCAGAACAGACTCGATGGGCCGAATGGCCAACTTCTGATCCTATATCTTATGGTCTAAATTTCACAACATATGTTAGTGAGAATAAATCTGATGGCTAAAGTGAGTATAGAATTTGCACGGTGGCACATGGGATTTGTTAACTGAATCAGGTGTGTTGACCTCCTCATTGGGGGTGGACACCCTCAGACTTGGGAGGTCGATTCAACCTCAGCTGACTATCAGAAAATGTGGGTGGAGGTGTGGAGAGTCGGTCTGTACCCAGTAACACTGTGTTGTGACCAGGTGGAGGTGTGGAGAGTCGGTCTGTACCCAGTAACACTGTGTTGTGACCAGGTGGAGGTGTGGAGAGTCGGTCTGTACCCAGTAACACTGTGTTGTGACCAGGTGGAGGTGTGGAGAGTCGGTCTGTACCCAGTAACACTGTGTTGTGACCAGGTGGGGGTGTTGTGACCAGGTGGGGGTGTGGAGAGTCGGTCTGTACCCAGTAACACTGTGTTGTGACCAGGTGGGGGTGTGGAGAGTCGGTCTGTACCCAGTAACACTGTGTTGTGACCAGGTGGAGGTGTGGAGAGTCGGTCTGTACCCAGTAACACTGTGTTGTGACCAGGTGGAGGTGTGGAGAGTCGGTCTGTACCCAGTAACACTGTGTTGTGACCAGGTGGAGGTGTGGAGAGTCGGTCTGTACCCAGTAACACTGTGTTGTGACCAGGTGGAGGTGTGGAGAGTCGGTCTGTACCCAGTAACACTGTGTTGTGACCAGGTGGAGGTGTGGAGAGTCGGTCTGTACCCAGTAACACTGTGTTGTGACCAGGTGGGGGTGTGGAGAGTCGGTCTGTACCCAGTAACACTGTGTTGTGACCAGGTGGAGGTGTGGAGAGTCGGTCTGTACCCAGTAACACTGTGTTGTGACCAGGTGGAGGTGTGGAGAGTCGGTCTGTACCCAGTAACACTGTGTTGTGACCAGGTGGAGGTGTGGAGAGTCGGTCTGTACCCAGTAACACTGTGTTGTGACCAGGTATTTTGTCAGTCTTGGTTTGTGTCTAGTTTTTCATAAATTCTATTGTACTTCTTTATGCTACTCTAAATATGCATGAGAGGCTTTTGAGGGTGAATTGGATAGGCACACGGATGTGAGGAAGTTGGAGGATGTGGACATGGTGTAGGAAGGAGGGAATGATGTTTGTGTGTTTCTGATTTGCTTGGCACAACATTGTGGGCTGAATGGCCTGTTCTGTGCTGTACTTTTTTACGTTGTTTGTTCTAAATGTCTGCAAGAAAACAAATCTCAAGATTGTGATTATTATTGAAGTATGTATATAATTGCATGAATGTACTTCGATAATAAACTTGATTTGACGTGAAGGTGGACAAAGGAGTGAAAACAACTTGCATTTTTTAAGGATGTTTGTTGCAGCAGAACCCTGGGGGTGTTTATAAACCATTGATGAGGCTCCATCTCAAGCTGTGGGCAGCTCTGGCTGCCACACTTTGTCAAGGATGAGGATTTATCAGGAAGGATTCAGAGATGAGGAGTTCCAGTCCCAGGGTCTGACCGCAGAACTGGGGCCGGTCATTGGCCACTGGTTAATTATTCTCACATTTACCGGGCCACAGTTTGTATCTTGTGTTTCATTGCCTTCCTGCACTGCACATTCTGTGTAGCTGCTCCACTCGATTCTGCATTGTTACTGCTTTATCTTATTCTAGCTCAACGCACTGTGGAATGATTGGATAGCGGGGCATGGCGGGTTATCCAGCAACGATGCTTCCTATCGCGGGAGAGTTTTGGGCCAGAGGGCACAGCCTCAGAATACAAGTATGTCCCTCTAAGACCGGGATGAGGAGACATTTCTTTAGCCAGAGGGTTCAAAGTTCAATGTAAAATTATTATCAGAGTACATACATACAGGGTGGTGAATCTGTGGAATTCGTTGCCACTGATATCTGTGGAGGCCAAGTCATTGGGTATATTTAAAGCGGAGTTGATAGATTCTTGATTAATCAGGATGTCAAAGATTCTGGGGAGAAGGCAGGAGAATGGGGTTGAGAGGGAAAATTAATCAGACTTGATGGAATGAATGGCCTAATTCTGCTCTCATATCTTTTGGTCTTGCACTTTATTATTGACCAGCTCTGCACTCTCTCTGTTCACTGTAGCTGTTACACTTTTATCTGCATTGTCATTGGTTTCCCTCAACGCACTGTGTGATGATCTGATCTGTATTACAAGTATACAAGACAAGCTTTATACATATGACAATAGTAAACTAATTCTAATTCCATGGACCACTACAGGACACGATAGGTCCTTTGACCCATGGTATTAGGAGTGTGAGAAGGCAGATTCCACGCCATGGTTGAGAGGGAATTGGAGAAGTACCAGCCTGGAATGATTTCCTGCCTGAGCAAGGAGCTGGAACTCCTGGGCAGGGGCGGTGAACAGCAGCTGGATGTTCACTCACTGTCTGTATTGTTGCTAAGGCTCTCTGTGTGGCCAGGCGAGATTCATCTTCTCTGGCAGAAGGGAAATTACTTACTATGCAAACACGGATTTATAATTCAACATGGGGAGTATAACTTTTCCCTTTACAGGGAGAATCTCCAGTCTTTTTTCCGATTAACCCAATTTCTAAAGATAAACAATGGAAAATATTGCAACTAATGTACAAAATCACAGTAGATGAGAATGGGGGTGTTGGCGACAACTGACTGTTGCTGGGTCCAGTTAGATGATAAGACCATAGGATATCAGAGCAGAATCAGGCCATTCACTCAACTGCACACACCTGCCTTCTCGCCGTATCCTTTGATGGCCTGACTGATCAGGAAACGATCAACTTCTGCCTTAAATATACGCACGAAGACGGCCTCCACTGCAGTCTGTGGCAGAGCATTCCACAGATTCACTACTCTGGTAAAAAAAAATTCTCCTTACCTCTGTTCTAGAAGGTCTCCCCTCAATTTTGAGCCTGTGACCTCTAGTTCTGGATACCCCCACCACAGGAAATATCCTCTCCACATCCATCCTATCTAGTCCTTTCAACATTCGGTAGGTTTCAATGAGATCCCCCCGTATACTTCTAAATTCCAGTGAGTACAGGCCCCAAACTGCGAAATGCTCCTCACATGTTAACCCTTTCATTCCCAGAATTATCCTTGTGAACCTCCTCTGGACTCTCTCCAAAGACAACACATCCTTTCTGGGATGTGGGGCCCAAAACCGTTGACAATACTCCAAGTGCAGCCTGATTAGTGTCTAATAAAGGTTCAGCATTATCACAGTGCTTTTATACTCTATTCCCTTAAAATAAATTCCAACATTGCATTTGCCTTTTTACCACAGACTCAACCTGTGAATTAAACTTCAGGGAGTCCTGCACGAGGATTCCAAAGTCCCTTTGCACCTCTGATGTTTGAACCTTCTCTCCATTTAAACAATGGTCCACACTATTGTTTCTTTTACCAAAATGCATTATCGTACATTTCCCAACACTATACTCCATCTGCCACTTTTTGCCCATTCTTCCAATTTGTCTAAGTCCTGCTGCAATCACATTGCTTCCTCAGCACTATCTACCCCTCCACCTATCTTCGTATCATCCACAAACTTTGCCACAAAGCTGTCAATTCCATTATCCAAATCATTGACAAACAATGTGAAAAGTAGTGGTCCAATACTGACCCCTGGGGAACACCACTGGTCACTGGCAGCCAACCAGAAAAGGCCCTTTTTATTCCCACTCGCTGCCTCCTGCCTCTCAGTCATTCCTCTATCCATGCCAGTATCTGATGGCTGCAACATGTCGAGATGGCAGATGCGATGATATTAGACCATAAGACCATAAGACATAGGAGCAGAATTAGGCCATCTGGCCCATCGAGTTTGCTCTGCCATTCAATCATGGCTGATCCTTTTTCCTTCTCCTTTTCCAGCCCATTTCCCAGCTGTCTCCCTGTAACCTTTGATGCCATGTCCAATCAAGAACCTATCAATCTCTGCCTTAAATACACCCAATGACCTGGCCTCCACAATTGCATGTGGCAACAAATTCCATAAATTCACAACCCTTTGGCTAAAGAAACTTCTCCACATCTCTATTTTGAAAGGGTGCCCCTCTATCCATGTCCTAGACTCTCCCACCATGGGAAACATCCTTTCTGCATCTACTCTGTCTCGGCCTTTCAACATCCGAAAGGTTTCAATGAGATCCCCCCCCCGCCCCCCCCACCATCGTTAATTCCAGTGAGTACAGACCCAGAGCCATCAAACATTCCTCGTATGATAACCATTTCATTCCTGGAATCATCTTTGTGAACCTCCTCTGCACCCTCTCCAATGCCAGCACATCTTTTCGAAGATGAGGGGTTCAAAACTGTTCACAATACTCCAGGTGAGGCCTCACCAGTGCCTTATAAAGCCTCAGCATCACATCCTTGCTCTTGTATTCTAGACCTCTTGAAATGAATGCTAACATTGCATTTGCCTTCCTCACTACCGACTCAACCTGCAAGTTAACCTTCAGGGTGTTCTGCACAAGGACTCCCAAGTCCCTCTGCATCTCAGGTTCCTGGATTTTCTCCCCATTTAGAAAATAATTTGCAAATTTATTTCTATTACCAAATTGCATGATCATGCATTTTCCAACATTGTATTTCAATTGCCACTTTCTTGCCCATTCTCCAAATCTGCCTAAATCCTTCTGCATCCTACCTGTTTCCTCAACACTACCTGCACCTCCACCAATCTTCATATCACCTGCAAACTTGGCAACAAAACGTCTATTCCATCATCTAAATCAGTGATATACAGCATAAAAAGAAGTGGTCCCAACACCGACCCCTGTGGAACACCACTAGTCACTGGCAGCCAACCAGAAAAGGATCCTTTTATTCCCACTTGCTGCCTCCTACCAATCAGCCAGTGCTCTAAACATGTTAGTAACTTCTCTGTGACACCATGGGCTCTGAACTTAGTAAGCAGCCTCATGTGTGGCACCTTGTCAAAGGTCTTCTGAAAGTCCAAATATACAACATCCACTGCAAACAACAGGAATTCTGCAGATGCTGGAAATTCAAGCAACACACATCAAAGTTGCTGGTGAACGCAGCAGGCCAGGCAGCATCTGTAGGAAGAGGTGCAGTCGACGTTTCAGGCTGAGACCCTTCGTCTTCCTACAGATGCTGCCTGGCCTGCTGCGTTCACCAGCAACTTTGATGTGTGTTGCTTCAACATCCACTGCATCCACTTTATCTATCCTACTTGTAATCTCCTCAAAGAATTCCTCGGTTCATCAGGCAAGATTTGCCCTTAAGGAAACCATGCTGACTTTGTCCTATCTTGTCCTGTGTCACCAAGTACTCCATCAACTCATCTTTAACAATTGACTCCAACATCTTCCCAACCACTGAGGTTCAGGCTAACTGGTCTATAATCGCCTTTCTTAAAGAGTGGAGTAACAGTTGCAATTTTCCAGTCCTCTGGCATCATGCCAGAATCCAATGACTTCTGAAAGATCATTTCTAACGCCACCACGATCTCTAACGCTACCTCTTTCAGAACCCTAGGATGCAGTTCATCTGGTCCAGGTAACCTATGTACCTTTAGGTCTTCCAGCTTTTTGAGCACCGTCTCCCTTGTAACAGTAACTGCACCCACTTCTCTTCCTTCACACACTACAATATCAGGCATTCTGCTAGTGTCTTCCACAGTGAAAACTGATGCAAAAAACTCTTATCGTTGATCAGCCATCTCCTTTTCCCCCGTTATTATTTCTCCTGCCTCACTTTCTAGCAGTCTTGTATCCATTCGCATAGCTCTTTTATTTTTAACATACTTGAAAGAAGTAGAGAGGCTACAGAAGGACTTAGACGGATTAGGAGAATGAGCAAAGAAATGGCAGACAGAATATTCTGTTGGCAAGTGTATGGTATGCACTTTGGTAGAAGAAATGAAATGGTTCACGAGATTCTAAATGGAGAGAAAATACAAATAATCTGAGGCACAAAGGGATTTGGGAGTCCTCGTGTAGAATTCCCTAATGGTTAATTTGCAGGTTGAGTCTCGTATACAAAAGCAAGGTTGTAATGTTGGAACTTTATAAAGCATTTGTGAGGCCTCACTTCGAGTATTGTGAGCAGATTTGGGCCTCTTACCTTAGAAAGGATGTGCTGAAACTGGGGAGGGTTCAAAGGAAGTTCACAAAAGTGATTTCAGGACAAAACAGCTTGTCATATGAAGAGCATTTGATGGCTCTAGGTCTGTATTCACTGGAATTTAGAAGAATGAGGGGTGACCTAATTGAAACCTATCAAATGGTGAAAGACCTTGATAGAGTGGATGTGGAGAGGATGTTTCCCTTTGGTGGTAGTGTCTAAGACCAGAGGACACAGCTTCAAAATGGGGGGGGGGTTGTCCTTTTAGAATGGGGATGAGGAGGAATTTCTTTAGCCAGAGAGTAGTGAATCTGTAGAATTCATTGTCACAGGCAGCTGTGTAGGGCCAGCCTTTATGTATATTTAAGGCAGAGGCTGCTAGATTCTTCTTTGGTCAGGGATGAAGGGACACGGGGAGAAGGCAGGAAATTGGGGCTGAGAGGAAAAATGAATCAGCCATGATGAAATGGAGGAGCAGACTCGAAGGGGAAAATGGCCTAATTGTTCCTATATCTAGTGGTCTTATGATGTTCGCTTCTCCTCACCTGCCTATCTCCTCCTTCTGGTTCCCTTCCTCCTTCCATTTCTCCCATGGTCTTACCAGATTCCTGTACCTGCAACCCTTTGCCATACCCACCTATCTCTCTCCTGTTTCTCACTTCACCCCCTCCCCTCTCACCTATCACCTGTCAGCGTGGACTCCTTCCCTTCCCACATCTTCTTATTCTGGCTTTTTCCCCCTTCCTTTCTAGTCCCGATGAAGGGTCTCAGCCCAAAACTTTGTTTATTCCTCTCTATGGTTCTGCCTGACTTGCTGAGTTCCTGCAGCACTGTGTGTGTGTAACTCACTCACAGTCCAGCCCCAGTCTGAGACAACAAGGAGAGGGGCAAAGCACTGAACATTCCCATGTTCTGGGAGCCTGCTGGCTTCCGCTGAGTCATGGCTGTGAGATGGTTTCATGCTTAAATTGATTCATTCCTCGGATAGATTGGTTTGCCTCAGTCATCTCTTCCTTCCTGATCTAATTCTAGATGTGTTTGACACATATGAGTGGTGTTACAGAGTCACAGAGTCATATAGCATGGAAAAAAGCCATTCAGCCCTTCTTGTCCCTGTTGACCAAGATGCTGATCTAAGCAGGTCCCATTTGCCCACATTTGGTCAATATTATTCTAAAGACATGAGGTTCTGCAGATGCTGGAAATCCAGAGCAACACACACAAAATGCTGGAGGAACTCAGCAGGTCAGGCAGCATCAATGGAAGTGAATAAACAGTCGACGTTTCAAACTGAGACTTTTCTTCAGTTCTCTTAACCTCTCCTATTCACGTACCCGTCTAAGTGCATTTTAACCACCTTTGTACCTGCCCCAACCAACTGTTTCACATATAAGACCAAAGGATACAGCGTCGGGATAGAGGGATGTCCATTTGGAATGGAGATGAAGAGAAATTTCTTTAGCCAGAGTGGTGAATCTGTGGAATTTGTTGTTACAAGTGGCTGTGGTGACCAAGCCTTTACATATATTTAAGGCAGAGGTTGATAGATTCTTGATTGTTCAGGGCATGAAGGGATACGGGGAGAGGGCAGGAGATTGGTGCTGAGAGGGAAAATGAATCAGTCATGATGAAATTGCGAACAGACTGGATGGGCCAAATGGCCTAATTCTGTTCCTACTTCTTATGGTCTTATAGTCTATACTCACTACCCTCTGGGTGAAAACGTTGGCCTTCATGTCCTCTTTAAATCTCTCCCCTCTCGCCTTGAACCAGTACCCTTTATTTTCAGCCACACCTACAGTGAGCACCCACCTTATCTCTGTCCCTCGTGATTTATAAACCTCTAAAAGGTCACTCCTCATCTCCCTCACTCCAGGGAAAGTAGTGTCAGCCTGCCGGCGTCTCTCTTCAACTCAAACATCCTGTCCTGGTGACCTCCTTATCAATCGAACAAGCAATGTGAAAAAAAGACGAACTGAGCAAATAAAATCATAATTAGTTCTGAGAAGATGAGCTTAAAGTCCTTGAAAGTGAGCCTGGAATCAGTTCAGTGTTGAGGTGAGCAAAGTTATCCACGCTGGTTCAGGAGCCTGATGGTTGTAGGGAGAGGAGGGGAGGGGGGAGAGGGTAATCATCGATCCTGAACCTGGTGGTGTGGGACCTGAGGCTCCTGTCCCTCTTGTCTGATGGTAGTAGCAAGCAGAAAACATGGCCTGGATGGTGGGGCTTTGACGATGGATGCTGATTTCTCGCAGCAGTGCTCCTTGTAAATGTGCTCCATGGGTGGGGAGGGCTTTGCCTGTGGTGGACTGGTTTGAGCTGCTAGTTAAATACTTGGACACAACAGACAGCTCATGGAGTATAACTGATCCGCAGTGCTGTGGGATGTCTGTAGGCATCTCCTGCCAGCATGCATGCTGTACACAAGACTGCCTGTTTCAACGTGACTTTCCACACAACTAAAGCCAGGCAATATCTGATTAAGACCCACAGGTCCCATGGTGCTAGAATTTAGCGATTTCAAACTTGTCAGGTAAGCCATTTGCATAAAATCTATAATTTCTTGTCAGAGTGTTTCAGAATTAATTGTGGAATGGTATTAGCGTGAAATGAGCTGGGAGATCAGTCCCTCTACACAGAGCTGGGTGAAGTATTAAAGGTCTAAATTGTTAAATCAATAACACATGACACGAAAAGACTAAATGAGATGTGACAATTAATCGGGATTAAAGGGCAAGGTGAGTGAGGTCACAGAGAACATTCTGAGCAAAGAGAAGAGGTGTCTTTAATCAAGACCCCACTTTCCATGCACAGAACCACTGAGGCCTCCGCTGGTCGGGGCCAATTATGGATGTGGTGTCCTGGCTGTCTACAGATACACAAGCCAGGGCAGGACGTTATGGAGAACAAACTGTTGCCCACGCAGCAGGCTCCCCACCCCCCCCCCCCGTCCACACAGCTGATGACCCAAAGGAAGGGCAGAGACTGACACAGTCTGGCACCAGAAGCATTGCAAGAGTTGCCAGTCAGCATTGAGCTCAAACCACAAACAAGAGAAAATCTGCCGATGCCGGAAATCCTAGCAACACACACAAGATGGTGGAGGAACTCAGCAGGTCAGGCAGCATCTACGGAAAAAAGTAGAGTCAACATTTTGGGCCGAATCCCCTCAGCAGGACCGGAGGAAAGAAGCTGAGGAGTAGATTTGAAAGATGGGGGGCTGGGGGGAGAGATAAACACTCGGTGACAGGTGAAACCTGGAGGGGGAGGGATGAAGGAAAGAGCTGGGAAGCTGATTGGTGAGATGAGGTGAGGGAGGGAAGAAGGGATGGGAAATGGAGAAGGGATGGGGGTTACTGGAAGTTTGAGAAATCGATGTTCATGCCATCAGGTTAGAGGCTACCCAGGCGGAATATAAGGTGTTGTTCCTCCAGCCTGAGTGTGGCCTCATCACAACAGTGGAGGAGGCCGTGGACTGCCATATTGGAATGGGAAGTGAAATTAAAATGGCTGGCCACTGGGAGATCCTGCTTTTTCTGGCTGATGAAGTGTCGCTGCTTGGCCCTGGGCCCGTTGGGGAAGGACCACTGTTTAGGGTTCTTCTCCCGCGGGAGTGGGAGGGGTTGGGGCGGGGAGTATGCCCCTCAACAAGGGTCTGGAAAGAGTAAACAACAGAGAGCCACGTGGGTGGCTAGAAGTGTGGAAACGTAAAGCCTGTAATGGAAACATCTGTGAATGATTGAGAGTCATTGAATGGTTTATTGTATATATTTTTATTTTTGAATAAAGTATATTTTGAAATTTAAAAAACGTGTCGATGCTTGGCGAAGCAGTTTCGCAATCCATGTTGGGTCTCGCGACTCCCTTGTCCATTCATCCCTCCCCACTGATCTACTTCCTGGCACTTTTCCTTGCAAGCGAAACAAGTGCTACACCTACCTGTTCCCTCACTACAATTCAGGACCCTAAAAAGTCCTTCCAGGTGAGGCGACACTTCACCTGTGAGTTTGTTGGGGTTACAGACTGTGTCTGGTGCTCCCGGTGTGGCGTCCTGTATATCAGTGAGATCTGACGTAGACTGGGAGACCACTTCACCGAGCACCTCTGTCTGCTAGAAAAAGCAGGGTCTCCCAGTGGCACCCATTTTAATTCCACTTCCCATTGCAATATGTCCATCCATGGCCTCCTCCACTGTCGTGATGAGGCTATACTTGGGTTGGAGGAACAACACCTTATATTCCGTTTGGGTAGCGTTTCTCAAACATCCTGTAGTGCCCTCCCCCCACTTCTCCATTTCCCATCCCCATTTCCCTCTCTCACCTCATCTTACCAATCAACTTCCCAGCTCTTTGCTTCATCCCTCCCCCTCCAGCTTTCACCTGTCGTCTGGTGTTTCTCTCTCCCCTCCCCCTACCTTTTAAATCTACTCCTCAGCTTTTTCTCTCCAGTCCTGCCGAAGGGTTTCGGCCTGAAACGTCAACTGTACTTTTTTCCATAGATGCTGCCTGGCCTGCTGTGTTCCTTCACCATTGAACTCAATGTAGGACAGCCTTAGGGATTCCAGCTCTGGATTTTGCTTTGGAGTTTACTCCTGAAACCCTCCCTGCGAGAGGATATGTCATAGGAAGTCATTCCTGCCTGTGGCCATCAAACTTTACAACTCCTCCCTTGGAGGGTCAGACACCCTGAGCCAATAGGCTGGTCCTGGACTTATTTCCTGGCATAATTTACATATTACTATTTAACTATTTATGGTTTTATCACTATTTATTATTTATGATGCAACTGTAACGAAAACCAATTCCCCCTGGGATCAATAAAGTATGACTATGATTATGACTATGACTATGACACAAGGCAGTGGAGGTTTGAAATCAGAGTTTTCCTTCTCCCAGATGAGCTGTCCACCACAGTTGACAAGCCCCATCTGCCTGAAGTGACTGGTTTTAAGGTGCCGGTCAGCTGCCATTGCCACTTCTGTCAGTAGAAACGGTTCCGCTGGGCTTAGTAGCTAAACCACATGTGAAGACCAGGAGATGGATATGGTCGTCAGAGACTATTTGAGACACTCATGCCATTGGGAGCATTTAATCGGTAGTGAGAACTTGTCCCCACTACCACCCCTGGCCATAACAGCCTTGAAGGAACCAACTTGAAGAACCCATACAGAACCCACGATGAAACACTGAGCTGAGTTTGGCTGAACCTCGCCCTGAGCTTCTGGCTGCTGCGTTAGGAAGGGGTTCACTCCAGGCTGACGTTCCATCCAGAATGGCGATGGAGAAGATGTGGCTCTTTTTACAAGGTGTGGCTGCCTGTATCAGTCTATCTACCCCGCTGGCTTCGTCTGTCACCTTCTTATACTCCTTTCCCCACCCTCTCCTTCTCATTCTGGCACCTTACCTCTTCCTTCCTAGTCCCGATGAAGAATCTTGGCCCAAAATGTCAACTGCTCATTCGTTTCCACAGACACGGCCTGGCCTGCTGAGCTCCCCCAGCATTCTGCGTGTGTTGCTCTGGAATCACTCGTGTCTATTCTACCAACAGCCATGTCACCTTAAGCCTCAACGCTGCCTCTGAACTGGAAAATTTTAATAATTATACGTGGAGATTGAGCATCACCGTCTGGTATGGGGGTTGGGGGGTGGGAGGGCACTGCACAGGATTGAAATAAGCTGCAGATTTGTAAACTTAGTCAGCTCCATCACGGGCTTCAGCCTCTGTAATGTCCAGGCTATCTACAAGGAGTGAGGTCCCAAAAAGATGGCACCCATCATTAAAGGTCCCCAGCAGCCTCTTTTCATTGCTACCATCAGGTAGGAGGTACAGGAGCCTGAAGGCACACACTCGGCGATTCAGGAACAGCTTCTTCCCCTCTGCCATCCGATTCCTCAATGGACATTGAACCCATGAACACTACCTCCCTACTTTTTAATTTTTATTTTTGCACTACTTATTTAAGTTAACCATTTAATGTTTGGGATGAAAAAGAATTTCAGGATGTATATTATATACATTTCACTGACATTAAACTTCACGACATATGCCCGTGATATTAAACCTGATTCGGAGCCTAAGAAAGATAGACAATAATACAGAAGTGAAGAGAGGGAGGAAGACTTAGGGAGAGTAATAGGACAGAAAATTAATAGATAAATAGAGAACGGAATTTAGAAGCTGTAAATATTTGGATTTCAACAAACAGAATATGCACAGATAATGAAAACAAATCATGTAACGCATTGTATAAATGGCGAAGATTACAAGCCACTGATGTGTGCAGACTCACTGTGTACCTCAAGTAGCTCTCAGTGAAAGCATCAGTTGCAATGGGGATGGGTCCGTATTCAAGTTCAAGTTTAGTTTTAATTATCATTCAACCATATATGAAAGTAACCAAACGAAACAGCATTTCTCTGGCCCCAACATGAAAAACACACAACCAACAGCACACAGCACATAGCATGAATAGCACATATGGTTATGATTTTTAAAAAAACATACAGTCACAAAGAAAAAAATAATATAACTCATTTCCCTGAGTAGCATAACTGCAGACCGTCCTGGTCTAGCTTGTTCTTCCACTGAGCAAACACTGGAGGGCAGCACCAACAGGGGGGGTGGTCACCCCCGTTTGGGTTATTTGATATGTGGCCTAAAGCTCTGTCAAATTTCTACAGAGGTAGATGGAGAGCATTCTAACTGGTTACATCGCCGTTTGGTATGGGGGGAGCACTTCAAATTCAGCCAGCTCCATCATGGCCACTAGCCTCTCCAGCAATGAGATCACCTTCCAAAGGTGGTGCCTCGGAAAGGCAGCATCCATCATTAAGGACCCCCACCACCCACGACATGCCGTCTTCTCATTGCTACCATCAGAGTGGAGGTACAGAAGCCTGAAGTCTCACACTCAGTGATTCAGAAACAGCTGCGACATTGAGAGTCTAGTCTGCTAAATTCCCCAGGAGATCACTTTGTTGGTTCAAAAGGGAAACTTTCAGGCTGCAGAGTGCAGGGATTGCCGCTGAGAACTATACGTACAAGAGTATCTAGTAGTTTCGTGCGCTGTCTGCAAAATGTCACCGGCGTCATCTTGTATTTTATGTTGGAGTGTGCGAGGCTAAGGGCTGACCTTAGAGATGTTTATAAGATCATGAGGGGAAGACAGAAGTGAATTTCCCAGGGCAGGGAATGACAAACTCAAGGGACTGGGTGAGAGGGGAAGATTTAAAGGAAAGCCGAGCTGGTGGGTCTGTGCAATGAGTTGCCAAAGGTGGGTATAGCTGCATTTAAAAGATGTTTGAACAGCTGCACGTATAGGGAAGGCTCAGAAAAACACGGCCAAAGACAAGTGGGCATATAGTCATAGGGTCAGAAAACTGGTCCTTCTGGCCATCAAGTGAATGCTAGCCAATGGAGAGAGGAAGAGACAGGGGAGGGAATGATGGAGAGTTAGGGAGGGATGGTGAGACAGAGTGATGGAGAGATGGATCTGTTGCTGTGTGTGTCTGTCTGAGAGTCAGTCCTGTGCTGGCTCAGTTCACACTCACTCTCGATGTAGAACTGGTGGAGGGTTCAGAGTTTTAATTGGACTCTGCAGAGTCGAGACCTATTCCGGGAATTGAAGAAATGTACGTCCAGGCTCAACCATTGAACCTGATTCAAGTTTCTTCGCTCACTGTGCAGGCTGTTGTTATTGCAAGATATCAGTTTTAATATTTCATTAACCCCGGGAGAACCAGCAAGTAGACTCTGGCCCATGCAGGGAGTTGTGCTTTGATGTGGTACTGTATCAAACTCACTGCTTCCTATTAGACCGGCAATTTCTTTTACTGAATAGAAGGTGAATTCCGCAAAATGTACACTGCGGCTGGCAGACAATTGGTTGCCATGGTGACAACCCCACGGGGAAGGCAGGCCGTGACATGGGCCTGCTCCCGAGGCTGGTCACCTTGTTGTGACAGAGAGGTTAGTGAGTTCCTGAGGTCCCGAGAGAGACGCTGTCTGGAGTTTAAATCCCGGTACGGTCACCCATGGCGGTACGGGAAAGGGGAGGATCGAGGCAAAGAGCCACCCAACTGAGACCTGAGCTGTGGGGCTGGCGGAGGGCGATGGCACAGCACAACGGCAGTGAAGGGTCCTCAGTCATCTTACACTCCATGTCACTGGGCCCTGACCCTGGCCTGTCAGGGACCACGTGGTGGCTGTCTGTGTGTCAGCCTCTCCAGGTTAAACAAAGACAAGCACGGACATTCCCCATTTTGGGAATAACCCCTCAGAATGGGATTCCCTACCTGGGGGCCACAGACCCCTTGTCTAATGGCATTGGTCCAAGGCATAAAGAAGGTCGGGAACCCCTGCCCTAGGAGAACATCATGCTCAAATCCAGTGTTCACACTACTCAGTCCTGGCACTTGGGGGGGGTGGGAAGCAGAGGGCTGGGATCTCCAGTGAGGAAACTCGCCAAGTCTGTGTGCGTCCCTGCCCTCACGGGGAGACGAGAACTGGAGGGAGCTAGTTTTGTGTCAGAGTGGAGGGATTGAAACAGGACTGATGAGAGATGGGTAACTTCGACACACAGGAGGTGGTGGGTGTGTGGAAGGAGCTGCTGGGGGAGGTGTAGAGGCAGACACAGTAACGTTCAACACATTGCCTGGAGAGGTTACTGCAGGGACAGTAGCCATTTCGGTCCATTGTTCCCAGGGCTAGAACTAGGAGACATTGCCTCAGTGTTCAGGGGAGTACATTTAGGACGGACGTGAGAAACTGCTTTCCCCAGAGAGTGGTGAGTGGCAGGGAAGCAGTACAGGCTTCCTCATTAACTATATTTAAGACAGGGTTAGATAGATTTTAAGTAAAACACATAAAACGCTGGAGGAACTCAGCAAGTCAGGCAGCATCTATTGAGGTGACGTTTTGGGCTGAGACATAACACTGGAAATAAGGGTCGTGGGGAAAAGGAAGGTAGTTATTGCTGAGTCCAAGGCCAGATCAGCCGTGATCTTATTGAATGGTGGAGCAGGCTCGAAGGGCTCAATGGCCAACTCCTGCTCTGGGTTTTGTGTTCATTCATCACGTTGCGGCTCCATGGGAGAGCAATCCAGCAGGGTCCCACTCTCCCTCCGTGTTGTCTCACCCTCCAAGTTTCTATCAACCACATGCCTTTCTAAGAGTCTCTTAAATGTCCCTAATGTATCTCCCTCTACCACCAGCCCTGGCTGAGATTCTATACACTAGCACTCTCTGTGTGTAAAAACTACCTCTGACATCCCCCCTAATCACATTAAAATTATGTCCCTGGTATTAGCCATTTCCACCCTGGGAAAAAGCCTCTGGCTGTCCACTCGATCTATGCCTCTAATCATCTTGTACACCTCTATCATGTCACCTCTCACCCTCCTTCGCTCCACGGAGAAAAGCCCTCACTCACTCAACCTATCCTCATAAGAAGTGTTCTCTAGTCCAAGCAGCACCCTGGTAAATGTCCATTAATTCCAGCAATGTGGTAAATCATTCTCAATCCTTGTTAAAAGACCTACTGAACTGAAAGGAGATGTGTGGGGCACGTTTTGAGGGTGGAGGGTCCCTGACTGGGCTTTTGCACTGCTGTGCTGACTGTGGTGGAGGGGCAAACACAACAGTGGTGCTAAAGAGGCATTTCAACAGGCACATGACCGACAGGGAGATGGGGCTACTTTATTTCAGCATCATGGCTTGAACAGACAGAATGGGCCAAAGTGCCTGTACTGTACTCTTCTATGTCTCTGTTTGCCATTCTACTCATAACTTGCACCTAGTCTCTGTGGTATCTTGTCACATGCCTTTTGGAAGTTCAAATATGCTACATTAACTTTAGACCAGAAGATCATAAGACATAGGAGCAGAATTAAGCCATCTGGCCCATCAAATCTGCTCCATTATTCCATCGTGGCGGATTTATTATCCCTCTCAACCCTATTCTTCTGCCTTCTCTCCGGTAAGCTGGCTAATCAAGAGCCTATCAACCTCTGCTTTAAATATACCCAGTGACTTGGCCTCTATCATCCGTGGCAGTAAATTCCACATTCACCACGCTCTGGCTAAAGAAATTCCTCCTCATCTCTGTTCTAACTAGACATCCCTCTATTCTGAGGCAGTGCCCTCTGGTCCTAGATTTACCCCACCATTGGAAACGTCCTCTCCACATGCACTCTACCGAGGCCTTTCAACTTTATTGACCTTCATTAACTTGCTTGTTAGATCCTCAAAGAATTGTGAGACCACAGATTGAAATCTGCAGGAATGTAAGAATCTGCAGAGGGAAGTGGTCTATACCCAATATATATCTGGCACATCCCTCCCACCAGCAGTGTTATCTACAGGAGTAATCCTCAAGAAAGCAACATCTACCATCAAAAATTTCCATCATCTTCTCACAGCTCCCATCGGGCAGGAGGTACAGAAGCCTGGGGTCCCACTTCACCTTGTTCAGGAACAGCAACTTCCCTCCAACCACTCGGTTCTTGAACCAACCAGCAAAACACTAATCACTACAGTTTAGCAAAACTGTGACCACTTTGCACTAAGATGGACTGTTTTTGTTCTAATTGTGTTCAGACCACAATGGGTGCTGAACTAAATAATCAATCAATCAAATGGCCAACTAAATTGATCCCTTCTGCCTACACAATGTCCATATCCTTCCATTTCCCTCACATCCATGTGCCTATCTGAACCTCTCTAATCTATCTGTCTCTTCCACCACCCCAGGCACCCACCACTGTCTGTGTAAAAATAGCTTGCCCCTCACATCTTCTATGAACCTACCCCTCTCACCTTAAATGCCTGCCCTCTGGTACTAGACACTTCAGTCCTGGGAAACAGATACCGTCTTCCTCCTCTATCTACAACTCTCATAATCTTATAAACCTCTCTCAGATCTCCTCCCAGCCTCTGTTACTTCAGAAAAAAAAACAACCTCTCATTCTAGCAAAAGCCCTCTAATCCAGACAGCATCCTGGTAAACCTCTTCTGCACCCTTTCCAAAGCCTCAACATCCTTCCTATAATGGGGTGACTGAACTGTGTGCAATGCCCAAGATGAGGTTCACTAGCGTTTTATAAAGCTGCAACGTAACTTCCTGACTTTCGAACTCAGTGCCTCGGCTATCAAAGGCAAGAATGCCATATGCTTCTGTTAATGTTTAATTTAGGACCAGAAAAACACATGAAAACACCTCTACAGATGAATTTTTGAAACAGTCCTGTGGTCTGGTACAGCAATTCCTACATGCAGGAATGTAAGAACATAGAACATAGAATATAGAGTACAGCACAGAAACAGGCCCTTCGGCCCACAATGTTGTGCTGAACCAGCTGAAAAGCAAATCAAAAGCATCCAAACACCGATCCCTCCTACCTACACCAGGTCCATAACCCTCCATTTTTCTTACATCCATGTGCTTATCCAAACGTCTCTTAAAAGCCTCTGATGTCTCTACCACCATACCAGGCAGTGCATTCCAGGCATCCATGACTGGGAGTAAAAAACTTGCCCCTCACATCCCGCTTGAACTTAGACCCTCTTCACCTTCAGTGCATGGCCTCTGGTACTAGAAGCAGCAGAGAATAGTGGGCTCTGGCCAATACATCACAGACACGTCCCTTCCCACTGTTGGTTGTATCTCCATCATCAAAGTCCCTACCATCCAGGCCATGCCATCTTCCCACAGCTACCACTGGGCAGCCTGAAGTCCCACACCAGCAGGTTCAGGAACAGCTACTTCCCGTCAACCATTCAGTTCCTGAGCACTCCAGTAAACCACTCCCACCCCCTCAATGCAGCAACACTGTGACCACTTTCATCACCCTACACTAAAATGGACTTCTTGCTTAGACTGATTGTGTTCTTTCCTGTAAAAATGTAAAATTCATGTCTTTCTTGTGAATGCTGGTTATCTGATGCTATGTGCTGCTGTGAGCTTCCTTTGCACCCGTACACACGTGTATATGTGGAAGTGACAATAATCTCAACTCTGATATTTGGTTCCAATCACCCTTCCTAAATGAGTCCTTTCCACTCAGAGCTTTTTGTCAAGGTTAAATGTTCACCTGTCCTTTCCTTCCTCTTCCCGAACGAGTGAGTCACGTCGGCTGCTTTCATATCCACTGTGAGCCTGGCCTGCCAGTAGTGAGCGGCCACTTCGAGAGGGAATTCTCCGCCCCGCACCTGCACCCCCTGACATGTCCCGGAGTGAGAATACCCTATCGGAAACAAACCGAAGCCGGAGGAGGGCCAGTGACCCTCTCTGGATCCTACCTTCAATCTCGGTGTCGTCCTTGAACCATCTGATGTGAGCAGCCGGTTTACTGCCTGTCGTGGTACAGGTCAGTTCCACCAGGTCACCCTCGTTCACTGGGCCTTTGAAGCCACTGATTACTGGAGTCTGAGGAACGCCTGTAAGGGAATCAGAGTGTTTTTAAACTTTTGATCCACCATCAGGATGGAAACACTGAATCACAGAACAAATCAGATAAGAGATGAATAACTTTATTTGTTATAGGTACCATAAGATTTTAGACATAGTGGTGGAATTAGGCCATTCAGCCCATCAACTCTGCTCCACTATTCTATCATGGCTGATTTATTTTCCCTCTCAACCCCATGCTCCTGTCTTCTCATGACCTTTGAAACTCTGACTAATCAAGAATCTATCAACAGTTGCTTTAAAAATGCTCAATGACTTGACCTCTACAGCCATCCATGGCAATAAATTCCACAGATTCACCATCCTCTGGCTAAAGAAATTCTCCTCATCTCTGTTCTAAATGGACGTCCCTCAATTCTGAGGCTGTGTCCTCTGGTCCTAGACTCCCCCATTATAGGAAACATCATCTCCACATCCACTCTATCTGTGCCCTCTGGTCCTAGACTCCCCACTATAGGAAACATCCTCTCCACATCCACTCTATCTGTGTCCTCTGGTCCTAGACTCCCCCACTATAGGAAACATCCTCTCCACATCCACTCTATCTGTGCCCTCTGGTCATCATATACAACCCAGAGATTCATTTTCTTGTGGGCATACTCAATAAGTCCATAGAATAATAACTATAACAGAATCAATGAAAGGCTGAATTAACTTGGGCGTTGAACCAGTGTGTAAACGACAACTGTGGAAACACAAAATGAAAAATAACAATTAATAAGTATGGAGAACATGAGATGACGAGTCTATGAAAGTGAGTTCATTGGTTGTGGGGACAGTTCAGTGACGCTGAGTGCAAGATTGTTGCTGCGACTCCACTCCAGATCTATCCTGCTCCTGTATGCCTCCCGGTCAGCATCTGAACTTTGTATTTTGTTTATCCTGCTTATTTTGTGTAAGATAAATCAAACAGACCATTAGAAGTGTGCCTGAGCAAACCTTTCCAGAACCGCTGTGCCCACAGGGCTTGCCAAGAGCTGATAATGAAAGAGCTCGATGCTGTTGAGTGTGAGTGGGGGAATTGTCAGACTCTCCTGTGACAGGAGCTGTCGTCCATCATGACAGCCAAAGGAGGATCTCTGAGTTATCCCTAACCCGGGCAGATCGGTGTAAATGTCTGTCAGACTGACAACTGACAGCTCCAGCAGCTAATCTTTGTTCTGCCACAGAATAAGAAGAAACCGTCTTCTGTTCCGTCCCTTCCTTGACTCGTGGAGTACTTCACATTCACATGTGACAATCCCCCCTGCTCTTTGTTCAGTGCATTCAATAGAAAGCAGAGACCTTGACAGAAATTCCCCAGTCAGACTGTAATTGTACACAATCATAAGAGATTCTTAAGATGCTGGATACCTTGAGCAAAATGCTGGAAGAACTTAGCAGGTCTGGCAACATCGATGGAGGGAGAGGAATAAATAGTTGAGGTTTCAGCTGAACCTCTTTATCAGGACAGGATATTTCCTGCCTTCTAGGACCAGAGGGCACAGCCTCAGAATAGAGGGACATCCATTTAGAACAGAGATAAGAAGGTATTTCTTTAGCCAAAAGGTGGTGAATATGTGGAATTTGTTGTCACAGACAGCTGTGGAGGCTGAGTCATTGAGTATATTTAAAGTAGAGGTTGATAGGTTCTTTATTGGTAAGAGGGTTAAGGATGGGAGAGTGGGATTGAAAAAAAAATCAACCGTGACTCATTGGGCTGATTGGTCTAATTCTGCTCCTCTGTTTTATGGTGCTGTGGTACAATGGAGATGGTTTGGTGATGTCTCTCCAGAGCTCCGAGAAACAGCATTGGAGTGTGTCGAAGGGCAGGATCCGCGCCCATTGCACTCGGTGCTGGTTTGATGTTGTACAGTTGAGGTTAGGGGAAAGATCCAGTGGCAGAATTGCTTTGAAGGGCTAGGACAGGGCTGATAGCGTGAAAGGCATCCTGCTTGCTATGAGCTCAGCGGTTTGATTTCCAGCCAATCGGTGATGCAACATGACGGAAGGCA
The DNA here is from genome assembly GCF_963921235.1 of Mobula hypostoma. Classification (NCBI taxonomy): domain Eukaryota; kingdom Metazoa; phylum Chordata; class Chondrichthyes; order Myliobatiformes; family Myliobatidae; genus Mobula; species Mobula hypostoma. Next base: position 3,867,567 of record NC_086102.1, on the reverse strand, counting down.
ATCAAGGCTCAGACCCTGAGGATGTCTCCAGAGAAGCAAGTCAGAATGAGATTCTTGCAGATGTTACGAGAATACACATAAAATTAAGATGTTTGCTGGCCTGGGCTAGCATCAGTGGCATCAGCAGTTGGTCTGCCACCTGCCCTCAGGGGAAGGAGAGATAAGGAACAATGGAGCAGCGTCTGGAGATGTGTAATGAAGGGATGTGGGAGGAAGAGCTGTCTGGAGCGGCTCCCCCCTTTGAACCCTGAACTGTTTGAAGTGATGGACAGGCGATACCCCAGCAGGGGGATAAAAAGGGACAGGTTCGCTAAGACACACACACGCCACCCGAGGTAACGAGACCCTGGAAGCGGTGCGCTTCTCACGAGTGGGTGAGAAGTCCCAGACAACGACAAGGGTGGAAAGGTACGATCAGCGGGAACCCGGTGTGTGTCCGCCCTTGCCTGGGTGCCGGGTTCACTGCAGAGGATCGACCGCATCTGGAGGAGGGGTCACAGTCGGTGACCTCAGGTGACATCACCAAGGACCCGCCCAAAAGCTGTTTGTGAGCCATCTCGCTGGTCTGTGAGTGAAGCTGTGCTGAATGATGAGTTGTTCCTATTCTATCTCTCTCTTCCCCCACGTTGTCCACCGCCATGGCAACGATTACTGCGAACTGAACTACTAAACTGGACTGAACTTTGAGTCATTTTGAAATTGGTCATTTACCCCTAGACAACGATAGAGCTTGATTGATGCTGTTATCTTAATTCTGTGCACATGTGTGTTTATCATCACTGAACTGTTGCATTTATTATCCTTTCGATTACTGTGTTGCTTGTTTCTTTAATAAAACTTTCTTAGTTCTAGTACTCCAGACTCCAACTGAGTGATCCATTTCTGCTGGTTTGGCAACCCAGTTACGGGGTACGTAACACAGAGTACACCCACTGGAGTCTGGGCCAGCAGAGATCATGTGGGCTAGGTAGACTCAAAGATTCAAAAACCTTTATTGTCATTCTAACCGTACATCAGCTCTGCAGGGCAGAATGAGACAGAGTTTCTCAGGGGCAGTGCAATCATAACATAACAAATGCAACACTAAATAATAAACATAACAATAAATAGTAAAACACAACAGCCACATGTCAGTTAAATCAGTTATAAGTGTCCAGTGCAAGTTAAAAGTGTCCAAAGCAGAGTCAGGTAGAGCAGCTATTTAGCAGTCTGACTGCCTGTGGGAGGAAGCTGTTTAGTAGCCTTGTGGTTTGAGTTTTGATGCTCCTGTAACGTTTGCCTCATGGCAGAAGAGCAAACAGTTCATGGAGAGGGTGTGAAGGGTCTTTAATGATGTACCGTGTCTTCTGGAGGCATCGACTCTGAAAGAGGTCTCGGACAGAAGGTAGGGAGACCCCAATAACCTTCTCTGCTCCCTTAACCACCCTCTGCAAGGTTTTTTTGTCGACAGCACTGCAGCTGGAGTACCAGGTTGTGATGCAAAAGATCAGCACACTCTCAACCACGCCTCTGTAGAATGTAATTAAGATGCTAGTGGGGAGTGATGCTTGTTTAAGCTTCCTCAGAAAGTGCAATCTCTGCTGGGCCCGTTTCACAATCCTAGCGGTGTTCCTGGACCAGGTGAGATTGTCCGAGATCTGCACTCCAAGGAACAGAAACGGTAGTAGGACAGGTCCAGGGTTCAATGACAGTCCCGATCTACTGGACTAAAGCAACATCCCTGGTTCTCTTACTACCCAGAGCTCTTCCCATCTCCCTTCTGAATATATTCAGTGTCCGAGCCTTCACACTCTGCCTGTGCTGAGAACTTGTCATCGAATCACAGAGCATTGAAACAGACTGGCCACGATGATGAAGATTCTCATCGGTCTGTCTCACTTGTCTGTGTTTGGCCTGTATCCCTCTAAACCTTTCCTATCCACATACCTGTCCAAATGTCTTTTAAATGTTGTTTATGTACCTGACTCAACCATTTCCTCTGGCAACTTCTCCTACAAATTAAACACTCTTTGGGTGAAAAAATTGCCCCTCAGGCCCCTTTTAAATCTTCCCCCTCTCATCTCAAAAATATGCCCCCTATTTTTTGATTCCCTTTCTCTGGGAGAAAAGACAAAGTTCACTCACCCTCGTGATTTTGTACCTTCTGTAATGTCATCTGTCTCCTAGTCTCCAAGGAACAGAGTCCTTGCCCGTCCAATCTCTCGTTATAACTCAGGTCCTTGAGTTCCAACAATATCCTTGTGAATCTCCTCTTCACTCTCCCCAGCTGCCCTACCTATACCCCTATCTGTACCGCTCACAGTTTTATCAACCTAAGATCTCCCCTCATTCTCACACCACCCACAACCCTCTCCACATCGGCAACACAGCAGTGGAAGCAGTGAGCAGTTTCAAACTCCGAGGAGTCACATTTCACACAATCTCTCATGGCCCAGAACACTCTGCACACAATCAGGAAAACTCACCAACACCTCGACTTTCTGAGGAGACCAAAGAGAGCTGGACTTTGCACATCTATACACACCATTCTACAGATGTGCCCTAACAAGCAGCATCACTGCCATTTGGTCCATCAAATCTGCTCTGCTATTTTATCATGGCTGATCCATTTTCCGTCTCAGCCTTAATCTCCTGCCTCCCACCCCCTCCACCCCACCGCATCGCTTCAAGCCCTGACTAATCAAACACCTATCACCCTCTGCCTTAAATATACATAAAGACTTGGCCTCCACAGTTTCCTGTGGCAAAGAATTCCACAGATTCACAACTCACTGGCTAAAGAAATTACCCCTCATCACCATTCTAAAAGGACACCCGCTCCCCTATTTTGAAGCTGTGTCCTTTGGTCCTGGACTCTTCCACCATAGGAAACATCTCCATATCCACACTATCTGTGTTCTCTTGTCCTAGACTCCCCACTATAGGAAACATCCTCTGCACATCCACTCTATCTGTGTCCTCTAGTCCTAGACTCCCCCACTATAGGAAACATCCTCTCCACATCCACTCTATCTCTGCCCTCTGATCCTAGACTCCCCACTATAGGAAACATCCGCTCCACATCCACTCTATCTGTGCCCTCTGGCCCTAGACTCCCCACTATAGGAAACATTCTCTCCACATCCACTCTATCTGTGCCCTCTGGCCCTAGACTCCCCACAATAGGAAACATTCTCTCCACATCCACTCTATCTGTGCCCTCTGGTCCAAGACTCCCCCACTACAGGAAACATCCTCTCCGCATCCACTCTATCTGTGCCCTCTGGTCCAAGACTCCCCCACTACAGGAAACATCCTCTCCGCATCCACTCTATCTGTGTCCTCTGGTCCGAGACTCTCCCACTATAGGAAACATCCTCTCCGCATCCACTCTATCCAGGCCTTTCACAATTCGATAGGTTTCAATCAGGTCACTCCTCATTCTTCTAAATTCCAGTGAATACAGGCCCAGGACATCAAACGTTCTTCATATGACAAGCCGTTTAATCCTCGAATTATTTTCATGAACCTCCTTTGAACCCTCTCCATTTTCAGCACATCCTTTCGAAGATCAGGGGCCCAAGCCAGCTCACAATACTCCAAGTGATACCTCACCAGTGCTTTATGAAGTCTTCATAAAGTACTATAGATACAGAAAGGTGCCAGAAAAGGGCCAGTAACATCATAAACGATCCCACCCACTCTGTTCATAGACTGTTTGTCCCACTCCCATCAGTGAGGAGGCTATGTAGCATCCACAGCAGGACCACCAGACTCAAAAGCAGTTACTTTGCACAAACAATAAGGCTGATCATCACCTCCACCCACTAACCCATCATCCACACCCCCAACTACCAATACATGCACATCACCCAGTGTCACTTTACGTACATACAATCAGTGTGTGTATCTAACAGTTCACTGTACATTCTGTTTTATAGGATCGTTTTTACATTTATATTCATTGTGGGTTTTTTTAAAATCATTTTCTTTATCTTATTGTGTTTTTTCTGCTGCACCAGTAACAATCATTTTGTTCTCCTTTACACTCGTCGACTGAAGATTGACAGTCTTGAATCTTGAATCGCATTCTCCTACGGTCTAGAGAATAAATTCCTAACCTATTCAACCTTTCCCTATAATTCAGGTCCACAAGTCCCGACAACATCCTTGTGAATTTCTCTGTTCACTTTCAAATGTATTGGTATTTTTTTCAGGGACCTGTGTGCTTGCAAAGATTCAAACCCCCTCTAGGTTGAAGAAATTTTGCCTCTGTTCAGAAAGGCTGAACCCCCTTATCTAGGGGCAGTCAGAATTGGAATCACATTTATTTTCACTGTCCTATATGGCATGAAGGTTATTATTTTGTAGCAACAGTACAGTGCAAAGACAGTTTTCTTTAGAGATACAGCACGACACCAGGCCTATCAGGCCCAATGAGTCCACACTGCCCAGTTATACCATGTAACCAGCTAACTTATTAACCGGGACAGTACTGTGGGAGGAAACCAGAGCACCCGGAGGAAACCCACATGTCCTGACGAAGGGTCTCGGCCTGAAACGTCGACTGCGCCTATTCCTATAGATGCTGCTTGGCCTGCTGCGTTCACCAGCAACTTTGATGTTGGTCACAGGGAGAATGTGCAAACTTTCCCTGTGGGGGGAATCGAACCCTGATTACCGGTGATATTATTGCATTACACTAATCACTGCTCGACCATGCCGCAACATAACAAACGACAAAGTAAATAAATAGTTCAAAATAAAGGACCAACAATGGATTCAGAAATTTGATGGTGATCCCCTCTGGTTCTGGCTAGTGGGACCATCATCTGTACTTCTGTACTTTCTTAACTTTACATGGGATTTAGACAGGTGAGGAATGGAGGGATATCGATATGTGCAGCCAAATTGGACTAGTTCAATCTGGCATAGTGGTCAGTACTGTTCCTGTTCCGCGTTCTCCATAAGTCAGAAACATCCATGTCCTATTATAAACATATCTCACTATATACACTTGTATAATTATTTCATGTCATTAAATAACCACACTCACACAACCCATGATTAAACTTCTTTTAATTTTTTATTATTTAGAGGTACAGCACAATGAGCCGAGCCACCCAGCAACCCACTGATTTTCCCCCTAGCCTAATCATATGACCTAATTTGGAGTATTGTTTGCAGTTTTGGTCACCGACCTATGGGAAAGATGTGAATAAGGTTGAAAGAGTACAGCGAAAATTTATAAGGAAGTTGCCAGGACTTGTGACCTGAGTTAGAAGGAAAGATTGAATAGGTTAAGACTTTATTCCTTGGAACTTGGAAGATTGAGGGGAGCTTTGATAGAGGTATGAAAAATGATGAGAAGTATAGATAGGGTAAATGCAAGCAGGCTTTTTCCATTGATGTTGAAGTTTCGAAGAATGAGGGGGGACCTCATAGAAACATTTCGAATGTTGAAAGGCATGGACAGAGTGGATGTGGCAAAGTTGTTTCCCATGATGGGGGAGCCTAGTATGAGAGGGCATGACTTAAGGATTGAAGGGCGCCCATTCAGAACAGAAATGCGAAGAAATTTTTTTAGTCAGAGGGTGGTGAATCTATGGAATTTGTTGCCACGGGCGGCAGTGGAGGCCAAGTCATTGGCATATTTAAGGCAGAGATTGATAGGTATATGAGTAGCCAGGGCATCAAAGGTTATGTGAGAAGGCGGGGGAGTGGGACTAAATGGGAGAATGGATCAGCTCATGATAAAATGGCGGAGCAGACTCAATGGGCCGAATGGCCGACTTCTGCTCCTTTGTCTTATGGTCTTATGGAGACTATGACCAGAGGTCATGGGTTAAGGGTGAAAGGTGAAATATTTAAGGGAACATGAGAGGAAACTTCATCACTCAGAGGGGTAAGAGTGTGGAACGAGATGCCAGTGCAAGTGAGCTCAATTTCACCATTTAAGAGAAGTTTGGATAGGTACATGGATAGCGAGGCATGGAGGGCTATGGTACTAGTGCAGGTCGATGGGAGTAGGCAGTTTAAATGGTTTGGCACAGACTCGATGGGCCAAACAACCTGCTTTTGAACTGTATTTTTCTGTGACTCTATGACAATTTACTATAACCAATTCACCTACTCCTCCAAGAGGACCACAATCTTGCCATAGGGTTGGGAGGCTTGCGTGCTTCAATGACCCGGAGAGTTCTGTTGGTTGGGGTCAGGGCTTTATGCTTTAGCTTTTGGTAGGGTCACCCCTGCCAAAAGGTCAAAGGGTAGAGGCCAGGCTAAGAGCGATCCACCGATTCTCCTGGTTCAGGTGTTCAGCTCAGGGCTAACAACCCTGACTGCTGAAACAAAACTGTTACGGAATCAGCAATGAAGAATCCTTCAATGTCTGAGTGCGACGGTATTCCTGATCTCCACCAGGATTTGCGGGACTGACAGTAGTGAAAACCGAGAGGAAACTGCTGACATGGAGGACCTTCATGCTGCCCCAAATGCCAGTGGTGTAACAGGCAGTAAGTAAGTAAGGAATTAACCTACTAACCGGTACATCTCTTTAATGGAATGTACATGAGAATTTATGTAAAATTGGGCTTTCTCCAGTCAGGTCATTTGTAACCTGGGGAGCCTGCCCCTGGTCTCACCTATCTCCGGTAAGCTTGTATCCCTTCCCCTCCCCCCACCTTTTTATTTTGGCTTCTGTCCCCTTCCTTTCCAGTCCTGATGAAGGGTTCAAAACATCGACTGTTTATTCCTCTGCAGAGATGCTGTCTGACCTGCTGAGTTCCTCCAGCATTTTGTGTGTTGCTCTGAATTTCCAGCATCTGCAGAATCTCTTGTGTTTATGAGCCCCTGTGATCTGTGTATGTCATATCAAAGCCGTCTGTTGGTCCAAATATACCTCATCAACTGTTTCTCTCTTATCCATTCTGGCAATTCCAAATTCAAACAGACTTCCTTTTCATCAATCCAAAGTGACTCGTCTCAGTCGCACCGGTATTTTCCAAGTCCGCGTCAGCATGTTTTGCTATCAGGATGTCATGGGATGTTATGTTACAGCTGTATGTTTCTGTGTGACAAATAAAGCAGCTCCTCTTTCTTTCAGCAAATCATTGGTCATGCCAGACTGGGCTACACCCAGTGGCCATTTTACCTCTGTACCGAACAAAGTGGTCACTGAGTGTGTGTGCGGAGCTCTGGTCACCACACTGGAAAAGGATGTGGTGACAATTGAGAAGGGACAGAGGAGATTCACTGCGGTCTTTCCTGGAATGGAAGGCTGTAGTTCTAAGAAGAGATTGAATTGCCTGGGATTGTTCTCATGAGCACAGGAGGCTGAGTGGGGAATTTACAGAGACTTCTGGCTCATTTGAGACTCCTTTACCCATCGTCACTGAAAACATAGGGTGTAGGTTTAACGTGAGAGGAGTTTTGAGGGGCAGTTTTTACCCCACACAGAGAGTATGTGGATTGAGCTACCAGAGGACGTGATATGCCAGGTACAATTACAAGCATGATAAAGCACTGGGACAGAAACTTGAAGAGGAAAGGTTGAGGGAGATGTGGGCAGGTGGGATTACTGTAGACAGTCACCGTGGTTCGTATGGACAGAATGGGCCAAATGGCATGTGTCCCAGCTGTATTATTCTGCCATCCTGCAATGCTGTTCCTGAGGCACCACTTGCTCACCTGTGGAGGACACAGGTTTCTCTTGCTCAGGGTGCAGTCACCATGGTTCAAACCACAGGGTCACTTTGTGTGTGTGAGTGTGTGTGTGTGTCTGTGTTTGTGTGTGTGTTTGTGTGTCTTTGAGTGTGAGTGTGTGTGTGTTTGTGTAAGTATGTGAGTATGTGAGTGTGTGCATTTGTGTGAGTGTGTGTGTGTGTCTGTGTTTGTGTGAAAATGTGGGAGCGTGTTTGTGTGAGTGTGTTGTGTGAGTTTGTGAGTCTGTGTTTGTGTATATGTGTGTGTGTATTTGTGTATGTGTGTGTTTGTACGTGTTTGTGTTTGTGTGTGAGTGTGTGTGTTTGTGGGAGTGTATTTGTACATGTGTGTGTGTTTGTGCGTGTGTATGTATGTGTGTGTGAGCATGTATGTTTGCGTGTGTGTGCATGTGTCTGCGTGTGTCTGTGTGTGAGAATGAGAAGGAGATATATAGAGAGATAGAGAGAGAGATAGGGAGAAAGAGATGATAGAGAGAGAGAAAGAGAGAGAGAGAGACTCGGTTATGGGTGAAGCCAGTGGGCATGGCAATGTGTTAGGTTGAGTCTATGTGAATCCTCACAGCTACAGGTCACAGTGTGGGAGCCCGGCCTCAGGTAGTGATGGTGGGTGATCTCCTGACCAGCCCGAGCAGTGCCCAGTGGCCTGTCTGCCTCTGCCTGTGTTCACCGTACACTGCTACCACCTCCCACAGCACTAATTGGTTAGACACTCGTTAATGGGGAATGGGAAATAGAAGTAATTAAGGAGATTAATTTGTCTCTACATTCACGGAACTTGTAAAATAATTTTATTTTTCAAATTGTCACCTTTTAATAAAGAGGCTTCCTTCCGTGTACTACATTCGCAATTCCCAATGGGACAGTTCCATTTCCCATATCCCTGCATCAGTCCAATGTCACTGTTAATTTGTTTGCGTTTGTTCAGTGCCACCCTCCAATCAAGGCCAAAGCGAATTACATTCACCGGGAGCCAACTTAAGCTGCTGTCTGGCTTACCCAGTGCTCACTCTGCAGGGTGGTATCGGATAAATTCCAACATAGCAAATCAAGATATGGCTGCATGAAAGTTTGGCGTTTAAGTGTTCTGCATTGTGCCTGTAACAGGGCGGCCAGAATCGTGAACAATACTCCAAGTGAGTTTATTATTTATGAAAGTATTTGTGGTAATATTACTTAATGCGGGTGAGTTATATGTACTGTGCTCTGTATCTTGGTCCAACTGCTTTGTTTGGTAGTATACATGTGCATGGTTAAGTAACAACTTGAACTAGAAGAGTGGTCTAACCAAAATTTTATACAATTGCAATGTGACTTCCTGACTCTTATAACCTGCGGCATCATAGTCAGTGCGGAGATATGGGGCTGAATATCCTGTTCTGTTTGAATATTCTGCTCTCTGAGGGGATTGTGGAGAGAGGTATCTGCTGGAGCACGGGGGGGATGTGGAACTCACACTGGTGACACCAGACTGAGGCAGTGGACAGGAGTCAGATGGTTCGGCTGGTTGAGTGGTGTCACAACGACAACCTTACGCTCAATGTCAGCAAAACCAAGGAACTGAATGATGCAAAGTCGAGAGAAAACACACACCAGTCTTCATTGAGGGGTCTGTAATAATCTATCCTGGGCCCAAGATATTGATGCAGTTGTGGCGACCCACTTTCTGGCACACACGAACCGGCTCACAACAGCGCACGCAGGCAGAGGGCCGGCCCCAAAAAGGGCGCCAGGCCATCTTCACCAGCAGGAGGAAAATCCCGTGTGCAGAAAGGGTCTGGGAATATGCATTCCCCACAGCAGTCCCGCCCAGGGAGGGCGGGAACAGGAAGGCTTTAAAGCAGGACACGAAGTTTGAATAGATCTCTTTCATCGCAACTCTAACTCACCGACTCCATGTGGTTATTCTAGTGCTGTGTGTAGCACACCGCTACAATTGGTGACCCCGACGGCCCAAACGATATTTGGACCAGAGATGACTGACGCTGCATCTGTTCACGCAATTTCGTTAAAGCTGCCAAGCTTCTGGACACTGCGACTCCAGTTATGGTTCGAACAAGCAGAAGCACAATTCCACATTCGGCAGATAACCTCGGAGCACACTCGCTACTACTACGTGCTGAGCTCACTCGACCAGGAGACTGCTGCACAAGTTGAGGAGTTTATACAGTAGCCCCTGGAGGACGGCAAATACACAGCATTCAAAGCCCTGTTCATAAGGACTTTCAGATTCTCACGGCACGAACGAGCACGCCGCTTAATGCACCTGGATGGTTTGGGAGACAGGCCGCCGTCAGCATTAATGAACGAGATGCTGGCCCTGGCTGAAGGACACAAACCCTGCCTCATGTTTGAGCAGGCGTTCCTAGAGCAACTGCCCGAGGACATATGCCTGCTGCTGTCTGACGCAGATTTCAGCAACCCCCGGGAGGTGGCGGCCCGAGCAGATGTGCTGTGGAATGCCAGGAAAGAGAGAGGGGGGCCCGTCGCACAGATCACCAAGCTGCGTGCCCAACGACAGACCAGACCAGGCCCGGCAGCAGAGCCTACAAAACCCGGCGACGGGAGTGAGGAGCCCAACGAACAATAGTGTTTCTACCACCAGTGGTGGGGCACAGAGGCCCACCGCTGCAGACCGCCCTGCAAATTCTCGGGAAACGCCAGGGCCAGCTGCCGCTGATGGCTACGGCGGCTGGCCATCAGGACAGCCTCCTGTACGCCTGGGACAAGCAGTCGGGACACCGCTTTTTGGTCGACACCGGAGCGGAGATCAGCGTCTTACCTCCAACGAGTTATGACACCCGCAACAGAGAACCGGGACCCACCCTGAGGGCCGCAAATGGCAGCACAATACGAACCTACGGCACCCGCACGGTGCGGCTACAGTTCAGCTCCAGCCGGTTCACGTGGGACTTCACACTGGCCGTCGTGGCCCAACCACTCCTGGGGGCGGATTTTCTACGAGCCCACAGCCTGCTGGTCGCCCTGCAAGGGAAGCGATTAGTCCACGCCAAGACTTTTCAAATGTTCTCCCTGGGTGAAGCACAGTTGCCAGCCCCACACCTGGACTCCATCACGCTGTCCGACGATGAATTCACCAGGGTCCTGGCGGATTTCCCATCAGTACTGACACCGCAGTTCATGGCAGCCATGCCCAGACACGGAGTACAGCACCACATCCCGACCCAGGGACCACCCCTCCACGCCCGTGCTCGAAGGCTTCCCCTGGACAAGCTCCGACTGGCAAAGGAGGAGTTCAAGAAGATGGAGGAATTGGGGATCATACGACGGTCCGACAGCCCATGAGCCTCCCCGCTTCACATGGTGCCCAAGGCAACGGGGGGCTGGAGACCATGCAGTGACTACCGCAGACTGAACGAGGCTACAACGCCAGACCGCTACCCTGTACCGCACATTCAAGACTTCTCAGCAAACCTACACGGCGCAGGGATCTTTTCCAAGGTAGACCTCGTCCGGGGATACCATCAAATCCCTGTACATCCCGATGACATCCCCAAAACAGCACTTATCACCCCGTTCGGACTTTTCGAATTCCTCCGAATGCCGTTTGGTCTAAAGAACGCCGCACAGACTTTCCAGCGGCTAATGGACGCGGTGGGACGCAACCTGGACTTTGCATTCATCTATTTGGACGACATCCTCATAGCCAGCAGTAGTCGGCAGGAGCATCAGTCCCACCTCCGCCAGTTCTACTCCCGCCTGAGCGAATTCGACCTTACAATCAACCCAGCCAAATGCCAGTTCGGACCCGACACCATCGACTTCCTGGGCCACAGGATTACTAAAGACGGGGCAACCCCTCTGCCCGCCAAGGTAGACGCGGTCCGCCACTTCCCCCGACCCAACACAATCAAAGGTCTGCAGGAATTCGTGGGTATGGTGAATTTCTACCACCGTTTCCTCCCCTCAGCAGCCTGAACCATGCGCCCCCTGTTCACTCTAATGTCGGGTAAGGGCAAGGACACTACCTGGGACGAAGAGGCCGCAGCCGCTTTCATTAAAACCAAAGAAGCCTTAGCAAACGCCGCGATGCTAGTGCACCCCAGAACGGACATTCCTACTGCCCTCACAGTGGACACATCCAACACAGCGGTCGGTGGAGTGCTGGAACAACTCATCGAGGGTTGCTGGCAACCCCTGGCGTTCTTCAGCAAACACCTACGACCACCTGAACTCAAATACAGTGCTTTCGACCGGGAGCTATTGGCACTATACCTGGCAATCCGGCATTTCAGGTACTTCTTAGAAGGTTGGCCCTTCACCGCGTTCACAGACCACAAACCGCTTACCTTTGCGTTCACTAAGGTGTCCGACCCCTGGTCGTCCCGCCAGCAGCGACATCTGTCCTATATCTCCGAGTACACGACGGACATCCAGCATGTCTCGGGAAAGGACAACGTCATGGCGGACGCACTATCCAGACCTACCATACAGGCCCTGTCCCAGGGGGTGGACTATGCAGTGCTGGCAGAGGCACAGCAGGCAGACGCTGAGATCCCCAGTTACAGGACTGCAGTCTCCGGTTTGCAGCTCCAAGACCTCCCCGTAGGCCCAGGTGAGAGGATCCTACTATGTGACGTCGTTACCGGCCAACCCCGCCCCGTCGTCCCAGCAGCCTGGCGCCTGCGGGTTTTCGAATTCATTCACAACTTAGCGCACCCCTCCATCAGGACAACCGTCCGGCTGGTCTCCAACAGGTTCGTGTGGCATGGACTTCGTAAGCAGGTCAGTGAATGGGCCAAAACGTGCATGCAGTGCCAAACGGCCAAGGTGCAGCGGCACACCAAGGCTCCGCCGCAGCAGTTCGAACCCACCCGCCGGAGGTTCGACCACATTCATGTGGATATCGTGGGGCCCCTGCCAGTGTCGCGAGGAGCACGGTACCTCCTAACTATGATAGACCGGTTCACCAGATGGCCAGAGGCAGTCCCGCTCACCGACACCACCTCCGAATCCTGCGCCCGAGCACTGATCGCAACCTGGGTAGCCCACTTCGGGATACCGGCCCACATTACCTCTGACAGGGGCGCCCAGTTCACCTCCAGCCTGTGGTCGGCTATGGCCAGCCTTTTAGGATCGCAACTACACCACACAACTGCCTACCACCCACAGTTGAACGGACTAGTGGAGTGTTTCCACCGTCACCTGAAGTCGGCTCTCATGGCCCGCCTGGAAGGGCCTAACTGGGTGGATGAACTTCCCTGGGTCCTGCTCGGAATCCGCACGGCGCCCAAAGAGGATCTGCACACCTCGTCGGCCGAGTTGGTGTACGGCGCACCCCTGGTAGTCCCAGGAGAGTTCATACCAGCCCCAAGGGGGCAAGAGGAAGAACCCACAGCAGTCCTGGACAGACTATGTGAGAGGCTCGGTAACCTGGCCCCCAAACCCACTTCATAGCACGGACAGAGCCCGACCTGCGTACCCAAAGACTTGCAGAACTCTAAGTTTCTTTTTGTACGACAGGGCGGACACCGGGCACTGCTACAGCGGCCCTATGAGGGGCCGTTTAAGGTGATCAGGAACCACGGGTCCACGTTCGTGCTGGACATTGGGGGGAGAGAGGAGGTTTTCACGGTGGACCGACTCAAACCGGCCCATGTGGACTTGGCGCAGCCGGTCCAGGCTCAGGCACCGCGGCGCAGGGGCAGACCTCCCAAACAGAGGCCGATCCAGACTGTGGACATTGGGGGAGGTATCACTGGTTCTGTGGGGGGGGGGGTTATGTGGCGACCCACTTTCTGGCACACACGAACCGGCTCACAACAGCGCACGCAGGCAGGGGGCCGGCCCCAAAAAGTGCGCCAGGCCACCTTCACCAGCAGGGGGAAAATCCCGCGCGTGGAAAGGGTCTGGGAATATGCATTCCCCACAGCAATCCCGCCCCAGGGAGGGCGGGAATGGGAAGGCTTTAAAGCAGGCCGTGAAGTTTGAATAAATCTCTTTCATCGCAACTCTAACTCACCGACTGCGTGTGGTTATTCTAGCGCTGTGTGTAGCACACCGCTACACAGTCATGAAGAAGGCATGAGCATGGCTATATTTTGTTCGGAGTTTGAAGAGACTCCTGCAGGTTTCTATAGGTACACAGTGGAGACCATTCTGACGGGTTGCATCACCATCTGGTGTGGAGGTTCCTGTGCACAGGATGGCAAGAGGATGCACTAAGCTGTAGGTTCCTCGTGCTCCATCACGGGCACAACCCTCTCCACCATCAAGACCACCTTCAGGAGGTGCTGCCCCATAAATAGCAGACATCACTGCGCCCTCACTGTACCGCTGCCGCAAAATGAGAAATTTCATAGGGTACTTCAGTCATGACAAACCTGAGGCTGATATTTTCAATAGCATGGGTCTGTATTTCAGGACATCCACATATAACCATATAACAATTACAGCACGGAAACAGGCCATTTCGGCCCTTCTAGTCTGTGCCAAACTCTTCCGCTCACCTCATCTCACCGACCTGCACTCAGACTATAACCCTCCATTGCTTTCCTGTATATAACCATATAACATTTAAATGACACATGCAAAGATCTGGGCACTAGCCCCCCCCCCCCCCCCCAACGTCGAGGGCATCTTCAAAAGACCATAAGGCCATCAGACAAGAAGACATAGGAGCAGGATTAGGCCATTTGGCCCATTGAGTCTGTTCCACCATTTCATCATGGCTGATCCAATTTTCCTCTTGGCTCCAATCTCCTGCCTTCTCCCCGTATCCCTTCATGCCCTGACCAATCAAGAATCTATCAACCTCCACCTTAAATATCCATTAAGACTTGGTCTCCACAGCCATCCATGGCAATGAATCCCTCAGATTCACCCATCTCTGGGTAAAGAAATTCCTCCTCTGCAGAAGATGCCTCAAGCAGGCAGCATCCATCGTTAAGGACCTCCATCACCCAGAACTGTGAAAGGACGAGGGTTAGACATACAACCAGCAACCCCTTCCCGTAAAGACCCAGAGCTACAGAAACCCCAAAGACCTCATCCCTCGGAGAGGAAGGATCTTTGCTTATGTAGTTGTTTGGTGAAAGTGAAAGCCACAGGGCTGATGAACCTTAGGACCAGGACAGAGGACCTGGTGAGGTGCTGTCGGTGGTCTATACCCCGGTTGGTGTGAGAAAAGGTGTGGGTTTAAGAAAAAGACAACCCAGGGCATGCCCTCTTCTCATTGCTACCATCATCAGAGAGGAGGTACTGGAGCCTGAAGTCATTTCTCCCCTGCCTACCAGCCCATGAACCCATGAACTACATCATCATTCCCATTTTTTATTTATTCTGTAATTTATGACCATTTATGTCCTTGCACAGGACTGCTGCCACAAAACAACACATTTCACCTGATAAGTCAGTGATAATAAAGGTGAATTCTGAGAGCAGGAGCGAGGGTGGAGGAGTGGGGCCGAATGGTCTGGTCCTCTGCCTGACTCTGACACTCACCCAGCACCGTGAGAAAGGCTTTGGCGGTCTTGACGGGCATGGTGAAGAGGGAGCACGTGTATTGGCCCTCGTCTGACAGTGTGATGTCACTGATGTTGATGCTCAGTTCGTGCCAGGAAGATCGTACGAGTTCAATCCGGTGGTCCCGTAGAGCTGGAAGGGAAGAGGAGGAGTGAGTCTTCACAAGTAGCACCACACAAGCATCCTGAATTAGGGCAAATTAATTTTAAAATTAATGATTAATAAGGATTCTACTTTGTGCAAATTATGAAGGAAATTGACCTGAACAGACATCATCAGTTTGCAGTACAGATCCCATAATTAATTTCCAGGCTTGGAGCAGGAGGCGGGTGTAGTGACTGGCACAGGAGAGGCTGTGAGCTCCCTCCTGCTGAGAGAGACCAAGCACCTATCCCACATATCCACTCCAGACACAGATCAGGGGTAGAGTCGCAGAGCACCGCAGAACAGAAACAGGCCGCTTGGCCCATCTAGTCCAATCATATGGGCCAGCACCGAGATGGTAGCCCTTCATCACCCTCCTAGCCATGTACTGATACAAACTTCTCTGAAAAGCTGCAATCGAACCCACAACTATCACTTCCTCTAGCAGCTCATTCCACACTTTCACCACCCTCTGAGTGAAGATGTTCCTCCTCATGTTCTCCTTAAATAGTTACCTCTCACCCTTACCCCATGACCTCTAGTTCACCCAACCTCAGTGGAAAAGTCTACATGCATTTACCCTATCTATACCACTCATAATTTTAAGAAGGAGTAGGTGCCTGGAGATCTTGTGGGTGGGGTTTGACTGGTGGGGAAGGCGAGGGGGAAACAAAATGGCGATAGGGATGGAGGTGTGGGTGAGGTGGTGGTGGGTGGTCAGTGGAGCTGGGTTGGAGGCAGTAGGAGGGTGAGGGTGTATGTAGAAACCTGCCCTGGGAGTGTGTGATGGGACAGTGTAGAGGGAGCTTCACTCTGTATCTAACTGTCCCTGCCCTGGGAGTGTGTGATGGGACAGTGTAGAGGGAGCTTCACTCTGTATCTAACTGCCCCTGCCCTGGGAGTGTGTGATGGGACAGTGTAGAGGGAGCTTCACTCTGTATCTAACTGTCCCTGCCCCGGGAGTGTGTGATGGGACAGTGTAGAGGGAGTTTCACTCTGTACTTAGCCAGTGGTTGTTGTGACAATGTCTGGTGTGGGGTTGCCAAGTGGCTTCCAATTCCAGAAGAAACAAACCCCAGCAGAATCTAACGACAGTATAGTTTAATCTGGAGACAGAATTAACATCAGTCACCAGACTGAAGTCACCTGAAATGGAGAACAGAAGTTCTGGTCATGGTTTCAATGAAACGATTAAATAATAATCTTGGAAACATCAGGAAGGAAATGAAAGAATGTTCAGGATTCTGCGCTAATACATCACAACATAGGAAAACTGATTGGAGATGAATCTATAACAGCTCCCATGTCTCGGAGTAATGGGTAAAGACAGATTTAAAGTGATTGAAGATTTAATCTTTGATGATCGTTGCTGGAGACACAACGGAGACCACTTAAATCCAACACATTCAACTGCTCTGCAATATTGACAAGGCTCTCCGTTTAAAAATGTACATCTCTTTACAGAGCTGTGGCTTTGATAATATTCCTTTGGTATGGAAATGGTCTGTTGAAACATCTTCAGTGCTTTCATTGTGCAGTGCCGGGGATAGAGTGCACACTGTTTCCAAGCTGCTCTGTCTGCAATGGTCCTCCAGGACCTGGCTGCTCATGAGGCCACTCAGCCCATTGGGGTCGTGCCAGCTCCCGGGCGAGAAATACTCACAAACCATGCAATAATGGCTCGTTTCAGGTATTTGGCCATGTCCGTTCCCAAAGGCGACATAGTCATGAAGTCATACAGCACAGAAACAGGCCCTTCAACCCAACTGGTCCCTGCCCACCAAGATTTCCATCCCATTAAGTATAAGTCATGCTGGTTTTTTTATTTTGGGGTACAGTGTGGAAAGTCCTTTGAGCCGTGCCATTAGCAACCCTGGCCTAGTCACAGGACTATTTACCACAATCAACATTCCAGCCCGGCAGGTCTTTGGAATCTGGGAGGAACTGGAGCAGCTGAAGGAAACCCACGTGGTCACGGGGGCAATGTACAAACTCCTCGCAGCTGGTGGTGACGTTGAACTCCGAACACTGATGCCCTGAACTGTAACAGCAAGGCGCTAGCCGCTAGCTACTGAGGTGCACACTACCATGGTGACATTTGTCTGTGTTTGCCGCGAATCCCACTAAACCTTTCCTGTCCCTGTATCGCAGTCTTGCTGAAGGGTCTCGGCCCAAAACATCGACTGTTCTGTTTCCCATAGATGCTACCTGACCTGTTGAGTTCCTCCAGCATTTTGTGTGTGTTGCTATCCCTGTACCTTTCAAGTTTCATTTCAAGCTAAAGATATTTATCTTAATGATTAGATTCATCTGTCACATTGAAACATATTGAAGATGTACTGGAAACAGCCCACAAGTGTCACCACTCACACTCACTAACCCTAACCCGTACTTTGATGGAATGTGGGAGGAAACCAGAGCACCCAGAGGAAACCAGGTGAAGGCCAATGCATTGTACGTCTTCTTAACCACAGAGTCAACCTGCGCAGCAGCTTTGAGTGTCCTATGGACTCAGACCCCAAGATCCCTCTGATCCTCCACACTGCCAAGAGTCTTACCATTACTACTATACTCTGCAATCATATTTGACCTACCAAAATGAACCACTTCACACTTATCTGGGCTGAACTCCATCTGCCACTTCTCAGCCCAATTTTGCATCCTATCAATGTCCCGCTGTAACCTCTGACAGCCCTCCACACTATCCACAACACCCCGAACCTTTGTGTCATCGGCAAATTTACTAACCCATACCTCCACTTCCTCATCCAGGTCACTTATGAAAATCACAAAGAGGAGGGGTCCCAGAACTGATCCCTGAGGCACACCACTGGTCACCGACCTCTATAGAGAATATGACCCATCTACAACCACTCTTTGCATTCTGTGGGCAAGCCAGTTCTGGATCCACAAAACAATGTTCCCTTGGATCCCATGCCTCCTTACTTTCTCAATAAGCCTTGCATGGGGCACCTTATCAAATGCCTTCCTGAAATATGTATACACTACATCTACTGCTCTACATTCATCATTCTGTTTAGTCACATCCTCAAAAAATTCAATCAGGCTCGTAAGGCACGAACTGCCTTTGACAAAGCTATGCTGACTATTCCTAATAATATTATGTCTCTCCAAATGTTCATAAATCCTGCCTCTCAGGATCTTCTCCATCAACTTACCAACCAATGAAATAAGACTCACTGGTCCATAATTTCCTGGGCTATCTCTACTCCCTTTCTTAAATAAGGGAGTAACATCTATAACCCTTTGGAACATCTCCCGTCCTCACTGGTGATGCAAAGATCATTGCCAGAGACTCAGCAATCTCCTCCCTTGCCTCCCACAGTAGCCTGGGATATATCTCGTCTGGTCCCGGTGACTTATCCAACTTGATGCTTTCCAAAATATCCAGCACATCCTCTTTCTTAATGTCTACATGCTCAAGCTTTTCAGTCCGCTGTAAGTCATCACTACAATCACCAAGATCCTTTTCCGTAGTGAATACTGAAGTAAAGTATTCATTAAGTACATCTGCTATTTCCTCCGGTTCCATTCACACTTTCCCACTGTCACATTTGATGCATCCTATTCTCTCACGTCTTATCCTCTTGCTCTTCACATACTTGTAGAATGCCTTGGGGTTTTCCTTAATCCCGCCCGCCATGTCACAGTCACGGATTTGGCAGCGCAGCAGATTCCGCAACTGAGGTCGTGAATATGCATGTGTCAGCTAATTATTTCATTATGGTGGTGTTTAACTCCATTCATTTCCTTGCAGTATTTGTCCAGACTTGAATACAGCAATGCTTCGTTGCCTGCTTGCATCTGACCTGAGGAATTAGAATGTCGAGTCAACTGACTCTGAAGACGAGCAGTATTCAGTTTGTATTTAGTTTTCTTTTCAGCCACAGTGTAGGCTTCATTTTCCATTTGAGAGTTTTAGTTAACAGCCAAGTTTGGCCTAGCATTTATTGTTTTCTTTTCCCTTTTACACTGTTTGCATTAAAGTCTGTGAAATATCGACCTGCATCAATGTCTCGCACTCCACACTTGGGCCATGCCTGCACCTCGTGACACCCCAAGGCCTTCTCATGGTCCTTTCTTACTCCTTTCCAGAATCTGTCTCCCTATCTGCTCCTTGATGTCCCTGTTACTATTGGGTGGTCTATAAAATCACCCAGCAGAGTTATTGACTCCTTCCTGTTCCTAACTTCCACCTACAGAGACTCAGTAGACAATCTTTCCATGTCTTCCTCCTTTTCTGCAGCTGTAACTCTATCTCTGATCAGCAGTGCCACACCCCCACTTCTTTTGCCTCTCTCCCTGTCCTTTCTGAAACATCTAAAACCCAGCACTTGAAGTAACCAGTCCTGTCCCTGAGCCATCCAAGTCTTTGTAATGGCCACAATATCATAGCTCCAAGTACTGATCCACGCTCTAAGCTCATCCGCTTTGTTCATAATAGACACATCTCAAACCATCGGTTTAAGCACGTCTCTTCTCTATCACCTGCCTCTCCTCCCTCTCACACTGCCTACAAACGTTCTCTATTTGTGAGCCAACCACCCCTTCCTCTGTCTCTTCAGTTCATTTCCCACCCCCCAACAATTCTAGTTTAAACTCTCCCAAGTAGCCTTAGCAAACCTCCCCACCAGGATATTGGTCCCTCTTGAATTGAAGTACAACCTGTCCTTTTTGTACAGATCACACCTGCCCCAAAAGAGGTCCCAATGATCCAGAAATCTGAATCCCTGCCCCCTGCTCCAACCCCTCATCCACACATTTATCTTCCACCTCACTCTATTCCTATACTCACCGTCACATGGCACAGGCAGTAATCCCGAGATTACTACCTTTGAGGTCCTGCTTCTCAACTTCTTTCCTAACTCCTGTAGTTTGCTTTTAGGACCTCCTCCCTTTTCCTACCTATGTCATTGGTACCAATAGGTACCATGACCTCTGGCTGTTCTCCCTCCCACTTCAGGATATCGTGGACGCGCCAGACCTGGCACCTGGGAGGCAAACTACCATTCGAGTTTCTTTCCTGTGTCCACAGAATTGCCTGACTGACCCCCCCACCCCCAACAATAGAGTCCCCCATCACTGCTGCCATCTTCTTCCTTTCTCTACCCTTCTGAGCCACAGGGTCAGACTCTGTGCCAGAGGCACGGCCACTGTTGCTTCCCCCAGGTAGGTTGTTCCCCCCCCTCAACAGTACTCAAACAGGAATACTTATTGTTAAGGGGGACAGCCACAGGAGTACTCTCTAGCCTCTGACTCCTGCCCTTCCCTCTCCTGACTGTTACCCACTTATCTGTCTCCCCAGGCCCCGGTGTGACTACCTGCCTATAGCTCCTATCTATCACCTCCTCACTCTCCCTGACCAGACGAAGGTCATCGAACTGCATCTCCAGTTCCCTGACCCAGTCCCCAAGGAGCTGCAGCTCGACGCACCTGGTACAGTTGTGGCCATCCGGGAGGCTGGGAGTCTCCTGGACATCCCACATCTGACACCCAGTGCAGAACACCAGCCTCACACACATACTTCCTATTCCTCACAGGTAGCTTACTTCACCTTGACCCGTTATCGCTGAAGCCCCGTTGAACCAATGCCCTCCTACTCTGTCTCTCTCTACTCCATCACCCGCTCCTTCGTGACCCCCTCTATAAAGCTGTCTTTTAAGTCCTTCCCGCTGGTCCAACTCGCTGACGTCCATTAATTAGTGGGATTGTGTTCCAAGGGGTGAGGAAGGAGGGGACTCTCCTAGTGCTGATTCCGGGAGGGTGACAAGGGTGTGGAGGTGGGCATGGCCTAGCAGGCTGGTATCCTGGCTCTGGGAGGGACTCTGGACCCAGGGGTGCGGGGCTTCTCTCTATCAATGGCCTGGGGACGGGTTCTCCCATTGGGGTTATGGTGAAGAGTGAGTGGTCACATTGGGTGCACATGGTTGCTTGGACAGTGACGGGAGTGTGGGATGTGGTGGGGGGGGGGGTCGAGGAGGACACTTTTAAGTCACAGCCTGTGGAGGAGTTCCGGCAGTTCGTGAAGGACTACCGGAGGAAACCGTTCAAGACCCAGCTGGCCACGGATCGCTGGTCGGGTCCGCGAGGGGTTGTTCAGTCTACCCACAAAAGGAGGTGAAAGGAACTGAAGTGACCCGTAATGAGAGGCGCCATTTCAAGAGGCTCCTGGTGTTGTGGGTGCATCCCCTGTTCATGGGGACCTGGGGTGGAAGGCGTTGCACCGGGCAATCCTGTACAACAGGTTCACTGACACCCCATCCAGCTGTCTATTCGGTGGGCGGGAGGAGTCAGTGTACACGCATACACGGAATGGCAGAGGTTGCAGCCCCTCTTCGAGTTTCCCAAGGGGCTGCTGCTGAGGCCATCTACGCTCATCTACGGGCACCCGGTTCGGAAGGGGGCAGGTTGTGAGGAGGATCTCCTGGTTGGCTTGGTCCTGGGGCTGGCCAAGGTGGCCGTTCCCGGGTCCAGGTGATGGAAAGTCAAAGGCTCTGCCTGGGCCGACTGCCTGTGCCTCTTCTGAGGATACGTTTGTTCCTAGGTGTCCTTGGAGAGGGAGCATCCAGTCACAACAGGTACATTGGGAGATTTCCAGGAGTGGCGGACTCCTCCAGGGAATCGAATATTCCAGGGAACTGGAAGACCACAGTCTGTGTGGATTGGTGATAACATATCCCCCTCACTGACGATCAACACTGGTGCACCTCAGGGGTGTGTGCTTAGCCCATTGCTCTACTCTCTGTATACACATGACTGTGTGGCTAGGCATAGCTCTAATACCATCTATAAATCTGCTGACGATACAACCATTGTTGGTAGAATCTCAGGTGGTGACGAGAGGGTGTACAGGAGTGAGATATGCCAACTAGTGAATGGTGCCACAGCAACAACCTGGCACTCAACGTCAGTAAGACGAAAGAGCTGATTGTGGACTTCAGGAAGGGTAAGACAAAGGAGCACATACCAATCCTCATAGAGGGATCAGAAGCGGGGAGAGTGAGCTGCTTCAAGTTCCTGGGTGTCAAGATCTCTGAGGATCTAACCTGATCCCAACATATTGATGTAGTCATAAAGAAGGCAAAACGCGGCTATACTTTATTAGGAGTTTGAAGAGATTCAGTATGTCAACAAATACACTCAAAAGCTTCTATATTTGTACCGTGAAGAGCATTCTGACAGGCTGCATCACTGTCTGGTATGGAGGGACTACTGCACAGGACCGAAAGAAGCTGCAGATGGTTGTAAATCTAGTCAGCTCCATCTTGGGCACTAGCCTACAAAGTACCCAGGACATCTTTAGGGAGCAGTGTCTCAGAAAGGCAGCGTCCATTATTAAGGACCTCCAGCACCCAGGACATGCCCTTTTCTCACTGTTACCATCAGGTAGGAGATACAGAAGCCTGAAAGCACACACTCAGCAATTCAGGAACAGCTTCTTCCCCTCTGCCATCCGATTCCTAAATGGACATTGAACCCTTGGACACTACCTCACTTTTTTAATATGCAGTATTTCTGCTTTTGCACTTTAAAAAAATCTATTCAATATACATAATTGATTTACTTGTTTATTTATTATGTTTTATTTTATTTATTATTATTTTTTCTCTCTCTCTGTGCCATATTATGTATTGCATTAAACTGCTGCCGCTAAGTTAACAAATTTCACGTCACATGCCGGTGATAATAAATCTGATTCTGATTCTGATTCTAATAGACAGGAGTAATGATATTTTAATCTAAGCAACACTCACAACACACTGGAAGAACTCAGCAGGTTGTGAGTGTTGCTTTGACCCTAGCATTTGCAGAGTATTTTGTGTTTTTGATATTTTAATCTGAATGTCATCACTGCCTTGTAAATACTGAATAACAACCTTGTGAGATGATTATGTAAATAAACTTTTATAGTTTTGTCAGAAAAATGGGTGTCAATAAAGGAGCAGCCTCAAGCACGTGGGTGCCACGGTAGCGTAGCGGTTAGTGCGACACTATTACAGCACGGGATGTTCCAGAGTTTGGAGTTCGATTCCGGCGCCACCTGGAAGGAATCTCTGTATGTCCTCCCCATGGAATACGCGTAGTGTTGCCGGGTGCTCCGGATTCCTCCGACATCCCAAAGATAAAGGAAGTTAACAGGTCATTGTATTAGGTTAGTGCTGGGGCAGCGCAGTTCAAAGGACCAAAGGGGACGACTGGCACTGTATCGCTAATTAAATAAATAACATAACATAAACTCGATTAGCTTCAATTGGAATCTTGGCCGGCAGTGACCTGCTGGGCCGAAGGCCTGTCTCTGTGCTGTATCACTCTGTGAACACACCGATGTGGTGAAAGGAGCCAGAGGCATGTTTTCCTGACTAGGACAGGTCCTGGGTTAACTCCCAGACTGAGCACGTTGGGAAAACTCCCGGACCCATCATGTCTACCTCTTCCCCTCCACTTTGTCCCACCCGTTCCCCAGACCTACCGGGCTTGGGTAGGCTCACCTTTAAAAGCAGTTCATCCCAACATGTCGAGTGACTGTTGGGAATTGCTGGAGCCTCTGGTTCAGTTCTGGTGTCTGCTTCTCAGCACCGTACTCAGGAGAGGGAGGTGGGGGATAATCTACTTGCTCTCTCTGTGACTGTGTAGGTCTCCTCCTGGGTACCTCATTGTCCTTCCTTAACCCGACGATGTTCAGGTGTACTGGGTGTGTAGGTGGGGTGGTCCACTAAGTTAGGGGGGGTGGTTTGCTGAGAACATGGGGAGAATAGATGACAAGAAGAGTGTAGATAGTCCGTGAGCAGATGTACACCTACTCCTCCTGCCTTGTGAGGATTATGGATGTGGAATTGGTATGGGCTCATTAATGTCATGTACAATGTAGCACAGTGAAAAACGTCATCTGACCAATCCCAGCCAGACATTTCCTGTCAGTGATCTTGTTTCCTCGCACATTCTAAAGGTACGCAGGTTAGGGTCAGTGGGTGTGGGCATGCTACGTTGATGCCAGAAGTGTGGGCAAACTTGCGGGCTGCCCCCAGCACATCCTCAGACTGATTTAATTGATGCAGCCTGTTCATGTCTTCACCATCGTATGATGTGGCTGATCATGGACTTTCCATATCCATCGTACGACGTGGACGATCATAGTCTTTCCATGTCTAATGTACGACGTGGACGATCATGGTCTTTCCATGACCACGATTGTGCTTGGTAAATTTTCTATAGAAGTGGTTTGCCGTTGCGTTCTTCTGGTTAGTGTTTTTACAAGATGGGTGGCCCCAGCCATTATCGACACTCTACAAAGATTGTCCGCCTGGCGTCAGTGGTCACATAACCAGACTTGTGATATGCACCAGATGCTCACACAACCATCCACCACCTGCTCCCATGGCTATACAGGACCCTGATCGGGGGGCTAAGCAGGTGCTACACCTTGCCCAAGGGTGACCTGCAGGCTAGCGGAGTGCCAGTTCTGCATAAAAATGGGATTTCTCTGTTCAGCCTTCAGAACAGCGTGGATGACAGGGACCAGGTAAATGAAGTGTGATTGAGGAGCAGCTGTGAGTTTTAAAAGTTCCAGTTAATCGGCGACAACAAGGGCAGAGGGTGGGAAGGGTGGTGGTGCTGGGGGAGGGGACAGGTATAAGAAGGGGTTAGCTGGATTTCCAGCATCTGCAGATTTTTTATTGAGTGGGGTTAGTTGGATGACACATTGGAGAGCTGATAAGGCTCTGGCCTCCAGCAGTGGCCGTAATGGATACTGTTAAGTTCACACAGCGCAGGCTAATTGTCTGTAAATAAAGCCATATAGTTACTGGCCTCCAATTAATGGTTTATTGTTCACAACGCCATCTTCTCAGTCCTTCAATGAAATGTGTGTTGTGCAAACTCTGCTGACAGTGGCAATGACTGAAGACATACAGAGTGCATTCTGTCCTCCGCTCACATAGAACGGAGATGAGAAGGAATTTCTTTAGCCTGAGGGAGGTGAATCTGCGAATTCATTGCCACAGACAGCTGTGGAAGATGGGTCATTGGATATATTTAAAGCAGAGGTGATTTAGTCAGAGTGTCAAAAGGTAGTGGGAGAAGGCAGGGGTTGAGAGGGTTAATAAATCAGCCATGATGGAATGGTGGAGGAGACTCGATGGGCTGAATGGTCTAGTTCTGCTCCTACAGCTCTTTGGCTCACGACATTGAATGCTTCCACACACACCGTTCCTGTACTTTTGGAGTAAATATTGGTGGGAGGGTCACAGAACCAGTTCTGCCCTGTAATCGGCCACTGTCAGGCTCAGGGCCATGACTGACCCTCACCCCTGTGTCCGACAGTCACTGGCCCCCAGAGAGCGGAAGCGGTACAGAACCATACAGGCCTTTTGGATTACCATGCCTGTGCCGACCGTGCGTGATGCTAAGTTGAATTAATCCCATCTGTGTGCTCATCGCCCTCCATTCCATGGTGTCTTAAAGACATCTAAATACTTCAATCACTTCTACCTCCACCACCCAAAGCAGTACATCCAGGCTCTCTCCAGCGCCTGTGCAAAAAACTGCCCCTCGCATCTCTGTCGACCTAATTCCCCCTCACAGTTAATGGGCAGGCGGTCAGTGGGAGATGCTCTGTCCGGTCAGTGGGAAGGGAGACGGCATGTCTGGTTCCTGAGGACATCTTCTCTGAACAGCTCCCATCAGCTGTAGGATCTATCAATCAATCTATCCCCTCCCCTCTCCATCTCCCCCTCCCCTCCCTCTCCCTCTTTCCCTCCCCCTCCCAAAGAATTTGGAAGTGGCAAGAGCACAGGTTTCCTGCCTGGGCAGGAGGTTCCAGAGCGAGATTATTCCCCAAGGTTGGGGAGTCTAAATCTATTTGGCTTGGATTTATGGTGAGAAGGGAAAGATTTAAGAGGGACCTGAGAGGTAACTTTTTCACAAAAAGGTGGTGATCTGTGGTAAACCAGTGTCATTTAAGAAACACTTGGATAGGTACATGGAGGCGTGGGGCTTCGAGGAATGCATGAAGTTGGGACCAGCTGGGTGGGCACCATAGTCAGAAGGGACTGGTTGGGACCAAGGGTCCGTATCTGTGCAGCATGGCTCTGTGTCTCTAAACCTCCCCCCACCTATGCAGCTCATTAAAATGTGTGGGCTTTGGGAAATCGGCCTCTGATGTGCTATGACCACGTAATCAGCACCAAACCCTCCTCTCTGCCGACATCAAGTGCTTGGTGCTCACAGTCAAACTCTGCCTCCCCCACTTGCCCCCACTCTGGGGGAGTCACTGACGAGCCATCCTTCAGGGGTGAGGGGTGGGGAGTCCCCTTCCCATCTGTCTCTCAGGTCAAGATGCCCCAATGACTCAATGAGATGGAATCACAGTGACCTTGCGACTGGATCTCCTAGCTCACGCTCAGTTTCCAGTTGTGAATTATTAACTCATGGCAAGGTTAGTTATGTTACTAGATTGCAGTAGCCATGACAACTGCTGCTCTACAATTCTCAGATTGCACAGAGTCTCTCAGTTTGAATAATTATATTTTATCTCCAAGGCCAGTCAGAGGGTATTAGGATTGAACAATGCGCAGAAAACTCTGGCATGGAGATTTACATTAGAGTGGTTACACGGACTCTGTGAGGCTGATAAATTCAGCAAGAGTTGGGATTATCTGAGAGGGGTTTCTAGCAGAAAAAGGATACAAGAATGTTGCTGGGACTTTAGGAACTGAGCTACATGTAAGTTTGAATAGGTTCAGCCTTTATTCCCTGGAGCGCAGGAGATTGAGGGGAGATTTGATAGAGGTATACAAAATTATGAGGGGTATAGATAGAGTAAATACAAGCAGGCATTTTCCACTGAGGTGGGTGGGACTAGAATTAGAGGTCATGAGTTAAGAGTGAAAGGTGAATTATTTAATGAGGGTGATTTTTTTCACTCAGAGGGTGGTAAGAGTGTGGAATGATCTGCCAGCAGATATAATGAACACAGGTTCGATTTCACCATTTAAGAGAAGTTTGGATAGGTACATGAAAGGGAGGGTATGGAGGGCTGTGGTCCAGATGCAGGTCGATGGGACTAGGTGGAAACAGTTTGGTATAGCCTAGATGGACCGAAGGGCATGGTTCTGGGCTATAGCGCTTTATGACTTCACATGCCATCAGTGGGCAGGGACGTCAATGTTCAGCGTGGCCTTCCCATTCCCCGACCCAGGCCAAGAGAAAATAGCAGCTAACTCCTGGAGCCCCCACGTTGTAAGCAGCCACACAGGAACAGCCTCACCAGAAGGACAAATTGAGAACTCTTTCAAGGGTAATCTGGATAGACAGTATGTGCTGGTGTGTGGATCATAATGTGAGGTGGTAGGTCATGGTATAGAGGTGTTGGGTCACTGTCTTGAGGAGTGTGTTGAGTCATGGTATAGAGGTGTTGAGGAGTGTGTTGAGTCATGGTATAGAGGTGTTGAGGAGTGTGTTGAGTCATGGTATAGAGGTTTTGAGGAGTGTGTTGAGTCATGGTATAGAGGTGTTGAGGAGTGTGTTGAGTCATGGTATAGAGGTGTTGAGGAGTGTGTTGAGTCATGGTATAGAGGTTTTGAGGAGTGTGTTGAGTCATGGTATAGAGGTGTTGAGGAGTGTGTTGAGTCATGGTATAGAGGTTTTGAGGAGTGTGTTGAGTCATGGTATAGAGGTGTTGAGGAGTGTGTTGAGTCATGGTATAGAGGTGTTGAGGAGTGTGTTGAGTCATGGTATAGAGGTGTTGAGGAGTGTGTTGAGTCATGGTATAGAGGTGTTGAGGAGTGTGTTGAGTCATGGTATAGAGGTGTTGAGGAGTGTGTTGAGTCATGGTATAGAGGTGTTGAGGAGTGTGTTGAGTCATGGTATAGAGGTGTTGAGGAGTGTGTTGAGTCATGGTATAGAGGTGTTGAGGAGTGTGTTGAGTCATGGTATAGAGGTGTTGAGGAGTGTGTTGAGTCATGGTATAGAGGTGTTGAGGAGTGTGTTGAGTCATGGTATAGAGGTGTTGAGGAGTGTGTTGAGTCATGGTATAGAGGTGTTGAGGAGTGTGTTGAGTCATGGTATAGAGGTGTTGAGGAGTGTGTTGAGTCATGGTATAGAGGTGTTGAGGAGTGTGTTGAGTCATGGTATAGAGGTGTTGAGGAGTGTGTTGAGTCATGGTATAGAGGTGTTGAAGAGTGTGTTGAGTCATGGTACTGAGGAGTTGGGTCACTGAATGGGACCATCTTGGGTGAGTATCTTGGTCAGTGTATCTCGGTTAGTGCACTGATCACTAAAGACCTCATTGAGTTCAAGAGCCATGAGGTAATGTTGCAGTTCTATAAAACTCTGGTTAGACCACACTTGGAATATTGTGTTCAGTTCTGGTGTCTCATTATAGGAAGGATCTGGAAGATTTAGAGAGGTTGCAGAGGAGTTTTACCAGGATGCTGCCTGTTTTAGAAGGATAGGTTGTGTGAGCTGGGGCTTTTTTTATAGAACAGAGAAATCTACAGCACATTACAGTCCCTTCGGCCCACCATGTTGTGTTGACCATGTAACCTACTTTAGAAACTGCATAGAATTTCCTAGCACATAGCCCTCTATTTTTCTAAGCTCCATGTACCTAACCAAGAGGCTCTTAAAATGCCCTATTGTATCCACCTCCACCACTGCCGCCAGCTGTGCATTCCATGCCCCCACCACTCTCCGTGTGAAAAACTTACCCTTGACATCTCCCCTGTACCTATTTCCAAGCACCTCAAAACTGTGCCCTCTCGTGCTAGCCATTTCAGCCCTGGGAAAAAGCCTCTGACTATCCACACTATCAATGCCTTTCATCATCTTATACACCTCGATCAGGTCACCTCTCATCCTCCGTTGTTCCAAGAAGAAAAGGCCAAGCTCACGCAACCTATTCTCATAAGGTATGCCTTCCAATCCTGGCAACATCCTTGTAAAACTCCTCTGCACTCTCTCAGCAGTATTCACGTCCTTCCTGTAGTGAGGTGACCAGAACTGAACACAGTACTCCAGGTGGGGTCTGACCAATATTTTATACAGCTGTAACATTACCTCACGGCTGTTGAACTCAATCCCATGGTTGATGAATGCCAACATACCATACGCCTTCTTAACAGCACTGTCAACCTGTGCAGCAGCTTTGAGTGTCCTATTGACACGGACCCCAAGATCTCTCTGATCCTCCACACTGCCAAGAGTCTTACCATTAATACTGTATTTTGTCTTCAAATTGGACCTATCGAATGAACCACTTCACACTTATCTGGGTTGAAGTCCACCTGCCACTTCTCAGCCCAGTTCTGCATCCTATCGATGTCCCGCTGTAACCTTTGACAACCCTCCAGACTATCCACAACACCCCCAACCTTTGTCTCCTCAAAACAAAGAAGGATGGAAAGGGACTTGATAGAGGTATACAAGACAATAAGAGGCATAGATAGAATGGACAGTCAGAAATTTTTTCCCAAGGTGGAAGTCCCTACCAAGGTGGTGACCGAGGCAGATACATTACGGGCATTTAAGAGACATGTGGATGATAGAAAAATGGAGGGAAATATAGGAAAGAAGGGTTAGATTGACTTTAGAGTAGGTTAAAATGTTGGCACAATATTTTGGGCCAAAGGGCCTGTACTGCGTTGTAATGTTCTGTGTAACAACATTTCTTTCAGTACGCATTTCTGCCACTTGTGTGTGAAGGTGCTATGGAGTTGGTTCATGGACAGTAGTTGGGAGCTAGGTGAGGAGATCAAGACTTGACCAGTAACAAATGGCTTTAGTGTCCTTGGACCTGTGAACAGAGGGGTTGGGCTGCCCACCAGAATCCTGGTCTTTATCAATTAAGGATGCTGGTATAAAGTGGGCATTGGTCACTAACACCACTCACTATCAGGGAAATACCTTCTCCTTGTTACTATCAGGGAAGGGGGGAAGAAGCCTGGAGACAAGCACTCAATGATTCAGGAACAGCTTCTTCCCCCCTTCCATTTCTAAAATGACAATGAACCCAAGTACACTACTTTCTGCTACTATTTTTGCACAATTTATTTATTTATGGAATTTACAGAAATCTTATGTCTCTGCACTGTACAGCTGCCACAACACAACAATGTTCACACCATTTCCTTAGATATTTATAGATACAGTGTGGAGTTGGTCCTTCTGGCCCTTTGAGCCTTGCCACCCAGAAACCCACCTATTCAACCCCAGCCTAGTCACGGGACAATTTACAATGACCAATTAACCTACTGATCAGTATGTATTTGGACATGGGAGGAAACTGGAGCACCCGGAGGAAACCCATGCTTCCCACGGGGAGAACGTACAGACTCCTTACGGAGGTCATGTTTTCTGACTTCTCCAGTGCATTCAACACCATCCACCCTGCTCTGCTGGGGGAGAAGCTGACAGCGATGCAGGTGGATGCTTCCCTGGTATCATGGATTCTTGATTACCTGACTGGCAGATCACAGTACGTGTGCTTGCAACACTGTGTTTCCGACAGAGTGATCAGCAGCATTGGGGCTCCACAGGGGACTGTCTTGTCTCCCTTTCTCTTCACCATTTACACCTCGGACTTCAACTACTGCACAGAGTCTTGTCATCTTCAGAAGTTTTCGGATGACTCTGCCATAGTTGGATGCATCAGCAAGGGAGATGAGGCTGAGTACAGGGCTACGGTAGGAAACTTGGTCACATGGTGTGAGCAGAATTATCTGCAGCTTAATGTGAAAAAGACTAAGGAGCTGGTGGTAGACCTGAGGAGATCTAAGGTACCGGTGACCTCTGTTTCCATCCAGAGGGTCAGTGTGGACATGGTGGAGGATTACAAATACCTGGGGATACAAATTGACAATAAACTGGACTGGTCAAAGAACAATGAGGCTGTCTACAAGAAGGGTCAGAGCTGTCTCTATTTCCTGAGGAGACTGAGGTCCTTTAACATCTGTCAGACGATGCTGAGGATGTTCTACAACAGCGGTCCCCAACCACCAGGCCGCGGACCGGTACCGGGCCGCAAAGCACATGCTACCGGGCCGCGAGGAAACGATATGAGTCAGCTGCACCTTTCCTCGTTCCCCGTCACACACTGTTGAGCTTGAACACATGCCAGGTCATTATGCACGCATCATCCGTGTCAGCGCGGGAAGGAGATCAACTCCTTGAGCTTGCAAGTGACAGTGGGCTGAAAAGTATGTTTGACATAACATCTCTGCCGGCATTCTGGATCAAAGTCAAGGCTAAATATCCTGAGATAGCCACGAAAGCACTGAAAACATTGCTTCCATTTCCAACATTTTTTTGCGAAGCGGAGTTTTCTGCAATGAATGGAAACGAAAACTAAACTGCGGAATAGACTAGACATCAGGAACCCCCTTCGAGTATCGCTGTCTCCCATCACCCCTCGATAGGACCAGCTTGTTGCAGGAAAACAGGCCCAGGGCTCCCACTGATTCAGCAATATTGGTGTGTTGCAATGATTTTATATGTTCATACGGGGAAAATATGTGCTGCATGATTAATATACAAACATTACTTAAAATGTTATGATGCTATTGACTTATATAACCATATAACAATTACAGCATGGAAACAGGCCATCTCTGCCCTTCTAGTCCGTGCTGAACGTTACTCTCACCTAGTCCCACCGACCTGCACTCAGCCTATAACCCTCCATTCCTTTCCTGTCCATATACCAATCCAATTTTTCTTTAAATGATAATATCGAACCTGCCTCAACCACTTCTACTGGAAGTTCGTTCAACACTTACTTCAAGCTCCCCTGATAATTCACTATATTCATGAGAGGAAAATATGCGCTGTGTGTTTAATATTAAATTTGTTAGATAAACCCTTTTAGAAACAAAATTGAGTGTATTAGCCACTTGTCACCTATATTCCGGTCGTGATGAACACTCTTCCCCCCCCCCCGCCGAACAGAATCGCCAAAAACGATTTGTGGAGCAAAATCGGCACGTTCACGCATGCGCACTGGTGCCTGCGCAAGGCTTCATGGTCATTGTAGTCTTTCTCTGGGTAAACACAACGTATTTGACTGCTACTCTTGTCCGTTGGCAACCCTACCCCCACCCCCCTGCTCGGGTTGGCCGGTCTGCAAGAATATTGTCAATATTAAACCGGTCCGCAGTGCAAAAAAGGTTGGGGACCCCTGTTCTACGAGTCTGTGGTGGCCAGTGCGATCATGTTTGCTGTTGTGTGCTGGGGCAGCAGGCTGAGGGTAACAGACACCAACAAATTCAACAAACTCATCTGTAAGGCCAGTGACGTTGTGGGGATGGAACTGGACTCTCTGACGGTGGTGTCTGAAAAGAGGATGCTGTCCAAGTTGCATGCCATCTTGGGACAATGTCTCCCATCCACTACATAATGTACTGGTTGGGCACAGGAGTACATTCAGTCAGAGACTCATTCCACTGAGATGCAGCACAGAGCGTCATAGGAAGTCATTCCTGCCTGTGGCCATCAAACTTTACAACTCCTCCCTTGGAGGGTCAGACACCCTGAGCCAATAGGCTGGTCCTGGACTTATTTCCTGGCATAATCTACATATTACTATATAACTATTTATGGTTTTATTACTATTTAATTATGTATGGTGCAACTGTAACGAAAACCAATTTTCCCCGGGATCAATAAAGTATGACTATGACTATGACTGATACTCTGAATTAGGCCTCACCAAGTCTTATACAACTTCAACATAACATCCCATCCCCTGTACTCACTACTTTGATTTATGAAGGACCAATGTACCAAAAGCTTTCTTTATGACCCTATCTACCTGTGACACCACTTTCAATGATTTTTGGACCTGTTTTCTCGGATCCCTCTGTTCTCCCACACCCCTCAGTGCCGTACCGTTCACTGTGTAAGACCTACTCTGGTTGGTCCTCCAGAGGGCAACATCTTGCACTTGCCTGCATTAAATTCCATCTGCCATTTTCAGCCCATTTTTCCAGCTGCATGATAGCCTTCCTCACTATCCACTACACCCCAATATTGGTGTCACCCACGAATTTGCTGATCCAGTTAACACATTATCATCCAGAACAAGTGATATAGATGACCAACAACAACGGGCCCAGCACCAATCCCTGCGGCATACCACTAGTCACAAGCCTCCAGTCAGCGAGGAAGGCTTTTACTACCACTTCCCCTACAAAGCCAATGTCTAATTCAATTTACTACCTCACCTTGAACACCGAGTGACTGAACCTTTCTGATCAGACTTCCTTGCGGGACCTTGCCAAGTGTCTTACTGAAGCCCATGGGAGACACCATCCACAGTCTTGCTTTCTTCCACTTTCCCAGTAACTTCCTCGAAAAACCCTACAAGATTGGCTGGGCATGGCCTACAACATACAAAGCCATGCTGACTATTCTTAATCAGACCATTTTTTAAAATCTATTTAATATACGTGACTGATTTACTTGTCTATTTATTATTATGTTTTATTTAATTTATTATTATTATTTTTCTCTCGCTCTGCTAGATTATGTATTGCATTGAACTGCTGCTGCTGTTAACAAATTTCACATCACATGCCGGTGATAGTAAACCTGATTCTGATTCTATCCAAATATATACCCAGTCCCTTAGAACACTTTCTAATAACTTTCCCACAACTTATGTCAGATTCACCGGCCTATAATTCGCTGGTTTATGTTTAGAGCCTTTTTTAAGCAGTGGAGCAACATTGGATATCTTCTGGTATCTCTACCATTGCAAAGAGTATTTTAAATAAGACCACAAGACACAGGACCATCAAGTCTGCTCTGCCACTTCATCATGGCTGACCAATTTTCCTCTCACCCCAACCTCCTGCCTTTTTGCCCTGTCCCTTCATGCCCTAACCAACATCTGCCTTAAACATACATAAAGACTTGGCCTCCACAATCTCTTCAGCTACCTCTTTCAGAACTCTGGAGCGTACACCATCTGATCCAAGGGATTTATCTACCCTTAGACCTTTCAGTTTCCCAAGAACCTTCTCTCTAGTAATGGTAACTTCACATCCTTCATGCCCCCTGACAGCTGGAACTTCCACCATACTGGTCGTATCTTCCACAGCGAAGACTGATGTAAAATACTTATCAGTTCATCTGCTATTTCATTATCTCCCATTTCTACCTCTCCAGCATCATTTTCCAGTGGTCCGATGTCCACTTTCACCTCTCTTTTACACTTTATGTAGCTGAAGAAACTTTTGGTACCCTCCAAGGCATCGGCAAGTTGACGGTGCCTGGAGGTTTAAGGCAGGGAGTTTCTCCCTTTTGCTGCCTGCTATCGGGGACTCGGGAGTCGATCGACTCGGGAACTTTTGAGACTTTTTTTACCGTGCCCATGGTCTGTTCTTCATCAAATTATGGCTAGCTTAATTTCGTATTCCAACTTTATCTTCTTATTGACTTTTTTAGTTACTTTCTGTTGGTTTTGAAAAGCTTCCCAATCTTCCCACTTATTTTTGCTGTCTTTGGCTTTTATGTTGGCTTTGACTTTTCTTGTTAGCCACAGTTGTGGCATCTTGCCTTTAGAATACTTCTTCCTCTTTGGGATGTGTATATCCTGTCCTTCTAAATTTCTTCCAGAATTTCAGTGATTGCTGCTCTGCCATCATCCCTGCCAGTGTTCTTTTACAACCAGTTCTGGCCAACTCCTCCCTCATGTTTCTGTAATTCCCTTTTCTCCACTGTAATACTGCTACATCTGACTTTAGCTTCTACTTCTCAAATTCCAGGGTGAATTTGATCATATTATGATCACATGAGTCTAAGGGTTCTTTTACCTTAAGCTCTCCAATCAATTCAGATTCATTGCACAACACCCAATCCTGAATAGCTGATCCTCTACTGGACTCAACCACGAGCTTCTTAAAGCCATCTCATAGGCACTCTAGAAATTCATTCTCCTGTAAGGAGGAGAAGATGACGGCGCGACGGCAGTGCGCGCGGCCTCTCCGGTGATGATGTTTGTTATCTGTCAAGTAGGGGACCGTGCACAATTCTGATTTGATGGAGACAGACCAGAGAGTACGGAGGAAAACCTGGAAAACTTCTGAAATGCCCGCTTCGCTGCCACTGCTACTGTGTGGTAACCGGAATCTCCGGAGCAGAAGGCCCCGAAATCCTCGGCTTTGCGTGTTTCAGCGGCCGGGGCGAGGCCGAAGGTGCTTGGCAGAGGATGGCGCTCGGGAGGCTGTATCAGAGGGACTGGTCAGAGGCTCGAAGTTTTCGGACGGGTGGACTCAGTGTCGGCTGTGGTCGGCTGCTTCCAAGGCATCAGCAAGTTGATGGTGCCTGGAGGTTTATGGCAGGGAGTTTCTCCCTTTTGCCGCCGCTATCGGGGACTCGGGAGTCGATCGACTCGGGGACTTTGAAACTATTTTTTACTGTGCCCATGGTCTGTTCTTCATCAAATTATGGTATTGCTTTGCACTGCTGTAACTATATGTTATAATTATGTGGTTCTGTCAGTGTTAGTCTTTGGTTTGTCCTGTTTTCTGTGATATCACTCTGGAGAAACATTGTATCATTTCTTAATACATGTATGCATTTCTAAATGACAATAAAAGAGGACTGAGTGTTCTCATAATCTAATCCAGCACCAACCTGATTTTCCTAATTTACCTGCATTTTGAAGTCCCCCATAACTATTGTAACATTGCTCTTTCGGCATACATTGTCTATCTCCCTTTGTAATTTGTAGACCACATCCTTACTACTGTTTGGGGTATGCATATAACTCCCATCAGGGTCTTTTTACCCTTGTAGTTACTTAGCTCTATCCACAATGATTCAACGCCTTCCAACCTTATGTCACCTCTTTCTAATTATTTGATTTCATTTTATACCAACAGAGCAACTCCACCCCCTGTGCTTTACTGCCTGTTCTTTCGATACAATGTGTATCCTTGGACATTAAGCTCCCAGTTATAATCTTCTTTTGGCCATGATTCAGTGATGCCTACAACATCATACCTGCCAATCTGCCACTGTGCTGAAGTTCATCTACCTTATTCTGTATTCTGTGCACATTCATATATAACACCTTCAGTTCTGTATTCACCCTTCTCAATTTTTTCCACTCTTTACGTTGCAACTCATGCTGTCGACTGCCATTTTGCCCTATCATCAGCCTCTCCTCGCTACACATTGCCTCTGTTTGTAAACCAGCTACCTATGCAGAACCTTGTCACTTGCCCTATTCGTGTTATTGGTACCTACATGGACCACGACATCTGGCTGTTCACCTGCTACTTAAGAACGCTGAGGATTTGATCCGAGATATCCCGGACATCTCTGCTAGAGCCCTGGCAATTTCTCAACATCTCTCCCATAGGGTCTGGGGGAACACATTGTCAGGCCCTGGGGATTTATCCACCTTGATTTGCCTCAGGGTAGCAAACACCTCCTCCTCTGTAATCTGTACAGCATCCATGAGTTGATGCTGTTTTGCCTCTCCTCTGCAATGTGTCCATCTCCCGAGTAAATACAGATGCAAAGAATCCATTTAAGATCTCCCCCATCTCTTTTGGCTCCACACATGGATTACCATTCTGATCCTGCAGAGAACCAATTTTGTCCCTTATAATCTGTATAATCCCTTAGGATTCTTCTTCACCTTGTCTGCCAGGACAACTTCATGCCTTCTTTTAGCCTTTCTGATTTCTTTCTTAAGTGTTCTCTTGCATTTTGTGTACTCCATAAGCACCTCATTTGTTCCTACTGGCCCATACCTGCTTTGCACCTCCTTTTTTTCTGGTAATCAGGGCCTGAATACTAGGTTCCCTGCACTTATTATTTTTATCTTTTATTCTTATGGGCACATACAAGCTTTGTACTCTCAAAATTTCATTTTTGAAGGCCTCCCACCTACCAAGTACACATTTGCTAGTAAACAGCCTGTCCCAATCCACACTTGCCAGATCATGTCTGATACCGTCAAAACTGGCCATTCTCCAGTTTAGAATCTCAACCCACAGACACGACCTGTCTTTCTGTATATTTACTTTGAAACTAATGGCATTGTGATCACTGGATACAAAGTGTTCCCCGACACAAAATTCTGTCATTCCTGCCTCTTGCAACCAAGTCTCTCTAATGGCTACAATATTATAATTTCTGATGTTGAACCATGCCCTAAGTTCATCTGCCTTTCCTATGATACATCTTGCATTGAAATATACACAGCTCAGGACATTAGTTGCATCAAACTCAACATTTTGATTTCTAACTTTGTCTGAGGTCTTACCAACATCTGTCCACTCTGGCACTCTGGCTCCCAACCCCCTGCAACTCTAATTTCTAAAGGTGATGCCTCAAAAAGGCAGCATCCATCATTAAGGACCCCATCACCCAGGACATGCCCTCTTCTGATTGTTACCATCAGAGAGTTGGTACAGACGCCTGAAGACACACACTCAACATTTCAGGAACAGCTTCTTCCCCTCTGCCATCAGATTTCTGAATGGACACTGAGCCCATGAATATTTCCTCAGTATTTTTCCCTCTCTTTTTGCACTGCTTATTTAATTCATTTTAAAGGTATACTTTGTAGTTTTAATTATCATGTATTGCAACGTACTGTTCATGCAAATTGACAAACAACACGTCAGTGATATTAAACCTGATTCTAATGCAGCATCCATGTCAGGACTACCAGACTCAAAACACCATTTCTTCCTCTAAGCAGTGAGGCTGAGCAACACCCCCACCCACCCCTCCACACCCCCACTCACCACTCCACACCCCCAACCACCCCTCCACACCCCCACCCACCACTGCTTTATCATTCCTGTCAGTCATCTTATGTACAGACACTCCTGTGCCCAGAGTCACTTTGTGGACATACAATCAATCGATGTACATAAGCTATCTTCTGTATTTATATTTATTGTATTTCTATTATTAGTGTGTTCTTTATCTGATTGTGTTTTTTGATCTGCATCAGATCCAGAGTAACAATTATTTTGTTCTCATTTACATTTGTGCACAGGAAATGACATTAAACAGTGTTGACTGTTGAATGTTGGAAGGCCATTTAAAGTGTAATATTAGCAAAGCAAACTGTGTTGTCAGAATATCTCCTGATGGAGCAGTTGTTGGTGAAGTTAATCACCTCTGGGGAGAAGCAGTTTGGCATTCAGTTGTTCCCCTCATTAAACCTCACAGTGAAATCTGTACATTGATGGTCCAACATTTCACCAAACTCCCCGTCTTTACAAAAGTCACAGTTTATCGTCTCCAACGGCAACTAGATTATTCAAGCCACACTGGTATTTAAAGAAAGCATCATATTCCGGTCTGGGAGGTAATATAAATAGGATCATTATAAAGGATGCACAGGGACCGGTTTAATTTATTTAAATTATCCACCAAAGATTCCAGCAAATTTCTACAGCTGTGCCATGGAGAACATCACAATCTGTTATGGAATCTTCAATGCACAGGATCAGAAAAAACTTAGCCAGCTCCATCACAGGCACAATATTCCCACCACTGAGGATGCCTTCAAACGATAGTGCCTCAAGAAGGCAAGACCCATCATCACAGTACATTTACCCTGCCTGTGCCTCGTGATCTCATACGCCTCCAGAGGATTAACTCTCAGTTCCCTCTGCTGAAATGAACGAAGTCCCGACCTGCTCAGCCTCTCTCCGGAACTCAGTCCCTCGAGTGCACACAACATCTTTGTAAATCTCTTCTGTGCTCTTTCCAGTTTAATGGTGCCTTTCCTACTGCAATGTGACCAAAACTGGACACTTCCAATGCCCTTCACACTTGCAACAGAACGTCCCTACATCTACACTCAATGCTCTGACTGATGAAGGCCATGGTGTCAATTGCTGTCTTCACCACCCTGTCTCCCTGCAATGCCACAGTCAGGCATCTGCGCAGGGATATGGACATCTGATGTTTACATGACCCAGTCTAACTATCTGCTTTCTCCGAAGCTGACTGCCTGTCAGGAACAACCTTACCGTCCCGGAGGAGGTACAGGAGTCTGAGGATGCAGACTCAACGTTTTAGAAACAGCTTCTTCCTGGCCACCAGCACGTTTCTGAACAGTCCATGAACCCATGAACACAACAGTGTAAATACAAGAGATTCTGCAGGTTCTAGAAGTCCAAAGTAACACACACAAACTGTTGGAGGAACTCAGCAGGTCGGGCAGTGTCTATAGAAATGAACAAACAGTTGATGTTTTGGGTCGAGGGTCTTCATCAGGACCGGAAAGGAAGGGACTGAAAGCCAGAATAAGAAAATGAGAGGAAGGGGAAGGAGGGCAAGCTGGAAGGTGACGGGTGAAGCCAGGTGGGATGAGGTGAGAAGCCGGGAGGTGACCGGAGGAAAAGGTAAAGGGCTGGAGAAGAAGGAATCTGACCGGAGGGAAGAGTGGACCATGGGAGAAAGGGGAGGCGGAGGAGCACCAGAGAGTGGTGATAGGCAAGCGAGGAGCAGAGGTAAGAGGTCAGAGTGGGGAATTGAAGAAGAAAAAGAGGAAAATACTGGAAGTTAGAGAAATCAATATTCTTGCCATCATCACCTTTTGCACTATTTGTTTTTGTATTGTATAGTAATGTTTTACTTTGGCACTATACTTCCGCCTCAAAACAACAAATTTCATGCCATATGTCAGTGATAGTAATTCTGATTCTGACTCTGATCTATCTTGACTGCACGGTCAGTTCCCACAGCCCCTGCAGAGAAGCTACCGTTGTCACTGTGTCCTTGGTGTTACATTGCCTGGGTTGAGTAGGGTCGTTGCCTTCGGCTGGCTGAACGTACCCTCCCTCCCTCCCTTATTGCTGCTGTCCGGCTGGATGGATGCAGCTCCCGTTTGCTGCTGGGGCTGTGAGGATGCCAGAGTGAGAGGGATAGGGATCCCAAGAGAGGATTAGTCAAGGTGTGCAAAACAGGGCTTCCGTTCAGCGCGAGACTTTATACCTGTGACGCCTCCAGAAACTCCCCCTCAGCATCCATGTTCAAAGGAGCTATTCTAAACAGTTCCCTGTGAGTCATTCTTCACTGATTCCTGCATTGTGCTCACTGCCCAAAGCAATCTTTTCATTCGGCACATCGGAACAGAGAGACAGGGAGAGTCTCATGTTCAGCCTAGGCAACCTCACACTGGATCCGAGAGACGGGGAGAATCTCATGTTCAGCCTAGGCAACCTCACAGCTTCAAGCAGGCTTCATTTTCTCTCTATGGCACTTTCCCACCATATTAAAGCCCCCACTCCGCCTGCGACTGCCTCCCCTCCTGCCTTGGTGTGGCAGAATTCACACCAGCTGTCTCTGCGCAGAGCTGTTATCCACCTCTTAGCAACTGCTCCCTGGCTTCCTCTGGCTCCCGTCACATCCTTCTAGAACATTGCTTTGTAGTCCATGAAGCAGTTTTGAATCCTCGTCACAACACAGAAACAGGCCCTTCAGCCCTGCTGTTTGATGCCAACCAAGCCCACTCCTTCAGCTCTCTGTCATCTTCAACAGGACCCTTCCACCAAACACATCTTTATCTACACACTCCGCTTTTCACAGAAATCACTCCGATCCCCTTTTCCGTTTGTTCGTCCCCACTAATCTTGCTCCTGGCACTCATCCCTGCAAGCTGCCAAAGTGCTATACTTGCCCAATCAGCTCCTCCCTCACCTCCATTCAGGGCCTCAAACCATTCTTGTAGGTGGGGCAACACTTCACTTGAGAATCCGTTGGCGTCGTCTTTTGTTCCTGATGTTGCCTACTCTACATAGGTGAGACCTGACATAGATTGGGGGACCACTTTGTCGAGCACCTCCACTCCATCCACAAAAGCAAAATCTCCTGGTAGCCGAGGACTTTAATTTCTATCCCTACTCCTGTTCCATGTCGATCTATGCCACGATGAGGCCACTCCCAGGTTGGAGGAGCAACACCTCATACTGTATTTCCAACTTCTGGAATTTTTCCTCCCCCTCCCCTCCCCTCTTCTTTAATTTCCCACTCTAGCCTCTGACCTTTTCTCCTGACCTGCCCATCACCACCCACTGGTGCCCCTCCTCCTTCCCTTTCTCCCATGATCAACTCTCCTATTAGATTCATTCCTCTCCAATCTTTTGCCTTTTCCAGCTATCACTTCCCGGCTTCTCACTTCATCCTCCCTCCCCCACCCCCTGGCTTCACCTATCACCTTCTAGCTTGTAATCTTCTCCTCCTCCCACCTTC
Organism: Mobula hypostoma; assembly: GCF_963921235.1. NCBI lineage: Eukaryota > Metazoa > Chordata > Chondrichthyes > Myliobatiformes > Myliobatidae > Mobula > Mobula hypostoma. Next base: position 3,825,991 of record NC_086102.1, on the reverse strand, counting down.
TTTTTCTGGCATCTTCCCCCTTCCTTTCCTGTCCTGATGAAGGATCTCAGCCTGGTTACTCCTCTCCATAGGAGCTGTCTGATCTGCTGAGTTCCTCCAGCATTTTCTGTGTGTTGCTCCTTCATCTACATTCATCAACTTGTTCATACGCTTTATACCTTTTTATCCATATTCCTGTGCAAATATCTTTCAAGCATTGTAACTATATCCATCTTGACCACTTCCTCGTTCCATATAAACAATATTTGACAATAAACTGGACTGGTCAAAGAACACTGAGACTATCTACAAGAAGAGTCAGAGCTGTCTCTATTTCCTGAGGAGACTGAGGTCCTTTAACATCTGTTGGACGATGCTGAAGATGTTCTACGAGACTGTGGTGGCCAGTGTGATCATGTTTGCTGTTGTGTGCTGGGGCAGCAGGCTGAGGGTAGCAGACACCAACAGAATCAACAAACTCATTCGTGAGGCCAGTGATGTTGTGGGGATGGAACTGGACTCTCTCATGGTGGTGTCTGAAAAGAGGATGCTGTCCAGGTTGCATGCCATCTTGGACAATGTCTCCCATCCACTACATAATGTACTGGTTGGGCACAGGAGTACATTCAGCCAGAGACTCATCCCACTGAGATGCAACACAGAGCGTCATAGGAAGTCATTCCTGTCTGTGGCCATCAAACTTTACAACTCCTCCCTTGGAGGGTCAGACATCCTGAGCCAATAGGCTGGTCCTGGACTTATTTCATAATTTACTGGCATAATTTACATATTACTATTTAACCATTTATGGTTTTATTACTATTTAATTATTTATGGTGCAACTGCTACGAAAACCAATTTCCCCTGGGATCAATAAAGTATGACTATGACTATGACTATATACCCACCAACCCCTCTCAGATCCCTTTTAAATCTTTCCCTTTTCATATTAAACTACACTTGGAATGTTGTGCTCAGTTCTAGTTGCCTCATTATAGGAAGAGTGCAGAGGAGATTTACCAGGATGCTGGCTGAATTAGAGAGAATGTCTTATGAGAAAAGGTTGAGTGAGCTAAGGTTTTCCTCTTTGGAGTAAAGGAGAATGAGAGGTGACTTGATAGGGGTGCACAAGGTGTTAAGAGGCAAAGATAGAGTGGACAGTCGGAGACCTTTTCCACACACACAAGACGCTGGAGCAGCTCAACAGCTCAGAAGCTGCCCCTTTCTTTCCAGTACTGATGAAGGCTTTCGGCACAAAACACCGACTGTTTATTCATTTCCATTGACGCTGCCTGACCTGCTGAGTTCCTCCAGCAGTGTTTGTGTGTTGCTCAAGGTTTCCAGCATCTACAGAATTTCTAGTGTCTATGATTTGATGTTTTGCTACAAAATTCAATAATCTGTTACCTTTTGTGTTTTTCACTTCAAGGAGACTCAATGTTTGAGGCAGCGTCCTTTGCAGAGAACCGGACAATTGACATTTTGGAACGAGAACCTTCATTACAACTGCTTAGTTCCTCCCGCTCTATTTTATTAGGTATGTCACCAAAAACTCTCATAGATTTCTACAGATGCATCACAGACAGCATTCTGACTGGTGGTAGCACTGTCTGGTATGGAGGGACCAGGGCTGGAAGAAGCTGCAGAGGGTTACATACTCAGACAGCTCCATCGTGGGCACAAACGTCCCCACCACAGAGGACATCTTCAAAAGGCAATGCCTGAAGAAGGCGCGATCTACATTAAGGATCCATTACCCAGGACATGCTTTGTTCTCATTACTACATCAAGGAGGAGGTACAGGAGCATGAAGACACACTCTCAACATTTTAGGAACAGCTTCTTGCCCTCTGCCATCAGATTTCTGAATGGTCCATGAACCCATGAACACTACCTCACTATTTATGCCCTTGTTTTGCATATATTGCCCGGACTATTTTCTAAATGGGGAGAAAATTCAAAAATCAGAGGTGCAAAGGGACTTGGAAGTCCTCGTGCAGGATTCCCAAAGATTAACTTGTAGACTGAGTGGACCGTAAGGAAGGCAACTGAGATGCTGGCATTCATTTCAAGAGGAATAGAATATAAAGCAAAGGAGTAATACTGAGGCTTTATAAGACATTGGTCAGACCACACTTGGAATATTGTGAGCAGCTTTGGGCCCCCTATCTACAAAGAGATGGGCTGACATTGGAGAGGGTCCGGAGGAGGTTCAAGAGAATTATTCCAAGAATGAAAAGGTTAACACATGAAGAGCGGTTGATGCCTCTGGGCCTGTACTCGCTGGAGTTTAGAAGAATGAGGTGACAGCTCATTGAGATCTATTGAATATTGAAAGGTCTGGATAGAATAGAGCAACACTTTCAGTACGCTGGATGAACTCAGCAGGTCAGGCAGCATCAGTTACTAAATTCATCCAGCATACTGAAAGTGTTGCTTTGATCACAGCATCTGCAGCTTATTTTGTGTTCTGGATAGAATAGATGTGGGAGGAGGTTTCCTATCACGGGGGAGTCTAGGATCAGAAGGCACAGTATCAGAATAAAGAATATCCATTTAGAACAGAGATAAGGAGGAATTTCTGTAGCCAGAGAGTGGTGACTCTGAGAATTCATTGCCATGGATGGCTGTGTAGGCCAATTCATTGGGTATATTTAAATCAGAGATTAATGAGTTCTTAATTTAGTCAGGGCATCAAAGGTTACGGGGAGAAGGCAGGAGAATGGGGTTGAGAGGGATAATAAATCAGCCATGATGGAATGGCGGAGCAAGTTTGATGGGCCAAATGGCCTAATTCTGCTCCTTGGTCTTATGGTCTACTGTACAAAACAACAAATTTCACAGCATATGTCGGTGTTGATGAATGTGATTCTGATTCTCATTCTCAGACTGTGCTCCTAGAGCGACTCCAGTAACTCTTCTCTTGGGCCTTTCTACTCTTCTTAAAGTTTACTGACCCAGTTGTGGCCGAACCAGAGATTTAGTGAGGTTCAGCCAGAGTGATGACATCTTCCACCTCTCTATAAAGTAATAATTTGGAATACTCCTTGAATTACTTTCTGCCTCCGGAATGTACGTGCACCCAAGTCCTTCTGTTCCTCCACAGCGTTAGAACCAAACACCTGGCATGCAGTCTCCACTTTCTTCCTAATACAATCCATCTGCGGTGCTGGCATTGGAGAGGGTCACGAGGAGGTTCACGGGAATAATTCCATGAGTGTAAGGGTTAATGTGTGAGGCTCTGGGTCTGTAGTTGCTGGAGTTTAGAAGAATGATGGGAGTCTCACTGAAATGTATCAAATATTGAAAGGCTTAGATAAAGTGAATGTTTCCAATGGTGAAGGAGTCTAAGAACAGAGTGCACAGCCTCAAAATAAAAATCTCTTTAGAACAGAGATGAGAAGGAATTTCTTTAGCTAGAGGGTGATGAACCTCCTCCGTCTATGAGTATACTCTCCGAGCTGCTCACTACCTTCCCGATCAAAGCCATCCATATCCACAGTGCTGCCTTTCATGGGTTTCAGCTCACGAGCCTTTGTATCAGGCTTCATCGAATACACTTACACCACAATAAAGTTAGTTAAAAATAAATTGGCTTGAACAAACCCGTGCCTGCTTTCCCTAATGAGTATTAATTGCTCAAATGACCATTAGTTTTCTCCTTGATCATTGTGTCCCGCAGATCCCTGTCAACCACCGTTACTGTGACTGGTCTGCAGTTGCTGTCTTGGAGTCATAGGGTCATAGAACACCACAGCACAGAAACAGGCTCTTCAGCCCATCTAGTTTGTGCCGAACTGTTAATCTGTCTGGCTGCATTGTCCTGCACCTCGACATATCCCTCCATACCCCTCCCATCCATGTACCTTTCCAAATTCTTCTTCAGTGTTGCAATTGAGCCCGTACCTACCACTTCCACTGGCAGCTCACTCCACCCTCTGAGTGAAGAAGTTCTCCCTTGGGTTCCCCTTAAATATTTTGCCTTTCATCCCTAGTGATCTCTAGTTGTACTCCCACCCAACCCCAGTGGAAAAAGCCTGCTTGCATTTCCCCTATCTGTACTCCTCATAATTTTGTATACTGCTGTCAAATCTCCCCTCAGTCTCCTACCTTCCAGGGAATAAAGTCTTAACCTATTCAACCTTTCCCTATAACTCAGGTCCTCAAGTCCTGGCAACATCCTTGTAAACTTTTCTGCTCTTTTTAAATTTTATTGATGGCACCAGCGAACAACACCAATGGCCACGTCCTGCAGGCAGTTCACAGAACCACATCTTTTACTTCCTCTATCAAACATGATTCTATTGCTAAGCTGTGTGTGATTGGAGCCCGTGATTTACATTTTGATGGTGTGATTTTGGGCCGATTGGGCGATCTGGCGCTTTGTCGTCTCTGAGGGAGTTCGGTGAGGTAGGGAGCAGAGTGTGTGGTCCAGAGACCTGGAGAAGGGGCTCGAGCTCATGATCGACCCCATTGCTTCTCTCCGATTGAGGTGTTGACAAGGTTGAAGTTGATGAGGATGAGAACAGAGGACAGGTGGGTGCTCGGTGCTGTCTCCCTGTGTTTGACCCGTTTTCCTCTCCCTCTCACTAGCTGCTGCTGGAGGAGAGTGCAGGATCCTTGGGTTCCACATTGCAAGGGTTGATCGGCGAGGGGCGTGGCTCGTTTGAGGTTCAAGGTACATGTGTTACTGGATTCTGGTTAAGTTTTTTTTGCTGTCCTGAGTGGTTCGATCACGGCAATTGGTGAGGACTGGGGCACTTTGGTGAAGACTGGCTCCTTGGCCTGCCGTTGGCTAGCAGTGCTGAACTGAACTAAACTGAACACTCCTGGACTTCTGGTTTGATGTTGAAATTCTAGGTGTCGTCTGATCGCTTCATTTTGTTTGCACAATTTGTTCTGTTTTTTCATGGGTTGGGTGTTTGATATTTTTCTAGGAATGGGTACCACAGTGTTTCTTTATTTCATGGCTGCCTGTGGGAGGACAAATCTCAGAGTTGTATTCTGTGTACGTACTTTGATTAATAAATGTACTTTGAACTTTGATATCTTTTCTGTAGGTGGATGACAAGAAATGCACACTATACCCCAAGTTAGGCCTCACCAATGTCTAATACAACTTCCACATAACATCTTATAGTCAATACTTTGATTAATGAAATCCAATGTGCCAAAAACTCTCCTTACGACCCTATCTATCTGTGACGCCACTTTCAAGGAATTATGGACCTATATTTCCAGATCCCTCTATTTTCAAGCACTCCTCGGTATACTACCACTCACTGTGTAAGCAGAGACTCAGTAACGATCCAGGTAACCTATCCACAGCTTCAGTCCTTTTGCCATTTTCTCTCACAGCACCTGCAAGTTACTCCCCATCAGGACGTAATCCAATTCCATTCTGAATGTGCGACCCGACACAGACTGGGGATGACTTCGCTGAACACCTTCGGTCTGTCCACTACAAAAGGTAGGATATCCCTACGGCTACCTGTTTCAATTAGACTTCTATTGCCGTTCCAACACTTCGGTCAATGGCCTCCTCTACTGCCACAAAGAGGCCACACTCAGGTTGGAGAAACACAGCTCATACTCTCTCTGGGTAGCCTCCAACCTGATGACACGAACATCAGTTTCTCTAACCAGTAATTATTCATCAATCCCATTCTCTCTTCTTCCATTCCTCATTCTGGTTGCCCTCTCACTCCTCCTCTTCTCCTCACCTGCCCATCACCTCATCTGGTACCATTCCTCTTTTTCCCCCATGGTTCACTCGCTTCTCCAATCAGATTCCTTCTTCTTCAACCCTCTATATCTTCCACCTATCCCCTCACAGCTTCTTACTTCATTCACCTAATTCCCTATCCACTGACCTTCCCCCTCACCTGGTTTCACCTATCACCTGCCAGCCTGCACTCTTATCCCTCTCTGCACCTTCTTAGTTGATATGTCAACAAATGTTCACACATTTCTAGGGATATATTGTGGAGTTGCATTGGAGATGTATTCTGTGAAGATGTGGAGAACATTCTGACTAGTTGCAACACTGTCTGGTATGGAGGGGCCACCACACAAGATCAGAAATGTTGTGCTGGACCAATTAAACTACCCACCATCTTAATTCCATCCTTAATGACCTATCAGTCTTCCAAACGCTGCCCGAACCGAGCCACCCGTTGTAAACAGTGTGATGTTTGCAGAGCCCAAGGTGTTATTTAACAATGAGACTGTCTATCAGCCCACTGTTCAACGGAACCACTGTCACCCTGGGCCCTGCACAGTTCCCTTATCTTTGAGAGTCATGAATCAGGCCCACAACGCAACCAGAAATACTTCCAGGTGAGGCAGCGACGTGACAATAATGTTCAATCTCTCTGAGTTTGAGAACAAAATTCCATCTCTCACTCTCACAGAACCTGTCGCAATAATTACTCAGTTTTACCTTGGAATCTCCTCCCATTGCCAGACGCAAATTTTTATGTCAGGGACACACAACATACCATATCAGTTCAACAAAAGGAACAAACCCTTCGGCCCACAGTGCTATGCAGAACCAGTTAAATTAGTAATCAAATGGCCAGCTAAACTAATCTCTTTTGCCTACACAATGTCCATTTCCTTCACATCCGTTTGCCTATTTAATTGTCTCTTAAAAGTCTCTAATGTATCTACCTCTACCACCACCCCAGGCAGCGTATTCCAGGCACCCACCATTGTCTATGCAAAAACTTTGGTCCTCACATCTCCTTTTCTATGAATATCACTCTATGATTCTCGTTTTACCACAGAAGCATCCTGGTAAAGCTCTTCTGCAGCCTCTCCCGAGCCTCAACATCCTTCCTGTAATGGTGACCAGAACTGTATGCAATACTCTAGATGCGGCCTCACTAGAGTTTTATAAAGCTGCAAAATAACTTCCTGACTTTTGAACTCGGTGCCTCTTCTAAAAAAGGCAAGAATGCCATAAGCCTTCTTAACCACCCAGTCTACCTGTGTGGCCACTTTCCAGGAGCTGTGAACCTGGATCCCAGAATCCCTCTGCTTATCAACACTGTTAAGGATCTTACCATTGAAAGTGTACTGTCTCTTTACATTTGACCTACCAAGGTGCAACATTTTTCATTTGGCCATTTCTTTGCGATATCTGCAAATGATCGATATCGTACAGTATTCTTTGCCAGTCTTCCAAGCTATCCACTACACCTCCAATCTTTGTATCATAGAAACAAAGAGTCATAGAAAAAAACAGCACACAACATAATATCTCATCTCCTGTACTAAGTACTTTGATTTATGAAGGCCAACGTGTCAAAAGCTTTCTTAATGACCTTTTCTACACGTGTCACCACTTTGAATGAATTATGGACCTGTATTCCCAGATCCCTTTGTGCTACCGCACTGCTCAGTACCCTGCCATTCCTGTGTAAGACCTACCCTGGATGGTCCTACTGAAGTGCAACACCTCGCACTTGTCTGTGTTCAATTCAATCTGCTATTTTTTAGACCATTTTTCCAACTAGTCCAGATCCTGCTGCAAGCTCTAATAGTCTTCCTCGCTGTCCACTACACTCCTAATCTTGGTGTCATCCGCAAATTTGCTGATCCAGTTAACCACATTATCATCCAGACCATTGATGCAGATGACAAGCAACAACGGACCCAGCACTGATCCCTGTGGCACACCGCTAGTCACAGGCCTCCAGTCAGAGAGGCAACCAACAACTAACACTCTCTGGCTTCTTCTGCAAAGCCAATGTCAAATCTAATTTACTAGCTCATCTTGAATGCTGAGCAACTGAACCTTCTTGACTAACCTCCCATGCAGGACTTCATCAAATGCCTTGCAAAAGTTCATGTAGACAACATCCACCGCCTTGCCTTCATCAGTTTTCCTGGTAACTTCCTCAAAAAAGTCTATAAGATTGCTTAGACATGAGCTACCATAGAACATAGAATATAGAACAGTACAGCACAGTACAGGCCCTTCAGCCTACAATGTTGTGCTGACCCTTAAACCCTGCCTCCCATATAACCCCCACCTTAAATTCCTCCATATACCTGTCTAGTAGTCTCTTAAACTTCACTAGTGTATCTGACTCCACCACTGACTCAGGTAGTGCATTCCACGCACCAACCACTCCCTGAGTAAAAAACCTTCCTCTAATAACCCCCTTGAACTTCCTACCCCTTACCTTAAAGCCATGTCCTCTTGTATTGAGCAGTGGTGCCCTGGGGAAGAGGCGCTGGCTGTCCACTCTATCTATTCCTCTTATTATCTTGTACACCTCTATCATGTCTCCTCTCATCCTCCTTCTCTCCAAAGAGTAAAGCCCTAGCTCCCTTAATCTCTGATCTCATTGCTACGATCAAGGAGCGGATACAGGAGCCTGAAGACATACAGTAAACATTTCAGGAATAGCTTCTTCACCTCTTCCATCAGATTTCTGAATGACCAATGAACCCACGAACACCACCTCATTTGTTTTTACAACATATGCCGGTGATATTAGACCCAATTCTGATTCTGATTCGTTGCCAGTTTGGAAGATTTATATGTGACCAGAGCCCTCGAGAACAGGACCACTTTGACTCCACTATCCCTCTGACTCTCTGCAAAAGTGAATCATGTCACACACCTTGTGACCGAGCTTCCTTGGTCACTTGTCAGGCCATTCCATGTCCTCTCAGACCAGCACACACTTCATCTTGCTCAACCAAAGGAAATTTAAATAAGGCGACCAATATATTGTACAACATTTTATTTATTTTGTTCACTTCATTTAGCAATACAACGTGGAACAGACCCTTCCGGCCCAACAAGCCAGGCTGCTCAGAAAGCGACTGAATCCTAGCCTAGCAACATGCACAAAACGCTGAAGGAACGTCGAAGGGTCTTGGCCCAAAACGTTGAGTGTACTCTTTCCATAGATGCTGCCTGGCCAGCTGAGTTCCTCCAGCTTTTTGCGTGTGTTGCTTGAATTTCCAGCATCTGCAGGTTTTTTCTTGTTTGTGGTTTGATTATCCCTAGCCTGATCACAGGACAATTTACAATGACCAGTTAACCCACTAACCAGCAGGCCTTTGGACTGTGGGAGGTAACTAGAGCACCTGGAAGAAATCCACGTGTTGATGGGGAGAACATACAAACTCCTTACAGAGATGCGAGAATAGAACTCAAAACTTCAACACCACGAGCTGTAGTAGCCTCACGCTTACTGCTATATTGCTGTGGTGCCTCTTCTGACATAATTCTACTTTCACTAAAGCAGTTATATTCTGGCACCAGCAGGAAATCTCATTGAGAGGAAATAGAATTAACTCAAACTCTCCAATCTCCTTGTCTCTACCATTCATTGTGGTTCTATATCAGGGATTCCCAGCCTGGGGTCTACAGAACTCCTGCTTAATGGTATTGGCCCATGGCTTAAAGAAGGTTGGGAAACCCTGGTCTACATGGTCTTTAGCTGGAAAGACAGCCTCAGACCCAAATTTGACGGGCAAAATACTGGAAATCCATGGTGAATAGTCCAGTTCACTATTGATGTCGGCGGCTGGGTTACCTACAGGGTACCAGCCAAATCCCCATCCAAACAGCTGTAAAACCGGTCAGAAAGACTGCAATATTAAAGTGTAGAAATGCTGTACATATGAGGACTGTTTGATGGCTCTGGGCCTGTACTCCTTGCAATTCAGGAAAATGAGGGGCAATCTCATTGAAAGCTATCAAACGGCGAAAGGCCTTGATAAAGTGAATGTGGAGACTTTGTTTCCTCTGGTGGGAGAGTCTACAATCCGAGGACACATCCTCAGAATAGACAGGCATCCATTTAGAATGGAGATGAGGAGGAGTATCTTTAGCCAGAGAGTGGGGAATCTGTGGAATTCTTTGCCACAGGCAGCTGTGGAGGGCAAGTCTTTATGTATATTTAAGGAAGAGGTTGATAGATTGTTGATTGGTCAGGGCATGAAGGGATGCGGGGAGAAGGCAGGAGATCGGGGCTGAGAAGGAAAACTGGACCAGTCATGATGAAATGCTGGAGCAGACATGATGGGCCAAATGGCCTAATTCTGCTCCTATATCTTATGATTTTATGGTCTTATTAAGCCCTGGATTAGTTGACGGAAAAGGTTCCTGTCAGGAGTTCGCACAAGTAAACAGGTTCCAATGAAATGTGTGTGTGAGGGTGTTGAAATTAGAGCAGAAGTAGATCTGATTCCAGCTCCCTCCTCGTTTACCCAATGCTTTGTTATCAAGCACTGCGTCGGGATAAAAATAACAAACAACCAGCAGCTTAGTGACAACAGAACTGCAATCATACCGAGGTTTCACATTTCATAAAAACACTTTAGCTCACATTTTAACAACTAAGACTGAGGACTCTTCCCCTATGCACACTTCAATCAGCCTTTGCTTGAGGCCCAGATAATAACCAGCGTGACTGCTGCTCATGTACCAGGCTATTAACGTGCTTCCTGAAGCTTCAGTGTCTTTATCGAGGTACCTGGGCTCAACGGTGGAGGTGGGAAATTATTGATACAGGGCTGTAGAAGGGGGAATCTGGTAGGAGAGGACAGAAGGCCATGGAAGAAAGAAAAGGGGGGAGGAGCACCAGAGGGAAGCGATGGGCAGACAAGGAGAGAAGGTGAGAGAGGGAAAAGGAAATGAGGACTGGTGAAGGGGAGCGGGGGGCAATTACTGGAAGTTTGAGAAATCCAGGAGAGAGACTACCCAAATTGAACATAGGGTGACCTCAACAGACTGACAGGTGAAGTGTCGCCTCATCTGGAAGGACTGTTTGGGGTCCTGAATGGCGGTGAGGGAGGAGGTGCAGGGGCAGGTGTGACACTTGTTCCGCTTGCAAAGATAAGTGCCAAGACGGAGATCAGTGGGGAGGGTCGAATGGACAAGGGAGTTGCATGGGGAGTGATCCCTGTGGGAAGTAGAAAGTGGAGGGGGGAGGGAGGGAACGATGTGCTTGGTGGTGGGATCCTACTGGAGATGGCGTAAGTTACGGAGAATTATGTGCTGGAAGAGGAGGCTGGTGGGGTGGTAGGTGAGGACAAGAGGAACCCTATCCCTAGTAGGGTAGCAGGAGGATGAGGTGAGGGCAGACGTGCGCAAAATGGCAGGGATGCGGTTGAGGGCAGCATTGATGGTGGAGGAAGGGAAGCCCCTTTCTTTGAAGAAAGGGGACATCTCCTTTGTTTTTGAATGAAAGGCCTTGTCCTGAGAGCAGATGCGGTGGAAATGGAGGAATTGAGAGAACGGGAGGGACTTTCTACAAGTACCTGGGTGGGAAGAGGTATAGCCCAGGTAGCTGAGAGAATCAGTAAGTTTATAATAGACATAGTAGATAAGCTGTCTCCAGAGATAGGGACAGAGAGATCGAGAATAGGGAGTGGGGTGTCGGAAATGGACCGGGTAAATTTGAGGGCAGGGTGGAAGTTGCAGGCAAAGTTGATGAAGTTGGCAAGTTCTGCATGGGTGCAGGAAGCAGCACCAATGCAGTCGTCGATGTAGCGTAGGAAAAGTTGGGGAGTGATACCAGTGTCAGCTTGGACTGTTCCACGTACTCAACGAAAAGGCAGGCATAGCTGGGACCCATGCAAGTGCCCATAGCTACACCTTCTGTTTGAAGGAAGTGGAAGGAGCTGAAGGAGGGATTATTGAGAATGAGGACAAGTTCAGCCGGACGGTGGAGCGTGGTGGTGGAGGGGCACTGGTTGGGTCTCGTGTCCAGAAAGAAACTGAGAGCTTTGAGGCCTTCCTGGTGGGGGATGGAGGTGTACAGGGACTGGACATCCATAGTGAAAATAAAATGAAGGAGGCCAGGGAACTTGAAATCATTGAAACGATCCAGAGTGTATGAGGTGTCATGGATGTAGGTATGAAGGGACTGAATCAAAGGGGATAAAACTGAGTCGAGGTATAGCTGCTACAGTTGCCCCTACACCTACTCCCTCACTTCCATTCGGGGCCCCAAATAGTCCTTCCTGGTGAGGCAAAACTTCACCTGTGAGTCTGTTGGGGTCAAATACTATATCCCATGTTCACAGTGTGGCCTCCTGTGTATCAGTGAGACCCAACGTAGATTGGGAGACTGCTTTGCCAAGCACCTATGCTCCATCCATCAGAAAAACTGGGATCTCCCATTGGCCACCCATTTTAATTCTACTTCCCATTCCCATTCCGACATGTCAGTCCATGCCCTTCTCTACTGTCATGATGAGGCCACACTCAGGTTGGAGGAACAACACCTTGTATCCTGTCTGGGTGGCCTCCAACATGATGGCACGAACCTCGATTTTTCAAACTTCCAGTAATGCCCCCCCCACTTCACCAATTCCTATTTCCCTCTCTCACCTTAACATGTTGCCCATCCATTGCCTCCCTCTGGTGCTCCTCCCCCTTTTCTTTCTTCGAGGCCTCTGTCCTCTCCTATCAGACTCCCCCTTCTCCAGCCCTGTATCTCTTTCATTAATCAACTTCCCAGCTCTTTACTTCTCCCTCTCCCTCTCCCTCCCAGTTTCACCTATCACCTTGTGTTTCTTCCTCCCCATCCCCACCTCCTAGCTCTGTCTCCTCGTCTCTCTTTCTCTACCGCTGAAGGGTCTCTGGTTGAAACGCTGACTGCACTCTTTTGCATATCTGCTGCCTGGCCTGTTGAGTTCCTCCAGCACTTGCCAGATTGAACTCCATTTGCCTCCACTCAGCCCAGCTCCGCATCCTGTCAGTGTCCCGTTGTGAACTTAGACAACCTGCGACACCATCCACAACTCCACCATTCTTCCTATCAACTGCAAATTACTAACCCACCCTTCCAGTGCCTCACCCAGGTCATTTATAACAATCACAAAGAGCAGGGGTCCCAGAGCAGATCCCTGCAGAACACCACTGGTCACCGACCTCCAGGTAGAACACACTCCATCCACAACTACCCTCTGCCTTCTGTGGGCAAAGCAATTCTGAATCCATGTCACCAAGTTTCTCTAGACCCCGTGTCCTCTGATTTTCTGAATGAGCCTACCACAGGAAACCTTGTCAAATGCCTTACTCAAATTCATCTACACCACATCCACTGCTCTCCCTTGTGTTATCACTTCCTCGAATAACCCAAGCAGGCTTGTGATGGATGATCTGACCCTCACAACGCCATGGTGACTATCCCTAACCAGACTATGCTTCTCCAAGTGCTTGTAAACTCTGTCTCAAACAACCCCACACTGAAATTAGATTCACTGGCCAACAAATCCATGTTGACTATTCTTCACCACAGACACTACCTGACCTCCTCTCTCCTTAACCCTCTCCTCTCTCCACCCATCCCTCTCCTCTCTCCTTAACCCTGCCTCTCTCCACCCTCTCATCCTCTCCTCTCTCCACCCATCCCTCTCTCCACCCTCTCACCCTCTCCTCACTCAACCCATCCCTCTCCTCTCTCCTTAACCCTCCCTCTCTCCACCCTCTCACACTCTCCTCACTCCACCCATCCCTCTCTCCACCCTCTCACCCTCTCCTCACTCCACCCATCCCTCTCCTCTCTCCTTAACCCTCCCTCTCTCCACCCATCCCTCTCCTCTCTCCTTAACCCTGCCTCTCTCCACCCTCTCACCCTCTCCTCTCTCCACCCATCCCTCTCTCCACCCTCTCACCCTCTCCTCACTCCACCCATCCCTCTCTCCACCCTCTCACCCTCTCCTCACTCCACCCATCCCTCTCCTCTCTCCTTAACCCTCCCTCCACCCATCCCTCTCTCCACCCTCTCACCCTCTCCTCACTCAACCCATCCCTCTCCTCTCTCCACCCATCCCTCTCTCCACCCTCTCACCCTCTCCTCACTCCACCCATCCCTCTCTCCACCCTCTCACCCTCTCCTCACTCCACCCATCCCTCTCCTCTCTCCTTAACCCTCCCTCCACCCATCCCTCTCCTCTCTTCTTAACACTCCCTCTCTCCACCCTCTCACCCTCTCCTCACTCCACCCACCCCTCTCTCCACCCTCACCCTCTCCTCACTCCACCCATCCCTCTCCTCTCTCCTTAACCCTCCCTCTCTCCACCCTCTCACCCTCTCCTCTCTCCACCCATCCCTCTCTCCACTCTCTCACCCTCTCCTCACTCCACCCATCCCTCTCCTCTCTCCTTCACTCCACCCATCCCTCTCTCCACCCTCACCCTCTCCTCACTCCACCCATCCCTCTCCTCTCTCCTTAACCCTCCCTCTCTCCACCCTCTCACCCTCTCCTCTCTCCACCCATCCCTCTCTCCACTCTCTCACCCTCTCCTCACTCCACCCATCCCTCTCCTCTCTCCTTAACCCTCCCTCTCTCCACCCTCTCACCCTCTCCTCTCTCCACCCTCTCACCCTCTCCTCACTCCACCCTCTCACCCTCTCCTCACTCCACCCATCCCTCTCCTCTCTCCTTAACCCTCCCTCTCTCCACCCTCTCACCCTCTCCTCCTCCACTCATCCCTCTCTCCACCCTCTCACCCTCTCCTCACTCCACCCATCCCTCTCCTCTCTCCTTAACCCTCCCTCTCTCCACCCTCTCACCCTCTCCTCTCTCCACCCATCCCTCTCTCCACCCTCTCACCCTCTCCTCACTCCACCCTCTCACCCTCTCCTCACTCCACCCATCCCTCTCCTCTCTCCTTAACCCTCCCTCTCTCCACCCTCTCACCCTCTCCTCCTCCACTCATCCCTCTCTCCACCCTCTCACCCTCTCCTCACTCCACCCATCCCTCTCCTCTCTCCTTAACACTCCCTCTCTCCACCCTCTCACCCTCTCCTCACTCCACCCATCCCTCTCTCCACCCTCTCACCCTCTCCTCACTCCACCCATCCCTCTCCTCTCTCCTTAACCCTCCCTCTCTCCACCCTCTCACCCTCTCCTCACTCCACCCATCCCTCTCTCCACCCTCTCAGCCTCTCCTCACTCCACCCATTCCTCTCCTCTCTCCTTAACCCTCCCTCTCTCCATCCTCTCACCCTCTCCTCCTCCACCCTCTCCTCTCTCCACCCTCTCATCCTCTCCACCCTCTCACCCTCTCCTCACTCCACCCATCCCTCTCCTCTCTCCTTAACCCTCCCTCTCTCCACCCTTTCACCCTCTCCACTCTCCACCCATCCCTCTCTCCACCCTCTCACCCTCTCCTCACTCCACCCTCTCACCCTCTCCTCACTCCACCCATCCCTCTCCTCTCTCCTTAACCCTCCCTCACTCCACCCTCTCACCCTCTCCTCCTCCACCCATCCCTCTCTCCACCCTCTCACCCTCTCCTCACTCCACCCATCCCTCTCCTCTCTCCTTAACCCTCCCTCACTCCACCCATCCCTCTCTCCACCCTCTCACCCTCTCCTCACTCCACCCATCCCTCTCCTCTCTCCTTAACCCTCCCTCTCCCCACCCTCTCACCCTCTCCTCACTTCACCCATCCCTCTCCTCTCTCCACTCATCCCTCTCTTCTCTCCACCCTCTCACCCTCTCCTCACTCCACCCATCCCTCTCTCCACTCTATCACCCTCTCCTCTCTCTACCCTGTCACCCTCTCCTCACTCCACCCATTCCTCTCCTCTCTCCTTAACCCTCCCTCTCTCCATCCTCTCACCCTCTCCTCTCTCCACCCTCTCCTCTCTCCACCCTCTCATCCTCTCCACCCTCTCACCCTCTCCTCACTCCACCCATCCCTCTCCTCTCTCCTTAACCCTCCCTCTCTCCGCCCTCTCACCCTCTCCTCACTTCACCCATCCCTCTCTCCACCCTCTCACCCTCTCCTCTCTCCACCCTCTCACCCTCTCCTCACTCCACCCATCCCTCTCTCCACCCTCTCACCCTCTCGTCACTTCACCCATCCCTCTCCTCACTCCACTCATCCCTCTCCTCTCTCCTTAACCCTCCCTCTCCCCACCCTCTCCTCTCTCTACCCTCTCACCCTCTCCTCACTCCACCCATCCCTCTCTCCACCCTCTCACCCTCTCCTCACTCCACCCATTCCTCTCCTCTCTCCTTAACCCTCCCTCACTCCACCCATCCCTCTCCTCTCTCCTTAACCCTCCCTCTCCACCCTCTCACCCTCTCCTCACTCCACCCATCCCTCTCCTCTCTCCTTAACCCTCCCTCTCTCCGCCCTCTCACCCTCTCCTCACTCCACCCATCCCTCTCCTCTTTCCTTAACCCTCCCTCTCCCCACCCTCTCCTCACTCCACCCATCCTTCTCCTCTCTCTTACCCTCTCGTCACTTCACCCATCCCTCTCCTCACTCCACTCATCCCTCTCCTCTCTCCTTAACCCTCCCTCTCCCCACCCTCTCCTCTCTCTACCCTCTCACCCTCTCCTCACTCCACCCATCCCTCTCTCCACCCTCTCACCCTCTCCTCACTCCACCCATTCCTCTCCTCTCTCCTTAACCCTCCCTCACTCCACCCATCCCTCTCCTCTTTCCTTAACCCTCCCTCTCCCCACCCTCTCCTCACTCCACCCATCCCTCTCCTCTCTCCTTAACCCTCCCTCTCTCCACCCTCTCCTCACTTCACCCATCCCTCTCCACCCTCTCACCCTCTCCTCTCTCCACCCTCTCCTCACTCCACCCATCCTCTCCTCTCTCCTTAACCCTCCCTCTCCCCACCCTCTCACACTCTCCTCACTTCACCCATCCCTCTCCCCACCCTCTCACACTCTCCTCACTCCACCCATCCCTCTCTCCACCCTCTCACCCTCTCCTCTCTCCACCCATCCTCTCCTCTCTCCTTAACCCTCCCTCTTACTCCTTTCCACTCCCCAACCTCTCTCTCTTTCCTTCTCCCCACCTTCTATCCCTGTCCTCTCATCCCCTCCCACTACCCACTATCCCTCTCCCTCTCCCCAACTCTCCCTCTCCTCACCCCCTCTCCCACTCCCCACCCTCTCTCCCTCTCCCCACCCCCTCTCCCACTCCCCAAACCCTCTCCTCTCCCCACCCCCTCTCCCACTCTCCACCCTCTCTCTTTCCCCTCACTTCTCCTTCTCCCCACCCTCCATCCCTTTCCTCTCATCCTGTCATGGAGTCCCGCGTCGAGCCCAGGAGTTGCCTTGAAGTATCCTTGCCCCATCATGTCCTCGTCTAGTCTCAAAGAACCCGAGCCTCGCACGTCTTCGCCTGGTTTTGGGTTCTGAGCCCGAGTCAACACCCAGGTTCTGGGACCATGTCCAGTCTCTGGCCCGGAGTCCACGCCCAAGCTCCTTGTTCCCAGTCCCTCATCCTGGTCCTGCTTCCCTAGCCTAGTCTGTGTTCCTGTCCCTACTCCTAGTCTGCATCCGTCCCGTCATTTAGTTTTGTCTGTTCCTGTTCCTGGTACTGCAGTGTCTGTCTTGCATTTGGGTCCGTTCCCAATGCCTCTCCCCCACTGTGACACATCCCCTCCCACTCCCCACCCTCTCTCCCTCCCCCTACCCTCTTTGTCTCTCTCCCTCAGTGCCAACTGCCCCAGCATTCATCCACTCTCTGCTGCCTCGTCCTGGACACCTCCTGACCTGTCGGACCCAGAAAGGGTGGGTGGGTGTCAGTCGCTGACCCACAGGCTTGGCTCCCCATTGAGAGGAGAGACTGCCTTTTGTTTTCCCCTTTGCCAAAGGTTTTTTTCCAATTAGGATTAAACCAATAACAGTATCATATTATTACACCACTGCACTAATCCACTGTTGACACTGTTTACAGTCAGCAAATACAAATTACAACACAGTCGTCTCCCTCCAGGACGAACGTGTCCCTGATGGGGTCCACAGGTCTCAGAAATCTCCCACATGGATACCCCAAGGTACAGACAGTCGTGGACAAAACCCTGGGAGAGGGGCAGGTAGAATCCTCGGCTGTCCCTTTGTCTGGACCTCTGAATGGGCAATATGGTCAGGACCAGGAGCCTAGAGGACCCCCACTGGTCGGGGTCAATCACAGATGATGTGTCCTAGCTGTCTACGTGATATGCAAGGCAGTACGATATGGAGAGCGAACTGTTGCCCATGTCGCAGGCCCCTCCTCTCCAGCCGCTGATGAATCCACAGGAACGGCAGAGACCGATACAGTTTGGCACCCGCAGCGTCGCAGGAGTTGAATTTAACAATCCAGCTCTGGATTTCCACTTGGGGTTTACTCCTGAAGCTTCCCCCATGAGTGGGTATAGCCACAAGGCAGTGGAGGATTGAGGTCTCCTAGATGAGCTGTCAACCATGCCTGAGGGCCCCATCTGCCCGAAATGACTGGTTATAAGGCACCAGTGACCTGCTTTTGCCTTCTCCTGTCAGTGGTAAGCCAGGAGATTGTTAGAGGCTATTTGAGTATTTGAGAGGCACATCTCTGGAAGCACTTAATAGGTAGTGGGACCTCATCCCCACAAACCCTAAACCCGGCAAGTTTAAGGAGCCCAAAGCCTAGGCCAGGAACCCAAAGCCCAGGCCAGAAGCCTAAGAATCAACAATTCAAAAGTAGCTGCTTATTTTGTATGGTCAAATATGATGGCAGAATAGTATTAATGGTAAGACTATTGGCAGTGTGGAAGATCAGAGGGATCTTGGTGTCCAAGTCCATAGGACACTCAAAGCTGCTGTGCAGGTTGACTCTGCGGTTAAGAAGGCCTACGGTGCATTGGGCAAAACTCTTAGGTGTACATGTCGCTAGTGTGCCGAAGACTTTTGCACAGTACTGTATTTGTCAACGTGGAGCAGAGAGTGAGTTTGTAAATCTGGCAGGAGGAAAGGATGTTGGGAATGGCGAGGGTGCAGCACCACAGGAGGCGTTTGGGATGGTTGGCAGAGAAGGAGTGCCAGGCAAGGTCACTTAATTCCAAACAATTGTTTTATTGGTCATCACAGAATGTCTTTCTGGTGCTTCCCACTCCCTCCCCTCTCCTTCCCCTTTTCCCAACCATGATTCCCCTCTCCCTGCTCCCTTCCCACTCTCAGTCCACAACAGAGACCCATATCAGAATCAGATTTATCATCACTCACAGATGTCATGAAATTAGTTTCTTTTGTGGCTGTGCAACACATAAAATTACTACAGTACTGTGCAGTCCTAAGCGTCCCAGCTATATCCATCTGCCTAAGGCTTTTGCACAGTACTGTATGTTTTGAACTGGCCTGCTGCCGGAAAACAAAGGATTTTACAAACTAGGTCAGTGATAATAAACGAGATTGGGATTCTGATTTTGGACGTTCCACACCCATACCTTTCTTGTCGTCGAAGTACAGGGTCTGCTGTGCCGGGTTCGACCACTGGAGGGAGGTGTTGTCATTCTGATCGACCTTGCAGGTGAGCGTTGCAGTTCCGCCTTCCACCGCTGTCACATTCTGGGTCAGCGGGGACTGTGCCTGACTGCCTGTGAACAACAGGGAGAGAGAAATTGAGAGGGTGAGACCGGAGACTCGCCACATGTGAACTTGTAGCCCTGAAACCACATTACCTCCTTACTCAGTTCAGAATTTAAACTGTCCTGTCCAGCTGTACACATACGAGGATATATTTACATTTTATTAGGCACACCTGTACACCTGCTCGTTAATGCAAATGTCTAATCAGCCAATCATGTTGCAGTAACTCAATGTCTTAAAGCATGCAGGCATGGTCAAGAGGTTCAGTTGTTGTTCGGACCAACTATCAGAATGGGGAAGAAATGTGATCTACTTGGCTTTGATTGTTGGTGCCAGATGGGTTGGCTTCAGTATCTCAGAAACTGCTGATCACCTCAGATTTACACACTCAACATTCTCTAGAGTTTACAGAGAATAATGCAAAAAAAAAACAGCCTGTGAGTGACTGTTCTGTGGCCGAAAATGCCTTGTTAATGGGAGAGGTCAGAGGGGAATAGCTAGACTGTTTCAAGCTGACTGGAAGGTGACAATAACCCAAATAACCAGTCATTACAACAGTGGTGTGCAGAAGAGCATCTCTGAACGCACAGCGCATTGAACCTGGAAGTGGATGGGCTACAGCAGCAGAAGACCTCGAACATATACTTAGCAGCTGCTTTTTTTAGGTAGAAGAGATACCCAATAAAGTGGCCACAGAGAGTAGACACAAGAGATTTCTGCAGATGCTGGAAATCCAGAGCAACACACACAAAATACTGGAGGAACTCAGCAGATCAGGCAGCATCTATGGAGAAGAATAAAGAGTTGATGTTTTTGGCTGAGACCCTTCATCAGGACTGGAAAGGAAGGGGGGAAAAGCCAGAATAAGAAGGTCGGGGAAGGGGGACGAGTACAAGCTGGTAAGTGATAGGTGAGAGCAGGTGAGCAGGAAGGTGAGTGGGTGGAGGGAGGGAGGGAGGTGTGAAGCAGGTTCCCTGACACCCACCACCCTGACTTGCAAATAGGTAGTTGGTCCTTCCCTGTCACTGGGTCTGAATTCTGGATCTCTCCCCCAATTGTACCTGGGGGCACCCACACCGGAAGCACTGCAGGGATTCAAGAAGGCAAAAGGACATGAGAGCCTTCGTGCCAAGTCCCTAAAGGTTAACTCGCAGGTTGAGCCGATAGTGGATGATCTCAGAAACGAAAGGGTTAACTTATGAGAAGTGTTTGATGGCTCTGGGCCAGTACTCTCTGGAGGTTAAAAGAATGAGGGGGGAGCTCACTGAAAACTATTGAATAGTGAAAGGTCTGGATAGAGTGGATGTGGAGCGGGTGTGTCCCATGGTGGGGGAGTCTAGGACCAGAGGGCACAGATAGAGTGGATGTGGAGAGGATGTTTCCTATAGTGGGGAGTCTAGGACCAGAGGACACAGATAGAGTGGATGTGGAGAGGATGTTTCCTATAGTAGGGAGTCGAGGACCAGGGGACACAGATAGAGTGGATGTGGAGAGGATGTTTCCTATAGTGGGGAGTCTAGGACCAGAGGGCACAGATAGAGTGGATGTGGAGAGGATGTTTCCTATAGTGGGGGAGTCTAGGACCAGAGGGCACAGATAGAGTGGATGTGGAGAGGATGTTTCCTATAGTAGGGAGTCGAGGACCAGGGGGCACAGATAGAGTGGATGTGGAGAGGATGTTTCCTATGGTAGAGAGTCTAAGACCAGAGGATGCAGCTTTAGAATAGAGGGGCGTCCTTTTCGAACAGAGATGTATGTGTGTATGTATGGGTGTCTGCGTCTGTGTGTATGTGTGGGTGTCTGTATTTGTCTGTGTGTATACACAGTTCCTGTGCTCTCTCTGAAATGGTGAGGGTTCCCCCTGGAACTGGCCGCTGTGGATTGCTCCTGTGTGATGGTGGGCAGTCGAATCAAGTGGGGGCACAGTTGCTAAGAACAGAGGGGAAATAAAACAGGGTAGGATTTGTGTGAGTGAAGTCTAATGGCTGGAACGGGCCCACTGGCTGGCCACCCGATAAACACCTCAGCCCTTGGAACCAACTCTGACCACAATAAAAAGCTTTATGGAATCAAACTCATGACAATTACATTACTCTGGATGAGAAAATTGAATCACAATGGATTTTGCCGTTATACACTACTATGAACTGACC
Organism: Mobula hypostoma; assembly: GCF_963921235.1. NCBI lineage: Eukaryota > Metazoa > Chordata > Chondrichthyes > Myliobatiformes > Myliobatidae > Mobula > Mobula hypostoma. The sequence goes on along the minus strand of NC_086102.1, from coordinate 3,804,516 downwards.
ACACAATTCCCAGCTGGCTACCCTGACATCCTGCTCAGAAAACAAGCAACAGGGCCACCAGCTTCAGTTCAATAACCACGTGGCCCAGGGTTCGAGCAGTGGTGTTGAGCTGAAAGCCAGCTGAACCCACAAGCAGACAAAATGGACTGAATGAACTCGCTGGCTTCCGCTACTTGACCACTGAGGGGGCAGGAATACATCAGAGTGTATCTGCTGTGAGCCTTGCACACCGAACAAAGCTGTGACTGATCGAGCACTGTTAACAACTACAGAGTGAAGCTCCCTCTACACTGTCCCATCACACACTCCCAGGGCAGGGAGAGTTAGATACAGAGTGAAGCTCCCTCTATACTGTCCCATCACACACTCCCAGGGCAGGGACAGTTAGATACAGAGTGAAGCTCCCTCCGCACTGTCCCATCACACACTCCCAGGGCAGGGACAGTTAGATACAGAGTGAAGCTCCCTCTACACTGTCCCATCACACTCTCCCGGGGCAGGGACAGTTAGACACAGAGTGAAGCTCCCTCTACACCATCCCATCACACACTCCCAGGACAGGGACTGTTAGATACAGAGTGAAGCTCCCTCTACACCGTCCCATCACACACTCCCGGGGCAGGGACAGTTAGATACAGAGTGAAGCTCCCTCTACACTGTCCCATCGCACTCTCCCAGGGCAGGGACAGTTAGATACAGAGTAGGTCTCCCTCTACACTGTCCCATCACACACTCCCGGGGCAGGGACAGTTAGATACAGAGTGAAGCTCCCTCTATCTACGTTGTCCCATCACACATAACTTACCTCATGCCCAATATAGCAGTGATTTGAATTGCTGAGGCTGTAATATCTACTGCCTAACCAGCTATTGAAGGGAAAGAGCTCCTGAGGAAAAAAGAAGCAGCAAATATAATCAAGGCTTTCACAGAAAGATGTAATTGAAGTGATTGTATTTTGCACAACTTTAAACTCCTATGACAAATGTGATTGTCCATGGAGATGGCTAAGGAGGATGAGAAGGGTTGGGAATTGGACATGGTGCTCAGTGTGATCGTAATTAGATCTAAATTCCGAAATTGCTTCTGAACTAGAGAGCAGCTCCTGTAATTTTGGTCCATTTCTGGAGGCAGAGAAGTGGGCCTAATACATCATTATCATTCATTAAATCCGTCCACTTCAGGTACACAAGCAGTACAGCCATACCAAAACATCATCAGCCACTCTAGATGTGTCCGGATCACACCTAACGCATTAGCAGCAGAGTTGTGTCTTCCCTGCATCCACTTTCACTCAGATGGACCAGCTAACATGGTTTGCCTGTTATGTGACTTGTAATCCAACTCCTTGGCCCTGTTATGTGCATACAATGGATAATTACAACACCTTCTCACTAGTTAAAAAGATACAGCAATGCCTACCTTTCCTGATCGCTGCCAGGTCTCCAAACAGTGAAGAAATGAATCAAATGAGTTCTCCATTTCTCACAGCAGACTGCCACGACCAGGTAAAGTGATCAATTATTGTCACATGTACTGACATACAGTGAAACTAACAACCATTTCACGACATATTTCCACATCAAGGAATGTGGACGTCCCTGACAGGGATCTTTAGAAGAATGGAGGGGGATCTCACTGAAACCGATCGAATATTGAAAGGAGGTGGAGAGGATGTTTCCCATCGGACCAGAGAAGAAGAATAAATCTGGTCATAAGATATAGGAGCAGAATTAGTCCATTTGGCCCATCGAGTCTGGTTCGCCAGTCTATCATGGCTGATTTAATATCCCTCTCAACCCCATTCTCCTGTCTTTTCCCCGTGACCTATGACATCCTGATAAATCAAGAACCTATTAAGAATCAAGACCATATCAACCTCTGCTTTAAATGTACACAATTACATAGTCTCCACAGCCGTCCGTGGCAATGAATTCCACTGATTCACCACCCTCTGGTGAAAGAAATTACTTTTCATCTCTGCTCTAAATGGATGTCCTTCTAACCTGAGGCTGTGCCGTCTGGTCCTAGACTCACCCACCATAGGAAGCATCCTCTCCACATCCACCCTATCAATAATCAATAGGTTTCAATGAGATCCCTCCCCCACCTTATTCTTCTAAGCTCCAGAGTATACAGGCCCAGAGCCATCGAACAATTGTCATACATTAACCCTCTCATTCCTGGAATCATTCTCATGAACCTCCTCCAGAACCTCACCAATGTCAGCACATCTTTTTTAGATAAGGGGCCCAAAATTACTGACAATACTACAAGTGTATTGTATTTGCCTTCCTTACCACTGACTCAGCCTGCAAGTTAGCCTTCAGGAAATTCTCCACAAGGACTCCAAAGTCCATTTGCAAAGTTTTTGTTTGAATTTTCTCTGTTTAGAAAATAGTCTATGCCTTTATTCCTTCAACCAAAATGCATGACTAAGCACTTCCCAGCATTGTATTTAATCTTCCACTTCTTTGCCTATTCTCCCAATCTGCCAAAGTGCTTCTGCAGACACCTTGCTTCCTCAACACTGACTGCCCCTCTACCTCTCTTCGTATCATCTGCAAACTTGACCGCAAAGCCAACAATTCCATCATTCAAATTGTTGACACATAACGTGAAAAGAAGCGGTCCCTACACCAACCCTGATAGAACACCACTAATCACTGGCAGCCAACCAGAATGGGCCCCTTTATTCGCACTCTTGGCCTCCTGTTGGGGTCAATTGTTAAGGATGTGGTTTTGGGGTACTTGCAGGTACCTGATAAAATAGGCCATAGTCAGCATGGTTTCCTCAAGGGAAAAACTTGCCTGACAAATCTGTTGGAATTCTTTGCAGAAATAATAAGCAGGATAGACAAAGGACAATCAGCTGATGTTGTGTACTTGGATTTTCTGAAGGCCTTTGACAAGGTGCCACACATGAGGCTGCTTAACAAGTTACAAGCCCATGGTACTACAGGAAAGATTCCTGGATAAAGCAGTTCCTGATTGGCAGGAGGCAAAGAGTGGGAATAAAGGGAGCTGTCGGTGGCTGTGGTGTTCCACAGAGGTCTGTGTTGGGACCAATTCTTTATACTTTATCTGTCAATGATTTGCATGATGGAATTGGTGGCTCTGTTGCAAAGTCTGCCTATAGGTAGATGGGCAAGCAGTTTTGAGGAAGTAGAGAGGCTACAAAAAGACGTAGATTAGGAGAATGGGCAAAGAAGTGGCAGATGGAACACAGTGTTGGGAAGTATATGGACATGCACTTTGGTAGTAGAAATTAAAGATTGACTATTTTCCCAATGGAGAGGAAATATAAAAATCTGAGGCGCAAAGGAATTTGGGAGTCTTTGTGCAAGATTCCCTAAAGGTTAATTTGCAGGTTCAATCTGTGCAGGAGTCAGTGGGCCAAAATGGGCTAATTCTACTCCTATATCGGATGGTCTTATGGACAAGTTTTGACAGGTGACAATAATAAAACAATTTGCCAATTTAATTTGATAAAGAGAAAGATTAGCTTTATATGTCACACATACATTGAAGCATCAAAACATGCAGTGAAATGTGCTGTTTGTGTCAACAACCAACACAGTGCAAGGATAATGCTGGGGGCGGCCTGCAGCTGTTGCCGTGTTTCCAGCACCGGTGTAGCATTCCAGCCACACAGACAAACTGCTGGAGGAACGAGGAACTCAGCAGGTCAGGCTGCATCGATGGAAATGAACCGTCAATGTATTGGGCCGAGACCCTTCTTCAGGATTGAGAAGGACAGGGAAAGACACCAGAATAAAAAGGTGCGGGGAGGGGAAGGAGGCTCGCTCGAAGGTGACAGATGAAGCCAGGTGGCTGGGACAGGTAAAGGGCTGGAGAAGAAGGAATCTGACAGGAGAGGAGAGTGTGCCATAGGAGAAAGGGAAGGAGAAGGGGATCAGGGTGAGTCAATAGGCAGGTGAGTAGAGGTAAGAGACTAGAGTGGGGAATAGAGGAAGAGGGGAGGGGGAGGGAAGTTTTTTAACAGAACAAGAAATTGATATTCATGCCATCAGGTTGGAAGCTACCCAGATGTAATGTAAGGTGTTGCTCCTCCACCCTGAGGGTGGCCTCATCTTGGCACAAAAGGAAGCAATGGACCGACATGTTAGAATGGGAATGGGAATCAGAATTAGAACGTTCGGCCAGCGGGAAGTTCGCTTTTGGCGGGTGGAGCGGAGGTGCTCGATAAAGTGGTTCCCCAGTTTACGACAGAGGTGGAAATGGAGGTGAGGGAGGAGGTGAATGGGAAGGCAGAGCACTTTGGCCGCTTGCAGGCTTAAGTGCCGGGAGGGAGATTAGTGGGGTGGGACGAATGGTCAAGGGAATCATGGAGGGAGTGATCCCTGTGGAAAATGGCGGTGGGTGGGGGAGGGAGGTAAAGATATGTTTAGTGGTGGGATCCCTTTGGAGATGATGGAAGTTGTGGAGCATAGCATGCCAACAACTTATTAACCCGAACCCGTACGACTTTGGAGTGTGGGGGGAAACGGGAGCTCCTAGAGAGGATCCACATGGTCATGTGGAGAACATACAAGCTCCTTGTAGGCAGCAGCAGGAACTGAAACCTGCTCGCTTGCACTACAAAGCATTATACCAGCAACTGTGCTGTTGTGTCACCATTTGTGTCCGCTGTGAGTGAGGTCTTTGCTTTTCGGGATGCTGACAATATTTCTGGTCCCTCGCCGGTTGCTCTGTGGCAAATAGTGAGGTGGTTTGGGCTTGCATTGTGTGTGGGTCAGACCTGAAACTGGTGAGATGAGGCAACTTGCCAGAAGATGATAAGACTACCAGACATGAGTAGAATAAGGCCATTCAGCCTATCAAGTCTATTCCACCATTCTATCAGACTGTTATTAACCCTGTCATCCCCATTCTCCTGCCTTATCACCACATCCTTGACACCCTAACTAATCAAGAAACTATCAACCTCCACAGCCATCTGTGGCAATGAATTCCACAGATTCACCATCTTCTGGCTAAAGAAATTCCTCCTCATCTCTTTTCTAAATGGATTTCACTCTATTCTGAGGCTATGCCCTCTAGTCCTAGACTCTCAAACTACAGGAAGCATTCTCTCCACATCCACTCTATGTGGACCTTTCAATATTCGATAGGTTTCAATGAGATCCCCCCTCATTCTTCTAAACTCCAGCTAGTACACACCTCTTACATTAACCCTTTCATTCCCAAGATGATTCCTGTGAACCTCCTCTGCACCCTCTGCCAGGAGCGACGTGACGAAGAATCGTCATAACTCTGGCAGAAGTTTGTAAGGGTAGAAGTACACATGGACAAGGGGATGGGTTAAACAACAAGGATAGGAACTGGAATGTTGCTGGATGGGACAAAGTCTGGAGGTGACTGGGGCTGAGACAGCAACACAGCAGCCAAGGTCACGGTGTGCAGGAGCATGGAGGTGGACACAAATGGATGTGGAAGCTTTGGAGAGAGTGCAGAGGAGATTTAGCAGGATACTGCTCGGATTAGAGAGCATGTCTTGGAGAAAAGGTTGGGTGAGCTAGGGCTTTTCTCTTTGGAGTGAAGGGGGATGAGAGATGACTTGATAGAAGGGTACAAGATGAGAAGAGGCATAGATCGAGTAGACAGTCAGGGTGGAAAAGGTTAAAAACCAAGGGGCATAATTTGAAGGTGATTGGAGGTAAGTATAGGGGAATGTCAGAGGTAGAGGTAGATACATTGGGACATTTAAGAAACTCTTAGATAGGTGCAGGGATGATAAGGCTATGTAAGAGGGAAGGGTTAGATTGAGCTTAGAGTAGGTTATAAGGTTGAACTCATGGGCTGAAGGGCTTGTATTGTGCCACAGTATTATTCTATGTTCTATGAATCCCTTAGGCTGCAGCAAGAGGCTGGTCGGTCAGACCACTGCTTGTTACCATAGCTTGAATCCGACAGGAATTCAGGCAGGGATGGAGGACAACCACTGCCCAGGAACTTGGACTGTTCCAGCAGCAGACCATCTCCACAGAGCTGATCCCAACTAAGTCAAAATTGGATTGGGACAGATCCAAGCGAGGACCTCCAGGAGAACAAGGTAAGCAGGAAAGGATCTGCCTGGGGAAATCAAAGGCACAGGAGTGGAACCGAGACAATAGGCAGGGGAGTTTTTACAATTTCTGGGGGTTGCAGAATTAGACAAAGGATAACAGACTGTAGGCATGGATACACTTTAAACACTGCGGGGAAAGTATCCTATGACGGTTCTTCCCACCAACCAAGGCACAGCCGCTCTTCTGAAGTGTTGAGTGTAGCAGTGATGGACAATCTACTCTTTGTACAAAACACCAAGGGAAAGATCTGCTGTAAATCTCGATTAGTTCTCTTTTTTATTAGTTGCTTGTGCTTTCAACAGGCTGTGGATTGATTTGTGAAGCAGCCTGCATTACAACAATGACACTTCAAGGTAAATGCAAAGGCTTTGGTCGATTTGTGTATTTAATTGTCTTTGCGTTGTGAAGAACATGGCTGAGGAATCCAAGCCTCTTTAATCAAAGCCAGTATTACAGTCCATGAGGCTGACAGACTGCAGAGAAGCTGAATAGAAACAGCTTTGCCGGCAGGGTAAAATTATACTTCTCTACAAAGTGTAAGAGTGCTTGTTTCACTCTCCAATTAAACCCCTGACAACAACATTCTGGGAAAATCTGACTTCCAAACCTATGATTTCTAATGAGTCATAGAGACACTCGGGAGAGAAACAGGCCCTTGAGCCAACAGATCTATAAGATCAAGATTAAAATAAGATTATAAACACACAAAATTCTGCAGCTACTGGAAATCCAGAGTAACACACACAAACTGCTGGAGGAACTCAGCAGGTCAGGCAATACACATGGAAATGAATAAACAGTTGACCCTTCATCGGGACTGGAAAGGAAGAGGGAAGAAGCCAAGAGTAAGAAGGTGGGAGGGGAGGGGAAGGAGGTCAAGGTTTTAGGTGGGGGAGGGGGGGATCCTATGAGTTTCCTTCTTCCCCAGCCCTTTATCTTTCCCAGCTATCACTCCCCAGCTTCTTACATCATTCGCCCTCTCCCACCCCACTTGGCTTCAACCATCACCTCCTGCTCTACCTATCACCTCAGGTTCCACCATCACCTCTTGGGTCATTGGAGCCTCTATCTTCCTCTCACCCCACCTTCCCTGAACACCCCAGACCTCCTCTCCCCTCTGGCGCCACCAACTCTCCCCCCATCCCACCACCACTGCCGCCATTCCCAGCTCTCACTCGTGCTGCATCTTCACCATTCCCTGCGACCTTCCCTCTGTGAGGCAGAATGTTCTGCCATCGGCGAGGGCCTTACCTTTAATCCCCTTTGCCTGCACCTCAGTGAGTTCTACACCTGCCTCTGTCTCCAAGCCCACTTTCTTGGCAGGATTTCTACACCCTGCCCTGATGACCTCTCCTCTGTCTCCAACCCTTGGTTCTCCGCCGGCTCTGGATCTTTTCATCTCGAGTTGCTGACAAAATGTCAACTGTCTTGACTTCAGCACTCCTCTCTCCTCCTCGAATTTTACCCGCTCTGAATGCACTGCCCTCCACTCTGTCTGTACCAATCCCAACCTTAGCATCAAACTATTGTTGTAGTATGGCACACTGACTTCTCCCCTGCTGAGGCCAGGCTGCAACTCTCAGACACCTCCTCATGCCACTCCAGAACATCAGAAAACCATCACTGACCTCATCAATTCTGGAGAAACCCCACCCACCACCACCAAACGCATAGTTCCGTTACCCCACACTTCCAGCTCCAATCCAAGATTCACAAACCTGACTCTCCAGGTAGGCCCATTCTCTCTGCCTGCTGCTGATCTACCAAACTCCTGTCCTCAAACCTCGACTCCATTCTGTCCCCTTCAGGCCTGTCCCTTCCCACCAACATCCACAACACTTCTCATGACCTCAATCTGCTGACTAACTTGCAATTTCCTGGCGCTGGCTGCCTCATTTTCACCATGGATGTCCAGCCCCTATACACTTCTGTCCACCATCAAGACCCCTCGAAGTTCTATACTTTTCTTTCAACAGAAGACCTAGGCAATTCCTTCTCCACCATCACCTTCTTCTGTCTGGCAGAATTGGTCCTCATCCTCAGCAAATTCTCCTTTGGCTCCTCCTCCCTTCTCCAGTTTTGAGGCATTCGTAACCATTGGCACCCATATGAGCTCAGCTGTCCCTACCTTTCCGTTAGACACTTTGAACAGTCCATATTCACAGTTTTCCATGGTAATGCTGCCCAACTCTTCATTGTGCTGTTTCCTGCACCCTTGCGGAGCTCATTCATTTTATCAACTTCCATCCTGCTCTTAAATTCACTCGGCCCATTTCTGATACTTTCCTCCTCGTTCTCTTTGTCTCCATCTCTGGAAACAAATTGTTAACCAACATCTGTTACAAAGCTATTGATTTCCACCCCATCTCCTATAAAAACGTTATTCCCTTTCCTCAGTTAATTCTCACACCTTCCCCCTTCCCTTCCAGTCCTGATGAGGGGTCTCAGCCCAAAACGTTGAACATAGAACATAGAGTAGTACAGCACAGTACAGGCCCTTCGGCCCACAATGTTGTGCTGACCCTCAAACCCTGCCTCCCATATAACCCCCCACCTTAAATTCCTCTATTTACCTGTCTAGTAGCCTCTTAAACTTCACGAATGTATCTACCTCCACCATTGACTCAGGCAGTGCATTCCACGCACCAACCACTCTCTGAGTAAAAAACTTTCCTCTAATATCCCCCTTGAACTTCCCACCCCTCACTTTAAAGCCATGTCCTCTTGTATTGAGCAGTGGTGCCCTGGGGAACAGGCACCGGCTATCCACTCTATCTATTCCTCTTATTATCTTGTACATCTCTATCATGTCTCCTCTCATCCTCCTTCTCGCCAAAGAGTAAAGCCCTAGCTCCCTTAATCTCTGATCATAATGCATACTCTCTAAACCAGGCAGCATCCTGGTAAATCTCCTCAGTACCCTTTCCAGTGCTTCCATATCCTTCCTATAGTGAGGCGACCAGAACTGGACACAGTACTCCAAGTGTGGCCTAACCAGAGTTTTATAGAGCTGCATCATTACATCGCAACTCTTAAACTCTATCCCTCGACTTATGAAAGCTAACACCCCATAAGCTTTCTTAACTACCCTATCTACCTCTGAGGCAAATTTTAGGGATCTGTGGACATGTACCCCCAGATCCCTCTGCTCCTCCACACTACCAAGTATCCTGCCACTTAACACTCACAACACGCTGGAGGAACTCAGCAGGTTGGGCAGCATCCATGGAAACGATCAGTCAATGTTTCGAGCCGGAACCCTTCCTCAGGATTCGTTGTTGACTGATCATTTCCACGGATGCTGCCCGACCTGCTGAGTTCCTCCAGCGTGTTGTGAGTGTTAAGTGGCAGGATACTTGGTAGTGTGGAGGAGCAGAGGGATCTGTGTGTGTCCGTCCTTGCCTGGGTGCCGGGTTCACCACAGAAGAACGATCGTATCTGGAACGGAGGGGTCACAGTCGGTGACCTCAGAAGACATTACAAAGGGCTCGCCCGAAAGCTAACTGCAAGGAATATCGAAGGTCTGTTTGGAATCCGTTTTGAATATTCATTCGCTTTCGCTCTCTCTCTTCTCCCGCCCCAATGGCACAACAGCGATTACTGCGAACTGAACTGAACTAAATTGAACTGAACTTTGCGTCACTTGAAACTGATCATTTACCCCTAGACTGCGATAGAGCTTGATTGATCCTATTATCCTAGTTCTGTGTACATGTGTGTTTTACCATTGCTAAACTGTTGCATTTATATCCTTTTGATTAGAGTACTGTGTTGCTTATTTCTTTAATAAAACTTTCTTAGTTCCAGTAATCCAGATTCCAACTAAGTGGTCCATTTCTGCTGGTTTGGCAACCTAGTTACGGGGTACGTAACAGTGTCGTCTACAAACTTGCCAACCCACCCTTCTACCCCAACATCCAGGTCGTTAATAAAAATCACAAAAAGTAGAGGTCCCAGAACAGATCCTTGTGGGACACCACTAGTCACAATCCTCCAATCTGAATGTACTCCCTCTACCACGACCTTCTGCCTTCTGCAGGCAAGCCAATTCTGAATCCACCTGGCCAAACTTCCCTGGATCCCATAACTTCTGACTTTCTGAATAGGCCTACCGTGTGGAACCTTGTCAAATGCCTTACTAAAATTCATATAGATCACATCCACTGCACTACCCTCATCTATATGCCTGGTCACCTCCTCAAAGAACTCTATCAGGCTTGTTGGACACGATCTGCCCTTCACAAAGCCATGCTGACTGTCCCTGATCAGACCATGATTCTCTAAATGCCCATAGATCCTATCTCTGAGAATCTTTTTCAACAGCTTTCCCACCACAGACGTAAGGCTCACTGGTCTATAATTACCCGGACTATCCCTACTACCTTTTTGAACAAGGGGACAACATTCGCCTTCCTCCAATCCTCCGATACTATTCCCGTGGACAACGAGGACATAAAGATCCTAGCCAGAGGCTCAGCAATCTCTTGATTGTTTAATCATTTCCATAGGTACTGCCTGACCTGCTTCGTTCCTCTAGGATTTTGTGTGTGTTGCTTAAAATAATATTAGCTTTATTTGTACGTTGAAACACACAGTGAAATGTATAATTTGAGTCAATGACCAACATAGTCCAAGGACGTCCTGGGACAGCCACACTTCTGGTGCCAACATAACATGTCCATAACTTACTAACCCCAACTTTAGACTGTGCGAGGAAACTGGAGTATCCGGAGGAAACCCACATGGTCACAGGGAGAACGTAGAAACTCTTATAGACAGAGGCAGGAATTGAACCCTGACTGGCGATTGCTGGTGAATTAGTAAAATGGTTTATTAGTGTCACACGTACAAAAGGTACAGTGAAAAACTTGTATGGATTTCCATCAAATCCATGCACCGAAGTAGAACAAGGGAAAGTCATCAACACAGGAGATTCTACAGATGCTGGAAATCCAGAGTAACACACACAACATACTGGAGGAAGTCAACAGAGGGTCGTGGTAAAGGGAGTACATTCGGATTGGAGGGTTGTGTCTAGTGGTGTCCCAGGGAGGGGAGGGACGGGTGATCAAAGGGAGAGGGCAGGGTGATCAAAAGACGGGGGAAGGTGATCAGAGAGGGGGAAGGAGTGATCAGAGGGGCTGAGGCTGGTGATCAGAGTGAGGGGGAGGGGGGATCAGAGGGAGGGGGGTGTTCAAGGCAGGAAGGGCGGGGGATCAGAGGGACGGGCTGAGGCTGGTTATCAGAGGAAGGGAGAGGGTTGATCAGGGGAGGGGGAGTGGTAGGGGTAATCAGAGGGAGCGGGAGGGTGATCAGAGGGAGGGGGAGGGTGATCAGAGGGGCTGAGGCTGGTGATCAGAGTGAGGGGGAGGGGGGATCAGAGGGAGGGGAGGGGTATTCAAGGCAGGAAGGAGGGGGGATCAGAGGGACGGGCTGAGGCTGGTTATCAGAGGAAGGGAGAGGGTTGATCAGGGGAGGGGGAGTGGTAGGGGTAATCAGAGGGAGCGGGAGGGTGATCAGAGGGAGGGGGAGGGGTAAGCAGAGGGGGGCTGAGGCTGGTGATCAGAGTGAGGGGGAGGGGGGATCAGAGGGAGGGGAGGGGTATTCAAGGCAGGAAGGAGGGGGGATCAGAGGGACGGGCTGAGGCTGGTTATCAGAGGAAGGGAGAGGGTTGATCAGGGGAGGGGGAGGATGATCAGATGGAGGGGTGATTGAACCCGCAGCAGAGCTTCACACTGGCATCCAGGGTGTGGGGAGAGATGGATGGGTGGAGGCGATATGTGTTGGGGGAGGGGAGTGTGAAGGTTACAAGGGGTGTGGGTGGACAGATGGGTGGGTCAGGGAGATATGTGTGTGGGGAGAGGTGGATGGGTGGGGCTGATCTATGTGGGGGGAGGGGAATGTGAGGGTTACAAGGGGTGTGGGGAGATGGTCGATGACGAAAGGAAAAGAGGGAAGGGTGAAGATGGAGTGGTGGGAGGGGCAGGTGTAGAGGCATGAGTGTAGAGGATATGTGATGGGTGGGGTGGGGTTTGGAGGGATGGAAGGATGGTGGATGGGGGAGGGATGGAGGGATGGTGGGTGGGGGAGGGAAGGGGATATGGTTGGGGTAGGGGTGGAGAGGGTCGATGGGAGAGATGTGGGGAGTTGGCGGGTGGGGAGATGATGGGAGGTGGAGGTTTGGGGTTATGGTGCGCGGTGAGCGCGTTGGGGAGATAGTGGGTGGGGGAGGTGTGGGAGATGGTGGGTGAGGGAGAGGTGGGGAGATTGTGGGAGGACAGGGGTGGGGAAATGGTGGGAGGGGGAGTTGAGGGGAGATGGTGGATGGAGTCTGGTGGGCAGTTGGTGGGTGGGAGTGGTACTGGGTGTAGGGTGAGGAGAGTGGGTGGAGATGGGCACGACAATTCCAAGCTTCCAGACGAACTCAGCAGTTTGAGCAGCATGTGTTGGGGAGGGGAAAATGTCGACATTTCGGGTCAGGGCCCTGCATCTGGACTGAGGATGTGGAGTGTAGAGGGAGGAGGGGGGAAGCGAGGGATGAGTAATGGCACTCGAAGGGGCCACCGCACAGGATCAGGAAAGGCTGCAGAGAGTTGCAAACTCAGTCAGCTCCATCATGGACACCAGCCTCCCCAGCATCCAGAGCATCTTCAGCAAGCAATACCTCAAAAAGGCAGCACCCATCATTAAGGTCCCCACACCCAGGGCATGCCCTCTTCCCTTTGCTACCTTCGGGAAAGAGGTACAGGAGCCTGAAGACACACACTCAATCATTCAGGAACAGCTTCTTCCCCTCCGCCATCAGATTTCTGAATGGACAGTGAACCTGTGAACATCATCTCACTCATACTCTCTTCAGTATTACTTTTTATTTTTTAATATTTCTCAGTAATTTTGTACGTATTGCACTGTACTGTGGTCACAAAACAACAGGTTTCTCTAGGCGTACATCAGTGATGATAAATCTGATTCTGAGCCCCGTAAACAGGCCTCCTGCATTGAGAAATGTTCCTCTCCATTCTGAATGAAGACAAACTCGTGTTCAGAGAAGTCAGCAGCCTCTCAGATGAGTCTGACTGGCAGATGGGATTGTACAGCAGGAAGCCTCTCACTGGCAAGAGCGCAATGTGTGAAAGCCTGTTCAGGACTGACGCAGGATTACACAGAGCTTCCTGCTGGAAATCAGTAACTCAGATAAAGAGCTCCCACAGCATCACCTCAGGCAAACGATCACCAGAAATAACAGGGGAATCAGGCTGGCAGGCAGCACAGCTAACGTTTCAGGCTGAGAATCGATGCCAAGGAAAGGTCACTCCGTTCGCTCCCCCTGTCCCACTCCCTCCCTCTCTCTCACTCACTATCTCCCTCACTCCCCTCTGTCTCTCTCTCACACTCTCCCTCTCTCTCATTCTTTCACTCCTCTCTCCCTCTCTCACACACTCTCTCTCCCCCCGCCCCACCGCCCCTTCTCTCTCCCTCTGTCTCGATGCTGACAGACATTTGGGAGGTTTCATTCAAGTGGATTTAATCATTATAGCTGGCCATTTCAGACTGTAGATAGAACGTTTTAGGAACAATTTCTTCCCCTCCGCCGTCAGATTTCTGACTGGAAAATGAGGAAAAAGATGGTATAGATTTAAGCCGAGAGGGGAAAGATTTAATTGGAGTTTAAGGCACAACTTTTGTTCAGACAAATGGGGTCACCCGTGTGGAGTAAGTTGCCGCAGGAAGAGGTGGAGGCAGGGACAATAACAACTTTCAGAAGGCACGAGGACAGGTACATGGGTTGGAAAGGTTTAGAAGGTTACAGGCCAAATGCTGGTAAATGAGACATCCTGGTCATCATTGACCAGTTGGGTTGACGAGCCTCTTTCTGTGCAGTGTGGCTCTCTGACTAAGGTGCTGGTCATCTCTCCTTCTTGAGCTCTGTGGGCCATTTATTGAATCTATTCCCTCACATGCATGGAGACAAACCCAGGCCGGGGAAGCTACCGGCTATGGCGCAGAATGATCAGAGTTTGCCACCTGGTCTCCTGGGAGGTGGGACAAAATCCGATGAGATGCTCCTGTCGACCGCACACCATCCCCTGTGAGGGAGACAGAAGGCCCTGTTCTCTCTCAGCGTTCAGCTCTAACTGGAGTGAGCGATGAAAAACAGCTGGCGGCCAGATGGTTGCAGACCAAGTGCTGTATTTTCTGAGGGGAGATATCTGCTGTGGCAGCTTTAACTGCAGAATGGGTCCCTCCCCTCCCGTCTGCAGTGGCTGTGGGCACCAGCTGAGTATTTTAAACAAGGCCCATCAGTCGGCAATGACTCACACAGCCAGTTAGCCAGATTAGCATCATCATAGAACATAGAGCACCTCTCATAATCTTATAAACCTCTATCAAATCTCCCTTCAGCTTCCGGCACGCGACAGAAAACAACACAAGTTTGCCCAGCCTCTCGTTATAATACGTGCCCTCTAATCCAGGCAGCATCCTGGTGAATCTCTTCTGCACCCTCTCCAAAGCCTCAACATCCTTCCTATAATGGGGTGAGCAGAACTGTGTGCAATACTTCAGGTTCAGCTTATCCAGAGTTTTATAAAGCTGCAACGTAACTCAGTGCCTCAGCTAATAAAGACTGTGTAGCTTGTCAGGCTGTGTAGTTACTTTCCGGGAGCTGTGAACTTGGAGCTGAAGATGCCTTTGCTCATCAACACTGTTAAAGGTCTTGCCCATAACCATGTACCGTCTCTTGAGTTTTGTACCCGTTTCCCTTTTACATTCAAAGGTTGCAATGCAAACCTTTCATGTTGTAATGAGACCATAAGACGTCGGAGCAGAATTAGGCTGGAGTCTGCTCCACCATCTCATCACGGTTGATACATTACCCTCTCAATCCCATTCTCCATTATTGCCATAATCACTCAGTTATTACAGCACAGAATGATGCCATTCATCCCATCAGGCCAATGCTAGCTCTCAAACAATCCTACCAATGCCATTATCATAATAAGTTTCAGTGACAAGGTGCTGCACATGAGGCTGCTTAGCAAAATAAGAATCCATGGTACTACAGGGAAGATAAAAGACCGGCTGACTAGGAGGAGGCAAAGAGTAGGAATAAAGGGGGCCATTTTTGGTTGGCTTCCAGTGACTAGTGGTGTTCCACACGGGTCTGTGTTGGGACCGATATCAATGATTTGGATGATGGAATTGATGGCTTTGTTGCACGGTTTGAGGATAATATGATGATAGTTGGAGGGGCAGGTAGTCAGTCTGCTCAAAGAAGGTCCTGACATATACCTGTGATATTAAACCTGATACAGATTCTAACCCACTGCGGTCCTCCAGCAGCTTGTTCTTTGCTCCAGATTCCAGCACCCATAGTCCCTTGTGTCTCCAATGGACAGCAGGCAACCACCCCACCCTGTGTGATTTGTACCCCAGGGTAAGGGCAGAGCCACGAGGTCTTGTCTGAGTACAACTCCAGGGGTGAGAGACATGACATTCTTAACACGGAAGTTGGAGGGCTAACACTGGTGACCTGACAGTTTAACACAGAACATTCAACATTACAGCACAGTACAGGCCCTTCAGCCCCAAATGTCCCAACCTTTTAACATACTCTAAGATCAATCTAACTGTTCACTCCTACACAGCCCATAACCCATCATATTTCGATCATCCTTGTGCCTATATAAGTCTCTTAAATGTCCCAGTGTATCTGCCTCTACCAGTACCCCTGGCAGTGTGTTCCACACACCCACACTCTCTGTGTAAATGACTTACTGTAGCTCTGACATCCCCCTATATAAAAACAATGCTGGCATCTCCTCCGATATTTTCCACCAGTCTAAGTTCAAAGTTCAAAGTAAATTCATGATCAAAGTACAGTGTACATGTCACCATGTAATGCATTGAGATTCATTTTCTTACAGGCATTCACAGTCGAACAAAGGAATACAAGGGAATCAATGAAAAGTACTCGGACTGGCAAACGCTAACGTGCAATATGCTGGGGTGTCATAGTAGCACAGTGGTTACCGCAACGCTATTACAGCTCGGGGCGTCGGAGTTGAGAGTTCAATCCCAGCGTACTCTGTAAGGAGTTTGTATGTCCTCCCCATAGAACACATGGGTTTTGCTCGGTGCTCTGGTATCCTGCCACGGTCCAAAGACGTACCAGTTGGTGGGTTAATTGGTCACTGTAAACTGTCCTGTGACTAGGCTGGGGTTAAGTAGATGGGGTGCTGGGTGGCGTGGCTCAAAGGGCTTCAAGGGCCTGTTCTATGCCATATCTGGAAATTTAAAAAAGGAGACAATCTCTGCAAATAAATGAATAAATATTACTGAGAACATGCGTGCTAGAGTCCTTGAAAGTGAGTCTAGGAATCAGTTCACTGTTGAGCTTAGAGTAGTTATGTACACTGGTTGAAGAGCCCAATGGTTGAGGGGTAATAATTGTTCCTGAAGCTGGTGGTGTGGGTCCTGGGGCCCCTGTACCTCCTTCCCGATGGCAGCCGTGAGAAGAGAGCATGATCTGGGTGGTGGGGGTCTCTGATGACAGATATTGCTTTCCTACGACTGCACTCTATGTAGATATACTCACTGGTGGGAGGGTTTTTCTTCTGATGGTCCGGGCTGTATCCACCACTTTCTGTAGACTTTTCCATTCCTGGGCATTGGCGTTTCCATACCAGGCCATGAGGCAACCGGTCAGGATACCCTCCACCCTACCTTCTTTGTGCTGGCTAATGGCTGGAACAGGTTTGCAATGTGTGCAGGTTGAGATGGTGTGTCCGTACACTGGCACTTCTCACTGTCTCGGTAAAGCAGCCAGCATAATCAAAGACCCTGCTGTCCCCAGATATTCTCTCTTCTCCCCTCTCCCACTGGGCAGAAAATACAAAGCCTGAAAGCGAGTAACACCAGGCTCAAGGACAGCTTCTGTGGCATTATGGCTGATATAGAGAGGCACAGACATGAAGGGAAAATGGAGGGCTATGTAGGAGGGATAGGTTAGATTGATCTTAGAGTGGGTTAGAAGATCAGCACAACATTGTGGGCCGAAGGGCCTGTACTGTTCTACATTCCATGCTCTGTTCTGTGTTAGAAGACTATTAAATGTACCCAAATATGATAAATTAGACTTTTGACTACTTTTGATAACCTACATGATCTCATCACGACCTTGCCTGTTACTGTCTGCCTGCACTGCACTCTCTCGGTAACTGGAACACTTCATTCTGCATTCTGTTATTGTTCTCCCTTGTACTATTGCCATGCACTGTTGTCATGAATTGATCTGTATGGACGGCATGTGAGACACGTTTTCACTGTACTCTGTACATGTGACAATAACGTACCAATTTACCAATTTATTTATTTTTACAATTTATAGTTATTTTATATCTTTGCACTGCACTACTAAAACAACATATTTACATCTTAAAGTCAGTGATAATAAATCAGATTCAGATTCTGATTCTGTCTAAAGGTTTGGAAGATTCCTGCTCCTACCGCACCTCCCCGGTCTTCCTCACTCTCCTCTGAAGGGAAAGGTCAAAGTTAATGTTTGTCACCAAAGATCTGCAAATTCCTGCAGATGTACAGTGAAAAACATTCTGACTGGTTGCTGCGGAGGTGCCAACGTACAGGATTGCAACAAGCACTGGAGGGTAGGAGATTCACCCAGTTCCAGTGCAGGCACAACGTGCAGTAGAGCTGGTGGAGGACCACATGTCCACCATGGAGGGCATCTTGTGAGGCGCTACGTCAAGGAGATGGCTTCCACACGAAGGACCCTCACCGTTCACATCATGTTCTGTTCTCATTACCACAATCAGAGAGGAAGGATAAGAGCCTAAAGACCCACACTCAACGTTTTAGGAACAGCGTCTCCCTCCACCATCAGATTTCTGAGTAATGAAACCATGAACACTACCTCTCTATTTCTATTTTTGCAATCATCATCACCATCAAAACATGTTGCGTTGTACGACGTGGATGACCATGGTCCCATGACCATGATGGTTCTTGGCAAATGTTTCTACAGAAGTGGTTTGCCATTGCCTTCTTCTGGGCAGTGTCTTTACAAGACGGCTGACCCCAGCCATCGTCAATACTCTTCAGAGATTGTCTGCCTGGTGTCAGTGGTCACATAACCAGGGCTTGTGATATACACTGGCTATTCATATGAACATCCACCAGCTGCTCCCATGGTTTCACATGACCCTGACTGGGGTCTAGGCAGGTGCTACACCTTGCCCAAGGGTGACCTGTAGGCTAGCGGAGGGAATGAGCTCCCTACACCTCCTTTGGTAGAGATGTTTCTCCACCCTGCCACCTAAATTTTACATTACTTATTTATGTTGTAACTTCATAGTAATTTATATGTCTTGCACTGCACTCCTGCCACATAACAGATTTCACGCTGTTATGTCAGTGACGATAAACCTGATCTGAATCATTCCACCCTGCAGAAAGCAAAGGGTAAAATGCATAAATTATAAGAGACATGTAACAGCCTGTCACAAACATGCTTGTCTCCAAAGAGAGGGAAGGATCTTGCAGCAGGAGTGATCTGTCAGTTATGATCGATCATAGAAGAGAATGTAAGAACTTGCTCATTCTTAACCAATTGAGTTCAGGTCTGTGGCGGGAGTGACGGACGGTATGGACGGAGGGTTTTGATTCACACATTTGTCACACTGAAGCCAGCCAACGAGTGAACAACCTCTCTCACTCACACACCAAACGGAGGGAGGGTCACACTGTGGGAGGGGTGGTGCTGAGGGAGAGTCACACTGTGGGAGGGGTGGTGCTGAGGGAGGGTCACACTGTGGGGGGGTGGTACTGAGGGAGGGTCACACTGTGGGAGGGGCGGTACTGAGGGAGGGTCACACTGTGGGAGGGATGGTACCGAGGGAAGGTCACACTGTGGAAGGGGTGGTACTGAGGGAGGATCACATTGTGGGAGGGGTGGTGCTGAGGGAGGGTCACACTGTGGGGGGGTGGTACTGAGGGAGGGTCACACCGTGGGGGGGTGATACTGAGGGAGGGTCACACTGTGGGAGGGGTGGTACTGAGGGAGGGTCATACTGTGGGAGGGGTGGTACTGAGGGAGGGTCACATTGTGGGAGGGGTGGTGCTGAGGGAGGGTCATACTGTGGGAGGGGTGGTACTGAGGGAGGGTCACACTGTGGGAGGGGTGGTGCTGAGGGAGGGAAACACTGTGGGAGGGGTGGTACTGAGGGAGGGTCACACTGTGGGAGGGGTGGTACTGAGGGAGGGTTACACTGTATGAGGGGGTATTGAGGGAGGGTCACACTGTGGGAGGTGTGCTGCCGAGGGAAGGTCACACTGTGGAAGGGGTGGTACTGAGGGAGGATCACATTGTGGGATGGGTGGTGCTGAGGGAGGGTCACACTGTGGGGGGGTGGTACTGAGGGAGGGTCACACCGTGGGGGGGTGATACTGAGGGAGGGTCACACTGTGGGAGGGGTGGTACTGAGGGAGGGTCACACTGGGGGTAGTACTGCGGGAGGGTCACACCGGGGGTGGTACTGAGGGAGGGTCACATTGTGGGAGGGGTGGTGCTGAGGGAGGGTCATACTGTGGGAGGGGTGGTACTGAGGGAGGGTCACACTGTGGGAGGGGTGGTGCTGAGGGAGGGTCACACTGGGGGTGGTACTGAGGGAGGGTCACATTGTGGGAGGGGTGGTGCTGAGGGAGGGTCATACTGTGGGAGGGGTGGTACTGAGGGAGGGTCACACTGTGGGAGGGTGGTGCTGAGGGAGGGTCACACTGTGGGAGGAGTGGTACTGAGGGAGGGTCACACTGAGAGGGTGGTACTGAGGGAGGGTCACACTGTGGGAGGGATGGTACTGAGGGAGGGTCACACTGTGGGAGGTGTGGTGCTGAGGGAGGGTCACACTGTGGGAGGAGTGGTACTGAGGGAGGGTCACATTGTGGGAGGGGTGGTGCTGATTGGAGGGTCACACTGTGGGAGGGGTGGTACTGAGGGAGGGTCACACTGCGGGGGGGTGGTACTGAGGGAGGGTCACTGTTGGGGGTGGTACTGGTGCAGAGTCACACTGTGGGAGGGGTAGTACTGAGGGAGGGTCACACTGTGGGAGGGGTGGTGCTGAGGGAGGGTCACACTGTGGGAGGGGTGGTACTGAGGGAGAGTCACATTGTGGGAGGGGTGGTGCTGATTGGAGGGTCACACTGTGGGAGGGGTGGTACTGAGGGAGGGTCACACTGTGGGAGGGGTGGTACTGAGGGAGGGTCACACTGCGGGGGGGTGGTACTGAGGGAGGGTCACTGTTGGGGGTGGTACTGGTGCAGAGTCACACTGTGGGAGGGGTGGTACCGAGGGAGGGTCACACTGTGGGAGGGGTGGTACTGAGGGAGGGTCACACTGTGGGAGGAGTGGTACTGAGGGAGGGTCACACTGTGGGAGGGGTGGTGCTGAGGGAGGGTCACACTGAGAGGGTGGTACTGAGGGAGGGTCACACTGGGGGTGGTACTGAGGGAGGGTCACATTGTGGGAGGGGTGGTGCTGATTGGAGGGTCACACTGTGGGAGGGGTGGTGCTGAGGGAGGGTCACACTGGGGGTGGTACTGAGGGAGGGTCACATTGTGGGAGGGGTGGTGCTGAGGGAGGGTCATACTGTGGGAGGGGTGGTGCTGAGGGAGGGTCACACTGTGGGAGGAGTGGTACTGAGGGAGGGTCACACTGTGGGAGGGGTGGTGCTGAGGGAGGGTCACACTGAGAGGGTGGTACTGAGGGAGGGTCACACTGTGGGAGGGATGGTACTGAGGGAGGGTCACACTGTGGGAGGGGTGGTGCTGAGGGAGGGTCACACTGTGGGAGGAGTGGTACTGAGGGAGGGTCACATTGTGGGAGGGGTGGTGCTGATTGGAGGGTCACACTGTGGGAGGGGTGGTACTGAGGGAGGGTCACACTGCGGGGGGGTGGTACTGAGGGAGGGTCACTGTTGGGGGTGGTACTGGTGCAGAGTCACACTGTGGGAGGGGTGGTACCGAGGGAGGGTCACACTGTGGGAGGGGTGGTGCTGAGGGAGGGTCACACTGTGGGAGGGGTGGTACTGAGGGAGGGTCACATTGTGGGAGGGGTGGTGCTGATTGGAGGGTCACACTGTGGGAGGGGTGGTACTGAGGGAGGGTCACACTGTGGAAGGGGTGGTACTGAGAGATAGTCACACTGTGGGAGGGGTGGTACTGAGGGAGAGTCACACTGCGGGAGGGGTGGTACTGAGGGAGGGTCACACTGTGGGAGGGGTGGTACTGAGGGAGGGTCACATTGTGGGAGGGGTGGTGCTGATTGGAGGGTCACACTGTGGGAGGGGTGGTACTGAGGGAGGGTCACACTGTGGGAGGGGTGGTACTGAGAGATAGTCACACTGTGGGAGGGGTGGTACTGAGGGAGAGTCACACTGCGGGAGGGGTGGTACTGAGGGAGGGTCACACTGTGGGAGGGGTGGTACTGAGAGATAGTCACACTGTGGGAGGGGTGGTACTGAGGGAGAGTCACACTGCGGGAGGGGTGGTACTGAGGGAGGGTCACACTGTGGGAGGGGTGGTACTGAGGGAGGGTCACATTGTGGGAGGGGTGGTGCTGATTGGAGGGTCACACTGTGGGAGGGGTGGTACTGAGGGAGGGTCACACTGTGGGAGGGGTGGTACTGAGGGAGAGTCACACTGCGGGAGGGGTGGTACTGAGGGAGGGTCACCCTGTGGGAGGGGTGGTACTGAGGGAGGGTCACATTGTGGGAGGGGTGGTGTTGAGGCAGGGTCATACTGTGGGAGGTGTAGAATTGCCAAGGAACAGTTTGAGAGACTGCCATCTTGGCAATGGACTGAAACAGTTCCCTTTCCTGGAAGAATTCTGTTCAGTGAAGTTTTCAGTGCTGAGCAGTGGGTGTAGCTGGCGGGCTGCCGAAGTTTCAAGTCTAACTATGCCAGCAGCAGGGATGGATTTATTCAGTTTGTAACAACAGAAAACCCCTCCCGTTTGGAGTGCCCAGCCTCGGGTGACTTTGGACTTCGGAGCGGTGATGGAAGAATGGACTGGCCCAGGGAGATGGCTTTATTTGCAATGCTGAGGTTTTAACACCACACCGTTATCCCTGCTTATCCACTGCTTTATTCCCCTCCCGCCCCAGCTCATCTCTAAACTACACTCACTACACACTGGAGGAACTCAGCAGGTCGGGCAGCATCCATGGAAACGATTGGTCAACGTTTCGGGCTGGAACTGTTCCTTTTTGATTGTTTGCTGATGTTCCACTTGGAGTAGACTTTGTAATATCGCAGTGGTGGTGTTGAACTTTTGAATTTAAACTGACTCATGACGGGGTGCAGCTACAAGACGTCTGCACTGAAGTCATATGGAGAGGCTGTGGGATGGGAGTTACAGCTCAGATTGAGGACTTCCTATTCAAATTACTGCCTTCCAAGAACACTGTACAGTGGACTGTGCCTACCCTACTTCAGTCAGTAGAAGCAGAGAAATTTCTTTTGCCAAAGGGTGGTGAATTTGTGGAATTTGTTGCCACATGCAGCTGTGGAGGCCAGGTCGTTGAGTATGTTTAAGGCAGAGATTGATAGGTTCTTGATTGGACGTGGCATCAATGGTTACGGGGTTGGGAACTGGGGTTGAGGAGGAGATAGAAATAAAAGGATCAGTCATGATTGAATGGCGGAGCAGACTCGATGGGCCAAATGGCCTAATTCTGCTCCTATGTCTTGTGGTCTTATGGTATGAATGCACCGTAAAAAGCCATGGAAGAGACTGTTGGAGGCCCTGAGGACACTGTTGCATCAGTGGGTTTGATCAGGAAAACTATTTTCTATTTGAAGTCAGCGAGGGGTGTGTTTTTGGCTCTGAGTCAGGGGTTAAAGGTGGGGAGGGATTTTATGCAGGTGGGGCCTGTCTGTGCTGGGCCCCATGCAGTGCTAATACACTCTGACGTTCACCCCCATCTCCCTGACAAGGCCCTCTTCCCCTATCTGTGCTTCATAGGCAAGGTGCATTCGAAAATAGCCCCGATACGGTACAGGGCACCCGCGGGGTTACGAGCACCTATTCTCATTTCAGCGCCATCAGCCCTCCTCAGTTTCTGACTGCATTCCTCACATACGGGCACCCAGTGTGGAAGCGGGGCAGGTCATAGTGGGATCTATTGGTGGGCTTACCCGTGGGCCCGGCCAAGTTGCCATTCACGGATCTAGGTGGCCAGGGCAGACAGCCTGTCCCTTTTCCGAGGATACATTTACGCCCGGCTGTCCTTGGAGAGGGAGCATGCAGTCACAATGGGAACAGTGGGGGATATCCAGGAGCTGTGCCCCCCCCCAGGGTATCGCCTGTTTTATAGTAGTAATCATATTTTAATTTGAATTTATTCACTGTCTTGTAAAGACTGAAATGTTTGTACTTTGTGTATTTGTTGTATAAATAAACATTTGTAGTTTTGACAATACCTCACTATTTTTCTCTGGTTTTCTCCCTTTTAGCACTACTTACTTACTTAACTTTAAAAAAATATATGTACTTCTTACTGTAATTCACATTTTTTAATATTATGTATTACAATGTACTGCTGCTACAAAATGACATATGTTCCGGTGATACTAAACCTGATTCTGACTCTGGAACTCGTGTGTTTCCTATGGGTGCTCTGCTCTCCTCCCACACTCCAAAGGCGTGCCGGTTAGTAGGTTAATTGGTCATTGTGAATTGTCCTGGGATTAGGCTAGGTTAAATCGGTGGGTTGCTGGTGACATGGCTCGGAGCCCGTTCCGCACTGTATCTCTAAATAAAAATGAAGAAGAGTAAACAAGGCCTAAAGACTTTTCCAAGAGCACTCCACAGAAAATGAAGCTTCAGCTAATAGATTTCAATTAATTTCTTGCCGCTAACCCAAGGTCCCACATGCCTGCTGTTCTAAATATAAGGGGTGATTTATTATAATGTGAAAAGTAATTAATCTGATTTTCTACTGAAGTGTAGTGTTTAATATAACTTTATTACAGGAGTTATTAATAAAGTAATTTGTTTTCAAGACACATTATCAAACTAAGAAAAATAATCAGTGTGTCAAGAAACTCCCCATGCTGCTGAGTGATGATTGAGATCGTTGCCAAGAACTCGATTTCAGTGACAGTTTCCAGCACACGAGGCCCTTCGGCCTGTTCTTTCTCTACTATCTCTTCAGAATGACTGCTGGCGAGAACCGCTACTGTGCTACCGGCATGTCCGTAACTCTTCAATGCATTTGACAGGTCTCCACAGAGTGGTTCCTATAGTGGGGGAGTCTGGGACCTAAAGCCCAGAATAGAAGGATGTCCCTTTAGAACAGAGATGATGGGGGATTTCTGTTGTAAGTCTGTGGAGAACGGGTCATTGGGTATATTTAAAGTGGAGGTTGACAGGTTTCATGATTAATCAGGGTGTCAAAGGTTACTGGGAGAAGGCAGAAGAATGAGGTTGAGAGGATAATACTTCATGAATGAGGAGTGTTTGGTGGCTCTGGGCTGTCCTCACTGGAATTTAGAAGCATGGGGTGGGGTGGGGGGCGGATCTCATTGAAAACTATTGAATATTGAAAGACCGAGATAGAGTGGATGTGGAAAAGATGTTTCCTATAGTGGGGAACCTTGGACCAGAGGGCACAGCCTCAGATCAGAGGGACGTCCATTTAAAACCAAGATGAGGAGGAATTTCATTAGCGAGAGCGTGGTGAATCCATGAAATTTATTGCCACAGACAGCTCTGCAGACCGAGTCATTGTGTATATTTAAAGTGGAGGTTGATAGGTTCTTGATTAGTCAGGGTGTCAAAGGTTATGGGGAGAAGGCAGGAGAATGGGATTGAGTGGGGTAACAAATCAGCTGTGATGAAAATGGTGGAGCAGACTCGAAGGGCCTAATTCTGCTCCCAAGTCTTATGGTAAAGTTTAGACAGTAGGATTGAGCTTTCAGAAATAGTGGTTGAGGGGGGGCACATTAGCCATCTAATGGAGAGGAGAGGCTTCGAGGGTTACGGTCCAAACACAGGCAGATGGGACCAGCTCACTGGGCAACAGGGTCAGCATAGATGAGTTGGGCCGAAGGGCCTGTTTCTGTGGTATATGACTGTATGGCTTCAGTCCCTCCGCACTCTCTGAGCAGACACCAGGAGAAATCCAATCTCATGTGTACATAATCAACATCACTCAGTGTCAATTGTGTAAAGAATCAAAAATTCAAAGGAAGCCAAAATGAATTGTGGATTAAACAAGACAGCAGTACACTAACGCACCAAATGATTTGCAGATCAAGGAGTCACAAAGACAAATGATCAACAGAACAATCCTGGACAGAAAGGCAAAGTTCCAATTGTGTCAATTCCTTCTCTATTCATCCCCAGGATCAGGGCCAGCAATTATTGACCTCGAAAGGTGATGAAGTTCACCTTCTTCAATCACTGCGGTCCCAATGTTCTCATTTATGGCCGCAATGCACAGTTGACAGCACCCGAATATGCTCCTAACTGTCTCCTTGTTTCAGGGCTGGGCTACAGTGGCATCTCCCCCTGTGACCCACATCGGACTGAGGGGAGCAGGATGCCTGGTTGTCTACACTCACATCATTGTGTGGACGTGCAGTACAGAGCACCCTAACAAACTGCATCACTGCTGGGTACGGAAAGTGCACTGTAACAGACAGGACGGCTCAACAACGGGGAGTCAAAACTGCCCAAAGCATCACCAACACCAGCCCGTCCCCATCAAGGACATAGATATAGAAAAGTGCCGGAAAAGGCCAGTAACATCATGAAGGATCCCATCCACCCTGCTCATGGACTGTCTGCCCCACTCCCATCAGGGAGGAGGCTACGCAGCGTCTACATCAAGATCACCAGACTCAAAAACAGTGACTTCCTTAAGCAGTGAGGCTGATCAACACCTCCTCCCACTAACCCACACCTCCACACCCCAACCTCCACTACTTCTTGTCAGTCACCTTATGTACAGACACTCCTGTGCCTAGAGTCACTTAATAGACATACAGTCAACTAGTGTATACAAGCTATCTTATGTATTTATATTTATTGTGTTTTGATTATTATTGTGCTCTTTATCTTACTGTAGTTTTTTATGCTGCATCAGATCTGGAGTAATGAGTATTTTGTTCCCCCTTACACTTGTGTACAGGAAATTATATTGAACAGTCTTGAATCTCGAATCTTTGGCATTTAAGTTCTGAAGACAGAGATAGTTTCACACATTGAATTAGTTTTGGAATAAGATTGGCAGAGTAGCAGAGTGGTTAGCATAATGCTTTACAGCACCAGCGATAAGACTATCCCTGTGACTGTGTAGGTCTCCTCCAAGTGCCCCAGTTTCCTCCTACATTCTAACACCCAAATTCTCCATCCCGGACACTGGCATCGAGGTTCTCTTCAAAAGGCAATGCCTCAGAAAGGTGACATCTATCATTAAGGACCCTCACAACCGAGGATGTGCCCTCTTCTCATCAGAGAGGAAGTACAGGAGCCTGAAGACACACACTCAACATTTCAGGAACAGCTTCTTCCCCTCTGACATTAGGTTTCTGAATAGACAGTGAACCCATGAACAGTACCTCACTATTTCTGGTCTCATTTGGCACTATTTATTTAACTTTCCTGATATATTTATTATGACAGTTTATAGCTTATTTTATGTGTAGCACCCTGCTGCCGCACTACAACAAATTTCATGACATATGTCAGTAACAATAAACTTGATTCTGATTCTGACGTACAGTCAGGGGCCACGATCCACCCCTGTCTGCATAAAAAACTGAACTACACTTTCCTCCAATCACCTTCAAAATTATGCCCCCTCACGTCAGCCATTTCTACCCTTGGAAAGAGTCTCCAGCTGTCCACTTCATGCATTTTCATTACACAGAGGATGGTGAGTATCTGGAAGGAGCTGCTGGAGGAAGTGGTGGAGCAGATACATTGAAGAGAAATTTGAATAAGTGTTTGGGAGGTTATGGGCTGAATGTGGACAATTAGGACGAACAGGAAGGATGACTCAACCAGCATCAACTAGATGGGCTGAAGGGCCTGCTTCCCTCTATGACTCTTTGGAATTTGAATTACAAATTGGTCTCTGTAATAGAAACCACAACACATCAAACCATTACTAAATCCCATCCAGTTCACTGCCATTCTTACCTGCTCTGGACCGGGTGTGACTCTAGACCCAGATCGACCAGTGCTAACACATCACTGCCCCTGAGTCCAGGGGCAACTGGGGATGAACAGTCAATGCTGGCATTGTCAGTGACCTCACACCCCAAAGAAAAAGTGAATACACCTCAGAGATGAATGAGATTCTAAATCTAAACTTTGATCATCGGTTGGCAATTGATCCCAAGCCTTTTATAATTCAGCAGTTGTGGTTCCTTAAGGCTGTTATAGCCAGGGGTGGTATGGGGACAAGCTCTCACTAGCTACTAAATGCTCCCAATGGTGTGCGTCTCAAATAGTCTCTGGCAATCAAGTCCAACTCCTGGCTTTCCCCTGTGGTTTAGCTACTAAGCCCAGCGGAACCATTTCTAGTGACAGGAGAAGGGGCAAAGATGGGTTACTGGTGCCTTAAAACCAGCTGCTTTGGGCAGATGGGACTTGTCAGCTATGGTTGGCAGCTCATCTAGGAGAAGGAAAACTCTGATTTCAAACCTCCGCTGCCTTGCGGTTATATGCACTTATGCCGAAGGCTTCGGGAGTAAACCCCAAGGGAAAAATTCAGAGCTGGAATCCCTCAGGCAGTCATACATTGAGTATACTGAGATCAATGCTAACTGGCAACTCCTGCGACGCTTCAGGTACCAAACTGTATCAGTTTGCTTTGGGTTCATCAGATGCATGGAGAGCGGGAGCTTGCTACATGGATAACAGCTTGCTCTCTATACTGTATTGTCCAGGCTTGCTAGGGTGCAACATCCATGCTCAACTCTGCCCGATGGAGGCCTCAGACGGTTCCAGATACAGCCCAGCCCATCACAGAAACCAGAATTCTTTCCATTGACTCTACCTGGACTTCCTGCTACCTCGAGAGAGGAGCCAGCATAGACAAGGACCCCACCCACCGTGATCATTCTCCCCCCACCCCACCCTTCCAACAGGCAGCAGGTACAAAAGCTCAAGAACACACACCAGCAGGCTCAAGGACAGCTCCTATCCTGCTGCTATAAGACCCGTAAACAAGCCTAGAAACATAGAAAACCTACAGCACAATACAGGCCCTTCGGCCCACAAAGCTGTGCCGAACATGTCCTTACCTTAGAAATTACCTAGGGTTACCCATAGCCCTCTATTTTTCTGAGCCCCATGTACCTGTCCAGGAGTCTCTTAAAAGACCCTGTCGTATCCGCCTCCATCACCGTTGCCGGCAGCCCATTCCACGCACTCACCACTCTCTGCGTAAAAAACTTACCCCTGACGTCCCCTCGATACCCACTTCCAAGCACCTTAAAACTGTGCCCTCTCGTGAGAGCCATTTCAGCCCTGGGAAACCTCATACAATAAAGATGACCTCATATTCTTCCTCATTCTCACCTTGTACCTTATTGTCTACCTGCTTTGCACTTTAAAGACAAAGATTTTAAAGATTAGCTTTTTTCCATCTTGGCACAGCTTGTCTTCTTTTGCACATTGGTTGTTTGTCAGCCTTTGTGTATAGTTTTTCATGGATTCTATTGTATTTCCCTGTTCTAATGCGTAAACTCACAAGGAAATCAATCTCACGATTGGAAATGGAGACAGATACTGTATGTACCTTGATAATAAATTTATTTTGAACTTTGAAGTTTTATATTTGTCACATGTACATCGAAACGTACATGTGAAAACTAGAGCTAATCTCTAAAATCTTTATCTTTAAAATGTGTTGTGTGCATCAAATCAAATCAGTGAGGATTGTGCTGGGGGCAGCCCACAAGTGTTGCCGGGCTTCTGGTACCAACATAGCACGCCCACAACTCAGAACCCAAACCTTTGGAATCTGTGAGGAAACCAGAGCACCTGGAAGAAATCCACACAGTCATGGACAGAGCATACAAACTCCTAACAGACAATGGTGGGGACACAACCACTGATTGTGGGTTTCAGGAAGGGTAAGATGTGGGAACACACACCAGTCCTCATAGAGATCAGAAGGGGAAAGAGCAAGCAATTTCAAGTTCTTGGGTGTTAATATCTCTGAGGAATTATACTGGACTCAACATATCGATGTAGCTACAAAGAAGACATGAGTGACCATATTTCATTGGGAGTTTCAGAGTTGGTATGTCACCACAGACACTTTCAAGTTTTCACAGATGTACTGTGGAGAGCATTCTAACTGAAACAAAGGTTGGAGGTGTTGTGGATAGTGTGGAGGGCTGTCAGAGGTTACAGTGGGACATCGATAGGATGGAAAACTGGGTTGAGAAGTGGCAGATGGAGTTCAACCCAGATAAATGTGAGTTGGTTCATTTTGGTAGGTCAAATATGATGGCAGAATATAGTATTAATGGTAAGACTCTTGGCAGTGTGGAGGATCCAGAGTGATCTTGCGGTCCGAGTCCATAGGACACTCAAAGCTGCTATGCAGGTTGACTCTGTGGTTAAGAAGGCATTCGGAGTATTGGCTTTCATCAACTGTGGGATTGAGTTTAAGAGCTGAGAGGTAATGTTACAACTATATAGGACCCTGGTCAGGCCTCACTTGGAGTACTGTGCTCAGTTCTGGTCACCTCACTATAGGAAGGACGTGGAAACCACAGAAAGGGTGCAGAGGAGATTTACAAGGATGTTGCCTGGATTGGGGAGCATGCCTTATGAGAATAGGTTGAGTGAACTTAGCCTTTTCTCCTTGGAGCGACAGAGGATGAAAGGTGACCTGATAGAGGTGTATAAGATGATGAGAGGCATTAATCGTGTGGATAGTCAGAGGCTTTTTCCCAGGGCTGAAATGGCTAACACGAGAGGGCACAGTTTTAAGGTGCTTGGAAGTAGGTACAGAGGAGACGTCAGGGGTAAGTTTTTTACGCAGAGAGTGGTGAGTGTATGGAATGGACTGCCAGCAACTGTAGTGGAGGCAGAAACAATAGGGTCTTTTAAGAGGCTCCTGGACAGGTACATGGAGCTTAGTGAAATAGAGGGCTATGGGTGACCCTAGGTAATTTTAAGTAAAGTAAGGACATGTTCGATGCAGCATCGTGGGCCGAAGGGCCTGTATTGTGCTGTAGGTTTTCTATGTTTCTATGTTATTTCATCGTCTGGTATGGGTGGAGGGCGGGCTGCAGACGGTTGTAAAGTCAACCAGTTCCATCATGGAACTCGCACCCAGAACATCTTCAAGGAGCAATACCTGCAAAAAGGCGGCATCCATCAGTGAGCACCGACATCCCCCAGGACATGCTGTGCTCTCGTAGCTACCATCAGGAAGGAGGTACAGAAGCCTGAAGGCACCCACTCAATGATTCAGAAACAGTTTCTTCCCTTCTGCCGTCAGATTTCCGAATAGACATTGAATCTGTGAACACTAGCTCATTATTTTCTTGCACTACTTATGTAATTTAACTACATACATAACTATACATTCGAGTACATTTTTATGACTGTAATTCACATTTTTTATGATTTGTATTGCCACCGCACAAATTTCACGACATATGCCAGAGCTATTAAACCTGATTCTGATTCTTGCTGAATCCTGATCTTCCTGTTGGCACTGTAGTAGCATTCACACTACTGTACCAACCCTATAACCATAACACTCTATGTCTTTGTCCTTCTGTAGTACCTCAGAGTGCTTATGTATGGTATGATCTGTATGGGCAACATGCAACAGAAAGATTTTCACTGGGTTTCAGTACACGTGACAAGAATAAACCAATTCCATCACCAAATACCAATTTGTCAGTCCATGGTGTGATTGTTATTGGCCATGTTACTAGCACTGCAAGTATTTATTGTCCGCCCCCACCTACCCTCTCTATTCACACTCCAATCCCGAGTAAAGGAGATAAATTGAATGTGTTTTTAATTGGTGCAGCTCACTTCAAATGTTCTCCACCCCCCACTGTGATACTAGGCCACATAGCTATCATCAGCATATTCTGAATATTAGAAATGCTCTGTAAATCATTTGGGATGGTGTGAATATCAGGAGGGATCCAAAATGACCTCCAGGAAACTTCACTTGTCATTTTCCCAGACACAGCTATTTCATTTTTCATTCTGACTTGCCATATCGTAGCTTGTTTTCAATCGGGCCAGCTAATATGCCATTAATTTCAAAGTTCTAATCTTCCATAAAACTTCTACTGTGAACAATATCAAATGGATTCTGAAAATTTGAGGAATATATCTTCACTGCATTCAATTGGATGTTCCGTGCTGCAGTGAGGCACAGTCCAAATCCCTGCAGTCCAGGTGGACTGCTGTTTGTGGCTCCATGCCCTTTCTCAAGTTCAAAGTTCAAAGTAAATTTATTATCAATGTACATATATGTCACCATATACAACCCTGACATTCAATTTCTTACGGGCATACACAGTAAGTCCAAGAAACACAATAAAATCAATGAAAGACCGCACCCAAAAGACGGACAAACAATTGATTTGTAAAAGACAACAAACTGCAAATACAAAAAGAAAGAAAAATAATAATAAATTAATAAGCAATAAATATTGAGAACATGAAATAAAAAATCCTTAAAAGTGAGTGCATTGGTTGTAAAACAGTTCAGTGTCGGGGCGAGTGAAGTTGAGTGACCTTATCCCCTCTGGTTCAGGTTGTTGAGGGGTAGTAACTGTTCCTGAACCTGGTGGTGTGAGTCCTGAGGCTCCTGTAGCTGCAGCAGCAAGAAGACAGCATGACCTGGATGGTGGATGCTGCTTTCCTGTGACAGTGCTCTGTGTAGATATACTCAATGGTTGTGAGGGCTTTACCTGTGATGGACTGGAACATATCCGCGAATATTTGCTGGATTTTCTATTCAAGGGCATTGGTGTTTCCATACCAGGCCATGATGTAGCCAGTCAATATACTCTCCATCACACATCTGCAGAGGTTTGTCAAAGTTTTAGAAACCATGCCAAATCTTTGCAAACTCCTAGGAAAGTAAAGGAGCCATTGTGCTTTCTTCATAATTGCATGGACGTGCTGTGTCCAGGACAGGTCCTCTGAAATGATGACACCTTGGAATTTAAAATTGCAGACTCTCTGACCTCTGATCCCACAATGAAGAGTAGCTCATGGACCTCTGGTTTCCTCCTTCTAAAGTCAATAACCAGCTCCTTGTTCTTGCTGATATTGAGTGAGAGATTGTTGTTGTAACACCACTCAGCCAGATTTTCTATAGACTGATTCTTCACCAGCCCACAAAAGTGTTGTCTTTGGCAAACTTCAATATGGCATTGGAGCTGTGCTTAACCACACTGCAAAGTGAGTAGAGCAGGGGGCTAAGCACACTGACTTCTGATGCCCCTGTGCTGACCGAGATTATGGAGGACATGTTTTTTCCAATCTGAACTGACTAGAGTCTGCAAGTGAGGAAACCCAGGGTCCAATTGTACAAGGTGGTTTTGAAGCCAAGGTTCTTAGAAACATAGAAACATAGAAAATAAGTGCAGGAGTAGGCCATTCGGCCCTTCGAGCCTGCACCGCCATTTATTATGATCATGGCTGATCATCCAACTCAGAACCCCGCCCCAGCCTTCCCTCCCTACTCCCTGACCCCTGTAGCCACAAGGGCCATATCTAACTCCCTCTTAAACATAGCCAATGAACTGGCCTCAATAGTTTCCTGTGGCAGAGAATTCCACAGATTCACCACTCTCTGTGTGAAGAAGTTTTTCCTAATCTCGGTCCTAAAAGGCTTCCCCTCTATCCTCAAACTGTGACCCCTCGTTCTGGACTTCCCCAACATCGGGAACAATCTTCCTGCATCTAGCCTGTCCAATCCCTTTAAGATCTTATACGTTTCAATCAGATCCCCCCCCCCAATCTTCTAAATTCCAGAGAGTACAAGCCCAGTTCATCCAGTCTTTCTTCATATGAAAGTCCTGCCATCCCAGGAATCAATCTGGTGAACCTTCTTTGCACTCCCTCTATGGCAAGGATGTCTTTCCTCAGATTAGGGGACCAAAACTGCACACAATACTCCAGGTGTGGTCTCACCAAGGCCTTGTACAACTGCAGTAGTACCTCCCTGCTCCTGTACTCGAATCCTCTCGCTATAAATGCCAGCATACCATTCGCCTTTTTCACCGCCTGCTGTACCTGCATGCCCACTTTCAATGACTGGTGTATAATGACACCCAGGTCTCGTTGCACCTCCCCTTTTCCTAATCGGCCACCATTCAGATAATTCTTGAAGCTTGTTAATTAGTTGTGAGGGATGATGGCATTGAATGCTGAGCTGTGGTTAACGAAGAGCATCCTGATGTATGCATCCTTGTGATCCAGATCTTCCAGGGTTGAGTAAACAGCAACTGAAGTGGCTTCGGCTGTGGACCTGTTGTGACGGTAGGCAAATTGGAGTGGAACCACTCTGCCAGCTCCGTGTACAACACACGCAAGCACGTTTCCTTTTACCCATGCAAGCTGGTGGGTCACATATTTGTGGAGGTGAGATTTGTTCTGTCCACTTCAAGTCTACTTCCGTGATTTTGGCCACATCTTTCTTCCCTTGGATTAAAGGCATAGACAGAGTGGACAACTAGAGACTATTTCTCAAGGCTGAAATGGCTAATCAGGAGTACTGGAAACAGTTCTGGTCACCCCATTATAGGAAGGATGTTGTGGCTTTGGAGAGGGAGGTTTACCAGGATGCTGTCTGGATTAGAGGGCATGTGATATAATGAGAGGTTCGACAAACTTGGGTTGTTTTCTCTGGAGTGCCAGAGGCTGAGGGGAGATCTGATAGAAGTTTACAAGATTATGAGAGGCACAGAGAGGGTAAACAGACAGTATCTTTTTCCCAGCGTTCCCAGAAAGCATGCATTTAAGGTGAAAAGGGGTAATTTCAAAGGAAATGTGAGGGGAAAATTTTTTTACACAGAGCCTGGGGTGGTGATAGAGGCAGATACATTAGTGAGTTTTAAGAGGCGTTTAGATAGGCACATGGATGTGAGGGAAATGGAAGGATATGAACATTGTGTAGGCTGGAGGGATTAGTTTAGTTAGCTATTTGATTACTAACTTGATACAATATTTTGGGCCAAAGGCCTGTTCCAGTGTTGTACTGGTCGATGTTCGATGCTCATAGGATGTAGAACATAGAACAGCAGAGCCCAGTACAGGCCCTTTGGCCCACAATCTGCCAACCTTTTGACGTTCTTTGAGATCAATCTAACCTTCCCTACCACATAGCCCTCCATTTTTCTTTCATCCATGTGCCCAAGAGCCTCTTTAATGCCCCTAATGTATCTGCCCCTGGCTGGATGTTACATGCCCCAAAAGTATCTGCCCCTGTATGATGTTACATGCCCCTAATGTATCTGCCCCTGTAGGATGTAACAGTCCTTAATGTATCTGCCCTGGCTAGATGTCACATGCCCCAAAAGTATCTGCCCCTGTAGGATGTTACATGCCCTTAATATATCTGCCCCGGCTGGATGTTACATGCTCCAACAGTATCTGCCCCTGTATGATGTTACATGCCCCTAATGTATCTGCCCCTGGGTGGATGTTACATGCCCTAATGTATCTGCCCCTGGCTGGATGTTACATGCCCTAATGTATCTGCCCCTGGCTGGATGTTACATGCTCCAATATATCTGCCCCTGGTCAGATGTTACATGCCCCAATGTATCTGCCCCTGGCTGGATGTTACATGTTCCTAATGTATCTGCCCCTGTAGGAGGTTACATGCCCCAATGTATCTACCCCTGTAGGATGTTACATGTTCCTAATGTATCTGCCCCGGTAGGATGTTACATGCCCCAATGTATCTGCCCCTGTAGGATGTTACATTCCCCAATGTATCTGCCCCTGTAGGATGTTACATGTTCCTAATGTATCTGTCCCTGTAGGATGTTACATGCCCCAATGTATCTGTCCCTGTAGGATGTTACATGTTCCTAATGTATCTGCCCCTGTAGGATGTTACATGCCCCAATGTATCTGCCCTTGGCTGGATGTTACATGCCCCACCTCTCACTGTGTAAAGAAATGACCTCTGAAATCCTGCCCCCCCCCCAATATTAGGGGGCATAATATTATAGCTATCCAAGGGAAGTATTGGGAAGGAGATCAACACTGGACTTAGAGGAGCTCAACGAGGACATGAGGAGGCCTTGGTGAGGAAGGAAAACCCCAAGTCATTCTGCACTTACATAAGGAACAGGAGGATGACTAGATATACCGATCAGCGATAGAAGAATTAATGAATAATTTGCTTCAGTATTCACCAGTGAGAGGGACCTTGACAAATACAAAACTTTATAGCACAGTACAGGCCCTTCGGCTCACGATGTTGTGCCAGCCCTTTCGTCCTCCCTTAGATGAATCTAACCCTTCCCTCCTACGTAACCCTCTATTTTTCTATCAACCATGTGCCTATCTAAAAGTCTGTTAAATACCCCTAATGTATCTGTCTCTCCCAACACTCCTGGTAAATTTGAGACAAACATAACATGAGGTGTGTGTAGAACAGGCTAATGTGCTGGAACATGTTGAATGTTAAGAAGGAGGATGTGTTGGAACTTTTAAATGAAGTCATACTAGTAAACCAATGTACCATGTTGATACTGCAGACACAGGAATCTGAAGCAACAAGTAACCTGCTGGAGAAACTCGGCAGATTGAGCAGCGTCTGGGAATGAGGGAAGGGAACTGTTGACGTGTCAGGTTAGAACCCTGCATTGGTGCTGAGAGTGGAGAGGAGATGCGATCGGTACAAAGAGGACCGGTAGATAGATAGATAGATAAATAAATAAATAACTGCTGATCGGTGAGAACACTGCGAGCTGGAAGCAATATGTTGGCGTGGACACAAAGCATGCTGTCTCTAGAGAAATTCTGATCTCATATATATTGTGAACCCATTATGTCTCCTCTTTGCTGACAGAATTTAGAGCACCAGGGGAATTCAAGCTCTTCTGCTCTGTATATTCTCACTAAACAACGTTGTAAAACTGTGTTAATAATATCTGACCCTACAGGCATGTACAATGCTGCCAAAATTGAACAATTTTATTGAAAGCATGAATCTACCACAGTATAACACCGATTACAGTATTAACATTTTTATTTGCAATTTTCTCTTCCCATCAGAAATTCAATGTTAGGAGCGGTGCTGGAGGGGGGAGACCAGCGTCCCATTCTGTGACACAATCTCCATCGCTGACTCCAGTCGCAATTGTTATTTTGTTGTGAACTCTCCGAAAGCAGGTGCAGAAATTAAAAACAAAATTCTGTAGTGTGGTGGGGAATGCAAGTTTCAGGCTCGTCTTGGAGAGACTTTGACATATTTTCTTCCACTGCAGGGAAAGATGGCTTTAAAATGCATCATGAATTGGAAACTATTTATTGAATGAGAATTCTTAGCGACAAGACCAGACTGCTAAACTAACCAAGCTCCCTCAGCTGTAGCAGATATCAGCCCCTGGAATTCTCTGTTCCTCTCCCAATTTTATAGGAAAGATGTGATTAAACTGGAAAGAGTGCAGAAAAAGATTTACCAGGGTTTTTAAAAATGTAAATACGAGGAATTCTGCAGATGCTGGAAATTCAAGCAACACACATCAAAGTTGCTGGTGAACGCAGCAGGCCAGGCAGCATCTCCAGGAAAAGGTACAGTCGATGTTTTGGGCCGAGACCCTTCGTCAGACGAAGGGTCTCGGCCCGAAACGTCGACTGCACCTCTTCCTAGAGATGCTGCCTGGCCTGAAGTGTTCACCAGCAACTTTGTTGCGTGTTACCAGGGTTTTGTCAGGAATTGAGGGACTGAGAAGGGTTATTCAGGCTAGGACTTTATTCCCGGGAGTGCGAGAGGAGACCTTACAGTGCTGTACATATTCTGAGGGGAATAAATGTGTCTGAATGTGTTTAAAAAGGTAGCCTGTACTGCTTCCCTGCAGAGAGAATTCCGCAGATCCACTATTCTCTGGGAAAAGCAGTTCTCCTCATCTTCATCCTAACTCTATACTCCTGAATCCTGAGGCAATGTCATTGCCTTTGGCAAAGACCCACATAAGGTTCAATCGCTTGACATTCTAATGAGGTAGTGAATTGGATTGGACATTGGCTTTGTGGGGGAAGCCAGAGAGCAGCATGGATGGTTGCAACTCTGACTGGAGGCCTGTGGAGTGTCCCAGGGACTGTGCTGGGTCCATTGTTGTTTGTCATCTGTATCAATGATCTGGATGACAATGTGGTTAACTGCATCAGCAAATTTGCAGATGACACCAAGATCAGAAGGGGAGTGGATTGTGAATAAGGTCATCAAAGTTTGCAGTGGGATCTGGATCAACTACAAATGTGGGCAAAAAAATGGCAGATGGAACTCAATGCAGACAAGTGCTGAGGTGTGGCACTTTGGCAGGGCCAGCCAGGGTAGATCTTCCAGCATTAGGAGGAGTGCCGTAGAACAGAGGGATCAGGGAATACAGATCCATAACTCCTAGGAAGTGGTGTCACAGGCAGAGAGGAAGGTAAAGAGAACTTTTGGGACATTGGCCTTCATAATTCAATGCATTAAGTACAGGATTTGGGATGTTATTCTGTGTGTGTTGCTTGGATTTCCAGCATTTACAGATCTTCTCTTGCTTGTGACTAGGAAGAATAATAGCTGGGCCTGGACTAGATGGGCCAAAGGGCTGTGCTGCACTTTCAGTGATGTAGTACTCTACGACTCACTATCCTCTGGCTCTAGTTTCACAACTTCACTTCTTCTAGCCACCTCTCATGCTCCTTCAATGCAAAGAGGAAACCCCTTGTTCTCTGCACCCATCCTCATAAAACACGCCCTCTAAACCTCCTCTGCACCCTCTCTAAAGCCTGTACATCCTTCCTATAACGAGGAACCAGAACTAAAATATTTCAAGCAAATTCAGCTTTGACTTGGCACTAAAGTCTTTACATGGATTCTGTTCCCTGAAGTACTACAGCATTCCCAACAAACCCAGTCCCTTCTGCCAAGATTACCAGAATAACCTTGGAACCCTGACCATGCCCCCACCCAGAAGTTCAAATAGAATTGCCTCTGGCACAGTTTAATGCCACTCATTGGAATCTTGGTTAGAACAACCGTAGTTTCATGGATGGTGTGATACTTGCCTTCTCCTGTGGTGTCATTCCCTTTCCAGAGTCTCTGCAAATTACCCAGTGTGGGATGTGAATCTGGCAGTAGAAGAAATGGGTTGAGCATGAGGTCTGAATACAGACAACACAGTGCACTGCCCTGGTGTCTGTGTAGTACCTCTCCCTGTGTGTCCAGCAGGACAGTCTTTGCTGTTTGTTTGCAGGACTCTGAGGTGAATGAAGATGGGAAGATAGAGGGTCTGTGTAGTACCTCTCCCTGTGCGTCCAGCAGGACAGTCTTTGCTGTTTGTTTGCAGGACTCTGAGGTGAATGAAGATGGGAAGATAGAGGGTCTGTGTAGTACCTCTCCCTGTGCGTCCAGCAGGACAGTCTTTGCTGTTTGTTTGCAGGACCCTGAGGTGAATGAAGATGGATCTGAGTGCAATATTGTCAGAAGGCATGATAAATTCATCTCAGATTTACCAGCAATACTGAGGATTAGTGCCACTAAGGAGTCTGTTAAAGCCTCTCACAGTCAGTGAGCTGCTGATTCAGGGTTATTCTGTAATTGGGATTTCTGAGGCGGCACCATCCAGGGATTTGTCTACTGCCCATTCACACAACATAAACCATTCTCCCACGATCCACTCTCCTCTCCTATCAGATTCCTTCTTCTTCAGCCCTTTGCCTTTTCCACCTATCACCTTCCAGCTTCTTACTTCAGCCCCTCCCCCCCCGCACACATTTGGCTTCACCTATCACCTTCTAGCTTGTTCTCCTTCCCCACCCTCTTATTCTGGTTTCTTCCCATTCTTCTCCAGACCTGATCAGAATCACATTCGATATCATCAGCACATGTTGTGAAATCCATTGTTCTTGTGGCAGCAGTAAAGTCCAATATATAATAATAGAAAAAAACTCTCAATTATAGTAAATACATATATGTGTTAAATTAAATAAGTAGTGCAAAAATACAAAACAAAAAAGTAGTGAGGTAGTGTTCATGGGTTCAATGTCCATTCAAAGTTTGGATGGCAGAGGGGAAGAAGCTGTCCCTGAATCATTAAATGTGTGTCTTCATGCTTCTGTACCTCC
The DNA here is from genome assembly GCF_963921235.1 of Mobula hypostoma. Lineage (NCBI taxonomy): Eukaryota > Metazoa > Chordata > Chondrichthyes > Myliobatiformes > Myliobatidae > Mobula > Mobula hypostoma. The sequence continues at coordinate 3,765,045 of NC_086102.1, read as the reverse complement.
GTCCTGTTGGTAGCAATGACCTGGGTGATGGGGGTCCTTAATGATCAATGCACCTTTCTGAGACATTGCTCCTTGAAGATGTCCTGAATACTATGGAGGCCAGAGCCCATGATACAGCTGACACAGTTTACAAATCTGCAGCTAATTTTGATCCTGTGCAGTGGCCCCCATACCACATGGTGATGCAGCCAGTTAGAATGCTCTCCACAGTACATCTGTAGAAATTTGTGAGGGTCTTTGATGACATACCAAATTTTGTCAAGCTTCGAATGAAATATAGCCGCTGTCTTGCCTTCTTTGTAGGTTCATCATATGTTGGGTCCAGGTTAGATTCTCAAAGATATGACATCCAGGAACTGAAACTTCTGATCCCTCGACAAGGACTGGTGTGTGTGCCTTAGTTTTACCCTTTCTGAAGTCCACAATGAGTCCTTTTGTCTTACTAAAGGGTCTCGGCCTGAAACGGTGACTGTTTATTAATTTCCATAGATGCTACCAGCCATGTTGAGTTCCTCCAGCATTTTGCGTGTGCACTGCTCTGAATTTCCAGCATCTGTAGAATCTCTTGTGCTTAAAAACCATTTCCTGAGCCTTCCCATCATCTCCGGACATTCACAGATATAGCAGAGGCTCCCATTGAGACACAGCCCACAGAGCAACGCCATTCTGGAACTAAAAATGTTTGTTTGCAGGACCCTGAGGTGACTGAAGATGGATCTGAGTGCAATATTGCCTGAAGGCATGAACAATTCATCTGAGATTTACCAGCATTACTGAGGATTAGTGCCACTAGGGAGTTTGTTAAAGCCTCTCGCAGTCAGCGAGCAAGCTCATTCCAGTTACATTCGAATCCCCGGACCCATTCACACTTGCTGCCTACTCTGAAATCATGCATATCTTCCCAACATTTTCAAGATATAGTGCCTTTAAAAGGCTGTAAGGATGCTCACGGTCTCAAGCAAGCCAACTGCTCATTACTACCACAGGGGAGGAGGAACAGTTGGCTGAAGATGCACACTGAGTGACTCAGGAACAGCCTCTTACCCTCTGCCACTACACTTCTGAACAGTCCGTCAATCTTTGAACACTATCTCACTATTCCATCTTCTTAGTACTTTTTATTTATTTTGTAATGGAGTAATTTTAACAGCAATGTACTGCCACCTGCAGAACAACACACTTCATGTCAGATAAATCCATGATAAAGAACTTAATTCTGACTCAGATTTAAATCCTACTTTAAGTTAAATCAGGGTAGGACTTCCACAACCAACATAAGAACTTAAGACATAGGAGCAGAATTAGGCCATTCATCCCATCTAGTCTGTTCCTCCATTCTATCATGGCTGATTTAGTATTCCTCTCAACCCCTTCTCCTGCATTCTTCCTGTAACCTGAGAACATTTGGGCCCTGGGGTGTGTTGTAGAACAGAGGGATCTAGGAGTACAGATAAATGGTTTCCTGAAAGTGGCATCACAGCTAGACAGTTCCAGGGAGAGGTCGAATAGGTTCGGACTTTATTCTCTAGAGTGTAGGAGAATGAGGGGGGATTTGATAAAGGAATACAAAATTATGAGGAATATAGATAGGGTAAAAGCAAGCAGGGTTTTTCCACTGAGGTTGGATGAGACTGGAACTAGAGGTCATAGGTTAAGGTGAAATATTTAAGGGGAACCTGAGGAGGAACTTCTTCTCTCAGAGTGTGGTGAGAGTGTGGAATGAGCTGCTGGTGGAAGTAGGTTCGACTGCAACATTTATTGTATGAGAGGTTTGGATAGGTACGTGAAGGGGAGGGATAAGGTCCTGGTGCAAGTCAATGGCATTGGGCATTGGGCAAGTACAAACTAGATAGGTCGTAGGAATATTTCCGTGTTGTAGTCCTCACCACTTTCGAAGCTTCAGCTTCCTTCCTCTAATGGGACAGCCACAACGGTCCACATATAACCCATACAAAGTTTCAGTCAGGTGTATCAGCAAGCCTTGAAGATGGTCAAGAGGGCCGCCTCCACTTTTGCCCTCTTGACCATCTCCAAGTTTAAGCAAGTTTGCACCAGGACCACCAGCATACAGCCACAGTTCTGTGTTCCTCCCGGGAGTCTAAGACCAGAGGGCACAGTGTCAGAATAGAGTGATGTCCCTTTAGAACAGAGATGAGGAGGAGTTTCTTTAGCCAGAGAGTGGTGAATCTGTGGAATGTGTTGCTACAAACAGCTGTGCAGGCCGTCATTGCGCATATCTGAAGTGGAGGTTGATAGGTTTTTGATTCATCAGGGTGTAAAGGTTACGGGGAGAAGGCAAGAGAATGGGGTTGAGTGGGATAATAAATCAGCCATGATAGAAAGGCAGGCAGATGCTATGGACTGAATAGCCCAATTCTGCTCCTATGTCTTAAGTCTTATGGTCTGCTCTGAGACGCACCACCTCTTCCTGCCCTATAACCTCAATTTTGGGTACCTGCCCAACTATCTCTGTTAGCTGGGTGTCAAACGTGACAATGCTTTGGAGACCAGCTTGGGATTTTCTGCTCCGTTAAGCATAACACTATCTGAATGCAGGTGGCAGTTGCTGAAATAAACCGAGAGTTAACATTGCAATTTCTTGTTAGCTAATTAGCAGTCTATTACCAGAGCGTTTCTCGGGGCACTGCCGTTAAGGATCTTTGCTCAACAGTTTACTTGTAAGGATGTGATTTGATTGACAGGTAGTTCTCTGTAAGGGAACTCTGGTCACAGTGGGAGGTAAACCAAGGCAAAGGATAAAAGGAACACACACATCATAATATCAGATTCAAAGTTCACAGATAACCAGAAAACATTGGAGCAGAATTAGGCCATTTGGCCCATCAAGTCTGCTCCAAGGATGTCCCTCTGTTTTGTGGCTGTGTCCTCTGGTCCTAGACTCTCCCACTATAGGAAACATCCTCTCTATCTGTCCTCTGGTCCTAGACTCTCCCACTATAGGAAACATCCTCTCTACATCCACTCTATCTGTGTCCTCCAGTCCTAAACTCCCCACTATAGGAAACATCATCTCCACATCCACTCTATCTGTGCCCTCTGGACCTAGACTCCCCCACTATAGGAAATATCCTCTCCACATCCACTCTATCTGTGTCCTCCAGTCCTAAACTCCCCACTATAGGAAACATCATCTCCACATCCACTCTATCTGTGCCCTCTGGACCTAGACTCCCCCACTAAAGGAAACATCTCCACATCCACTCTATCTGTCCTCTGGTCCTAGACTCCCCCACTATAGGAAATATCCTCTCCACATCCACTCTATCTGTGCCCTCCATCCCAGACTCCGTCACTATAGGAAACATCCTCTCCACATCCACTCTACCTGTGTCCTCTGGTCCTAGACTCCCCCACTAAAGGAAACATCTCCATATCCACTCTATCTCGACCATTCAATATGCAATAGGTTTCATTGAGAAACCCCCCCCCCCTTCCTCTAAACTCCGGTGAGTACTGGCCCAGACCCATCAAATGCTCCTCATACATTAACCCTTTCATTCCTGAGATTATTCTTGTGAGCCTCCTCTGGGCCCTCTCCAATTCCCAGTGCATCTTTTCTCAGGTAAGGGGCCCAAATCTGCTCATAATACTCAAAGTATGGCCTAAGCAATGCTTTCTAAAGCCACAGACTGACTTGGCAGGCTGTCCAGTTCTAACAGGTGTTCTCTCCAACCTCAGCGTCTGAAAGATTTCTGTGGAAGGTTCACTTATGTTCTCAGAACTGAAGCTGTGGCTTTAACCTGAGGCTACGTCCACACCAGACCAGATAATTTTGAAAACGCCAGTTTCGCGTTAAAACAATAGGTGTCCACACCAGGCGTTTTTGAAAATACCTCTGTCCACATTAAAACGAGTATTTGGGTGAATCTCCTCCTACTGGGCATGCGCAGGACACATCTACAGAAAACAAGCGAAGAGGAAACGGTATACTTGGTGTGCGTTTGTCCATTTACAGACTAGAAAAACTTAAAAGGAAATTGCCAACTGACGGACAGCTGTTGGCTCTCGCGCAGGAGGACTTAAAACTAAAAAAACAAATACTGGAGCGTATGGAGGCAACCGACAGGGAGTTCACGGACAGTATGACCCGGCTGACGATGAAGGGCAACAAACATGATGGAATGGCAGAAAAGACTCAATGGGCTGATCGGCCTTATTCTGCTCGTATGTCTTATGGTCTTATGGTGGAAGAACGCCGTTGAGGTGGAGGAGATGATTCTGAGAAGTGTGCTCTCACTGGCAGCTTTGTTTATTTGTGCTGGGAAGGACGGCACGAGACGCTGGTAATTCATTGCCTGCTGACTTGAGGATTGGCTCACATCGAATCATCAACTCCAGCCCTGTACATTGAGTTTTTACCCCGTCTACACCAGCGCCATTTGCCTCCATGCCCTGACTACTGAAGTGTTTAAATAGCTCTTAAACATAATGATTCTATCTCATTCCACCACCTACTCTGGTAGCAATATCCAGCTATCAACCACTGTTGGAATATGAAAAAAACATCCTTCATTTCCTGACCAACAGACCACAGTCAGTAAGAACTGTCACTGTCACGATTATTCTAAACACTGGAGCTCCACAAGGTTACATCCTCATTCCCCTACTCCAGTACATTTGTGAATCAGTGGACAGTTCCTGCTCCAACTTCATCTGCACGTTTGCAGATGGTAGCACCGTGATGGGCTGCATCTCAGGTCACAATGAGGCAGAGTACGTGAAGGAGATAGAGAGCCTAGTGACATGGCATCATGACAACACACTTTTCCATCAGTGACAACAAAACAAAAGAGCTTCTTATTGTCTACAGGAAGGGGGCAGTGCACATGCTCCTGACTGCCGAGGTTGAGAGGGTTTAGAGTTTCAAGTTCCAAGGAACGATCACCATCAGCAGCCTTTCCTGGTCCAACCACGCTGACGTTGTGGCAAAAAAAGTTCACCAATGCCTCTTTTCCCTCAGGAGGCTAAAGACAGTCGGCATGTTCTTGTTGACCCTCACCAATTTTTATTGATACACTGTAGAAAGCATTCTGTCTGGATGAATAACTGCAAAGACTTGTGGCGCATCACGGAAACCAGCACCTCCATGCACCCTGAGAAACACTTGTTAATGCCTCAGTAAAGCAGCCAGCATAATGAAAGACTGGACGTTCTCTCTTCTCCCCTCTCCCAGCAAGCAGAAGGTACAAAAGCCTGAAAGCACGTACCACCAGGCTCAAGGACAGCTTCTATCTCTGTTGTAAGACTATCGAACGGCTCCCTAGCATGATGAGATGGACTCCTGACCTGACAATCTACCACATTCTGATCTTGCACCTCATGGTCCACATGCACTTTCTGTGTAACACTTTATTCTGCATCGTTACTGCTTTCCCTTGATCTACCTCAATAATGATCTCATCTGTATGCAAGTCAGGGTGCTGACTATAAACACTGGCAGGTCTTGTTGTGTTGCATAAACCCTTCATTGGCACAACCACACGGAGTATTGTCTGCCGTTCTGCTCACCCCATTACAGGAAGGATGCGGGGGCTTTGGAGAGGGCACAGAAGAGGCTCATCAGACAGCTGCCTGGATTAGAAAGAATTAGCTATGAGGGGAGGTTTAACAAACTTGGATCATCTTCTCTGGAGCCTCTGAGGCCGAGGGGAGATCTGATAGTAGATTATAAAATCATGAGGCATAGAAAAGGGCAAAAGGGCCTTTTTCCCAGGGTGGAAATTAAGAGCGGTCACAGTTTTAAGGTGCGATAGACTATTTAAAGATGTACATAGCAAGTTTTTTTTATAGAGAGAGTGACAAGTGCCTGGAGCGTGCTGCCAGGAGTGTAATGTTAAAGAGTGGCATATACCAAACATTTAGATAGGTAAATGAACACACTGGCATATAAAGATTAAAGATTAATGTTGGGATACAAAGATTAAAGATTAGCTTTATTTGTCACATGCACATTGAAACACAGTGAAAATTGTTGTTTGCGTTGACAACCAACACAGTCTGAGGATGTGCTGGGGGCAGCCTGCAAGTGTCCCCATGCTTCCAGCACCAACATAGCACACCCCCAACTCACTAACCCCAACCGGACTGTGGAAACGGAGTACCCAGAGGAAACCCACACAGTCAAAAAAAGAACATACAAATTGTTTACGACAGCAGTGGCGATCTAACCCCGATCTTAAAACCAGTTATATTAACTGCTGCATTACCATACTGCCCCAGTGTAGACCTCCTGTGGCAGATGGGCAGTTGAATTGGTCATTATAGTCAGCATGGATATTGTGAGCCAAATGGCCTGTTTCTGTACTGTACTGGTCAGTGTTCTATGTTTTGATTGTATTGATTCTATTATGTTTCTTTCTATTTATAAGGAAATGAATCTCAGGATGGTGTATGATGGCATATGTGTACTTTGATAATAAATTGACTTGAAATAAGTGTCTCTACTAAACTTCTACCCACCATCTTAATTCCATCCTTAATGACCTATCAGTCTTCCAAACGCTGCCCGAACCGAGCCACCCGTTGTAAACAGTGTGATGTTTGCAGAGCCCAAGGTGCTGTTTAACAATGAGACTGTCTATCAGCCCACTGTTCATCAGAACCACTGTCACCCTGGGCCCTGCACAGCTCCCTTATCTTTGAGAGTCATGAATCAGGCCCACATCGCAACCAGAAATACTTCCAGATGAGGCAGCAACATGACAATAATGTTCAATCTCTCTGAGTTTGAGAACAAAATTCCATCTCTCACTCTCACAGAACCTGTCGCAATAATTACTAAAATTACTATGAGTACTATCTGCTACTAAGATGGCAGTGCACTAGGGCACAACGGCCTCTGGGGGGTCAACTAAAGGTGTTTTTGTCTTTTTTGAATGTCTTTCTTAGGATCACAAGACAATGCTGGACTTTAAGAACTTTGGGTACTCCAGGTTTACCCCATCAGTGAGGTGTTTGTTGGCAGAGGTGCTGGACTGGGTGCTCAATGTATGACAGGGTGCCTACGACAGGAAGGCAAGGCATCAAAGGCACCAGAGTTGGTGTGCGAAAGTGACATGTAGTGTAACAGCAGATGATTGTCTTGGATGTTTCTCTTGCAATTACAAGACTCTGTTGGACATTGATCATGTAAGATGCTGCAGGCACGCTACCCTTGTTTGTAGGGGCGACAGACTGGTGGGGGGGGGGAGCTGCATCCCCGTGGTTGTAGTGAGGACCAGGCCTCAAGCCGAGGGCTTGCCTGCTGCTGTAGTTCAGAAGAGGAAATACCAGAGGTGGTATAGAGCGACATCCATGCTCGGTCAGGCTGGATCTTCTGTCATTGCTGCCCTTCAGTGGTCAGCCGGTGTAATGACAACCCGGATTACGTGTGTGCATTTGTCTGCGGACTTCCGGGAACTGCACCATCAATTTGCAGAATGAGTCACTCAGGGATATGGGCTATAAGTAGAGTTTTCTTTATGTGGCTGTATGTTTGCTTGCTATCTTAAATGTGCTGTGTGTACCTTGAGCTGTATATGTTTTGTGCCTTGGCCCCGAAGGACCACTGTGTTCATACGTTTGAATGATAATTAAACTCAAGCTTGAACTTACTTTGGAATCGCCTCCCATTGCTATATGCAACTTCTTATGTCAGGGACACAGAACAGTCCAGCACAGGAACAGGCACTTCAGCCCACAATGTTGTGCCGAACCAATTAAATTAGGTACCAAATGGCCAACTAAAATAATCTCTTCTGCCTAAGCAATACCCATATCTTTCCATTTTCCTCACATTCATGTACCTATCTAAACATCTCTTAGAAGTCTCTCAGGTATCTGCCTCTACCACCACCCCAGGCAGCATATTTTGGGCACCCACCACTCTGTGTAAAAAACTTGCCCCTCACATCCCTTTTGAAGTTACCCACCTCACTTTAAATGTATACCCTCTGATATTAGCTATTTCCTCCCTGGGAAAAAGATGCTGTCTGTCTGCTCTATCTCTGCCTCTCATAATCTTATAAACCTCTATCAGATCTCCCTCAGCTTCTGCCACCCTAGAGAAAACAACCCATGTTTGTCCTACTTCCTGTTATAGCTCACGCCCTCTAATCCAGACAATATGCTGGTAAACCTCTTCTGCACCCTCTCCAAAGCCTCGACATCCTTCCTGTAATGAGGTGACCGGAACTGTATACAGTACTCCAGATGCAGCCAAACCACAGTTTTATAAAGCTGCAACATAACTTCATGACTTTTGAACTCAACGCCATGACTATCAACGTTTTGATATTTCAAGGGGCTATGAACTTGAACCCTAGGATCTCTCTGCTCATCAACACTGTTAAGGGTTTGAAATGAAAGAGAAGGTTGTTAGCCAACTAATCGGAATGACGAGTTGGACAGATATAAACATGAGCACCCGGCAAAAATAACACTCAGTTGCGCATTGATGATGCCACCTTGACTGGTGATAAAACGTTTGCGAGCTAACCTCCAGGCTCAGCGAACAACCCTACAAACAAACTGTTAAGTATCTTGCCCTTAACCAGGAACTGTTTCTCTGCATTTGACATTTCACATTTATCTGTGTTAAACTCCATCTGCCATTTCTCTGCCCATATCTGTATCTGATCTGCTGAATATCTTGTTGTGTTCTTTGCCAGTCTTCCAAATGAGGCAGAAACATGACAATAATATTCAATCTCTCTGTATTAGAGAGCAAAATGTCATCTCTCACTCTCACAGAATCTGTCCCAATGATTACTATATTTCACCTAGGAATCACTTTCCGCTGCCAGAAGCAGATTTTTATGTCAGGACATTGTTTATGTTTCATTTGTATTGTGATTTACTTTATACATTACCACCCTGTGGAAAGATTTCCTGCTGCTAAATTCACATCTTCCTCTTCACTCATCTGATGATCTAATATTCTTCACTCTCATGATATTGCTGAATAGAAGTGTAAACATCCCTGACCTCCACTCCTCAGCCCTTGACACAGTTCCATTTATTGTGTTCACCCAGACTTCACACTCATTCACTTTATATGTTATACAATCACACACCAAACACCAGGTTCAATTATTCATTGTGTCTGCGGCTTCTTTCAGAGAGCTCCCCATTCAGCTGCTATGCTCTTTAAACACAGTCCTGAACACCATTACCGTTCCAAACTATTCAGTACATCAAGGAATGTGCACGAATCTGACAGGAGGCTTCAGAAGAATGACAGAGAATTTCATTGAAACCTATCAAATATAGAAAGGCCTAGATAGAGTAGATAGACAATAGACAATAGACAGTAGGTGCAGGAGTAGGCCATTCGTGGAGAGGATGCTTCCTATAGTGCAGATAATCCATGAGCAGAGGGCACAGCTTCAGAGTAGAAGGATATCATTTAGAACAGAGATGAGGAGCAATTTCTTTAGCAGGAGGGTGATGAATCTGTGGAATCCGTTACCACAGACAGTTGTGGAGTCCAGGCAGATGGGGGTAATTAAAGTGGAGGTTGATAGGTTTTTGATTAGTCGGGGCATCAAAGGTTACGGGGAGAAGGCAGGAGAATGGGATTGAGGTGGATAATATATCAGCCATGATTGAATGCCAGAGCAGACTCAATGGGCCAAATGGTCTAATTCTGCTCCTAAGCCTTATGGTCTTATGGTGTAAAGCCTTTACCTGTGCAGTGTGTTCTGATCTGTCAATCACTGCCTGTCGCTGTGGACACTGAGTCTAAGACAGTTAATTGCAAGGGATATGAGCAAGAGAGTAATTTTTCAGGGTCATGAGGACAGAAGAGAGGCAGTGGGATTCTCCCTAGAGCTGGTATAGAATCAACAGACTGAGTGGCCTTACTCTCTTTATTATAAATCAAAGCCCGTGAAGAATTGGCAGGACATTGGCAGCCCATCAATGGAGTCGGTCATATCAGAGGAGTGCAGTGGTAAATAAACCAACAACAGCTTGGGACAATTGTACCCCATTATCTTTAATGCAATTCCAGGATGGACCAGACCAGGAACTGGCCCACTTCCAAGGTAAAGGGAAAAGACTTGGACATACAGAAATGGACACCGATTTCTCTAAATTCCAGTAATTTTCCCCCTCCCCTTCTCTCTTTCCTCATTCCCCTAGACTGGCTCCCCACTTACCCCATCTCTTCTATTCATCTGCCCATCACCTCCCTCTTGTCCCCCTCCTCATTTCCTTCCTGGCCATTCTCCTCTGACCTCTCTCATTGATAAGGCATTTCTTCTCCATTCTGATGTTTGGTCTGAACCTCTTGACCATGTCTGATGCTTTTATGCATTGAGTTGCTGCCAGGTGATTGGCTGTATCTCTAAATAAAGTCAAAATACAAAGTCTGGAAGGAGGCTGTTCACGAGAATGATTCAGGAATATAAGGGTTAATGTGTGACTGTGGGCCTTTTCTCACTGGAGTTTAGAAGGATGGGGCTCGGGATCTCACTGAAACTTATCAAATATTGAAAGGCCTAGATAAAGTGGATGTAGAGAAGATGTTTTAATTGGAGGGGGAGTCTAGGAGTAGGGGGCGCAGCTTCGAAATAGATGGATGCTCATTTAGGACAAACATGAGGAAACATATCTTTAGTCAGAAGGTGGTGAATCTGCGGAATTCATTGCCACAAATGGCTGTGCAGGACAAGTCATTGGGTACATTTAAGGTGTAATCTTTGATGCCCTGACTAACCAAAAATCTATCAACCTCTGCCTTAAAAATACTGAATGACTTGGTCTCCACAGCCGTCCATGGCAATTCATTCCACAGATTCTACCGAAGTGCACAACCATACACTTCCCTACACTGTTTTCTTTCTGCCAATTTGCCCATTCCCTCAATCTGTCCAAGTTCTTCTGCATCCTCAACACTACCTGCCCCTCCACCTATTTAGTAGTGTCAGCAAATTTGGCCACAAAGCCATCAATTCCTTCATCCAAATCATTAACATATAACATGAAAAAAAGTGATCCCAATACTGACACGTGCAGAACACCATTAGTCACTGGCGGCCAACCAGTGAAGGCCCCCTTTATTCCAAATCTTTGCCTCCTGCCAGTCAGCCAATTTTCTATCCATGCTAGTATCTTCCCTATAATACCATGGGCTCTCACTTTGTCAAGCAGCCTCATGTGTGGCACCTTGTCAAAGGTCTTCTGAAAATCCAAGTACACAATGTCAACTGATTCTCCTTTGTCTATCCTGCTTGTTATTTCCTCAAATAATTCCAATGTATTTGTCAGGCAAGATTTTCCCTTAAGGAAACCATGCTAACTTTAGCCTACTTTGTGCCTCCAAGTAGCCAGAAATCTCATCCTTAATAATCGACTCCAACATTTTCCCATCCACTGAAGTCAGGCTAACTGACCTATAATTTCCTTTCTTCTGCATCCCACTCTTCTTAAAATAAAGGACTGATACTTGCAATCTTCTAGTCCTCCAGTACCATTCCAGAATCGACTGATTCTTGAAAGAGCATTACTAATGTCTCCACAATCTCTTCATCAATCTCCTTCAGAACTCTAAAGATTACAGAGCGGAGGACTGCATGTGGAACACAAGATGATTACATGTCTCAGGACTGTGTGTAACACACAATGATTACAGGGCTCAGGACTGTGTGTAGAACACAAGATGATTACAGGTCTCAGGACTGCGTGTAGAACACACAATGATTACAGGGCTCAGGTCTGTGTGTGGAACACAAAATGATTACAGAGCTGAGGACTGTGTGTGTAGCACAAAATGATTACAGGGCTCAGGACTGCGTGTAGAACACAAGATGATTACAAGTCTCAGGATTGTGTATGTAACACACAATGATTACAGGGCTCAGGTCTGTGTGTGTAACACAAAATGGTTACAGAGCTGAGGACTGTGTGTGTAATACAAGATGATTACAGGGATCAGGACTGCGTGTGGAATGCAGGGTGATTACAGGGATCAGGAGTGTGTGAAACATAAAATGATTACAATACAGATATCAGGACTGTATGTGGAGCACAGGACGATCAGAGGGATCAGGACTGTGTGTGAAACACGGGACGATTACAAGTCTCAGGACTATGTGTGCAACACAAGTTGATGGCAGACCTCAGGACTGTGCATGGAACACAGGATGATTACAGGTCTCAGGTTGTATGTTGAGTAAAGTTTAGGACTCTACAGGTAAAGCAGGACAGCTTTGCTGTATTTCGAGCCGCTGGCTCACACCTCCAGGGTGCGAGGTTAGATCCTGGCCTTCTGCATGCACTTTTCCCCTGTCACTGTGCATGGCTTCCTGCCAGTGCTCTGGTTTTCTCTCCCATCCCTGCCTCTGCTCTGATGAAGGGTCTTCATGCTGGAACATCCTTCCCCCACAGATGCTGCCTAACGTGCTGAGTGTTTCCAGAGTTTTCTGTTTCGGCTGTTTAGATTTCCAGCATCTGCGATTTTTCTGGATCACCATGCAGGCTAACAGCGAGCGGAATCAAAGGGCAGTTTCTGTTCGTATGGTACAGGGTAATCAATCATACCCGTCTCAGCTACACCACAGAAGCCGAGGTTCCATTACTCAGACTCCCTCTCATGACGGAAATTACAGTGTGACATTGAAATCAGGGACATTGGTGCATTAATGTGATCATTTAAAGCTTTTTTTTTAAATCAATTCAATTAGGTTTCTTCCCCTGCTACTGATCAAAGTCACTTTTGTAACCGAGCTGGCTGATCTCTCACTTCTTGCCCTCAGGGGGCAGGCTCCAGTGGCCAGTTCATCCCTTCCCGCTGAGCTGGGTCTCACCTAGTCTCTGAACTCGCTCGGTGTCCAACTGCAGCCGGACATTTTCCTGACTGTGACTGCTGCCTCTCCCCCCTGTACTGGAATGGACCGCAGGCTCAGCTGTCTGCAGCTGCTCGCTGCCCAGAGGTGACATTTTACTGAGACATGATCAGTCTCCATGTGAATGCTGATGAATTTAACCTCACTACTGCCTTCTCAACCTACCGTGCTCTCATCATCATTAATAGAGAGTGCACATTGCCAAAGTGCACGTTAGGTAATGACTGCCAAATGTACCGAAATACAGTGAAAAACCTGTCCTGCATACTGTCCATGCAGATCAGCTGATGCTGCCCTCACCCACACCTCCTCTATTTCCTAAACATCCAGGCTCATCCCATCTTCCCAGCATCTTAATAATGATAGAGTTCTTCTTGTCCTTACATGTGCCTCTGCATCCAACACATAATTCTCTGTAACTTCCACCATTTCCAAAGTGACTATCTGGTCCTCTCCACCAACCTCCCTCCTGGCCCTTACACCTGCCCAGTTACCTCCTCCCTCACCTCCGTTCAGGGCCCCAAACAGTGAGACAGCACTTCACCTGCGAATCTGCTCGGGTTGCCTGCTGTGCTCAGTGCTCCTTCACGTTGGTGAGACCCCACGTAAATTGGGAAGCCTCTTCGTCAAGCACCTCTGGTACATCCACCGCAAGTGGAACTTCCCAGTGGCCAATCACCTCAGTTCTGATTCCCGTTCCTGTTCTGACGTGTCAGTCCGTGGCCGCCTCTTGTGCCAAGATGAGGCCACCCTCAGGGTGGAGGAGCAACACCTTATATTCCATCTGGGTGACCCTTCAACCTGATGGCATGAATATTGATTTCTCCTTCCAGTTAGCAAATTCCTATTCCCCATTCTGACCTTTTATATCTTCTCACCTGCCTATTAAATCTCCCAGGCCTTCTCCTCCTTTCCTTTCTCCCATGGTCCAGTCTTCTCTCCTATCAGATTCCTTCCTCTCCAGCTCTTTACCTTTCCTGCCCACCTGGCTTCACCTACACCTTGTAGTATATCTTCCTTCCCTTCCCCCCACCTTCTTTATTCTGGCATCTTCTCCGTCCCTTCTCAGTCCTGAAATGTTAACCGTTTATTCATTTCCATAGATGTTGCCTGAACTACCGATGTCCTCCAGTGTTTTGTGTGTGTTTCACTGGATTTCCAGCATCTCGAGTTCATTTGACAGTGCATTGAGGTGGTAAGACAATAACAGAATGCGAAAGCTGAAAGGTTTGCAGGAAGAAAAGTCCCCTGGGCCTGGTGGGCTACACCCAAGGGTTCTGAAAGAGGTGGCTGAAGAGATTGTGGAGGCATTTGTAATGATTTTTCAAGAATCACTAGATTCTGGAATGGTTCTGGAAAACTGGGAAATTGCAAGTGTCACTCCACTCTTTAAGCGAGGAAGGCAGAAAAACTAGAAATTACAGGCCAGTTAGCCTGACTTCAGTGCTTGGGAAGATGGAGTCTATTATTAAGGATGAGGTTTTGAGGTATTTGAAGGCACATGCTAGAAGTCAGCATGGTTTCCTTAAGGGGAAATCTTGCCTGACAAGGGGTAGCATGATGTGTTACAGTCCGAGCAATCCCGGTTCAATTCCTGCTGCTGCCTGTAAGAGAGAGTACACTCTCCCCGTGGTTTCCACCGGGTGCTCTGGTTTCCTGTTACAGTCCAAAGACGTACTGGCTAGTCAGTGAATTGGTGATTGTAAAGTGTCCCCTGATTAGGATGAGGTTAAAGCAGGGGTTTCTGGTCAGTGAATTGGTGATTGTAAAGTGTCCGGTGATTAGGATGAGGTTAAAGCGGGGGTTTCTGGTCAGTGAATTGGTGATTGTAAAGTGTCCTGTGAGTAGGATGAAGTTAAAGCGGGGGTTTCTGGTCAGTGAATTGGTGATTGTAAAGTGTCCCCTGATTAGGATGAGGTTAAAGCAGGGGTTTCTGGTCAGTGAATTGGTGATTGTAAAGTGTCCGGTGATTAGGATGAAGTTAAAGCGGGGGTTTCTGGTCAGTGAATTGGTGATTGTAAAGTGTCCGGTGATTAGGATGAGGTTAAAGCAGGGGTTTCTGGTCAGTGAATTGGTGATTGTAAAGTGTCCTGTGATTAGGATGAAGTTAAAGCAGGGGTTTCTGGTCAGTGAATTGGTGATTGTAAAGTGTCCCCTGATTAGGATGAGGTTAAAGCGGGGGTTTCTGGTCAGTGAATTGGTGATTGTAAAGTGTCCCCTGATTAGAATGAGGTTAAAGCGGGGGTTTCTGGTCAGTGAATTGGTAATTGTAAAGTGTCCGGTGATTAGGATGATGTTAAAGCGGAGGTTTCTGGTCAGTGAATTGGTGATTGTAAAGTGTCCGGTGATTACGATGAGGTTAAAGCGGGGGTTTCTGGTCAGTGAATTGGTGATTGTAAAGTGTCCGGTGATTAGGATGAGGTTAAAGCGGGGGTTTCTGGTCAGTGAATTGGTGATTGTAAAGTGTCCGGTGATTAGGATGAGGTTAAAGCGGGGGTTTCTGGTCAGTGAATTGGTGATTGTAAAGTGTCCGGTGATTAGGATGAGGTTAAAGCAGGGGTTTCTGGTCAGTGAATTGGTGATTGTAAAGTGTCCGGTGATTAGGATGAGGTTAAAGCAGGGGTTTCTGGGTGGTGCAGCTCAAAGGGCCGGAACAGCCTGCTTGGAATTGCATCTCTAAATTAATTCATTAAAATTAAAATCTGTTAGAACTATTTGAGGAAATAACAAGCAGGATAGACAAAGGAGAATTGGTGGTATTGTTCACTTGGATTTCCAGAATGCCTTTGACAAGGTATTACACATGAGGCTGCATAACGAGCTACAAGCCCGTGGTGTTACCGGGAGGATTCCAGCCTGGACAGTAGAGCGACTGACTGATCGGAGGCAAAGGGCGGGAATACAGGGGGCCTTTTCTGACTGGCTGCTGGTGACTAGTGGTGTGCCATAAGGGTCAGTGTTGGACTACTTTTTTTTACACCATATGTCAATAATTTGGACAATGGAATTGATGACTTTGTGGCCAAGTTTGTAGATATGCAGATAGCGCTGAGGAAGCAGGGTGTCTGCAGAAGCACTGAGCCAGATTGGGAGAATGGTCAATGAAGTGGCAGGTGCAGGGAAGTGCATGGTCATGCACTTTAGCAGAAGAAATAAAGACAGACTAATGTCTAAATGAGGAGAAAATTCAAAGATCACAGGTGCAAAGGGATTTGGGGGCTACTCATGCAGGATCCCCTAAAGATTAACTTGCAGGTTCACTGGGTGGTAAGGAAGGCAACTGCAATGTTAGCATTCATTTCGAGAGGACTAGAACACAAAAGCAAGGATGTAATGTTGAGGCTTTATAAGGTCATGCTTAGAGTATTGTGAGCAGTTTTGGGCCCCTTATCTATGATAAAATGTGCTGGCATTGCAGAGGGCTCCAAGGAGTTTTACAAGAATTATCCTTAACGGGTTAATGTAAGAGGAGTATTTGATGGCTCTGGGCCAGTACTCACTGGAGTTTAGAAGAATGGCGGGGGGGGGGGGATTTGAAATTCATTGAATATTGAAAGGCCTTGATAGGGTAGATGTGGAGAGGATGTTTCCAATAATGGGAGAGTCTGGGACCAGAGGGCACAGCCTCAGAATAGAGGGATGTCCATTTAGAACAGAGATGAGGAGGAATTTCTTTAGCCAGAGAGTGGGGAATCTGTGTAATTCATTTCCACAGACAGCTATGGAGGTCAAGTCATTGTGTATATTTAAAGCAAAGGTTGATTAATCAGGGCATCAAAGGTTATGGGGAGAAGGCAGGATAATGGGGTTGAGAGGGATAATAAACCAGCCATAATGGAATGGCAGGGCCAAGTGGCCTGATTCTACTCCTATGTCTTACGTTTTTATAAAATGGAGTTTTACAGTTACAGTTAAAGTTCAGTTCTGGCAGACAATAAGGTGCAAGGTCATAATGAGATAGGTCAAGAGTCCATCTTATTGTACTACGAACCATTCAATAGTCTTGTAGTGGCTGTTCTTGAGTCTGGTGGTATGTGCTTTCCAGTTTTTGAATCTTCTGCCTGATGGAAGAGGGGGCAAGAGAGAATGTCTGGGATGGGGGGCGGTCTTTGATTATGCTGGCTGCTTTCCTGAGCCCATGGAGGTGAAGCTGGTTTCTGTGATGAGCTGAGCTGTGCCCACAACCCTCTGCAGTTTCTTGCGGTCATCGGCAGAGCAGCTGCCTTACCAAGCTGTTATGTATCCGGATAGAATGGGTTCTATGGGGCACTGATAAAAACTGGAGAGGGTTAAAGGAGACAGGCCAAGTAGGATGAAATCTATACACCGGAGGTGCAGCTTTACTGGGAGCAGGTGTCTATCATGGACTACAAGGGTCATACATGGGAATATAAGAAACAGAGACAGGCCATTCAGCTCCTCAATTTTGCATCCTCATTTTCAACAGGCAATGGCTCAAAAAGGCAGCATCCATGTTTCAGGAACAGTTTTCTCTCCTCTGCCATCAGATTTCTGAATGGACAATGAACCAACAAACTATACGTTCCTTTTTGTTCTCTTTTTTACACTATTTAATTTTATATATATATATATATATATACATACACACTTATTATTATGTATTGCAATGTACTAATGTACTACTGCCATAAAGCAACAAATTTCATGACATATGCCAGTGAAATTAAAGCTGAATTCTGATTCTGATCATTCAGTACCAACCATGGTTTCAAACCCTGCTCTGCCTCTCTCTTCACACATCCCTCGAGTCGCCTGCCGTTTATTAGTCTCTCTCAGGAGAGGTACAGATTGGGTTGGGCCTGACAGCTGTTTCTGAGGAGTTCCTGTTTTTGGGCAGTTGGCCGTGGAGCCCAGCTAGGACTGCGTTACAGTGATCTTGCGAGATGTGACTGAGGACCGGGCGTGGGTTTCGGCAGTGGGTGAGCATGGGCAGCATTGATGTGGAAATGAAAGATTTAGTAATGGTACAGTATGAGATTTAAAACTCAGCTCATGCCAAGGCAGCTGTACTTTCCAACAGTTGCTAGGGAGATAGATGGAGATGACAGCTCGGATTGAGTTTGTGACAGGAATCAGAGCTATGGCTCCTGTCTGCCGAATACTACTTCTTATAAACATAAAAGATTCTGCTTAGAAACATAGAAAACCTACAGCACAATACAGGCCCTTTGGCCCACAATGCTGTGCCAAACAACTTACTTCAGAAATTTCCTCGGGTTACCTGTAGCCCTCTATTTTTCTAAGCTCCATGTACCTATCCAGGAGTCTCTTAAAAGACCCTGCAGATGCTGGAAGTCTGGAGCAACCCACACAAAATGTTGGAGGAACTCAGCTGGTCAGGCAGCATGTATGGAGAGAAATAAACAGTTGATGTTTTAGGCCAAAACCCTTCATCAGGACTGGAAAGGAAAGGTGGAGAAACCGGAATAAGAAGGTGGGGGGGGGGGGGATAGAGAGGAGTACAGGCTGGCAGGTGAAAGGTGAGATCAGGTGAGGCGGAAGGTGGGTGGTTGAGGGAGGAGGGGAAAAAGTGAGAAGCTGGGACAAGTTAGATGGAAAAGGTAGAGGGCTGAAAAAGAAGGAGAGGAAAATGGACCATGGGAGAAAGGGAAGAAAGAGGTGAACAAGTGGGAGGTGATGGGCAGGTAAGTAAAAGAAAAGAGGTAAGAGGGGAGCCAGAGTGGGGAAAGGAAAAAAAGAGAAGAGGGAGGGTGAAGACATTATTGGAAATCGGAGAAATCAATCTTCATGCCGTCAGGCTGGAGGCTATGAGGCGTTGCTCCTCCAACCTGACATGTTAAAATGGGAATGGCAATTAAAATGAACGTAACAAAATCCGCATTTTGTTGCAGACAGTGAAGGCGTTCGATGAAGCAGACCCCCAATCTAAATTGGGCTTCATCAGTGTGGGGGAGTTTGCACCAGGAGCACCGGATTCAGATGATGTTCCCAGTGAATTCCTTTGGGAAGTTAAAGACACAACAAAACTGAAAGCTGTAGAACAAATCCTACAAGCTACACTATCATTCAATACCATCATCTGCTCAACACTAATCAATAAGCATCAAGACCTTTGCCCCTCTACTTCCTTGTGAAAGTGGAACCTCGATTTCCTCACTTGCAGACCCCGGTCAGTTCAGATCCGCAACAACATCTCCTCCACAATCTCCACCAGCACAGGAGCGCCACAGGGAGTGTGCTTATCCGCCAGCTCTACTTGCATCACACTGATGACTGCGTGGCCAAGCACAGCTCCAATACCACGTTCAAGTTTGCTGACGGCACCAGTGTTGTAGGCTGAATCAAAGGTGGTGACGAATCAGTATATTGGAAGGGGATTGAAAATCTGGCTGAGTCGTGCCACAGCAACCTCTCACTCAATGTCAGCAAGATCAAGGAGCTGATTATTGAGTTCAGAACAAGGAAACTGGAGGTCCTCATCAGGGAATCAGAAGTGGAGAAGTTCCGCAATTTTAAATTCCTTGGTGTTATCATGTCAGAGGATCTGTCCTGGGACCAGCATGTAAGTGCCATTGCAAAGGAAGAATGGCAGTGGTTCTACTTTCTGAGCAGTTTGCAGAGACTTGGCATGTCATCTAAAACTTTGATAAACTTCTATAGATGTTTAGTGGAGAGGACATTGACCGGATGCATCACAGCCTGGGATGGAAACACCAATGCCCTTGAATGGAAAACCCTACAAAAAGTAGTGGATACAACCCAGTCCATCCCGGGTAAAGCCCTCCACACCATTGAGCATATCAACATGAAACACTGTCACAGGAAAGCAATTTCCATCATCAGGGACCCCCACCAGCCAGGCCATGCTCTCTTGTTGCTACTGCCATCAGGAAGAAGATACAAGATCCTCAGGATTCACACCACCAGGTTCAGCAACAATTAGTAACCCTCAACCATCAAGCCCTTGAACCAGAGGAGTTAACTTCACACCCATCACTGAAATGTTCCCACAACGTATGGACACAAGGACTCTCCATTTGATGTTCTCAATATTTATTATTTATTTATTATTATTATCTTTTAGTATTTGCATAATTTATTGTCTTTTGCAAATTGCTTGTGTATCTGTCCTGTTGGGGGCAGTCTTTCAATAATTCTATTGTGTTCCTTGTATCACTGCGACTGCTATGATTTACCGTGAATCTCAGTGTTGTTTATGGTGACATATGCAGTATGTACTTTGATAATAAATTTGCAGTACTTTGAACTCTGACAAGATTGAAGAAAGCTAAGTATTAACAAGCTGAATGAATGACCCATTTGTTGATTGATTAAGCAAAGGCATTTTTTCTGCTAAATATCTGGATACTAATTCAGATCAGGCTGTTCAGCTCAGCGTAAGTCAAAGGTTCAGGGGCTGAACACATCAAATAGAAATTTCCTGCCAGCTCTCCGGCTCAGAGACTGTAAATCAGCAGCAAACACATTTATTCACAAAACTGGGGAAGATATCTCAGGCTATGATTTCAGTACAGAGAAAATTTACAGGGATGTTGCCAGGCCTTCCGGACCTGAGTCATAAGGAAAGATTGAATAGGCTAGGACTGTATTCCTCAGAACACAGAAGACTCCATGACTGAGGGGAGATTTGACAGAGGTATACAAAATTATGAGGGGTATTGACAGGGTAAATGCAAGCAGATTTCTTCTACTGAGTAACGTAAACACGAGGAATTCTGCAGATGCTGGAAATTCAAGCAACACACATCAAAGTTGCTGGTGAACTCAGCAGGCCAGGCAGCATCTCTAGGAAGAGGTACAGTCGACGTTTCGGGCCGAGACCCTTGGGGTCAGGACTAACTGAAGGAAGAGCTAGTAAGGGATTAGCTAGTAAGAGATTAGCTAGTAAGAGATCTCTTACTAGCTCTTCCTTCAGTTAGTCCTGACGAAGAGTCTCAACCCGAAACGTCGACTGTACCTCTTCCTAGAGATGCTGCCTGGCCTGCTGCGTTCACCAGCAACTTTGATGTGTGTTGCTTTTTCTACTGAGGTTGGGTGGGTCTATGACTAGAGTTCATGGATTAAGGGTGAAAGGAGAAATGTTTAAGGGGAACATGAGGTGGAGCTTCTTCACTCAGAGGGTGGTGAGAGTGTGTAGCGAGCTGAAGTGGTGGATGTAGGTTTGATTGTGACATTTCGGAGAAGTCTGGATGCATAGTACATGAATGGCAGTGGTATGGAGGACAATGGTCCTGGTGCAGTTCGATGGGACTAGGCACATTAATGGTTTGGCATGGACTAGAGGGTCTGTTTGAATGGTGTAATGCTATACGACTCTGTGATAATAAAGAGAAGCTGTACAAATGGGGTCTGAGTGTGTGAGGGTGTAATGCTGTCAGGACTGGATGCATCATGGTCTGCTAGGGCAAATCAATTGAAGCTGCAGATTGTAGTGGACTCTGCCCAATGTATCATGGATACGCCCCTACAAACCTCGCCACCATTGCAGGTACCTATAGGAGGCAACAATCATCATCAAAAGTCCCCACCTTTCAGGCCTTGCCACCTTACCCACAGCTACCATCAGACAGGAGCTACAGGAGTCTAAAGTCCTACATGACCAGATACAGGAACAGCAACTTCTCTTCAGCTATTCGGTTCTTGAACTGACCGGCAAAACACTAACCATTAATCACTATAGTTGGTAACATTATGGCCAGTTTGATCACCTTGCACTAAAATTGATTTATTTTTGGTTCTAATAATGTATTTTTAAAGACTATATAATTGATGTTTTTCTGGTGAATGCAGTGTATCTGACGCTCTGTGCTTGTGATGCTGCTGTAAGTATTTCACTGCACACTGTGCTCACACGGACTTGTACAGGTGACAGCAAACTTGACTTTGTTCTAGTGCCTATAAAAAGTATACATCCTCCTTGGAAGTTTTTATGTTTTATAGTGTTACAACATTGAATCACAGTGGGTTTAATTTGGCTTTTTTTGACACTGATCAACAAAAAAAGACTCTTTAGTGTCAAAGTGAAAACGGATCTTTACAAAGTGACCTAAAATAATTACATATACTGTATAGAACACAAAATAATTGAATACATTAGCATACAACCCCTTCAAGTCAGTATTTAGTAGATCAGAATCAGGTATATTATCACTGGCATGTGACGTGAAATTTGTTAACTTAGCAACAGCAGTTCAATGCAATACATAATCTAGCAGAGAGAGAAAAAATAATAAGTAAAATAAAAAATAAACAAGTAAATCAATTACAGTATATGTATTTTGAATAGATTTTTAAAAAGTGCAAAAACAGAAATACTGTATATTAAAAAACGTGAGGTAGTGTCCAAAGCTTCAATGTCCATTTAGGAATCGGATGGCAGAGGAGAAGAAGCTGTTCCTGAATCGCTGAGTGTGTGCCTTCAGGCTTCTGTATCTCCTACCTGATGGTAACAGTGAGAAAAGGGCATGTCCTGGGTGCTGGAGGTCCTTAATAATGGACGCTGCCTTTCTGAGACACCGCTCCCTGAAGATATCCTGGGTACTTTGTAGGCTGGTGCCCAAGATGGAGCTGACTCGATTTACAACCTTCTGCAGCTTCTTTCAGTCCTGTGCAGTAGCCCCTCCATACCAGACAGTGATGCAGCCTGTCTGAATGCTCTCCATGGTACAACTACAGAAGTTTTTGAGTGTATTTGTTGACATGCCAAATTGCTTCAAACTCCTAACAAAGTATAGCCGCTGTCTTGCCTTCTTTCTAACTACATCGATATGTTGGGTCCAGGTTAGATCCTCAAAGATCTTGACACCCAGGAACTTGAAACTGTTCACGCACGGCCAGTCAGCCAAATGGCGGATGTCCCAGATCGATTGGCTCGAGAAGGAGCTGGTCGACCTGGAGTCCCAGCTGGGGACCAGCCCCTCTGGGATGAGTACCAGCGGAGGAAGGAGGCGCTGAGGCACCTGCAGCCGAGAGGTCCCGAGGTGCTTACGTGAGGCCGCGGGTCCAGATGCTGCAGGATCTGAACCACACCTCGCCCTTCTCCTCCTCTCTCTCGGGGGCGGGGAGTGGTGTCTGCAGGCACCCTGTGAAACTGACAGTGGAATATGGCTCCTCTGTCACAGATCCAGTGAGAATTGTTACAGAAGGCCAATCCGTTTATGAGGCTCTATTCTTGCCGGGCACACGTAGAGAGGATGCACACGGGGCTGTGTGGGAGGGCTTCCCAAGGGTAAGTCCTGGGGATGCTGAGCAGCTAATGCCCCGCTGTCTTTGGAGAAGCTGACCAGTGCCCTCACCAGCTGCAGGTCTAGATGGGTTGACTGGGCCATCTGTTCTCTGGGCTGATTATGCAGGGGTATTGGGGGAAATCCTGCTGACAGGTGAGCACCCGTCTCTTGGCTCAGAGCAGTTGTAGCCCTTCTGCCAAAGAGGAAAGATCTCCGTTGCCTGAGGGATTGGCGCCCAGTATCTCTCCTCAGTGCGGAGTATACGATCTTTGCCTGGGCAGTGGTCAGTCGCCTGGGCTCCGTGCTAGCTCAAGTGACCCACCCTGATCAGCCCTACATGGTCCTAGGGCGGTCCACCCAGGACTTTATCCACCTGGTCCAGCATCTCACTCACCTGTGCTGAGAAGCTGGTCTGTCAGTCACCTTTCTCTCCGTTGACCAAAGGCGTTTAACAGGGTGGACCACAGGTACCCTTTTGGGACTCTGCAAGCGCCTGGGCTTGGGCTACAGATTGTGGCCCAAGTCCGACTGCTGTATACTGCTGCGGGGTGGCTAGCTGAGTTTACTGGGTGCTTGACAGTGCCCTTGAGCTTTGGGTGTACTCTGTTTGCATGGAGCCAGACCTGTGCCTCCCTCGTAAGAGGTTAACAGGTCTCGTTCTACGTGAACCAGACGTGGAGGTCATCCTGTCAGCTGACGCAGACGACGTCCTCCTCATGGTCAGCGACCCTGTTGACTTGCAGAGGATGCGAGACTATCAGCGGGTCTCCTCTGCAAGGGTCAACTGGGAGGACAGTGCAGGCCTCTTGATGGGTCAGTGGCAGGTGGATTCCCTACCAGAGGGGATGTGGCCCTTTGTGTGGAACACCACGTACCTCCTTTACTTAGGATCTACCTGAGCTCGATGGAGGATGCCTGGCTCGTGAACTGGTGGGATTTGGAGACAAAGCTCTCTGCCCGGCTGGGACACTAGTCAGACCTCCTTCATGCAATCTCATACTGGGGAATGGCATTGGTTATAAATCAGCTGGTCACCTCCAGGCTGACGACTTTAGTCCCGCACACTGCTTTTGTCACCAACATCCAGAAGAGGCTGGTGGAGTTCTTCTGGGGCAATTGGAGGCACTGGATCTCTGCTGCAGTCCTGAGTTCTCTGATCATGGAGGGTAGCCAGTCTTTGGTGTACATGGTTACCCAGCTGGTGGCTCTCCATCTCAGGACCCTGCAGAGATAAATGTACAGTGACTATCCTCTGAGATGGCACACACTGGTGACACACTTTCTCTGCCAGGGACCCTACCTGTAGGAGGACACATGAATTCCACCAGACAGCATCAGCCATGTTGCTTTGAGGGAACTGCCTCAGTTCTACTGGGAGCTGTTGAGGGTATGGGGTCCAATTTCACCCAGACAAGGTGCTCCTGCACCCGCGGGGACGGTGCTCTAGTTGTGAGGGGTCTGGTCCCCCATCTGATCATGGGTGTTGAGGCGGCTCAGGGAAGTGGAGGGGTTCTGGCATGCACCACCAGCCGATAAACCGGAAGTGCTCATTGGACCCAGGCCTCGGGATACCCAGGCGGGAGAGGATCCCACGCAATGCGAGTCTTCTCGCGGGGATGTGCAAACATGCCATTCTGTGATGCTTCCAAACCTCTTGCACACCTTCCACTTCCTTGCCTTCGTCTGCCAGCTGGACTTGCCTTGGCAGTCCGTGTTACCATCTGGCAGCAGAGGAGGTCCCCAGTGGAAGTCTCTTTATGCTGGGGTGCTTCCCCTGTAGATTGGGGACCCGGGGTGGAAGGTGTTGCGTCGGACAGTACCATACAACAGGTTCCTGAGCAGGTTCACAGACACCCCATCCTCCTGTCCGTTCTGTGTCGGTGAGGGGTCAGTGTACCATGCATATGTGGAGTGTGAGAGGTTGTACCCTGTTTGAGTATCTGGAGGGGCTGCTGCTCAGCTTCTGATTGCACTTCAGCTCCGCGCGCCTCATCTACAGCCACCAGTACGGAAGTGAGGGGATCACTCGGGGTATCTATTGGTGGGCTTGCTCCTGGTCCAGATGGTGAAAAGTCGAGGGCTCTGCCAGGGCCGACTGCCTGCCCTTCCTCTGAGGATTCGTTCGTGCCCACTGTCCTTGGAGAGGGAGAATGCGGTCACAATGGGTATAATGGGGGATTTCCATAAGTGGTGGGCCCCCCAGGGTACAGGCTGTTTTATAGACAGTAGTAATCATATTTTAATTTGAATTGAGTCACTGTCTGTAAGTACTTAATGTTCATACTTGGTGTATTTATTGTGTAAATAAACGTTTACAGGTTTGTATATAAAAAGGTAGGCTCCTTGCAGCGATCACATCCACATCAGATCCATAAACCGTTTCTGGACTTTTGTCTAAATTTCAAAGTCCCATTGACCTCGCCGGCTTCACAACTCAGTACCCAAGAAAAATGATGCTGTCCGTTCCTCGTGTGTTTATGAAACTGCAAACATATCTTTTTGTCTGAAGGAAAATTAACGTTAAGTCCAGTTACTAATTCTGGAATTAGATGATGTGTGTTTCCTGGATAATTGCCTCCAATTTTCAGAACTTGTCTGTAACACTAAGTGAGCCATTAATTTTCATTTCAGAGCACCGTTGGTACGCTTTGCATAGCAAAAGCAGAAATCCCTGGTTCAGCCCCAACAGTCTTTTTTGTCGCTGGAATAATTAACACTGACAAAATTAATCAGTGAAGCAGGACGGGGGAAGGGAACCGGTGGGTACATCGTCCGCCGAGCAGTCCGAACGGGAGCTCCCTCACAGCGGAGGGCAGGAGTGGGAACAGTACTGCGGGGGGGGGGGCAGGGGGGAGATGGGAACCTGCAGGTACATCGTTCTCTGAGCAGATCCCTCAGAGCAGGGAGAGGGAGCATTCAGACAGGATGGATAGGGGAGGCCCAGAGGGCAGGGAGACAAACTGTTCCAGAGGATCGGGCAAGGACTATGAACATAGCACAGCATGGGAACAGGCCCTTTGGCCCATCATGTCCGTACTGACCAAGATATCATTCTCATCCACATCCTTCCATTCCTTCAATGCCTCTTCCACACGACTACCATGTCTGCATCCACCAGTTTCCCTGAAGGCCCTTCCGCAACTGACTGTGTAAAAAAAATTGCAATGCTACACATCTCCCTTAAACTTTCCCGTTACCCTCAATATCCTATCCATTTTTCAGGAAGGGGGGGGGGGGAAATGATTACTGGTTCTTCATAAAAATTAAACGGAGCTCATTCCTCCCTCAGTACCACCCCTCCCACAGTGTGACTCTCCCTCAGCACCACCCCTCTCACAGTGTGCCCCTCCCTCAGCACCACCCCTCCCACAGTGTGACCCTCCCTCAGCACCACCCCTCTCACAGTGTGACCCTCTCTCAGTACCACCCCTCCCACAGTGTGACCCTCTCTCAGTACCACCCCTCCCACAGTGTGACCCTCCCTCAGCACCACCCCTCCCACAGTGTGACCCTCTCTCAGTACACCTCCCACAGTGTGACCCTCCCTCAGCACCACCCCTCCCACAGTGTGACCCTCTCTCAGTACACCTCCCAGTGTGACCCTCCCTCAGCACCACCCCTCCCACAGTGTGACCCTCCCTCAGCACCACCCGTCCCACAGTGTGACCCTCTCTCAGTACACCTCCCACAGTGTGATCCTCCCTCAGCACCACCCCTCCCACAGTGTGACCCTCCCTCAGCACCACCCCTCCCACAGTGTGACTCTCCCTCAGCACCACCCCTCTCACAGTGTGCCCCTCCCTCAGCACCACCCCTCCCACAGTGTGACCCTCCCTCAGCACCACCCCTCCCACAGTGTGACCCTCTCTCAGTACCACCCCTCCCACAGTGTGACCCTCCCTCAGTACCACCCCTATCAGTGTGACCCTCCCTCAGTAACACCCCTCCAAGTGTGACCCTCCCTCAGTACCACCCTCTCAGTGTGACCCTCCCTCAGCACCACCCCTCCCACAGTGTGACCCTCCCTCAGCACCACCCCTCCCACAGTGTGACCCTCCCTCAGTACCACTCCTCTCAGTGTGACCCTCCCTCAGTAACACCCCTCCCAGTGTGATCCTCCCTCAGTACCACCCTCTCAGTGTGACCCTCCCTCAGCACCACCCCTCCCACAGTGTGACCCTCCCTCAGCACCATCCCTCCCACAGTGTGACCCTCCCTCAGTACGACCCCTCTCAGTGTGACCCTCCCTCAGTAACACCCCTCCCAGTGTGATCCTCCCTCAGTACCACCCTCTCAGTGTGACCCTCCCTCAGTACCACCCCTCCCACAGTGTGACCCTCCCTCAGTAACACCCTCTCAGTGTGACCCTCCCTCAGTAACACCCCTCCCAGTGTGACCCTCCCTCAGTACCACCCCTCCCACAGTGTGACCCTCCCTCAGTAGCACCCTCTCAGTGTGACCCTCCCTCAGTTACACCCCTCCCAGTGTGACTCTCCCTCAGCACCACCCCTCCCACAGTGTTACCCTCCCTCAGTACCACCCCTCCCACAGTGTGACCCTCCCTCAGTACCACCCCTCCCATGGCATGACCCTCCCTCAGTACCACCCCTCTCACAGTGTGACCCTCCCTCAGCACCACCCCTCCCACAGTGTGACCCTCCCTCAGTACCACCCCCCCTGCAGTGTGACTCTCCCTCAGTACCACCCCCCGCAGTGTGACTCTCCCTCAGCACCACCCCTCCCACAGTGTGACCTTCCCTCAGTACCACCCCTCCCGCAGTGTGACCCTCCCACAGCACCACCCCTCCTGCAGTGTGACCCTCCCTCAGCACCACCCCTTCCGCAGTGTGACCCTCCCTCAGTACCACCCCTCTCAGTGTGACCCTCCCTCAGCACCACCCCTCCCGCAGTGTGACCCTCCCTCAGCACCACCCCTTCTGCAGTGTGACCCTCCCTCAGCACCACCCCTCCAACAGTGTGACCCTCTCTCAGTACCACACCTCCCACAGTGTGACCCTCCCTCAGTACCACCCTCTCAGTGTGACCCTCCCTCAGTAACACCCCTCCCAGTGTGACCCTCCCTCAGTACCACCCTCCCACAGTGTGACCCTCCCTCAGCACCACCCTCCCAGTGTAACCCTCCCTCAGTACCACCCCTCCCTCAGTGTTACCCTCCCTCAGTACCACCCCTCCCTCAGTGTGACCCACCCTCAGTACCACCCCTCCCACAGTGTGACCCTCCCTCAGTACCACCCTCCCACAGTGTGACCCTCCCTCAGCACCACCCTCCCAGTGTAACCCTCCCTCAGTACCACCCCTCCCACAGTGTTACCCTCCCTCAGTACCACCCCTCCCTCAGTGTGACCCTCCCTCAGTACCACCCCTCCCATGGCATGACCCTCCCTCAGTACCACCCCTCTCACAGTGTGACCCTCCCTCAGCACCACCCCTCCCACAGTGTGACCCTCCCTCAGTACCACCCCCCCACAGTGTGACCCTCCCTCAGCACCACCCCTCCTGCAGTGTGACCCTCCCTCAGCACCACCCCTTCCGCAGTGTGACCCTCCCTCAGTACCACCCCTCTCAGTGTGACCCTCCCTCAGCACCACCCCTCCTGCAGTGTGACCCTCCCTCAGCACCACCCCTTCCGCAGTGTGACCCTCCCCCAGTACCACCCCTCCCACAGTGTGACCCTCCCTCAGTACCACCCCTCCCTCAGTGTGTCCCACCCTCAGTACCACCCCTCCCACTGTGTGACCCTCCCTCAGTACCACCCCTCTCCCAGTTTGACCCACCCTCAGTGTCACCCCCGCCAGTGTGACTCTCCCTCAGTACCACCCCCCCGCAGTGTGACTCTCCCTCAGCACCACCCCTCCCACAGTGTGACCTTCCCTCAGTACCACCCCTCCCACAGTGTGACCCTCCCTCAGCACCACCCCTCCCACAGTGTGACCCTCTCTCAGTACACCTCCCACAGTGTGACCCTCCCTCAGTACCACCCCTCTCAGTGTGACCCTCCCTCAGTAACACCCCTCCCAGTGTGACCCTCCCTCAGTACCACCCTCCCACAGTGTGACCCTCCCTCAGCACCACCCCTCCTGCAGTGTGACCCTCCCTCAGCACCACCCCTTCCGCAGTGTGACCCTCCCTCAGTACCACCCCTCTCAGTGTGACCCTCCCTCAGCACCACCCCTCCTGCAGTGTGACCCTCCCTCAGCACCACCCCTTCCGCAGTGTGACCCTCCCCCAGTACCACCCCTCCCACAGTGTGACCCTCCCTCAGTACCACCCCTCCCTCAGTGTGTCCCACCCTCAGTACCACCCCTCCCACAGTGTGACCCTCCCTCAGTACCACCCCTCTCCCAGTTTGACCCACCCTCAGTGTCACCCCCGCCAGTGTGACTCTCCCTCAGTACCACCCCCCCGCAGTGTGACTCTCCCTCAGCACCACCCCTCCCACAGTGTGACCTTCCCTCAGTACCACCCCTCCCACAGTGTGACCCTCGCTCAGCACCACCCCTCCCACAGTGTGACCCTCTCTCAGTACCACACCTCCCACAGTGTGACCCTCCCTCAGTACCACCCCTCTGTGTGACCCTCCCTCAGTAACACCCCTCCCAGTGTGACCCTCCCTCAGTACCACCCTCCCACAGTGTGACCCTCCCTCAGCACCACCCTCCCAGTGTAACCCTCCCTCAGTACCACCCCTCCCACAGTGTGACCCTCCCTCAGTACCACCCCTCCCTCAGTGTGACCCACCCTCAGTACCACCCCTCCCACAGTGTGACCCTCCCTCAGTACCACCCCTCCCTCAGTGTGACCCTCCCTCAGTACCACATCTCCCACAGTGTGACCCTCTCTCAGCACCACCCCTCCCACAGTGTGACTCTCCCTCAGTACCACACTTCCCACAGTGTGACCCTCCCTCAGTACCACCCCTCTCAGTGTGACCCTCCCTCAGTAACACCCCTCCCAGTGTGACCCTCCCTCAGTACCACCCTCCCACAGTGTGACCCTCCCTCAGCACCACCCTCCCAGTGTGACCCTCCCTCAGCACCACCCCTCCCACAGTGTTACCCTCCCTCAGTACCACCCCTCCCACAGTGTGACCCTCCCTCAGCACCACCCCTCCCACAGTGTGACCCTCCCTCAGTACCATCCCTCTCTCAGTACCACTCCTCCCACAGTGTTACCCTCCCTCAGTACCACCCCTCCCACAGTGTGACCCTCCCTCAGCACCACCCCTTCCACAGTGTGACCCTCCCTCAGTACCATCCCTCTCTCAGTACCACTCCTCCCACAGTGTGACCCTCCCTCAGTACCACCCCTCCCCAGTGTGACTGTCCCTCTCCCAGTGTGACTCTCCGTCACACTCCCTTGTCTTCCCAGTGTCAGCCTGTGTTCTGAGCTCTGAAGTGGATCTGAAACCACAGCTGTCTGCCAGTGAGTATAGTCCTGCTGGGCGCCTCCCGGGCATCAGGACTTGACAGCAAGGCAGCGGCTCTGAGATAACACCGAAATGAGGCGGTTTTGCTGACCCTTCCTCAACTGTGGGATCATCTGAGTTCCAATTAATAATTTCTGAGCAGTGCTATCATTAAAAAACAAAAGTTCAGATGTCCTTTGTAAGAGTCTGCCTGCATGCATTCTGCTGCTTGTGGTATTTTGGTTGCTGATTCATGCCAGTGTCAAGAGTTTTAATGATGCCAGAACGGGCTGAGGCGGTGATCGGATTTGCAGTATTCCTCTGCCAATAATCAAGGCAGCTCAAACTGGAAAATGTTGCAAATTAGTCATTGGGAGCAGAGTTTTCTTAAGGAAAGACTTTAAATTAGTTTCACAGAATCAGAGAAATTTTGAATGAGAAAGAACGAGGTAGTTTAGTGTGAGCAACACACATCAAAGTTGCTGGTGAACCTGATGAAGGGTCTCGGCCCGAAACGTCGACTGTACCTCTTCCTGGAGATGCTGCCTGGCCTGCTGCATTCACCAGCAACTTTGATGTGTGTTGCTTGAATTTCCAGCATCTGCAGAATTCCTCGTGTTTGCGTAGTTTAGTGTGAGGTATTGTTAGATAGGGTCAGGGTGAGAGCTCAGACTCTGGGGGACTTGGGGAGTAAGACACAGATGAGGGACTGAGGGAGCCCTCCTTGAAGAGGGGTCACATATCTTTCATCCAGTCATCCAGGAATCAGTCAGGAACAAAACTATGGAGGAGGAAATCTCAATTGTCGTGTGCAGTTTTTGTTTCCTTATTGGGAGAACAATGTTCTTTCCACAGTGAGGTACAGTGAAGCGTTATGAGACAGAGTTTCATTTATTCTATTGTACTTACTGTGAATGCCCGTGAGAATATGAACCTCTGAGCTGTATATAGTGATATATATGTAGATTGGTAATAAATTTACATTAAAATTTGATCTGCACACACAAGACCCAACCTTGCACTTAATGTTTTAGAACAGCTTCTTCCCCATCACCTACCTCACTATATTTTTTATTATTTGTTCTTTTTGCAGATGCCAGAGTTAAGTTTTTCACACAGAGAGTGCTGAGTACATGGAATGCACTGCCAGTGACGGTGGTAGAGACGGATACAATAGGGTCTTTTAAGAGACTCTCAGATAGGTACAGAGAGCTTAGAAAAATAGAGGGCTATTCAGTAGGGAAAATCTAGGCAGCTTCTGTCAGAGGTTACAATGGGACATCGATAGGATGCAAAACTGGGCTGAGAAGTGGCAGATGGAGTTCAACCCAGAAAAGTGTGAGGTGGTTCACTTTGGTCGGTCAAATATGATGGCAGAATATAGTATTAATGGTAAGACTGTTAGCAGTGTGGAAGATCAGAGGGATCTTGGGGTCCGAGTCCATAGGACACTCAAAGCTGCTGCACAGGTTGACTCTGTGGTTAAGAAGGCATATGGTGCATTGGCCTTCATCAACCGTGGGATTGAGTTTAAGAGCCCAGAGGTAATGTTGCAGCTATATAGGACCCTGGTCAGACCCCACTTGGAGTACTGTGCTCAGTTCTGGTCACCTCACTACAGGAAGGATGTGGAAACAATAGAAAGGGTGCAGAGGAGATTTACAAGGATGTTGCCTGGATTGGGGAGCATGCCTTATGAGAATAGGTTGAGTGAACTCGGCCTTTTTTCCTTGGAGCAATGGAGGATGAGAGGTGACCTGATAGAGGTGTATAGGATAATGAGAGGCATTGATCGTGTGGATAGTCAGAGGCTTTTTCCCAGGGCTGAAATAGTTAGCACGAGAGGTCACAGTTTTAAGGTGCTTGGAAGTAGGTACAGAGGAGGTGTCAGGGGTAAGTTTTTTACGCAGAGAGTGGTGAGTGTGTGGAATGGGCTGCCAGCGGTGGTGGTGGAGGAGGAAACAATAGGGTCTTTTAAGAGACTCCTGGACAGGTACTTGGAGCTTAGCAAAATAGAGGGCTATGAGTAACCCTAGGTAGTTCTAAGGTAAGGGCATGTTCGGCACAGCTTTGTGGGCCGAAGGGCCTGTATTGTGCTGTAGGTTTTCTATGTTTCTAGAGTAGGTTGCATGGTTGGCACAACATTGTAGCCGAACGGCCTGTAATTTGCTGTAGATTTCTATGTTCTATGTTCTATTATTTGATTTGAATTTTATATATATATTGCTTATTGTAATTTATAATTTTCTATTTAATGTATTACATTGTACTGCTGCTGCAAAGCAACAAATCTCACAACAGATGCCGGTGCTATGAAACCTGATTCTGGATCTGAACAGAATGGACAACATCTTGCAGAACCACGGACTTATTTCTGAATGCATCTTTACACTAACGTCTTGTTTTGCACAGACTTTCTTCACTTTCTTGTATAAATTATAGTTGCCAACACGGTCAGAATACTGGAGGAGATCAGCAGCTATGGAGGAGAATAAAGAATTGATGTTTCAGGCTGAGATCCGTTATCAGGACTGGAAAGGAAAGGGGTTATCACTCCTCTTGGCTCCCCTCTCAGCCCATCACCTTCCCCTACTCCTTCCCTTTGATCTATTGGTTGTTAATGCAAGCAACACATTACATTGCAACGTACACGTGAAAATAAACTTAATCTTGTATCTTGGTCCACTCTTCTTTCCTATCAGATTTCTTCACCAGTTCCACCTATCAATTCCCAGTTTCTGACTTCGCCCTCCACCCCCCTCAGCCACCCACCTTCACTCTCACCTGGTCTCATCCATCACTTGCCATCTTGTCCACCTTCCCTCTCCCCACCTTTTTATTTCGGTGTCTTCCCTCTTCCTTTCCAGATCTGATGAAGGGTCTCAGCCCGAAGCTGTTTATTCCTCTCCATAGATGCTGCCTGATCTGCTATATTCCTCCAGCATTTTATGCATTTTACCCTGGATTTAAGACCATAAGACCATAAGATATAGTAGCAGACACAGGCCATTGGGCCCATCGAGTCTGTCCTGCCATTCAATCATGGGCTGATCCAATTCTTCCAGTCATCCCCACCCCCTGCCTTCTCCCCATACCCTTCGATGCCCTGGCTAATCAAGAACCTATCTATCTCGGCCTTAAATGTACCCAATGACTTGTACTCCACAGCCACTCGTGGCAACAAATTCCACAACCTTACCACCCTCTGACTAAAGTAATTTTTCCGCATCTCTGTTCTAAAGGGATGTCCTTCAATCCTGAAGTCATGCCCTCTCAGCATCTGCAGAATCTCATGTTACAAGACCAAACTTGCTGGCCGGGTATCAGAAATAGAAGAGATTGTGGGCACTGGAACCTGAAGCAAGCATCGATCTGCTGGAAGAACTCAGCGGGTCGAGCAGTGCCTGGGGAAGGGAGGATAACGTTTTGGGTTGAAACCCAGTATCAGGGCTGAGAGTGGAGAGAGGAGATGGGCGCTATAAAGAGCAGGGGACTGGAATATAAAACTAAGGATATACAGTACTGCTGAGGCCTAATAAGGTATTAATTGGGCTGCATTTTGAGTGTCCTGATCTACTTTGGATGTGCTGCTCTGGAGAGTCCTGAGGAGGTTGACAAGGAGTGTTTGATGGCTCTGGGCTGGTACTCATTGGACCTCAGAGGGTTGGGCGTGGGGATCGCACTGAACCTGGATAGAGTGAATTTCTCTTTGGAGAAACGGAGGATGAGAGGTGATTTGTTAGAGGTGAGCAAGATGTTAAGAGGCATAGATTAAGTGGCCGGCCAGAGGGATTTTCCCCAGGGCAGAAATGTATCAGATGAGATAGCATCATTTTAAGGTGATTGGAGGAAAGTATAGCGGTAAGATTTTACATGGAGAGCGATGGGTGCGTGGAGCACACTGACGGAGGTGGTGCCAGAGGCAAATACATTAGGTACAGTTTAGAAACTCTTAGGCACACGGATCATAAAAAATTGGAGGGATATGTAGGAGGGAATGGTTAGATTGATTTTAAAGTCATTTAAAAGGTCAGCAAAACGTTGTGGGATGAGGGGCCTGTACCGTGCTTCGTTAGACCATAAGACCATAAGACATAGGAGCAGAATTAGGCCATCAAGTCAACTCCACCATTCAATCACTGCTGATCCTTCTTTCTGTCTCCTCCTCAACCCGAGTTCCCGGCGTTATCGCCGTAACCTTTGACGCCATGTCCAACCAAGAACCTGTCAATCTCTGCCTTAAATACACCCAACAACCTGGCTTCCACAGCTGCAGGTGGCAACAAATTTCACAAATTCACCACCCTTTGGCTAAAGAAATTTCTCCACATCTCTGTTTTGAAAGGGCATCCCTCCATCCCGAGGCTATGCCCTCTTCTCCTAAACTCTCCCACCATGAGAAACATCCTTTCCACATCTACTGTCTTGGTCTTTCAACATTCAAAAGGTTTCAATGACATCCCCCTTCATCCTTCTGAATTCCAGTGAATGCAAACCCAGAGCCATCAAACGTTCCTCGTATGATAATCCTTTCATTCCTGGAATCATCTTTGTGAACTTCCTCTGGACCCTCTCCAATACCAGTAGATCTTTTCTAAGATGAGGGGTCCAAAACTGTTCACAATACTCAAAGTGAGACCTCACAAGTGCCTTATAAAGCCTCAGCATTGCATCTCTGCTCTTGTAATCTAGATCTCTTGAAATGAATGCTAACATGGCATTTGCCTTCCTCACCACCGACCCAACCTGCAAGTTAACCTTCAGGGTGTCCTGCACAAGGACTCCCAAGTCCCTTTCCATCTCAGATTCCTGGATTTTCTCCCCATTTTTAATAGTTTGCACATTTATTTCTACTACCAAAGTACATGACCATGCATTTTTCAACATTGTTTTTCACTTACCACTTTCTTGTCCACTCTCCTAATCTGTCTAAGTCCTTCGGCAACCTACCTGTTTCCTCAACACTACCTGCCCTTTCACCAGTCTTCGTATCATCTGCAAACCTGGCAACGAAGCCATCTATTTCATCATTAAATCATTTATATACAGCAGAAAAAGAAGTGGCTCCAACACTGACCCCTGTGGAACACCACTAGTCACTGGCAGTCAATCAGAAAAGGATCCTTTTATTCCCACTCGCTGCCTCCTACCAATCAGCCAATGCTCTAACCATGTTAGTAACTTCCTATAATACCATGGGCTCTTAACTTAGTAAGCAACCTCATGTGTGACACCTTGTCAAAGGCTTTCTAAAAATCCAAATACACAACATCCAATACATCCCTTTTATCTATCCTACTTGTAATCTCCTCAAAGAATTCCAACAGGTTTGTCAGGCAGGATTTTTTTCCGAAGGAAACCATGCTGACTTTGTACTATATTGTCCTGTGTCACCAGGTACTACATAACCTCATCCTTAACAATTGACTTTAACATCTTTCCAACCACTGAGGTCAGGCTAACTGGTCTATAATTTCCTTTCTGCTGCCTTCCTCCTTTCTTAAAGAGTGGAGTGACATTGGCAATTTTCCAGTCCTCTGGCACCATGCCAGAGTCCAATGATTTTTGAAAGATCATTGAACGCTACCTCTTTCAGAACCCTAGGGTGCAGTTCGTCTGTACCCGAAGGTCTTTCAGCTTCTATGTAAGGTGAGAGGGGAAAGGCTTAAAGGGGATCTAAGGGAGAGGTTTTTCATCAGAGGCTAGTGCTTGTTTCAACAAGCTGTCCAAGGGTGTGGTTGAGGCAGGTATAATTAGAACATTAAAAAATCATTCAGACAGGTACTTGGAGAGGAAAGGTTTAGAAGGGCACGGGTCAAATGTAAGCAAATGGGACAACTGGGTCAGCGCAAATGAGTTGGGCCGAAGGATCTAGTTCTGTAACTCCATGACTCCATGACAGAGTCACACTGGGAGCTCTGGGCTAGTCTATCAAACAGCTCAGCCAGAGTAAGCCAGGGTCCTGGTCAATTGGGATGTGGTGACAGAGAAGCAAAGAACCTGGCCTTACAACACCATTTTTACAACGCCGGGAAATTACAGCAGTGTTTCCATTTCCTGAGGAGATTGAGGTAAATGTGACTCCCGGACACCTGCATACCATCTGGAAAGGGAATTGTAAGGCATCTGACTGCAAATCTCCTCAAAGGATTGTGACGACTGTTGGGAGGATCATTGGAGTTTCCCTTTCACCCATCTGAGATATTTATCCAAAATGCTGCTTACGCAGGACCCTTCCCATTGTCAAAGATCCTTCCCATCCATTCCACAATCTCTTTGATCCGCTACCGTCCCAGGTCTCATCACATATGAAGCGCCAGTAGCATTATACTGTTTACTTTTTAATGTGTATAGGAAATGCACCTTATTATTCGTTAACTTATTGTTGGTAATATTACTTTGTGCTGTGTGCGTGAGTTATACGTACTGTGTTCTGCACCGGTTCAGAGGAACGTTGTTTCGTTCGGCAGTATACATGTGTATGGTTGAATGACAATAAATTGAACTTGCACTTGAACTGGTGTTGGAAGAGGCCCAGGGGTAATTAAAGTCACCAGTTAACAGAGAGAAAGCAGATTGTGTGGTATTAGTGGGGAATGATGATATCCTGAGTAATGGCTGTCCAGCAGAGAACACTCATCAAGATGTTAAATGATCTGCCAGGAACTGCCACAGCATCGCTATTTCCAACAGACCCCCAAACGCTCCATTATCCTCACACGGAGGGGTTAATGGGAGCAAGCTGTCGGCCACCACTCTCTCAACACTCAAGGACAGAACAGGCACTGAAATAGATTTCCAGGGAATTTTTTGAGGATCTTTAGGCAGTGCGGGGTTCAGGCCTAGAAAACAGCCCTCAAAGTGAGGAGATGGATCCGCAGAGACATCGGTAACCCAAAGCGTATTAAAAAAAGCCGGCTGAGAGGTGGCACGAACAGCAATCCTATTAATACAAATTGAACCATTCGAGTCCTGAGAGCCTGAAATAAACTAAATGTATTTCTTTGAGTGAGAAAGGAGTCAGCAGGCGGTGGTGGCGAGGATTTACATATTACACACGTGGTTAGCACCTGCAGGGTTAGAGAACGGGGATGGGCGGGGGGGCTTCACTAACTACAAAATTCTTCAACCTGTTGAACAGATTGTTCTACATTGATGCAAGTAATTCCATCACCAGCTATCAGTTTAGCAAGGCAAAGTGGGGGAGAGGGGATGAGAAATAGGGGAAGAGAGAGAGAGGGGGGAGAGAGACGGGGGAGAAAGAGGGGGAGAGAGAGGGAAAGGGACGGGGGGAGGGGGAGATATATGTATATCTAAGTGTGTGTGTGTGTGTGTGAGAGAGAGGGAGACAGAGAGATTGGGGACAGAATGGTGAGTTAGTGATAAATTAGGATTTAGCGCCAGGATTGAGGGGAGTTAGATGTGTCCAGGGCAGAATAAATGAAGAACCGGGACAAAAGCTGGTGGCCGGAGTTCGGGTTGCGGGGCTCTGTGGTCAAAGGTCAGCAATCCCCGGGGTCAGGTTGGCAGCCATCGAGGATGAAGACCCGCGATCGTCATGGTCAAGGTCCAAGTTGTCATGCCCAAGACTGAGTGGTGGTGACACCAGGTCATTGAGTCGTAGGGTCAGAGGAATGTTGTGGTAGGGGCCCACAGTTTGGCAAGTGCAGAGCTCAGAGGGCTGTGAATCTGTGAGTCAGGGCCAGCGATTGGTGGTCAGATGCCTGAAGTCGGCCTGTACTGGGGCTGGAGGGCTGTCTGTGCATGTAGAAGGTGGGTGGGTGGGGTTATTTCGGAGTTGTTTTGTTCTGTCGTGTTGTTATTGTTGTCTATGTTGTTCTGCTGAACACTGGGCATAATACATTGGCACTGGAATGTATGGCAAGACTTGCAGGCTGCCCCCAGCACATCCTTGGTTGTGTTGCTTGTAAAACAAAACAACGTACTTCACCTGGTGAAGAGTGGTCTGTTTAGGGTGATTGGAGGAAAGTATAGAGGGGTGTGCCTCAGGCAGGTTTTTACACAGACAGTGCTGAGGCTGTGATACATTGGGGACATTTAAGAAACTCTTAACTAGGCACATGGATGAAAGAAAAATGGAGGGTAATGTGGGAGGGAAGGGTTAGATTGATCCTAGAGTAGACACCGAATGTGGTGCTGTGGCTCAGAACAGAAGAGAGGTGATGAGGACTGCAGTGATGATTGGAGATTCCATGCTCAGATGAACAGAGACGAGATTCTGTGGGCGAGATAGAGACACCCGGATGGTACGTTGCCTCCCAGATGCCAGGGGTCAGGGACGTCTCAGATCAGGTCCAAAGGGGGTGGGTGAGCAGCCAGAAGTCTTGGTACATATCAGAATGAATGACACGGTTAGAAAAGGTGAGGAGGTCCTGAAGAAAGATTTTAGGGAGCCAGGTAGAAAGTTAAAAAAACAGGACCTCCATGGTAGTAATCTCTGGATTGCTGTCTGTGCCATGTGCCAGTGAGGGTAAGAAGAGGATGATTTGGCAGGGGAGTGTGCGGCTGAGGAACTGGTGCAGGGGGCAGGGGGCAGATTAATAGATCATTGGGATCTCTTCTGGGGAAGGTACAACCTGCTCAAACGGGATAGATTACACCTGAACCTGAAGGGGACCAATATCCTTGCAGGCAGGTTTGTGAGAATTGTTCAGGAGGGTTTAAACTAATTTGGTAGGGGGATGGGAACTGGAGTGACAGTGCTGAAGGCGAGGTAGTTGGTTTACAAACAGAGGCAATGTGTAGTGAGACTCCTAGCAAGGAGAGGTCGATGGTGGGGCAAAATTGCAGTCAACAGGATGAGTTGCAATGTAAAAGGCCAACAAACTTGAAAAGGGTGAACACAGGATGGAAGATGTTATATTTGAGGCGTGCAGTATATGGAATAAGGTAGATGAACGTACTGCAGTTATAGACTGGCAAGTATAACGTTCTGGGCATCACTGAATCGTAGCTGAAAGAAGATAACAGCTGGGAGCTTAATGTCCCAGGATACACATTGTATTGAAAGGACAGGCAAGTAAACAGAGGGGGTGGCGTTGCTCAGTTGGTAAGAAATTAAATCAAATCATTAGAAAGAGGTGACATAGGGTCAGAAGGTGTTGAATCATTGTGGGTAGAGCTAAGGAACTGCAAGGGTAAAAAGGCCCTAATGGGAGTTATATACAGACCCCCAAACAGTAGTAAGGATGTGGTCTACAAGTAACAACGGGACACTGAAAATGCATGCCAAGAGGGCAATGTTATAGTAGTCATTGGGGATTTCAATATGCAGGTAGATTGGGGCCATCAGGTTGGTCCTGGATCCCAAGAGGGGGAATTTCTAGAGTGCCCATAGGATTGCTTTTATTAGAGCAACTCATGGTTGAGCCACTGGGGATCAGCTATTCTGGATTGGGTGTTGTGCAATGAACCAGAATTGAAGGTAAAGGAACCCTTGGGGAAGTAATTATAATATGATCAAATTCATCCTGAAATTTGAGAAGGAGAAGCTAAAGTCAGATGTATCAGTATTACAGTGGAGTGAAAGGAATTACAGCGTGAGAGAGGATCTGGCCAGAATTGATTGGAAAAGAATACTGGCAGGGATGGCAGCAGAGCAGCAATGGCTGGAATTTCTGGAACCAATTCGGGAGGCACGTGATATATAAATCCCAAAGAGGAAGAAGTATTCGAAAGGCAAGATGACACAACTGTGGCTAACAAGAGAAGTCAAAGCCAACATAAAACCCAAAGAGAGGGCATATAATAGAACAAAAATTAGTAGGAAGTTAGAGGATTAGGAAGTTTTTAAAAACCAACAGAAGGCAACCAAAAAGTCATTAAGAAGGGAAAAAATGGAATATTAAAGTAAGCTAGCCAATAATATTAAAGAGGATACTAAAAATTTCTTCAGTGTAAAAGAAAGGTGAGAGTGGATCTCAGACCACTGGAAAATGACGTAAGAGGTAGTAATGGGCAACAAACAAATGCTCGACAAACTGCGTAAGTATTTTGCATCAGTCTTCACTTTGGAAGACACTAGCAGTGTGCTGTCGATTTGGCAGTGTCAGGGGGCAGGAATGAGTGAAGTTTTCATTACCAGGGAGAAAGTTCTCATGAAACTGAAAGGTCTGAAGGGAGATAAGTGACCTGAACCAGATAGTCTACACCCCAGGGTTCTGAAAAAAGGTGGCTGAAGAGATTGTAAAAATTGCAAATGTCACTCCACTCTTCGAGAAGGGAGAGAGGCAGAATAAAAGAAATTATAGGTCAGTTAGTTTGACCTCAGCGGTTGGCAAGATGTTGGAGTCGGTTATTAAGGATGAGGTTTCAGGGTACTTGGAGGCACATGATAAAATAGGCCGTTGTGAGCATGTTTCCTCAAGGGGAAATCTTGCCTGATAATCTTGCCTGGGTTTCTTTGAAGAAATAGCAAGCAGGATAGACAAAGGAGAGTTGGTGGATTGGGTGACCTCATTGAATCCTATCGAATGGTGGATGTTATTCACCTGGATTTTCAGAAGGCCTTTCACAAGGTGCCACACATGAGGCTGTTTAACAAGTTATAGAGTCCATGGTATTACAGGAAAGATTCTAGCATGGATAAAGCACTGGCTGATTGGCAGGAGGCAAAGAGTGGGAATGAGGGGAGCTTTTTCTGGTTGGCTGCCAATAACTAGTGGTATTCCACAGGGGTCAGTGTTGGGACTGATTCATTTTACATCAGGGGTAGGCAACCTTAAGCACAAATGATTTTCTAGCATGCGTTATTCATTAATTTGAGGCAAAACATAACTAGATGTATTTAAATGGATAATTCCCATATTTCAAGTTTTTTATGGCATTTATCTGGCCCACTGTCCGCTCATTAATACGTGACCCGGATCACTGAGGCAAAGAGGTTGCCAACCCGTTTTACATTATATGTCAATGTTTTGGATGACGGAAT
Organism: Mobula hypostoma; assembly: GCF_963921235.1. NCBI lineage: Eukaryota > Metazoa > Chordata > Chondrichthyes > Myliobatiformes > Myliobatidae > Mobula > Mobula hypostoma. Next base: position 3,723,591 of record NC_086102.1, on the reverse strand, counting down.
TGATGGCTTTGTGGCAAATTTTGCAGAAGGTATGAAGATAGGTGGAGAGGCAGGTAGCTTTGAGGAAGTAGAGAGGCTATAGAAGGACTTAGATTAGGAGAATGAGCAAAGAAGTGTCAGATGGAATACAGTGTCAGGAAGTGTACGGTCATGACTTTGGTAGAAGAAATGAAATCTGAGGTACAGAGGGATTTCTAAAGATTAAATTGCAGCTTGAAACTGTGATGAGGAAGGCAAATACGATGTTAGCATTTCAAGTGGTCTAGAATATAAAAGCTAGGATGTAATATTAAGACTTTATAAAGCACTGGTGAGGCCTCACTTTGGAGTATCGTGAGCAGTTTTGAACCCCTATCTTAGAAAGGATGTGCTGACATTGGAGAGGGTTCAAAGGAGGTTCACAAAAATGATTCCACGTTTGAAAGGCGTGTCATGTGAAGAATGTTTGATGGCTCTGAGCCTGTATTTACAGGAATTCAGAAGAATGAGAGGTGACCTCATTGAATCCTATCGAATAGTGAAAGGTTTTGATAGAGTTGAGTTGGAGAGGATGTTTCCTATGGTGGGGGATTCTAAGACCAGAGGACACAGCCTCAGAATAGAGGGGCTTCCTTTGAGAATGGAGATCAGGAGGAATTTCTTTGGCCAAAGAGCGGTAAATCTGTGGAATTCGTTGCCGCGGGCAGCTGTGGAGGCTAAATCATTGGGTATACTTAAGGCAGATGTTGATAGATTCTTGATTGGTCAGGGCATGAAGGGATATGGGGAGAAGGCAGGAGATTGGGGCTGAGAGGAAAATGGATCAGCCATGATGAAATGATGGAACAGACTCCATGGGCCAAATGGCCAAATGGCCAAATGCTGCTCCTATGTCTTATGGCCTTATGGTCTTAAAAAGTCGACAGAACATTATGAGCTGAAGGGGCCTGTACTAAGATGTGTTGTTAGAACACAGAACATGACAGCACAGTACATGCCATTCGGCACACAATGCTGTGACGATCTTTTAACCTACTCTAAGATCAACCTAACCCCATAGCTCTCCATTTAATGTTTTTTCTACGTTACTCATGTTTTACTCTTTTATATTCTATGGGCAGAGCACATAATGGCGATGATGATGATATTCTATGCTCTGTGTCGTGTGACGGAGGAACCAGAATCTGGCTTATTATCTCTGACTGACGTGAAATACATTCTATTGCAGCAGTGGAACAGTGCAAGAAGGAATACTATCAGGGTTTTAAACAATAGTGCTTCTCAAAATGTTTTGAAATGTTCTTATAAATATACTAAACCTAGGAAATCAGTTTTACATAACAGTGAAGAATCACGCCATTCTGATTGGTGTTTGGAAGGAAGAGTGGTGATGGATATACTGGGCAGCCAACGGGAAAATTGTAGGGTGGTAGGTGATAAAACTCCCAGGATTCTGTTCTTCCAGGCTTAGCATCCCCACCAGCCTGTGAGAGACAGCAGGTTAAACTGCTCTCTTCTGCTGTGTAACAGAGGGGGGTATTGTAATGAGGTGAAAGCATGTAGAAAGGAAGGATGGAGCCACTTAAATGAGGAGAGCTCGCTAATTCTGAAGCTTTCAAAGTGGTGATATTATTTGCATTTTTTTCATTCCCACAGTGAAGGAGTGGGTTTTCTCTCTGTTAACCTGCTGTGATGTTTTGGCAGCACACCATACACAGAATTTGACAATGATCAGGGAGTTTGGAAGTCTATTCGTCAAATATCACCCTTTGGGCTCAAGAAAGCAACATAATCTAACCAAATCTCCCCAGAACAGTTCAGGAGAATTGAATACCACATTACCAAATCTCCCCAGAACAATCAGGAGAATCGAGAACCACATTACCAAATCTCCCCAGAACAGCTCAGGAGAATCGAGAAACACATTACCAAATCTCCCCAGAACAGCTCAGGAGAATCCAGAACCACATTACCAAATCTCCCCAGAACAGCTCAGGAGAATCCAGAACCATATTACTGAATCTCCCCAGAACAGTTCAGGAGAATCGAGAAACACATTACCAAATCTCCCCAGAACAGCTCAGGAGAATCGAGAAACACATTACCAAATCTCCCCAGAACAGCTCAGGAGAATCGAGAACCACATTACCAAATCTCCCCAGAACAGCTCAGGAGAATCCAGAACCACATTACCAAATCTCCCCAGAACAGCTCAGGAGAATCCAGAACCATATTACTGAATCTCCCCAGAACAGTTCAGGAGAATCGAGAAACACATTACCAAATCTCCCCAGAACAGCTCAGGAGAATCGAGAAACACATTACCAAATCTCCCCAGAACAGCTCAGGAGAATCGAGAACCACATTACCAAATCTCCCCAGAACAGCTCAGGGGAATCGAGAACCACATTACCAAATCTCCCCAAAACAGCTCAGGAGGATCGAGAAACACATTACCAAATCTCCCCAGAATAGCTCAGGAGAATCGAGAAGCACATTACCAAATCTCCCCAGAACAGCTCAAGAGAATTGAGAACCAAATTACTGAATCTCCCCAGAATAGCCCAGGAGAATCGAGAACCACATTATTGAATCCCTCTAGAAGAGTACAGAAGAATCGAGAGCCACTTTACAGAATCTCTCCAGAACAGTACAGAAGAATTGAGAAGCACACTAACCTTTGGCCTTAGTCCTGGTTGCAGCCACTGGAAGTACGAGGAGCGAGAGCAGTGGGTGAAGAGAACAGAAAGGAGGAGTTAGACAGATGTTGGATTAGTGCTGGCTCAGAGAAACTGTACCCCAACAACCTCCTGCTATCAGGTCTCCAGACAGCTGGACAGTTACTTGAGTGGGTACAATTTTTCTGACACCATTTCGCAGAAGCAAGCATCTATATTAGATAACTACACAGAATAACATGCAACACACAACACAGCTAACAATGTCTCAGCATCCCTCTCACAGGCAGAGGAAGACTGGGTGTATAAGATGACAGAGTGAACAGCCAGAGACTTTTCACAAGGCTACCATGAAGAGGCATAATTTTAGGTAATTGGAGGAAAGTACAGGGGGGATGTCAGAGGTAAATTTTTTACACAGGGAGTGGTGGGTGTGTAGAATGCCCTACCAAGATTGGCGGTAGAGGGAGATACATTAGGGGCATCTAAGAGAATCTTAGATAGGCACATAGATGACAGGAAAATGAAGGGCTATGTAGGAGGGATGTGTTAGATTGATCTCGGAGTAGGTACTGCGCTGTAGTGTTCTATGTTCCATGTTCTTCAGACTGAGACGAGTAGAGTTTAAGGGGAGAGAAAGGCATACGGAACCAGATGGGGAAGTGGATGGAATACCTGAGACAATAGAACCAAGGGTTCAAAAGCCAATAAGTACATTGGATGGAGGACTGAGGGGCATATGTACCAAATGCAGGCAGATGGGACGAGATTGGTGGCCACCATGGTCAGCATGCAGGAGATGGGCGAAGGCCCTGTTTCCATGCTGTATTGCTCCGTGACTGTCAGAGATGGGGAAGTTAGGGTGGTGTGGTGACAGCGGTTAGCTAAATCAGGAGGGAAAAAAGAGGCCGTGAGATGGATGTTGTAGGCAGAATCATAGTTAGCATAACGCCGTTATGGTGTCACAAACAAGAGGAAATCTGCAGACGCTGGTATGGTGCCAGTGACCCAGGTTCACATCCGCCACTGCCTGTAAGGAGTCTGTACGTTCTTCCCGTGACCGTGTGGGTTTCCTCCCACAGTCCAAAGACATACCAGTTAGTGGGTTAATTGGCCACATGAGTGCTGTGGGCAATGTGGGCTCACTGAGATGGAAGGGCCTGCTACTGTATTCTATCTGAGCATGATGGGGTTAATGTAGAGCTCAGCTTGATTGGCTATTGCTGGAGCCCCGGTATGAGGTCTTGCTGTGCCTTGGATTGGTAGGAAGCCCAGGAATTCTCTCCCATGAGCCACACAGTGTGAGTCCATCTTCAGCAGAAGACATGGTCCACAGGACTGTATCCCTTACTTCAGAAGGAAGGCAGCCCAAGGTTCGGTGAAATATATTGAGCGAGCTGGGGCTTTTCTCGTTGGAGCGAAGGAGGATGAGAGGTGACTGGATAGTGATGTACAAGATGATAAGAGGCATAGATCGAGTGGACAGCCAGAGACTTTTGCCCAGGGTGGTAATGGCTAATACAATGGGGCATAATTTTAAGATGATTGGAGGAAGGGTATAGAGAATGTCACAGGCTTTTTTTAACACTGTGGGTGGTGGGTGTGTGGCATGCCCTGTCTGGGATAGAGGGACAGGCAGATACATTAGGGACATTTAAGAAATTCTTAGATAGTCGCATGGATGATAGAAAAATGAAATGTACTGTGGGAGTGAGTTGTTAGATTGATCTTAGAGTATTTTATACGGTTGGCGCAACATTGTGGGCTGAAGGGCTTGTATTGTACAGTACTGTACTGTTCTATATTCTATGAAACCTACTCAATCTTCCTCTGCAACATCTGAGGTATCAGAGACAACATGACTGGCGCTGGGAGAAGGGAAGGGAATGCCAGCAGGATGCGCATGGAACACCTCAGGGATCTCTCCAAGGAAGAGTTCCCAGGGTCGCTGATACAATGTCAGCATCTCATTCCACCCTTAATCAAGTCATTTTCTACAAAATTAGTTTCCACAAAAAGCCCAGCCACATTAATTTTGAAAATGAATGTTAGAAATGACAAGCCATTTATGGGTTATATGCTTGTACATTTATCACAGGTTAACACCTCCGTTCAGAGAGAGAGAACGTCCTACAAACACCTTAACAGTTCGACACTGGTACTCGTAGTGAGCACAAAACAGATAACGAAACGGGTGAGCAAACCTCTGGTGCACTGTGGTGATGGACAGAGGCACTGACATTTTGTTGTGCCCCAGAAGAAAGCTCCCACTCAGGGCTCCCTCAGAACGGGTGGTCCCATGATGATTATATGAGGGGCTTGTCCCCTTGAGTATGACAGACCGAACCCTATGTGTCCTCGCTCGCCTAACACCATCCATCTGATACACTGAGTAACTCCTGGACCGAGCTCTCCCAATCACATCCTCCCTCTAGCAGTAGTGTCTCCAGGAGGCATCGCCTCAAGAGGGCAACACTCGTCATCAAAGGTTGCCAGCATCCAGGGAATGCCACCTTCTCACAACTTCCACCGGGCAGGAGCTACAGAAGCCTGAAGTCCCACAACCACCAGGTTCAGAAACAGCTACTTCCCTTCAACCACTTGGATCTTGAACAAACCAGCACCACCCTAATCACTACTGTTTAGTAATACTGTGACCACTTTGATCACTTTGCACCCAAATTGACTTTTATTATACTAATTGTGTTCTTCCTTGAAAAAACTGTGTATAATTCTTTTTTACAAGGAATTGTCCCAGTCCATTGTGGGTAAAGCCCTCCCAACAAGCCCACACGTCCCAATGACACCAAAGTGATCAATTCACCTACTAACCTGTACGTCCATAAGACCAAAAGACAAAGGAGGAGAATTAGGCCATTCAGCCCATTGAGTTTGCTCCACAATTCCATCATGGCTGATCCCACTCAACCCCATTTACCTGCCTTCTCACCATATCCTTCAATTCCCTGACCGATCAGGAAACAATCAACTTCCGCCTTAAATATACTCATGACCTTGGTCTGTGGCTAAAATTATTCCTCCTTACCTCTGTTCTAAAGGGTCACACCTCAATTTTGAGCCTTTGCCCTCTAGTTCTGGATACCCCCACCATAGGAAACATCCTCTCCACATCCACTTTATCTAATCCTTTCAACATTCGATAGGTTTCAATGAGATCCCTCCCGCATTCTAAATTCCAGTGAGTACAGGCCCAAAGCTACCAAACACTCCTCATATGTTAACTCCTTCATTCCCTGAATCATCCTCGTGAACCTTCTCTGGACTCTCTCCAATGATAAAACATCCTTTCTGAGATATGGGGCCCAAGACTGTTGACAGGTCTCCAAGTGTGGCCTGACTAGAGTCTTATGAAGACTCAGCATTATCTCCTTGCTTTTATATTCTATTCCCCTTTGAAATAAACGCCAACATTGCATTTTGCCTTCTTTACTGCGGATTCAAAGTGTAAATTAACCTTCGGGGAGTCTTGCACAATGACTCCACAATGAGTCCCTTTGCACCTCTGATGTTTGAACCTTCTCTCCATTTAGATAATAGTCCACACTATTGTACCTTTTACCAAAATGCACTATCATACATTTCCCTACACTGTATTTTTTGTCCATTCTTCCAATTTGTCTAAGTCCTGCTGAAATCTCATTGCTTCCTCAGCACTACTAACCCTTCCACCTATCTTTGTATTATCTGCAAACTTTGCCATAAAGTTTGTTCAAGGACATCTTCAATCTCTCACTGCTGCACTGGGAGGTTCACCTGCTTCAAAAATGTGACCATCATACCAGAGTTCAAGAGCAGGGTGAGCTGCCTCAATGAGTATTGCCCACTGGCACTCACATCTACTGTGATGACAGTGCGTTGAGAGGTTGTTCATGGCTAGAATCAACTTCTGCCTGAGCAAGGGCCTGAAGCCACTGCAATTTGCCTATCAGCACAACAGGTTTACAGTGGACGCAATCTCACTGGCTCTCCACTCAGCTTTGAAACATCTGGACAACAGCAATACTGATGTACATCAGGCTGCCTTGCTGATCACATCTCAGTGTTCAACACGATCATGCTCTCAGTTCTAATCAACAAGCTCCAAAGTGTGGCCATTCGTACTTCCCTCTGTTACTGACTTCCTCACCCGAGACCACAGTCCGTGCGGATCGGAAACATCATCTTCTCCTCTCTGACGATCAACACTGGTGCACCACTGCTCTACTCTCTCTACACCCATAATTATGCAGCTGGGCCATCTAGAAATTTGCTGATAACACAACTATTGTTGGTAGGATTCCAGGTGGTGACAAGGAAGCTTATAGGAGTGAGATAGATCTGTCTGTTGAGTGGCATTGTAACAACAACCGTGCACTCAATGTAAGACCAATCCTCAAAGAGGGATCAGAAGTGGAAAGGGTGAGCATTTTCAAGTTCCTGGGAGTCAACATCTCTGAGGATCTGTCCTGGGGCCAACATACTGGTGCAATTACAAAGAAGGCACAACAGAGGCATTGGGAGTTTGAGCAGAATTGGTATGACATGAAAGACTCTTGCAAACGTCTACAGATGTACCATTCTAACTGGTTGCATCACCGTCTGGTATGGAGGGGTGACTGCACAGGATAGGTATAAGAGGCAGGAGGGTGCAAATTTAGCCAGCTTCATTATGGGCATGAGCCTCCCCAGCATTGAGGACATCCTCAAAAGGAGATGCCTCAAAAAGGCAGCATCCATCATTAAGGGCCCCATCACTCTGGACATGGCTCTTCTCATTGCTACCATCAGGGAGGAGGTACAGGAGGCTGAAGACACACACTCAGCTCCTTCCCCTCTGCCTGAGTGGACATTGAACCCATGAACACGACCTCAATATGGTTTGCTCTATTTTCGCACTACCTATTTAATATTAATTTTAAAAAATGTATTTCTGATTATAATTTATAGATTTTGAAAATGAATATGTATTGCAATATATTGATGCTGCTTAGGAACAAATTTCACTACATATGCCAGTGATACTACTCCTGATTCAGACTCGCTGGCGGGAGGTGATCGGCAGGTGAGGAGAAGAGGAGAGGTGAGAGGGGAACCAGAGTGGGGAATGGAAGAAGAGGGAAGGGGGAGGGGGAAAACTATCAGGCATTTCGTCGCCAGGAATGCTGTAAAACACGGCAGTCGAACACGAGCACAGCAGACTTCTCTGTTGACAATGGAGCATTGTAAATTCAGCCAAGGTATAGAGTATTGTCATGGAAATCACTGAGCTTCAATCCCAGTGTCCACACATTTTAATTCCACGTCCCATTCCCATTCTGACATGTCTATCCACGGCCTCCTCTACTGTAAAGATGAAGCCACACTCAGGTTGGAGGAACAACACCTTATATTCCGTCTGGGTAGCCTCCAACCTGATGGCATGAACATCGACTTCTCTAACTTCCGCTAATGTCCCACATCCCCCTCGTACCCCATCCATTATTTATTTATATACACACATTCTTTCTCTCTCTCTCCTTTTCCTCCCTCTGTCCCTCTGACTATACCCCTTGCCCATCCTCTGGATCTCCCATACCTTTCCTTCTCCCTGGGCCTCCTGTCCCATGATCCTCTCGTATCCCTTTTGCCTATCACCTGTCCAGCTCTTGGCTCCATCCCTCCCCCCTCCTGTCTTCTCCTATCATTTTGGATCTCCCCCTCCCCCTCCCACTTTCAAATCTCTTACTAGCTCTTTTTTCAGTTAGTCCTGACGAAGGGTCTCGGCCTGAAACGTCGACTGTACCTCTTCCTAGAGATGCTGCCTGGCCAGCTGCGTCCACCAGCAACTTTGATGTGTGTTGATCCAATTTATTTACCTTGTTACATTGTTTTGCCTGCTTTGTTACTACCACGTGGTCAGCTACAAACAGCAGTTCCGCCCACCCCGCACTGTTAAGCATTCAACAATGCGTTGGTGTTCAGCAGACACACGGCCACTCCTGAATGCCTGAGTGCGGTAGTGTTGGTGCCATACGATCTGCTCCTTTTACACCAGGCACCGGCCCCCCGATCCTGGCGTGGATCACAGGACGAGGACACTACAGAGATTCCCGGCCCTGAATCGAGAAGCCAATGATATCGTCTTCTCATTGCTACCATCACACAGGATCCTGAAGACACACACTCAATGTTTTAGGAACAGCTTGTTTCCCTCTGCCATCAGATTTCTGAATGGCCTGTGAACCCATTAACTATTTTGTATACTTATTTTTATACTGTTATTGCAATTCATAGTAATTTTATGTATTACACTGTACTGCTGCAGCAAAACAACAAATTCCCCGACACGTCAGTGATGATAAACCTAATTCTGACATTGGTACAGCTGCAGTCACATGTAGCGTCCTAGAGTAAAATGCCAGAGAAACAGGCCCTTGGGCCCAACTAGTCTGTGCTAGTCCAAATTCCTTTTTGAGCTAACCCCATTTGTTCTTGTTTAGTCCATTTCCTTCAAAACCTTTCCTATCTGCATACCTGTCCAAGTGACTTTTAAATGCTGTTAATGTACCCACCTCCACCACTTCCTCGGGCAGCTTAACACCGTAAGACACGGGAGTAGAGTTTGACCATTCTCCCATCGAGTCTGCTCTGCTTCACCATTCCACAACGACTGATCTATTATCCCTTTCAACCCTGTTCTCCTGCCTTCTCCTCTTAACCTTCCATGCCCTCCACAGCCACCTGTGGCAATATATTCCTCAGATTCACCACTCTCTGGCTAAAGAAATCCCTCATCTCTGTTCTAAATGGCCATCCCTCAATTCTGAGGCTGTGTCCTCTGGTCCTGAACTCTCCCACTACAAAAAACATCACCTTCACGTCCACTCTGTCTAGGCCTTTCAATAGTTGATATCTTTCAGTGAGATTTCCTTCATTTTTCTGGTTTCATATTCTGAGCATGCTCAGGGTGAGGATCCTATTAAATTGCTTCCTCTCACCTGAAACCTGTTCCCTCCAGCTGCTGATTTCCCAGCTTTTGGGAATTCATCCTACCCATGCCCCTCATGGCTTAATACACCCGTATACATGATATAATGCAGACTGCGTAAGGCCGGCAGAGTTATTCACCCGAAGCGCCTTGATACTGTCACTGATCATGATGATCATGAGCCTTTTATTTCAAATCCCTGACCAATTCCGTGAAAATTGTTTATATTGTCTGAATCCCTCCTGTGGTGGGAGTCAAACTCATTTCGTTATCAACGACGTAGGTGGAACGAGGAACAAGGGAATCATGAGGGAATCTGAGCAGCTCGGGACTAAGTTAAAAAGCGGAACCAAAAAGGTGGTTATCTCTGGATTACTACCTGAGTCATGTGCAAATTGTAAAGGGTCAAGAAGACTGAGGGTTAAATGTGTGGCTCAAGGATTGGTGTGGGAGAAGTGGGTTTGAACTCATGGTAAACTGCCACCAGTATTGGGGAAGGAGGGAGCTCTGCCAACAGGACGGGCTCCACCTGAACCGTGATGGGACCTGGATCCTAGTGAATCGCATAGCTAGGGCTGTGGATAGGGCTTTAAACTGAATAGTTGGGGGGTGGTGTCAACAGATTGGAGAAGTATGGATAAAGTAAAAGAGAAAAGTGTGGATAAAGATAAAGAAAAGAAACAGAAAAAAAGAGGAAGTAAGAGTAGAGTGAAGAAAGGTCACGTGCAAAAGAAAAAAGATTACAAGATTTTAAAAGCACAATGAATATAAGGGCACTTTATCTGAATGCATGTAGTATTCGAAACAAGGTCAGTAAATCACTATAAAAGGGTTTGATTTAGTGGCCACTACAGGGAAGTGGTTGCAGGATGGAGAGGATTGGGAATTAAGTATCTAGGGATATCAGGTTATACGGAAGGATAGGTAGGAAGGTGAGGGAGGTGGGGTAACGCTCTTAATTAAGGATGAGATCAGGGTGATAGTGAGAGATGATATAAGATCAAAGGAGCAGAATGTTGACTCCACCTGGGTAGAGATTAGGAACAGAAGAGGGAAAAATATGACAGGTGGGAGTTCTCTATTGGCCACTGAATAACAACATTACAGTGGGACAGGCAATAAACAGAGAAATATCTGAGGCATGTAGGAATGGAACAGCAGTTATCGTGGGGGACCTTAACTTGCACGTAGATTGGGTGAATCAAGCTGGTCGAGGCAGTCTTGAGGAGGACTTCATAGAATGCAACTGTGATGGCTTTCTTGAACAGCATGTTACTGAACCTACAAGGCAATGTGCTGTCTTAGATCAGGCCCTGTGTAATGTGACAGGTAAAATTAATGATCTTATAGTTAGGGATCCTCTTGGAAAGAGTGGTTACAGTATGATTGAGTTTCTCATACAAATGGTGGATGCAATAGTTGGATCTAAAACTTGTGTATTATGTCTAAACAATGGAGACTACAATGGGGTGAGGGAGGATTTGGTTAGTGTAGACTGGGAACACAAGCTTTATGGTGGGACATTTGAACAGAGGAACACTTTCAAAGAGATTTTTCACAGTTCTTAACAAAAGCAAAGACAGTAAGGGTGGGGAGAGCCCGCCATGGATAACTAAGGAAATAAAAAAAGGCATCAAACTAAAAGCTCGTGCATACAAAGTCGTCAAGATTAATGGAAGATTGGGAAAACTTTAAAAAACAACAAAGAACCACAAAGCAAGCAATAAAGATAGTGAGAGGGAAGATAGATTAATGAAAATAAACTAGCACAAAATATAAAAATGGATAATAAACGTTTTTATAATTATACAAAGCAGGAAAGGGTGGCTAAAGTGAACATAGGTTTCCTGGAGGACAAGAAGGGGGAATTGATATTGGGTAATGAGGAAATAGCAGAGGCTTTGAATGACTATTTTGTGTCAGTCTTCACAGCGGAGGACACATCTAACATGCCAAAGAGAGATGTTATGGATGCGTTGAGATATGAGGACCTCAATACAATGGCTATCACTAAAGAGGTAGTGCTGAGCAAACTTGTGGGCCTGAAGATCGACAAGTCCCCTGGTCCTGATGGGATGCATCCCAGGGTACTGAAAGAAATGGCTTAAGTTATAGTTGAGGCTTTTGTGATAATTTACCAAAATTCTTCGGACTCTCACAGGTCTCGGTGGATTAGAAGATGACGAATGTCACGCCACTGTTCAAAAAAGGATGTAGGCAAAAGGCAGGTAACTACAGGCCAGTCAGTTAAACATCTGTAGTTGGGGAAATGCTTGAAGCTATCATTGAAGAAGAAATAGCGAGGCATCTGGAAAGAAATGGATCCATCAGACAGACACAGCATGAATTCAGCAAAGTCAGGTTCTGTTTGACAAACTTACTGGAGTTCTTTGAGGATATAATGAGCACAGTGGATAGAGGGGAACAGATGGACGTTATTTACTTGGATTTCCAGAAGGCGTTCAATAAGATGCCGCATAAAAGACTTATCCATAAGATAAGGATGTATAGAATTGGGGGTGATGTATTAGCACGAATAGAGGATTGGTTAACCAATAGAAAGCAGGGAGTTGGGATACATGGGTGTTACTCTGGTTGGCAATCAGTGGTGAGCAGTGTGCCACAGGGGTTGGTGCTGGGCCCACAACTGTTCACGATATACATTAACAATCTAGAGGAGGGGACCGAGTGCAGTATATCTAAATTTACTGATGACACTAAATTGGGTGGAAAAGCAAATTGTGCAGAAGATACGGAGAGTCTGCAGAGAGAAATGGATAGGTTAAGTGAGTGGGCAAGGGTCTGGCAGATGGAATCAAATGCCGGTAAATGCGAGGTCATCTACTTTGGAAGGAGAAATGAAAGAACTGATTATCATTTAAATGGTAAAAAATTGCAGCATGCTGCTGTACAGAAGGTCTTGGGAATGCTTGAGCATGAATCACAAAAGGCTGGTTTGCAGGTACAGCAGGCTATCAAGAAAGCAAATGGAATATTGGCCTTCATTGCCAGATGGATTGAATTTAAGAGCAGGAGGTTATGCTGCAACTGTACAGGATACTGGTGAGGCCGCACCTGGAGTACTGTGTGCAGTTCTGGTCTCCATACTTGAGGAAGGATATACTGGGTTTGGAGGTGATGCAGAGGAGGTTCACCAGGTTGATTCCAGAGATGGGGGGGTTTGACTATGAGGAGAGATTGAGTCAACTGGGACTGTACACACTGGAATTCAGAAGAATGAGAGGAGATCTTATAGAAACATATAAAATTATGGAAGGGGTAGATAAGATAGAGGCAGGAAAGTTGTTTCCACTGGTAGGTGAGACTAGAACTAGGGGACATAGCCTCAGGATTCAGGGGAGAAAATTTAGGACAGAGCTGGGGAGGAACTAGTTTTCCCAGAGGGTCTTGAATCTGTGGAATTCTCTGTCCAATGAAGCAGTGGAGGCTACCTCAGTAAATATATTGAAGACAAGGTTGGATAGGTTTTTGCACAATAGGGGAATTAAAGGTTATGAGGAAAAGGCAGGTCGGTGGAGGTGAGTCCATGGCCAGATTAGCCATGATTTTATTGAATCTGTGGAATTCATTGCCATGGATGACTGTGGAAGCCAGGCGGAGGTTGATCGGTTCCAGATTAGCTCGTCAGGGCGTTAGAAGTTATGGAGAGAAGGCAGGACTTCGGGGCTGAGAGGAAAAATAAATCAACCATGATGAAATGTTAGAGTAGATTCGACGGGCTGAACGGTCTAATTCTCCTCCTCGGTCTAATGGTTTTATAAGTGTTCCGCCCGACGTTGGAAAGAGAGATGTCAATCCGGACCCCTGCCACGGGCCTCCCCTCCCTCTGCTCTGGGTTTATCTGTCTCTCTCGCCGTGGGAAACCGAGAGGGTAATTTGTCTGACCCCGGCAAACCGCGCATCAGACCAACTTCAGATCAGTGTAAATATCTCAGCAAACAACCCCGCAAAGACTGGGAGGTGAAATTAAATAAAAATAATAAAGGAGGCAGCCAGTCACTTGCAATAAGCAGTGTCCTTTCATCTGCCTGGCTGCGATGTAGCGTTTCAGAGTGAGCCTCGCTCGGGGCAGACTGAGGCGGGCTGGACGAAATGGGAAGTGACAGCTTCGCCTCGGCACACCGCAGATAACAGGGCATTGCCCACAGCTGCATCTCCCGACTCACGCCGCATTCTTCTAAATCACCTCTCGAGGAAATTTACATTTAACCCGAGGTTTAATCTAGTGTACGCCTGATGGTGATTTGATCGGAAGAGTGAATGTGGCGGAGGAAGGAGCTGTCCTCGGCTGTCTGACCAAGCAGCACAATACCGGCTCGGTAATGAGTGATAACTCCCTCCCGTTAGGCCGTTTGTGGTAACCTATCTTTTTATTCTCTCTACTTCTCTCTACCTGTGCCCTTGTAATGCTACCGTGACACTGTAATTTCCTTTGGGATCAATAAACTATCTATTTTGGCAGTTCGTGTAACGCTGTTACGTCTCAGCGAACTGCGTTCAGTTCAGTTTGGACTTAGTTTGAACGAGTTCATACTTTGTCAGCGTGACCGCGTGGGTTTCCTCCCACACACCGGTTAATACCGACTCGTTGTGCGAGACGGCCCTGTTACCGTGTAATAAATCAATGAAATGAAACCACTTCCTACCCAGCTGTTCCGCCATTCGACCTGCACCGGACTACAGCCCGCCAAACCTCTCCCATCCATGTACCTATCCAAAACTGCTCCGAAGTGTTGAAATCGACCCTGCATCCGCCATTTCCACTGGCAGCTGGTCTCACACTGAGTGAAGAAGCTCCCGCTCGGGTTCCCCTTAAATATTTCACCTTTCACCCTTAACCCATGACCTCTGGCTGTAGTCTCACCCAACCTCAGTGGAAAGAGCCCGCCTGCATTAGCCCAGTCTATACCCCTCATAATTCTGTATAGCTCTCTCAAATCTCCCCTCACTCTCCCACCCTCCAGGGAATGAAGTCAGAACCTGTTCAACCTCTCCCTATAACTCAGCATCTCCAGACCCAGCAACACCCTTTTTCTCTGCACTCTTTCAATCTTTTTATTAATTTCATGGAATGAAAACATAACATAGCAATAATACAAATAGTAGGAGATACATTGTTGCACTTAAAACGAGTAATTGTAAGACCAAATAGTATAAATTGACAAAGCTCCCAATTATGTAGAATAACAATGAATAATACAGGGCAAAAAAAAACTGAAGAAAAATCATGAAAAAGAAAAAAAAACCCCATCCCAAAAAAAAACTAAACTAAACAGAATTAGTCAACTGAACTAAAAGACTTGGGCAATTCTTTTAAAATGGGAGAGAGAAAAACCTCAGTGTCGACGACTCCATTCCTCTCAACCAACAGTACAGAGAAATAAAATAAGTTTGGAAATGGTCAAATTACATCAAATGAAAATGCTGAATGTACTCTTTCAATCTTATTGATATCTTTCCTGTCGGTATAATAAATAAAGGCATCCGTTAGTCTTGCAAGACCATGGATCTGCGCCTGGAAAGTCTTCACTTCACTTCACGCAGGCCTGGGCAGCCTGGGCAAGGTTGTATGGAAGACCAGCAGTTGCCCATGCTGCAAGTCTCCTCTCTCCACGACACCGATGTTGTCCAAGGGAAGGGCATTAGGACCCATACAGCTTGGTACCGGTGTCGTCGCAGAGCACTGTGTGATTAAGTGCCTTGATCAAGGACACAACACGTTGCCTTGGTTGAGGCTCGAACTCATGACCTTCAGGTTGCTAGTCCAATGCCTTTACCACTTGGCCACGTGCCCACTGTCGGTAGAGTACTGTACTGTGCAAAAGTCTTAGCTACATATATATCAATGGTATATATAGTAATATATATACTATAGTAATTTTATGTGCTGCATTGTCCTGCCGCCACACAAAAAAACAAATTTCATGACAAGTGAGTGACAATAAACCTGATTCTGATAGGGGTCTCTGTTGTGGACTGAGAGTGGGAAGGGGGCAGGGAGAGGGGCTCACGATTGGGAAAAGGGGAAGGGAGAGGGGAGGGAGCAGGAAGCACCCAGAGAGACAATCTGTAATGAGCAATAAACCAGACCGTGCCCAGTGCCTCAGTGAGAGAGAGGGAGGGCAGAGGAAGAAGGGTGCAAGAAGGGAAAGGAGAGAGAGAGACAAGATGGAGGAAGGGTACCAAGAGTGTGTGAGAGAGAGAGAAAGGGAGGGAAGTGGGGGGATTACTGTTTCAGCTGAGTGAGTGAGAGGGAGAGTGTAGAGGGGGGCAAGTCAGTATATAGAGGTGAGGGAGGGTGGAGTAGGGATAGGTGAAATTAGGTAAGTGGGGAGGAGAATGATGGCCAGACTGGACAGGCCGCAATGGGCAGAGGGGAGAGGGTAGGCCAATGGGGAAAACCCAAGTGGATAACAGGCAAATGGCATGGTGGGGGGAATGGAGATGTTTATGGAATGACAAAGGGAGTTGAATGATAGATGACAAAAGGGGATGGGCTGGTGAGAGTAACCATGGACACAGGGAACTGGGGGTTACCGAAGGTGACATAAGAACAGAATTAGGCCATTCAGTCCATCGAGTCTGTTCTGCCGTTCCATCATGAATTATTATCGCTCTTAGCCCCGTTATCCTGCTGTCTCCCCGTAACCTTTGACACCCTGTCTAATGAAGAACCTGTCAACCTCAGATTTAAAAATACCCAGTGACTGGCCTCCACAGCCATCGGTGGCAATGAACAGCACAGATCCACCACCCTTGGTAGTGAGGGAGTGAGATATGGCCCTGGTGGCTAAAGGGATCAGGGGGTATGGAGGGAAGGCAGGTACAGGGTTCTGAGTTGGATGATCAGCCATGATCATACTGAATGGCAGTGCAGGCTCGAAGGGCCAAATGGCCAACTCCTGCACCTATTTTCTATGTTTCTATGAATACCAATGAGCCTGAGGAGGCAGTCTGAAGCATAATGGGCCTCTGGTGGAAGCTGTTTTTCTGCGGAGGGCAAGGACTTGTAGAGCACCTGGAAGCCCCAAAGAGGCCGCAACAACTTCACTTGACAGAGGTGTACAAGATGGTAGAGACATGGATGGAGTAGACACTTTTTCACAGAGTGTTCAGTTCTGGTCCCATCATTACAGGAAGGATGTGCAAGCTTTCGAGAGGATGCAGAGAAGATTTACCAGGATGCTGTCTGGATTAGGGAGCATGTCTTATGAGGATAGGTTGAGTGAGCTTTGGCTTTTCTCTTTGGAGCGAAGGAGGATGAGAGGTGACATGATAGCGGTGTACAAGATGATAAGAAGCATAGATGGAGTGGACAGCCAGAGACTTTTTCCCAGGGCAGAAATGGCTATTAAAAGGGGGCATCATTTTAACGAGATTGGAGGGAAGTATAGGTGGGGATGTAAGTGGTTGGCACTTGGAATGCACTGCTGGGTGGTGGTAGAGGCATTAGGGACACTAAAACTCTCCGAGAGGCACATGGATGATGGAAAAGTTGAGGGCTAAGTGTGAGGGAAGGGTTAGAGTAGGTTAAAGGTTAAAGGGGTTGTACTGTAAAGTAGTGTTCTATATTGTAACAATTACCGACCATAGGTCTGAACAAGGACTGGTTGGAGCGTGTGATAGCAGAGTGGGTCTTTGCCAGAACTGGTACTCATATCTAGTCACTGCATTCACCCTCATTATGACAAGTAACCAGCTGCATATCAACCTCTTCACACATAGAAAATTAAAATTACTTCATACCGCTGACTAAGCACTTGTATAAATTACAACGATTAGCAGCAGGAGATGATTGTTTCACACTGATATCCTCCAACTTTTAATTTCCGAGCAACGAAGCTGACTTAACGTCTCACCTCTGGGGGCGGGGGGGAAACACAATTATCAAAGGTTCGAGTTGAGACCCAACATTGAATCTTGAGCAACACACACAAAATGCCAGGCTTGTACCAGAAAACCAGGTATGATTTGCAGTGGTCTACTTCAAGGGTGAAGAGACAATTTCAAACGAGGTTGGAGGCAACATCGGATGTACAACAACTCTGGCAGGGTTTGCAAGACATTACTTCCGACAAAGCAAAACCCAATAGCATGAATGGCAGCGATGCTTCACTACCAGATAAACTCAATGCCGTCTATGCCCGTTTCAAAGGGAGAACATAACTACAGCTGTGAAGATCCCTGCTGCACCCATGACTTTGTGATCTCTGTCTCAGAGGCCGATGTTAGGCTGTCTTTAAAGAGAGTGAACTCTCACAAGGCGGATGGTCCCAATGGAGTATCTAGTAGGGCTCTGAAAACCTGTGCCAACCAACAAGCGGGAGTATTCAAGGATATTTTCAAGCTCTCACTGCTACGGGCGGAAGTTCCTACTTGCTTCAAAAAGGCAACAATTAAACCAGTGCCTAAGAAGAATAATGTGGGCTGCCTAAATGATTATCGCCAGGTAGCACTCACATCGACAGTGATGAAATGCTTTGAGAGGTTGGTCATGACTAGACTGAACTCCTGCCTCAGCAAGGACCTGGACCCATTGCAATTTGCCTATTGCCACAATAGGCCAATGGCAGACGCAATCTCAATGGCTCTTCACACGGCTTCAGACCACCTGGACAATACAAACACCTACGTCAGGATGTTGTTCATTGACTATAGTTCAGCATTTAACACCATCATTCCCACAATCCTGATTGAGAAGTTGCAGAACCTGGGCCCCTGTACCTCCCTCTGCAATTGGATCCTTGACTTCCTAACCGGAAGACCACAATCTGTACCGATTGGTGATAACATCTCCTCCTCGCTGACGATCAACACTGGTGCACCTCAGGGATGTGTGCTTAGCCCACTGCTCTACTCTCTATATACACATGACTGTGTGGCTAGGCATAGCTCAAACACCATCTACAAATTTGCTGACGATACAACCATTGTTGGTAGAATCTCAGGTGGTGACGAGAGGGCGTACAGGAGTGAGATATGCCAACTAGTGAATGGTGCCACAGCAACAACCTGGCACTCAACATCAGTAAGATGAAAGAGCTGATTATGGACTTCAGGAAGGGTAAGACGAAGGAACACATACCAATCCTCATAGAGGGATCAGAAGTGGAGAGAGTGAACAGTTTCAAGTTTCTGAGTGTCAAGATCTCTGAGGATCTAACCTGGTCCCAACACATCAATGCAGTTATAAAGAAGGCAAGACAGCGGCTATACTTCATCAGGAACCTGAAGAGATTTGGTATGTCAAAAACTTCTACAGGTGTATCACGGAGAGCATTCTGACAGGCTGCATCGCTGTCTGGTATGGTGGGTGGCGGGGGGGGGGAGCTAACGCACAGGACTGAAAGGAGCTGCAGAAGGTTCCAGTCAGTTCCATCTTGGGCACTAATCTACATCTTTAGGAAGCGATATCTCAGAAAGGCAGCGTCCATTATTAAGGACCTCCAGCACCCAGGACATGCCCTTTTCTCACTGTTACCATCAGGTAGGAGATACAGAAGCCTGAAGGCACACACTCAGCGATTCAGGAACAGCTTTTTCCTCTCTGCTATCCAATTCCTAAATGGACACTGAAACCTTGGACACCAGCTCACTTTCTAAATATATCTTATTTCTGCTTTTTTCATGATTTTTAATCTATTCAATATATGTATACACTAATTTATTTATATCTTTTTTTCCTTTCTATATTATGTATTGCATTGAATTGCTGCTGTAAAGTTAACAAATTTCACGACAAATGCCGTGATAATAAACCTGATTCTGAAATGCTAGAGGAACTCAGCAGGCCAGGCAGCACCTATGGAAAAGAGTAAACAGTCGATGTTTCAGGCCGAGACCCTTCATCAGGTCTGGGAAAGAGAGAGATGAGAAGTCAGTGTAAGAAGGTTGGGAGAGGGGAAAAAGAAGTTTAAGGTGATAGATGAAACTGGGCGAGAGGGAGGGGCAAAGTAAAGATCTGGGAAGTTGATAGGTGAAAGAGATAAAGGACTGGAGGAGGGGGAATCTGATAGGAAAGGACCGAAGACCATGGAAGAAAGGGAAAAGGAAGAGCACCAGACGGAGGTGATGAGCATGGAAGGAGATAAGGTGAGAGAGGAAAACAGGAAAACAGGAGTGGGGAATGGTAAATGGTGAAGATAGGGGCAATTTCTGGAAGGTGGAGAAACCGATGTTCATACCATCAGGTTGAAGGTTATCCAGATGGAGTATAAGGTGTTGCTCCTCCAACCTGAGTGTGGCCTCATCGTGATGGTACAGGATCTCAATTTAACTAATTATATGACTTCTAAACCAATCGGCTGCACTCGTGTTGACTAGGTGTGTCATATTAAAGGGGGTGAATATAATGCAATCAGTTATTTTGTGTTGTACATTTGTAATGAATTTAGATCACTTTGTAGAGAACTGTTTTCACTTTGACACAAAAAAGTATTTTTCTGTTGATCAGTGTCAAAAAAGCCAAATTAAATCCACTGTGATTCAATTTGTAAAACAATAAAACATGAGAAATTCCAAGAGGGTTGAATACTTTTTATAAGTACTGTAAATACTAAATATAGTAACATACAAATTTGTATTCAACAGGGCAAACCAGGGAAGGAAGGAAGGAAACATAACTCCTGCTTGTTCTTCCAATTTTACATTGCACAGTAGCGTGTACCCACTTTCCTGATATCCAGAGGAGGATATATACCATGCACTGTGCAGAGGAAATGCTGGAGAGAACACAATATACACTAGTGCAGGACACAGAGTACACTGGTGGATGGGTCAGTTGACATTGTGTTGTCTCCCATGTCTGGTGGAGAGGACAGTGTACAATGAAAGAGTATGCAGTGTGCACTGTAAGAGTGGAAGGGGAGACTACACTGGCAGAGGGGGCAGTGTACACTGGTGGAGGGGACCGTGTGCACTGGTGGAGTGGTCCGTTTAGAGTGGTGGAGCGAACCCAGTGTGCACTGGCAGATGGGCAGTGTACACTGGTAGAGGGGACAATGTACTCTGGCAGATGGGCAGTGTACACTGATAGAGGGGGCGATGTACTCTGGCAGATGGGCAGTGTGCACTGGTAGAGGGGACGATGTACTCTGGCAGATGGGACAGGGCACACTGGTGTAGGGAAGACAATGAGCATGCAGCAACCTGGGGCAGACCACCAGTGCAGTGAGGGCGATGGGGAGTTGTATGACAGTGAACGGCTGCTGACAATGTGAGTCAGCTGCGGTTCCAGGTAAAACATTACTGCAGCTGTACAAACATTCACCACGGTCACAAATCACCAGATCCAGAGGAGCTGTTCACCGAGACGAGGTATTCTGCTGTTGAATCCAATCACTACTGTGCAGGGATACATTAAACAAAACACAGCATTGATGAGAACGCACTGAGGCACAGATTTATACAATGTTGCTCGCAGGGATAACTCTCTGTGATGAACACCACAGCACAGCTTGTTAATCTGAGTCAGAGACTGGGCATTCCTGCCAACACACTCTCCACAATAACACTGCTGCCATCTCTATAACCCATCGATTGTTGGACTGTTGCACCAGCCAATTATCCATGGGATCCATCCTTTCCCAGTGCAATCACAGAGATTCCGCAGGTGCTGGGAATCCAGAAGAACACACACACAGTGCTGGAGGAACTCAGTATCTATGGAGGGGAATGAACAGTCGACACATGCAGTGTAGCTGCAATACCAATACATTATTTATTTATTCTGAGATGCAGTGCAAGCAGGGCCTTCCAGCCCAGTGAACTGTCCCGCCCAGCAGCCCCACCAATTTAACGCTGGCCTAATCACAGGACCATTTACCTACTTCACAGTACGCCTTTGGAGTGTGACAGGCAGCTGGAGAACCTGTAGAAAATCCACACATCTCACGGGGAGGGCATACAAACTCCTTACAGAGGATGCTCGAATTGAACTCTGAACTCCGACGCCCTGAGCTGCAATAACCTCACGCGACTCACTACGTTACCACGATGTCACGCATCCAGTCAGAATACCTTCTATAAAAATGAGCAAGAAGTAGGTGATAAATGCTGGCACTGTTGGTGGACCCGGATCCTCGGGAGGGACAAAAGGGAAAAGGGAGCCTCTCCTGAGTCTGTGCAGTGACAAACAGCAGTTGTATTTCAGCAACAGGCAGACATTCGTACTGGAGTCAGATTCACAGTCCCACATAAAATGAGAGATTGATTCAAATATTGTCAGCAGGAGATGGACAGAAAACTGTTTGTATATTCTCCCTGTGAGCGTGAGGGTTTCCCCCAGAGGCTCTGGTTTCCTCCCACAGGCCAAAGGCGGCCGGGTTAGGGTTGGCGATCTATGAGCACTGAAATAAGGCACGTTTTGTTTGCAGCAGCAATACGCTGTGTGACCAAGTTATCAGAAGATTGATGCCGATAAGAGAGACACAAATGGGGGAAACATTCAAAATGCTAATAAGAGGGAGACGAGAGGGATTAACGAAAAGGAGACACAGTTCCGAGTATTGTCAGAGACCGGTTGCTTTGAACCTGAACTGTTTGAAGTTTGATGGACAGGCGATACCCCAGCAGGGGGATAAAAGGAACAGGTTCGCTAAGGCAAGAGACACACACGACACCACGAGATAATGAGACCCTGGAAGTGCGGTGTGCCCCCACGAGCTAGTGGGAGTTTTGGAGGTCTGGTCGCGGGTCCAACCATAGCTGCACAGGGTGAGAAGGTACGATCGGCGGGAACCTGGTGTGTGTGTCCACCCTTGTCTGGGTGCCGGGTTCACCGCGGAAGAACGGTCGTATCCGGAATGGAGGGGTCACAGTCGGTGACCTCAGAAGACATTAAAAAGGGCTCACGCCGAAAGCTAACTGCAAGGAATATCAAAGGTCTGTTGAATCCGATTTGAATATCAGCATTCGTTCTCTCTCTCTCTCTCTCCCCAATGGCACAACAGTAATTACTGCGAACTGAACTAAACTGAACTAGACTGAACTGAACTCTGCATCACTTGAGACTGATCATTTTACCCCTGGACTGCGATAGAGCTTGATTGATCCTATTATCCTAGTTCTGTGTACATGCGTGTTTTATCATTGCTAACCCGTTGCATTTATATCCTTACGTTTAGAGTACTGTGTTACTTATTTCTTTAATAAAGCTTTCTTAGTTCCAGTAATCCAGACTCCAACTGAGTGATCCATTTCTGCTGGTTTGGCAACCCAGTTATGGGGTACGTAACAGCTGCAATACATCACAGTGAAGCTCTTATATAGAAATAAAAGTAAATTAGCAGTGGAAACACAATATAAAAGAAAATAGTGCAACAGGGTTCATTGTCCTTTCTTTGGTTCAGAAGCATTTTGACACTTACCCAGCGCAATCCTCAGACTGCGTTGGTCAAAGGTGCAAACGACACATTTCACTGGATGTTTCAATGTGCACCTGACAAATAAGGCTAATCTTTATCTCACAGAAAAATACAGTACTAAACAGGCCTTTCAGTCCATCTAGTCCATAAGAAGGACTTTCACCTGTGGCGTCAGGCTGTGAGTCAAACGCCCACAATTACGAGCTCATCATTTCTACTGCATGGATTTGGATCTTGATCCTCATCGTCTTATTTACAGTGATGTAGAAACAACATCATCCCTTCCAAACAAAGAGGACTTCCTCAGATAAACCTCTGACATGTTGACAGGATGCAATTGATCATCCTGCGACTGCTGTCAGAGATACTCCACGAGATAATTTGTGTTTATCACTGCCCCCTGCTCATGTTAGAATCATCGCAGGATCCCCATGACAAATCCTGGCACAGACAATGTGTACTCGATGTACTTTACAACTGGACACGGTACAGACACGTGTACCGGTCGTATGTTACATCAGGACACGGTACAGACACGTGTATCCATCATAATTTACAGTAGAACACGGTACAGTCATGTGTACCTGTCGTACGTTACAGCAGGACATAACAAGATGGAGTAGAAATTTAGCACGCCACCCTTGGACTCTCTAGTTACCTGTTGTTTAGTTGTCTAGCTGTTGTTCAGAGAGCTGCAGCTGCTCCTACCGTGTTTTCGTTCTCTTGGGAGCACCAAGACAGCAGAAGCATTAGCACGGGACTATTACAGCTCAGGTCATTGGAATTCAGAGTTCAATTCCAGCGTCCTCTGAAAGGAGGTTGTACATTTTCCCCGTGACTGCGTGGGTTTCCCCTGAGTGCTCCAGATTCCTCCCACAGTCCAAAGATGTACCAGCTAGTAGGGGGGGGGGGGGTTAATTGGTCATTGTACATTGTCCTGTGATTAGGCTGGGGTTAAATAGGTGGGCTGCTGGGCGCTATTGCTCATTGGGCCAGAAGGGCCCATTCTGTATGGATCTCTAAATAAATTAATAACCAATCACTCGAGTTCAAAGGAGATGCTTGGAGCAAGTGTCTTCACATAGAGAGAGTCTGCTACTCGTGGGAGCTGATAGAGAGAGTGTTTGGTACCAGTAGTGGTGGTGGGAACTGATACAGAGAGTGTTTGATACCATTGACGGTGGGAACTGAAACAGGGAGGGTTTGGTACCATTGATGGTGGGAACTATACAGAGAGTGTTTGGTACCAGTGGTGGTGGGAACTGATAGTGAGAGTGTTTGATATCAGTGGGAACTGATACAGAGAGTGTTTGCTATCAGTGAGACCATAAGACCATAAGACAAAAGAGCAGAAGTAGGCCATTCGGCCCATTGAGTCTGCTCCGCCATTTTATCATGAGCTGATCCATTTTCTCCTATTTAGTCCCACTCCCCTGCCTTCTCACCATAATCTTTGATGCCCTGGCGTCTCAGATACCTATCAATCTCTGCCTTAAATATGCCAATGACTTGGCCTCCACTGCCGCCCGTGGCAACAAATTCCATAGATTCACCACCCTCTGACTAAAAAAATTTCTTCGGATTTCTGTTCTGAAAGGGCGCCCTTCAATCCTTAAGTCATGCCCTCTCGTACTAGACTCCCCCATCATGGGAAACAACTTTTCCACATCCACTCTGTCCATGCCTTTTAACATTCGAAATGTTTCTATGAGGTCTCCCCTCATTCTTCTAAACTCCAAGGAATACAGTCCAAGAGCGGACAAACGTTCCTCATATGTTAACCCTCTCATTCCCGGAATCATTCCAGTGAATCTTCTCTGTACTCTCTCCAACGTCAGCACATCCTTTCGTAAATAAGGAGACCAAAACTGCCCACAGTACTCCAAGTGAGGTCTCACCAGCGCCTTATAGAGCCTCAACATCACATCCCTGCTCCTATACTCTATTCCTCTAGAAATGAATGCCAACATTGCATTTGCCTTCTTCACTACTGACTCAACCTGGAGGTTAACTTTAAGGGTATCCTGTACGAGGACACCCAAGTCCCATTGCATCTCAGAACTTTGAATTCTTTCCCCATTTAATTAATAGTCTGCCCATTTATTTTTTCTGCTAAAGTGCATAACCATACACTTTCCAACGTTGTACTTCATTTGCCACTTCTCTGCCCATTCTTCCAATCTATCCAAGTCTCTCTGCAGACTCTCCGTTTCCTCAGCACTACCGGCCCCTCCACCTATCTTCATATCGTCAGCAAACTTAGCCACAAAGCCATCTATTCCATAATCCAAATCGTTGATGTACAATGTAAAAAGAAGCGGCCCCAACACTGACCCCCTGTGGAACACCACTGGTAACCGGCAGCCAACCAGAATAGGATCCCTTTATTCCCACTCTCTGTTTCCTGCCAATCAGCCAATGCTCTATCCACGTATGTAACTTTCCCGTAATTCCATGGGCTCTTATCTTGTTAAGTAGCCTCATGTGTGGCACCTTGTCAAAGGCCTTCTGAAAATCCAAATATACAACATCCACTGCATCTCCCTTGTCTAGCCCACTGGTAATTTCCTCAAAAAATTGTAATAGGTTTGTCAGGCAGGATTTTCCTTTAAGGAATCCATGCTGAGTTCTGCCTATCTTGTCATATGCCTCAGGTACTCTGTAACCTCATCCTTGACAATCGACTCCAACAACTTCCCAACCACCGATGTCAAGCTAACAGGTCTATAATTTCCTTTTTGCTTCCTTGCCCCCTTCTTAAATAGCGGAGTGACATTTGCAATCTTCCAGTCCTCCGGAACCATGCCAGAATCTATCGACTTTTGAAAGATCATCGCTAATGCCTCCGCAATCTCCACAGCTACTTCCTTCAGAACACGAGGGTGCATTCCATCTGGTCCAGGAGATTTATCGACCTTTAGCCTATTCAGCTTCCTGAGTACTTTCTCTGTCGTAATTGTGACTGCGCACACTTCTCTTCCCTGCCACCCTTGAGTGTCCGGTATATTGCTGTCTTCCTCAGTGAAGACTGATGCAAAATACTTGTTCAGTTTCTCTGCCATCTCCTCATCTCCCATTACAATTTCTCCAGCATCATTTTCTATCGGTCCTATATCTACTCTCACCTGTCTTTTATTCTTTATATACTTGAAAAAGCTTTTAGTATCCTCTTCGATATTATTTGTTAGCTTCCTTTCATAGTTAATCTTTTCTCTCTTAATGACCTTCTTGGTTTCCTTTTGTAAGGTTTTAAAAACTTCCCAATCCTCTCTCTTCCCACTAATTTTTGCTTCCTTGTATGCCCTCTCTTTTGCTTTAACTTTGGCTTTGACTTCTCTTGTCAACCACGGTTGCATCCTTTTTCCACTCGAAAATTTCTTCTTTTTTGGAATATACCTGTCTTGCACATTCCTCATTTCTCGCATAAACTCCAGCCACTGCTGCTCTGCTGTCTTTCCTGCCAGTGTCCCTTTCCAGTCAACTTTGGCCAGTTCCTCTCTCATGCCACTGTAATTTCCTTTACTCCACTGAAATACCGACACATCAGATTTCAGCTTCTCTTTTTCTAATTTCACAGTGAACTCAATCATGTTATGATCACTGTCTCCTAAGGGTTCCTTCACCTCAATCTCTCCAATCACCTCCGGTTCATTACACAATACTCAATCCAGTACAGCCGATCCCCTAGTGGGCTCAACAACAAGCTGTTCTAAAAAGCCATCTCGCAGACATTCTACAAATTCTCTCTCTTGAGATCCAGTGCCGACCTGATTTTCCCAATCTACTCGCATGTTAAAATCCCCCACAATTATCATAACACTGCCCTTCTGACAAGCCTTTTCTATTTCCAGTTGTAATTTGTAGTCCACATCCCTGCAGCTGTTTGGAGGCCTATAAATAACTGCCATCAGGGTCCTTTTACCCCTGCTATTCCTTAGCTCAACCCATAAAGATTCTGCACCTTCCGACCCTATATCACCTCTTTCTAATGATTTAATATCATTTCTTACCAATAAAGCCACGCCTCCCCCTCTGCCTACCTTCCTATCCTTCCGATACACCGTGAATCCTTGGACGTTCAGCTCCCAGAGACATGCATCCTTTAGCCAGGTCTCAGTGATGGCCACAATATCATACCTGCCAATCTGTAGCTGTACAACAAGATCATCCACCTTATTCCTTATGCTGCGTAATTTAAGTACAACACCTTAAGACCAGTATTTGATACTTTTTGCTTTGATTTCACTGCAACTTTATTGCACTGCAACTCATCCCAATGGCTACAAATTGAGGACAGATATAGAGAGTGTTTGATACCAGTGGGGACAGATATAGAGAGTGTTTGATACCAGTGGGGACAGATATAGAGAGTGTTTGGTACCAGTTATGCTGAGAGCTGATATAACAGAGCAAGTCCTATGAGGCTTTAAGAGAACCACATGAATATGCAGGAATATGGGCCACATACAGGTAGGAGAGAGATTAGCTTTATTTATCACACGTACATCGAAAAATAGAGTGAAATGCATCATTTGAATCAAATCAAATCAGCAAGGATTGTGCTCAGGGCAACCCACAAGCCTCACCTCGATTTTGGCGCCATCGTTGTATGTTCCCAGCTCACTAACCCAAACCCGTGTGTCTTTGGAATGTGTGAGGAAAACCATGCTATCACATGGAGAACCTGCAAACTCCTTATAGTCAGCAGAGGGAAATGAACCCCAGTCTTACAGCCGACGCTGTAAAGCATTGTGCTAACCATTATGATACCAATTAGATGTCAGTCACTGAATTAGTTTCAAGATGCAACATTGTTTAATGTCATTTCCAGTACACAAGTTAAAGGGGAACAAAATAATTGTTACTCCAGATCCGATGCAGCACAAAACACACAATAAGACAAAGAACACAATATAATAGAAAAGCACAATAAATATAATTGCTTACATACAGTAGACAGATCAGCAAGGCATCACAGGCTGACGGGCCTGTACGTGTGCTGTACTGTTTTACAGACTGTGTTCTAGGGTGCCCGATGGTTCACAGGTTGTAGTGGGCTGAGTGGCCTGTCCTGGGCTGTTTAACTGTGTAGACACGGTCTGGCAGCAAGAGGGAATGAGGAATACGGAGACATACAGAGATCTAGTCAGACAGGAATTGTGTCCCACAATCATTTAGTGCGGGTAATGTGGACGTAATGTAACCCTAGATTGGCAATGTGGTGTTAACGCTCCAGCCCATCATTGAGGACCCCATCCCCAGGACATGCCCTCTTCTCATTGCTGCCATCAGGGGCCTGAAGACACACACTCAGTGTTTCAGGAACAGCTGCTTCCCCTCTGCCATCCGATTCCTGAACGGACTGTGAACCCACGAACATTACCTCACTATTTTAATCTCTTTATGCACAACTTATTTCATAATTTTTTATAAATACTTCTTGTGGTAATTTATAGTTTATTTTTACTACTGTGCTTTGCAATGCACTGCTGCCGTATACAACAAATTTCATGACATACGCCAGTGAAATTAAACCTGATTCTGACTCTGATTCATCAAGTTCTGGAGGCGACCTCACACACACGGAACGTTTTCCCGACCCACCCTCGGAAGATGATATAAACTGGGAAGAGAGAGTGAACTGCAGAACATGCTTGGCTCATTGCACCCAGCTTAGACCCTCCCGGGGCTCTCGTTCTCACCCTCTTCTCCAGCACGGGAGCAGATGACAGATGTGTCTGCAACACTATAAAAATGTTAAGGATGGAGGGAGGTAACGGCTGGGCAGAGGCAGTGTATTGTGTTGCTTTGCTTAAGCAGCGAGCATTATTCATCGTGCCT
The DNA here is from genome assembly GCF_963921235.1 of Mobula hypostoma. Taxonomy (NCBI): domain Eukaryota; kingdom Metazoa; phylum Chordata; class Chondrichthyes; order Myliobatiformes; family Myliobatidae; genus Mobula; species Mobula hypostoma. The sequence continues at coordinate 3,694,741 of NC_086102.1, read as the reverse complement.
CAATAAAATGAACCACATTATCCTGGCTGCATGCTCCAGTCTCCCTGCCTTTCTCTGGGGCTTCGGAGTGAAGTGGCTGTGATGCATGTAATCTCGATGCAACTTGGTGCTTATCACAGAACCTGGATTTGTCTGAGGAAGATGCCGTGCAGCATAAAGACAGTGGCTCTGTAATATTACACAGTAGGGTGTAAATCGGCAAAGATCTGGGCTCCAAATTGGAAAACAGATTCTGGCGATGGGGTCACTCACAGATGAGAGGTCGCCTTAAATCACAGCGTCTGTTCAAAGTTCAAGAAGTAATCAAAAGTGGACTTCACCAACTTTGGACAGCCTGAGTTTTTGGGAGAGGTTGGCTGGGCTAGGTTTTCATTCTTTAGAACTTAGGAGCAATGTTGTGAGCAGTTTTGGCACGTATCTAAGAAAAGATGTACTGGCCTTGGAGAGGGTTCAGGAGAATGATCCCGGGAATGAAAGGATTAGTAATGAAGAGCGTTTGATGGCTCTGGGCCAGTACCCACTGGAACTTAGAAAATTTGAGGGAGAATCTCATCGAAATCTATTGAATATTGAAAGACTTTAGACAGAGTAGATGGGTTTCCTACAGCTAGGACCATAGGGCACAGCCTCAGAGTAGAGGGATATTCCTTTGGAACAGAGATGAGGAAGGATTTCTTTAGCCAGAGGGTGGAGAATCTGTGAAATTCATTGCCATGGATGGCTGTGGAGGGCAAGTTATTGGCTATGTTTAGTGGAGGTTGATAAGTTTTTGGTTTGTCAGGGTGTCATAGATTCAGGGGAAAGGTAGAAGAATGGGGTTGAGAAAGATTATCAGTCAGCTGTGATGAAATGGCAGAGAAGACTCGATGGGCCAAATGGCCTAATTCTGTTCCCATGTCTTTTGGTCTTACGGTTTAATATGGTCATCGCCAGATCATCTGTGAGCACTGGAGTTGATCAGAGACAAACACTGGCCGGGGACATGGGGAAACATACTCTGCCCTATTCAGTGTTTGTACCTACCTGACACACCTCCAGGCTGTAACACTACTGAATACACTGCCACCACCCAGTCTCAGCACCAGGACAGCCAGCCGTTTACTGTTTACTATGCTGTGCACTACTGGTATTTGAATTATTTGTGGTAATATTTTGCTTTCAGTGCTGTGTGATATGTGGGAGCATCAAGGCCCAGGGGAAGGCTGCTCCTCATGGTTGTATATATGTGCAGTCAGATGACAATAAGCTTGAACTTAAGAACTTAACTTGCATAGAACATAAACATTACAGTACAGTACAGGCCCTTCAGCCCACAATGTTGTGCCAGCTCTTTAACCCACTCTACAGTCAGTCTAATCATTCCCTCCCACATAGCCCTCCACTTTTCAATCATCATTTCGGGGTGAAATAGGAGCAATGTTGAGACTCAAGTCCCTGGCCATCATCATAACATCAAACCAATGTTACCTTGAAAATGCAGAGGAATTCCTAACTCTCTCACTGTATCGTAACAGTTAATTAAATCACTTCCATTGCCCACTTAATCACTTTATGTCACTTGTATATTTGTACAGGTACTTTACTCACCCAACTCTGAGTACAGTAATACTGTAACAACTCTTTATTTTACATTATTAACACTTGGTAATAGTTTGTCTCGTGCAGGGAGCTGGTCTGTATCTGAAACTTTTAAAGGAAGCTGTCGCAAGAAAGCAGCAGCCCACCACCCTGGCCACGCTCTCTTCTTGCTGCTACCATCAGGAAGGAGGTACAGGAGCCCCAGGTCCAGGAACAGTTATTACCCCTCAATCATCAGGCTCTTGAAACAGAGGGGATAACTTCACTTGCCCCATCATTGAAATGTTCCCACAACCTTTGGGCTCACTTTCAGGACTCTTCGCCTCATGTTCGAAGGAATCTAGGCTTGTATATTGTGACATTATGTACTTCGATAATAAATTTACTTTGAACTTTGAATGGATAAATTCAGTGGTGTGAATTAATTCCACTTTTGCCTCATACTTTTAACATATTTCCAAAATAACAACGTATAATTCTGTGAAACAAGGCTGCATTAGGGCAGACAACATCGCCTGCAAAAATCTTCACCCCACACCTTTTGAACCAGGGGTGGATTTTAACAGCAGAAGGCAGCCAACGGCTGATCTCAGTGTGGCAGGCGGAAGTCCCAGGAGATTTGCAGTTGGGAGAGTGGGCAAAACAAAACCCTTCAACGCAATGTGATGTCCCTCTTAATCGGACTGTGGAGTGCCAATCACTCTCAAGGACATGAAGGATGCATTGTCATACATGCTTTTCAAAGGTTTAGAAATCCAAGTGTTTAATATAATCAATGACAGAAGAAATTTTTATCCACTTGTACAAAACAAGAGGCCATAAATGTACAAAACCACTCATAAACCCAGTCACATACATCGGAGACACAGGCGATTTAGCAGATGCTGGAAATCCAAAGCAACACACACACAGTACGTTTTGCTCTGTAAAGGGATTAGGCAGCCAGTGCAGAGTATCCCTGTGGCCATTCCACTCAGTAATAACTTTGGATACGGGATACCGCTGGGTGGGTGGGTGTGGGGGGAGCGATCTGGAAGAAGCAGCAGTGAGCAGGTCACTGGCACTGTTCGGCTCTGTGGATCAGGAAGGAGATGGGGAGAACAGGAGTGCAGTAGCAATAGCAGATTCCATAATTAAAGGAGCAGAAAGCAGATTCTATGGACATGAAAGAGATACTCGGAAGTCATGGTACCAGTGACATAGACAGGAAAAGGGAGGCATCCTGATTAGAGAATATAGGGAGTTAGGCAGAAAGCTGACAGACAGGACCTCCGAGGTAGTGATCTCTGGATTGCGGCCTGTGCCACGTGTGGTCTTAAAATGCTGGAGGAACTCAGCAGATCAGGTACTATCTATGGAAAGGAATAAACAGTCAACATTTTGGGCCAAGACCCTGCATCAAGACTGGAAAGATTATCTGGATGTGTGTTTCACTGAGCCTGGAGCTCAGTGTCTGGGGCAGGGATTACACTCGGAATTCTGTTCCAAGCTGAGGCTTCCTGCTGGCTCGTGTAATCTCACGAGACCCATTGGGTGGGGAATTTTCACTCCAGACCCAACATGGACTTTGTTTCCCTTACTGAAAGGGTGCACTTTCTTGTAAAATTTGTGTGTAGTTGACGATATGTTTAATTTATAGATTCATATTCACTACTAGAAATCACTGGAGTAATTTGGTCCACCTAGTCCATGCCAAACTGTTATTCGGCTCGTTCCACACTCTCACCATCCTCTGAGTGAAGAAGTTCTCCCTCAGGTTTGCCTTAAATTTCTTCACTCAGAGGATGGTGAGAGTGTGGAACAAGCAGCCAGCGGAAGTGGTGGATGTGGGTCTGATTTCAATGTTTAGGAGAAGTTTGGATGGGTGTACTGTATGTATGGGCGGGGTGTGGGGGGGTTATGGTCTTGGTGCAGGTCAATGGGACCAGGCAGATTAATAGTTCAGCACAGACTAGACGGGCCAAAGGGTCTGTTTTTGTGCTGTAGTGCTCTGCGAATCAATGACTCTAAATCCAGGGAATGAGGTCGCTCTGTGAGCACAGACTTATGGAACAATGAACATTTTCGCCATCGCATGGAAATGTTGTCATGTCAAGAAGAAACTAGTTTCCACACTCTTTAATGCAAGTCACATTTTAATTGTTTAAACACTTCCTCTGTAAGTCAATCAGTCCAGTAACTCCTGGTTTAAGTTACATGGAGAGTTCTTCACACGGCTTTACGGACACGGAGGTGGTGGCAGGCAGAGGTTAAATGTTCAAACATTAAACGTACCTAATTTGGTGAGAAATTGACTTTAATACATTCTTGAAAGGGGCAAAAGTCTCAAAATGGGCACAAAGTCATTTTCAGTGAATTGAAGTCAGGTTATTCACAGGTGAGCGCCTGGACGTGGTAAACTAATCATCGCTCTATTTTATCTTTATTTATAAGACTACACCACATTACCATTTTTAAATACTTTTACAGAAAACTTCTACAACCCTGTGAGGGGAAACTGCTTCAATTAGAGGGTCATAAGAGTGTGGAATGAGCTGCCAGCACAAATGGTGCATGCGATTTCAACATTTAAGAGAAGTTTGGATAGATTCATGGACAGGAGAGGAATGGAGGGCTATGGTCCAGGTACAGGTCAATAGGAGTAGGCAGTTTAAATGGTTTGGCACAGACTAGATGGGCCAAATGGCCTGTTTTGAGCTATGACTTGAAGGAAGAAACTTTAATGTGTCATGAGGAGTCAGAAGCCAGCCCTGCTCGTTATAGAGTCACCATGCAAACAGGCCACTCATCCCCTTTGCTGACCCGATTCCCAGATAAGCCAGTCCCATTTGTCTGTTTTGGCCTTACTATCTCCAAATCTTTTCTATCCATATACCTGTACAAGTCCTTTTAAAGGTTAAACTCAAGAGATTCTGTAGATACTGGAAATCTTGAGCAACACACACCAAATGATGGAGGAACACAACAGTTCAGGCAGCATTTGTGATGAGAAGTGAACAGTTGACATTTCAGGCTGAGACCCTTCATCAAGAAGGGAAAGGAAGGGGGAGGATGTCAGAATAATAAGGGAGGGGGAGGAGGACAAGCTCGAAGGTGATAGGCGAAGCCAGATGGGTGGAGGTGGGATGAATTCAGTTGGGAAATGATAGCTGGAAAAGGTAAAGGGCTGGGGAAGAAGGAATCTGATAGGAGAGGAGTTTGGACCATGCAGAAAGGGAAAAAAGAGGAGAACCAGGGGTAGGTGATAGGCAGGTGAGGAGCAGAGGTAAGAGCCCAGAATAGAGTAATGAAGAAGAGGGAAGGGGGGGAATTCACAGAAGTTGGAGAAATTGATATTCATGCCATCAGATTGGGTGCTACCTAGACTGAATATGAAGTGTTGCTCCTCCAACCTGAGAGTGGCTTTATCATGGCAGAAGAGGAGGCCATGGGCTGATATCCTCTTAAATGTATTGCATCAATGGCTTCCTCTGACAGCTCTCTCAGTGAAATTAAATCTCTTCCCTCCCATCTTAAAGCAGTGCCCTCTACTTCAGATTCCCTCAATTCTGGGAAAAAGACGAGCTGCATTCACCCTGTCCGTGCCCCTTATGATCTTTAACAACTCTAGAAGATCATCCCTCAGTCTCCGATGCTTCAATGAAAGAAGTTCTCATGTTATAGCAAGAACATGGAAACTTCACAGAGACAGAACCCAAGGTCAGGAGTGAACTCAGGTCCTTGATGCAGTGAGGCCACTGCGGTGCCCAGTATCCTGAGGCACTTTGCGAAAATCTCAAAGTGAAATCCCACCATGCTCTCTCCAGGGCAGGGACAGTTAGATACAGAGTGAAGCTCCCTCTACACTGTCCCATCACACACTCCCCGTGCAGGGACATTATGGGTTAAATACAAAATGAATTCACGGTGTGCTGTACAATTGCATGCTCCATTTTCAATGCTTCATCAGGCATATTGAAGCGAGCTGGATGTTTATGTGCAGACTGATGATGTGAGAGTCCTGTAACTGTGCGCCACCAGCTAACATCAGAGAGAGAGGTTTGTGCATCTGACGGACATCTGAAGGAGGTAAATGGAAATTGATCCAATGACATTAGCAATGGAACAGTGAGAGCAACAGGAACGGTTTGTCTCTGCTCAAGACTGGAAACTCCTCAGTGTAATCAAGAGCCCATTAGCAATGAAATGCTCTCTGATATCATTGAGATCGGCTCACACTGGAGGCTCCCCTCATCACATGACTTCCTTCTCGCCTTTTGGAAGCAGTATTGAAATCTGGTTAATACCCATGGTCTCAGTTGAATTCCTTTCATCACTTCACCTTAATTATTTTCTAATTTAAAACTCAACTCACAAAAAACACATTGTAATTTTGTTTGTGATTGCACACTTCTATTTCCGTTAGATCGAAGAGATTGGAACAAAGATTAAAAACTCATTTAAGCCCAATGTTGCTTTTTATTACATTCTGGCAAACCTTTCTTTTAAATTCATATTTATTCTACTCCTTAAATATCAACAGCCATCAACACTAGTATAGTGTCACACTGTAGTGCAATCTTTCGTAGGTGCTGATCCAGACACCAACAGCTTGGCACTAGTAAACTTTGATGTCCTGATTAACCAAGAACCTATCAACCTCTGCTTTAAATATACTCAATGAATTGGTCTCCACAGCTGTCTGTGATAATGAATTCCACACATTCCCACCCTCTGACTAAAGACATTTTTCCTCATCTCTGTTCTAAAATTCCATTCTGAGGCTCTGCCCTCTGGTCCTAGACTCCCTCACTATAGGAAACATCCTCTCCACATCCACTCTATCTGTGTCCTCTGGTCCCAGACTCCCCCACTATAGGAAACATCCTCTCCACATCCACTCTATTTGTGTCCTCTGGTCCGAGACTCCCTCACTATTGGAAACATCCTCTCCACATCCACTCTATCTGTGCCCTCTGGTCCTAGACTCCCTCACTATTGGAAACATCCTCTCCACATCCACTCTATCTGTGTCCTCTGGTCCCAGACTCCCCCACTATAGGAAACATCCTCTCCACATCCACTCTATTTGTGTCCTCTGGTCCTAGACTCCCTCACTATTGGAAACATCCTCTCCACATCCACTCTATCTGTGCCCTCTGGTCCTAGACTCCCTCACTATTGGAAACATCCTCTCCACATCCACTCTATCTGTGTCCTCTGGTCCCAGACTCCCCACTATAGGAAACATCCTCTCCACATCCACTCTATCTGTGCCCCCTGGTCCTCGACTCCCTACTATAGGAAACATCCTCTCCACATCCACTCTATCTGTGTCCTCTGGTCCCAGACTCCCCACTATAGGAAACATCCTCTCCACATCCACTCTATTTGTGTCCTCTGGTCCTAGACTCCCCACTATAGAAAACACCCTCTCCACATCCACTCTATCTGTGTCCTCTGATCCTAGACTCCCCCACTATAGGAAACATCCTCTCCACATCCACTCTATCTGTGTCCTCCGGTCCCAGACTCCCCACTATAGGAAACATCCTCTCCACATCCACTCTATCTGTGCCCCCTGGTCCTCGACTCCCTACTATAGGAAACATCCTCTCCACATCCACTCTATCTGTGTCCTCTGGTCCCAGACTCCCCACTATAGGAAACATCCTCTCCACATCCACTCTATTTGTGTCCTCTGGTCCGAGACTCCCTCACTATTGGAAACATCCTCTCCACATCCACTCTATTTGTGTCCTCTGGTCCTAGACTCCCTCACTATTGGAAACATCCTCTCCACATCCACTCTATCTGTGCCCTCTGGTCCTAGACTCCCTCACTATTGGAAACATCCTCTCCACATCCACTCTATCTGTGTCCTCTGGTCCCAGACTCCCCACTATAGGAAACATCCTCTCCACATCCACTCTATCTGTGCCCCCTGGTCCTCGACTCCCTACTATAGGAAACATCCTCTCCACATCCACTCTATCTGTGTCCTCTGGTCCCAGACTCCCCACTATAGGAAACATCCTCTCCACATCCACTCTATTTGTGTCCTCTGGTCCTAGACTCCCCACTATAGAAAACACCCTCTCCACATCCACTCTATCTGTGTCCTCTGATCCTAGACTCCCCCACTATAGGAAACATCCTCTCCACATCCACTCTATCTGTGTCCTCCGGTCCCAGACTCCCCACTATAGGAAACATCCTCTCCACATCCACTCTATCTGTGCCCCCTGGTCCTCGACTCCCTACTATAGGAAACATCCTCTCCACATCCACTCTATCTGTGTCCTCTGGTCCCAGACTCCCCACTATAGGAAACATCCTCTCCACATCCACTCTATTTGTGTCCTCTGGTCCTAGACTCCCCACTATAGAAAACATCCTCTCCACATCCACTCTATCTGTGTCCTCTGGTCCCAGACTCCCCCACTATAGGAAACACCCTCTCCACATCCACTCTATCTGTGTCCTCTGATCCTAGACTCCCCCACTATAGGAAACATCCTCTCTACATCCACTCTATCTGTGTCCTCTGGTCCTAGACTCCCCACTATAGGAAACATCCTCTCCACATCCACTCTATCTGTGTCCTCTGGTCCTAGACTCCCCACTATAGGAAACATCCTCTCCACATCCACTCTATCAAAACTTTTCAATATTCGATAGGTTTCAATGAGATCCTCCGCATTCTTTTAAAGTCCAGTGAGTACAGACCCAGAGCCATCAAACACTCTTCAACCATTAACCCTTTCATTCCTGGGATCATTCTTCTGAACCTCCTCTGAATCCTCTCCAATGCCAGCACATCTTTTTTCAGATAAGGAGCCCAAAATTGCTCACAATACTCCAAGTGTGGTCTGACCAATGCCTTATAAATCCTCAGCACTGCATCCTGAGATCTGCAGAAGGGTCTTCCACCTAAAAATTGACTCATCTGTTCTCCCCATCAGTGCTACCTGACCTAATAAATAGCTCCAACTTTCAATTTTTATTTTTAAATTTCCAGCATCTGCATTTTTATTTAAATTTTTCAGCTATTTTTATATTACTGGGTGCCTGAAATTCTCAGCCCTCCCCTCATGATATTGGATAGTAGGTTACACCCACTTTGCATCACCTCCTGAACCTCAGGTCAGTAGATTGGAGGTGACACGTTACTGCGAGTCTATCCAGTGCTCGCGGTGAGGCCTCCTCTACATCGGTGGGAACGACCCAGATTGTGTCAGACAGCTTGGTCATGCACCATCACTCCATCCAACGCGAAAGGCAGAATCTCAGAGTACATACGCATTTCAATTTGAGTTACCTGACATCAGGAACAGTTAACCAGTTAACAGTTATCCCCTCAGCCATCAGGAACAGTTAACCAGTTAACAGTTATCCCCTCAGTCATCAGGCTCTTGAATCAGAGGGGATAACTTCACTCATCCCAACACTGAACTGTTCCCACAACCTATGGATTCACTTTCAAGGACACTTAAGTTCATGTTCTCAATATTTACTCCTTCTTTACTTATTATGATTACTTTTTTTATTCTTTTTTATTTTGCAGTTTGTTGTCATTTGTATGTTGGTTGTTACTCTGGTTGGGTACAGTCTTTCTTTGATTCTTGTATTTACTGTGAATGCCTGTAAGAAAATGAACCTCGGGACTGTATACGGTGACATATATGCACTTTGATAATACATTTACTTTCAACTTGGTACAGTTGGTGCTGCTCTAAAGACCCAGCTTCAATCCCTTCCGGTGACACGTTCTCCCTGTCACCGGCTGCGTTCCTGCAGGAGCGTGGTTCCCTCTAGCTTCCCAGTGGTTAATTGGTCACTGTAAATTGACAGTGGTGAAAAGAGGAGTGGGTGGGTGTTGAGAGACATTTGAAGAATAGTGTCAGCAGGGGAGTGGGGCTGATGGGAGAGTTGGCACAGAGAAAATGGGCTAAACTCTCTCCTCCTGTTTCATGACAAAATTAAAAGAAACTTATAACTTTAAGTTGGGGGCAACTGAAGATACCCAATTTTTTACCCCAAGATGGAGCAATGATGATTAATCAGCACTGCCTCCAGTCATAGAAACATAGAGTCACACAGTCCCTTCGGCCCATCTGCTCCATGCCGACCACAATATCCTCTCTGCTGGTCCCAGTTGCCTGAGTTCAGCCCGTTACCTCCCCTGCATCCACCTATCCACATGCTATTGCAGCTCGAGGTGACAAAGCTCAGAATTCAACTCTGTCAACCCTTGCACATTCACCCTGAGAGTGTGTGGGCTTTCTCGGGCTGCTCCAGATTCTACAGAAGTACAGGTTAGTAGGTCAGTTGGTAATTGTAAATTGTCCTGTGATTAGGATAAATCGGGTATTGTTGGGTGATGCAGCTCGGAGGGCCAGAAGGGCCTGTCCCTCACTGTATCAATAAATAAATAAATCCAAATGTCTTACTAAATATTAAATCCTAGACGTTTTGCAGACGCTGGAAATCCAGAGCAGCACACACAGAATTCTGAATGAACTCAGCATCTACGGAGGGGATATCCAGGCTGTCTTTAAAGAGAGTGAACTCTCGCAAGGCGGAAGGTCCAGATGGAGTACCTGGTAAGGCTCTGAAAACCTGTGCCAAACAACTGTCGGGAGTATTCAAGGACATTTTCAACCTCTCACTACTATGGGTGGAAGTTCCCACTTGCTTCAAAAAGGCAACAGTTATACCAGTGCCTAAAAAGAATAATGTGGGCTGCCTTACTGACAATTACCCTGTGGCACTCACATCGATAGTGATGAAATGCTTTGAGAGGTTGGTTATGACTAGACTGAACTCCTGCCTCAGCAAGGACCTGGACCCACTGCAATTTGCCTATCACCACAATAGGTCAATGGCAGACGCAATCTCAATGGTTCTTCACACGGCTTCAGACCACCTGGACAACACAAATACCTATGTCAGGATGCTGTTCATCAACTATAGCTCAACATTTAATATCATCATTCCCACAATCCTGATTGAGAAGTTGCAGAACCTGGGCCTCTGTACCTCCCTCTGCAATTGGATCCTCGACTTGCTAACAGGAAGACCACAATCTATGCAGATTGGTGATAACATCTCCTCCTCGCTGACGATCAACACTGGTGCACCTCAGGGGTGTGTGCTTAGCCCACTGCTCTACTCTCTATATACACATGAATGTGGTGTCAAGATCTCTGAGGATCTAACCTGGTCCCAACATACTGATGTAGTTATAAAGAAGACAGCAGTTATACTTCATTCGGAGTTTGAAGAGATTTGGCACGTCAACAAGTACACTCAAAAACTTCGTGCCGTGGAGAGCATTCTGACAGGCTGCATCACTGTCTGGTATGGAGGGGCTACTGCACAGGACCGAAACAAGCTGCAGGGATTGTAAATCTAGTCAGCTCCATCTTGGGCACTAGCCTACAAAGTACCCAGGACATCTTTAGGGAGCGGTGTCTCAGAAAGGCAGCGTCCATTATTAAAGACCTCCAGCACCCAGGGCATGCCCTTTTCTCACTGTTACCATTAGGTAGGAGGTACAGAAGCCTAAAGGCTCACACTCAGTGATTCAGGAACAGCTTCTTCCCCTCTGCCATCCAATTCCTAAATGGACATTGAACCCTTGGACACTATCTCACTTTTTTCTAATATACAGTATTTCTGATTTTTTTGCACGTTTTTCAATCTATTCAATATATGTGTCCTCTGGTCCTAGACTCCCCACTATAGGAAACATCCTCTCCACATCCACTCTATCTGTGTCCTCTGGTCCTAGACTCCCCACTATAGGAAACACCCTCTCCACATCCACTCTATCTGTGTCCTCTGATCCTAGACTCCCCCACTATAGGAAACATCCTCTCCACATCCACTCTATCTGTGTCCTCTGGTCCTAGACTCCCCCACTATAGGAAACATCCTCTCCACATCCACTCTATCTGTGTCCTCTGGTCCTAGACTCCCCACTATAGGAAACACCCTCTCCACATCCACTCTATCAAAACTTTTCAATATTCGATAGGTTTCAATGAGATCCTCCGCATTCTTTTAAAGTCCAGTGAGTACAGACCCAGAGCCATCAAACACTCTTCAACCATTAACCCTTTCATTCCTGGGATCATTCTTCTGAACCTCCTCTGAATCCTCTCCAATGCCAGCACATCTTTTTTCAGATAAGGAGCCCAAATTATTTTCTCTCTGCCAGATTATGTATTGCATTGAACTGCTGCTGCTAAATTAACAAATTTCACGTCACATGCCGGTGAGAATAAACCTGATTCTGATACTGAATAAACAGTCGGCTTTTCAGGCTGAGACTTTTTATCAGGACTGCTTCCTTTCCAATCCTGAAGAGGGGTCTCAGCCAGAAACGCTGGCTGTTTATCATCCTCCGTAGATGCTGCCTGACCTGCTGAGTTCCTCCAGCATTTTGTGTGTGCTGCCTCTTAAATGTTGAGATTGCACCCAGTTCAGCCATTTCTTCTGGCAGATTATTCAGTGTGAAAAAAGTTACCTTTCAGGTCTCTTTTAAATCTCTCCCCTCTTATATCTGTGTCCTCTATTTTTGGATCCCTCAACATTGGAGAAAAGATAATGGCCGTCCACCTTATCTACACCCCTCCTGATCTTATAAACTACTGTGTGGTCACCCCAGACCGTACTCTCCACCAGCAACACACGCAGCTTATGGCAAGGTCTGCACACCATCTCAGACTTCAAAGCTAAATACAGTGGTGCTGCCAACACCACTGCCTCTCTCCCAGATGAGCTAAATCTTTTTTACTCTCGGTTTGATGTCACCAACACTGAGCCCCCGAGGAGAGCTGTTGAAGCGACCTGCACCTAGGTCATCTCTGAGGCTGAGGTACGCAGATGTTTCCAATGAGTGGACAGTCACAAATCTTCAGGACCAGACGGCATCCCAGGGTGAGTACTCAGAGTGTGTGTTGCACAACTGGAAGGTGTGTTTACAGACATTTTTATTCTCTTCCTCTCCCAGTGTAGAGTGTCCTCCTGCTTCAAAACAACCACCATTATCCCTGTACCTAAAAAGACCAAGGTAACCTGTCTGACTGGTATCCTGTCACACTCACCTTAATAAAAGCAAATGCTTTGAGAGGCTGGTCATGGACTACATCTGCAGCTTGCTACCACCCTCACTGGACCCCCTGCAATTCACCCACCGACCCAACCGATCGACAAATGACACAACAGCTCTACACACTGTCCTTACACACCAGGATAGGAGGGCTGCTTATGTGAGAATGCTGTTCTTGGACTACAGTTCAGCATTCAACACCATAAATCTCTCCAGGCTTGACAAGAAGCTCAGAGACCTTGGCCTTCACCCTGCCTTGTGTAGATGGATCTTGGACCTTCTGTCAGATTGCTAGCAGGCGGTAAGAATGGGCTCCCTCACCTCTGCCTCTCTGCCCCTCAACACATGTGCCCCTCAGGGCTGTGTCCTAAGCCCACTCCTTTATTCTCTGCATACCCATGACTGTGTCGCCACCCACAGCTCCAATCTGCTAATTAAATTTGCTGATGACACTACATTGATTGGCCTTATCTCGAACAATAATGAGGTGGCCTACGCAGAAAAAGTCATCACCCTGACACAGTAGTGTCAAGAAAACAACCTCTCCCTCAATGTCACAAAAACAAAGGAGCTGGTTGTGGACTACAGGAGCAACAGAGACAGGCTATCCCCTATTGACATCAATGGATCTGGGGCTGAGAGGGTGAACAGCTTTAAGTTTATCAGCATACACATCACTGAGGATCTCACGTGGTCTGTACACACTGGCTGTGTGGTGAAAAAAGTACAATAGTGCCTCTTTCACCTCAGACGGTTGAAGAAAATTGGTATGGATTCCCAAATCCTGAGGACTTTTTACAGGGGCACAATTGAGATCATCTTTCCCTCAATCGCAGATCTCTGTAGAGAGTGGTGCGGACGGCCCAGCACATCTGTAGATGTGAACTCCCACTATTCAGGATATTTACAAAGACAGGTGTGTAAAAAGGGCCCGAAGGATCATTGGGGACCCGAGTCACCCCAACCACAAACTGTTCCGGCTGCTACCATCTGGGAAACGGTACTGCAGCATAAAAGCCAGGACCAACAGGCTCCGGGACAGCTTCTTCCACCAGGCCATCAGACTGATTAATTCTCTCTGATACAATTGTACTTTTATATTATATTGACTGTCCTGTTGTACATATTATTTATTACAAATTACTCTAAATTGCACGTTGCACGTTTTTAGACGGAGACATTAACTCCTCATGTATCTGAAGGATGTCAGTCATAAAGTCATTTCAATTCAATTCATACTCCTACACACCAAGGAATAAAGATTCAGTCGGACCAACCTCTCTCTCTACCTCAGGCCCTCTGGTTTACATCCCTGTAAACCTCTCTTGTTACACTACTTATTTTATTTACTTATATATGAGAAAAATAAGCTTTGGAGAGGATGCGGCCTGGATTAGAGGGCATGTACTATAACAAGAGGCTGGATAAACCTGGGTTGGTTTCTCCGGAGCAGCGGAGGCTGAGGGGAGATCTGATAGAGGTTTATAAGATTACGGCAGGCATAGATAGAGTGGACAGACAGTATCTATTCCCAGGGTTGAAATGTCTAATACCAGATGACATGTATTTAAGGTGAGAGGGATTAATTTCAAGGCAGATGTGAGGAGGAAGTTTTTACACAGACAGTGGAGGGTGCCTGGATTGAGCTGCCTGGGGTGGTGATAGAGGCAGATACATTAGAGACTTTTAAGAGATAATTAAATAGGCAAACAGATGTGAGGGAAATGGAAGGATATGGACATGGTGTTGGCAGAAGAGATTAGCTTAATTGGCCATTGTATTATTTATTTAACTGATTCGACACAGCAATGTGAATGTGAAAAAGACTAAGGAGCTGGTGGTAGACCTGAGGAGAACTAAGGTACCGGTGACCCCTGTTTCCATCCAGGGGGTCAGTGTGGACATGGTGGAGGATTACAAATACCTGGGGATACGTATTGACAATAAACTGGACTGGTCTAAGAACACTGAGGCTGTCTACAAGAAGGGTCAGAGCCGTCTCTATTTCCTGAGGAGACTGAGGTCCTTTAACATCTGCTGGACGATGCTGAGGATGATCTACGAGTCTGTGGTGGCCAGTGTGATCATGTTTGCTGTTGTGTGCTGGGGCAGCAGGCTGAGGGTAGCAGAAACCAACAGAATCAACAAACTCATTCGTAAGGCCGGTGATATTGTGGGGAGGGAACTGGACTCTCTGACGGTGGTGTCTGAAAAGAGGATGCTGTCCAAGTTGCATGCCATCTTGGACAATGTCTCCCATCCACTACATAATGTACTGGTCGGGCACAGGAGTACATTCAGTCAGAGACTCATTCCACTGAGATGCAACACAGAGCGTCATAGGAAGTCATTCCTGCCAGTGGCCATCAAACTTTACAACTCCTCCCTTGGAGGGTCAGACACCCTGAGCCTATAGGCTGGTCCTGGACTTAATTCCTGGCATAATTTACATATTACTATTTAATTATTTATGGTGCAACTGTAACAAAAACCAATTTCCTGCGGGATCAATAAAGTATGACTATGACTATTATGGTCAGAAAGGCCTGTTCCTATCTCTGTATACTGTATGTTTCTGATTGTGATTTATAATATATTTCATCTATTGCAATGTACACGGTCACAAAACAACAAATTTGCCAACATCTGTCAGTGATATTAAACCTGATTCTGACTCGAAAATTGCACCCTCCACAGCCTTTCCTATAATGGGTGACTAAAATGTACTCCTACTGTGGCCATTCATATTCCCGTCCCAGCCTGTGATAGGAGCAGCTTTGGAAAATGTCCTTCAACGTCGAAGGGTGGGTCGGGTGGGATGGGATGGCATGGGGGGCTTTTAGCTTTCTGTACCACGAGTCTCTTCCAGTGTGTGGAACTCAGATCCATTGTGGCTCATAGAGGCTAAAGTTGTGGCAGGCTGCAGAACCAGGGAATGCATCAAGGGCTTGTACTGTTAAATAATGCATAATAAACAGTCCCCAGAGAGTCAGCAAAATTAATAAAAGCCAAGAACATCTCCGCAAGAACCCAGAGCTGTCAGAATCGCTCGTCACTTGTGCCTGTGCTGTTGTAGCAGCATTTTTAAAGCCATCTGTACAGAACAGCCTCAGTAGCTTCCCCTTAAATAACCCCAGTCTTCACAGGAGCACTTCTAAATAATTTCCAAATAATTGCAACACAGTGTGTAGCTGTGCAGATGTAAAATCTGCCTTTCCCTACGCAGCTGCTGCACTCGAATGTGGAGATCAAAGGCTTCGGCCTACTCAGGCTGCGCCACTCAAACCAAACAGCCTCATTTGCATGTGAATATTTTGCAGCATATAATGGGCCAAGTCAAGATTTTAGCAACACATTTTGATGTTTCTGGAGATTCAGTCCAAGTAAATCTGAGTGCATAATGATAGCAAGCCTGTTAGGGATTTTTCTACACACGGGGCCTCCGCAGATACTAATTTGACAGATTCTGGCAAAATTCTTTCCTTCTTCAGGAGCATTTACTGATCTGTCTCTGCTTCCCACATGAAGTAAACAACATCAAAAGCAATGTTTGAGAAGCTAAAACTAGCAAGAAAATCATCACTTTTTTTTTACCTGAATAGTTTGAATACAGAGCAGTACATCTTCAGCCCACAATCTTGAGCTGAAATAATTTACGTATATAAAATTTTGAGGGCTATAGGTAGAGCAAATGCAAGCGGGCTTTTTCCATTGAGGTTAGCTGAGACGACAACTACGAGGTCTTGGGTTAAGGGTGAAAGGTGAGCAGTTTAAGGAGAACGAGAGGAAACTTCTTCACTCACAGGGTGATGAGAGTGTGGAACGAGCTGCCAGCACAAGTGGTGGATGTGGGGTTGATTTCAACATCTGGGAGAAATTTGACAGCTGCATGGGAGGGAGGGGTATGGAGGGCTATGGTGACGGTGCAGGTCAATGGGACCAGGCAGATTAAAGGTCTGACATGAATTTTATGGGCTGGAAGACTGTTTCTGTGCTGCAGTGTTCTGTGACTAATTGTCAATAACCTTTAATTCCTTCTTCCTGCACATGATCCTTGTCCCGCTATTTTCTGCACGTTAACCTACCTGTCCAAGAGGGCAAGTCAGAAGGAACAGCAAGGTTCCCCACATTGCATTCGGGACCTTGGGAAGGGGACCAATGTGTTAGGGAAAACAACACAGAGTGTTTCATGGAGATTTGCAGAGGAGTTATTACCCCTCAACCATCAGGACCTTGAGCCAGTGTGGATAACTTCAACACTGAACTGATTCCACAGCCTACAATTATTGTTATTATCCGAAATAATTCAGAAAACGTGCAGCTCCGGGTGGTTGATGGTTGGGATGAGTTGTTCTCCCATCTTGGCAATTTACAGTACTTGCAAACGTTTTGTCTCCAACGAGGAGACATCGTCAGTGCGCTGCTAATTCTGGTGTTCCCTCTGAATGCTTGGGTTTCAATACTTATAAATCAGCCAATTGGACATCATTTCAGAAACTCAGCTGAGGACACACGACAATCAACAGCGCACTGGCGATGTCTCCTCGCATTGAGACAAAATATTTGTAAACAAGTTGCCAAGGTTGGAGAACAGCTCAACCCAACTATTATTATTACTGCATAGTTTGCTTTCTTTTACACCTTGCTTGCTTGTCTGTCTGTCTTTGTGTGCGGTTTTTCACTGATTCTGTTGTGTTTCTTTGTATTTACTGTCAATGGATATGGTGCACTTTGATAATAAATTTACTTTGAACTTTGATTTCCCTAGCATCATTGGTTAGTTTCAAGCTAATTAAGTTAATGTTCTAATGGAAAATATT
Organism: Mobula hypostoma; assembly: GCF_963921235.1. Lineage (NCBI taxonomy): Eukaryota > Metazoa > Chordata > Chondrichthyes > Myliobatiformes > Myliobatidae > Mobula > Mobula hypostoma. Next base: position 3,677,245 of record NC_086102.1, on the reverse strand, counting down.
CCCTGTACTCTGGGGAAAGTTGGTACCTTAAGGAATGGCCTTACGGTTGACAGCTGGCACAGGGTCGAAATGTCTACTATCAGAGGGCATGCACTTAAAGTGAAAGGGGGTAAGTTGAAAGGAGGTGTCTGAGACAAGTTTTTTGTACAGAAAGCAGTGGGTGTGTAAAACGCGCTGCCAGGGAAGGCGGTGGAGGCAGACATGATAGAGATGTTTAAGAGGGTCTTAGAGAATCACAGGAAGCTGCAGAGAATGGAGGGACAGGGCCATTGTACAGGCATTTCAAAGTTCAAAGTTCAAAATAATTTTATTATCAAAGTACATGCTGCATATGTCACCATACACAACCCCTGAGATTCATTTTCTTGCGGGCATTCACAGTAAGTACAAAGAAACACAATAGAACCGATGAAAGACCGACCTGAACAGGACAGACAAACAACCAATGTGCAAAAGACAACGAACTGTGTAACTACAAAAAGAAAGAAATAATAATAATTTATGAATAAATAAGGAACAAGCATCAAGAACACGGAATGAAGAGTCCTTAAAAAAAGTGAATCCACAGATTGTGGAAACAGGTGAGTGAAGTTGAGTGAACCCCTCTGGTTCAAGAGTGAAGTTGAGTGAACCCCTCTGGTTCAAGAGCCTGATGGTTGAGGGGTAATAACTTTTCCTGAACCTAGTGATGTGGGTCCTAAGGCTCCTGTTAGTTAGGCACTCAATTACTAGTTTAATTAGTTCATCAAAACATTCTGAGCTGAAGTTCAAATTTCAAAGTTCATTTTTTTAAATCAACCTTGAGGTTTCTCTCCTAACAGGCAGACACAAAACAAAGAAACCCAAGAGAACCCATTAAAAAAAGACAATCTAGCACCCAATGTGCAGAAAAAAGCAAATCGTGCAAACAATAAAAAATAAGCAAATAACACTCAGAACTAAAGTTCATGAAAGAGAGTTCAGAGCCACAAATAAGAGAAAATGTATAGATGCTGAAAATTGAAGCAACTCACTCAAAATGCTGGTGGAACTCAGCTGGCCAGGCAGCATCCATGGAAAAGAGTAAACAATTGATGTTTTGGGCCGAGACTGTTCATCGGGACTCAGAGCCACAAAGCCAGTCACAGCTGGTCCAGGAGCCCATCAGTTGTAGACCACAGCTTCAGTTCAGCACAGAGACAAGTAAACCTTGCAGAACAGCCAGCTGAACGCCAGCCTGTTCCTCACCTTCAGCCCTGACCCCTGACCTTTTCAATCTGGCTTGGTGCTTAAATCGGTCAAACATCAGCTCGTTCATCGGCCTTGTGCCTGGGTTTTGCCACTTCAATACACTCCTGGGCCTGAGCCCTGCTACCTCAATTTGTCCCATGCACGACCTTTCCATTTTTGCCTGGCCTGGCCTCTGCCTTGCCTCGGATCTGCCGCTTTGACTCGGCTCCAGGTTGGCTTCTCTTGACCATTACCCCGTGCTATAATGTTCTATGTTCTCAGTTCCAGCATGTCAGTAGAAGTAGGCAATGCTGTTTGGTTAAAACAGTCTCTGCTTTGCCTACACCTCATAATGATGCTAATTCCCATTCTACTTCCCATTCCCATTTCAACATGTCAGTCCACATCCTCCTCTACTGACATAATGAGGCCACATTCAGGTTGGAGGAAAACACCTCATATTCCATCTGGGTAACCTCCAACCTCCTTCCATTTCTCCTATGGTCTACTCTCCTTTCTTATCAGATTCCTTCTTCTTCAGCCTGTTTACCTCTGCCATTTATCAGCTCCCAGCTTCTTACTTCATCCTCCCTCCCCCATCCCCCATCCCCTTCACCTGGTCTCACCTATCACCTACCAGTTTGTACCCCTCCCCCTCCACCCACCTTCTTATTCTGGCTTCCTTTTCAGTCCAGATGAAAGAGTCAACTATTTATTTATTTCCATAGATGCTGGCTGAACCTGCTGAATTCCTCCAGCATTTTGTATGTGTGTTGCTTTATAATAATGCTGTCCGCATTCACGTGCTTGCTGCTGGGAGATTTCTGTAAATTGGCTTGTGTTCTACCCTCTGCAGTAATATTCCAGCTCTCTGTATACGGTTCCTGCTGGAGGTGCTGTGCCTGTGCCCTGTCCCTGTCCTGTTACAGGATGCCAAGTGAACCCAGCTTGATCAGCACCAGTACCTTCAGTAACAGCCTCTGTGTCAGAGCCACGTAATTCTCTCTGCTGGAGAGTGGAGTTAACAGTTGTCTGAAATCCATCAACCTGCTGGAATGTTTCTCAATTGAAAACTAAACCTGCAATGAGTTGCTTTTCTTACCTGTGATTGGTTAATGTGTGAAGCACAGGGCACAACACACAGGCAGCCTTCTCAGACTGTGGTAGCAGGGATCATTTGTGATGGTATCTGTCTCCGGGTCTCTCACCATGCCCACGGACATCTGACAGGGGCTGAAGAAATCAGTGCCCTTCACTCCAGGGAAAACAGTCCCATTCTATCCACCTTCACTCACCTCAACTCCAAACTGATTCCACCAGCTGCAGACTCACTTTCAACGATCCTATAGTCCATGTTCTCAATATTATCTATCTACCTATTTATCTATCTATCTACTGTATCTACCTATCTATTTTTCTACCTATCTATCCATCTATCTACCTATCTATCATCTATCTACCCATCTATTTCTTTATTTCTTTCTTTCTCACTTTCTCAATTTGTCTTTTGCACATTTGCTGATTATTAGCCTTTATTTATCAAAGTTCAAAGCATATTTATATCAAAGGGTGTGTACACTGTGTACAACCTTGCGATTTGTCTCCTTACAGGCAGCCACAAAACAAGGAATCTAAAAGATCCTGTTAAAAAGACCAACAGATACCCCACTTACAGAGAGAGAGAAAAAAAAGTGTGCAAACAATAAAAGCAAGCAACAGCATTTAGAGCGAAGGTGAGCCCATGGACTTGAAGCCCAGAGCAGTCACAGCAGGCCCACAGCCTCAGCCTCAGTTCAGCACACAGCACAGCAAATGGTCGTGAAACCCGAGCAGTCGGAGCAGGCCCACAGCCTTGGCTTTGGTGCAACAAAGAGTGGTGTAAACGTCGTGAAGCAGTGAGCAGAACCGGCCCAACCCTCACCTTTTTTCATAATAATTCATAGTTTTTCGGGAGTTGAACATATATACCACCGGATTAGAAAGGATTAGGCATCACCCCTGATGGAGATGACGGAGCTTGTCTTCAAAATGTCGATTGAAGTCACTACCTGGGCATGGCTAGAATCCGGAGAAGAGTTTATACTTTGCATCCTGTTTCCCTTTTGTACTCCCCTGAAGTACTTCTGTCTTGAATGACCTGTCTGGGCAGCATGCAAACTAATGCTTTTCACTGCAACACACATAAAAGTTGCTGGTGAACGCAGCAGGCCAGGCAGCATCTCTAGGAAGAGGTGCAGTCGATGTTTCAGGCTGAGACCTCTTCCTAGAGATGCTGCCTGGCCTGCTGCGTTCACCAGCAACTTTTATGTGTGTTGCTTGAATTTCCAGCATCTGCAGAATTCCTGTTGTTTGCTTTTCACTGCATCTTGTTACATGTGATGACAATAAACCGATTTCACAAACTCACCAGTCACTCACTGCTGCCATCGGGGAGACGGTACAGGAGCCTCAGCTCCCACACCACCAGGATCAGGAACAGTTATTACCCCTCAACCATCAGGCTCTTGAACCAGAGAAGATAACTTCCCAACCAAGAACTATTCCCACAGCCTGTGGACTCACTTTTAGAACCATAGAACCATAGAAACTACAGCACAGAAACAGGCCTTTTGGCCCTTCTTGGCTGTGCCGAACCATTTTCTGCCTAGTCCCACTGACCTACACACGGACCATATCCCTCCATACGCCTCCCATCCATGTATCTGTCCAATTTATTCTTAAATGTTAAAAAAGAACCCGCATTTACCACCTCGTCTGGCAGCTCATTCCATACTCCCACCACTCTCTGTGTGAAGAAGCCCCCCCTAATGTTCCCTTTAAACTTTTCCCCCCTCACCCTTAACCCATGTCCTCTGGTTTTTTTCTCCCCTTGCCTCAGTGGAAAAAGCCTGCTTGCATTCACTCTATCTATACCCATCATAATTTTATATACCTCTATCAAATCTCCCCTCATTCTTCTACGCTCCAGGGAATAAAGTCCTAACCTATTCAACCTTTCTCTGTAACTGAGTTTCTCAAGTCCCGGCAACAACCTTGTAAACCTTCTCTGCACTCTTTGCACTCTAGACCATAAAATCATAAGAGATAGGAGCAGATTTAGGCCATTTGGCCCAATGAGTCTGCTCTGCTGTTCCATCATGGCTGATTTATTATCCCTCTCAACCCCAGTCTCCTGCTTTCTCCCTGTAACCTTTGACATCCTGACTAATCCAGAACCTATCAACCTTCACTTTAAACATGCCCAGTGACTTGTCCTCCACAGCCATCTGTGGTAATGAATTCCACAGATTCACTAGGCTCTGGCTAAAGAAATTCCCCCTCATCTCTGCTCTAAATGGACACCTCTCTATTCTGAGGCCCGTTCCACAGAGGGGCAGATGCTTGGCACACCGCTCATGTATGGTATTCACTGTACTTGCATCTCAAATCTACTGCTGCTCATTAAGTAACAATTTTGGTCGATAATCTTGCAAAGCGATAGTGAGTTAAAAGCGGCGAGTATGTAAAACATCTTTTTCCTGTAATTGGACACAGCACGGTACTGTGCAACAGGCGATGCTTCACTCAATACATCACATCGGAGAACAGCTTGTGCAAAACGGATCATTAGAGGAGTGGCCATGTGGATCCACTGAAGGATAATGTTTCCAAGTTGTTCAGTCACCGACGGATCGGTCGGACATCGGCAGCTCTCACGTTTGGCTGAACCTTCAGCAGCTGCAAAGGCTTCAAGCTCCAGGATGAACTGTCTGTAACTACTTTCGACCCCCACTAATGTCAATCACACAATAAAACCACCCACTGTGGGCTCCTTTGTCTCATATCCGACATCCTCCAAGCCGTGAGGACAGAAGTATGCTTAACCAGTCACCACGACTTTATCATTTCCTGTCAGAGTCACCTATGTACAGACACTCCTGTGCCTAGCGTCACTTTATGGATATATAATCAATCTCTGTCTATAGGCTATCTTACATATTTATATTTATTGTGTTGTTTATTATTATAGTGTTCTTTATCTTATTTTATTTTTTTGTGCTGCATCACATCTGGAGTAACAACTATTCTGCCCGTCTTTACACTTGTGTCCTGGAAATGCCATTAAACAATCTTGAATACTTAAATAGTCTCAAGTACGAGGAGGACTTTTGTACAGTAAAATAAACTTTATTTGTAATAATTTATTATCAAAGTACAGATATGCCACCATATACAACCCAAGAAAATGAATCCCACGGTTGTGTATGGAGACATACATGTACTTTGATAGTAAATTTACTTTGAACCTTGAACAAGAAGAAACCGTGCAATACCATTTCATTCTTACATTCATAAACAATACGTTAAGTACATAAAACAATTATCACTGTGGACATTTGGCCCATTGAGTTAATGCTAGTAGGACAATCCCATCAGTCCTATTCCACCACCTTCTCCACACCACCTGCTAACTATCACCTCTCTGGAGGGGTTGAAAACGGTCGGTGAGTTAAACACAACAGATGCTGGAAATCCAGAGCAACACACACAAAATACTGGAGGAACTCAGCAGGTCAGGCAACATCTATGGAAGGGAACTTACAGTTGATATTCCAGGCTGATGTTCTAGGATTCTGTGTGAGATATGTTAAACATCTTTGTCCCGTAATGAGGACACAGCAAGAAACTGTACAACTCTTTTCGCTGCCTCAGTAAAGCAGCCAGCATGATGAAAGACCCCAGCCTCCGCGGACACTCTCTCTTCTCCCCCTCCCATTGGACAGACCAGACAGAAATCTGAAAGCACGTACCACCAGGCTCAAAGACAATTTCTGCCCTGCTGCAATAAGAGTATTGAATGGACCTCTTGTATGATAAAGATGTATTCTTGATCTCTCTCTCAAGCTGATCATGGCCCTGGACTGACATTAATTTGCTGACCGCTCTGTCTGTTCCACAGTAATGATAACACTTCCTTCTGCATTTCCCCGCTTTCATGTTTCCTCAGTGTACCGGGGTACGGAATCATCTGTCTCACTGGCACACAAACAAAAGCTTTTCACTTGCTCTCAGTAAATGTGATGATAATGAGCTGATTACTAATTTCTTGACAGCTTTAAATGACCCCCCTTGATGTTAACATTAAGCAAATGTCTTTAGTTATTCCTGCCTTAAAGACTGATAGAACAATGTGTTCAAAGTCTCTATCATTTCCCTTTTTCTTGTTGTTCAACACGCCCAACATTCCAGCTATTTTAGGGATTTCTCCCACCAATCTCCTGCATTTCCCATTTTTAGGGATGGGATTACGGAATACCTGGAGGCACATGGCAAGATAGGCCAAAGCCAGCAGGGTTTCCTGAAAGGAAAGTCCTGCCTGGTGAACTCACTGCAATTTTTTGGGGAAATTACAAGCAGGGTAGACAAAGGAGATGCAGTGGATGTGGTGTACTTGGAAGGTGCCGCACATGAGGCTGCTTAGCAAGATAAGAGCCCATGGTATTACAGGGAAGTTACAAGCATGGGTGGAGCATTGGCTGATCGGCAGGAAACAAAGAGTGGGAATAAAGGGATCCTATTCTGGTTGGCTGCTGGTTACCAGTGGAGTTCCACAGGGGTCGGTGTTGGGACTGCTGCTTTTTACGATGTATGTCAATAATTTGGACTAGGGGTTAAATGGATTTGTGGCTAAATTTGCCGATGATACAAAGATAGGTGGAGGAGCGGGTAGTGGTGAGGAAACACTACTACACGCACTGTATACACATGACCGTGCGGCTAGCCATAGCTCAAATGCCATCTACAAATTTGCTGACAATACTACCATTGTTGGTGGAATCTCAGGTGGTGACGAGAGGGCGTACAGGAGTGAGATATGCCAACTAGTGGAATGGTGCCGCAGCACCAACCTGGCACTCAACATCAGTAAGACGAAAGAGCTGATTGTGGACTTCAGGAAGGGTAAGACGAAGGAACACATACCAATCCTCACAGAGGGATCAGAAGTGGAGAGAGTGAGCAGCTTCAAGTTCCTCAGTGTCAAGATCTCTGAAGATCAACCGTTGTCCCAACGCATTGATGTAGTTATAAAGAAGGCAAGACAGAGACTATACTTCATTAAGAGTCTGAAGTGATTTGGCATGTCAACAAATACAATCAAAAATTTCTATAGTTGTACCATGGAGAGCATTCTGACAGGCTGCATCACTGTCTGGTCTGGAGGGGCTACTGCACAGGACCGAAAGAAGCTGCAGAGGGTTGTAAATCTAGTCAGCTCCATCTTGGGCACTAGCCTACAAAGTACCCAGGATGTCTTCAGGGAGCGGTGTCTCAGAAAGGCAGCGTCCATTATTAAGGACCTTCAGCACCCAGGACATGCCCTTTTCTCACTGTTACCATCAGGTAGGAGATACAGAAGCCTGAAGGCACACACTCAGTGATTCAGGAACAGCTTCTTCTCCTCTGCCATCCGATTCCCAAATGGACATTGAAGCTTTGGACACTACCTCACTTTTTTAATATACAGTATTTCTGTTTTTGCATATTTTTTAATAATCTATTCAATATATGTAATTGATTTATTTGTTTGTTTATTATTATGTTTTATTTTATTTATTTATTTTTTCTCTCTGCTAGATTATGTGTTGCATTGAACTGCTGCTGCTAAGTTAACAAATTTCACGTCACATGCCAGTGACAATAAACCTGATTCTGATTCTGATTCTGATTCTGATTCGGATTCAACAGAGAGCCTACAGAGAGACTTATATAGTTTAGGGGAATGGGCAAAGAAGTGGCAATGGAAATACAACATTGGAAAGTGTATGGTCAAGCACTTTGGTGGAAGAAATAAATGGGCAGACTATTATTTAGATGGGGAGAGAATTCAAAATGCAAAGACACAAAGGGACTTGGGAGTCCTTGTGTAGGATACCCTAAAGGTAGTCTCCAGGTTGAGTCGGTGGTGAAGAAGGCAAATGCAATGTTGGCATAATCTCGTCCCTAACAATCGATTCCAACAACTTCCCAACCACTGATGTCAGACTAACAGGTCTATAGTTTCCTTTCTGCTGCCTCCCACCCTTCTTAAATAGTGGAGTAACATTTGCAATCTTCCAGTCATCTGGTACAATGCCAGAATCTATCGATTCTTGAAAGATCATTGTTAATGACTCTGCAATCTCTCCAGCTACTTCCTTCAGAACCTGAGGGTGCATTCCATCAGGTCCAGGAGATTTACTCACCCTCAGACCATTAAGCTTTCTGAGCACCTTCTCAGTCATAATTTTCACTGCACATACTTCACTTCCCTGACACTCTTGAATGTCCGGTATACTGCAAACGTCTTCCACTGTGAAGACTGATGCAAAATATGCATTCAGTTCCTCTGCCATCTGTGCATCTCTCATTACAGTATCTCCAGCGTCATTTTCTATTAGTCCCATATCTACCCTCAACTCTCTTTTACCCTTTATAAACTTAAAAAAGCTTTTAGTATCTTCTTTGATACTAGTCACCAGCTTCCTTTCATAATTCATCTTTTCCCTCCTAATGACCTTCTTAGTTTCCTTCTGCAAGTTTTTAAAAGCTTCCCAATCCTTTATCTTCCCACTGGCTTTTCTTCCTTGTATGCCCTCTATTTTGATTTTACTTTGGCTCTGACATTCCTTGTCAGCCACAGTAGTGTTCTTCTTCCCTTTGTAAATTTATTCTTATTTGGAATATATTTGTCTTGCGCTTCCCTCATTTTTCACAGAAATTCCAGCCATTGCTGCTCTGCTGTCCCTCCTGCAAATGTCCCTTTCCAGTCAACTTCGGCCAGTTCCCCTCTCATGCCATTGTAACTTCCTTTATTCTACTGAAATACCGACACATTGGAATTTAGTTTCTCCTTTTCAAATTTCAAACTGAACTCAATCATATTGTGATCACTGTTCCCTAAAGGTTCCTTAACCTTAAGCTCTCTTATCACCTCCGGATCATTGCACAACACCCAATCCAGCACAGCCGATCCCCTAGTGGGCTCAACAACAAGCTGTTCTAAAAAGCCATCCCTTAGACATTCTACAAATTCTCCAGCTTGAGGTCCAGTACTGGCCTGGTTTTCCCAATCCACTTTCATGTTAAAAATCCCCAACGATTATCATGACATTGCCCTTCTGACACGCCTTTTCTGTCTCCTGCTGTAATTTGTAATTCATGTCCTGGCTGTTTGGAAGCCTGTGTACAACTGCCATTAGGGTCCTTTTACCCTTGACATTTCTTAACTCAACCCATAGAGACTCTACACCTTCCAATCCTATGTCATTCCTTTCTAATGATTTAATATTATTTCTTATATGGAGGGCCACACCGCCCCCTCTGCCTACTACCCTATCTTTCCGATAGACCGTATATCCTTGGACATTCAAATCCCAATGTCAGCCATCCTTTAGCTAAGTTTCGGAGATGGCCACAACGTCATACTTGCCAATCTGTAGTTGAATTTCAAGATTGTCCATTTTATTTCTTATGCTGCATGCATTCAAATATAACACTTTCAGTCCAGTATTTGTTGCTTTCTGTTTTAACTGTACCATGCCTCTATTGCCCTGTAACTCGTCCCACTGGCTGTGATTATGCCTCATTTCCTGCCTGTCCTTTCTATCATCTCTGTTGCATGCTATCTTTGATTGATTTCTGTTTTCTGATGTGCTGTGACTGGAAAGGGTCCAGAGCGGGTTCATGAGAATGATACAGGGAATGAAAACCATAGAACATAAGACAAAGGAACAGAATTAGGCCATTTGGCCCATCGAGTCTGCTCTGCCATTCGATCATGGCTGATCCTTTTCTCCCCTCGTTAGCCCCACTCCCCCCTTCTCCCTGGAACTTTTGATGCCATGTCCAATCTAGAACCTATCAAACTCTGCCCTAAATACACTCAACAACCTGGCCTCTACAGCTGCCTGTAGTAATAATTTCCATAAATTCACCACCCTTTGGCTGAAGAAATTTCTCCACATCTCTGTTTTAAAAGGACACTCCTCTATCCTGAGGCTGTGCCCTCTTGTCCTAGACTCTCCCACCATAGGGAACATCCTTTCCATATCTACTCTGTCTGGACCTTTCAACATTTGAAAAGTTTGAGATCCCCTACTAATCCTTCTAAATTCCAGCGAGTACAGACCTAGAGCTGTCAAACGTTCCTCGTATGATAACCCTTACATTCTCGGAATCATCCCTGTGAACCTCCTCTGAACCCTCTCCAATGTCAGGACCATCTTTTGTGAGATGAGAAGCCCAAAACTGTTCACAATACTGAAGGTGAGGCCTCACCAGTGCCTTATAAAGCCTCAGCATTACATCCCTGTTCTTGTGTTCTAGACCTCTTGAGATGAATGGTAACATTGCATTTGCCTTCCTCACCACTGACTCGACCTGCAAGTTAACCTTTAGGCTGTTCTGCACAAGGACTCCCGAGTCCCTTTGCATCTCAGATTTTTGATTTTCTCCTTATTTAGAAAGTAGTCTGCACATTTATTTCTTCTACCAAAGTGCATGACCATGCATTTTTCAACACTGTATTTCATTTGCCACTTTCTTGCCCGTTCTCCTAATCTATCTAAGTCCTTCTGCAGCCTTCCTGTTTCCTCAACACTACCTGCCCCTACACCAATCTTCATATCATCTGCAAACTTGGCAACAAAACCATCTATTCCACCATTAAATCATTTATATACAGCAGAAAAAGAAGCGGTCCCAACACCGACCCCTGCAGGACACCACTAGTCAACTGGACAAGGGTTCTTTTATTCCCATTCACTGCCTGGTACCAATCAGCCAATGCTCTAACCATGCCAGTAACTTTCCTGTAATACCATGGGCTCTTAAATTGCCTCATGTGTGGCACCTTGTCAAAGGCTTTCTGAAAGTCCAAATATACAATATCCACTGCATCCCCTTTATCTATCCTACTTGTAATCTCCTCAAAGAATTCCAACAGGTTCATCAGTCAAGATTTTCCCTGAAGGAAACCATGTTGACTTTGTCCTATCTTGTCCTGTGTCACCAAGTACTCCATCACCTCCTCCTTAACAATTGACTCCCACATCTTCCCAACCACTGAGGTCAGGCTAACTGGTCTATAATTTCCTTTCTGCTCCCTTTCTCCTTTCTTAAAGAGTGCAGCAACATTTGCAATCTTCCAGTCCCCTGGCACCATGCCAGAGTCAAATGATTTTTGAAAGATCATTACTGATGCCTCCACAATCTCTACCATCACCTCTTTTAGAACCCTAAGGTGCAGTTCATCTAGTCCGGCTGACTTATGTAAAGGGAAAGGGAAGTGCTTGGAATTTAGAAGGATGAAGAGGGTTCTCATTGAAACTTACCAAATATAGAGTGGATGTGGCCAATAGTCGGGGAGTCTGGGACCAGAGGGCACGGCTTCAGAACAGAGGGACATCCATTTAGAATAGAGATGAAGAGGAATTTCTTTAGCCAGTGGGTGGTGAATCTGTGGAATTCATTCCCACAGACGGCTGTGGAGACCAAGTCATTGGGTATATTTAAAGCAGCGTTTGATAGGTTTTTGATTTGTCAGGGTGCCAAAGGTTGCACAGAGAAGGCGGGAGAATGGGGATGAGAGGGATAATAAATCAGCCATGATGGAATGGCAGAGCAGATTCGATGGGCCGAATGCCCTAGTCCTGCTCTCTGCAGCCTCGGCTTACAGACCCATCCATTGGTCGACTGTGCAGTTCTGCACCTATTTCATCTGTTGACTGATATCTATTCCCTTTCCCTTTTCAACATAACGATTTTACATCAGTGCAGTTTTTCAACTTAAAACTTCGTTCCGTTTGGCCTGACTCCCTCTCATTCCTGACGTTTTGCTCTTACTCCCTCCTTCCTCTTTGTTATTTTAACTTCACTTTGTATTATCACGTTGTATAATCTGATATCTCCATTATTTCCTTTCAATGAGAATGTGAGGCAAATATATTCTGTAAAAACTACGCATCTCATTAACAGCTGGTGACTGTGCTGTAATATCATTCTTCCTGGCAGCATGGCCCAGGGGAGAGAAGGATTGTCATTACTTTGTTCTTAAAAATCAATCCAAATGCTAATTAAAATATTAATAATAATAATACCAGTGATTGAATAAACTGAAAGTCTTCAGGATGGTTTGTGAAGCTGTTGAAATTCTACAAAGCATGAACTTGGAGCTTGTTCAATTAGTAACTGATCACGTTGGGAAGTGTCTGCTTCAGGTTGACAGGGTCGGATGATCATATCACCATCCAGGCCACACACTTTCTTCTCGCTGTTGCCCTCGGGAGAAAGGGTCAGGAGCTTCAGGACTCACACCACCAGCTCAGGAACAATTGTTACCCCCCCCAACCATCAGACTCTTGAACCAGAAGGGATAACTTCACTCAACTTCACTCACTTCATCACTGAACTGCTCCCACAACCTATGGACTCACCTTCAAAGACTCTTCATCTCATGTTTTTGATATTTATTGTTTATTTATTGTTATTATTTATTTACAAGAAAATGAGGCTGAAGCTTGTATATGGTGACATATATTCTATGTACTTTGATAATAAATTTACTTTGAAGTTCCTGCACCCATGTAGAACTTGTCGACTTCATCCATTTTGCCTCCAACTTCCTCCCTGCCCTCAGATCTACCTGGTCCATTTCTGATATTTCCCTCCCTTTTCTCGATCTCTCTGTCTTTATCACTGGAGACAACTTAACCCCGGTCTCTCACAGCTACCTGGACCATACCTCCTTCCACCCTGTTACTCGCAAAAATACCATCTACTTCTCTCAATTCCTCCGCTGAATCTGCTCTCACAGTGAGGCTTTTCATTCCAGAAAGAAGGAGATGTCCTCCTTTTTCAAAGAAAGGGGCTTCCCTTCCTCCACCATCAACACTGCCCTCAACCACATCTCTTCCATTTCATGCACGTCTGCTCTCACCACATCCTCCTGCCTCCCTACCAGGGATAGGGTTCCTCGTCCTCACCAGCCTCCGCGTCCAGTACATAATTCTCTGCAACTACCGCTATCTCCTACAGGATCCCACCACCAAGCACATCCTTCTCTCCCCACACCTTTTGCTTTCCGCAGGGATCGCTCCTACATGACTCCCTCGTCCATTCACCTCCCCCCTCCCCGCCCACTGATCTCCCTCCTGGCACTTATCCTTGCAAGTGGAACAAGTGCCATACCTGCCCCTACACCTCCTCCCTCACTATCATTCAGGGCCCCAAACAGACCTTCCAAGTGAGGCAACACTTCACTGTGAGTCTGTTGGGGTCATCTATTGCATCCGGTGCTCCTTGTGTGGCCTTCTGTGTATCAGTGAGACCCAAAGTAGATTGGGAGGCCGCTTTGCGCAAGAACAAGTGGGATCTTCCAGTGGCACCCATTTTAATTCCACTTCCCATTCCCATTCCAATGTGCTGTGACGAGGCCACATTTGAGTTGGAGGAACAACACCTGATATTCTGTCTGGGTAGCCTTCAATCTGATGGCATGAACATTGATTTCTTGAACTTCCAGTTATGCCCCCCACCTCCTTCACCATTCCCCATCACCTTTTCCCTCTCTCAGCTTATCCCCTTGCCCGTCCATTGCCTCCCCTCTTTTCTTTCTTCCATGGCCTTCTGTCTTCTTCTATTGGACTCCCCTTTCTGCAGCCCAGTATCTCTTTCACCGTTTAACTTCACAGCTCTTTACTTCATCCCTTCCCCTTCAGGGTTCACCTATCACCTTGTGTTTCTCTCTCCCCTCCCACCACCTTTCAATCTCCTCAGCTTTTTCTCTCCAGTCCTGCTGAAGGGACTTGACCCGAAATGTCGACTGTATTCTTTTCCATAGATGTGCCTGACCTGCTGAGTTCCTCCAGCATTTTGAGTGTGTTGCTCTGAATTTCCAGCATCTGCAGAGTCTCTTGTGGTTATGCTTGTTCTCACAATTCCCAGGGTACAACTAGTGGGAAGGGGTGAAGTCGAGGTGTTTACTGTATAAATGGGAATGGCCAAGTGCTCCAGTACACTGCCAGGCATTAACGTGGGGTGGTTGACAAATAGGATGTGTGACCTGAAAGGCTGTGTTGTAGTTGATATATTGGACAACATTAGTGTCAAAGAGCCGTGGTAGAACAACTCCAATCAATGTGAAACGTGTCTGGCAGAAAATAAATTGTTGAGAGGAGACGGTACGAATCTCAGTTCAACAGGGGCAGAATACAAGAGTAGGCAGTTTGTGCTGGGACTGGGACTGTGCACAAGACTCATCAGACCACAGCCTTTACACAGATTACAGGCCCCAGCAACACCGTACAGGAAAGATGTGAGGGCACTGGGGAGGCTGGGAGGTGATTGGCCCAGGCATTGCCAGGAATAGAAAACAGCAGTATCGCGAAATATTGGAGAGGGTGAGATTGTTTTGTTGAGAGCAGAGAAGTCTGAGGGAGGATTTACTTGAGATGTATAAAGCCATGTGCAGCTCTCTTTCTTCCCCACCGACGCTCAGCTCTCATTTGCGGCTCCAGGTAGGTGTTTGTACGTGACAGTAACTGCACCTCGGTACAGGCGGGCTAAACCAGGTGAGGGTAGCTGACAGGTCTCATACTCCAGCGAGATAGGGATGTGCTTGTCCCAGCATGTGGAGTCAGTTCTGGAAGACTGAGCAGATGAGATCCAACGGTCAGGAAGGCAGCGAAGGGCATGACAAAGCACGGAAGCAGTCAGGCTTATCCAGTGCCACCAAGGAAGATCCTATCTGGGGCGACTACTCGTACTACTGGACCCAGACCGGAGGTCAACAGAGTGGAACTGCCCACGTACAATGGCTCTTCCTCTTTAAAAATCTCTCTCACACAGGTTTCTTTGTATAGCTGTCCTTTGAATGTAGAACAGCTCAGATCTCACTGTCATCATTGGCAAACCAACCAATCAATCAATCGTAAAGTTGTGAGGGAACCAGACAGAGTTCAATTGAAAGAACTGTTTCCCAACACCCGAAGGCATACATATCAGGTCAGAAACGCAAGAAAATCTGCTGAAGCTGGAAATCCAGAACAACACACACACAAAATGCTGCAGGAACTCAGCAGGCTAGGCAGCATCTATGGTAAAGAGTACAGTTGACGTTTCAGGTCAAGACCCTTCAGCAAGACTGAAAAGGAAGAGGAGAAAACAGAATAAGATGTCAGGTCTGATGGACTGGAGGGGGCAGGGGGGGCTCTTTGTCAAGGGAGTGACAGTATCCGGAACTTACTGCCCAGAGGAAAGTGAGAAGGAGAAACTCTCCTCACATCTGAGGTCTGTGGATGTGTCCTTGCACCCTGACAGGGTGGGAAAGTTCTCTTCCAATCACCACAGTTGTGTAGAGCTAATGTTTTCTGGTAAGATGGTGGCACATTTAGATGCAGCAGCCTCTGGGGTGTTTTTTCTTTGTTAAATGTCTTTTTCATGATTACAAGACAATGCAGGACTTCAGGAATTGCAGGTCTACCCCATCAGTGAACTGCTCGTTGGTGGAGGTGCTGGACTGGGAGCAGACCATGTTGCAGCCTGCTACAGGAAGGCATCGAAGTAGGTGTGTGATGGCAGCATGCAGTGCAACCGTGGGTGATTGTGTTGGACGTTTCCCTTGCAATTGCAAGACCCTATTGAACATTGATAATGTAAAATGCCACAGGCCTGTTTTCCTAGTTTGGTGGCATGACAGATGGTGGGGGAGCTGTGTGGCCTCGTAGCAGCGAGGACTAGGCCTCAAGTTTGGGCTTGCCTGCTGCTGCAGTCCAGGAGAGTAGATGCTGGAGGTGGTGTAGCGTGGAGTCTATGCTCAGTTGGGGGTTCCCAATGGTGCTGCCCTCCAGTGTTCGATCGGTGGAATGACAGGCTGGATTCCTGTCTGGTTGAGTGATAATTAATTTTGTATTTCATTTAGAAACATAGAAACATAGAAAACCTACAGCACAATACAGGCCCTTCGACCCACAAAGCTGTGCCAAACATGTCCTTACTTTGGAAATTACCTCGGGTTACCCATAGCCCTCTATTTTTCTAAGTTCCATATACCTATCTAAGAGTCTCTTAAAAGACCCTATTGTATCCGCCTTCAGCACCCATTCCACTCACTCACCACTCTGCGTAAAAAACTTACCCCTGACATTTGATTTGAAATTTGAGCTGTCTTCTTCTCTGTTAGTGTTGTTCTATGAATCTGTCACAGGTAATGTGAGGAAATTCAGAGTGAAGAAAGAGTAACAGAGGAGAGATGTTCCGCATTTCAATGTGACCACATTCAGACCCCTCTCCCACTTCGAAGGGCAAATGACCATTTGAGACCTTAGAGCTAAATTAGGGAATTTGGCCCGTTGAGCGGGAGGGAGGGAGAAAGGGGCATGTTTTGCTGTTGTTCTGTTGTTGTTGTTGCTGTTTGAGTGGTTCTGCTAAACACGGTGGCCATGCTATGTTGAAGCGGGAATGTGAAATGACACTTGCTGGCTGCACCCAGCACACCCTTAGGTTGTGTTATTTGTACATTTCGCTGCATGTTTCAGTGTACATGTGATAATAAATGAACCTGAATCTAAATCTGAACCATGGCTGATTTATTATCCCTCTCAATTCTATTCTCCTGCCTTCTCCCTGTAATCTTTGACACCCCGACTAATCATGAATCTGTTATCCTCCACTTTAAATATACCCAATGACCTGGCTCCCACAGCTGTCTATGGCAATGAATTCCACAGACTCACCATCTTCTGGCTAAAGAAATTCCTCTACTTTGAGGTTGTGCTCTCTGGTCCTAGACTCCCCCACTACAGGAAACATCCTCTCCACAGCCACTTCATCTAGACCTTTCAATATTCCAGAGGTTTCAATGAGGATGTGACTAAACACATTGATGAAGATAGAGCTGTAGATGTAGTGTATATGGATTTCAGCAAGGCATTTGATAAGATACCCCATGCAAGGCTTATTGAGAAAGTAAGGAGGCATGGGATCCAAGGGGACATTGCTTTGTGGATCCAGAACTGGCTTGCCCACAGAAGGCAAAGAGTGGTTGTATTCTGCATGGAGGCCAGTGACCAGTGGTGTGCCTCAGGGATCTGTTTTGGGACCCCTTCTCTTTGTGATTTTTATAAATGACCTGGATGAGGAAGTGGAGGGATGGGTTAGTAAATTTGCTGATGACACAAAGGCTGGGGGTGTTGTGGATAGTGTGGAGGACTGTCAGAGGTTACAGTGGGACATCGATAGGATGCAAAACTGGGCTGAGAAGTGGCAGATGGAGTTCAACCCAGATAAGTGTGAGGTGGTTCATTTTGGTAGGTCACATATGATGGCAGAATATAGTATTAATGGTAAGACTCTTGGCAGTGTGGAGGATCAGAGGGATCTTCTGGTCCAAGTCCATAGGACATTCAAAGCTGCTACGCAGTTTCACTCTGTGGTTAAGAAAGCATACAGTGCATTGATCTTCATCAATCATGGGATTGAGCTTAGGAGCTGAGAGGTGATGTTGCAGCATATAGGACCCTGGTCAGACCCCACTCGGAGTACTGTGCTCAGTTCTGGTCGCCTCACTACAGGAAGGACATGGAAGCCATAGAAAGGGTGCGGGGGAGATTTACGAGGATGTTGCCTGGAATATGCCTTATGAGAATAGGTTGAGTGAACTTGGCCTTTTCTCCTTGGAGCGACAGAGGATGAGAGGTGACCTGATAGAGGTGTATAAGATGATGAGAGGCATTGATCGTGTGGATAGTCAGAGGTTTTTTCCCAGGGCTGAAATGGCTAGCATGAGAGGGCACAGTTTTAAGGTGCTTGGAAGTAGGTACAGAGGACATGGCGGGGTAAGTTTTTTACGCAGAGAGTGGTGAGTGCGTGGAATGGGCTGCCAGTGGTGGTGGTGGAGGAGGAAACGATAGGGTCTTTTAAGAGACTCCTGGATGGGTACATGGAGCTTAGAAAAATAGAGGGCTATGAGTAACCCTAGGTAGTTCTAAGGTAGGGACATGTTCAGCACAGCTTTGTGGGCCGAAGGGCCTGTATTGTGCTGTAGGTTTTCTATGTTTCTATGAGATTCCACCCCCCCCGCCCCAATTCTTCTAAACTCTGGGGACATCTCCATATTTCCACATACACCTTGATCTCTTTTACAATGGGAATAATATCTAAATGTTTTTGGAAAATATTTATTCCTGAGTCCAACATATTGATGCAGTTTCAAAGAAGGTACAACAGCGGCTATATTTCATTAGGAGTTTGAGGAAATTTGGTATGTCACTAAAAACACTCACAAATTTCTACAGATAAAAACTGTGGAGAGCCTCCTAACTGGCTGCATCACTGGTATAGTCTGATATAGTGAGGGCACTGCACAAGGTCAAAATAAGCTACAGAGAGTTGTAAACTCAGTCAGCTCCAACATGGGTTCCAGTCTCACTAACATCCAGGACATCTTCAAGGAGCAATGCCTCAAAAAGGTAGCGTCCATCCTTAAGGATCCTCATCACCCAGGCATGTCTGTTCTCATTGCTACCAAGGGAGGAGGGACAGGGGACTGAAGACAGATGTACCATGGAGAGTGTGCAAACTAGTTATCATCACCTCATTGAGGGGCCACTGCACAGGATCAGAGGAAACTGTAAACTCAGCCAGTTCCATCACGGGCACCAGCCCCCCCAGTATCCAGGACATCCTCAAGGAGCAATGCCTCAAAAAGGCGGGCCATCATTAAGGATCCCGATCACCCAGGAATGCCTTCTTCTCATTGCTACCATCAGGAAGGAGCATGGAAACACACACTCAATGATCCAGGAATAACTTCTTCCTCTCTGCTATCAGATTTCTGAATGGATATTGAACCCATGAACATTAACTCTATTTTTTTTTGCACTACTTATTAATTTAACTATTTTATATCTATGATATTTATATGTATTGCAACACACTGCTGCAGCATAATAATGAATTTCACCATAATTGCCAGTGGTATTAAACCTGATTCTGATTTGCCCATAGCTACTTTCTGTGATAGAGAATTCCACAGGTTCACCACCCCCTGGCTGAAGAAGTTTCTTCTTGGCTCAGTCCTGAATGTTTTACCTTTTATATTGAGGATGTAGTCCTACTTTATGTCTCTGCAGGCAGATTAATTATACTCCCAACATCTAACTCGAAGAATTTTACACTGCGTCCTGTCCAAAGGTCTTGGCTGAAACGTCAACTGTTTATTTCCCTCCATTGATGCTGCCTGACCTGCCGAGTTCCTCCAGCATTTCATGTGTGTTACTTTCGATTTCCAGCACCTGCAGAATCTCTTCTGTTTACGTCAACAAAGTGTTTCACTGAACTTCATTATAAGAGAAAAGTAAACCAATTTCACTATGATCCAAGACTCAAAATATACCTGACTACATGGCAAATGTTAAAGATCAATAGATGATGATAACAATTGAAACATTCGCCACATTTAGAAACTTTAGATAGGAACATGGAGGAAAGAAAAATGCAAGGTTTTGTAGGAGGGAAGGGTTAGATTGTTCTTAGAGTAGAGTGTCAGGACTTGAGGACCTGAGTTCAATGGAAAGGCTGTATAGGGTGCTTGCTTTTATTAATTGAGAGATTGAGTTCAAAAGTCAGGAGGTTATGCTGCGACTTTATAAAACTCTGATTAGGCTACATCTGGAGTATTGCATACAGTTCTGGTTGCCTCATTACAGGAAGGATGTTGAAACTTTGGAGAGGGTGCAGAAGAGGTTTACCAGGATGCTGCTTGGTATAGATGGCATGTGCTATAACGAGAGGCTGGATAAACTTGGGTTGGTTTCTCTGGAGCACTGGAAGCTGAGGGGAGATCTGAGAGAGGCTTACAAGATCATGAGGGGCATAGATAGAGTGGACACACAGTATCTGTTTCCCAGGGTTGAAATGTCTGATGCAGAGGTCATGCACTGAAGGCGAGAGTGAGTAATTTCAAAGGGGATGTGAGGGGTAGGCTTTTTACTGAGAGAGTGGTGGATACCTGAAGTGCACTGCCCGGTATGGTGCTAGAGGCAGATACGTGAGAGGCTTTTAAGAGACACTTGGACAGGCGCATGGTTGTAAGAAAGATGGAGGGATATGGACATGCTGTAGGTAGGAGGGACTAGCGTTTGGGTATTTTTGATCGGCTTCTTAGCTGGTTCAGCGCAACATTATGAGCCCACTGGACTGCTCCTGTGTTGTACTGCTCTGTCCTATGTCCTAGGAGAGTACTTTATTCCCCGGAGCATAGGGGAATGAGGGGAGATTTGATAGGGGCATAGATAGAGCAAATGCAAGCAGGCTTTTCCCACCGAAGTTGGGTGAGACTGCAACTAGAGGTAATGAGTTAAGGGTGAAAGGCAAAAAGTTTAAGGGGAACATGAGGGGAAATGTCTTCACTCAGCAGGTGGTGCGAATGTGAAACAAGCTGCCAGCTTAAGTAGTGGATACAGGTTCAATTTGAACTTTTAAAAGAAAGTTGGATAGGTACCTGGATGGGAGTGGTATGGAGGGCTGTGGTCTGGGTGCAGGTTGTTGGAACTAGGCAGATTAATAGTTTGGGCTAGGTGGGTCGAAAGGCCTGTTTCTGGCTGTTGTGTTCTATGACTATGGCTCTAAAAGGTTGGCACAACATTGTGGGCTGAAGAGCCTGTACTACGCTGTTATGTTGTACGTTGTCTTCAATGAAACTATAGTCAATCACTTCTTGTTATTTCTGTATGAAAACATCGTGTCAAGAGAGTGAGATTCTCTTTGGTGCTCTCGGACTCTTTCTCACCTGGAGGTTTGGTGTGAGTAAAGATATTTCCCAGAAACAGCTTTAGCTATAGTCAGTCACAATACAGTTTTTCCCTCATGGTCTTCACTCTCGGAGACACCCTGTGAAGTCAGGGAGTGCCAGAGTGTGTGAGGAGCAGAGGATTTGATTGCCTGGTTAGCCCAAGGCTGCTTTCTCTGCTCACTATGCGTGACTAATGGATGGGATCTGAAATTTATTGAGGGGCAATAAATCAAATTTATACTGATGATTGGAATCAGTGCCTGGATCTGTAAGTAATCACCTTGTAAATCCCCTCATCCCAGCCACTTAAACCATTCCATAGGAAGGAGTCAGCAGATGGTTGCTAACAAGCTGACTGCAGTTCCAGCAGACTTCCATTGAGGAGAATGGAAGAATATGGACATTGTGTAGACAGAAGGAATTAGCTTAGTTAGCCGTTTGATTAGTAATTTAATTGGCTGGCACAACACTGTGGGCTGAAGGGCCTGTCCCTGTGTTACGCTGTTCTACAGAGCACCACGGTGTTAGTGTAACACTATTACAGCACCACGGTAGTGTAGCAGTTATCCTATCACATATTACAGCTCGGTAGCATAGCAGTCAGTGTAACACTATTACAGCTCCGCAGAGTAGCAATTAGTGTAACACTATTACAGCTTGGCAAAGTAGCAGTTAGTGCACCACTATTACACCACAGTAGCGTAGCAGGTAGTGTAACACTATTACACCACGGTAGCGTAGCAGTTAGTGTAACACTATTACACCACGGTAGCGTAGCAGTTAGTGCAACACTATTACACCACGGTAGCGTAGCAGTTAGTGTAACACTATTACAGCTCGGAGAGTTATAGTTCAGAGTTCAATTCTGTTGTCGACGGTAAGCAAGTTTGTACGTTCCTTCCCATGTGCGCGTGGGTTTCCTCCGGGTGCTCTGGTTTCCTCCCACAGTGCAAAGGCGTACCGGTTAGTAGGTTAATTGGTGATTGTAAATTACCCTGTGATTAGGCTAAGGTTAAATTCGGGGGTTGCTGGGCGGCATGTCTGAATGGGACAGAAGGGCCTATCCTGTATTATATTTCTAAATAAATGAATGACAGCCCCATTCTCCCTCGAACCTCTCCCCCTTTCCACCACATCCAGAGTAATTATATTTTATTTAGAGATACAATACGATAACAGGCCCTTCCAGTCCAACGAGCCCACACCACCCATGTGACCAATTAACCTACCAACCCATATGTCTAACCTACTAACTTACTAACCCATATGTCTTCTGACTGTGGGAGAAACTGGAAACCCACGTGGTCAGAAGGAGAGAGTACAAACCCCTTACACACCACACTAGAACTGTACTCGGGCTGCTGGTGCTGTAATGACATTACACTTACACTGACACTGACCAGCATGCCACCTCACAAAATACAATCCTATCACATAGAGAGCCATAGAATACTGCAGCGCAGGCCCTTCAGCCCATCTAGTCCATACCAAACCATTAATCTGCCAAGTCCTATCAACCTGCATCAGGAACACAGCTCCACATACTCCTCCCATCTATGTGCTTATCCAAATTTCTCTCAAACGTTGAAATTGATCCAGCTTCACCAATTGCGCTGGCAATTTGATCCACACTCTCAGCACCCTCTGAGTGGAGAAGTGGAGAAGTTCCTTTTCATGTTCCCACGACCTCTGGTTGTAGTCTCACCCAACTTCAGTGGGAAAGTCTGCTTGCCCTTACCTCTCTATACCCCTCATAATTTTGTATACCTCTATCAAATCTCCCCTCAATTTTCTACGCTCCAGGGAATAAAGTCCAAACCTATTCAATCTTTCCTTGTAACTCAGGTCCTCCAGTCCTGGAAATATCGTTGTAAATTTTCTTTCAACCTTATTTACACTTTTCCTGTAGGTAGGTGACCAAAAGTGAACACAATGCTCCAAGTTTAGGCCTCACCAACGTCTTATACAATTTCAACATTCATCCCAAGTCCTGTACTCAACACATTCAATTACAAAGGCCAATGTGCCAAAAGCTGTGATGCCACTTTCAAGAAATTATGGACGTGTATTCCCAGATCTCTCTGTTCTACCACACTTGTCAGCGCCCTATTGCACACTGTGTAAGACCTGCAAAAGATCTACATGGTCCTCCAAAAGTGCAACTGACAGGAATTGATAAAGTAGTGGTGGTTGGGGGTGTGGAGGGATGGGTTAGTGGGTGGAGGTGTTGATCAGCCAACCTGCTTGGGGAAAGTAACTGTTTTTAAGTCTGGTAGTCCCGGTGTGGATGCTATGAAACCTCCTCCCAGATGGGAGTGGGTGAAACGGTTCATGAGCAGGGTGGGTGGGATCATTCATGATGTTACTGGCCTTTTCTCAGCATCTTTCTATATATATTTTTCAGGAGCCCTGAGCTGGGACACCATCCCACCAGGACAACCTCTGCCACAGACTGTAGTGAGATAGGATCTGTGTTGTACAGGAGAGATACTTCTCTCTCCTTCGCTACTGAGTGAGAGGGCCTGCTTGAGATGTCAAAGTGTTGGATGGACAGTAGTGTTTGATGGATTTTAGATGATGGTTTCTGGGTTGTGGGGGGGTTTGATGTTTTTGCTGGAGCAAGTGGGGGGAGGAGGGAGGGGGAGGGTTTTTGCTGGAGCAAGTGGGGGGGGCAGGAGGGAGGGGGGAGGGTTTTTGCTGGAGCAAGTGGGGGGAGGGGGGAGGGGGAGGGGGGAGGGTTTTTGCTGGAGCAAGTGGGGGGAGGGGGAAGGAGGGAGGGGGAAGGTTAATGCTTTCGCTGCTGCTTGTGCCTTAGAAGGGGAATGGGGTTCCAATGTTTGCTTTTCTCTGTTTCGTCAGTGTCTGTGAAGAGTAAGAAGCTCAGGCTGTATATTGTACTGTATACACTATCTGATATTAAATTGAACCACTGAATTATTCACAAACATTCTTATAGGGAATTTACTCCCAGTGTCTTTTCTTCTATCTCTTTGGTACACTTTACCTTGAAAACCACATTTCAGTAAAGTTAAAGGTAAGTTACCAAAGATGGAATGGAATCAATGTTTTACTGGCTTATCTGTTCAATAAAGACTTCACGTCATACCCATCCACAACTACAAAGAACAGTGTGATTAATCTGTCAGATCATCATCTCTCGTCAGAGGGAGATCAACAGTCTTCACACGGCATGAGCAGCAGAGCAGTGTTTGAGTGGTAATCGGTAAGTGTTACACTGCGTGCTCAGGGACATAGTTCTGCTGATTTAACTCTGCCTGCTTCCCTCTTCACTTTGTGATTGATTGGCTGGTTGTCCACAGTATCCAACAATGACAGTTAGATCAACACTCACAAAATGCTGGAGGAACTCAGCAGGCTAGGCAACA
Source organism: Mobula hypostoma (assembly GCF_963921235.1). Lineage (NCBI taxonomy): Eukaryota > Metazoa > Chordata > Chondrichthyes > Myliobatiformes > Myliobatidae > Mobula > Mobula hypostoma. Next base: position 3,652,840 of record NC_086102.1, on the reverse strand, counting down.
TCTAAATGAATAAACAGTCAAGTAGCCTCCAACCTGATGGCATGAATATCAATTTTGCCAAGTTCCAGTCAGTTTTTTTCCCTCCTCCCCCTTCCTTCTTCTTCTATTCCCCACTCTGGCCTCTTATCTCTTCTCCTAATCTGCCTATCACTCCCCCTGGGTCCCCTCCTCCTTCTCTTTCTCCCATGATCCACTCTCCTCTCCTATCAGATTCCTTCTTCTCCAGCCCTTTGCCTTTTCCAGCTATCACTCCCAGCTTCTCACTTCATCCCCCTTCCCACCCACTTGGTCTCACCTATCACCTACCTGCTTCCCCTCCCCTCCCCTTCTTACTCCTTCCTTTCCAGTCCTGATGAATAGTCTTAGCCTGAAACGTCAGCTGTTTATTCACTTCTATGATCTGGATTTCCAGCATCTGCAGAATCTCTGGTGATGATGCATCTTTGAGTGCTAGTAGGCGAATATTAGACTGCTTGTTCAGGGCTGGTTCTGAACTAGTTGGAAAGAGAACCGATGTATTCTATCCCACCTGCTGCTAGTAATGCGATGATCACACTTAGTGGTGGTGTGGGACCACAGACTACAGGTATGCGGGGAATAAAGTTGGTCCTTGATTCTTGCTCTTGAATAACACACACAAAATACTGGGGGAACTCAGCAGCATCAATGGAGGGGAAAGAACAGTCAACGTTTTGTGCCAAGACCCTTCATTAGGACTGGAGAGGAAGGGGGCAGAAGCCAGAATAAGAGGGTGGGGAGGTGGAGTACAAGCTGACAGGGTCCTTGCTGAAGGGTCTTCGCCCGAAGTGACAACTGTACCCTTTTCCATAAATGCTGCCTAACCAGCTGAGTTCCTCCAGCATTTTGTGTGTGTTGAAATGATTGGTGATACTGGGTGAGGGGGAAGCTAGGTGGGTGGGGAGGGGGATTTTTTGAGTCAGTCCCGAACTAGAATCGTAAATATAATCACGAGATTCTGCAGATTCTGGAAGTCCAGAGTAACACAAACCAAGTTCTGGAGGAACAGGTCAGGCAGCATCTATGGAAACGAATAAACAGTCAACATTTCAAGCCAAGTCCCTTCATCGGGACTGGAAAGGCAACACTTCACCTGTGAGTCTCTTGGGGTCATATACTGTGCTCAGTGCTCCAGGTGTGGCCTCCTGTATATCAGTGAGACCTGATGTAGATTGGGAGACCGCTTCGCCGAGCATCTGCACTCCGTTCACCAGAACAAGCGGGATCTCCCAGTGCCCACCCATTTTAATTCCACTTCCCATTACCATTCTGATATGTATATCCATGGCCTCCCCCCACCCCCGTCACGATGAGGCCACACTTGGGTTGGAGGAACAATACCCTATATTCTGTCTGGGTAGCCTCCAACCTGATGGCATGAACATTGATTTCTCTAACTTCTGGCAATGTTCACCACACCCCACTTCACCATTTCCCGCCCCCTTTTCCCTCTCTCACCGTATCTCCTTGCCCGCCCGTCGCCTCCCTCTGGTGCTCCTCCCCCCTTTTTCTTTCTTCCATGCTCTTCTGTCTCTTTCACCAATCATCTTCCCAGCTCTTTGCTTCATCCGTCCCCCTCCAGGTTTCACCTGTCACCTGGTGTTTATCTCTCCCCTCCCTCCACCTTTTAAATCTACTCCTCAGCTTTTTCTCTCCAGTCCTGCTGAGGGGTTTTGGCCTGAAACATCGACTGTACTCTTTTCCATAGGTGCTCCCTGGGCTGCTGAGTTCCTCCAGCATTTTGTGTGTGTTGCTTGGAAGGGGGAAGATGCTAGAATAAAAAAATCTATGTCTAGTGCCAGATGAGGAATAACTCTGGCAAGATTGCTCAGGTAAGGAACATAATTCATATCTATTCTAGTTCTGAAACTCCAGCATTCTCACACCATCTCTCTTCATTTTTGGATCTTTTACCATAAATGTAAAACATAAACGAACACAGTCAATCAAGAACTTAGGAGGAAATAAATTCCCCTGAGAATATGGAAGATGTGGAATTTCATCGTCTGATAACTACAGAGGAATCTGGATCCACACACCAGGGCGAAAGCAATAAAAACAGAAGGGTTCCTTCTGGTTCCCCTCCTCCTTCCCTTTCTCCCATAGTTATAACCATATAACCATATAACAATTACAGCACGGAAACAGGCCATCTCGGCCCTTCTAGTCCGTGCCGAACCCTTACTCTCACCTAATCCCACCGACCTGCACTCAGCCCATAACCCTCCATTCCTTTCCTGTCCATATATCTCTCCAATTTAACTTTAAACAACAACATCGAACCTGTCTCAGCCACTTCTGCTGGAAGCTCGTTCCACACAGCTACCACTCTCTGAGTAAAGAAGTTCCCCCTCATGTTACCCCTAAACTTTTGCCCTTTAACTCTCAACTCATGTCCTATTGTTTGAATCTTCCCCACTCTCAATGGGAAAAGCCTATCCATGTCAACTCTATCTATCCCCCTCATAATCTTAAATACCTCTATCAAGTCCCCCCTCAACCTTCTACGTTTCCAAAGAATAAAGGTCCAACTTGTTCAACCTTTCTCTGTAACTTAGGTGATGAAATCCAGGTAACATTCTAGTAAATCTTTTCTGTACTCTCTCTATTTTGTTGACATCTTTCCTATAATTTGGTAACCAAAACTGTACACAGTATGCCAAATTTGGCCTCACCAATGCCTTGTACAATTTCACCATTACATCCCAACTCCTATACTCAATGCTCTGATTTATAAAGGCCAGCATACCAAAAGCTTTCTTCACCACCCTATTCACATGAGATTCCACCTTCAGGGAACTATGCACCATTATTCCTAGATCCCTCTGTTCTACTGCATTCTTCAATGCCCTACCATTTAGCATGTATGTCCTATTTTGATTAGTCCTACCAAAATGCAGCACCTCACATTTATCAGCATTAAACTCCATCTGCCATCTTTCAGCCCACTCTTCTAACTGGCCTAAATCTCTCTGCAAGCTTTGAAAACCTACTTCATTATCCACAACTCCACCTATCTTAGTATCATCTGCATACTTACTAATCCAATTTACCACCTCATCATCCAGATCATTAATGTATATGACAAATAACGTTGGACCCAGTACAGATCCCTGAGGCACACCTGAGGTTCACTCTCCTCTCCTATCAGATTCCTTCTTCTCCAGCCTTCTGCCTCATCTACGAATCACCTCCCAGCTTCTCAGTTCAAACCCCTTCCCCAACCACCCACCTTCCCCTCACCTCGTTTTACCATCACCTCCTAGCTTCTACTCCTTCTTCTTCCCCCCCCCATACCTTCCTCTCCCTTTCGTATTAGTCCTGATGAAGGGTCTCAACCTGAATTGTTGACTGTTCATTTGCCTCCATTGATGCTCCCGGACCTGCTGAATTCCTCCAGCACTTTGTGTGTGTTGCTCCAGGAATAGTTGTGATAAGATGAGTGGAGATGGGCTCATCTGCAAGATCCAGAGCACACTGGCCTGCTTTGGGGCCGAACGTTCCATGCATTCCCTGTGTCCTCCACAGTGGGAAGATCAAAAGGACCATGAATCCTCTGGCTCAGAGGGTCCGGTGTCAACTGGAGAGGCCCAAGTGCTTCCAGAGTGAATTCCTGTGGGTTGGTGATGAGCAATTGGGTGGCATGGTACCTTTGTAGTTAGTGCAATTGCTTTACAATGCTCGATTCCCACCACTGCCAGTCTGTAAGGAGATTGTACATTTTCCCTGTGACTACATGAGTTTCCCCCGGGTACTCTGGTTTCCACCCACATTCCAAAGATGTACGGGTTAGGATTAGTGAATTGTGGAAATGTTATGTTGGTGTCAGAAGCGTGGCCTGAATCGCGGGCTGCCCCCAGCACATCCTCACCCTGCATGGGTCATTGACAGAAACTGCACATTTCCCTCTAGGTTTCAGTGTACATGCGAGAGAGAAATAAAGGTAATCTTTATCTTTAGATGTCTGACTCATTTGATTACTGGTCAGACCAACACCACAGTTGCTGACTGTCCAACTGAGTCTCAGGCTACAAGATATCAATTACGAGTTCTTTCTGCTTGGAGGAATTGCAGGATTAGTTGGTCTACCGGGGGAGTTCTCAGGTTGCAGAATTCTGCACAACTGCACTGCTACAAGTATTCAAATCCCAGAACAAAGGAATGTGACGGCTGTAACCGATGGAGAGGTGATTGCAGGAGATATGGTGTATCTCTTTAATTGAGGTCCTGATGCTGCCTTGTCAATGGCCCTGAATTTATTAAATGATACCTTTTGTTTTATAGCCAATTCACTTCTGGCATCGCTGTCATTACTCACCATAACTCAAATTAAACGTTAATTGCAATGTTTGTTGGATGTGCATCAGGAGAATTGAAAACATTGAATGGTCCTCTCAGGGGGTCTATAGACAAATAATTTCGGATTCATGAATGAAAGGAATTGGAACTAGAATTGGTTTATTATTGTCACATGTACTGAGGTAGAATGAAAAGCTTGTCTTACATACAGTTCGGACAAAATACTGCATATAGTGTCCCAGCTACCGTGCAGGTCAACGGTCAGGTCTAAGATCATAATGTGGTACAGTGTGAGCTCAAGAGACCACTTTATCATACTAGGCAACGTGAGAAAGATTAAAGATTAGCTTTATTTGTCACATGGAAATAAAAGCACTGAAACATACAGTAAAATCCATCGTGTGCGTCAGTCCGAGGATGTGTTGAAAGCAGCCCGCAAGGTCACCGTGCTTCCAGAACCAACATAGCATGCCTACAACCTACTAACTATCCTAACCGTGTGCCCTTGGAATGTGGGAGGAAACCAGAGCACTTGCAGGAAACCTGCGTAGTCACATAGAAAGCGTACAACAGAGGGAGTTGAAACCTGCGTGGTCATGGAGAAAGCGTAGAACAGAGGGAATTGAACTCGCAGTCAATGATCGTCGGCACTGTAAAGCTACCGTGCCACTCCAACATTAAATTCTGTCAGTTAATATCATTACCAGAGCTGGTAGAAGCTGTCCTTGACTGTGTGGGAAGAAACCCCCGTGGTTCTGGCAGACAGTTTTGCAAGGAATGGCAAGGTTGGAGCTGGTTAATGTTTTGCCTTTATCTAAGAAGGGCTGCAAGGACAATGCAGGGAAGTACAGGCCAGTGAGCCTAACGTCAGTGGTGGGCAAGTTTTCTGAGGAACAGGAACTGCCTGCATCTAGAAATACAAGGACTGATTAGGACAGTCAGCTCGGCTTTGTCTGAGGGAAACAGACAGCGGCAGGAGTCAAAGACCCATCTTACTGCTGCTGCCGTGAAGTGTTTCGCTAACTATGCTGGCATGATGAGCTGGTTTGGTTTGAGAGGGCATAGGGACTCCCGGTCCTGTCAGACCAAAGCCCTTCACCCTTGCAGCCGGGAATTTACCGTCTTACACTCACTGCAATTAAACCTTATGTTTGGATTAGTTATTGCCGCTTTACAGAGACTTGACAACTGTACGATCTGCAACTCAACTGCTTATGCAACTTTCTGTACAACACATTGGTTACTCCTGTCGTGAGCCCCTGTCTGCCAGAGACACTGTAATTACTTCTGGGGTCCTGTGTGCAGGAGCATGCCATCTAATTACAAGCCAGATTAGTTTAAGATCTAACAATAAATTACCGACTGGATTTCCTTTGTGTTCCCCTGACCTTTTCTGTTTGTCTAGTCAGTTACTGACGGCGTATGAATGGTAACCTGGCTACGAGTGAGTCAGCTGACCCGTGGTGCAGCGACATCACACAGCTCAGAGAAAGGCCCTTCAGCCGAACTCGTCCATGCAGACCTAATAGAGGGGGTCCCAGCTGCCTGTGTTTGGACCACGTCCCTCACAATCCTTCCTACCTATGTATCCGTCCCTGTAGGACATAGAACACAAAGTCTATTAACTTAAATCAATCACAGTTTGTTTCACCAAAATTAGGCAAAAGACTTGCCCAAATACTAATGGGCTGCCTAATGCTTTATGGGGAGATATGGTAGTGGTTAGCATAACGCTTTACAGCCCCAGCCTTAAGATCAGGGTTCAATCCCCATCACCGCCTGTAGGAGTTTGTACGTTCTCCCCACAACTGCGTGCATTTTAGTTGGTGCTCTGGTTCCCTCCCACGTTCCAAAGACTTATCGGTTAGGGTTCGTGAGTTGTGGGCAGACTATGCTGGTGCACAAACGTGGCAACACAGTGGGCTGCCCCTGGCACATCCTTGGACAGTGTTGGTTGCTGACACAAAAATGGCACATCTCAATATACCGTACATATGTTTTGCTGTTTCGATGACAGCTAATCTCTAATACTGTGGGCAGCACGGTAGCGTAGTGGTTAGCACAACACTTTACAGTGCATATAACCCGGCTTCAATTCCCAGCACTGCCTGCAAGGGGTTTGTATGTTCTCCCCGTGAGTGTGTGGGTTTCTTCCAAGTGCTCCAGTTTCCTCCCCCAGTCCAAAGTCGATAGGCTAACTGATCATTGTAAACTGTCTCGTGATTAGGTAAGGATTAAATCAGGAAGTTGCTGGGCAGCGTGGCTCAGAGGACCAGAAGGACCTATTCTGCACTGTATCTCAATCAATCAATCTTTCATCTTTAATCATTACTTGAGCAGCAATAACTTTCAGAACAGAAGAAAGATCCTGTGAGTTTTGTATTTGAACACTCAAATTTACACCTCCTGATTTCTTGTCTGTACTCTTTACCGTTTTCTTCCTTTTATCCCACCAGTCACCAGTCTCCCTGTGTTCCACCCGGAAGTCAGCCACCTCATGCCCATTCCCTCCCCACAGTCCTACAAGCCTTTCCTCTACCCGGTCCACTTTTTGGAAGCTTTCATCGAATCTTTGAGGCAGCTTGCCCCAAATCACTGTGACTCACTGTGTGAAAATATTTCCAATCTCCCTCCTGCACTTCATGCCAATTATCTGAGCTCTGTCACGTCTATTTGCCAACCTTCCTGTCAGTGGAACCTGATGTCTTCTGACTGCCGTGTCATTAGAAATCTGCTCGCTTGATGGTGGGTTCTGAATGAACTCATTCTGTGGACGTGACCCTGGTTTAATGGGCTTGTTCTGACAACCTGGTCCATCTGGATATCACCCAGAATGTGCCTAAAGCTTTTCACGATTTAAGATTTTATGAAGATTTAAACATAGTCATCGAGCCTTGAAAGATACTGGAAGGAAGTATTCCAAACTTTCTTGGTACTTTTCAAGGTAAATTTTAAACCTAACCCTTTGACTGCATTATTTGGTATTGTTGGAGGAAAAGACTTTATTTTGAAGACACCTGATTTGCATATTTTGGCTTTTATTTCTTTAAATGGAAGGACGCTGTTCCGCCTACTCACGCTCAATGGTTATGTGATGTTATGTCATGCTTAAATTTAGAAAAGATCCATTGTTCAGTATTTGAATCTAGCCAAGACTTTTACACATTGTGAAGACTATTTTTGAGTTATTTTCAAAACTTTTGATTTGTTGTAAAAGTACAGATGATGGCTAATAATATATTTTATTATATGATAAGGGTTTTCCCCCTTTTTTCTTTCTTTTCCTAACAGCTCTGACTTTGGTAGTGGGTTTAGATTTCTTTTTCTGTATAACAAAATTATTATATTTCAATATTACAATTTAATTTAATTTTTATGGGTTTTGTGATTGTAACTATTTTTAATACAATGTATTTGGTGCTATTTTATTTTTTTCTTTTGACTTATATATCTTCTTGTACTCTGTATTCGTCTATGCAGAAACTAATAACAATATTGAAAGAGAAACGTATTTATCACGTGTATGTCGAAGCATACAGTGACATGTGCCATTTGCATTGACAACAAACGCACCTGAGGATGCGCTGATGGCAACCCGCTTGTGTCACCACACGCTCCAGCGTCAACATAGCGTGCCCACAATGCTCAGCAGAACAACAACAAGCAACACCAAGGGTCGCCACACTTCTGGCGCTAACATTACCCACCCATAGCTCACCCTAACCTTAACACCTTAATGGGTCAGTAGGTTAATTGGTGACATGGGTACGATTGAGCGGTGTGGGCTCATTGTGTCAGAAGGGCCTGTTACCGAGCTGTAACTCTGAATAAATGAAATAAATTTTGAGGGTGCGCTGGGGCAGTCAGCAAGAGTAGCCACGTATCAGCACCGTGTCGCGTGCCCACCACCGATCACCCATGCCAGCAGACAAAGGTGCTGACTAAATAAACGGAAGAGTTGCACATTTTCACTGATTGGAGCTGCAGTTGGCCTGTGTGATGAGAGGGAAAAATCAACTCTCTTTAATCAGCACGGATGAAGTGAAATAATCTCAGTGGCTTTTCCCAGTTGTATTTATCCTGTCCTGTGAATGTCAATCAGCTGCAAACTAAACAGTTTGTGGATATTACCAGAGGAAGATTATCAGTTTCATAGCTGACATGGTAATAACACCCTTCAAATCTGCTCCTGTTTGAACTGACATAATGGAAATAAAAATATTTTAAATAGCTTTGAGAGCAAAACAAAAATCGCTGAAAAAATGAAATTCTCCCCGCCTACTCCTCATAACCTTAGAGTCAGATGTGTGAGAAGCTATCAAAACATTCTGACCACATCTTCCAATGAGTTTAACATCCATCTGTCTGTGCGGATGAGATAGACTGAAGGAGAGTTGTATGCAGTGTCATCAAATTGCTGTGCAGTGTTAAATTCAGAAACACACACTCCGTTTCTCCAGCAACACAATGCGGCAGACATCATCGTCACTTCATTCTTTGGAGATTTTTTATCCTAGGCCAATTAGCAAGTTCTTTCCGCTGCAGTTAGAGCAGGCAACTTCTCTTGTAATTGTGCACACACACAACAATGCTGGAGGAACTCAGCAGGTCAGACAGCAACCATGGAAATGAATAAATAGTTGACGTTTCGGGCTGAGATCCTTCTTCAGGACTGGAAAGGAAGGGGACTAAAACCAAAATAAGTGAGGGAGGGGTAGGAATACAAACTGGCAGCTGAAAGGTGAGACCAGGTGAGAGAGAAGGGGGGAGGAATGAAGTAATAATCTGGATGGTGATAAGTGGAAAAGGCAAAAGGTTGAAGAAAAAGGAATGGATAGGAGAGGAGAGTGAACCTTGGGAGAAAGGGAAGGAGGAGGAGAACCAGAGGGAGGTGAAAGGTAGTTGAGGGGAAGAGAAGGGGTGAGAGGGAAATTAGAATGAGGAACCAAAACAGCAAGGAAAGGAAGGAGCGAGAAATGACTGGAAGTTGGAGAAATCAATGTTCATACCATTAGGGTTGAGGCTACCCAATAAAAGAGGTGATGCTTCTCCAACTTGGGAATGGCCTCATCATGGCAGTAGAGGAGGCAGTGGACAGGCTTGCCAGAATGGGACTAGGAAGTCAAATTGAAATGGTGGCCACCAGGATATCCTGTTTTTTTTTGTAGCTGATGGAACAAAGGCGCTTGACAAAGTAGCCCCAAACTGCGTCAGGTCCTACCCATCACCTCCCTACACTTCCCCTTTTCTGTCTGGGTAGCCTCTGATCAGATGGGATGAACATCGATCTCCCCAACTTCCAGCAGTTACTCACCCCTTCCCTTTCTCTCTTTTCCCATTCTCATTCTGGTTCCTCTCTCACCCCTTCTCTTCTCCTCACCTGCCTGTCATCTCCTTCTTCCCCTTCTTCCATGGTCCGCTCTCCTCTCCTATCGGATTCCTTTGTCAGCCTCCTACCTCTTCCACACATCACCTGCCAGCCTGGGCTCCTCCCCCCTCCCCTCACTTCCTTATTCAGTCTTCTGCCCCCTTCATTTCCAGTCCTGATGAAGGGTCTCGGCCTGAAACATCGACTCCTCTATAGATGCTGCCTGACCTGCTGAGTTCCTCCAGTATTTTGTGCGTGCTTTGGATTTCCAGCATCTGCAGAATCTCTTGTGTTTATTCTCTGCTAATTGGTTACCTTGCTGTAATTGCAGGTTAGTTCTGCTGGGATACAGCAAGGCAAAAAATAATCAAAGAATCATCTGCACAAGCAGATTGATAGATAGCAGGATTTTCTGCTGGTTGTGAGATAGATTCTGCTGTGCCCGTCCTTGCCAGGGAAAATCACTTGCACGTGTTTCCAACATAAGCAGCAGAATGTTGTTGAACATTCCCAGCAACCATCGGAATTGTAAGAGCCCCAGCACCAGATCTATCATGCACACAGCACTCCTCACCATCGAGCACACCTTCAAAAGGCAATGCCACAAGAAGGCAGCCTCCAACATCGAGGACCCCTCCACTTAGGACAGGCCCTCTCCATCAGGGAGGCAGTACAGGAGCCTAAACACAAAATACTCTGCAGATGCTGGGGTCAAAGCAACACTCACAACACGCTGGAGGGTCTCAGCAGGTCGGGCAGCATCCGTGGAAACGATGAGTCGATGTTTCGGGTCAGAATCCTTCGTCAGGACTGTAGGGGGAAGGGGCAGGGGCCCTATACAGAAGGTGGGGGGAGGGTGGGAAGGAGAAGGCTGGTAGGTTCCAGGTGAAAAACCAGTAAGGGGAAAGATAAAGGGGTGGGGGAGGGGAAGCAGGGAGGGGATAGGCAGGAAAGGTGAAGAAGGAATAGGGGAAAGCACAATGGGTAGTAGAAGGAGGCGGAACCATGAGGGAGGTGGTAGGCAGCTGGAGGAGGGGGCAGAGTGACATAGGGATAGAGGAAGGGAGGGGGAGGGAATTACCGGAAGTTGGAGAATTCTATGTTCATACCAAGGGGCTGGAGACTACCTAGACGGTATATGAGGTGTTGCTCCTCCAACCTGAGTTTAGCCTCATCATGGCAGTAGAGGAGGCCATGTATGGATATATCTGAATGGGAGTGGGAAGCAGAGTTGAAGTGGGTGGCTACTGGGAGTTCCTGTCTGTTGTGGTGGACGGAGCGGAGGTGCTCGATGAAGTGGTCCCCCAATCAGCGTCGGGTTTCACCGATGTAGAGGAGGCCGCACCGGGAGCACCGGATGCAATAGATGACCCCAACAGACTCACAAGTGAAGTGTTGCCTCACCTGGAAGGACTGTTTTGGGCCCTGAATGGTGGCAAGAGAGGAGGTGTAGGGACAGGTGTAGCACTTAAGCTTACAGGGATAAGTGCCAGGTGGATCAGGGAGTCGCGGAGGGACTGATCCCTACGGAAAGCGGAGAGGGGTGGAGAGGGAAAGATGTGCTTAGTGTGGGGTCCTGTTGAAGTACACACACTGAATGCTTTCAGAACAGCTTCTTTCCTTCCCTCATCAGATTTCTGAATGGACACTGAACACATGAACACTACTTCACTATTAATACAAGATTTTCTGCAGATGCTGGAAATCTCTAATACATCTAATTCAGAGATTAAGGGAGCTAGGGCTTTACTCTTTGGAGAGAAGGAGGATGAGAGGAGACATGATAGAGGTATACGAGATATTAAGAGGAATAGATAGAGTGGATAGCCAGCGCCTCTTCCCCAGGGCACCACTGCTCAATACAAGAGGACATGGCTTTAAGGTAAGGAGTGGGAAGTTCAAGGGGGATATTAGGGGAAGGTTTTTTACTCAGAGAGTGGTTGGTGCGTGGAATGCACTGCCTGAGTCAGTGGTGGAGGCAGATACACTAGTGAAGTTTAAGAGACTACTAGACAGGTATATGGAGGAATCTAAGGTGGGGGCTTATATGGGAGGCAGGGTTTGAGGGTCAGTACAACATTGTAGGCTGAAGGGCCTGTACTGTGCTGTACTATTCTATGTTCTATGTTCTATGACCAGAACAATTGCAAGATTTTCAGTACTGAGGATCCTCTGCAACTCTGCAAGTGTTGATATACGCAGTCTTACCTGAAGACTCACGAGGTGTTACCAGGGTCTTGAATTACAGGGAGAGACGGTATAGACTGAAACTGTTTTCCTGGAGTGAGGGAGGCTGAGGGAGGGATTTGTAGAGTCTATATCGGTTTAAAAAATCATGAGGGACAAAGATAAAGTGGGTGGTCACTGTCTTTTTACCAGGTAGGTGAGGCTGAAGGGTTCAAGATGAGAAAGGGGAGACTTAAAGAGGAATTAAGGCGTAACATTTTCACCCAGAGGGTGGGTGAGTATATGGAACAAGCTGCCAGAGGAAGTGGCAGATTTGGAAACTTACATTTAGTCAGGTAAATGGTTAGGTCTCCTCAGGTCACTTGTAAGTCTTTTCACTCTCACTATAAACATAAACCCTTTAGCTTTTAGTTCCTTTCCCCAAGCAAAAGATTAAAGATTTAGAAATTAGCTTTATTTGTCACATGTACATCAGAACATCTAGTGAATGAGTTGTTTGTGTCAATAACCAGTACAGTCCGAGCACGTGCCAGGGGCAGCCTGCAGATGTAGCCATGTTTCTGGGACCAACGTAACATGTCCATACTCACTAACCCTAATCCGTACGTCATTTGAATGTGGGAGGAAACAGCAGCACGTGGAGGAAACTCACGCAGTCAGAAGGAAAATACACAAACTCCTTGCAGATTGCGGTGGGAATCGAACGTGTTTGCTGGAGCCGTAAAGTGTTACGTTAATTACTATGGTACTGTGTCAACCTGTGCATTTTTATTTTAAAGTTGAAATTTAAATTTAAAAAATTCTTTACCGTCAAAACTCCAGATAATTCAGAAATCCAGTGAAAAATGAGAAGTTGCAATGAGGGCAGACGGAAAGAATGGGATGGTTCGGAGTCAGGGACACTGACTGGGATCCAGAGACAGGCGGCAGCATGCATGAATGAAAACCAGGAACAAAATCTGAAACAGAATGGCACCTTTACAGACTCCAGCAGAGCTTAGAACTTGGTCAGATCCATTCAACTTTCCCGTGACCCTGCGACTGCCCGAGTTTCCTCCAGATGCTTTGGTTTCCTCCCACATTCAAAGGCATATGGGTTAGGGTTAGTAAGTTCAGGCACGGTACTGACAATTGCAGACTATCCGCAGCACATCCTCAGACTGTGTTGGATGCTGACACAAATGATGCATTTCTCTGTATGTTTCAATGCTTCCATGTACACATCACAAATAAAGCTAACCTTTCCTTATCTTCCTTTTCCCTTGAAACATACAGTATATGTAACGTTTGCGTATGAAAATGACAGTGTTCACTAGGTAGTGTCAAGTCCCTGAGACTCATTTTTTTGCAGGCATTTACAGGAAAACAAAGAATCTATGAAAATAAAAGTCAATAAATAATACTGAGAAGATGAATTGTAGATTCCTTGAAAGTGATGAAGTTATCTATGTTTCAAGATTGTTTAATGTCATTTCCAGTACACAAGTGTAAAGGAGAACAAAGTAATTGTTACTCCGTATTCAATGCAGCACGATAAAAACACAATAAGATAAAGAACACAATAATAATAAAAAGCACAATAAATGTTGTATACATACTGCACATAAGATAGATTATATCGATAGATTGATATTATGCCTATAAAGTGACTTTAGGCACAGGAGTGTCTGTACATAAGGTGACTGACAGGAATTGATAAAGTAGTGGTGGTTGGGGGTGTGGAGGGGTGAGTTAGTGGGTGGAGGTGTTGATCACCCTCACTGCTTGGGGAAAGTCACTGTTTTTGAGTCTGGTGGTCCTGGCATGGAAGCTATGTAGCCTCTTCCCAGATGGGAGTGGGACAAACAGTCCACGAGCTGGGTGGGTGGAATCCTTCATGATGTTACTGGCCCCTTTCCAGCACCCTTCTGTAGATATGGCTTTGCTGGTGGATAGGCTGGTGCTGGTGATGCATTGGGCAGTTTTGACTACCCATTGTAGAGTCTTCCTGTCTGTCGCAGAGCAGTTTCCATACCATGCAGTGATGCAGCTTGTTAGGGTGCTTTCTACTGCATGTCTGTAGAATGATGTGAGTATAGATGTGCAAAGTCCAGCGCTCTTAGGCCTCCTCAGAAAGTAGGGGTGTACAAATAATAAATAAGACTGAGAACAGGAGTTGCAGAGTCCTTGAAAATGAATCTCTGGATTGTGCAAGCAGTTCAGTCTTGAGGTGAGTGAAGTTATCCATGCTGGTTCAAGAATCTGATCATCGAACTGTTCCCAAACACTAAGATAAAAGATTGGAAAATGCTCTCTGTAATGACACTTCTGAAGTTATCACTGGGACAGAAGAACTGGTTAGTTTCCTCTCCTCGGATACCAGAGTCTGAGAGAGGAGACTGGACTGTGTCAATCCCGCAGTATCACAGCAAGAGTGTTAGCCTGAATTATCTGCTCAGGTCTGCGGCCTGTGACTCTGAATGTTCTGACTCACAGGTGAGAGAGCTTCCAGTGAGGCAAGACGAACAGCTTTGTTCAGCTGTCAGTGCGATAACTGGGGAACACATCAAGCAGCGGCCAGGTTTCCGAGGCAATTGGAGAATGAATGAACCACAATACCCCATGGAGGCATTTGGAATGCTATCACCGAGGATAATCATGCTGTGAATTTGTACTTTACAGCACATTGAAGTACATTTCAATTCTCACCTGAGCAGAAAAGGTGTAGAGTGCCAACCCCAGGGAAAGAATTTTCCGCAACACACACAAAATGCTAGAGAAACTCTAGCAGCACCTATGAAAATGAATAAACAGTCTACATTTCAGTCTGAGACCCTTCGTCTGGACTGGAAAGGAAGGCAGATACCAGTATAAGGAGATGGGGAAGAGGACAAGCTGGAAGATGATAGGTGAGACCATGTGGATGGAGGATGCGGGGGGGGGGGTGAAGCTGGGATGTGATTGATGGAAATGGCAAAGGCTGAAGAAGAAATAATCTGATAGGAGAAGAGAAGGAACATGGGAGAAAGGGAAGCAGGCCGAGGCAGTGCACCAGCGGGAAATGACAGGCAAATGAGGGGAAGAGCTAAGAAGCCAGAGAGGGGAAACGAAGAAAAAAACCCCAGAAGTTGGAGAAATTGAAGTTCATGCTGTCAGGTTGAAGGCTATCTAGACAGAATATGAGATGTTGCTCCTCCACCTAGAGAGAGGCTTTACTGTGGCAAAAGAGACCATAAGACCATAAGGCATAACAACAAAATTAGGCTATTTGGCCCATCAAGTCTGCTCTGCTATTTCATCATGGCTGATCCATTTCCCTTCAGAATCTCCTGCCTTCTCCCCATATTCCTTCATGCCCTGACTAATCAAGAATCTATGAATCTCTGCCTTAAATACACCCAATGATTTGGCCTCCAAAGCCATTTGTAGCAACAAATTCCACAGATTCCCCACTTTCTGGCTGAAGAAGTTCCTCCTCATCTCCATTCTGAATGGACGTTCCTCTATTCTGTGTCCTCTGGTCTTAGACTCCCCCACATCAACTCTGTCAAGGACTTTCACCGTTCGATTGGTTTCAATGAGATTACTTCTCATTTTTCTGCATTCCAGTGAGTATAGGCCCACAACCATCAAACGCTCTTCGTATGACAAGACTTTCAATCCTGGAATCATTTTCGTGAACCTCCCTTGAGCCCTCTGCAATGTCAGCACATCCTTTCTAAGATAAAGGGCCCAAAACTGATCACAATACTCCAAGTGAGACCTCGCCAGTGCTTTATAAAGATTCAACATTACATCCTTGCTTTTATATTCTATTTCTCTCAAACTGAATGCTAACATTGCGTTTGCCTTCCTCACTGACTCCACCTGCAAACTCACCTTCAAGGAATCCTGCATGAAGACTCCCAATACCTTTGCAAGCCAGATTTTTGAATTTTCTCTGCATTTAGAAAATAGTCTCTGCTTCTATTTTTTCTACCAAAGTGCAAGACTATTGTTACGTACCCCGTAACTGGGTTGCCAAACCAGCAGAAATGGATCACTCAGTTGGAGTCTGGATTACTAGAACTAAGAAAGTTTTATTAAAGAAACAAGCAACACAGTACTCTAATCAAAAGGATAATAAATGCAACAGTTCAGCAATGATAAACACACATGTACACAGAATTAAGATAACAGGATCAATCAAGCTCTATCGTTGTCTAGGGGTAAATGACCAGTTTCAAAGTGACGCAAAGTTCAGTTCAATTTAGTTCAGTTCAGTTCGCAGTAATTGCTGCCGTGGCGATGGACAGTGGGGGGGGGGAAGGAGAGAGAGAGTAAAACGAATGAATATTCAAAACGGCTTCCACACACAGACCTTCGCAGTCAGCTTTCGGGCGAGTCCTTTGTGATGTCATCTGAGGTCACCGACCGTGACCCCTCCGTTTCCCGATACGATCGTTTCTCTGCGGGGAACCCGGCACTCAGGCAAGGGTGGACACACACCAGGTTCCCGCTGATCGTGCCTTTCCACCCTGTGCGTCTATGGCCTGGTCCCGCAACCGGCCTTCCAAAACTTCCCACCGACTTGTGAGAGACGCACCGCTTCCAGGGTCTTGTTACCTCGGGTGTCGTGTGTGAGCTGCCTTAGCGAACCTGTCCCTTTTTATCCCCCTGCTGGGGTATCGCCTGTCCATCACTTCAAACAGTTCAGGGTTCAAAGGGGAAGCCGATCTTGACAGCTCTCCTTCCGTTACTCTCTCCCGTCCCTTCATTAACATCTCCAAATGCTGCTCCATTGTTTTCCTTATCTCTCTCTCTCCTGAAGACAGGTGGCAGACCAACTGCTGATCCCACTGGTGCCAGCACAGGACAGCTAACATCTTAATCTATGTGTATTCTTGTCACACTATACACTTCTTGACACTGTACTCTATCTGCCATTCTTCCCTCATTCTCCTAATCTGTCTAAGTCCTTCTGTAGCCCCTCTGCTTCCTCAATGCCACCTGCCCCTCCACCAGTCTTCATATTGTCTGCAAGCCTGGCCCAAAGGCATCTATTCCATCATCCGATTCATTGACATAAAGTAAAAACACAGCTCCCTGTGGAACACCACTAGTCACCGGCAGCTAACCGGAAAGGATCCTTTTATTCCTACACTTTTCTTCCTGCCAGTCCTCCATCCTTGCTCATGTCTTTCCTGTCATACCATGGGCTCTTATCTTGTTAAGCAGACTCATGTATAGTATCTTGTCAAAGGCCTTCTGAAAATCCAAGCGCACAACATCCACCAATTCTTCTTTGTCTATCCTGTTCGTTATTTCTTCAGGCAAGATTTTCCTGAGGAGGCCATGAATTTACATGTCGAACCGCGAATGGAGAATGGTTGGCCACTGGGACATTCCGATTTGCAGATGGAGCGGCGGTGCTCAACAAAGCAAAAAGAATTCTCCGGGTATCTGTTGTGAAATGAGTGAATCAGAGCCTTTCTGAAAAAGTCCTGAGGGAATTGAAGGAGTCGGTCAAAAGTGGCAGTGATCAGCACGGTGAGTGGATGAGGTTGGTAACTTTCTGGTCTCCTTCTTCAGAGGAATTCCAGTTATGGAGTCATGGAGTCAGAGATCACTGTGGCACAGAGACAGGCCCCTTGACCCAACTAGTCCATGCTGAACTTATTCTGCCTTTCCCATCAACCTGCACTGGGACCATCGCCCTCCGTACCCCTCCCATCCATGTACATGCAAACGTCTCTTAAATGTTGCAATCAAACTCACGTCCATCACTCCTGCTGGCCACTCATTCCTCATTCTCACCACCCTCTGAGTGAAGAAGTTCCCCCTCATGTTCCCCTTAAATAGTTCTCCTTTCACCCTTAACCCATAACCTCTAGTTGTAGTCTTATCCAACTTGCTTGCATTGACCCTATCTATACCCCTCGTACTTTTGTATATCTGTATCAAATCTCCCCTCACTCTCCTACACTCTAGTAAATAAAGTCCTAACCTATTCAACCTTTCCCTATAACTCAGATCCTCAAGTTCTGGCAATCTCCCTGCAAATGTGCTCTGCGCTCTTTCAATATCATTGATGCCTTTCCTGTAAGGTAGGTGACCAGAAACGCACACAATACTGCATTAACACAAGGTAGAGGCAGCGATGAAATCAGGAAGAGCGTACAACTTCCACATGTGGTCGTGTATAAGATGGGCTGCAGGCCTACAGGATGGGAAAGTCTTCAGTGCATCAGTCCCACTGGGCGGCAGGTTGTCCGGGAATGGCAGTGATCTGTCTGTGTTATTGAGGGGAAGCGATGGTTGCCACCAGTATATCGAGAGACTGTTCCTACATGTACTGTGATCAGCAGCACTGCAGTAATTCCCTGTGCAGCAAGCCAAAGATTGTACATAGGGCTCTGACGGATTCAAATGCAAATTGCCCGTCATTCCTCTGACACATCTCACCTCACTGCTGTCGCGCCTACACTGAGGCCGTGATGGAAGTGTGCTCTAACCAGGGTTTCAAAGAGATACAACATTACCACGAAGCTCTTGAAGTCAATCCCCCGACATACCATATGCCTTCGTAACCACCTTAACAACTTTGAGGAATCTATGGACATAGGCCCCAAGATCACACAAGAATCTTGCCATTAACCCTGTACCACACATCAAAGTTGCTGGTGAACGCAGCAGGCCAGGCAGCATCTCTAGGAAGCGGTACAGTCAACATTTCCAGCATCTGCAGAACTCCTCGTGTTTGCGTTTTTAAATTAACCCTGTACTCTACCTTCAAGTTTGACCTTGTAAAGTGAATCACTTCATACTTTTCTAAGTTGAACTCCATGTGCCACCTCTTAGCCCAGCTCTGCATCCATTCAGTGTCATGATGAAGGATCTCGACCCAAAACACCAATTGTTTATTCCTCATCACAATTGCTGCCTAACCTGCTGAGTTCCTGCAGCATTCCTTGTGTGTGTGTGTGTGTGTGTGTGTGTTACTCAGTGATGGGCAAAAGCTGAACCAAACACAGATACAACATCTTTACTCCTCTGTAAGTGCTTACCACTGCTTTTAATTCCAACGCAACATGTGTGAAAATTACACAGTCTTCTCAATTACCATCTGCCTCGGCCTTGTGTCACAACCCACATCTGTGTTAATGCAATATAGGGTGCAGTTCACCACGGTTCTTGTCTGTCATGTAATTCTCATTCTAAAGACTGGAGAGCGGGCGGAAGCTGGAAAGACCCTTTGTTGCAGTTTGAGAGAGTGCACCACCGTCAGGCACACAGCCATCTGCTAAGTAACGGGACATCGATAGTCACACGAGATTCTGCAGATGCTGGAAATCTCGAGCCACAGACACCAAGTGCTGGTTGAACAACAAACTTCCACTCTTCATCAGTAAGACCAAGGAATTGATTGTGGAGTGAGTATTTCATGTTCCTGTCAACATCTCTGAAGATCAAACTGGGCCCCACATATTGACGTCACTGTGAAAAGGCACAACAGCAGCTATATTCCATTAGGAGTTTGAGGAGATTTGGTCTCCAAAGACTCTCACAAATTTCTACAGATGTAACGCGGAGAGCAATCTAACTGGTTGCATCACCGTCTGGTACGGTGGGCCACCGCATAGGATCGGAAAAACCTTCTGAAGGTTATAAGCTCAGCCACTTCCATCACGGGCACTAGCCCCCCAGCACTGAGGATGTCTTCGAGAGGTGATACCTCAAAAAGGCAGCATCTGTCATTAAGGATCCATCATCCCAGACTGTAAGGACAATGCTCCCATGAGCATTATCTCTCTATTTCTTAGCATTACTTATTTATAGTTTTATATATACTCATTGTAATTTATATTTTTATTATGAATTGCAATGTACTGTCACTACAAACAACAAATTTCACTACAAGTGCCAACGATATTAAATCTGATTCTGATCCTGAACTCAGCAAGTCAGGCAGCATCTATGGAGGGGAATAAAGATTCAATTTTTCAAGCCGAGACCTTCATCAGGACATTGATAGGATGCAGGGTTGAGCTGAGAATTGGCAGACGGAGTTCAGTTCATAAAAATGTGAAGTTATAAACTTTGGAAGGTTTAATTTAAAGGCAGAATACGGAATTAATAGCAAGATTCTTAGCATTATGAAGGAATAGAGGGTCCAATACCATAGGCCTCTCTAAATTGCTGGGGTGATTAAGAAGTCGTATGGTGTGTTGGGCTTGAGTTCAAGAGCCATGAGGTTATGTTGCAGCTCTATAAAACTCTGCTTAGACTTACCTGGAAGATTGCACTCAGTTCTGGTCACCTCATTACAGGAAGGATGTGGGAGCTTTAGAGAGAGTGCAGAGGAGATTTACCAGGATGTTGCCTGGACCGAGAGTATGTCTCAGGAGGAATGGTTGACCGAGCTAGGGCTTTAGGGCTTTTCTCTTTGGAGTGAAGGAGGATGAGAGGTAACATGACAGCAGTGTACAAGAAGATAAGAGGCATAGATTGAGTGGATAGCCAGAGATTATTTTGACTAATATAAGAGAATATAATTTTAAGGTGATTGATGGAAAGTATAGCACGTGGGCATTTTATAGAGCATGATGGTTGGATGTGGCACTCCACCGGGGTGGTGGTACAGGCACATTTAACAGACTCTAAGGTAGGCACATGGATGACAGAAAAATGGAAGCACTCTCACCAGTTTTTATCCATGGTCTACAGAAAGTATTCTGTCTGGATGTATCATGGCTTGGTATGGTAACTACAAGAAACTGCAGCGAGCTCAGCACATCACAGGAACCAGCCTCCTCTCCATGGACTCTGTCTACACTTCTCACTGCCTCAGTAAAGCAGTGAGAATAATCAAAGACCCCTCCCACCCCAGACATTCTCTCTTCTTCCTTCGCCCATCAGGCAGAAGATACAAAAACCTGATAACACACACCACTCTTATCAGACTCCTGAATGGACTTCTTATACAATATGATGGTCTCTTGGCCTCAAATTCCACCTTGATGTGACCTTGCATTTTATTGTTTACCTGCACTGCACTTTCTCGGTAGGTTTTACACTTTATTTTACGTTGTTATTGTTCTCCCTTGTTCTACCTCAATGCACTCTGCAATGATCTGATCTGTAAGAACAGTATACAAGACAAGCTGTTCACCGGATCTCGGTGCATGTGACAACAATAAACCAATACCAAGACCAGCTGGCAAGGGAAGTAGGCAGTTTTGCAACCATCACACAAAATGTTGGAGGAACTCAACAACGGCAAGTTCTGCTTTTTGTGGATAGGGCAGCAACGTTTGATTATGTTCTGGAAACATAATGCTGAGAAGTAGATGATTTCTGGCTACTATATCAAGGTCTCGCCTGGACACAGGAGTTATCTGCATTTAATGGAATAATGGGTATTAAAATGTTAGGGCTGATTGAATGGTGCTGCAGCTGGGAAAGTCAGTGGAACAATAGTCCAGGAGATGGTTTCATTAATTTTAGAGATTAGCTCACATCGCACGTGTTGCTCTGGGATTCCCTAGTTTCTGTGTTTGCTCTCTGCACAGAACGTGGACTGTTTCCAGCAGGGAGCCAGTGCCAGGTCTCTGCTGCCCTGAGATAAGCCTCTTGGCAGGTGTACGCGTACCAGAGCCCGTCATTGCATGCCAGATTCGGGGGCTGCTGTGGCAAGATGCCTCCAGAGAACAAGCACAGCATGGTTACAGAGAGATCACTCCATTATGGGAAGAAGGCTGGCGAGTGGGGCTGAGGAGGGAAAGAGATCAGCCATGATTGAATGGCAGAGCAGACGATGGGTCAAATGGCCTAATTCTATTCCTATGCCTTATGGTCCTAAACACGTTTCCATCATTCCCATCCGCCCCGACACTTTCCACTTTCTGCAGGGATCGGTCTCTACGTGATGCCCTTGTGCACTTGCACCTCCTTACTAATCTCCCTACACCGCCTCCCTCACCTCCATTCAATACCCCAAAAACTCCTTCCAGGTGAGGTAACGCTTCACTTGTGAGTCTGTCATGGGCACCTACTGTATCCGCTGCTCCTGGTGTGGCCTCCTCTACACTAATGAAACCTGATGTAGGTTGGAGAGCTGCTTCATTAAGCATCTTCGCTCTGTCTGCTGGAAAAGGAAGGATTTCCCAGTTGCTACCCATTTCAATTTGACTTCTCATTCTCAGTCCAGTATGTCAATCCACAGCCTCCTCTACTTCCATGATGAGGCCACTCTTAGGCTGGAGGAGCAACACCTCATATTCCGTCTGGGTAGCCTCCAACCTGACAGCATGAACATCAAATTCTCTAACTCCTGGTAATTTCTCCCCCTCCCTGTCTTGCTTTTTCCATTCCGCAATCTGGTTCTCTTTTGACCCCTTCTCTTCTTACCTGCCGTTAACTCCCGCTGGTTCTCTTCCTCCTTCCCTTTCTCCCATGGTCCACTCTCCTCTCCCAACAGATTCTCTTCTCTTCAGCCCTTTACCTCTTAACATCTCTCAGCTTCGTAATACACCCTCCTCCCCCACCCACCCACCGTCCCCCTCACCTGGTCTCACCTGTCACCTTGTCCTCCTTCCCCTCCTCCCACCTTCTTATTCTGGCTCCTTCCCCCTTCCTTTCCAGTCCTGATGCAAGGTCTCGGTCCAAAACATCAACTGTCTGTTCCTCTCCGTAAGTGCTGCCTGCCCTGCGGAGTTTGCCCAGTATTTTGTGTGGGTTGCTCAAGGCTCCCAGCATCTGCAGAAACTCTTGCGTTTGGCTCCGCTTCTGTATCCAGAAAAACATGTGAGAGAATGGGAAGGGCTAAAATAGAAGTTGCTGTTTACGGCCGAGCAAGTGGGAGAAGCAGCAGAAATCAAATACTCTGCCATTTACTCAGTGTGCAGGCAGTTCAAGGTGCTCAAAGTAAAGATGGCAGATTAATTGTTGCCTCTGAGTCTGGATCAGAAAAACATAAATAAGTAAACAAGGCTTTGTGGTTTAAACTTTTAACGAAACAAATCAAACTGGAGAAGTAAGTTGGTGTATCTCATAGTGCTTCAGTACTGAAGTGGCAATGTTAATGACAAGGTTGGCAAGATTGTCTAATTAACAATAGATGTGCCTCAATCGACAGTACGCAAGTTTGCCGTCTGTACAATCCACTCTCTTCCATCCTTCTTACCAAGAATTTGGAAAAATGTTAGACAGTGGGGATTTAATTGGAAATATCTGCAGAGCTTTTAATGTCCTGTAATGTTACACAGACACAATAGTAAAGGCTGTGTCTTCCCCCTCGGCACAGCGCCACACCAGAGCTGGCGCGGCCTGTCGAAGGTTCTGAGCTGGCACCTGAAGATATGCACACCTCAATGCCTGACCAGATTTGTTCTCTGTAGATGTCTTTATTTACTTCACTTTTATTTAGAGAATCTCAACATTAAAATAAAGTAGTGTTGCAGCTTGGACCATTTTGCTTGTGATATAAACTCAGTTAATAATAAAGTGGCTACTGAGTGTATATTCATGGTCTTCTGCTGCTGTAGCCCATCCACCTCAAGGTTCAACGTGTTGTGCATTCAGAGATGCTCTTCTGCACACCACTGTTGTAATGACTGGTTACTTGAGTTACTGTCACCTTCCCGTCGGCTTGAAACAGTCTGGTCATTCTCCTCTGACCTTCTCTCATTAACAAGGTGTTTTTGCCCACGGAGCTATCACTCACTGGATGTTTCTTGATTCTCGCACCATTCTTTGTAAACTGTAGAGACTGTTGTGTGTGAAAATCCCAGGAGGTCAGCAGTTTCTGAGATTCTCAAGTCACCCCATCTGGCACCAACAATCATTGCATGGGTCAAAGTCACTTCAATCACATTTCTTCCACATTCTGATGTTTGGTCTGAACAACAACTGAACCTTTTGACTATGTCTGCCACGTGATTGGCTGATTCAATATTTGCATTAATGAGCAGGTGCACAGATGTGCCTGATAGAGTTGCCACTGAATAGTGCAGGAGAGTGAGGGGAGAGATGATAGAGGTGTGCATAATTATGAGGGGTATAGACAGGGTAAATGCATGCAGGCTTTTTCTACTGAGGTTGGGTGAGACTAGGATTAGAGGTCATGGGTTAAGGGTGAAAGGTGAAATATTCAAAGGGAATCTGAGGGGGATCTTCTACACTCAGAGGGTTGTGCAAATGTGGAAGCTGCCTGCAAAAGTGCTGGATGCAGGTTCATTCTTAACATTGAAGAGAAGTTTAGATAGTACATGGATGGGAGGGATATGGAGGACTATGTTCCAGGTGCAAATTGATGGAATTAGGCAGAAGATCAGGTCAGCGTTCAATGATTGGGCCGAAGGGCCAGTATCTGCTCATAATGTAGTGCTCTATGACTCGGGGGCAGTAAATCGGATATTGATTCAGATTCATCCAATTAAACGAACTGGACAAAGTCTCAGTTACAGCAACATATAGGCCACAATTGGAGTACTGTGTCCAGTTCTGGTTGCCTCACTATAGGAAGGATGTGGAAGCATTGGAAAGGGTACAGAGGAGATTTACCAGGATGCTGCCTGGTTTAGAGAGTATGCATTATGATCAGAGATTAAGGGAGCTAGGGCTTTACTCTTTGGAGAGAAGGAGGATGAGAGGAGACATGATAGAGGTGTACAAGATAATAAGAGGAATAGATAGAGTGGACAGCCAGCACCTCTTCCCCAGGGCATCACTGCTCAATACAAGAGGACACGGTTTTAAGGTAAGGGGTGGGAAGTTCAAGGGGGATATTAGAGGAAGGTTTTTTACTCAGAGAGTGATTGGTGTGTGGAATGCACTGCCTGAGTCAGTGGTGGAGGCAGATACACTAGTGAAGTTTAAGAGACTACTAGACAGGTATATGGAGGAACTTAAGGTGGGGGAGTTATATGGGAGACAGGGTTTGAGGGTCGGCACAACATTGTGGGCCGAAGGGCCTGTAATGTGCCGTACTATTCTATGTTCTATGTTCTATTACCCGCTGTACGGGTTCACCACTGACCCTGCCACACTCTCCTAGTCAGAACTGTGTACAATTCTAGTCCACAATGTACAGCCAACTGGGGATGGGCAGTAAATGCAGACATTGTCAGCAGGGTTTCTCCCTGTGAGCCAATAGATCAATCTCTCCATGAGCGGAAAGTTTGAGATTTTCAACATTGCTTAATGTCATTTCCAGTACACAAATGTAAAGGAGAACCCATTAACTGTTTTGCCACCCACAACTCTAATCTGCTAATTAAATTTACCAATGACACTACATTGATTGGCCTTATCTCAAACAATAGCAAGGTGGCCTACAGGGAAGGTGTCATCTCTCTGACACAGTGGTGTTAAGAAAACAACCTCTCCCTCAATGTCGCAAAAACAAAGGAGCTGGTTGTGGATTACACGAGGAATGGAGACTGGCTAACCCCTATTGACATCAATGGATCTGGGGTTGAGAGGGTAAACAGCTTTAAGTTCCTCGGCATCCATGTCACCGAGGATTACACGTGGTCTGTACACACCAGCTGTGTGGTGAAAAAGGCACATAAGCGCCTCTTTCATCTCAGACAGTTGAGGAAGTTTGGTATGGGTCCCCAAATCCTAAGAACTTTCTACAGGGGCACAATTGAGAGCATCCTGACTGGCTGCATCACTGCCTGGTATGGGAACTGTACCTCCCTTAATCGCAGCACTCTGCAGAGAGTGGTGCAGACAGCCCAGCGCATCTGCTATTGTAAACTTCCCATGATTCAGGACATTCACAAAGACAGGTGTGAGAAACGGGCCTGTAGGATCAACGGGGACCCGAGTCACCCCAACCACAAACTGTTCCAGCTGCTACCATCTGGGAAACGGTACCGCAGCATAAAAGCCAGGACCAACAGGCTCCGGGACAGCTTCTTCCACCAGGCCATCAGACTGATTAATTCATACTGATTTGAGTGTATTTCTATATAACCATATAACAATTACAGCATGGAAACAAGCCATCTGGGCCCTTCTAGTCCATGCCAAACTCTTACTCTCACCTAGTCCCACCGACCTGCACTCAGCCCATAACCCTCCATTCCTTTCCTGTCCATATAGCTATCCAATTTAACTTTAAATGACAACATCGAACCTGCCTCTGTTACATTTGTGTTACATTGACTGTTCTATTTATTATAAATTAGTATAAATTACTATGATCGTACATTGCACGTTTAGATGGAGACGTAATGTAAAGAGTTTTACTCCTCATGTATGTGAAGGATGTAAGAAATAAAGTCAATGCAATTCAATATAAATATATAAGATAGCTTATAGACACAAATTAATTGTATGTCCATGAAGTGACACAAGGTACATAAGGTGACTGACAGGAACTGATAAAGTAGTGGTGGTTGGGGGTGTGGGAGGTGGGTTAGTGGGTGGAGGTGTTGATCAGCCTCACTGGTTGGAGGAAGTCTCTGTTTTTGAGTCTGGTGGTCCTGGTGTGGATGCTGTATAGCCTCCTCCCTGATGGGAGTGGGACAAGCAGTCTATTAGTAGGGTGGGTGGAATCCTTCAAGATATTACTGACTCTTTTTCTGCCACCTTTGTCATATTTTTCCTTGTGGGCTGGTGTTGGTGATGCATTGGGCAGTTTTGACCCCCCATTGTAGAGTCTCCCTGTTTGCCACAGTGCAGTTTCTGCACCGCACCCAGATGCGGCTAAGGGTCCGGAACAATACCAGCCATCCACATTGCTATGGCCTCTGCAGACCTGACAGAGTCATTGAGAAAGGCCCAAAAGGTGATTATATTCCATTAAACGAGGAAATAGGCAGAGATGTGATTATTGAAATTCCTTGTGACTGAGCTCCAGGTTCAGGCTGACCTTTACTGCCTTGTCTTTGCAGCATTTGAACCCTATGTCTCACAGAAAATGTCATCCTGCTGTCTTCATTCCACTCTGTACTTGGGGTTCCTTTCAGGAGCAGGATGCCTGGAAATTGAAGCTGTCTTATAGCAGTCTTATTATCAGTGCAGTCAGACAATTCAAATGTTGTGCGTTTGTCAGAGTTTATTACAGACAATTCTCAGTCTTCCAGAATCTTTCAAAATGGACAGACCAGCATGAAACAGACAAACCTGTCTGCTATTGAAATCCTGTGTCGCTGTGAATCAGCTCAAAGCACAGTCCACTTAGTGGCCACTCTAGCAGGTGCCTCCTGTACCTAATAAAGTGGCCACTGAGTGTACGCTTGTGGTCTTCTGCTGCTGTCGCCCATCCACTTCAATCTTTGTCATATTGTACTGTTCGTTCAGAGATGTTCTTCTGCACACCAATGTTGTAACAGAAACATAGAAACACAGAAAACCTACAGCACAATACAGGCCCTTCGGCCCACAAAGCTGTGCCAAACAGGTCCTATCATGAGAAGGTATAACTTTACAGTGATTGGAGGAAAGTATTGGGGGAGATTTCAGAGGTGAGTGTTTTACATAGAGAGCGTGGGTGTGTGGAATGTGCTGTCAGGGGTGGTGGTAGAGGTAGGTACATCAGGGACATTTAAGTGACTCTTAGAATGGCACATGAAAGATAGAAAAATGGAGGGTCATATGGGGGAAGGGGTTAGATTGAGCTAGAGTACAAGAACAGTTATTATCCTTTAATCATTAGGCTCCTGAACCGGTGTGGATAACTTCAATCACCACAATTCTGAGCTGATTATTGAAGATACCATTTGGACTCACTTTCAAGGAGTCTAGCTCATGTTTTCAGTTTTATTTATTTATTATTATTACTTGTTTCTTTTTGTATTTTCATTATTGTCAGTCTGTTTGTGTATAATTTTTCAATGATTGTATTGTACTTCTTTCTTCTACTGTGAAAGCCTGCAAGAAATGAATGTCAGGGTTGTATATGGTGACATATAGGTACTTTGATAATAAATTGACTCTGAACTTTGAAAAAGAGGGTTAAACGGTTGGCAAAATATCGTGGGCAAAGGGCCTGTATTGTTCTATGTTCTAAAACATGTGCAGAGCTTTATCCGAGCTGAGATGGGCACTTTACTTGTGCATAGTCTTTTATATTTATTTTTATAGATTTTTATAGAGTTTGTGAAGATTTGGCATGACATCTAAAACTTTGACAAACTTCTATAGATGTGTGGTTGAGAGTATAATGGCTGGTTCATCCACAGCCTGGTATGGAAACACCAATGCCCTTGAATGAATAAAATATAAAAGTCTTTGAAGTGAATTTATATACTAATGACAGACAGAGGTGAGTACATACAATTTAAGTATCACAGTCACACTGCACAGAAACAGACCCTCCATCACCATGGCTGTGAGGATACGTTATAGAGATTTGTAAAATCATTATGTGGATGGTCACAGTCATATTTGAGTTTGCTGACAACACCACTATTGTTGACCAAATGAAAGGCAGTAATGAATCGGAATATATGAGGGAGATTGAAAATCTGGGTGAGTGGTGTCACAACAACCTCTTACTCAACGTCAGCAAGGCCAAGGAGCTGATTACTGACTTCAGGAGGAAACCAGAGGTCCATGAGCCAGTAATCATCAGGGGATCAGAGGTCAGAGAGTCAGCAACTTTAAATTCCTCAATGCCATCATTTCAGAGAACCTGTCCGAGGCCCAACATGTCAGTACATTTACAAAGAAAACATTGCAAAAAATTCTACTTCCTTAGGAGTTTGTGAAGATTTGGCATGACATCTAAAACTTTGACAAACTTCTATAGATATGTGGTGGAGAGTATAATGGCCGGTTCATCCACAGCCTGGTATGGAAACACCAATGCCCTTGAATGGAAAATCCTACAAATCCTACAGCCCAGTCCATCACGGGTAAAGCCCTCCCCAGCAATGAGCTCAGGGAAGCAGCATCCATCATCAGGGACCCCCACCACCCAGGTCATGCTCTCTTCTCGCTGCTGCCATCAGGAAGAAGGTACAGGAGCCTTAGGACTCATACCACTAGGTTCAGAACAGTTATTACCCCTCAGCCATCAGGCTCTTGAACCAGAGGGGATAACTTCACTCAACTTCACACACCCAAACACTGAACTGTTCCCGCAACCTATGGATTAACTTTCAAGGACTCGTGTCTTTTAATCTCATGTTCTCAATATTTATTGCTTATTTATTTTTTTTGTTTCTTTGTATTTACAGTGAATGTCTTCAAGAAAATGAATCTCAGGGTTGTGTATGGTGATATTGATGTACCTTCATAATAAATTTACTTTGAAATTTGATAAAGTGTTGGGGAGCCTGTTGAGATAACAGATTCAAAGAGAAGAGGGTAAGACTTAAAGTCGTTTTGAATAACCTTTTCAAGCAGAAGATAGTGGGCTGCCAGAGGAAATGGTTGAGGCAGGGACAATTACAATATTTAAAAGGCATTTAGGCATAGATAGGAAAGGTTTCAAGGGATATGGGCCAAGTGCAGGCAATGGGTCTGGCAACTTGGTGGACGTGGATGAGTTGGTTCGAAGGGCTTGTTTCAATGCTGTATGACTATGAATCCATTACTCTGTTCCCATGCCAACCACTGCACTTATCAATACTAATCCCATCTGCTTGCTCCGTAGCACTGAGTGTCAATATTGTACAGTGACTGAGAAAACAAACTCAGGAGAGTGTCAATCATAAACATAAGAGATTCTGCAGCATGAAATATCGACTGCTTATTCCCCTCCATAGCTGCTGTCGGACTTGCTGAGTTCCTTCAGCGCTCTGCCTGTGTTGCTCTGGAGAGGGCAAACGTGTGCTAGACAAGTTTTCTACTTGGGAATGACACCCTGTGAGTGTGGGGCAAGTTACAGAGCGACCGTAATTACACTCTGAATGAACAGTGGCTCAGAACTACGGGACCTGGGAGCAATGTGTCATGGGGCATTATCAACTGTACTACAAACTGACAGGGTAGACAGAATATAGAACATAGAACATTGCAGCACAGTACAGGCCCTTCAGCTCACAATGTTGTGCTGATCTTTTAAACTATTCTAAGGTCAATCTAACCCCTCCTTCCCACATAATCCTCCATTTTCTTTCATCCATGTGCCTATCTAAGAGTCTCTTACATGTCCCTAATATATCTGCCTCTACCACCACCCCTGTAGGGTGCACCACACACCCACCACTCTCTGTGTAAAAAACCCACCTGCAGCCTCCTGTACATCAGTGAGACCCGTCATAAATTGGGGGACCTCTTCATTGAGCACCTCCGCTCTAGCTGCCAAAAGCGGAACTTCCCAAAGGCCAAACATTTTAATTCCAATTCCCATTCCCATCCGGTGTGTCAGTTCATGGCCTCCTCTTGTGCCATGATGAGGTCACCCTCATGGTGGAGAAGCAACACCTTATATTCCAGCTGGGTAGCCTCCAACCTGATGGCATGAATATAGATTTCTCCTTCCGAGATAAACATTTTCTTCTTCTCCATCCCCTATTCTTCTATTCTCCACTCTGGCCTATCACCTCCCCCGGACCCCTCCTATTTCCCTTTCTCCTACGGTCCACTCTCCTCTCCTGTCAAATTCCTTCCTCTCCAGCCCTTTACCTTCTCCATCCACTTGGCTTCACCTATCATCTTCCAGCTATCCCTCTTTCCCCTCTCCCCACCTTTTTATTCTGGTGATTTTCCCCTTCCTTTCCAGTCCTGATAAAGGGTCTCGGCCTGAAACGTTGACTGTTTATTCACTTCCATAGAAACTATCTGACCTGCTGTGTTTCTCAAGCATTTTGTGTGTGTTACCTGTAACATCTCCCCGATATTTTCCTCCAATCTCCTTAAAAATATTTATTTTTTTAAACTTAGAGATATGGCATGGTAATAGGGCCCATTTAGCTCAACATGTCCACACTGCCCAATTACACTCATGTGACCAATTAACCCACGAACAAGTATGTCTTTGGAATGTAGAAGGAAACCGGGGTGCCCAGAGGAAACCGGCACAGTCACGGGGAGATCACGCAACCTCCTTACCGATGGTGCCAGGATAGTTGCTGGCGCTGTAACAGTGTTACGCCAACTGCTATGCTGCCATGCCTTTCCAATTTATGCCTTCTTGTGTTCGCCTTTTATGTGCTGGGAAAAGGTCTCTGACTGGAAGCAGTGCTAATGAAACTCCTGGACTTAGTCACTACACAGAGAGGATGAGAAGTTCTTCAGTGCTGTGGAGATGGGTTGGAATACAGGCACGGTGACCATCAATTATTTACGAAACAGCCAGCAGTGTGCTTGAGCCTGAGGGATTGGCCAGAACGCGGGTGGAGTCGATGGCAAGGGGGCATTGCAATGGGAATTGGTTTATTATTGTCAGATGTACTGAGATACAGTGAACGTGGAACCAAACAGAACACAGAACATAGAGCACAGTTCAGCACAGGGCCCACAATGTTGTGCTGAACCAATTAAATTAATAATCAAATGTTCATCTCTTCTGCCTACACAACGTCCACATCCTTCCATTTTCCTCACATTCATGTGCCTATCTCGATGTCTCTTAACAGTCCCTAATCTATCTGCCTCTACCACCACCCCAGGGAGCACATTCCGGGCACCCACAACTCTGTGTAAAAAATTTGCTCCTCACATCTCCCTTAATCCCTCTCACCTTAAATGCATATCATCTGGTATTAGACATTTCAACCCTGGGAATAGATACTGTCTGTCTACTCTATCTATGCCTATCTAAGTGAAAAAGCTTGTCTTACATATCAAAACACTACACAGTGTATTGAGGTAGAACAAGGTAAAACAATATCAGAATGCAGAGCAAAATGGAGTGAGAACTCGTAAAATGCACCATACGAGGGGGAATAGTTTCCGGGTGATTGAAGGCACGCATAGGAGTGATGTCAGAGGTAGCTTTGTTTTACACAGAGAGTGGTGGGTGTGTGGAACACCCTGCCAGGCGTGGTGGTAGAGGCAGATACATTCGGGGCATTTAAGAAACCCTTAGATAGGCACTGGGTGGTGGCTGGTTGTATGAGCACAAGTCCTGGTTATGCGACCACTGACCCCAGGCTGGCAATCTCTGAGGACTGTTGTTAATGGCTGGGGTCACCCGTCCTGTAAAGACTCCACCCTGAAGAAGGTGATGACAAAGCACTTCTGTGGAAAATATTGGCAAGAACATGGAAAGACCATGACTGCCAATGTCATATGGCACGGCACATAACGGAATATGGCACGGTCATACGGAATGGTACCGGAGGATTGGAGGGAGGCGAATGTTGTTCCCTTGTTCAAAAGAGGTAGTAGGCATAGTCCGGGTAATTATAGACCAGTGAGCCTTACGTCTGTGGTGGGAAAGCTGTTGGAAAAGATTCTTAGAGATAGGATCTATGGGTAGTTAGAGAATCATGGTCTGGTCAGGGACAGTCAGCATGGCTTTGTGAAGGGCAGATCGTGTCTAACAAGCCTGATAGAGTTCTTTGAGGAGGTGACCAGGCATATAGATGAGGGTAGTGCAGTGGATGTGATCTATATGGATTTTAGTAAGGCATTTGACAAGGTTCCACACAGTAGGCTTATTCAGAAAGTCAGAAGGCATGGGATCCAGGGAAGTTTGGCCAGGTGGATTCAGAATTGGCTTGCCTGCAGAAGGCAGAGGGTGGTGGTGGAGGGAGTACATTCAGATTGGAGGATTGTGACTAGTGGTGTCCCACAAGGATCTGTTCTGGGACCTCTACTTTTTGTGATTTTTATTAATGACCTGGATGTGGGGGTAGAAGGGTGGGTTGGCAAGTTTGCAGACGACACAAAGGTTGGTGGTGGTGTTGTAGATAGTGTAGAGGATTGTCCAAGATTGCAGAGAGACATTGATAGGATGCAGAAGTGGTCTGAGAAGTGGCAGATGGAGTTCAACCCGGAGAAATGTGAGGTGGTACACTTTGGAAGGACAAACTCCAAGGCAGAGTACAAAGTAAATGGCAGGATACTTGGTAGTGTGGAGGAGCAGAGGGATCTCGGGGTACATGTCCACAGATCCCTGAAAGTTGCCTCACAGGTGGATAGGGTAGTTAAGAAAGCTTATGGGGTGTTAGCTTTCATAAGTCGAGGGATAGAGTTTAAGAGTCGCGATGTAATGATGCAGCTCTATAAAACTCTGGTTAGGCCACACTTGGAGTACTGTGTCCAGTTCTGGTCACCTCACTATAGGAAGGATGTGGAAGCATTGGAAAGGGTACAGAGGAGATTTACCAGGATGCTGCCTGGTTTAGAAAGTATGCATTATGATCAGAGATTAAGGGAGCTAGGGCTTTACTCTTTGGAGAGAAGGAGGATGAGAGGAGACATGATAGAGGTGTACAAGGAATAGATAGAGTGGATAGCCAGCGTCTCTTCCCCAGGGCACCACTGCTCAATACAAGAGGACATGGCTTTAAGGTAAGGGGTGGGAAGTTCAGGGGATATTAGAGGAAGGTTTTTTACTCAGAGAGTGGTTGGTGCGTGGAATGCACTGCCTGAGTCAGTGGTGGAGGCAGATACACTAGTGAAGTTTAAGAGACTACTAGACAGGTATATGAAGGAATCTAAGGTGGGGGCTTATATGGGAGGCAGGGTTTGAGGGTCGGCACAACATTGTGGGCCCAAGGGCCTGTACTGTGCTGTACTATTTTATGTTCTATGTTCTATAATGAACGTATGAGATAGGCACGTGCATGAAAGAAAACTGGGGGGCTCTGTGAGAGGGAGGGATTAGAATAATCTAGGAAGTTAAACGGTTACCCCCACATCGTGGACTGAAGGGCCTGTACTGTACTGTTCTATGTTCCAGGAAGCAAGCAGGTGGACTGTTTGCCAGAACGATGTGATTCCAAGACAACCCATTCAGATCTCTGAAGAGCAATGCCTGGGGCTCTGGATTTGGTCTGTGTGCCCCACTGCAGTCTCAGCTCAGTAAGTGCGTTTAACTTTGTTTACAAATGCCAGACCAGTTTACAGGGATCAATCAATGTGCTCCTCTGGTGTGATCATTGCAAACCTGCAGCTCTGACCCTGATGCCGGGTTCTCTGAAGCCTTTGCAACTGAATGTTTATGTAAGCAGGTTAACATTTTCCTTGGCAGCAGGACGCAGGGAAACCTGTAACCTGCTGACTCCGCATACAGGTTCAGGAGACGGAAGGTGCAAATATGGCATTAATGCACACAGTGCTAGCAAGCTGATATGCCTGCCCCTCAGGTGTAAACACACAGCTTAAAAGGAGGGAAACATTACAGTTGAGTTAGATTTGGGTTGAAATTGGAACACTCACACCCCCTTTAAATCAGCGGCACAGCACTGGAAACTGTGAGCAGTTTCAGACCCCAGGGAGTGCACATCTCACCAATCTCTTGTGGTCCCAGAACATATCCTACACAGTCAAGAAAGCTCTTCAATGCCTCTACTTTCTGAGGAGGCTGAGAGAGCCGGACTTACTCACATTAATACGCACTTCATTCTACAGATATGCCATGGAGAGCACCCTAACAAACCGCATCACTGCATGGTACGGAAACTACTCTGTGTTGGACAGGAAGGCTCTACACCGGGTGGTCAAAATTGTCCAACATGTCACTGGCACCAGCCTACCTGCCATCAAGGACATATATACAGAAAGGTGCCAGAACAGGGCCAGTAACATCATGATGGATCCCACCCACCCTGCTCATGGACTGTCTGTCCCACTCTCATCAGGGAGGAGGCTACGCAGCATCCACACCAGGACCACCAGACTCAAAAACAGTTATTTTCCAAAAGCAGTGAGGCTGATCAACACTCCACCCACTAACCCACCCCTCCACACCCCCAACCACCACTACTTTATCATTTCCTGCCAGTCACCTTATGTACAGACACTCCTGTGCCTAGCATCACTTTATGGACATACCGTCAGTTTATGGATATAAGCTATCTATTGATTGTGTATTTTTATTATTTTGTTCTTTATCGTGTAGTTATTATTGTGCTGCACTGGATCTGGAGTGATGATTATCTTGTTCTCCTTCACACTTGGGTACAGGAAATGACATTGAAGGGAAGTTACTGTTCCTGAGCCTGTGGGTGTGGGACTTTAGGTTTCTGTACCTCCTGCCCGATGGTAACTGTGAGAAGATTGGCATGGAGAGGTTCAAGATTCAAGATTTGTGAATCTGTGAAATGTGTTGTTCGTATCAATGACCAACACAGACCGAGGATGTGCTGGAGGCAGCCCACAACTTAGCAACCCCAGCCTGTACGTCTTTGGATTGTGGGAGGAAACTGGAGCACCCGGAGGAAATCTACATGGTCACTAGCAGAACGTACAAATTCCCTACTGACAGTGGTGGGAATTGAACCGCAGTGGTTATCACTGTCACAGTAAAGTGTATTGCTAACCACTCCATTACAGGCTGTCCGCCTCTCACTGAGGAACAGGCTGCTTTGTGAGTTTGACTCCCATTCTGCGAGAGTCATGATCCCAGAGTCCAAAACAAGAATGAGTGTATACTTTCTCTGTATGTTTCGATGTACAGCGTGTGACAAATAAAGTTTATCTTTATGAATCTGCCTCCCAATCCTTCTGGACTCCTGTGGCATTACAATTCATCCAGGTTTTATTCCAAGGGCTGGACCACTTTCTTTTCCCCTTCCTGCCGCAACGTTACTGATCTCCTTTTCACTTTCAACCCCTCTCTGAAGAAAGGCTGGAAGTGCCCTTGGATGTGGGACTAATTGAATTCTGTGTGCTGGGCAGGGAGAAATCAGTGCTGGGAGACCACTGCACAGAAATTGATTGCTTTTTTGAGTGTAGGAAGAAATGAATTTTCTGGGAGAGTTTCACAGGAAAGGAAGCGGCAGCTAATGCTTTGACACAGGGTTTCTACTAACAGTCAGCCACCTCCACGTTCACCTGCGCAGCCTGCACCATGTGCACCCATGCAGGCAAGCTGAATCAAACTCTGGCCAGATCTTGACTGACCTTGGGGTCAGAGGTCAGACTATGGGTGAGACAGAACCTGAACCCGAAATGGAACCTGAAACTAAATCTGAATCTAGATCTGAAACTGAATCTGAATTTGAACTTGAACCTGAACCGGAATCTGGACATGAACCTGAATCTGAACCTAAAACTGAATCTGAATCTGAAACTGAAGCTGAATCTGAACTTGAATCTGAATCAAATCTGAACCAGAATCTGAATCTGAATCTGAACCTGAATCTGAACCTGAACCTGAATCAGAATCCGAATCTGAACCTGAATCTGAAGCAAATCTGAACCTGAATCTGAATCTGAACCTAAATCTGAACCTGAATCTGAATCTGAACCTGAACCGGAAACTGAATCTGAACCTGAACCTGAATCTGAATCTGAATCTGAACCTGAAGCGAATCTGAATCTGAACCTGAATCTTAATCTGAATCTGAACCTGAATTTGAACTGGAGTCTGAATATCTCGCAGTATTGAGTAATTGTTCTCTGAGGTTCCTGAGCCTGGAATCCGCAGATACAGGAACAACATGATACAGGCTCTCTCATCCTCTCCCCTGGGGACATTGTTCCTCGAGCGAGCTGATCCTGGGATCATACACTGCGGTGGCTGGGGGAGCAAAAATGACAGGTGTCTGTGTGTGGCAAGAATGAGGTGGGTGGGGGAGTTTCAGTATTTAACACACAGATCCACCTGACCACCTGAGCGTTTGGAGCATGATTAAAAAATAAACATGTTCAAGCCCACTGGGAAATTAATACAGGAAGGAAATATCACAATCTGCTGATAAGAGCAATAGAATAGCCTCCAGTTATCGCTGCACAGACCAGAGCAAATGAACAAATATACACTGACGGTTGGGATTTCATTCAGAAACAAAGGCAATCTCTGAAATGCTTTACAGAAATCATATCAGATTCTATTCTGGTGTCAGCCACACCTCACAGTGTTCCACGAGGACAGGGAGCTAGCAACAGCCTCCTTTAATCTCCCAGCCCCCTCTAAAGCATAGCAAATTTGTCACTACAGGAACTTGCATTTAATGAATGTAGGAAAATTATATTAGCTATTACAGCACAACGACCTGGGTTCAATTCCTACTGCCATCTGAAAGGAGTTTGTACATTCTCCCTGTAAACAAATGGGTTACCGGTTTCCTCCCACGTTCCAAAGATATACGGGTTAACAGAATAATTGGTCACATGGGCGTATTTGGGCAGTTTGGGCTCGTTGGGCTGGAAGGGCCTGTTACCACATAGTATCTTTAAAAAGATATTTTCTAGAAGTTCTAAGCCACTTCACAAGAGCTGTATCAAACAATATTAGACACTCAACTTGTGACTAAAACCTTGCAGTGGAATGGTTAAAACTAGACTGGGCAAGGGTTCCTGGAACACTACAGAAAGAAATAAAGGAGAAAGGTAAGGTTTATTTATCACATGTACATTCAAACATAGAAAGAAATGTGTGATTTCAATGGCCTATGCAGTCCAAGGATGCGCAGGTGTCCACAAGACCAGAAGATATAGAAGCAGAATTAGCCCATTCGTCTCTTTGAGTCTGTTCCGCCATTCCATCACAGCTGATTTATTATCCCTCTCAACCCTATTCTCCTGCCTTCTCTCCATAACCTTTGATGCCCTGACTAATCACAAGCCTATCAAACTCCATTTTAAATATACTCAATGACTAGTCCTCCACAGCTATCTGTGGCAATGAATTCCACAGGTTTGCCATTTATTTTGTTGAAACAGATTTATCTTGTTAAGCAGCTTCATGTGTGGCACCTTGTCAAGAGCTTTCTGAAAGTCCAAGTACCCACATCCACGGACTCTCATTTGTTTATTCTGCCTGTCATTTCCTCAAAGAATTCCAACAGATTTGTTAGGCAAGATTTTCCCTTGAGGAAACCATGCTGACTTTGGTTTATTTTATCATGTGTCCCCCAAGTACCCCAAGCCTCATTAACTCCAACATCTTTCCAACCACTGACGTCTGACTAACTAGCCTATAATTTTCTTTCTTCTGCCTCCCTTCCTTCTTAAAGAGTAGAGTGACATTTGCAATTTTCCAGTCCTTCAGAACCATTCCAGAATGTATTGATTCTTGAAAGATCATTACTAATGCCTCTACAATCTCATCAGCCACCTCTTTCAGAACCCCGGGGTGCAGTCCATCTGCACAGGTGACTTATCTACCTTCCCAAGCACTTTCACCTTAGTAAGAGCAATTACACTCACTATGACTGTCTCTCCAGTGTTATTTTCCATTACAATATCAACTATCACCTCTCTTTTGGTGTTTATATATTTAAAAACTTTTGGTATCTTTTTTATATTATTGGCTAGCTTACCTTCATATTTAATCTTACCTCTCCTTATTGCTTTTTAAATACCTTCAGTTGGGTTTTTAAATATTCTCAATCCGCTAACTTCCCAATAATTTTTGCTCTATTATATGCCCTCTCAATGGCTTTTATACAGTCTTTGACTTCCCTTGTCAGCCATGGTTACCCTATTCTCCCTTTGGAATATTTCTTCATCTTTGGGTTGTATGTATCCTTCGTCTTCTGAACTACTCCCAGAAACACCAGCCATTGCTGCTCTGCCGTCATGCCCGCTAGGTCTTCTTTCAGTCAACTTTGGTCAGCACCTCTCTCATGTTTTTGTAATTCCCTTTACTCCACTGTAATATTGATATATCTGATTTTAGCTTCTCCTTCTAAAACTGCAGGATGAATTCTAACATGTTATGATCACTTCTCCTAAGGATTCCTTTACCTTAAGCTTCTTAATCAAACACAGTTCACTACACAATACCCAATCCAGAGCTGCCTTTCCCCTGGTGGACTGAACCACAAGCTGCTCAGAAAAGGCACTTCATGGGCATTCTACAAATTCTCTCTCCTGGGATCCAGGACCAACCTATTTTTCCCAATCTATCTGCATAATGAAATCCCCCATGACTATCACAACATGGTTCTTTGTACATGCCTTTTCTATTACCCGTTATAACTTATATTCCACATCCTGGTTACTGTTCGGAGGCCTGTAAGTAAATTTCATCAGGGTCTTCTGACCCCTGCAGTTTCTGAACTCTACCCACAAGGATTCCATATCTACTGATCCTTTGTCACCTCTTTCTAAGGATTTGATTTTATATTTTACAAACAGAACCACGCCACCCCCTCTGCCTACCTGCCTGTTCTTTTGCTAGAACGTGTATTCTTGGATATTAAGCTCTTAACTATAATCTTCTTTCAGCCATGACTAAGTGATGTCCATAATGTCATACCTGCCAATCTCTAACTGATCTACAAGATCATCTACATTACTGTGTATATTGCGTGCATTCAAATATAACACCTTCACTCTTGTATTTGTCAACCTTTTCAATTTTTCCCCCATGTTACACTGACCGCAATTTGGCCCTATCATCTGCCCGTCCTTCCTCACAGTCTCACTACACAATGTATTGACTTGTATACCAACTGCTCCATCCTCTGCTCTATCACTCGGGTTCCCATTCCCCTGCCAAATTAGTTTAAACCCTCCCCAAAAGCTCCAGCAAACCTGCTGCAAGGATATTGGTTCCCCTCAGGTTTAGGTGTAACCCGTCCTTTTTGTACAGGTAATATCTTCCCCAGCTGAGATCCCAATGATCCAGAAACATGAAACCCTGTCCCCCGCACCAATTCCTCATCCACTTATTCATCTGCCAAATCATCCTCTTCCTGCCCTGAGTAGCACATGGTACTGAGTGTAATAGTCATAGTCATACTTTATTGATCCTGGGGGAAATTGGTTTTCATTACAGTTGCACCATAAATAATAAATAGTAATAGTAATAATACTATTAGTAAATAGTAATAGTCATGGAAATAATAAATAGTAATTGAATAGTAATAAATAGTTAAACAGTAATACGCGGATTACTACCTTAGGGGTCCTGTTCTTCAGCCTCTTCCCTAACTCCCTACACTCACCGTGCAGGACCTCTTCCTCCTTTCTACCCATGTCATAAGAACATAAGAAATAGGATCAGGAGTCGGTCATCTGGCCCATCGAGCCTGCTCCGCCATTCAACAAGATCATGGCTGATCTGGCTATGGACTCATCTCCACCTACCTGCTTTTTCCCCCATAACCCTTCATTCCCCTACTATGCAAAAACCTATCCAACCTTGTCTTAAATATACTTACTGAGGTAGCCTCCACTGCTTCATTGGACAGAGGACTCCACAGATTCATCACTCTCTGGGAGAAGCAGTTCCTCCTCATCTCTGTCCTAAATCTACTCCCCCGAATCTTGAGGCTATGTCCTGGTCTCACCTACCAGTGCAAACAACTTTCCTGCATCTATCCCTTTCATAATTTTATATGTTTCTATAAGATCTCCTGTCATTCTTCTGAATTCCAGCGAGTACAGTCCCAGGTGACTCAATCTGTCCTCCTAGTCTAACCCCCTCATCTCTGGAATCAACCTGGGGAACCTCCTCTACACCGCCTCCAAAGCCAGTATATCCTTCCTCAAGTAAGGAGACCAGAACTGCACACAGTACTCCAGGTGCGGCCTCACCAGTATCCTGTACAGTTGCAGCATGACCTCCCTGCTCTTAAATTCAATCCCTCTGGCAATGAAGGCCAATATTCCATTTGTCTTCTTGATAGCCTGCTGTACCTGCAAACCAGCCTTTTGTGATTCATGCACAAGCACTCCCAAGTCCCATGCTGCAATTTTTTACCATTTAAATAATAATCTGCTCTTTCACTTTTCCTTCCAAAGTAGATGACCTCGCATTTACCAACATTGCACTCCATCTGCCAGACCCTTGCCCACTCACTTAACCTATCCATTTCTCTCTGCAGACTCTCCGTATCTTCTGCACAATTTGTTTTTCCACTCAATTTAGCATCATCAGCAAACTTAGATACACTACACTCAGTCCCCTCTTCCAGATTGTTAATGTATATCATGAACAGTTGTGGGCCCAGCACCGACCCGTGTGGCACACCGTTCACTACTGATTGCAAACCAGAGTAACACCCATGTATCCCAATTCTCTGCTTTCTATTGGTTAACCAACCCTCTATTCATGCTAATACATCACCCCAACTCTATGCAACCTTATCTTATGGATAAGTCCTTTATGTAGCACCTTATCAAACGCCTTCTGGAAATCCAAGTAAATAACGTCCATCTGCTCCCCTCTATCCACTGCGCTCATTATATCCTCAAAGAACTCCAGTAAGTTTGTCAAACAGGACCTGCCTTTGCTGAATTCATGCTGCATTGCCCGATGGATCCACTTCTTTCCAGATGCCTCGTTATTTCTTCTTTAATGATAGCTTCAAGCAGTTTCCCAATTACAGATGTTAAACTGACTGGCCTAGAGTTACCTGCCTTTTGCCTACATCCTTTTTTGAACAGTGGTGTGACATTCGCTGTCTTCCAATCCACCGAGACCTGCCCAGAGTCCAGGGAATTTTGGTATATTATCATCAAAGCCTCTACTATAACTTCTGCCATTTCTTTCAGTACTCAGCACCAGGAGATTTATCTATCTTCAGGCCCACAAGTTTGCTCAGCAGTACCTCTTTAGTGATAGTTATTGTATTGAGGTCCTCATCGTCTTTGACGCCACTGTGCATTACATCCTCGGCTACTCAACCCTCCCCCATTCTTGCAAATCTTCTGCAGCCGCTCTGAGACATCCTGGACGTCCTGGACCCTGGCACCTGGGAGGCAATACACCATCCTTGCAACATTTACAACATGCTGGAGGAACTCAGCAGGTTGGGCAGCATCTGTGGAAAAGATCGGTCAACATTTCAGGCTGGAACCCTTCGTCAGGACTCAAACGTCGACCGATCTTTTCCACGGATGCTGCCCGACCTGCTGAGTTCCTCCAGCGTGGTGTGAGTGTTGCTTTGACTCCAGCATCTGCAGATTATTTTGTGTTTACACCATCCTTGAGTGTTCTTTGCTGCCACAGCATCTCCTATCTGTCCCCTAACTACCCAGTCTTGTAGCACTGTTGCTCTGCCTGTCTTTACCCTTTGCTGTTGAGCCTCTGAGCCAGTCACAGTGCCCGAAACAGTCACGTCTCCATCACTGCCCCCCCACCCCGCCCAGCAGTATACCAGTTGCTGATGAGAATGGCCAGAGGAGAAACATGCTCTCACTACTTATTCCCTTCACTTCTCGAGTGGCCACCCATCTACTATCTGAATGCTACGCTTTGGGTGTGACCGCCTTGGTAAAAGTCTCATCTATGAAGTTTTCAGCCTCCCAGCTCCAGCTTCAGTTCCTTAACCTGGTCCGTCAGGAGCTGCAGTTCCCGACTGGCATTTGCAGGATGCATTTCCTGCAGGTGTAGTCATCAGGGAGACGGTCAAGTAGCATGAACTTCCACGTCTTACAGGAGGAGCACTCCACTGTCCATACTTGTTATACATCTAAATTCTCAAGCTGATGTTCTGGCCTGCACCTGTTCTTACCTAAAGCTGTTGAGCCAAAGCTTGACCACTCTAACACTGTCCACTGCAACAATGGCCATTCCACTTGCCACGTGCCCCTGCCAAATGCCTAAGAGATCATTATAGTTAATTGTAGCCACTGAAAAGTTTCCAAACGGCCCCAAGTTCTTTTAGAACTTGCGCTGCCTCACTAGTGAATAACTTCTTGTGATGATTGCTGCTTGCCGAATGTCCCAGCAGGCCCTGGTTACTTTTTAAACCCGTCAAGTAAAGTCTACAAGGAACTGCCTCCAAGTCACTCCGCAATCTCCCGGTGCTCCGACAAATCCTGACAGACCCTGGTTGCTTTTTAAATCTGGCACGTAAAGTTAACGGAAGTTAGAGAAGTCAATGTTCAAGAAGCTCTCCACTTCTTTTTGGATTCCAGACCTAACCAGTTCCCTTCTACCACCACTCTGCTCCGTCTAGCGGAATTAGTCCTTACTCTTAATAATTCTCCTCTGGCTCCTCCCACTTCCTCCAAACTAAAGGTGTAGCCATGGGCACCCGTATGGGTCCTAGCTATGCCTGCCTTTTTGTTGGCTTTGTGGGATGATCCATGTTCCAAGCCTATTCTGGTATCTGTCCCCCACTTTTCCTTCGCTATATCGACGACTGCATTGGCGCTGCTTCCTGCACGCATGCTGAGCTCGTTGACTTCATTAACTTTGCCTCCAACTTTCATCCTGCCCTCGAGTTTACCTGGTCCATTTCCGACACCTCCCTCCCCTTCCTAGATCTTTCTGTCTCTCTCTCTGGAGACAGCTTATCCACTGATGTCTACTATAAGCCTACGGGCTCTCACAGCTGTCTGGACTATTCCTCTTCCCACCCTGTCTCTTGCAAAAATGCCATCCCCTTCTCACAATTCCTCCATCTCCGCTGCATCTGCTCTCAGGATGAGGCTTTTCATTCCAGGACGAAGGAGATGTCCTCCTTTTTTAAAGAAAGGGGCTTCCCTTCCTCCACCATCAACTCTGCTCTCAAACGCATCTCTCCCATTTCATGCACATCTGCTCTCACCCCATCCTCCCGCCACCCCACTAGGATTAGGGTTCCCCTGGTCCTCACCTACCACCCCACTAGCCTCCGGGTCCAACATGTAATTCTCCGTAACTTCCGCCACCTCCAACGGGATCCCCCCACTAAACACACCTTTCCCTCCTCCCCCTCTCTCTGCTTTCCGCAGGGATCGCTCCCTACACGACTTCTTTGTCCATTCGTCCCCCCCATCCCTTCCCACGAATCTCCCTCCTGGCACTTATCCGGGTAAGCGGAACAAGTGCTACACATGCCCTTACACTTCCTCCCTCGCCACCGTTCAAGGCCCCAAACAGTCCTTCCAGGTGAGGCGACACTTCACCTGTGAGTCGGCTGGGGTGATATACTGCGTCCGGTGCTCCCGATGCAGCCTTCTTTATATTGGCGAGACCCAACACAGGCTGGGAGACCATTTCGCTGAACACCTACGCTCTGTCCGCCAGAGAAAGCAGGATCTCCCAGTGGCCACACATTTTAATTCCACATCCCATTCCCATTCTGACATGTCTATCCACGGCCTCCTCTACTGTAAAGATGAAGCCACACTCAGGTTGGAGGAACAACACCTTATATTCCGTCTGGGTAGCCTCCAACCTGATGGCATGAACATCGACTTCTCTAACTTCCGTTAATGCCCCACCTCGCCTTCCTACCCCATCCCTTATTTATTTATTATTATTATTTTTCTTTTCCCTTTTTTCTCTCTTTTTTTCTCCCTCTGTCCCTCTGACTATACTCCTTGCCCATCCTGTGGGCTCCCCCCCGCCTTGTCTTTCTCCCTCGGCC
Organism: Mobula hypostoma; assembly: GCF_963921235.1. Classification (NCBI taxonomy): domain Eukaryota; kingdom Metazoa; phylum Chordata; class Chondrichthyes; order Myliobatiformes; family Myliobatidae; genus Mobula; species Mobula hypostoma. Next base: position 3,608,677 of record NC_086102.1, on the reverse strand, counting down.
TCCTGTCCCATGATCCTCTCATATCCCCTTTGCCAATCACCTGTCCAGCTCTTGGCTCCATCCCTCCCGCTCCTGTCTTCTCCTATCATTTCGGATCTCCCCCTCCCCCTCCCACTTTCAAATCTCTTACTAGCTCTTCTTTCAGTTAGTCCTGATGAAGGGTCTCGGCCCGAAACGTCAACTGTACCTCTTCCTAGAGATGCTGCCTGGCCTGCTGCGTTCACCAGCATTTTGTGTGTGTGTTGCTTGAAATTCCAGCATCTGCAGATTTCCTCATCTTTGCATTTATTATCACTGATATATGTCATGAAATTTGTTGTTTTGTGGCAGCAGTGCAGTGTATTATATAAAATATAATGAGAATAAAGAAAAAAAATATAAATGTCTGTGCTGATTTTTGTAACCTGCTGCAGAAATGTTGCTATTAATGTGATGATGGGTGGCTGGAATTCATAAAGATTTTCTCATAGAAATCTGTTTTCTTAAAAACAACTTTACATTTTGAAAAATTGCAAGACAAATCTCTATTGCAGCCTAAACATAACCAGCTGGTGAAATATTAAATGAATAAATGTAGACATGATATAGACACAGTCATCGAGTCTTCGAGTTACACAGCATGGAAACAGGCCCTTTGACCCAATTTGCTCATGCCTGCCAAGATGCCGAGAGTCTGCGTTTGCCCAGATCTCTCCAAACATTTCCTATTATTGCAATTGTCCAAATGTTAACAAAGGGTAACACCCCCAACATTCCCATTATCTCTGGACGGTCCCACCAAACACCCCTGACCCTGGATGACATTCCCATTAACACTGAACGTTCCCACCGAACACCTTCCAACACAATGCAACACCCCCTGACCCAATGCAACACCCCCTGACCCAATGCAATACCCTCTGACCCAATGCAACACCCCCTGACCCAATGCAATACCCTCTGACCCAATGCAACACCCCCTGACCCAATGCAATGCCCCCTGACCCAATGCAACAACCCCTGACCCTATGCAATACCCCCTGACCCTATGCAACACCCACTGACCCTATGCAACAACCCCTGACACTAAGCAATACCCTGACCCCAAGCAACAACCCCTAACCTCATGCAACACCCACTGACCCTTATCAATGTCGCTGACTCTATGCAATAACCCATCACTATGCAACACCTCATGATCCGAAGCAACACCCCTGACCCTATGCAACACCCTCTGACCGTTATAAACACCCCTGACCTATGCAACACCCCCGACCGTTATAAACACCCCTGACCCTATGCAACACCTCATGACCCTGAGCAACACCCCTGACCCTATGCAACATTTCTTGTCCTAAGCAACACACCCTGACCCAAGAAACACACACAAAATGCTGGGGGAACTCAGCAGGCCAGGCAGCATCTATGGAAAACAGTACAGTCAACCACAGCCCTTACAGCACCCCTTGACCCAAAGCAACACCCTTAGAGTTGTAGTCATAGAAAAGTACAGCATAGAGACCAGGTCCATGCCAAACCATTTAAACTGCCTACTCCCACTGACCTGCACAGGGACCATAGCTTTACATCCCCCTACTATTCCAAACATCCCTTAAACTTTGAAATCAAAACTGCATTTACCACTTGTACTGGCAGCTCATTCCACACTCTCATGACACTCTGAGTGAAGGAGTTTACCTTGATGCTCCCATTAAATTTTTCACCTTTGACCCTTAAGCCTCTAGTTGTAGTCCCACCCAACCTCAGTAGAAAAAAAACTTGCTGGCATTTTCCCTGTCAATACCCCTCATAAGTTTGCATACCTTAATCAAATCTCCTCTCAACCTTCTACGCTCAATTGTATACAGTCCTAACCTGTTCAATTTTTACTTATAACTCAGGTTCTCCAGTCCCAGCAACATTTTGTAAATATTCTTTGTACTCTTTCATTGTTATTTACATCTTTCCTGTAGGTAGGTGACCAAAACTGCACACAATACTCCAAATGCACCTCAGGGGTGTGTGCTTACCCCACTGCTCTACTCTCTGTATACACATGACTGTGTGGCTAGGCATAACTCAAATACCATCTATAAATTTGCTGACGATACAACTATTGTTGGTAGAATCTCAGGTGGTGACGAGAGGGCGTACAGGAGTGAGATATGCCAACTAGTGAATGGTGCAGCAGCAACAACCTGGCACTCAACATCAGTAAGACGAAAAAGCTGATTGTGGACTTCAGGAAGGGTAAGACAAAGTTACACATAGATAGACATAGACATAGACGTAGACATACTTTATTGATCCGGAGGGAAATTGAGTTTTGTTACAGCTGCAACAACCAAGAACAGAGCATAAATATAGCAATACAAAAACCACAAGCAATCAAACAACAACATGCAAACTATGCCAGATGGAAATAAGTCCAGGACCAGTCTATTGGCTCAGGGTGTCTGACCCTCCATGGGAGAAGCTGCAAAGGTCGATGGCCACAGGCAGGAACGACCTCCCATGATGCCCAGTGTTGTATCTCAGTGGAATAAGGCCGGAGTCCAACAGCAAAAAGTTCAATATCCAGGCTACAAACACGTTCCTCGATCGTAATATGACCAGGATTGCACCATCCATTGTTAACCAGAACAGCAAGCCCCCAACTGCTTTACGCTTACCGCTCTCAGTGCACCTCCGGTCAGCCCGAACGGTCTGGAAGCCCTCCATGGAAAAGTTTTGGTCGGGTATGACCACGTGGAGTCCAAGTGGAGAACTCCTCTTCTCCATAAGTCTCTGTTGTCTTGACCCGGTCCTCTTTCCTCGCTTTTGTGAGCATCCCGCCCCCCCCCCCCGGTGCTTCCTCTGTGTATTTTCCTCCAGATTTCAGCAGGGGTGTCTCCGCCGCTCTGCTCGTTAAACCGGCTGGCATAAGCGCAATCAGCTGGTCCCTGGAATACACAATGCGACCATACTGCTGCCCCGCTAATGAGACGTGTCGGAATGTAACTATTTCCAGTGCTAAAAACCCAAATAAAACTCTCTCCACCAGCATGTTAGACAGGGTGCAGCTTCAACGTGTTACCGTGAAAAAAGTACAACAAATAACGTAAGTTAAAAAAGTAAGAAGAAAAAGTAAGAAAACTAGTCAGAACAGCTGTAACAGGCTGCATGCACGACCGGCCCATGCGCACTATCCTCATAGAGGGATCAGAAGTGGAGAGAGTGAGCAGCTTCAAGTTCCTGGGTGTCAAGATCTCTGAAGATCTAACCTGGTCCCAACATATCGATGTAGTCATAAAGAAGGCAAGACAGTGACTATACTTTATTAGGAGATTGAACAGATTTGGCATGTCAACAAATACACTCAAAAACTTCTATAGTTGTACTATGGAGAGCATTCAGACAGGCTGCATCACTGTCTGGTATGGAGGGGCTACTGCACAGGACCGAAAGAACCTGCAGAAGGTTGTAAATCTAGTCAGCTCCATCTTGGGCACTAGCCTACAAAGTACCCAGAACATCTTCAGGGAGCGGTGTCTCAGAAAGGCAGCGTCCATTACTAAAGACCTCCAGCACCCAGGGTATGCCCTTTTCTCACTGTTACCATCAGGTAGGAGATACAGAAGCCTGAAGGCACACACTCAGCGATTCAGGAACAGCTTCTTCCCCTCTGCCATCCGATTCCTAAATGGACATTGAAGCTTTGGACATTACCTCACGTTTTTAAATGTACAGTATTTCTGTTTTTGCACATTTTTAAAAATCTATTCAATATATGTAATTAATTTACTTGCTTATTTATTATTATGTTTTATTTTATTTATTAATATTTTTCTCTCTCCGCTAGATTATGTATTGCATTGAACTGTTGCTGCTAAGTTAACAAATGACTGGAAAACTGCAAATGTCACTCCAGTCGTTAAGAAGGGAAGAAAGGAAAAGAAAGGAAATTATAGACCAATTAGCCTAACCTCAGTGGTTGGGAAAGTGTTGGAGTCTGTTATTAAGGATGAGGTTTCGGGATACTTGGAAACTAATGATAAAGTCAAAGTCAGCATCGTTTCCGTGAGGGGAAATCTTGCCTGACAAATCTGTTAGAATTCTTCGAGGGAGTCACAAGCAGGATGGACAAGGAGAGGCAGTGGGTATCATTTATTTGGATTTTCAGAAGGCATTTGATAAGGTACCACACACGAGGCTGCTTAACAAGATAAAATCCTATGGCGTTACAGGAAAGATACTGGCATGGATAATGGAATGGCTGACAGGCAGGAGGCAGTGAGTGGGAATAAAAGGGGCCTTTTCTGGTTGGCTGCCAGTGACTAGTGTTGTTCCTCAGGGGTCAGTATTGGATCACTACTTTTCACATTGTCAATGATTTGGATAATGGAATTGATGGTTTTGTGGCAAAGTTTGTGGATGATATGAAAATAGTTGGAGAGGTAGGTAGTGCTGAGGAAGCAATAGAATTACAGCTGGACAGACAAATTTGAAGAATGGGCAAAAACGTGGCAGATGGAAGTGATAATGCATTTTGGTAAAAGGAACAATAGTGTGGACTATTATCTAAATGGGGAGAAGGTTCAAACATCAGAGGTGCAGAGGAACTTGGGAGTCCTCGTGCAAGACTCCCAGAAGGTTAATTTACAGGTTGAATCTGTGGTAAAGAAGGCAAATGCAATGTTGGCACTTATTTCAAGGGAAATAGAATATGAAAGTAAGCAGATAATGTTGAGGCTTTATAAGATACTAGTCAGGCTGAACTTGCAGTATTATTACCAGTTTTGGGCCCCTTACCTCAGAAAGGATGTGTTGTCAGTGGAGAGAGTCCAGAGGAGGTTCATGAGGATGATTCCGGGAATGAAGGGGTTAACATATGAGTAGTGTTTGGCAACTTTGGGCCCGTAGTTACTGTTAATTTAGAAGAATGCGTGGCAATCTCAATGAAACCTACCGGATGCTGGAAGGACTAGCTAGGGTGGAAATAATGTACTGGGTGGGCACAGGAGTACATTCAGCCAGAGACTCATTCCACCGAGATGCAGCACTGAGCGTCATAGGAAGTCATTCCTGCCTGTGGCCATCAAACTTTACAACTCCTCCCTTGGAGGGTCAGACACCCTGAGCCAATAGGCTGGTCCTGGACTTATTTCCTGGCATAATTTACATATTACTATTTAATTATTTATGGTTTTATTACTATTTAATTATTTACGGTGCAACTGTAACGAAAACCAATTTCCCCCGGGATCGATAAAGTATGACTATGACTATGACTAAATGAAGAGGATGTTCCCTGTGGTGGAGGTATCTAGAACTATAGCGCACAGCCTCAAAATTGAGGGCCTAATTCTGCTCCTTTGTCTTATGGTCTTGAGGCAGTATCCAACATTAAGGACCCCCATCACTCAGGACGTGCCCTCTTCTCATTGCTACCATCAAGGAGGAGGTACAAGAGCCTGAACATTTCAGGAACAGCTTCTTCCCCTCAGCCATCAGATTTCTGAATGGACATTGAACACATGACACTGCCTCTTTTTTTTTTGCTGTCGTTTTGTGCTATTTAATTAATTTAATTTATATATATATTTCTTATTGTATTTTCTGGATTTTATATTATTGTGTATTGCAATGCATTGTTGCCACAAAGCAGCAAATTTCACACCATATGCCAGTGATATTAAACCTGATTTGGATTCAGATTCTGAGGGAAGGTGCTAAATGCCAATAAGGTGCTCTGGACCTTATTAATTTTCTGATGCCAGCACACCCCCAGGGTTTACTAACCCTAATTACACAGCCAGCTACCAGGGAACTGCCCTGTGGTCAGTCTACTGCTGGGGAGAAAGAGCGTCAGATGACAAGCCCACTCCCTGCACTCGGCACCCATGGAGAATTGGATCAGCTTTAATTTGTTTGTTTTCCAAAAACAATCAGCGTGAGTGGGAAATGTTTCAGCACCAACATCGCCCAAGGCTGTTGCCTGACTAATGTGATGTGGGCACGTTTAGTTCACAGGCAGTCGGCAGCTCTTGGGGTGCTAAGCATTGCCTACGGTCGTGTCACAGCCCGAATATAACTTCATTAAGCGTGTTAAAGGAATAGCTTCCCTGCTGTGTGTGTGAAATCACACTCCCAAGTCAGCCGTAGAACCGCGAGGAGCCTGTCTTCAACCAACAAGAGAGACCGCGAGGCATAGAGAGGGAGAGATTGAGAGAAAGAAGAGAGAAGAGAGAGAGAGAGAGAGAGAGTGTGTGAAAGAGAGAGAAAGAGGGAGAGAAGGAGTGAGACAGAGGGGGAGGGAAGGGAATGAGAGGGAGGAAGGTAGAGAGAGAAGAGAAGGAGAGAGCGGGGTAAAGGATTGAGAGAGGGCAGAGAGGAGAGAAAGGTGAGGGAGAGAGAGGATAGAGAGCATAGAGAAGAAGGAGAGAGAGCTACAGAGAGTGAGAGAGAGAAAGAGAGATGGGTTTGAGCAAGCAGAATGAGAGCGGTGTCCCCTCACTAACCTGCCCCTCCACTGAGTACACAAACCTGTCCCAGTGTGGTTCAGCAACTCTAATGCACAGGGATGTAAGAAGCTGCAGAGGGAAGTGAACTCTGTCCAATACGTCACTGGCCCGTCCTTCCCCACCATCCGCAGTATCTGTAGGATGCATTGTCTCAAGAAGGTAACGTCCACCACCCAGGCTATGCCATCATCTCACAGCTCCCATTGGGCAGGGGTACAGAAGCCTGAAGTCCCACATCACCAGGTTCAGGAACGGCGACTTCCCTTCAACCATTCGGTTCTTTTGCCATTCACCAGCAAAACACCAATCACTACAGTTTAGTCACATTATGACCACGTTGATCATATTGCACTACAATACAATCTGTTCTCGTTCTAATTGTGTTCTTGTCTGCAAAAATTGTGTATAATTTGAGTTTGGTTGATGTTTTTCTGGTGAATGCTGTGTATCTGACACTCTGCCTGTGATAGTGCTGCCAGTAAGTTTTCCATTGCATCCTGAGCACACACCAACTTGTACAGACACAACTCTGACCACTCTGCATAGCGGGTGTCGGAATTTATCGAATGTTTAAATTTTATTTAGAAAAACATCATAGCATAGACCTTTCTGGCCACTGAGCCACACTGCCCAGCAACACACCTATTTAACCCTAGCCTAACCACAGGACAAGTTCCAATGACCTACTCACCTCTATGTCTTTGGAATGTAGGACGACAGCTGAGCACCCAGAGGACACCCATGTACTCACAGGAAGGACGTACAGACTTCTGACAACTATCTCATACAGAATGACAGAGGGAGGCACATGACCAGACAGTAGACAATAGACAGTAGGTGCAGGAGTAGGCCATTCGGCCCTTCGAGCCAGTACCGCCATTCACTGTGATCATGGCTGATCATCCACAATCAGTATCCAGTTCCTGCCTTATCCCCATAACCTTTGATTCCACTATCTTTAAGAGCTCTATCCATCTCTTTCTTGAAAGCATCCAGAGACTTGGCCTCCACAGCCTTCTGGGGCAGAGCATTCCATACATCCACCACTCTCTGGATGAAACAGTTTTTCTTCAACTCCGTTCTAAATGGCCTACCCCTTATTCTTAAACTGTGGCCTCTGGTTCTGGACTCACCCATCAGCGGGAACATGCTTCCTCCCTCCAGCGTGTCCAATCCCTTAATAATCTTATATGTTTCAATAAGATCCCCTCTCAGCCTTCTAAATTCCAGAGTATACAAGCCCAGTCGCTCCAATCTTTCAACATATGACGGTCCCGCCATCCCGGGAATTAACCTTGTGAACTTACGCTGCACTCCCTCAATAGCAAGAATGTCCTTCCTCAAATTTGGAGACCAAAACTGCACACAATACTCCAGGTGTGGTCTCACCAGGGCCCTGTACAGCTGCAGAAGGACCTCTTTGCTCTTGTACTCAATTCCCCTTCTCCACATCCATTCTATCTGTGCCCTCTGATTCTAGACTCCCTCACTATAGGAAACATCCTCTCCACATCCACGCTATCTGTGTCCTCTGGTCCGAGACTCCCCCACTATAGGAAATATCCTCTCCACATCCACTCTTATCTGTGCCCTCTGGTCCTAGACTCCCCACTATAGGAAACATCCTCTCCACATCCACTCGATCTGTGTCCTCTGGCCCTAGGCTCCCCCACCAAAGGAAACATCCTCTCCACATCCACTCTATCTTGGCCTTTCTGTTTTTGATAGGTCTTGCTAGGTTTTAATGAGATCCCCTCTCATTCTTCCAGAGTAGGGGTTCCCAAATCTTAGGTATGCCAGGTGCCTGTCTAAGAGGGTCTTAAATGCTCCTAATGTATCTGCCTCTCCCACCACCCCCAATCAGCACGTATCATGTACCCACCACTCATTATCATCATCATCATTATGTGCCGAGTTGTGTGGCGTGGGCAATCACAATTGACCATGATTGTTCTTGCCAAATTTTTCAGCAGAAATAGTTTGCTGTTGCTTTCTTCTGTGGCTTTACAAGATGAGTGACCCCAGTCATTATCAATACTCTTCAGAGATTGTCTGCCTGGCATCAGTGGTCGCATAACAAAGACTTGTGATATGCAGCAGCTGCTCGTATAACCATCCACCAACTGGTCCCATGGGTTCACGTGAGCCTGATTGGCGGGGGCTAAGCAGGGGCTGCACCTTGCCCAAGGGTGACTAGCGGGCTCGTGGAGGGAAAGAGCACTTTACACCTCCTTTATTCGAGATGTATCTCCAACCTATCACCCTACCTACCAGTACTCTGTATCAAAAACTACCTCTGACATTCCCCCCCACCTATACTTTCCTGCAAACAGCTGAAAGTTATGCCCCTGATATTAACTATTTCTACCCTGGGAAAACAGTGCTGGTTGTCCATTCTGTCTTCCACACCTCTACCAAATCACCTCTCAGTTCCTTCTTTCAGATTATTTCACCTTCGGTTTCCTCTGCTGCCAGAATCAGGTTTAATATCACCAGCGTTGTGTCATAAAACTTGTCTTTACGGCAGCAATACGTAATAAGAGAAATAAAACTGTGAATTACAGTAAGTGTATGTGTGTATATATATAATAGTTAAATAGTGCAAAAATAGAAATAAAAAAGCAGTGTGGTCATGTTCATGGGTTTAAATGTCCATTCAAAGATTTGATGGTGGAAGGGAAGAAGCTGTTCCTGAATCGTTGAGCGTGTGTCTTCAGCTCCTGAACCTCCTCCCTAATGGTGCCAATGAGAGGAGGGCATGTCCTGGGTGATGGGTGCCATGTGTTTGAGACATTGCTTCTTGGAGGTGTCCTGGATACTGCGGAGGCTAGTGCCAATCATGGAACTAAGTTTACAACTCTGCAGTGTATTTCGATCCTGTACAGTTGCACCCGCACCATAGCAGATGGTGATATAGCCGGTTAGAATGCTTTCATGGTACATCTGCAGAAATGTCTAACTCACCACCAGTACACCCTGTGTCGGAAGGTCTAACTAACCCAGCTTGGTCTCCTACGCTTCCAGGATGCTGAGGGGGCATCTTATAGTGTATCAAATCAGGAAAGGCATAGACAGGATGAATGCACACAATCCTTTACACAGACTTGGACTGCCATGAACTAGAGGTAAGAGGAACCTAAGGGGCAACTTCTTTACCTGGAGTGGTGAGTATTCGCACGAGCTGCCAGAGGAACTGGTTGAGGCAGGAACATTAACAACACTTTAAAGCTCAAAGTAAATTTATCATTAGGTATGTACCTGCTACCATATACTATCCCGAGACTCATCTTCCTGCAGGCTTTTACAGGGGAAACTAGAAATACAATTGAATCTTGTAAAAACTATACACAAACAGACAGAGACTGAGAAGCAACCAGTGTGCAAACAAAGACAAACTGTAGAAATAAAAATATGAAGAACATGAGTTGTAATGAGTTTTTGGAGGTGAGCGAGTCAAGTTCAAGTTTAATTCTCATTCAACCATACATGAACACCCGTGAGTGCAGCCAAACCAAACAGCACACAGAACATTACAGCTCAGTACAGGTCCTTCACCCACACACTTAGACAGGGAAATGGTTAGGAAAGGATTAGATCAGGGGCCCACAGACCCCATGCTTAGCGGTATTGGTCCATGGCATATAAAAAGGTTGGGAACCCCTGCATTAGAATAAGGGCCAAATGCAAACAAATGGGAGGAGGTTTGATGGCAGTCTTGGTCAGCATGGATCGGTTGGGCTGAATGGTCTGTTTCTGTGCTCTATCACTTCATTCCTCTCCTTGTCCAGCAGTGATTGAACTGGTGAATACACTCTCTGTCCTTGCCAACCTTCCTGAGCATTGCACTCAAACTCGGTGTTCAAACAGGGGTACAGAGCGAGATCCTGACCAAGGATTTAAACAAGGCCGGGGGTTCCAAACCTTCTCCATTCCCCGGCGTTCTCCTGGTTCGGTTTGTGTGTGATTGGTGGAGAGGATTGCTGTGATGTGATTCCAACATGCAGTCCATGTCCACCTGAGGCCATTCTCAGGTTAGAGGAGCAGCATCTCATACTCTCCTAGGCAGCCTCCGACCTGATGACGTGAATATCGACTTCTCCAACTTCCGGTCATTTTCCCCCCCTCCTGTTCCCTCTTCTTCAATTCCCCACTCTGGCTCCTGACTCACCTCTTCTCCTCACCTGCCCATCTCCTCCCCCTGTTGCCCTCCTCCTTCCCTTTCTCCCATGATCGACTCTCCTCTCCTATTAGACTTAAACTTCAAAGTTCAAAGTACTTTTATTATCAAAGTATGTATACTATATATAAACTTGAGATCCGTCTCCCTGTGGGTAGCCACAAAACAAAGAAACCCAATAAGACCACAAATACCCAATGTGCCAAATCAAGACCACATCATGCAAACAATAAAAAGTAAGCTGATTACGCTGAGCAAATAAATAAATAAATAAACAAGCCAGCAAGCAAATAACTTTCAGATCTAAAGTTGTTGAAAGTGAGTCCACAGTCACGAAGCCAGTCACCACTGCAGCCGGTCCTGACGCCCGTTAGTTGAAGGCCACAACTTCAGTTCAGTGCAGAGATGAGTAAACCTTGCCCCCCGAGCTGACACCCACACCCTTTCAATCTGACCCAGCACTTAAATTGGCTAAACATCTGTAGGCTCTGCCCCCTCGACACACCCTCGGACCGGTGCCCCAGCACCTCGCTTTGGGCATTACCTTACCTTTCCAATCTGGCCTGGTGCTTAAATCGAACACTGGCTCATCCCTTGCTCTCAGGCCTGGACCCTGCCGTCCTGATTTGGCCCGTACATGCCACGACACAACTGTCTTGCACCTTCAAGATATCAGTTTACAGTGCAAAACTGCCAGGTTGTACAGCCAGTTCAAAAGCTCAACTCCGAAAGGGAAGTTGCAGGCTATAGATTGCAGAGATCATTGTCCAGAAAAAGTGTGATTAAATTTAGTAGCTCTGTTTGCTGCCAGTAAAGTGATGCTGTGTGTCACCAGCCGCCTTAATTCCTTCTTCTCCAACCTTTTCCATCTATCAGCTCCCAGCTTCTTACTCCGTCCCCCTTCCCCACCCACCTGGCTTTGCTGGTCCTCCTTCCCCTCCCCCAACTTCTTATTTGGCTTCTTGTACTTTCTACTTTATCGTCGCCAAACAATTGGAACTAGAACGTACAATCATCACAGCGATATTTGATTCTGTGCCTCCCACTCCCTGGATAACAAATACTAAATATTAAAAATAGCAAAAATTAGTAAATATTACAATTTTAAATTATAAATTATAAATAGAAAATAGAAAAATGGAAAGTAAGGTAGTGCAAAAAAACCAAGAGGCAGGTCCGGATATTTGGAGGGTATGGCCCAGATCTGGGTCAGGATCTGTTCAGCAGTCTTATCACAGTTGGAAAGAAGCTGTTCCCAAATCTGGCCGTATGAGTCTTCAAGCTCCTAAGCCTTCTCCCGGAGGGAAGAGGGACGAAGAGTGTGTTGGCTGGGTGGGTCGTGTCCTTGATTATCCTGGCAGCACTGCTCCGACAGCGTGCAGTATAAAGTGAGTCCATGGACGGAAGATTGGTTTGTGTGATGAGCTGCACCGTGTTCACGATCTTCTGCAGCTTCTTCCGGTCTTGGACAGGACAACTTCCATACCAGGTTGTGATGCACCCTAGAAGAATGCTTTCTAGATGATAAGAGGCATTGATCGTGTGGACAGTCAGAGGGTTTTTCCCAGGGCTGAAATGAGAAGCACGAGAGCGCACAGTTTTAAGGTGCTTGGAAGTAGGTACAGAGGAGATGTCAGGGGTAAGTTTTTTACGCAGAGAGTGGTGAGTGCGTGGAAGGGGCTGCTGGTGATGGTGGTGGAAGCAGATACAACAGGGTCTTTTAAGAGACTCCTGGACAGGTACATGGAGCTGAGAAAAATAGAGGGCTATGGGTAACACTAGGTAATTTCTAAAGTAAGGACATGTTCGGCACAGCATTGTGGACCGAAGGGCCTGTATTGTGCTGTAGGTTCTCTATGTTTCTTTACCCTTCTTGATGAAGGGTCTTGGCCTAAAACTTCGACTGTTTATTCAGATCCATAGGTGCTGCCTGACTTGTTGAGTTCCTCCGTCACTTTGTGTGTGCTGTGATTAGCCCATTACTACCGTGCCATGTGACTATCAGGGTGGTCCAAGGCAAGCGGAGTGAAACCCGGCTCCCTGCATTCCATGACCACTGTCCCCCTGTGGACTTTGTTCTGTTAATTGGCTACAAGTTGCACACAAAAGAGCTCATCCGATGATTAATTGAGCGTGAATTTTTGATGGTACATCTGCAGTGCAGGAGTGTTTAAGCTGTAAAATATTTCACTTCCTGTAACGATGTCCGAGAGCTGTGAGCAGTGCTACAGAGATACAAATATCTTTTCCCATGGGCTCATAGCTGTTTTAGCAGTTTAGCAACCCTCTGACCACACTGAGCATTTTGCACTGAAAAATCTTTGTTTTATTTGCTATTATTATGTCGAACAAAAACAGTTAATAATTTATGTTTTACTTGCGACTGCTCATCATGGACACAAGCCCCCCGTTATGGAGGTCACCCTCAGATGCCGATACCTCAAGAAGCTGCCATCCATCATGAGTGACCCTCAACACCTGGCACGTGCCATGTGCCCTCTTCCCCTTGCTACCGTCAGGGAGGGGGTATTGGAGCCTGACGCCACACGTTCAATGTTTCAGGAACAGATTCTTCCCCTCCACCATCAGATCTCTGAATGGACATGAACACCACCTTATTAATCCTTTTTCCTGCCCTTTTTATTTACTTATTTCATCATTTACAGGATTTTTTTTATGATTTGCTCTGTACTGTTGCCAGAAGACAATACATTTCACATGATATAAGTCAGTGATGAAAGCTGATTCAGAGTATATATATTGCTCTCGATCAGCTGTGGCATTGGTGACCCAGTCAGTCAATCTCACCATACCAAGAGCAAACGTCAACAACAAAACCATCTCCTCAGCAGTTAGCTGACTCATGCTCACTTCACAGCAATGTCTTGTTCCACATCACAATGAGCTATTTCACTATTTACTTAGTAATTTACAGTAATTTTCATGTTAACTGGGCCAGTGACAATCTGATTCTGATCAACCTTTCTTTTATTGACCTTGAGGTCAAGCAGAGTTAGATATGTGCGACTGGAACCCACGCCATCACTCACCGCTCAGGACCATAAGACAGGGGAGCAAAACTAGGTCATTCGGCCCATCAAGTCTGCTCTGCCAGTGCATCATGGCTGATCTCCGATCCCTTTCAACCCCATTCTCCTGCCTTCTCCCCATAACCTTTCACACTTTTACCAGTCAAGAACCTATCAACCTCCACTTTAAATATACTCAATGACTCTGCATCCACAGCCATCCATGGCAATGAATTCTACAGATTCACCATACTTTGGCTAAAGAAATTCCTCCTCATCTCGGTTCTAAATGAATGTTCCTCTAGTTGAGGCACTGCCCTCTGGTCCTAGTCTCCCCACCATAGGAAACATCCTCTCCACATCCACTCTGTCTGTGCCCTCTGGTCCTAGACTCCCCACTATAGGAAACATCCTCTCCACATCCACACTATCTGTGTCCTCTGGTCCTAGACTCCCCACTATAGGAAACATCCTCTCCACATCCACTCTGTCTGTGCCCTCTGGTCCTAGACTCCCCCACTATAGGAAACATCCTCTCCACATCCACTCTATCTGTGCCCTCTGGTCCTAGACTCCCCACTACAGTAAACATCCTCTCCACATTCACTCTGTTTTGGCCTTTCAATTTTTTCCATTACTGATTCAGATTCAGACTTAAGTATATTCATCACTTGTACATTGAAACACAGAGTACAACACGTTGTTTGTGCCTACAGCCAACACATCCAGGGATGCACCAGGGGCATTCCGCAAGTGTCACCACACAGTCCAGTGCCAACATAACATGTCCACAGTACCCAGCACAACAACACAGAACACAAGCAACAAAACAACAAAGTTCAAAGTAAGATTAGTATCAAAATACATATACAGTACATTACTATAGACAACACTGGAATTCATTATAAGACCATAAGACGAGAAGACATGGGAGCAGAATTAGGCCATTTGGCCTATTGAGTCTGCTCTGACATTCAATCATGGCTTCTTTATTTTTCTCCACCTCAGCCCCACTCTCTTGCCTTCTCCCTGTAACCTTTGATGCCGTGTCCAATCAAGGACCTATCAATCTCTGCCTTAAATACACTCAATGACCTGGCCTCCACAGCTGCCTGTGGTAATAAATTCCACAAATTCACCTCCCTCTGGCTAAAGAAATTTCTCCACATCTCTGTTTTAATGGACACTCCTCCATCCTGAGGCTGTGCCCTGTTGTCCTAGAACCTCACCATGGGAAGCATCCTTTCCACATCCACTCTGTCCGAGCCTTTCAACATTCGAAAGGTTTTAGATCCCCCGCCTCATCCTTCTAAGTTCCAGTGAGTACAGACCCAAATCCATCAAACATTCCTCGTATGATAACCCTTTCATTCCCCGAATCATCCTTGTGAAACTCCTCAGCACCCTCTCCAATGCCAAGTCCCTTTGAATCTCAGATTTTTGGATTTTCGCCCCATTTAGAAAATAGTCTGAACATTTGCTTGTGGGCATTCACAATAAATACAAAGAAACGCAATAAAATCAATGAACAACCGCACACAGCAAGATAGACAGACAACCAATGTGCAAAAGTAAACAAAAGATGCTAATACAAAAGAAAAGGAAAATAACAATATAAATAGTTAAGCAATAAATATTGAGACTATGAGATGAAGAGTCCTTGAAAGTGAGTTCACAGTTTGTGAGAGTAGTTCAGTATTGGAGCAAGTGGAGTTGAGTGAAGTTATCTCCTCTGGTTCAAGAGCCTGGTGGTTGAGGGGTAATAACTATTCCTGAACCTGGTGGTGTGGGTCCTGTGGTTCCTGGAACTCTTTCCTGATGGCAGCAGCAAGAAGAAAGTATGACCTGGCTGATGGGTGTCCCAATTCGCTGTCTGTACAAACAAGGATCGAAGTGAGGACAGGGTTTTTACTGTTGCCCTTGATTGGTAAAGCCTACTCACAGTAGTGGATACAGCCCAGTACATCACTGGTAAAGCCCTCACCACCATTGAGCACATCTACACAGAGCGTTGTTGCAGGAAATCAGCATCCCTCAACAGGAACCCCTACCAGCCAGGTCGTGCTCTCTACTCTATACTGTCGTCACAAAGAAGGTACAGGAGCCTCATGACTCACACCACCAGGTTCAGGAACAGTTATTACCCCTCAACCATCAGATTTTTGAACCAGAAGACCATAGACCATAAGACCATAAGACAAAGGAACAGAAGTCGGCCATTCGGCCCATCGAGTCTGCTCCGCCATTTTATCATGAGCTGATCCATTCTTCCATTTAGTCCCACTCCCCTGACTTCTCACCATAACCTTTGATGCCCTGGCTACTCAGATACCTATCAATCTCTGCCTTAAATACACCCAATGAAGGGATAACTTCACTTACTTTCAAGTACTCTTCATCGCATGTTCTCAATATTTATTGGTTATTTCTTTCTTTCTTTTTGTGTGCTACAGGGAACCCTGTTCTCACTCAGATCCTTGATGTACCGATAGCTAATCAGCCCACCATCTCTGTTCTGATTGTTTGAAGAAGCAACCCCATCAGTCATTCAGTCAGACCTGCCTCCTCAGCCCTGACATCTTCCTGCCTTTCAAGCACCGAAAGTTCTGATTGAATACTGCCCTTTCAGACACCGCATCCCACATCACAACTCAGCGCTGACAAAATATTCTGCTCACCTTCCCACTGCTTTTTATATGACATCAAACGAAAAAGCTGTGTCAAAGATCTTCACACAGCTACAGCAATTTTCATCCCTTTTAGTTTTTACTCGCCTGTTTAATCTGGGCTTCAGGGGTTCAATACTGTTTGATTTAGAGCACTGAGTTGAGCTGCTGCCATATTTCTGTTAGCCCACGGTTCTATCATGAATACAATGGCGAGAAGCTATTTGTGTTCAGAAAATGCTAGCCAGGAAGCAGTTCAAAGTCGGAGCTGCTTAAACTTTGATCAGCACTCGAGCAGCTATCGTGAAGTTCAAAGTAAATTTATTATCAAAGTACATATATGTCACCGTATACAACCCTGAGATTTGTTTTCTTGCAGGCATTTAACAATGAAAGACTGCACCCAACAGGATGGACAACCATCCAATGTTCAGAAGACAACAAACGCTGCAAATACAAAATTAAAGGGAAAAAAGAAATAAGAATAATAATAAGCAATAAATATCGAGAACCTGAGATGAAGCGTCCTTGAAAGTGAGCCCATAGGTTGTGGGAACAGTTCAGTGATGGGGTGAGTGAAGTTATCCCCACTGGTTCAAGGGCCTGATGGTTGAGAGGTAATGACTGCTCCTGATCCTGGTGATGTGGGTCCTGAGACTCCTGTAGCTGGCAGCATCGAGGAGAGAGCATGAGCTGGTTGGCTGGGTCCTTGATGATGGAAGCTGCTTCCTGAGTCAGCATATGCTCAATGGTGGGGAGCACGATGCAGAGAACGTTGGAGATGCTCAGCAGGTCAGGTGGCATGTCATGGGAATATTTTCGTAATCTCTGCAGCCTCCACGTTGAGGAGATATGGCCTGCACTGCTCTAACAGCAGGCTGGGCCACAGGAGAAGGAGGAAGCACCCTTCACCAGCTCAGGACAGCCCAACACACCGACAGCTCGTGAAATCCATTCGGAGAGGTCTTCTACAGCAAGAGTAGCCAAACTGCTGACACCACAGTCACACTCTGATCAAAGCAACAAAGACCAATAGAAAAAGGTTTTAGAAATTGAGGTTATTTTTCACAAGGCCATAAGTCATTGGACTAGAATTAGGCCATCTAGCTCATGGAATCTGCTCCACTATTCCATCATGGCTGATTTATTACCCCTCCCTGCATCATTCTTATCCCTTCTCCTTGTAACTTTTGACACCCTAACTAATCACGAACCTATCAAGCCTGATGTTGCAGTGTGTGAAGGAAGAGAAGTGGGTGCAGTTACTGTTACAAGAGAGAAAGTGCTCAAAAAGCTGAGAGACCTAAGGGTACATAAGTTAACTGGACCAGAGGAACTGCATCCTAGAGTTCTGAAAGAGGTAGCATTAGAGATTGTGGTGGCTCTAGAAATGATCTTTCAAAAATCATTGAACTCCAGCATGGTGCCAGAGGACTAGAAATTTGCAAATGTTACTCCACTCTTTATGAAAGGAGAAAGGCAGCAGAAAGGAAATTATAGACCAGTTAGCCTGACCTCAATGGTTGGGAAGATGTTAGAGTGAATTGTTAAGGATGAGGTGATGGAGTACTTGGTGACACAGGACAAGATAGGACAAAGTCAGCTTCAGGGAAAATCCTGCCTGATAAACCTGTTGGAATTCCTTGAAGAGATTACAAGTAGGATAGATAAAGGGGATGCAGTGGATGTTGTCTATTCATTTCAAGCGGTCTAGAATACAAGAGCAAGGATGTGATGCTGAGGCTTTATAGGGCACTGGTGAGGCCTCACCTTGAGTATTGTGAACAGTTTTGGGCCCTCATCTTAGAAAAGATGTGCTGGCATTGGAGAGGGTCCAGAGGAGGTTTGCAAGGATGTTTCCGGGAATGAAAGGGTTATCATACGAAGAACGTTTGATGGATCTGGGTCTGTACTCACTGGAATTCAGAAGGATGGGGCGGTGCGGGGAATCTCATTGAAACCTTTCGAATATTGAAAGGCCTAGACAGAGTAGATGTGGAAAGACTATTTCCCATGGTGGGGGAGTCTAGGACAAGAGGGCATAGCCTCAGAATAGAGGGGTGCCCTTTCAAAACAGAGATGTGGAGAAATTTCTTCAGCCAAGGGGTGGTGAATTTGTGGAATTTGTTGCCCCATGCAGCTATGGAGGCCAGGTCATTGGATGTATTTAAGGCAGAAATTGAGAGGTTCTTGGTTGGACATGGCATCAAAGGTTACAGGGAGAAGGCCAGGAACTGGGGCTGAGGAGGAGATAGGAAAAAAGGATCAGCCGTGATTGAATGGCAGAGCAGACTTGATGTGCCAGATGGCCTAATTCTGCTCCTATGTCTTATGGTCTATCAAACGCTGCTATAAATATACTCAATGACTTGGCCTCCTCAGCTGTCGATGGCAATGAATTCTACAGATTTACTGCCCTCTGGCTAAAGAAATTCCTCCTTATTTCTGTTCTAAAGGGACATCCCTCTATTCTGAGACAGTGCCCACTCATCCTATATGCTCCCAATGTAGGAAACATCCTCTCCATATCCACTATGCCTTGGCCTTTCAGTATTCTATATGCTTCAATGATATCCTTCCCTCATTCTTCTAGATTCTAGCGATACAGACCCTGAGCCATCGGATGATCCTTGTACGTTACCCCTTTCAATCCTGGAATCATTCCCATGAATCTCCTTTGGACCCTCTCCAACGCCAGCACGTCCTTTCTTTAGACAGTCTACGTCTTGCCAGTCTCCCCAGTCACTATTGGCCCTATAACAGTGAATTAACTAGAACCTCGCCTCCTGGTTCTGTACACAAATCATATTCATTATTGATAACAAATACCGCTTGCATTTAGAATTTGTGGCCATTGAAAGACCAAATATAAATGTTGTATTAAATAATACCTGATAAACATGAAGTAAACATTTATAAAACTCTAGTTCGGCGGCATCTGGAGTTTGGCACACAGTTCTACAGGAAGGATGTCGAGGGTTGTTTTCTCTGGAGCAGCGGAGGCTCGGTGGAGATCTGATTCAGGTCTATAAGATTATGAGAGGCATAATATCTTTTTCCCAGGGTTGAAATTTCTAATACGAGAGAGAGTGCATTTAAGGCGGTGGAGGGGGGGGGTCATAAATTCGAAGGTGATGTGAGTGGCAACTAACTTCTTTACACAGAGAATATTGGGTGCTGTCTGGGGTGGCTGGTGGTAGAGGCAGATACATTAGAGACTTTTAAGAGACGTTTAGATGGGCACATGGAGGTGAGGAAATGGAAGGAAGAAGAGATTAGATAGCCTTTTCGTGACTAATTTAATAGAGTTGGCAGAATGTTGTGGGCCGAAGGGACTGTTTCTTTGTTAAGCTGGTCTATATTCTATGTTTTAAGTGGCAAGGACAGAAATATGGATGTCCATCACTGCATAACACTTCTATTCATTAAAGGTTCTAACAAGAGCAGACAAAGCAGAAAACGACTGAGTCATGGATGCTGAACCGAAATGAGTTTGCAAGCTGTTTCCATTAAAATTTAGAAAGATTCTTCTGAACATAAAACGCTCGAGAGCAGTTGATGCATGCAGGAGTTGCACATATCCCAGGGCCACACCAAGGCTGAACTGTAAAATATTGCATTTATTTCCTCTCTGGCAGAATGCAAGCTCCCTCAGTTAAAAAACTGAAAATCTCACCCAACTCGAACCTTGCTCCTTGACAGACAGCTTTTGCAGTTTAACCTGGGCCTATAGCTTAGAATCCTCTTCAACACTCCTCCCCAGTGCCCTGAATTTGACATCAAACACAAAACACGGAATAGTACAGGTCCTTCTGCCCATGATTGAGAGTCAACATTTAACTTATTCCAAGATCAATCTAACCTTCCCTCCTACATAGCCCTCCATATTTTTTATCATCTATATGCCTAACTAAGAGTTTCTTAAAAGACCCTAATGTATCTGCCTCTATCACCACCTGTGGTAGGGCATTCCACTCTATATAGAGCATTTAGCTCCAAAATACTCCTATAATATCCCTCAATCACCTTAAAATTAAGCCCTCTGATACTACCATTTCTAACCTGGGAAAAAGTCTTGGCTATCCACTTGATCTATGCCTCTAATCATCTTAAACACCTCTATCAAGTTACTTCTTGTCCTCCTTTGCTTCAAAGAGAAAAGCCCTAGCTTCCTCAATCTATCCTCCTGAGACATGCCCTCTTATCCAGGCAGGATCCTGGTAAATCTCCTCTGCACCCTCTCTAAAGCTTCCACATGGTTCCTATAATGAGGCGACCTGAACTGAAGGCAATATTCCAAGTGTGGTCTAATTAGAGTTTTGTAGAGCTGTAACTTTGCCTTGCAGATCTCAAACTCAATCCCACGACAACTGAAGGCAAACACACCATACACTTCCTGACACCTTATTAACCTGCACAATGACTTTGTCCGATGCATCTGGAGATAACCTGTCAACTGATCAATGAAGTTGGGTCAGCTTCTGTGCCTGCTACCGAGAAGCCTGGAATGAGTGAATAGATGTGGGTCTGCTTCAATACAGGTGTTTCAAATTTCAATTGCATCTTTAATAAGGCAGAGACTTGCCTGTTTAAATGTGTGAACGGAGGTTTGCAGGTCTGTCAGCGGTGTTTACTGTCAGAGCTGACAGCACTGACCCAACATACATCACTTGGTTACACGGGGTAGGGTAACACAGGCAGATCTCTCTTGGCTCTCTGACTGTGGCTCGTAGAGTTCTACCAGACCCATTGACCTTGTAAGATTTCTCAGGCACAGACAATTGATAATTTCAACACTGAGCAGAATAACTTATAAATCAAGATGAGCTTTATTTGTTACATCGATATTGAAAACATCCAGTGAAAGGTGTCAATCGCATCAATGAATGACACAGTCCAAGGATGTGCTGGGGGCAGGCCACGAGTGTTGCCATGCTTCCGGTGTCAAAATACCATGCCCACAATTCAATAACCCGAACACTCAGCGACTTCTGGCTGCTGGCTATTGAAACAAGGAAAACAACTACTGTAAATACTTCGTTAATCACTATTTTTCTGGTAAACAATCATCTCAAACAATAGACTGTAACTTTCTTTTGGACTTTGAGGCAATTAGGTATGGACTTCAATTCAGAATGCTATTTGTTTGCATTTATTGCTTGACTGTAAGGGTCGACTGTCGATGGTACACTCTTCAATTTCCTCACTGCAACATAGAATCGACTATAACCACTTTACTGCTGATGGTACACTCCCAATTCTCATACTCTGACAGAGAATGGACTGTAATGGGCTGATTGCCAATGGTATACCTCCTCAGTTCCCTTACACTGACAGAGAATGGATTGTAATGGGTTGACTGCTGAAGGTACACTCCTCAGTTCCCTTACACTGACATACAATGGACTGTAATGGGTTCACAGCTGATGGTACACCTCAATTCCCTTACACTGACAGAGAATGGACTGTAATGGGTTGACTGCTGAAGGTACACTCCTCAGTTCCCTTACACTGACATACAATGGACTGTAATGGGTTCACAGCTGATGGTACACCTTCTCAATTCCCTTACACTGACAGAGAATTGACTGTAATGGGTTGACAGCCGATGGTACACTCCTCAATTCCCTTACACTGACATAGAATGGACTGTGATGGGTTCACAGCTGATGGTACACCTCCTCAATTCCCTTACACTGACAGAGAATGGACTGTAATGGGTTGACTGCCTGTGGTACACTCAGTTCCCTTACCCTGACAGAGAATGGACTGTAATGGGTTGACAGCCAATGGCACGCTCCTCAATTCCCTTACACTGACAGAGAATGGACTGTAATGGGTTCACAGCTGATGGTACACCTCAATTCCCTTACACTGACAGAGAATGGACTGTAATGGGTTCACAGCTGATGGTACACCTCCTCAATTCCCTTACACTGACAGAGAATGGACTGCAATGGGTTCACAGCTGATGGTACACCTCAATTCCCTTACACTGACAGAGAATGGACTGTAATGGGTTCACAGCTGATGGTACACCTCCTCAATTCCCTTACACTGACAGAGAATGGACTGCAATGGGTTGACTGCCTGTGGTACACTCCTCAATTCCCTTACACTGACAGAGAATGGACTGTAATGGGTTCACAGCTGATGGTACACCTCAATTCCCTTACACTGACAGAGAATGGACTGTAATGGGTTGACTGCCTGTGGTACACTCCTCAATTCCTTACACTGACAGAGAATGGACTGTAATGGGTTGACAGCCGATGGTACACTCCTCAATTCCCTTACACTGACATAGAATGGACTGTGATGGGTTCACAGCTGATGGTACACCTCCTCAATTCCCTTACACTGACAGAGAATGGACTGTAATGGGTTGACTGCCTGTGGTACACTCAGTTCCCTTACCCTGACAGAGAATGGACTGTAATGGGTTGACAGCCAATGGCACGCTCCTCAATTTCCTTACACTGACATAGAATGGACTGTAATGGGTTCACAGCTGATGGTACACCTCCTCAATTCCCTTACACTGACAGAGAATGGACTGTAATGGGTTCACAGCTGATGGTACACCTCAATTCCCTTACACTGACAGAGAATGGACTGTAATGGGTTCACAGCTGATGGTACACCTCCTCAATTCCCTTACACTGACAGAGAATGGACTGCAATGGGTTGACTGCCTGTGGTACACTCCTCAATTCCCTTACACTGACAGAGAATGGACTGTAATGGGTTCACAGCTGATGGTACACCTCAATTCCCTTACACTGACAGAGAATGGACTGTAATGGGTTGACTGCCTGTG
Source organism: Mobula hypostoma (assembly GCF_963921235.1). Taxonomy (NCBI): domain Eukaryota; kingdom Metazoa; phylum Chordata; class Chondrichthyes; order Myliobatiformes; family Myliobatidae; genus Mobula; species Mobula hypostoma. The sequence goes on along the minus strand of NC_086102.1, from coordinate 3,585,503 downwards.
GTACACTCCTCAATTCCCTTACACTGACAGAGAATGGACTGTAATGGGTTGACTGCCTGTGGTACACCTCCTCAATTCCCTTACACTGACAGAGAATGGACTGTAATGGGTTCACAGCTGATGGTACACCTCAATGCCCTTACACTGACAGAGAATGGACTGTAATGGGTTGACTGCCTGTGGTACACTCCTCAATTCCCTTACACTGACAGAGAATGGACTGTAATGGGTTGACTGCCTGTGGTACACTCAGTTCCCTTACCCTGACAGAGAATGGACTGTAATGGGTTGACAGCCAATGGCACGCTCCTCAATTCCCTTACACTGACATAGAATGGACTGTAATGGGTTCACAGCTGATGGTACACCTCAATTCCCTTACACTGACAGAGAATGGACTGTAATGGGTTCACAGCTGATGGTACACCTCCTCAATTCCCTTACACTGACAGAGAATGGACTGTAATGGGTTGACTGCCTGTGGTACACTCCTCAATTCCCTTACACTGACAGAGAATGGACTGCAATGGGTTGACTGCCTGTGGTACACTCCTCAATTCCCTTACACTGACAGAGAATGGACTGTAATGGGTTCACAGCTGATGGTACACCTCCTCAATTCCCTTACACTGACAGAGAATGGACTGTAATGGGTTGACTGCCTGTGGTACACTCCTCAATTCCCTTACACTGACAGAGAATGGACTGTAATGGGTTGACTGCCTGTGGTACACTCCTCAATTCCCTTACACTGACAGAGAATGGACTGTAATGGGTTGACTGCCTGTGGTACACCTCCTCAATTCCCTTACACTGACAGAGAATGGACTGTAATGGGTTCACAGCTGATGGTACACCTCAATGCCCTTACACTGACAGAGAATGGACTGTAATGGGTTGACTGCCTGTGGTACACTCCTCAATTCCTTACACTGACAGAGAATGGACTGTAATGGGTTGACTGCCTGTGGTACACTCCTCAATTCCCTTACACTGACAGAGAATGGACTGTAATGGGTTGACTGCCTGTGGTACACCTCCTCAATTCCCTTACACTGACAGAGAATGGACTGTAATGGGTTCACAGCTGATGGTACACCTCAATGCCCTTACACTGACAGAGAATGGACTGTAATGGGTTGACTGCCTGTGGTACACTCCTCAATTCCCTTACACTGACAGAGAATGGACTGTAATGGGTTGACTGCCTGTGGTACACTCCTCAAATCCTTTACACTGACAGAGAATGGACTGTAATGGGTTGACTGCCTGTGGTACACTCCTCAATTCCCTTACACTGACAGAGAATGGACTGTAATGGGTTGACTGCCTGTGGTACACCTCCTCAATTCTCTTATGGTGTCAGAGAATGGACTGTAATGGGTTGACTGCCTGTGGTACACCTCCTCAATTCTCTTATGGTGTCAGAGAATGGACTGTAATGGGTTGTCTGACAGTAACACAATTCCTCAATTCCCTTATGTGACAAGAATGAACTGTGAGCGTTTGACTTGGTCACACTGTATTGGAATCATTCTGAAGCCTCACTTAGCTTACGGTGGGGTGGGGGGGAACTGCACACTGAATACAGTTCATGCCATTTCCAGTGTAGGTCCTTGGCCCTCTGTTTTGCTCTGTTTATTTAGAGATACAACATGGAACAGGCCCTTCTGGCCCACTGAACTGTGCTGTCCAGCGACCCACCAATTTAACACTAGGGGTTTCACAGTGCAATTTACAATGGCTAATGGATGTACGTTGGGCTGTGGGAGGGAACTGGAGCACGTGGTCGTGGGGAAGACGAACAGAGGATGCCTGTGTTGAACTCTGAGCTCCAACACCCCGAGCTGCGAGAGTGTCACGCTATCTGCTTCACTACCGAGGAACCTTTTTACACAACTTATTTATTTTGTATTTCTCATTGTAAATTGCAGTGGTTGTTTATTACACTGTGCTGCTGCCAAAGACAACAACAAATGTCATGACACATGTTAGTGATAAGAAATGTGATTGGGATTCTGTTCCTGCTTCTCTTTCCACAGCTACAGCCTGACCTGCTGACAGATCCGGGTATTTACTGACTTTATTAACCTGGGTGGCCTTCACTGACCCACTCTTTAAGTGCTGGATCTTACTCCGTTTCAATGGCTTGTTTATACAAATAAGGGTTGTCTAAAAGAATGTCTGATGGCTCTGGGCCTGTTCTGATTCATTTATCTCCATTTAGAACAGAGATGAAGACGAATTCCTGTAGCCAGAGGGTTGTGAAACTCTGGAATTTATTGCTACAGATGACTTTGGAGACCAAGTCATTAGGTATGTTTCAAGTGAAGGTTGATTAAGATCTTGATTAATCAGGGTGTCAAAGGTTATGTGGAAAAGGCAGGAGAATAGGGTTGAGTTGGGTAATAAATCAGTCATGATGGACTGATGGAACTGACTTGATGGGCTGAATGGCCTAATTCTGGTCCTATATCTTATGGTCTTATGGTCTTTTCACTCTACCTCGGTACATGTGACAATAATAAACCAATTCCAATTTGCTTCTATCACCATTCCATGTACCCACCATTCTCTGTCAAAATCCTACCTCTGACATCCCTCCTATACCTTCCCCTAATCTCTTTCAAACTAAGCCACCTTGAATTAGCTATTTCCAACCTGGGAAAATGTTTCTGATTGTCCATTCGATCTGTGGCTCTTATCATCTTGAACACCTCTATCAAATCACCTCTCATCACTAATTGACTCAACCTGTCCTCATAAGACACGTTCTCTAATCCAGGCAGCATCCTGGTAAATGTCCTCTGCACCTTCTCTAAAACCTCCCCCATCCTTCCTGTAATGAACTGAATCCAATAATCCAAATGTGGTCCAACTAAGAGTTTTATAACAGGCAAAATCCTGGTAAATCTTCTCTGTTACACAGGTAACTCAAATTACCCATTAGATTTGTCTGCCTTTCTGGAAACAACTCTAACTTTGGCCACTGTCCGGTGTCCTGGCTCACTTCCAGCCTTATTCAGCCTCAGAATCTGTCCGAGAACCTCCGGACCCTGGCATCTCATTACTGTCTCTTTAACCTAATCGGCCGGCGGGGGCCTGCTTTAATCGATCACCATATTGATCACCTTGCTCTAAACCGTCTCAGGGTTCGTCTGCTGTGTGTCCGATATCCTTCGTTCCAGCACAGATCAATGCAAAGCACTAATTAAATACAATACCTCTGCATCTTTTTAATTTTCACCCACAAAACCGGCTCTCCCATCACAAACTGATTTTATTTTGTTGTAGATTGCTTCCCTGTTTGCTTTGAAGGTTGCTAAATTATATTCCCTTTGTTCTTAACCTCATTTCCCAACATTCCTGTGGTCACCGTTGCTATAAACACTTTACATTTGATTGGCTTCAGAGTTTTCTAATATTCCATGGGATCTCAGAACCATCAGTCGTTTCCATCCAGTTGAATGGAATATTCATATTCAACACCTTTGAAATCCTGTCTTCCTCTTGCTGTGCGATTCCATGACCCCTGCCCAACATCGGCTGGGGTGCAGAACATTTTTACCGTGGCAGAGATGAAGTAACTTATCATCATGCCAGCTTGGTTTGATGGCGGCAGCGGCCGCCCCACGCGGTGTGGGCTGTGTGCTGGCCCACTCCGGATTCCAGCCCCCACTGAAGGAGTGGTTCACGTACAGTTTCAGATTCAGATTTATTTATCATGTGTACATCGAAACATACAGCACAATGTGTCGTTTGTGTTAAAAACCTAAGGAGGTGCTGGGGGGGGAGGGGGTGGTGGTTGGCAGATGGTGCCAACATCGCATGCCCACCAAGTTCGATAGAATAAAACAGAACACAACGAGCAACAAACAACAACAGCAAAACAAGGCCCGTTCCTTTCTCCCACTCACCCGCCCAGACACATGGACAGGTTCCCAACCCCAGTCTCCAGCAGCTAGGCTTTGACTCCTGCAACTCTGATTGACCACATCTCATTCTCCACCTCCGTAAGATGTAAGACATAGCAGCAGAATTCCACCTTTCAGCCCCACCACTCTATTATGGCTGACTCAGCCCTATTCTCCTACCTTCTCCCTGTAACCTTTGACACCCTGACTTATCAAGAACCTATCAACCTCTGCTTTAAACATGCCCAATGACTTGGCTTCCACAATTGGCAATGAATTCCACAGATTCACCATCCTCTGGCTTAACAAATTCCTCCTCATCTCTGTTCTAAATCGATGTTCCTCTGTTCTGAGGCTGTGTCCTCTGGTCCGAGACTCCCCCACTATAGGAAACATTCTCTCCACATCCACTCCATCTGTGTCCTCTGGTCCTAGGCTCCCCACTATAAGAAACATCCTCTGCACATCCACTCTATCTGTGTCCTCTGGTCCTAGATTCTCCCGCACCCTTTCCACACCCACTCAATCCAAGCCTTTCAATATTTGATACATTTCAATGAGATCCCCCCTCATTCTTCTGAGCTCCATCAAGTATAGGCCCAGAGCCATCAAATGCACCTGATACGTTAACACTTTAATTCCCTACATTCCAATGAAGTCCCCCAGTTTGCTCAACCTCTCCCCATAACTCAGGCTCTTGAGTGAGAGAAGGAGAGAGTGAGAGAGATTCAGAGTGGGAAGCGGTGAAGGGGAAAGAATGAAACAGAGGGAGCAGATGTGTTTTAAGCTCCTCTTCCAAATGAAGAAACTTTCTTGTGTTGGAAAATCGGATTTGTATTTATCATATGTGCTTAAGCAAAATGATTTTAGACCTCGTTTATCAAGATGTAGCAAAGAGGGTGATTGAGTAATTTTGAGTTTATGATAATAGCCTATTCCTCAAAACCATTATAATGTACAATTATCTGCTTCATGATTACAGATGATGTCCTGAAACTGCTCCTCAGTGCAATAATTACAAGTTTATGGTTATAAATTATATCTGAATTTATAATGTGACATCTCTCAATCATCTTCAGAGCAGATGCGGGAAGTTTTATTTGAGTGAAAGCATTAAATCCTGCTGAAGTCACTTCTTCTTTCTGCTTTATGATAGAACAAGTGTCAGCAGCGAGGCGGCTGTTTAATGCTGTCAGTGCGCGAATCAATCATGTGGCACATTGGCAGAGAGGAGAGCAGCAAATGAACGAGGAACACTTGCTGCACCAGCTACAGAACTACAAAGCCATTTTCTCCCTGTCAGGAGAAGAGTAATCCACATCAGTCAGCCATTAGGCAAGGCGAGGAAAGTGCACATCAGAAACCCCGGCTGCAATTCCCCTGACCTTTGCCTGGGAACGGGTTACTCTACAATGACAATGCAATGGTCAAATCCATTGGGGTGTCCCCCTCCAGGGTTCAATAGCTCAACGGGAAAAATATACCCTGGTATACAAGCCTCCCCATACATTACACAGTATCTCCACTACATCTCCCTTACATTTCCCTTACATTTATTTATTTCGAGGTACAGCACAGAACAGGCCCTTCTGGCCCAATTAGCCACACCGCCCAGCAGCCTACCAATTTAACCCTAGACTAATCGTGGGACAATTTACAATGACCAATTAACCTACCAACCAGTACACGTTTGGACTGAGGGAGGAAACTGGAGTACCTGGGGGAAACCCACGCGCACACTGGAAGAATGTACAAACTTTTTTACAGACGACACCGTAATTATACTCTGAATTTGATGCCCTGAGCTGTAATAGCTCTGTGCTAACTGCTCTGCCACTGTGGCCTCTCTGCTATAATGCATTTCCCTTATGCACTGAGAGACAAGTATCGACCAAGGCAGGGTGATGAGGAAGGCACGCAGGTCCTCGTTGGTTGAGGTACAAGAGTTGGTGAAACCACACCTGGAGTACTGTGTGCAATTCAGGCAGCCACACTATAGGAAGGACGTGGTTACGTTAGAGAGGGCATTTATTTATTTTTTACTTGGAGATACAGCATGGTTACAGGCCCTCCTGGCCCAACAAGCCTCTTCTACCCAATTATACCCATGTGATCACAAGACCATAAGACATAGGAGATGAATTAGGCCATTCAGCCCATTGAATCTGCTCTACCATTCCATCATGACTGATCCCAGATCCCACTCAACCCCATACACCTGTTTTCTTGCCATATCCTTTGATTCCCTGACCGATCAGGAAACAATCAGCTTCTGTCTTAAATATACCCACGGACTTGACCTCCACCACATCTGTTTGCAGAACATTCCACAGGTTCACTACTCCCTGGCTAAAAAAATTCCTTCTTACCTCTGTTCTGAAGGGTTGCCCCTCAATCTTGAGGCTGTGCCCTCTAGTTCTGGATACCTCAACCATAGGAAACATCCTCTTCACATCCACTCTATCTAGTCTTTTCAACATTCAGTAGGTTTCAAAGAGATCTCTCCACATTCTTCTAAATTCCAGTGAGTACAGGCCCAAAGCTGCCAAACACTCATCATATGTTAACCCTTTTACTCCCAGAATCATCCTTGTGAACCTCCTCTGGACTCTATTGCTCTCGGACTCTGGAAAAACCTGCAAATCCCCTGAACTAGTGCGGTAGGGTCATTCACATCCACCTGGGAGAGCAGGTGAGGCCTGGTTAACCCCTCCCCTGTGAGATGGCAGACAGAGTTCTCCTGATACTGAGTGATCAGTGTGGATTAGATTTATTACATGGGAGCAGTTACTGTTCATTATAATTGACCTTGTCGAGCTATCCACGTACAGTGGACAGCCAATCAAATTGCTGTAATATGGAGCCAAATACAGGTGGGCCCTGAACAGGCAGTTTGCCTTTTACTAAAGAGCAGAGTGAAGCAGGTGTGTTCTGTTGAATGAAAAGTCCTACAAAACATCAAGGATATGGGCCAGTCCATCACCCATCACAGCCTGGAATGGAAACACCAATGCCCTTGAATGGAAAACCCTTCAAAAAGTAGTGGATATGACCCAAGTCCATCACCCGCCATTAGTTCACCTACAGACAGCGCTGTCACAGGAAAACAGCATCCATCATCAGGGAACCTCAGCCCACCACCCACTTCTACCATCAGGGAGAGGGTACAGGAGCCTCAGGACTCACACTACCCGGTTCAGGAACAGTTATTATCTCTCAGCCATCAGGTTCCTGAACCAAAGGGGATAACTTCTCTCATCCCATCACAAACTGTTCCCACAACCTATGAACACACTTTTAAGGACTCTTCACCTCATGTCCTTGATATTTATCGTTTATTTATTTATTTATTGTTTTTCTTTTCTATTTGCACAGTTTGTTGTCTTTTGTACATTGGTTGCTTGTCCATCCTATAGTCTTTCATTGATTCTATTGTGATTCTTGGATTTACTGTGTATGCCCGCAAGAAAATGAATCTCAGGGTTGTATATAGTGACTTCTGTGTACTTTGATAACAAGTTCACTTTGAACTTCTCATGTCTGCAATGTGCTGTATTACTGCTGTACAAAGCTAATTCTCAGGGGATTTATATCCTGGGTGTGCACATCTCTAACAACAGAACTTGGATGACCTGGAAATTTGTCACAGTTCTGGTTTATTTAAGTCTATGATCCAGATTATTAATTCTATTTAAATTCCCCAACTGATGTTGTGGAATTGACTCCAAATCATTGCCCACAACACTGAGTCGCTGGTGTCGTGAATGCCCTGTCAAGCAGTGGTTACTCCATACATCATTCAATGCTTCCAAAGAGTCATACAGTACTACATCACAGTAACAGGCCCTTCAGCCCATCTAAACCAGACTGAACTGTATTCTGCCTAGTCCCATTGACCCACACCCAGACCATAGCTCTCCACGCCTCTCCCATCGGTGCACCTATCCAAACTCCTCTTAAACGTTGCAATCAAACCCATATCCACCTCATCCACTTGTAGCTCGTTCCACACTTTCTTCACCCTCTGTGTGAAGAAATTCCATCTCATGTCCCCCTTAAATATTTTACCTTTCATCCTAAAGCCATGACTTCTAGTTACAGTATAGTCTTACTCTACCTCAGTGGTAAAAAACCTGCTTACATTTAGCCTATCTATACCCCTCATAATTTTGTATATCTCTATCAAATCTCCCCTTAATCCCTGATGCTCCGGGAAATAAAATCCTAGCCTATTCAACCCCTCCCTATAACTCAGATCTTGGCAACATCCTTGTAAATTTTCTCTGTACTCTTTCAATCTTATTTGCATCTTTCCGCAGGTCAGTGACCAGAACTACACACAATACTCCAAATTAGGCCTCACGAATGACACACACAACTTCAGATGAACATCCCAGCTCCTACTCAATACTCAAAACCCTGATTTATCAACAATCACAATCTACCTTGTTGTGACCTTGCACCATATCGTCTGCCAGCACTTCACTTTCTCTGTAGCTGTTACACTTGGTTCTGTTATAGTTTTACCTTGTTCTACTCTAATGCAATGTAGTAATGATTTGATCTGTATGAATAGTATGCAAGCAAGATTTTCCCTGTACCTCATTATGTAATAAACCAATTTGGTACTTTCAGCTTTAATTAATGAACCAGCCTGCACGTTTATTGATTGTGGGAATAAACTAAACATTCAGGCGAAACTCACACATGAGAGGGAGAATGGGAAAACTCCACACAGACAGCACCGGAGTTTGGGATCAAACCTGGCTCTCTGGAACTGTTAGGCAGTGGGTCAACAAGCCACACCACTCTGCCACGGTCACTCATGTCTAGGGAGCAGCAGGAGAAGTTAAGTCCTAAACATTTCTATAGGAACACTTCAGGTAGAGGTAGATTGTCCATGCTAGCTTAATGGTCATGTATAGAAAAGATTGTGCAGATGCTGGAAGTCTTGAGCCAAAGAATGGGGAATGGGGAATGGGAAAAGAGAGAAGGAGGAGGGAGGGGGAGAAATTACTGAAGTTAGAGAATTTGATGTTCATGCCATTAGGTTGGAGGCTACCCAGTCAGATTATGAGGTGTTGCTCCTCCAACCTGAGTTCATAAGAATTCATATGACAATCAAATGACTAATCAAGAACCTATCAACCTCCACTTGAAATATACCCAATAACTTGGCCTCAACAGCTGTCTGTGGCAATGAATTCCACAGATTCACCACCCTGTGGCCAAAGTAATTCCTCCTCATCTCTGTTCTAAATGGATGTCCCTCTATTCTGAATCCTAGACTCACTCATCCTCTCCACATCCACTCTACTAGGCCTTTCAATATTCAGCAAGTTTCAATAAGATTCCCTCTCATTCTCCTTAACTCCAGTACATGCAACCCGGAGCCATTTTGGGAGACTACAAAGATGGAATGTAAGGTGTTGCTCTTCCAACCTGAGTTTGGCGTTAATGTGACAATAGAGAAGGCCATGGACCGGCATGTCAGAATGGGGATGGGAAATCAAATTGACATGGGCGGCAAAATCTTCGTCAATCCATAATCTCTGCTACAGAGAGGAAGGTTTCCAGCATCCCAGCAGGTGGTGGGATGGGCAGTACCTGATGATCTCAGGTGAGGGGGAAAGTTGATGACTCATACCCACCAAGATATGAGAGTTTCCTCCGTTCCCCTCTCACTCCTTCTTTTCTCCTTACCTGCCCATCACCTCCCTCTGTCCATCTGGTGACCTTCCACAGTGCTTTGCCCTCTTCCTTTCCAGACCTGATGAAGGGTCTTGGTCCAAAACATTGAAACATTCATGTTTAACGATTGTGTGTGTGTGTGTGTCTGTGTGTGTGTGTGTCTGTGTGTGTGTGTGTCTGTGTGTGTGTGTGCATATGAGTGTGTGTATGTATTCGTGTGTGTGAGAGTGTGTGTGTGTGTGTGTGTGTGTGCATATGAGTGTGTGTATGTATTCGTGTGTGTGAGAGTGTGTGTGTGTGTGTGTGTGTGTGTGTGTGTGTGTGCGTGTTTTGTGTGAGTGTGTGTGTGTGTGTGTGTGTGTGTGTGTGTGTGGGGCAGGGCCCTGTGGGGATTCAAGTGACCCTGGTGGATCTGGTACACCCCTACTGAAAGCCCTGTTCTCTCAATACTGCTTTTTCTCCCCCATGGCCCACACTTCCCAAGGGGCTCCATTTAACTCCCCCGCGAAAAGGAGAGCCTCCTCCCTGACGGTTGCACATTACCCGGGATTAGAGACAAATCATTTAAATCTGCAGCACTAATCTGTCATGCTGCCACAGTCGGAATGAGCGAACAACCTGCAGCAGGTCAAACAGACCGACATTGTCGGCCTGACGTTGGTGCTGGCTGTCATGCACTCGGTGCAAGATTCTGCAGCACCTTCCCCTGACACCCGGCAAATGATGAAACTAATCATCCTGACATTAACGACCATTTAGAGCCGTTTTTTTAATTTCCAACCTTTTATGAAGTTCATTCTGTTTCTTATTAAATCCTGAACATTCCACCGATAGGTTCGAATCAGTAATGGGCTATTCAATTACTGAGAAGATATAAGGCTTTAAAATGAGAACAGCTCTCTATTAGTGTAACACATTTCACAAAACGAAATGCCAGAGGGTGCAGTGGAAGGGGATGAGTGAGTTACATTAGAGGGAAGGTCTGGTGGGGGGTGGCGATGTAGTACGGGGCTTCTGTTGCTGACCAGATTGGTAAAGACACAGTGGTTGTGGGCGAGACAGTCGTAGAGCACTATAGCACAGAAATAGGTCTTTCTTTGGCCCATCTAGGCTGTGCTGAACTATTAATCTGTCCAGTTCCATTGACCTGCACTTGGTCTACAGACCTCCATACCCCTCCCGTTCATATACCTTATCTTTAACTTTAACTTCAATTGAATCTGCATCCACCGCTTCCACACTCTCACCACCATCGCAGTGATGAAGTTTCCCTTCAGGTTCCCCTTAAACATTTCACCTTTCACCCTTAACCCACGACCTCTGGTTGTAGTGTCACCCAACCTCAGTGGAAAAAGCCTGCTTGCATTTACCCTATCTATACCCCTCATAATTTTGTGTGCCTCCATCAGATCTCCCCTCAGTCTCCTACACTCCAGAGAATAATGTCCTAACCTATTCAACCTCTCCTTATAACTCAGGTCCTCAAGTCTCAGCAACATCTTTGTAAATTTTATCCGTACTTTTTCAATCTTATTGATCTCTTTCCTGCAGGCAGGCCACCAGAACTGCACACAATACTCCAAATTAGGGTTCACTAACATCTCACACAACTTCAACAGAACATCCTGACTTCTGTAGTTCATACTTCGATCTATCACAATCACAGTCCATCTTGTTATGAACTCCAGATAATTCCTGAGCTGATGTTCACTTACTGCTGCCCCCTCACAGAGATGCACTCTCTCCCACCTACTGCACACTCTAACCAGCCAAAGCCAACATCAGACCCAGCCCTTGGTCTCGATTCCTTCATCCCATCCCTAGTTTTTGCTCAGCATATCTCTTGCTCCTTCAATACAACAGATTGGCTATTAACGACCTGTAATTGGAGAATTGGTTATGAATTACTTACAGGTTGGTTCAGTTTGTATTTTGATTGTTCTTATTCTCAGTAAATGACCCCGGATCCCAGTGTTCTTATCTTTCAGAGATTCTTATTCTTATTGTATTAATATTTCTTCTTTCAACTTGGTTCAGTTCCCTGCATGCTGCAGTCTGAGAGGGAAAGCCCAGGAACGTGCCCTACCTTTGGGAAGAGACTACCTACCCCAGCATCGCAACTGTGTTGTACTGAGGGAGGGAAGGATAACACTGTGGGTGGAGCAGTGCTAATGTAGCTTACCTTTTCATGCTCCTAGTTATCGATGAGGTTAATCAAAGGTATCAAGGCCCTCTGGGATTGACCTTCATAAATCAAAGTATTGAGTTGCCATGTTATAGTGAAGTTGTATAAAATGTTGGTGTGCTGATCTGGTTACTTAGCTACAGGAAAGATATAAATAAGGTTGAAAGCATGCAGAGAAAATTGACAAGAATGTTGCTGTAACATGAAGTCCCAAGTTATGGGGAAAGGTTGAATAGGTTTGGACTTTATTCCTTGGAGCGTAGAAGAATGAGGGGAGATTTGATAGAAGTTTACAAAATTATGAGGGGTAGAGACAGAGTAAATACGAGTAGGCTCTTTCCACTTAGATTAGGAGAGATAAATACGAGAGAAATGGCTTTAGGGTGAACATTAGGGGGAACTTCTTCACTCAGTGAGTAATGGGAGTGTAGAACGAGCTGCCATCTGATGTGGTAAATGTGGGCTCACTCTTAAGTTTTAAGAATAAATTGGATAGGTACATGGTTGGGAGAGGTCTGGAGGGTTATGGACTGGATGCAGGTCAATGGGACTAGCGGAATAAAGTTTCAGCACAGACTAGAAAGGCCGAATGGCCTGTTTTCTGTGCTGTAGTGTTCTATGGTTCTATGGTTCTATCTGTTGTTTTGCAGCAGCAGAGTATTGCGATACATATTAATAAAACTATAAATTACAATAAGTATGTATATAAAACTGTACCATAGTGATTCCATAGTAACGTGAGGCATTTTCAGATTATTCAGGTCCTGTGGCCTTGAACTCACAACTCACAGCAGCACCGTCTTGTTTTCTGGATGGGAAGATATTTTATTTTGCTCCAGGTGAAACTGCAGCTAATGATGATTCAAAAACCCACCCTTTTTAAAACCACACTGGTGTCATGGGTGAGGGTGCAGAAAGCCTGACAGACCCAGAGCACGCTTCCCTCATGGGGCCACTCGCTTCTGACTGTCCGCCACTAATGGGACAAGATATAAAAGTGACGGGGGAGAGCACTGGTTAGTCTGTGCTTGGATCAGACGCTGCACATCTCCACTCTCCTCCTAACGTCAACACAAACCAAAACCTAAACTTGCAAAGAGCCTTCAAGGGTTGAGAGTCCCGAGGCATTACAAGATGCAGGAGGAGCCTGAAGACACACACTCAATGTTTTAGGAACAGCAACATTCCACCCCACCTCCCGCTCCCCCTCACCCCGCCACCAGATTTCCGAACGGTTTGTGAACCCATGAAGATTACTTCAGTATTCCTCCTTGGCACCATTTACTGACAGTACCTGAGCGTGATCTTTCTGTCTTGCGTTGCACTGCTGCTGAAAACAACAGATTTCATGATATATGCTTCATGAGTGCTTCATGAGGGGTTATATGGGAGGCAGGGTTTGAGGGTCGGCACAATATTGTGGGCTGAAGGGCCTGTACTGTGCTGTACTATTCAATGTTCTATGTTCTATGAAGAGTTTGAGGAGATGTGGCATGTTGTCAAAGACTGGCAGGTTTCTACAGACGCATGGTGGAGAGCATTCTGCCTGGTACGGAGGGGCCACTGGCACAGGATCGGACAGAGCTGTGGAGTATTGTAAACTCAGCCAGCTCCATCATGGGCACTAGCCTCCCCGGCATCAAGGACACCTTCAAAACCTGATTCTCAAAATTGCAGCATCCATCATTAAAGACCCTCACCATCCAGAACAAGCCCTCTCCTTATTACTACCGTCAGGGAGGAGGTACAGGAGCCTGAAAACACACACTCAACATTTTAGGAACAGTTTCTTCTCCTCAGCCATCAGATTCCTGAATGGCCCATGGACACCTCACTCTTTTGGACTATTCATTTATTTACTGTAACTCAGAGCATTTTATGTACTGCTGCCACAGAACAACATATTTCACGACACAGGTCAGTGATATTAAACCTGATTCTGATTGGAAAGCAATGAAGACAAAGAGCATAGAGGTGTGTGTGGAACAGGGAGGCACAGTGGGATATAGAGGCTCCAGCAGCTCCTGAATGTCGATCCTGGACTCCACTTCACTTGCATTGCTGGCAGCATCTGGCTTCATGAGTGGATTGTGAAAGAGTTTTTCAATTAACACTCCCCACTACTTTGTTCATATTTTGCTCAAAAGTTCTTTACAGAGAAATTTACTGCAATATTAATGAGCAAATTCCAACACAAACTGTTGAAGAAAGTGCCAGTAAACAAAATGGTCACCATCACCAACGGCACTGTAGCTGAGAAATACAAACACTGCTGTCACTGGAGTTTAATGAAGTGAGATGGCAGAGGTGTGAAATTTTCAGAGAAACTTCATCTGAACTGTGAAACACACCTCCAGCACAATTAACAATTCTCTCCTTGCCGGCACAAGCCAGGCACACTCCCAGTGCTGGTCCAGGAGACGGTTCAAAGTAAATTTATTATCAAAGTCACCATAAAACATAGGAGCTGCATTAGGCCATTTGGCCCATTTGAACTGGTCTGCTATTCCATCAAGGCTGATTTATTATCCCTCTCACCTTATTCTCCCCATAATCTTTAATGCCTTGACAAATCAAGAACCTAACAACCTTTGCTTTAAATATACCCAAGGCCTTGACCTCCACAGCCACCTGTGCCAATGAATTTCGCAGACTCACCACTCTCTGGTTAAAGGAATTCATGACAGATGCAATTTAATGTGGATAAATGTGAGGTTATCCACTTTGGTGGCAAGAACAGGAAAACAGATCTTTATCTGAATGGTGGCCGATTAGGAAAAGGGGAGGTGCAACGAGACCTGGGTGTCATTATACACCAGTCATTGAAAGTGGGCATGCAGGTACAGCAGGCGGTGAAAAAGGCGAACGGTATGCTGGCATTTATAGCGAGAGGATTCGAGTACAGGAGCAGGGAGGTACTACTGCAGTTGTACAAGGCCTTGGTGAGACCACACCTGGAGTATTGTGTGCAGATTTGGTCCCCTAATCTGAGGAAAGACGTTCTTGCCATAGAGGGAGTACAAAGAAGGTTCAGCAGATTGATTCCTGGGATGGCAGGACTTTCATATGATGAAAGACTGGATCGACTAGGCTTATACTCTCTGGAATTTAGAAGATTGGGGGGGGGATCTTATTGAAACGTATAAAATTCTAAAGGGATTGGACAGGCTAGATGCAGGAAGATTGTTCCTGATGTTGGGGAAGTCCAGAACGAGGGGTCACAGTTTGAGGATAAAGGGGAAGCCTTTTAGGACTGAGATTAGGAAAAACTTCTTCACACAGAGAGTGGTGAATCTGTGGAATTCTCTGCCACAGGAAACAGTTGAGGCCAGTTCATTGGCTATATTTAAGAGGGAGTTAGATATGGCCCTTGCGGCTAAAGGGATCAGGGGGTATGGAGGGAAGTCAGGTACAGGGTTCTGAGTTGGATGATCAGCCATGATCATACTGAATGGCGGTGTAGGCTCGAAGGGCCAAATGGCCTACTCCTGCACCTATTTTCTATGTTTCTATGTTTCTATAATTTCTGTTCTAGAGGGACATCCCTCTATACTATGGCTGTGCCCTCTGGTCCTAGACCCTCCCCCACCACCATAGGAAACAACCACTCCTCATCCACTCTATCCAGAACTTTCAACATTCAATAGGTTTCACAGAGATTCCCCTGGAGTCTTCTAAACTGCAGTGAGTACAGGCGGAGAGCCATCAAAGACACCTCATAAATTAACCCTTTCATTCCCACGATCATTCTCGTGAATCTCCAATGTCAGCACATTAAGGGGCCTAAAGCTGGTCACAGCACTACATGAGATATGGATAATGTAGGTTAACAATGCAACTTCTGATGGCTTCTGCCACTTTGGCAGTTTTTGTTTGTTCAGATATCCTGTCACTGCATCTGCTCTGATGATGATAATAGTTTCCACACAAGTGTTTTCCATTGGCTTACCTAGAGCTGAGCAGGGGGTCAGATAGGCGATTCTGTGGACGCAATCCAGAGACCCGGATGGTAGTTTGCCTCCCTGGTGCCAGGGTCCGGGATATTTCTGATCGTGTCCAAGATATCCTGAAGTGGGAGGGTGAGGAGCCAGAGGTCGTGGTACATATAGGTACCAATGACATAGGTAGGAAAAGGGATGAGGTCCTGAAAGGAGAATATAGGGAGCTAGGAAGGGAGTTGAGAAAAAGGACCGCAAAGGTAGTAATCTCGGGATTACTGCCTGTGCCACGCGACAGTGAGAGTAGGAATGCGATGAGATGGAGGATAAATGTGTGGCTGAGGGATTGGAGCAGGGGGCAGGGATTCAAGTTTCTGGATCATTGGGACCTCTTTTGGCGCAGGCGTGACCTGTACAAAAAGGACGGGTTACACTTGAATCCTAGGGGGACCAATATCCTGGCAGGGAGATTAGCGGGGGCTACTGAGGTGACTTTAAACTAGAATGGTTGGGGGGTGGGAATCAAATTAAAGAAGCTAGGCGTGAGGAGGTTAGTTCACAACAGAGGGATGGGAACCAGTGCAGAGAGACAGAGGGGTGTAAAGTGAGGGTAGAAGCAAAAAGTACTAAGGAGAAAAGTAAAAGTGGCAGGCCGACAAATCCAGGGCAAGCATTAAAAAGGGCCACTTTTCAACATAATTGTATAAGGGCTAAGAGAGTTGTAAAAGAGCGCCTGAAGGCTTTATGTGTCAATGCAAGGAGCATTCGTAATAAGGTGGATGAATAAGGTGGCCACAGTTTGAGGATAGAGGGGAAGCCTTTTAGGACCGAGATTAGGAAAAACTTCTTCACACAGAGAGTGGTGAATCTATGGAATTCTCTGCCACGGGAAACAGTTGAGGCCAGTTCATTGGCTATGTTTAAGAGGGAGTTAGATATGGCCCTTGTGGCTACGGGGATCAGGGGGTATGGAGGGAAGGCTGGGGCGGGGTTCTGAGTTGGAGGATCAGCCATGATCATAATAAATGGCGGTGCAGGCTCGAAGGGCCGAATGGCCTACTCCTGCACCTATTTTCTATGTTTCTATGTCTTCGACCATGAACCTCTTCTCTTCCATAGTTGACAGAGGATCTCACCCATTCCACACCTTTGCACTCAGTCCTGCTCCTCCTGTAGAGACTTAGACTTCCTTGGCCCTCAACTTCCACCCCATCAATTTCAGATCAACAGTTTAACCTGGCAGCAATCCTAGCCTCACCATACTTCCATTGCTACCACACCATGTTCTCAACTTAAAACAAAGGTATTCTCTCTTTCCTACGTCTGCTAATATCTTTAAGTGATAGAGCACCACAGAACAGAAACAGGCCCCTTACCCCCTGCAGTCCATGTTGAACTGTTATTCTGCCTTGTCTCACCGGCACCCGGACCATACCCCATCTGCCCAGGTTCTTATCAAGCAGCTCATTCCACACTCTCACCAACCTCCTCCTTCGGTTCCCTTTCCATATTTCACCCTTCACCCTAAACTTGTGACCTCTAGAACTAGTCCCACCTAACCTCAGTGGAAAAAGCCTACTTGCGTTTACCTTACCTATACCCCTCATAATTTTGTATACTTCTATCAAATCTCCCCTCAGTCTCCTACACTGCAGGAAATAAAGTTATAACCTATTCAACCTCTCCCTATAACTCAGGCCCTCAAGTCCCAGCAACATCATTGTAAATTTTACCTGTACTTTTCCAATCTTACTGATATATTTCCTGTAGGTAGGTGATTGGAACTGGACACAATACTCCAAATTTGGTCTGTCAAAATTATGTAAGTTATTCAATTTATAACTTACATTTTCAATATAACATCCCTTTTCCTGTATTCAGGTCAATGTGCCAAAAACTCTCTTTACCACCTCATCTACCTTTGACACCACTTTCAATGATTTATGGGTCTGTATTCTCAGAGCCTTTGAGCCCAAATGTTCATTGTTTCTTTTCCCACAGACTCTGCCTGACCTGCTGAATGTTTCCAGAATTTTCTGTTTTGATAACAGGTCGTTCAGATGATGGTTTGACAGTGTTGTCACGAAAATCATAAGAATTACTCGGCGGAAGATCTTTGTACCTGGGGGCAAGGTTACTGTCAGTTTGAAACATTCTTTGCCTGATGCCTGACTTGATCTCGGGACTTAGAGCTGATGGGTAGCAGAGAGCTGGCTTACCTAGAGCTGAGAGAAAGATACTAGGGATATTTGGATTTACAAAATCAGGATACCCCCGTTCCCCCCCTCCCCCCCCCGAGACTGGTGTGTATGGGAGACAAAGGAATCGGGCAGTTTGGTGGAGTTCAAGAGGCTTTTAGATGAGTAGAATGAAGGGAGATGGATGATACACAGGAAAACATTTAGTATAAACTGCAGAGTATCATGGGCCAATTGGCCTGTCCAATGCTGCACTCTACTGTAACTTCACTCAACTCAACAATGATCACTGAACACAACCTTTGGACTCACTTTCCAGGACTCTACAATTCATTAATTTTCTAGAGAGCCCTGGTCCTGATGGGATGCATCCCAGGGTGCTGAGGGAACCAGCAGAGATTATAGTAGATGCGTTGGTAATCATTTACCAAAACTCTCTAGACTCTGGGCAGGTCCCGGCAGATTAGAAGACAGCAAATGTCACGCTACTTTTTAATAAAGGATGTAGGCAAAAGACGGGCAATTATAGGCCAGTACATCTGTAGTCAGGAAAATGCTTGAAGCTGTCATTAAGGAAGAAATAGTGAAACATTTAGAAAGGAATGGTTCCATTAGACAGATGCAGCATGGATTCAGAAAGGGCAGCTCCTGTTTGACAAACTTACTGGAGTTCTTTGAGGACATAATGAGTGCAGTGGATAGAGGGGAACAGGTGGATGTCGTGTACTTAGATTTCCAGAAGGCGTTCGATAAGGTGCCGCACAAGAGACTTATAAATAAGATACGGATGCATGGAGTTGGAGGAAGTGTATTGGCATGGATAGTGGATTGGTTAACCAACAGAAGGCAGAGAGTTGGTATAAATGGATGTTTCTCCGGTTGGCAGTCGGTGGTGAGTGGGGTTGGTGCTGGGCCCGGAGCTGTTCACCATTTACATTGATGATTTGGAAGTGGGGACTGAGGGTAGTGTAGCAAAATTTGCTGATGACACTAAACTGAGTGGAAAAGCAAATTGTACAGAGGATGTGGAGAGTCTGCAGAGGGATATAGATAGGTTAAGTGAGTGGGCCAAGGTCTGGCAGATGGAATACAATGTTGGTAAATGCGAGATCATCCACTTTGGAGGGAATAATGGAAGAGCAGATTGTTATTTAAATGGTGAAAGATTGCAGCATGCTGTTGTGCAGAGAGACTTGGGAGCGCTTGTTCATGAATCACAAGAAGTTAACTTGCAGGTGCAACAGGTTATGAAGAAGGCAAACGGAATGTTGGCCTTCATTGCTAGAGGGATTGAATTCAAGAGCAGGGAGGTCATGCTGCAACTGTACAGGGTACTGGTGAGGCCGCACCAGGAGTACGGCGTGCAGTTCTGGTCTCCATACTTGAGGTCTCCACCAGGCCATCAGACTTATTAATTCATGCTGACACAACTGTATTTCGATTTTACATTGACTGTCCTGTTGTACATACTATTTATTATAAAAGACTATAAATTGCACATTGCACATTTAGACAGAGACATAATGTAAAGATTTTTACTCCTCATGTATATGAAGAATGTAAGTAATAAAGTCAATTCAATTCAATGAGGGGAATAGAAAGAGTGAGGGCACAGGTTTAAGTTGAGAGGGGAGAAATTTAAGGAACTTGATGGGCAACATTTTTACAGAAAAAGTGGCACGTGTGCAGAATAAGCTGTCAAAGGAAGAGGTTGATTCACTTAAAAAATAATAACTTTTAAAAGACAGTTGGACAGGTATGTGGATAGAAAAGGTGTAGAAGGTTATGGACCAAATACAGGGGATTCTGGTTAATTGGGCCATCAGTTAATTGGGACAGCTGCTAATTTGGAACAACTCTTAAAGAACAAAAATTAATTGAGAAAATAGCTAGGATTCCCTTCGTTTATTTGGGACACTTAGTTGGGGCAGCACAGTTACTGAAGATTTTCTAACTGGTATCAGTCACATGCACTTGTGTGGTGGTTAGTCACTTCACTGCTTCAAGTGAACCTATTTTTAAACGGTGTCAATTGCATGTGTTTGTGTTCAAAAAGCAATGATTTTTGTCACGGATAGTTGACGAGTAATAGACAGTAAGACAATTCAGGAATGTTTTGCTCACTGCAGTTTCAAACGTTCAGGCTTGGAGATGCCAGAAATGGCCAGGAGTAAAAATGAAACAATTTTACTACTTCAACAAGTTAAGAAATACTAAGATAATGACAATCATCTTGAATGTTACAATGAAAACGAAGATTTAGAAGATGCAATCATTAATGGTATTGTATTCTGCACTAGGTGTCTGTGCTGATTTCGTTCATTTACAGTCAAAAGCACATGATGCAAATTAATTCCTCCATCAGTAACTCTTCAGATCGAATCCAGTTTACAGTACTGTAGTAGCATTGGTAGTGTTCTAGTTTGTTCTGCATTTCATTTAAATATATTGTTACTCATTTTGTCTTTTTTATACCTTTTTACCCATTTCTATGAAACTTTGGCTAATTTGGTCAAAATGTACAGGTCCTGATGTGTCCCAACGAACCGGAATCCACTATACTGGAAAATGGGACCAGTTTGGATGGGGCATTGTATTTAGTTTTTAAAATTGATTTAGATATATAGCACAGAACTGGTCCTTCTGTCCCAACAACCCCACGGTGCCCAGTTAAAGCCATGTGAAGAGTTACCCTACTAACCGATACGCCTTTGGAATGGGGGTGAGAAACAGAGTATCCAGGGGAAACCGGCCCACTCACAGGGAGAATGTACAAAATCCTTATGGACAGTGGCAGAACTGAACCTTGATTGCTGCTGTGTTGCCCCCCCTAATCTTGGCCAGAATGGATCAAATGGGCTGAAGGGTCTGTTCCTGTACTGTTTAACTCTGTGACTTTATAAGAGACTAGCCAGCCTGCCCTTCTCAACAGTTTTGGGCCCCATATCTCAGAAAGGATGTGTTGTCATTGGAGAGTCCAGAGGAGGTTCACGAGGATGATCCTGGGAATGAAAGGGTTAGCATATGAGGAGCGTTGGCAGATTTGGGCCTGTATTCATTGGAAGCTAGAAGAATGTGTGGGGATCTCATTGAAATCTACTGACTATTGTAAGGACTAGACAGAGTGGTTGTGGAGAGGATGTTTCCTATCGTGGGGGTACACAGAACTAGAGGGCACAGCCTCAGAATTGAGGCACAATCTTTTATAACAGAGGTAAGGAGGATTTTTTTAGCCAAAGAATAGTGAATCTGTAGAATGCTCTGTCATAGACTGCGGTGAAGGCCGAGTCCGTGGGTATATTTAAAGCAGAATTTGATAGATTTCTCATTAGTCGGGTCATCAAGGGATATGGTGAGAGGGCAGGTCCATGAGGTTGAGTGGGATCTGGGATCAGCCATGATGAAATGGTGGAGTGGACTTGATGGGCTGAATGGCCTAATTCTGCTCCAATGTCTTATGGTCTAATGGACACTGTGTGTGTTAAATGGTTCGACAGGAAGAAGGATCACAAAACTACTTCTTTCACTACTTTTATTTCTCTTTTTCTTTCATATGTGGTTCTGCTACTGTTGGAGCCTATCATCTATATTTTGATGGTGTGTTTTTGGGCTGAATACACGACCTGGTACTTTGCTCTCTCTGAGGGTGTTCCGTGGGGCTTTTTGCAAAGGGTGTGGCCTCGAGGTCAAGAAAACATCGAAACATAGAAAACCTACAGCACAATACAGGCCCTTCTGCCCACAATGCTGTGCCGAACATGTACTTACTTAGAAATTACCTCGGGTTACCCATAGCCCTCTATTTTCTAAAGAAGTTTGGAGGCGGGACATGAGCCCATGATCTACTCCACAGAGGAAGATTGAAATCACCGCGGCACGTGCGGAAGGCAAATGGGTGCTCAACGCTGTCCGCCAGCCTCTCACTTGCTGCTCCCAGAGGAATGGAGGAAGGTCCTTGCATCTGCATGTTCTGCCTCTCCCCCTCACTTGACGCTGTTGCAAGATGGTGGAGTTCTGGATCCTGGGCAAAGTTTAATCCAAGTAGTTTACTGATTGGATTCTGTGTTTCTGGTTTCTGGTTGCTCCTTTTTTTGTTGTTGTTTTGGGCGGCTTTGAATCACGGCAACCAACAGATAACGAACACTGAGCAGAACTGAATATGCCTGGGCTCTTTCAATTTTGTGTTTTATTTTCTGTGGTTTTTCACTCATTTTTGTGCTGTTTGTGCGATTAGTTTTTTTTGTGCATGGGGGGGGCGTTGTTTGTAGTTTTTCTTCCAATGGGTTCCATGGTTTTCTTTGTTTTGTGGCTGTCTGTGGGAAGACAAATCTCAGGGCTGTATACTGCATACATACTTGTATAATAAATGAATTTTGAATTTTGGTGTTGGGCGCTGCTGTGCGCTCTGTGTTTGTGTATCAGTTACATTGAGGAACTGGTGATAACAACACACACGGGGGGAGGGGTGGGTGGGGGTCTCACCGTGTATAGGCTCTGGAATTTCAAACAAGAAGGACACACAAAGCTTGCAATAACAATAGCATTTCTAACTGGTTAACCTTTTCCCCACTCTGTCCCTTTGCAACAGCAATATTAAATACAATTCTGAGAACCTGTCCAATATTCTCTGATTACATACAGTTTGATTCTCCAACAGCTGATGGACACCACCATGTGCAATGCTTGAATGATCAGAACCAATTGTTACCATGAAAACAGGGTTTTAAACTCAGATATTGCATCTTTTCCGGAGAGTAAACTAGAAAAATTCAATCCCCGTTGAACTCCCTGTGGAACAAATATCACCAGGAACTCTGGTTTACTGATCACACAGGCTGTACCTGGCAGAACAGATGCCCTGAAGCGCAGACCGTGTACGCTGAAGTCCAGCGGTTTTAAGGCATTGACATGGGGCAGCATGGACGCAGAGTGGTCGGTGTCAGCAATCAGTGACTGGGGTTCAATTCCCTCCACTGTCTGTAAGGACTTTGTACGTTCTCCAAGTGAATGCCTGAGTTTCCTCAGGGTCCTCCGATTTCATCTCACATTCCAAGGGCCTACGGGTTAGGGTTAATAAATTGTCGACACGCTATTTGGCACCAGAAGTGTTGTGACACTTGTGGGTTGCTCCCAGCACACCTTCGAACTACGTTGGTCATTGAGACAAACAACACATTTCACTCTATGTTTTGATATTTGGACTGAGTGACAATAAAGACCAGCAATATATAGATCAGGCCAGGGTGGCCGTGGGACCTTGAAGCACATCTACAGCGGCTGTAGAAAATGGCTCCCCAACACCTTCTCAAGAAAGATTAGGAGCCGTTCTAACCGCTGGCCTTGTTAGTAATGATTGTATTCCATGAACTACATTCTACACACAACACTCCCTGGGTCCCTGCACAATTACAGCACAGTGCTCACTTCCAAGGAACTGCCGAGCTGATTATATTTTACATAACACCTTGAATTTTAAAGAGTGGGGGGGGGTAGTCCTCCACAACTGAGGCAAGGCCTGGAATACATTTGGCAGTCCCAGTTGCCCAGGTAAACACAATTGTCAACAGAGGTAAGTAACCAAAAGCCTAAAATAATGTTAGTCTTTATAATGAGGGCTTGAGGAAGTTTTATTGCAGCTAGATAAAGCACATCTGGGGGAAGTCCTGCGTAGTCCCTGCAGTGCACCACACAGTGGTTTCACTGAAATGCAAGCAGAAGCTGCTGGAACACAGCAGGTGAGGCATCATCTGCTAAAGCCAGAAGCAGCTGCCGTGCCAGCTTGTGACCTTTCATTATGAAGGACACAGCAGGCTGACCAGATTCAGCAGGGCTCAGAAACGGAATCAGCTTTTTTACCATTGACTGACACAATTACATAGACAGTTACGTGGAACATTGCTACGTGAAAACAGCATCCATCATCAAAGCCCCCGACCACCCAGGCCATGCCCTCTTCACACTGCTGCCTTTGGGAGGAGGTACAGGAGCCTTAGGTCCCACACGACCAGGTTCAGGAACAGTTAATATCCTTCAACCATCAGGCTCCTGAACCAGTGTGGATAACTTCACTCACCTCTACTCCGAACTGATCACACAACCCAGAGACTCACTTTCAAGGACTCCATAGCTCATGTGCCAGTAACAATTAATTAATTAATTAACCAATTACCTATTTATTTCAGAATCAAAAAAATCAAATCAAAATCCAGTTTAATTATCGGTCAAGCCATACATAGATACAGCTGGACAAGACAGCAACCCTCCAGGACCAAGGTGTAAACATTCAAAAATAGAGACTAACATAATTCAGAGAATTGAATTGAATTTAACTCAATTGATTTGACTTTATTTCTTACATCCTTCACATATATGAGGAGTAAAAATCTCTACGTTACGTCTCTGTCTAAATGTGTAATGTGCAATCATAGTAATTTATAATAAATAGAACAGTCAATGTAACATAGAATACACTCAAAGCAGCATGAGTTAATCAGTCTGATGGCCTGGTGGAAGAAGCTGTCCCGGAGCCTGTTGGTCCTGGCTTTTATGCTGCGGTACCGTTTCCTGGCTGTGAAAGTGGGCAGACAATTACCACTGGTACATTCTCAGTTCCCACTTACTCTCCTGACATCAGCAACATCTGCACATCTCTTCCCCATGAGATGAATACATTCTGTGCATGTTTTGAACAGGACGGATCGTGTATGTAACTACCCACTTTGATGGTGTCCAGTCCACCTGAGTCTCTACCGTCTCCGTTGCAGACGTAAGTTTGGTCTTCCAGAAGTTGAAACGATGCAAAGCATCAGGCCCAGATGGCTGTATCCTTACATCCTGTGCTGATCAGCAGGCAGGGGTATTTTCAGACAGTTTAAGTGTCTCCCTGCTTCAGGCTATGGTTCCCACCTACTTTAAGACCTATCATACTGGCGCCCAGCAAAAGCAAAGTAATGTACCTGAATGACTACCTGGCAGCTCTGACATCTACTATTATGAAGATCATAAGACCATAAGACATAGAAGCAGAATTAGGCCATTTGGCCCATCGAGTCTGCTCCATCGAATCATGGCTGATCCCTTTTTCTCCTCTTCAGCCCCACTCCCCAGCCTTTTCCCCATAACCTTTGATGCCATGTCCAATCAAGAACCTATCAATCTCTGCCTTAAATACGCTCAACAGCCTGGCCTCCACAGCTACCTGTGGTAATAAATTCCACAAATTCACCTCCCTCTGACTAAAGAAATTTCTCTGCATCTCTGTTTTATATGAACACCCCTCTATGCTGAGGCTGTCCCCTCTTGTCCTAAACTTGCCCACCATGGGAAACATCCTTTCCACATCTACTCTGTCTAGGCCTTTCAACATTCAAAGAGTTTAAATGAGATCCCCCCTCACCCTTCTAAATTCCAGCTCCAGACCCAGAGCTATCAAACATTCCTCATATGATAACCCGTTTGTTCCTGGAATCATCCTTGTGAACCTCCTCTGGACCCTCTCCAATGCCAGCACATCTTTTCTTAGATAAGCAGCCCAAAACTGTTCACGATACTCAAGGTGAGACCTCACCAGTGCCTTGTAAAGCCTCAGCCTCACATCCCTGCTCTTGCGTTCTAGACCTCTTGAAATGAGGTGCTTCAAGAGGCTGATTATGGTGTACATCAACTCCAGCCTTCCAGACAACCCTGACCCACTGTACCTTGCCGAAACAGGTTTATGACAGACACCATCTTTCTGAGCCTACACTCATCCCTGGAACAACTAGACAGTAAGGGCACCTATGTCAGGCTGCTGTTTATTAACTAAAGGCCCACTTTCAGTATTATAATTCTGAGCTGGGACTCAATAACTCTCTGTGCAGCAGGATCTTTAACATCCTGACCACAGTCAGTAAGGACAGGCAGAAACAGCTCCACCAGAATTATTCTAAAGACTGGAGCTTGACAAGGTTACATCCTCATCCGTGTACATTCATGACTGCATGGCCAGATTCTGTTCCAATTCCATCTACACGTTTGCAGATGTTACACTGTAGTGGACCCCTCCCCCCACCCCATAGTAATTTTGTCGTTCACAAAAATGATCCTGGGAACGAAAGGGTTAAAGGCTGAAGTGCGTTTGTTGGCTCTGGGCCTGTACTTACTGTGGTTTAGAATAATGAATGGGAAATCTCACTGAAACCTATCTATTGTTGAAAGGCCTAGATAGAGTGGATGTGGAGAGGATGTTTCCCAGCGTGGATGAATCTAGTACCAGAGGGCACAGCCTCAGAATAGAGGGATGTCCAATTTAGAACTGAGATGAAGAAGAATTTCTTTAGCCGTAGAGTGGTGAATCTGTGGAATTCATTGCCACAGATGGCTGTAAGAGGCCAAATAATTGGGTATATTTAAAATGGAGGTTGATAGATTCTTGATTAGTCAGGATGTCACAGGGAGAAGGCAGGAGACTGGGTTGAGAGGGATAATAAATCAGCCATGATGGAATGATAGAGCAGACTCAATGGGCTGAATGGCCTTATTCTGTTGCTATATCTTATGGTGTTACAGGCTTTTCACTGTACCTTGGTACATTTGACAATAATAAATCATTTCCAATTCAAATTCCATTCTGTCACACAAACACACACATGTACTCATTCTCAGTCATACACAGAGCCTGGGCATTGACGTCAAGAACATGGACACTACGATACCGCTGCGGTTACTGCGATGCTATTACAGCTTGGGGTGTCGGAGTTCAGAGTTCAATTCCGATGTCATCTGCATGGAGTCTGTACATCCTCCCCGTGGAATACGTGGGTTTTTCTGGGTGCTCTGGCTTCCTCTCGCAGTCCAA
Organism: Mobula hypostoma; assembly: GCF_963921235.1. NCBI lineage: Eukaryota > Metazoa > Chordata > Chondrichthyes > Myliobatiformes > Myliobatidae > Mobula > Mobula hypostoma. Next base: position 3,558,741 of record NC_086102.1, on the reverse strand, counting down.
AGACATACCAATCAGAAAGTTAATTGGTCATTGTCAATTGTGTCGAGATTAGGCTAATGTTTAAATCAGGGGTGGTGAATAGTGCAGCTCGAAGAGCCTATTCTGCACTCAATAGATAAGTAAGTACACAAAACCGGAGTGGCACAGGATTGTAGCAGTTGGCATAATGCTTCACAGTACCAGCAACCAGGGTTCAATTGCCACCACTGCCTGTAAGATGCATGAACGCTCTCCCAGTGACCACATGGGTTTCCTCCGGGTGCTCTGGTTTCCTCCCACATTCCAAAGACGTGGGTTAGGGATAGTAAGTTGTAGGTATACTATGTTGGTGCCAGAAGTGTGGCAACACTTGGCTGTCCAGTACAATCCTTGCTGATTTGATTCAAACTGAAGCATTACTTGTACGTTTCAATGTACATGTGACAAATAAAGCTCATCTTTAATCTTTGGAATCAAAAATACTACAAAACACTAAAAATCTATTAACACCAGCATTGTCACTTTAACTCAAGGAGGATTCCTCAGATAAAAAGCGATGTGCTTAACCAAAGGCGGAATGCAAAGAGAATCAAATGCAGATTCTCAGTGAAGCTGCGAAGTGTGGTACATCACGAACACAGGAAGGGTGCTAATCGACATTCTTCATCAGAGCCACTTGTCAAGGCCCCATCAGCAGAGGCAGCACTCAAGGTCAGAGAGGCAGATAATGCAGCTCCTGTATTGTTCCCAACACTGTAATCATCACACGCTATCACACTTGTTTGCACTCATCACCGTGATTTTTCCCAGAAGTCTGCCGGTGCACCTTAAAAACTGGACATGGGGCTTGCTGTTTATGAAGACGTTACGTTAATTGGTCCTGACAGCTTCCAGTACAGGAAGGAAATCCAGAGAAATGGCAGGAACCGGGTGTCTTTCACATGCAAGAAGAATTAGGCCATTCAGCTGATTGAATCTGCTCTGTCATTCTATCATGGCTGATTCATTACCCCTTTCTCCATTCTCTTGCCTCCCCCTTGTAATCTTTGATGCCCCGAATAACCAAGAACCAATCAACCTCCATGTTAAATATACCCAATGACTTGGTCTCCACAGCCGTCTGTAACAATGAATTCCACAGATTCACCACTCACTGGCTAAAGAAATTCCTCCTCATCTCTGTTCTAAATGGACTTCCCTCTAATCTGTGGCCGTGTCCTATTGTCCTAGACTCCCCTACTATAAGAAACATATTCTCCATATACACTTTATCCAGGCTTTTCAATATCAGAATCAGAATCAGGTTTCTTATCACTGGCATGTATTTGTGAAATTTGTTAATTTAGCAGCAGCAGTTCAATGCAGTACATAAGAAAGAAAAAGTAATAACAATAATAATAAATAAGTATGTAAATCAACTACAGTATGTGTATATTGAATAGATTAAAAATTGTGCAAAAATCAGAAATAATATATATTAGGTAGTGTCCAAGGGTTCAATGTCCATTTAGGAATTAGCAGAAGGGAAGAAGCTGTTCCTGAATCACTGAGTGTGTGCCTTCAGGCTTCTGTATCTCCTACCTGATGGTAACAGTGAGAAAAGGGCATGCCCTGGGTGCTGGAGGTCCTTAATAATGGACGCTGCCTTTCTGAGACACCGCTCCCTGAAGACATCCTGGGTACTTTGTAGGCTAGTGCCTAAGATGGAGCTGACTAGATTTACAACCCTCTGCAGCTTCTTTCGGTCCTGTGCAGTAGCCCCTCCACACCAGACAGTGATGCAACCTGTCAGAATGCTCTCCACGGTACAAATATAGAAGTTTTTAAGTGTATTTGTTGACATGCCAAATCTCTTCAAACTGCTAATGAAATACAGTTGCTGTTTTGCCTTCTTTATAACTGCATCGATGTGTTGGGATCAACAGGTTAGAACCTCAGAGATCTTGTCACACCGGAACTTGAAACAGCTCACTCTCTCCACTTCTGATCCCTCTATGAGGATTGGTATGTGTTCCTTTGTCTTACCCTTCCTGAAGTCCACAATCAGCTCTTTCATCTTACTGACGTTGAGTGCCAGGTTGTTGCTGTGGCACCATTCACTAGTTGGCATATCTCACTCCTGCACGCCCTCTCGTCACCACCTGAGATTCTATCAACAATGGTTGTATCAACAGCAAATTTATAGATGGTATTAGAGCTATGCCTAGCCACACAGTCATGTGTATACAGAGAGTAGAGCAGTGGGGTAAGCACACACCCCTGAGGTGCACTAGTGTTGATTGTCAGCAAGGAAGAGATGTTATCACCAATCTGGTCTTCCAGTTAGGAAGTTGACAATGCAATTGCAGAGGGCGGTACAGAGGCCCAGGTTCTATAACTTCTCAAGAAGGATTGTGGAAATGAAGGTATTAAATGCTGAGCTATAGTCAATGAACAGCATCCTGACATAGGTATTTGTGTCTAGGTGGTCTAAAGCCCTGTGAAGAGCCATTGAGATTGAGTCTGCCATTGACTTTTTGTGGCGATAGGCAAATTGCAATGGGTCCAGGTCCTTGCTGAGGCAGGAGTTCAGTCTAGTCATGACCAACCTCTCAAAGCATTTCATCACTGTAGTTGTGAGTGCTACAGGGCGATAGTCATTAAGGCAACTCGCATTATTCTTTTTAGGCACTGGTATAATTGTTGCCTTTTTGAAGCAAGTGGGAACTTCCACCCGTAGCAGTGAGAGGTTGAAAATGTCCTTGAAAATGTCCCGCTAGTTGGTTGACGCAGGTTTTCAGAGCCTTACCAGGTACTCCAACAGGAAGGAATATTCAATAGGTTTCAGTGACATCCTCCCCTCATTCTTCTAAACTCCAATAAGTTCAGGGCCAGAGCCATCAAACATTCCTCTTACATTAATGCTTTCATTCCTGAAAGCATTCTTGTGAACCTCCTCTGCACCCTCACAAATGCCACCACACCTTTTCCTAGATAAGGGGCCCAAAACTGCTCACAATACGACGCGTGTGCTCTGAACGATGCCTTAAAAAGTCTCAGCATTACATCTTTGCTCTTACATTCTAGTTCTCTCAAGATAAATACTAACATTGCATTTGCCTTCCTTACCACCAACTCAATCTGCAAATTAACCCTTAAGGAATCTTTTATGTCTCCCAAGTCCCTTTGCACCTCTGATTTCTAAATTTTTCCCCATTTAGAAAAAGTCTATGCCTATATTTCTTCTGCCAAAATGCATGACCATACATCTTCTGACACCATATTCTACCTGCAACATCTTTGCCCATTCTCCCAATCTAAGTCCTTTTGCAGCCACCCTACTTTCTCAATACTACCTGCTCAACTACTTTCATATCATCCACAAACTTGGCCACAAAGCCATCAATTCTGTCATCCAAATCATTCACATATAATGTAAAAAGAAGTGGTCCCAAAACCAGCCTCTGCGGAACACCACTAGTCATCAGCGGTTAACCAGAAAAGGTCCCCTTTATTTCCACCCTTTGCCTCCTGCCAGCCAGCCAATCTTCTACCCATGTGAGTATCTATCCCATAACACCAGGGGCTCTTATCTTGTTAAGCAGCCTCGTGAGTGACACCTTGTCAAAGGCCTTCTGAAAATCCATGTAAACATCATCCACTAACTCTCCTTTGTCTACCCTGCATGTTATTTCCTCAAGGAATTCCTACAGGTTTGTCAGGCAAGATTTCTTCCGTGCTGATTTTGGCCTACTTTTTCATATGCCTCCAAGTACCCTAAAACCTCATCCTTAATAATGAACTCCAACATCTTCCGAACCACTGAAGTCAGGCTAACTGGCCTATAATTTTCTTTCTTCTGCCTCCTTCCTTAAAGATTGGAGTGACATTTGCACAGGAACATATGAAGCTGCAGAGAAAAGTAGACTCCCCAATTTATCTTTGGCATATCCCACCTCACCATTGATCGTATCTACAGGAGTTGCTGCCTCAAGAATGCAACATCCATCAATCAATCCCCATCATCCCATGGATGGCATGGTCCAGGTGAGAGCCACAACATAAGACCATAAGACTTAGGGGCAGAATTAGGCCATTCAGCCCATCGAATCTGCTCCACATTACATCATGGCTGATCCTGTATCCCACTCAACCTCGTACACCTGTCTTCTCGCCATATCCTTTGATGCCCTGGCCGATCAGGAAACAATCAACTTCCACCTTAAATATACCCATGGACCTGGGCCACCACAGTCTGTGGCAGCACATTCCACAGATTCTCCACTCTCTGGCTAAAAAATTTCTTCCTTACCTCTGTTCTAAAAGGTCACTCCTCAATTTTGTGGTTGTACCCTCTAGTTCTGGATACGCCCACCATATCCAGAGCTCCACATCCTCTCCACATCCGCCCTACCCAGTCCTTTCAACATTTGGTAGGTTTCAATGAGATCTCGTCCTCCCCTGCATCCCTGAATTTTTCTAAATTCCAGTGAGTACAGGTCCAAAGCTTCCAAACATGATAACCCCTTTATTCCCAGAAGCATCCTTGTGAACCTCCTCTGGACTCTCTCCAATGGTAACACATCCTTTCTGAGATATAGGGCCCAAAACTGTTGATAATACTCCAAGTCTGGCCTGACTATTGTCTTATAAAGGCTCAGCATTATCTCCTTGCTTTTATATTCTATTCCCCTTGAATTAAGTGCCAATTTGCATTTGTCTCCTTTACCACAGACTCAACCTATAAACTAACCTTTTGAGAGTCTTGCATGAGGACTCTTAAGTCCTTCTGCACCTCTGATGTTTGAACCTTCTCCCCATTATTATAGTCCGCACTATTGTCCCTTTCACCAAAATGCACTATCATACATTTCCCAGCATTGTATTCCATCTGCCACTTTTTTGCCCATAAAATTTGTCTAAGTCCTGCTGTAATCGCATTGCTTCCTCAGCGCTACCTACCCCTCCACCTATCTTTGTATCATCAGCAAACTTTGCCACAAAGCCAGCAATTCCATTATCCAAATCACTGACAAACAATGTGAAAAGTAGCAGTCCCAATACTGACCCCTGAGGAAAACCACTAGTCACTGGCAGCCAACCAGAAAATGTCTCCTTTATTCCCACTCGCTGCCTCCTGCCTGTCAGCCATTCCTCTATCCATGCTAGTATCTTTCCTGTAATGCCACAGCATTTTATCTTGTTAAGCAGCCTCATGTGTGACACCTTATCAAACTCTTTCTGAAAATCCCAAGTAAATGACATCCACTGCCTCTCCTTTGTCCACCCTGTATGTTATTTCCTCGAAGAATTCTAACAGATTAGTCAGGCAAGATTTCCCTTCACAGAAACCATGCCGACTTTGACTTATTTTATCATTAGTCTCCAAGTACCTCGAACACTCATCCAACACTCTCAACACTCCAAAACTCCAACATTATCCCAACCACTGAGGTTAGGCTAACTGGCCTATAATTTCCTTTCTTTTGCCTTCCTCCCTTCTTAAAGAGTGGAGTGACATTTGTAATCTTCCAGTCTTCTGGACATGCTGGAATCAAGTAATTCTTAGAAGCTCATGATCATCTGGGTCGTGCCATCTTCTCACAGCTACAATCCGGCTGGAGGTACAGAAGTCTTAAGACTCATATCACCAGGTTCAAGAACAGCTACTTCCCTTCAACCATTCAGATCTTGGACCAACTGCCTAAAGCCTAATCACTATAGTTAGCAACTCTTCTTCCTAAAATGGAATCAGATTTAATACTACCAACATATGTTGTGAAATTTGTTGTTTTGCGGCAATAGTACAGCGAAATACATAAAAATGGAAACTATAAATTACGACAGGAAATATACAGTATATATAATATAGATGTACAGTACACTTAATGCACACACACACACACATATATATAAAATTCAATAAGTAATGCAAAAAGAGAGCAAAAATACTAAGTGTCCATGGGTTCATTGTGCATTCAGAAATCTGATGATATCAGGGAAGAACCTGTTCCAAAACTACTGACTGTGTCTTCAGGTTCCTGTACTTCCTCCTTGATGGTAGTCCCCTAATTGTGCACCTTATTGAAAAATTTGTGTATAATGTATGTTCAATTTATGCTTTCCTTGTGAATGCTGCTTATATGATGACACTCTGTGCCTGTTTTTCATTGCTCCCATGCAGACATGGACTTGTGCAGATGACAATAAACTCCACTGTCTTCAAAGTATACTTATTACCAAGTTATGCAAGCAGGATACAAGTCTAAGATTCATCTTCCCACAGCCTGCCACGAAGGTTAGAAATGCTGCATCTTAGTGGTGGTAGCCCTGTGCATCCAGTCTGATAACTCTGTTGAAAGGTACCAGTACAATCATACATTGCTTATCTCATTGTTTATTCCAAATCCTTAGACCTGAATTGATTGTTTACTTTGGCAGAATTATAGCCTGAGGTCTGTGTATGTAATAGACATGTTAACTGGTCTGGTTGAATAACCATTGACTCTTTATCATACAGTGACTTCTCCCATCAGTTTGCATAAATTCACATCCAGGACACTTCAATGTGTTATTCAAGCATCAAGGGAAACCTTCTGCTTTCTTTAAACGGTGTCATTCTAACGTTTTCTCCCATGTCAAGAACTTTACATCATCTACTGTACATTCAAATGATGCTTGGTTTCAGTAAAAAAAGTCACAGAAAAGTCCAGAGGAGGTTCACAAGAATGATCACAGGAATAAAAGGGTTAACCTATGAGGAGTGTTTGATAGTTCTGGGCCTGTGCTCACTGGAGTTTAGAAGAATGGGGGTTGGGGGCAGGAATCTCATTGTAACCTATGCAATATTGAAAGGGGATTCTAAGACAAGAGAGCATGACTTCAGGATTGAAGGACGTCTTTTTAGGACTGAGATGTGGAGAAATTACTGTAGTCAGAGGATGGTAAATCTGTGGAATTTGTTGCCACGAGTAGCTGTGGAGGCCAAGTCATTGGGTGTATTTAAGGCAGAGATAGATAGGTTCTTGATTAGCCAGGGCATCAAAGGGTATGGGGTGAAAGCAGGGGAGTGGGGATGACTGGATGAAGTGGATCAGCCCATGATTGAATGGCGGAGCAGACTCGATGGGCCGAATAGCCTACTTCTGCTCCTGTATCTTATGGTCTTATGGCCTCAATAGAGTAGATATGGAGAAGATGTTTCCCATGGTGGGGGAGTCTAGGACCAGAGGACACAGCCTCAGAATAGAGCAACATCCATATAGAACAGAGATGAGGAGATGAGGAGGAATTTCTTGCTAGAGAGTGGTGAATCTGTGGAATTTATTGTCACAGATGGCTGTGGAGGCCAAGCCATTGAGAATATTTAAAGCAGAGGTTGACAAGTTCTTGATTGGTCAGGAAATCAAATTTATGACAAGAAGTCAGAAGAATGGGGTTGAGAGGAATAATAAATGAGCCAACATGGAAAGGCAGAGCAGAATCGATGGGCTGAATGGCCTGATTCTGCTCCTGCACCTTATGGTCTATTTATCTGTGGATTGTTTTAGAATTAAGATAGAAATCATTTGAAATCCCCAGCATCTCCTGAGAGAAAAGTGGAGGTTCTACAAAAAGTCACCAACATAAAACGTTGGTTTTAATTCTGTCTAGCTCCTGTATGAGCCAAGCAATACCTGATTTAATCAATAATCCCCAGTATTATTAAGATTTTGCTTCTGTTGAGAGGCAGCAAAATCCAGTCTTGTACCAAGTTCCATTCCTGACAGCTCTTCCACAAAGGTGACAGTATTGGGAAGCAGCCCGGAACTGCTGGAATCAAATCCCCTTGTCCGGATTCAGTAAATACGATAGCTCTGCCAGATGCAACTTAATGCAGTTAAATCTGAGTTCTTGCACTTTGGGAGGGCAAACCAGGGTAGGACTTACACAGGGAATGGTAGGGCACCGAGGAGTGCAGTAGATAAGATAAGATAAGATAAGATAAAACTTTATTTGTCCCGAAGGAAGTTATTGTTGCAAGGTTGCTCAGTCAAAAGTATATACTTCAAAATACAAAATGTAAGCACTGAGGTATGAAAAAAAGCAAAATATGTATTAAAAAGTGATAGTGCAAAATCCAGATGTACAATGAAGCCATATACTTCTATACCTCAGGAGGAGGAGATGTGGAGTATGCCGCCACAGGGAGAAAGGATCTCCCCTGGGGTTCAGTGGAGTCAGCCTGTTACTAAAGGTGCTTCTCTGTTTGTCCAGAGGGATCTGATAATACAGATTCATAATTCCTTGAAAGTGGCATCACAGGGAGATAGGGCTATAACGAAAGCTTTTTGCACACTGACCTTCATATATCTAAGTACTGATTACAGAAGTTAGGATGTTGAAGTTGTATAAAGTGCTGGTGAGTCCATATTTGGAGTACTGTGTGCAGTTCCTGTCATCTCGAAATGATAAGGCACAACAATGACTATACCACCTGAAGTGCTTAAGGAGAGTTAATCTGCCCCAAAAATAGGTGGCCAACTTTTGTTGACGTGTGATACAGAGCATATTGACATACAGAACAATAGTGTGGGACTCCAGCTGCAACAAGACAGATCACAAAGCACTCCAACGGGTGATTAGGGCAACTCAGCGCATCAGTGAGACTCAGCTACTGGACCTGAAGACAATCTACAACGCTTGTTGCCTATGGCGTGCTTGTAACATCATTAAAGACCCATCCCATCCCAGGCACCGTCTGTTCAACCTGCTGCCATCTGTTAGGAGATACGGAAACATCTTAGCCAAGACAGTCAGACTGAAAGATAGCTTCTTCCTGAGGGTCATTGAATAATGTTACACCCCGCTTGCCAATGGCCCCTGAGTGACATGGACTATCGAAGTCACTTGTTGCATGCAAGTATGGGATTTTTTTTCAATTAAGCCAGACCATATGCATTGCCACTATCTGTTTTGCATGCACCGCAAGCTCATTGTCTTCAGCAATGACAATAAAGTTCTGTTCTATTCTATTCTACCTACAGGAAAGATATCAATAAGATTGAAAGTGTGCAGAGGAAAATTACAAGGATGTTGCCAGGACTTAAGGACCTGAGTTATTGAGGAAAGTTGAATAGGTTAGGAATTTATTCCCTGTAGTGTAGGAGAATGAGGTGAGTTTTGATAGGGGTATACAACATTATGAGGGGTATAGATAGGCTTTTTCCACGGAGATTGGGTGAGACTACAACTAGAGGTCATGGGCTAAGGGTGAAAGGTGAACTATTTAAGGGGAACCTGAGGGGGAATGTCTTCACTCAGAGAGTAGTGAGAGCATGGAATAAGCCGCCAGCTCAAGTGGTGGATGTGGGTTCAAGTTCAATGTTTAAGAGAAATTTGAATAAGTACGTGGATGGGAGAGGTACGGGGGGCTATAGTCCAGGTGCAGGTCAATGTGGGTAGGCAACTCAATATGGACTAGATGGGCCAAAGGGCCTATTTCTGTGCTGTTGTGTTCTATGATTCTGCCCCCAAAACAGTGCCCAGCCCAGCACGGTCCCATGCCAAACTAACCTCACAGCACAATTACATTCTGAGTAGAAGCTGCTCCAAGCACAGGAATCATGTCGATCATCCCAGTTCTGCCTGATCCGCTGAACGTTTCCAGCATTTTGGGGTTTTATTACTGATTTGCATCACCTGCAGCTTTATCGATTTGCATTCAGTTTCTCCCGAGTGAGGAACAGGTAATGTTCACAACAACAGGAATTCTGCAGATGCTGGAAATTCAAGCAACATACATCAAAGTTGCTGGTGAACGCAGCAGGCCAAGCAGCATCTATAGAAAGAGGTGCAGTCGACGTTTCAGGCCGAGACCCTTCGTCAGGACTAGATCTAATGTCACCTGCTTTATAAGACTGGGCATGTTAGAGTTGTACAGGATATGAAAACCATGATTTGCTCCAACTTAGAATGGAGTTGTCTTCAGAACACTGGCCACAGTACAGTCCATCAAAGGGAAATCAGTGACTGGCTTTGTACAGCCGATGAGAAACCCATACTTATACTCACACACTTTCACACACACACACACACACACACACACACACACACACACACACAGATTCAGCCACACTCTCTCTCTCACACACACACACACACACACACACACACACACGGATTCAGCCACACACACACATACACACACACACACACACACATTAGCTCACTGACTTTGCTGTGGTCTCCAGTCAACACACATTTGACCGATTTCCCACAAGAATGTAACAATCAACAGCTCTGTTGCCCTTACAGTCGAGTGGGCTAATACAACAGATGATACGAGAAACAGAAGTAGGTTTAGGATATGAAGCAAATACATAAAATACACTCAAATTAATGAATGTGGGTTTTTACCCAAATGGATATTGTTGAAAAAAAATCATTTCAACAGAAGCTCCAAAGTTAATGGGCCTTTATGGTCCAAATTACCTGCTGTTCAGTAATTTATGTCAACTATTTCATGGGATGGAAAAGAACATAGAAAATTCCAACACAGTACAGGCCATTCTGCCCACCACATTGTACTGAACTTCTCACTCACTCTAAGGTCAATCTAATCCACATAATCCTTCCCTCCCACATAACCCTGCATTTGGCTCTCATCCACTTGCCTACCTAATGTACCTACCTGTGGTCAGATGTCCCACACAGCTACAAAAGAGACACTATAAACTGGAGGAGGAAGGGAGAGCCCCATGATCCCTCAAGTATAATTGAATTGAATTGACTTTATTTCTTACGTCCTTCACATACATGAGGAGTAAAAATCTTTATGTTACGTCTCCGTCTAAATGTACAATGTCCAATCATAGTAATTTATAATAATTTATAATAAATAGAACAGTCAATGTACTATCTGATACTTGAACAGAAAATGAACATAGAACATAGAATAGTACAGCACGGTACAGGTCCTTCGGCCCACATTGTTGTGACAGCCCTCAAACCCTGCCTCCCATATAATCCCCCACCTTAAATTCCTCCATATACCTGTCTAGTAGTCTCTTAAACTTCACTAGTGTATCTGCCTCCACCACTGACTCAGGCAGTGCATTCCACGCACCAACCACTCTCTGAGTAAAACACTTTCCTTTAATATCCCCCTTGAACTTCCCACCCCTTATCTTAAAGCCATGTCCCCTTGTATTGAGCAGTGGTGCCCTGGGGAAGAGGCGCTGGCTGTCCACTCTATCTATTCCTCTTAATATCTTGTATACCTCTATCATGTCTCCTCTCATCCTCCTTCTCTCCAAAGAGTAAAGCCCTAGCTCCCTCAATCTCTGATCATAATGCATACTCTCTAAACCAGGCAGCATCCTGGTAAATCTCCTCTGTACCCTTTCCAATGCTTCCACATCCTTCCTATAGTGAGGCGACCAGAACTGGACACAGTACTCCAAGTGTGGCCTAACCAGAGTTTTATAGAGCTGCATCATTACCTCGTGACTCTTAAACTCTACCCCTCGACTTATGAAAGCTAACACCCCATAAGCTTTCTTAACTACCCTATCCACCTGTGAAGCAACTTTCAGGGATCTGCGGACATGTACCCCGAGATCTCTCTGCTCCTCCACACTACCAAGTATCCTGCCATTTACTTTGTACTCTGCCTCGGAGTTTGTCCTTCCAAAGTGTACCACCTCACACTTTTCGGGGTTGAACTCCATCTGCCACTTCTCAGACCACTTCTGCAACCTATCAATGTCGCTCTGCAATCTTTGACAATCCTCTACACTATCTACAACACCACCAACCTTTGTGTCGTCTGCAAACTTGCCAACCCACCCTTCTACCCCGACATCCAGGTCGTTAATAAAAATCACGAAAAGTAGAGGTCCCAGAACAGATCCTTGTGAGACACCACTAGTCACAATCCTCCAATCTGAATGTACTCCCTCCTCCACCACCCTCTGCCTTCTGCAGCCAAGCCAATTCTGAATCCACCTGGCCAAACTTCCCTGGATCCCATACCTTCTGACTTTCTGAATAAGCCTACTGTGTGGAACCTTGTCAAATGCCTTACTAAAATCCATATAGATCACATCCACTGCACTACCCTCATCTATATGACTGGTCACCTCCTCAAAGAAATCTATCAGGCTTGTTAGACACAATCTGCCCTTCACAAAGCCATGCTGACTGTCCCTGATCAGACCATGATTCTCTAAATGCCCAGAGATCCTATCTTTAAGAATCTTTTCCAACAGCTTTCCCACCACAGACGTAAGGCTCACTGGTCTAGAATTACTTGGACTATCCCTGCTACCTTTTTTGAACAAGGGGACAACATTCGCCTCCCTCTGATCCTCCGGTACCATTCCAGTGGACAACGAGGACATAAAGATCCTAGCCAGAGGCTCAGCAATTTCTTCCCTCGCCTCATGGAGCCCTGGGGAATATTCCGTCAGGCCCCGGGGACTTACCTGTCCTAATGTATTTTAACAACTCCAACACCTCCTCTCCCTTAATATCAGCATGCTCCAGAACATCAACCTCACTCATATTGTCCTCACCATCATCAAGTTCCCTCTCATTGGTGAATACTGAAGAGAAGTATTCACTGAGGACCTCGCTCACTTCCACAGCCTCCAGGCACATCTTCCCACCTTTATCTCTAATCGGTCCTACCTTCACTCCTGTCATCCTTTTGTTCTTCACATAATTGAAGAATGCCTTGGGGTTTTCCTTTACTCTACTCGCCAAGGCCATCTCATGCCCCCTTCTTGCTCTTCTCAGCCCCTTCTTAAACTCCTTTCTTGCTTCCCTATATTCCTCAATAGACCCACCTGAGCCTTGCTTCCTAAGCCTCATGTATGCTGCCTTCTTCCACCTGACTAGATTTTCCACCTCACTTGTCACCCATGGTTCCTTCAGCCTACCATTCTTTATCTTCCTCACCGGAACAAATTTATCCCTAATATCCTGCAAGAGATCCCCAAACATCGACCACATGTCCATAGTACATTTCCCTGCAAAAACATCATCCCAATTCACACCTGCAAGTTCTAGCCTGATAGCCTCATAATGTCCCCTTCCCCAATTAAAAATTTTCCTGTCCTCTCTGATTCTACCAGCCTGATAGCCTCATAATGTCCCCTTCCCCAATTAAAAATTTTCCTGTCCTCTCTGATTCTATCCTTTTCCATGATAATGCTAAAGGCCAGGGAGCGGTGGTCATTGTCCCCCAGATGCTCACGCACTGAGAGATCTGTGATCTGACCCAGTTCATTACCTAGTACTAGATCTAGTATGGCATTCCCCCTAGTTGGCCTGTCAACATACTGTGACAGGAATCCGTCCTGGACACACTGAACAAACTGTGCCCCATCCAAACCCTTGGATCTAATCAGGTGCCAATCAATATTAGGGAAGTTAAAGTCACCCATGATAACAACCCTGTTATTTTTGTACCTTTCCAAAATCTGCCTCCCAATCTGCTCCTCTGTATCTCTGCTGCTACCAGGGGGCCTATAGAATACTCCCAATAGAGTAACTGCTCCCTTCCTGTTCCTGACTTCCACCCATATTGACTCAAAAGAGGATCCTGCTACATTACCCATCCTTTCTGTAGCTGTAATAGTATCCCTGACCAGTAATGCCACCCCTCCTCCCCTTTTTCCGCCCTCTCTATCCCTTTTAAAGCACTGAAATCCAGGAATATTGAGAATCCATTCCTGCCCTGGTGCCAGCCAAGTCTCTGTAATGGCCACTACAGCATAATTCCATGTAAGTATCCAAGCTCTCAGTTCATCACCTTTGTTCCTGATGCTTCTTGCATTGAGGTACACACATTTCAGCCCTTCTACCTTACTGTCTTTACACCGTTTATTCTGCTTCTCTTTCCTCAAAGCCTCTCTGTATGTTAGATCTGGCTTTACTCCATGCACTTCTTCCACTGCTCTATCGCTCTGGGTCCCAACCCCCTTGCAAATTAGTTTAAATGCTCCCGAACCATGCTAACAAACCTACCTGTAAGGATATTGCTCCCCCTCGAGTTCAGGTGCAACCCATCCAATCTGTACAGGTCCCACCTTCCCCAGAAGATGCTAAGAAAATTGTCGAAATTAGTAGTATACTGTAGATTTGGAATGGAGTTGGCAACACGGCCACTGTATGTGGCCCAATCCCAGAATACTGTCCCACATAATGCCCATCCCCTTCAGTACTCTAATTCCTATTGATCTCTAGCTGCTCACCTTCTCTCAGTCTGAATTGGGAGGGTGAATTCCTTCACTTTTCTACTCTCCTCACCGTCTCACCTCATCCCCTCTGAACTTGCTGCATTCGTCAAAGTCACAACATTTTGGTTCCTCAGCCACTTTGTCAGCTTCCAATTTCCAGGTCCTAACTGGCTGGGCCTAACTATAGATGTGTATACACCTCTGTCTTCTGTCCCACATCTTGAACAGAGGCCCAACCAGTTTCCCTTCACCTCACGCACTTAAAGTCCTCACACTGAATAAGATCTCCTCCAACCTTAGTCTCATTCCATGTGTGGCCACGTGGGCCAAGCTACGGCTGTCTCCTTCAGCCCAGTGGTGGAAAGGAGGATCCTACAGTGGGTAGTTAAAAGGGCCTAATGTATCACTAGCACCAATCGACCAGACATATATAGAGAAAGGTGCCGGAAGAAGGCTAACAATATCATGAAAGGTCATGAACCCTACTCAGGGGCTGCTTGTCACACTTCCATCAGGGAGAAGGATACATAGCATCCACTGTAAAGACGTGTTTTGAGAGGCTGGTTATTAAACATTTCAACACCTGCCTGAGAAGCAACTTGGATCTACTCCAATTTGCCTAAAGTCACAACAGGTTAAGAGCAGGTGCCATTTAATGGGGTCCCCACTCAACCTTGGAACATCTGGACAGCAAAGATACACACATCAGGATGCTCTTTGCTGACCTACAGCATAGCATTCAATACTATCATCCCTTCAAAACTAATCAATAAGCTTCAAGATATGAAGCTCCTTGTCGACCCCAGTCGGCTCAGATTGGCAACAACATCTCCTCCACAATATCCATCAGCTGTGAGCTTTGTCCCCTGCTCTACTCACTTTATACTTATAACTGTGAGGCTAAGCACAGCTTCAATGCTATACTTACAGTAAGTTTGCTGATGACACCATTGTTGTTGACCAAATCAAAGGCAGTGATGAATCAGTATTAAGGAGGGAGATTAAAATCTGGTTGAGTGGTGTCACAGCAACAACCTTTCATTCAATGCAAGACCAAGGAGGTGAATATTGACTTCATGAGAAGGAAATTGGAGATCCATAAGCCAGTCATCATCGGAGAATCAGATTTGGAGAGAGTCAGCAATTTAAAATTCCTCGGTGTTATAATTTCGAAAGGATCTACCCTGGATCCATCATGCAAGTGCCATTATGAAAAATGCACAGCAGTGCCTTTACTTTCTTACAAGTTTGCAAAGGTTCAGCATGACATCTAAAGCTTTGACAACTTCTATAGATGTGCTGTGGAGGGTATATTGACTGACTGCATTGCAGCCTAGTATGGAAATACCAATGCTGTTTTATAAAATATCCTATGAAAAATATGGATAGGGACCAGTCCATTATGGGTAAAGCCCTTTCCATCATTGAGCACTGTGTTGTTGCAGGAAAGCAGCCTCTATTATTAATAACCCCCATCATCAAGAACATGCTCCCTTCTTGTTGCTGCCATCAGGAAGAAGGTACAGGAGCCTTGGGACATACTCCACCAGGTTCAGGAACAATTATTACCCCTCAACTATCAAATAAATAAATATTTATTTATGCATTATTATTACTATTATTATTTCTTTTTTCTCTTTATTTTTGTACTTGCACAGCTTGTTTTTGTACATTGGTTGTTGTCTGTCTCGTTGGGTGTGGTCTTTCATTGATCCCATTGTGTTTCTTCTATTTACCATGATTGCCTACAAGAAAATGAATCTCAGGGTTGTATATGGTGACATATATGTACTTTGATAATAAATTTACTTTGAACTTTGAACACCAGGAGCACTAGACTCAAAAACAGTTACTTTCCCCAAGCCATTTGGTCGATCAACACCTCCACCGCCCAACCACCACTACACACACATCACCCAGTGTCACTTTATGTATATACAATCAGTCTATGTATATAACAGTTACTTGTAAATTCCGTTTATAGTATTGCTTTTATATTTATTGTGCTCTTTCTGCTGCACTGGATCCAGAGTAACAATCATTTTGTTCTCCTTTACACTCGTTGACTGAAGAATGACAATAAACAGAACCTGCTTAGACCCTTTTCTCAGTATGCTGACGAAATAGCTGCACATTGACTGTGAAGATCCCATCATCTCTGCTGCTGCCAACTTCCACTCTACGCTCTCCTCCACATGGTCACTCCCCAGCTTCACCTTCCTCTTCCGACCTCTCCGTCTCCAACTTGAATTGGCCAGCAGCAAATTCCATGACAAAACCACACGTTGCCACAGACGTTTTGACAACAGCTTCTCCCATTCTGCCTCCTGTAAGAACTCCATCCCATTATCTCAGTCCCTGGCTCATAGTGGTTACCATGACAGTATTACAGCGCCAGTGACCCAAGTTCAATTCCTGGCACCCTCAGTAAGGAGCTTATACATTCTGCCTGTAACTGTGTGGGTTTCCTCCGGGTGCTCCCATTTCCTCCCACATTCCAAAGACATATAGGTTAGTGGGTTAATTGGGAGGTGTGGACGTGTTGGAAAGGGAAGGGCTCCATTACCATGCTGTTCTGTAAATAAAACAAGAATATAACACACTACATTACCCTCCTGATTACTGGGTTCCATCTGCAACTTCACTGGCTGCTTATCCTGCACCATCTGGATCGCCCTGTTTACTGACACTCAACAATTTCAATAATATACGAATGAAAATTCATCACCTCACATTTCCCACTCCCGCTGTCCTGTCCACACACCCATTTTCCTGCAGACTCCGTGTTCTCCTGATTTTTATTTCTCACATTCAGTGGCTGTACACAACACAGAACATGAAACAATACAGTACAAGAACAGGCCCTTCAGCCCACAATCTTGAACCAAAACCATTAAATTAGTGATCAAATGGCCATAAAGCTGGATGACAAAGGAGCAAGATTACGCCACTTGGTCCACTGTGTCTGCACCGCCATTCCATCAGCGCTGATTTATTATCCCTTTCAACCCCATTTGCCTGCCTTCTCCCTCTAACTGTTGATGCCCTGACTAATCAAGAATCTACCAACCTCTGCTTTAAATGTACTCAATGACTTGGCCTCCACAGCCGTCTGTGGCAATGAATTCCACAGATTCATCAGCCTCTGGCTAAAGAAATTCCTTCTTATCTCTGTTCTAAATGGATGTCCCTCTATTCTGAGACTGTGCCCTCTGGTTCTGATGGCTCCGGCCATCATTTCTATTGTCCACATCATTGACATATGACATGATAAGAAGACGGTCCCAACACAGATCCTGTGAAACACCACTAGTCACCGGCAGGCAACCAGAAAAGGCCCCATTATTCTGACAATTTGCCTCTTGCCAGTCAGTCAATCTTCTATCCATGTTAGTACCTTTCATGTACTATCACGGGCTGTTGTCTTGATAAGCAACCTCCTTGTCAAAGGCCAACACCCACTGATTCTCCTTTGTCTGTCCTGCCTGTTATTTCCTCAATGAATTCCAACAGATTAGTTAGGCAAAATTTTTCCTTAAAGAAAACATGCTGACTACTGCCTATTTATTATGTGCCTCCAAGTAACCCAAAACCTCATTCTTAATAAAGGACTCCATCAACTTCCCAACCACTGAAGTCAGACTAACTGCTCTCTTCTGTCTCCCTCCCTTCTTAAAGAGTAAAGTAACATTTGAAAATCTCCTGTGCTCTGGAACCATTCCAGAATCTACTCACCCTTGAAATATCATTGCTATCTCTTCACTATCTCTTCAGATAGATCTTTCAGATCCCTGGGATATGGACTATCTGACCCAGATGACTTATCTACCATCAGACCTTGCAGCTTTCCAGGCACCTTCTCCTTATAGTAACAACCACACTCACTTCTGTTCCCTAACACTCTTGAATTTCTGGCATACTGCTAGTGTCTTCGACAGTGAAGACTGATGCAAAATACTCATGAAGTTCATTCACCGTTTCCCACATTACTACCTCTCCAGCATCATTTTGTAGCATCCATATACCCCTCTTGCCTCTCTTTTACTCTTTACATATCTGAAAATTTTTGGGCTCCTCTTTGATATTTTTGGCTAGCTTACCTTCGTATTCTTTCTTTCCAGGATGAACTACAATAATTGTTCATCCCAGTTTGGCAAAAGAATAAATCAAGGAAGGTAGTGCACCCATGGCTGACATGGGAAATTAGGGATAGTATCAATTCCAAAGAAGAAGCATACAAATTAGCCAGAGAAAGTGGCTCACCTGAGGACTGGGAGAAATTCAGAGTCCAGCAGAGGAGGACAAAGGGCTTAATTAGGAAGGGGAAAAAAGATTATGAGAGAAAACTGGCAGGGAACATAAAAACTGACTGTAAAAGCTTTCATAGATATGTGAAAAGAAAAAGATTGGTAAAGACAAATGTAGGTCCCCTACAGACAGAAACAGGTGAATTGATTATGGGGAACAAGGACATGGCAGACCAATTGAATAACTACTTTGGTTCTATCTTCACTAAGGAGGACATAAATAATCTTTCGGAAATAGTAGGAGACAGAGGGTCTAGTGAGATGGAGGAACTGAGGGAAATACATGTTAGTAGAGGAGTGGTGTTAGGTAAATTGAAGGGATTAAAGGCAGATAAATCCCCAGGGCCAGATGGTCTGCATCCCAGAGTGCTTAAGGAAGTAGCCCAAGAAATAGTGGATGCATTAGTGATAATTTTTCAAAACTCTTTAGATTCTGGATTAGTTCCTGAGGATTGGAGGGTGGCTAATGTAACCCCACTTTTTAAAAAAGGAGGGAGAGAGAAACCAGGGGATTAGAGACTGGCTAGCCTAACATCGGTGGTGGGGAAAATGCTAGAGTCAGTTTTCAAAGATGTGATAACAGCACATTTGGAAAGCGGTGAAATCATCGGACAAAATCAGTATGGATTTGTGAAAGGAAAATCATGTCTGACGAATCTCATAGAATTTTTTGAGGATGTAACTAGTAGAGTGGATAGGGGAGAACCAGTGGATGTGGTATATTTGGATTTTCAAAAGGCTTTTGACAAGGTCCCACACAGGAAATTAGTGTGCAAATTTAAAGCACACGGTATTGGGGGTAAAGTATTGATGTGGATAGAGAATTGGTTGGCAGACAGGAAGCAAAGAGTGGGAATAAATGGGACCTTTTCAGAATGGCAGGCAGTGACTAGTCGGGTACTGCAAGGCTCAGTGCTGGGACCACAGTTGTTTACAATATATATTAACGACTTAGATGAGGGAATTAAATGCAGCATCTCCAAGTCTGCGGACGGGTGACACGAAGCTGGGCGGCAGTGTTAGCTGTGAGGAGGATGCTAAGAGGATGCAGGGTGACTTGGATAGGTTGGGTGAGTGGGCAAGTTCATGGCAGATGCAATTTAATGTGGATAAATGTGAGGTTATCCACTTTGGTGGCAAAAACAGGAAAACAGATTATTATCTGAATGGTGGCCGATTAGGAAAAGGGGAGGTGCAACCAGACCTGGGTGTCATTATACACCAGTCATTGAAAGTGGGCATGTAGGTACAGCAGATGGTGAAAAAGGCGAATGGTATGTTAGCATTCATAGCAAGAAGATTCGAGTACAGGAGCAGGGAGGTACTACTGCAGTTGTACAAGGCCTTGGTGAGACCACACCTGGAGTATTGTGTGCAGTTTTGGTCCCCTAATCTGAGGAAAGACAACCTTGCCATACAGGGAGTACAAAGAAGGTTCACCAGATTGATTCCTGGGATGGCAAGACTTTCATATGATGAAAGACTGGATCGACTAGGCTTATACTCGTTGGAATTTAGAAGATTGAGGAGGGTTCTTATTGAAACGTATAAAATCCTAAAGGGATTGGACAGGCTAGATGCAGGAAGATTGTTCCCAGTGTTGGGGAAGTCCAGAACGAGGGGTCACAGTTTGAGGATAAGGGGGAAGCCTTTTAGGACCGAGATTAGGAAAAACTTCTTCACACAGAGAGTGGTGAATCTGTGGAATTCTCTGCCACAGGAAACAGTTGAGGCCAGTTCATTGGCTATATTTAAGAGGGAGTTAGATATGGCCCTTGTGGCTAAAGGGATCAGTGGGTATGGAGAGAAGGCTGGTACAGGGTTCTGAGTTGGATGATCAGCCATGATCATACTGAATGGCGGTGCAGGCTCGAAGGGCCGAACGGCCTACTCCTGCACCTATTTTCTATGTTTCTATGTTTCCTTTCTTTATGGGTTTTTACTTGCCTTCTGTTGGTTTTTAAAAGTTTCCCAATCTTCTAACATCCTACTATATTATATGCCCTCTCTTCGGCTTTTATGCTGTCTTTGGCTTCCCTTATCGGCCACCGTTGTCTCATCCTCCCTTTGAAATACTTAGAAACATAGAAACATAGAAAACCTACAGCACAATACAGGCTCTTTGGCCCACAATGCTGTGCCGAACATGTACTTAGTTTAGAAATTGCCCAAGGTTACCCATAGCCCTCTATTTTTCTGAGCTCCATGTACCTGTCCAGGAGTCTCTTAAAAGACCCTATTGTATCCACCTCCACCACCGTCACCGGCAGCCCATTCCACACACTCACCCCTCTCTGAGTAAAAAACTTACCCCTGACATCCCCTCTGTGCCTACTTCCAAGCACCTTAAAACTGTGTCCTCTCGTCATCTTTGGGATGTATCTATCGTGCGGCTTCCAAATTGCCCCTAGGAACTCCAGCCATTGCTGTTCTGTCGTCATCCTTGCTAATCTCTCCATCCAATCACGTTTGGACAGCTCCTCTCTCATGCCTCTGTAATATCCTTTACTCCATTGTAATACTGATACATCGGATTTTAGCTTCTCCCTTTCAAACTGCAGAGTGAATTTTATCATATTATGATCACTGTCACTTAAGGGTTCCTTAATCAAATCTGGTTCATTACCCTATCCAGAATTACCTTCCTTCTAGTGGGCTCATCCACAAGCTGCTCTAAAAAAGCCATCTTATAGGCATTCTACAACTTTCCTCTCTTGGGATCTAGCACCAATCCAATTTTCCCAATCTACGTGCGTATTGAAAATCTCCCATGACTATCGTAACATTCAGCCAGAGACTCATTCCACTGAGATGCAACACAGAGCGTCATAGGAAGTCATTCCTGCCTGTGGCCATCAAACTTTACAACTCCTCCCTTGGAGGGTCAGACACCCTGAGCCAATAGGCTGGTCCTGGACTTATTTCCTGGCATAATTTACATATGACTATTCAATTATTTATGGTTTTATTACTATTTAATTATTTATGGTGCAACTGTAACGAAAACCAATTTCCCCCGGGATCAATAAAGTATGACTATGACTATGTAACATTGCCCTTTCGACAAGCACCTTCTATCTCCCGTTGAAATTTATATCCCACATCCTGGCTGCTGTTCAGGGGCTGTGTACAACTTGCATCAGGGTATTTTTACCCTTGTAGGTTCTTAACTCTACCCACAAGGATTCTACATCTTTTCATCTTACTTCACTTCTTCTGAAGGAATTGATTTCATTTTTTACCAACAAAGGCTAACTAAATTAATCTCTTCTGCCTACACAATGTCTATTTTCCTTCCATTCATGTACTTATCTGAGCATCTCTAATGTATCTGTCTCTACCACCAACCGACTCAGCACGTTCCAGGCATCCACCACTCTGTGTAAAAAACTTGCACTAACATCTCCTTTGAAATTACCCCTCTCAGCTGAAACCAAAGTCAGTAACAGAAACCGTACTCTGCACCCACCTCAACTCCAGTAAGAGCCTGACACTTTGACAAAGACATGTTTATTCTGCTTCCTGTCCATTACCCCATTTCCCCCTCTGCGTAAACATTAACGACGAATACGCAAGCCTTTATTATCTAACTTTCTGGAGGTGTGTACCTCATCAAATGTGTTTGATAAGGCACCATTATGATGCATTCAGTAATGAGCACAGTCAGAGTGACGGAGATCTGGAGAAAGTAATTCGCTGCAGCTGCCCATTCCACTGAGATTTGGAGTGGGTTTATCAGATAACGGCTCACAGTCTTATCGTTCACCAGCAGCTGGCAACATCTGCAGTTCAAGGGCACATTGGTCTGTCTCACTGCAACTTGCAGACCAGGATTCACAGAGGACTGAATCTGTGAGAGCGAGAATCAATTAATCCACCCACGATTTGTCCTGCAGGTTTTACACTGAAGTACAAATAGTTTTTTGTTGAAACCCGTTGTTGAATCTGCAATCCAAATCATACTCGCTCACATGAAAAGACAATGTGTCCTCACATCGTCTCAGCCGCTTTAAATAAATCAGATCAATGCCTACAGTTTAAACCTTCCCTCCTTGATCCACTGGTCACTCACCCTCCAGTCACTCACCCTCAGTCACTCACCCTCGGTCACTCACCCTCCAGTAACTCATCCTTGGTCACTCACCCTCCAATAACTCACCCTTGGTCACTCACCCTCCAGTAACTCACCCTCAGTCACTCACCCTCGGTCACTCACCCTCCAGTCACTCACCCTCGGTCACTCAACCTCCAGTCACTCACCCTCCCATAACTCACCCTCGGTCACTCACCCTCCAGTAACTCACCCTCAGTCACTCACCCTCGGTCACTCATCCTCCAGTAACTCATCCTTGGTCACTCACCCTCAGTCACTCACCCTCGGTCACTCATCCTCCAGTCACTCACCCTCCAGTAACTCACCCTCAGTCACTCACCCTCGGTCACTCACTCTCCAGTCACTCACCCTCGGTCACTCAACCTCCAGTCACTCACCCTCCCATAACTCACCCTCGATCACTCACCCTCCAGTAACTCACCCTCAGTCACTCACCCTCGGTCACTCACCCTCCAGTCACTCCCCTCCCATAACACCCTCGGTCACTCACCCTCCAGTAACTCACACTTCAGTAACTCACCCTCGGTCATTTATCCTCCAGTCACTCACCCTCCCATAACTCACCCTCGGTCACTCACCCTCCAATAACTCACCCTCGGTCACTCACCCTCCATCACACCCCCAGTCACTCACCCTCGGTCACTCACCCTCCAGTCACTCACTCTCCCATAATTCACCCTCGGTCACTCACCCTCCAATAACTCTCCCCTTGGTCACTCACCCTCCAGTAACTCACCCTCGGTCACTCACACACCAATAACTCACCCTTGGTCACTCACCCTCCAGTCACTCACCCTCCAGTAACTCACCGTCGGTCACTCACCCTCCAGTCACTCACCCTCAGTCACTCACCCTCCAGTCACTCACCCTCGGTCACTCACCCTCCAGTCACTCACCCTCCCATAACTCACCCTCGGTCACTCACCCTCCAATAACTCACCCTCGGTCACTCACCCTCCAGTCAGTCACTCACCCTCCCATAACTCACCCTTGGTCACTCACCCTCCAGTAACTCGTCGGTCACTCACCCTCCAGTCACTCACCCTCAGTCACTCACCCTCCAGTCACTCACCCTCGGTCACTCACCCTCCAGTCACTCACCCTCCCATAACTCACCCTCGGTCACTCACCCTCCAGTCACTCACCCTCCCATAACTCACCCTCGGTCACTCACCCTCCAATAACTCACCTTCCAGTCAGTCACTCACCCTCCCATAACTCACCCTTGGTCACTCACCCTTCAGTCACTCACCCTCCCATAACTCACCCTCGGTCACTCACCCTCCAATAACTCACCCTTGGTCACTCACCCTCCAGTAACATCCTCGGTCACTCACCCTCCAATAATTCACCCTTGGTCACTCACCCTCCAGTCACTCACCCTCCACTAACTCACCCTCGGTCACTCACACACCAGTAACTCACCCTCGGTCACTCACCCTCTAGTAACTCACCGTTGGTCACTCACCCTCGGTCACTCACCCTCCAGTCACTCACCCTCCAGTAACTTACCCTCAGTCACTCACCCTCCAGTCACTCACCCTCGGTCTCTCACCCTCCAGTCACTCACCCTCCCATAAGTTATAATGGGTGACTTCAATCTACATGTAGACTGGGTGAACCAAATTGGTAAAGGTGCTGAGGAAGAGGATTTCTTGGAACGTATGCGGGATGGTTTTTTGAACCAACATGTCGAGGAACCAACTAGAGAGCAGGCTATTCTGGACTGGGTTTTGAGCAATGAGGAAGGGTTAATTAGCGATCTTGTCATGAGAGGCCCCTTGGGTAAGAGTGACCATAATATGGTGGAATTCTTCATTAAGATGGAGAGTGACATAGTTAATTCAGAAACAAAGGTTCTGAACTTAAAGAGGGGTAACTTTGAAGGTATGAGACGTGAATTAGCTAAGATAGACTGGCAAATGACACTTAAAGGATTGACGGTGGATATGCAATGGCAAGCATTTAAAGGTTGCATGGATGAACTGCAACAATTGTTCATCCCAGTTTGGCAAAAGAATAAATCAAGGAAGATAGTGCACCCGTGGCTGACAAGAGAAATTAGGGATAGCATCAATTCCAAAGAAGTAGCATACAAATTAGCCAGAGAAAGTGGCTCACCTGAGGACTGGGAGAAATTCAGAGTTCAGCAGAGGAGGACAAAGGGCTTAATTAGGAAGGGGAAAAAAGATTATGAGAGAAAACTGGCAGAGAACATAAAAACGGACTGTAAAAGCTTTTATAGATATGTAAAAAGGAAAAGACTGGTAAAGACAAATGTAGGTCCCCTGCAGACAGAAACAGGTGAATTGATTATGGGGAGCAAGGACATGGCAGACCAATTGAATAATTACTTTGGTTCTGTCTTCACTAAGGAGGACATAAATAATCTTCCAGAAATAGTAAGGGACAGATGGTCCAGTGAGATGGAGGAACTGAGTGAAATACATGTTAGTAGGGAAGTGGTGTTAGGTAAATTGAAGGGATTGAAGGCAGATACATCCCCAGGGCCAGATGGTCTGCATCCTAGAGTGCTTAAGGAAGTAGCCCAAGAAATAGTGGATGCATTAGTGATAATTTTTCAAAACTCGTTAGATTCTGGACTAGTTCCTGAGGATTGGAGGGTGGCTAATGTAACCCCACTTTTTAAAAAAGGAGGGAGAGAGAAACCGGGGAATTATAGACCGGTTAGCCTAACGTCGGTGGTGGGGAAACTGCTGGAGTCAGTTATCAAGGATGTGATAACAGCACATTTGGAAAGCGGTGAAATGATCGGACAAAGTCAGCATGGATTTGTGAAAGGAAAATCATGTCTGACGAATCTCATAGAATTTTTTGAGGATGTAACTAGTAGAGTGGATAGGGGAGAACCAGTGGATGTGGTATATTTGGATTTTCAAAAGGCTTTTGACAAGGTCCCACACAGGAGATTAGTGTGCAAACTTAAAGCACACGGTATTGGGGGTAAGGTATTGGTGTGGGTGGAGAATTGGTTAGCAGACAGGAAGCAAACAGTGGGAATAAACAGGACCTTTTCAGAATGGCAGGCGGTGACTAGTGGGGTACCGCAAGGCTCAGTGCTGGGACCCCAGTTGTTTACAATATATATTAATGACTTGGATGAGGGAATTAAATGCAGCATCTCCAAGTCTGCGGACGGGTGACACGAAGCTGGGTGGCAGTGTTAGCAGTGAGGAGGATGCTAAGAGGATGCAGGGTGACTTGGATAGGTTGGGTGAGTGGGCAAACTCATGGCAGATGCAATTTAATGTGGATAAATGTGAAGTTATCCACTTTGGTGGCAAAAATAGGATAGCGGTGAAAAAGGCGAATGGTATGCTGGCATTTATAGCGAGAGGATTCGAGTACAGGAGCAGGGACGTACTACTGCAGTTGTACAAGGCCTTGGTGAGACCACACCTGGAGTATTGTGTGCAGTTTTGGTCCCCTAATCTGAGGAAAGACATCTTTGCCATAGAGGGAGTACAAAGAAATTTCACCAGATTGATTCCTGGGATGGCAGGACTTTCATATGAAGAAAGACTGGATGAACTGGGCTTGTACTCGTTGGAATTTAGAAGATTGAGGGGGGATCTGATTGAAACGTATAAGATCCTAAAGGGATTGGACAGGCTAGATGCAGGAAGATTGTTCCCGATGTTGGGGAAGTCCAGAACGAGGGGTCACAGTTTGAGGATAAAGGGGAAGCCTTTTAGGACTGAGATTAGGAAAAACTTCTTCACACAGAGAGTGGTGAATCTGTGGAATTCTCTGCCACAGGAAACTGTTGAGGCCAGTTCATTGGCTATATTTAAGAGGGAGTTAGATATGGCCCTTGTGACTACGGGGGTCAGGGGGTATGGAGGGAAGGCTGGGGCGGGGTTCTGAGTTGGATGATCAGCCATGATCATAATAAATGGTGGTGCAGGCTCGGAGGGCCGAATGGCCTACTCCTGCACCTATTTTCTATGTTTTCTATGTTTCTATAACTCACCCTCAGTCACTCACTCTCCAGTCACTCACCCTCCCATAACTCACCCTCGGTCACTCACCCTCCAGTCACTCACCCTCCAATAACTCACCCTCGGTCACTCACCCTCCAGTCACTCACCCTCAGTCACTCACCCTCCAGTCACTCACCCTCCAGTCACTCACCCTCAGTCACTCACCCTCGGCACTTACCCTCCAGTCACTCACCCTCAGTCACTCACCCTCAGTCACTCACCCTCCAGTCACTCACCCTCAGTCACTCAACCTCAGTCACTCACCCTCCAGTCACTCACCCTCCCATAACTCACCCTTGGTCACTCACCCTCCAGTCACTCACCCTCAGTCACTCACCCTCCAGTTACTCACCCTCCAGTAACTCATCCTTGGTCACTCACCCTCCAATAACTCACCCTTGGTCACTCACCCTTGGTCACTCACACACCAGTAACTCACCCTCAGTCACACCCTCCAGTCACTCACCCTCCAGTAACTCATCCTTGGTCACTCACCCTCCAATAACTCACCCTTGGTCACTCACCCTCCAGTAACTCACCCTCGGTCAATCACCCTCCAGTCACTCACCTTCCAGTCACTTACCCTCCCGTAACTCACCCTCGGTCACTCACACTCCAGTAACTCACCCTTGGTCACTCACCCTCCAGTAACTCACCCTCAGTCACTCACCCTCAGTCACTCACCCTCCAGTCACTCACCCTCCAGTAACTCATCCATGGTCACTCACCCTCCAATAACTCACCCTTGGTCACTCACCCTCCAGTAACTCACCCTTGGTCACTCACACACCAGTAACTTGGTCACTCACCCTCCAATAACTCACCCTTGGTCACTCACCCTCCAGTAACTCACCCTCGGTCAATCACCCTCCAGTCACTCACCCTCCAGTCACTCACCCTCCAGTAACTCACCCTCGGTCACTCACCCTCCAGTCACTCACCCACCAGTAACTCATCCTCGGTCACTCAGCCTCCAGTAACTCACCCTCGGTCACTCACCCTCCAGTCACTAATCCTCCAGTAACTCACCCTCCAGTCACTCACGCACCAGTCACTCACCCTCCAGTTACTCACCCTCAGTCACTCACCCTCCAGTCACTCACCCTCTGTCACTCACCCTCCAGTAACACCCTTGGTCACTCACCCTCCAGTAACTCACCCTCGGTCACTCACTCTCCAGTCACTCACCCACCAGTAACTCATCCTCGGTCACTCACCCTCCAGTAACTCACTCTCGGTCACTCACCCTCCAGTCACTCACCCTCCAGTAACTCACCCACCAGTCACTCACCCTCCAGTCACTCACCCTCGGTCACTCACCCTCCAGTAACTCACCCTCGGTCACTCACCCTCTAGTCACTCACCCTCCAGTAACCCTCGGTCAATCACCCTCCAGTCACTCACCCTCCAGTAACTCACCCTCCAGTCACTCACCCTTGGTCACTCACCCTCCAGTCACTCACCCTCCAGTAACTCACCCTCGGTCACTCACCCTTGGTCACTCACCCTCCAGTAACTCACCCTCGGTCACTCACCCTCTAGTCACTCACCCTCCAGTAACTCACCCTCGGTCAATCACCCTCCAGTCACTCACCCTCCAGTAACTCACCCTCCAGTCACTCACCCTTGGTCACTCATCCTCCAGTAACTCACCCTCCAGTAACTCACTCTCCGGTCACTCACTCTGCGTTCACTCACTCTGCGTTCACTCACTCTGCGGTCACTCACTGTGTGGTCACTCACTCTGCGGTCACTCACTCTGTGGTCACTCACTCTGTGGTCACTCACTGTGTGGTCACTCACTCTGCGGTCACTCACTGTGTGGTCACTCACTCTGCGGTCACTGACTCTGCGGTCACTCACTCTGTGGTCACTCACTCTGCGGTCACTCACTCTGCGTTCACTCACTCTGTGGTCACTCACTGTGTGGTCACTCACTCTGCGGTCACTCACTCTGCGGTCACTCACTCTGCGGTCACTCACTGTGTGGTCACTCACTCTGCGGTCACTGACTCTGCGGTCACTCACTGTGTGGTCACTCACTCTGCGGTCACTCACTGTGTGGTCACTCACTCTGCGGTCACTCACTCTGTGGTCACTCACTGTGTGGTCACTCACTCTGCGGTCACTCACTCTGCGGTCACTCACTGTGTGGTCACTCACTCTGCGTTCACTGACTCTGCGGTCACTCACTCTGTGGTCACTCACTGTGTGGTCACTCACTCTGTGGTCACTGACTCTGCAGTCACTCACTCTGCGGTCACTCACTCTGTGGTCACTCACTCTGCAGTCACTGACTCTGCGGTCACTCACTCTGTGGTCACTCACTGTGTGGTCACTCACTCTGTGGTCACTGACTCTGCAGTCACTCACTCTGCGGTCACTGACTCTGCGGTCACTCACTCTGCGGTCACTCACTGTGTGGTCACTCACTGTGTGGTCATTCACTCTGCGGTCACTCACTCTGCGGTCACTCACTCTGTGGTCACTCACTGTGTGGTCACTCACTCTGCGGTCACTCACTCTGCGGTCACTCACTCTGCGGTCACTCACTGTGTGGTCACTCACTCTGCGGTCACTCACTGTGTGGTCACTCACTCTGCAGTCACTGACTCTGCGGTCACTCACTCTGTGGTCACTCACTGTGTGGTCACTCACTGTGTGGTCACTCACTGTGTGGTCACTCACTCTGTGGTCACTGACTCTGCAGTCACTCACTCTGCGGTCACTGACTCTGCGGTCACTGACTCTGCGGTCACTCACTGTGTGGTCACTCACTGTGTGGTCACTCACTCTGCGGTCACTCACTCTGCGGTCACTCACTGTGTGGTCACTCACTCTGCGGTCACTTACTGTGTGGTCACTCACTCTGCGTTTACTGCCTCTCAGCACTGGTCAGAGACCTCCAGTCAGAACCTCGCCCTTCCACATTTACTCTCTCAGTTCCACGGCCAACGTGATCACTGGACTTCAGCTCTCCAATTATTTTCAGGCAGTTAAGCTGGCTGGGCTCGAGTTACTGTATTTACTGTTTTTCATCTTTCTGTGGGCTGGGACATCATTTCCCAGCAGTTCTCTGGCTCCAGCTCATCCCCAATCTGTTCCTGAGTCTTCAGAGCTCTGAACCTGCTCCTGGGTGGTAGTATTGAGAAGAGGGTTGATAGGTAGCCTGAACGATGGATGCCACCTTCTTGAGGCATTGTCTTTTGAGGGTGCACACACAAAACGCTGGAGGAACTCAGCAGGTCAGGCAGCATCTATGTAAAAGAGTAAACAGCTGACAGTTCAGGCCGAGGTGCTTTATCTAGACTGAAACACTGACTGTTTACTCTTTTCCATAGATACTGTCTGACCTGCTGAGTTCCTCCAGCATTTTAAGCGTGTTGCTTGGATTTCCAGCATCTGCAGATTTTTTCATGTTTGTCAGCTTCTTGAAGGTGACCATGATGCTGGGGAAACCAGTGTCCATGACAGAACTGGCTCAGTTTACAACTTTTTTGCAGCTTTTTCTGACAGGTGTTGATGCCAGGACTGTCTTTTGTGGATGAAGCCACACTCAGGTTGGAGGAACAACACCTTGTATTCCGTCTGGGTAGCCTCCAACCTGATGGCATGAACATCGACTTCTCGAACTTCCGCTAATGCCCCACCTCCCCCTCGTACCCCATCCGTTATTTATTTTTATACACTCTCTCTCTCTCTCCTTTTTCTCCCTCTGTCCCTCTGACTATACCCCTTGCCCATCCTCTGGTTCCCCCACCCCCTTGTCTTTCTCCCCAGACCTCCTGTCCCATGATCCTCTCGTATCCCCTTTGCCAATCACCTGTCCAGCTCTCGGCTCTATCCCTCCCCCTCCTGTCTTCTCCTATCATTTTGGATCCTCCCCTCCCCCTCCCACTTTCAAATCTCTTACTAGCTCTTCTTTCAGTTAGTCCTGACGAAGGGTCTCGGCCCAAAACATCGACTGTACCTCTTCCTATAGATGCTGCCTGGCCTGCTGCGTTCACCAGCAACTTTGATGTGTGTGGCTTGAATTTCCAGCATCTGCAGATTTCCTTGTGTTTGCAAAGTAGTATTCAATTGGTCTGTCATGTCCGTGTTCCCCATGATCAATTTGCCTGTTTCTGACTGTAAGGGACCTACATTTGTCTTAACCAATCTTTTTTTTCCACATATCTATAAAAGCTTTTACAGTCAGTTTTTATGTTCCCTGCCAGCTTTCTCTCATAATCTTTTTTCCCCTTCCTAATTAAGCCCTTTGTCCTCCTCTGCTGAACTCTGAATTTCTCCCAGTCCTCAGGTGAGCCACTTTCTCTGGCTAATTTGTATGCTTCTTCTTTGGAATTGATACTATCCCTAATTTCTCTTGTCAGCCACGGGTGCACTACCTTCCCTGGTTTATTCTTTTGCCAAACTGGGATGAACAATTGTTGTAGTTCATCCATGCGATCTTTAAATGCTTGCCATTGCATATCTACCGTCAATCCTTTAAGTATCATTTGCCAGTCTATCTTAGCTAATTCACGTCTCATACCTTCAAAGTTACCCTTCTTTAAGTTCAGAACCCTTGTTACTGAATTAACTATATCACTCTCCATCTTAATGAAAAGTTCCACCATATTATGGTCACTCTTACCCAAGGGGCCTCGTACGACAAGATTGCTAACTAACCCTTGCTCAAAATTGCTCAAAAACAACCCATTTGTCCAACTTCTCGTTATCGCCCATGCCCTCTAATCCAGGTAAACCTCTTCTGCACCCTCTCCAAAGCCTCGACTTCCTTCCTGTAGTGGGTGAGCAGAACTATGTGCCGTACTCCAGCATTGACTCTGCACACAGACAGCACACCACTCGCTCACATTCATCTCACAGATTTCAGCCGGACCCAGTCGACTCTCGCACTGAGAGGACTGCTGTGCTGGGTCCAGCAACAGATGGCACTGCCCTCTGCTTCCAACACAACACAGCCAAAATGAAAATGAAACATACCACTGGCATTCAGGGAAACCAGATGGCCTTTCCAAACTGCTCTGCTCTCTCCGCCGTGAGTGATGGAACTGGTCATGAGAAAGCTGCTGGATTTTAAATCACTGGCCAGATGGACCATTCTGCAAGATTCCCTCTGAGCAGCAGTATAACAGTGAGACCTGTACGCCCCTCCCTGAGTGTACCAACCCGCCTCTCAAGCAAGAGCTGATGGGTTCAAAGGTTTCAAAGGTACATTTATATCAGAGATGTGTACACAATTTACACCCTGAAATGCTTCTTCTTTGCAATCGTCCATGAAAACAGAGGAATGCCCCCAAAGAATGAATGTCAGTTAAATGTTAGCGCCCCAGCTCCCCCCTCCCTGCGTAAGCTGCAGGTGCATGGAGTTAACTTGATAAGACAGGATGGAGAAAGCTCAGCGAAAGTGTATTTTATTTTACAGCGACACAAGAGAGACTGTAGCTGCAGGAAACCTGGAGCAATACACAGTCTACTGGAGAAACTCAGAGGGTCAGGCAGAGTCTTTGGAGGAGAATAAACAGTCCATGTTTCACACCAAGACCCTTAATCAGGAAAGTGGGGATGGGAAGGATAAAAAGGTGCGAGAAGGCTGGGGTAAGAGCTGACGGGTGACAGGTGAATCCACGTGAACACAGAACAGTACAGGCCCTTCATCCCACAAAGCTGTACTGACCTTTTAACCTACTCCAAGATCAGCTAAGTGGGTGACAGCAGGAGAGGGTGAGGGAGCGTGGGAATGATGGGAGGTGATAGGTCTGAGGAAAACGGAATCTGACAGGAGAGGATGGTGGAGCACAGAATAAGAGAATGAAGTGGGAGGGAACTGGAGGGAGAAGTGGGGTGGGTGTTGATGAGCAGATGGAGAGGGGAAGGAGATGGGATGATGGGGGCCTGCTTGTTACTTCCTTGAAGAACTCTAACAGATTTGTCAGGCAAGATTGCCCTTTACAGAAACCATGCTGACTGTGACTTATTTTATCATTAGTCTCCAAGTACCTCAAAAACTTCATTCTTAATAATGGACTCCAACACTTTCCCAATTACTGAGGTTAGGTCAACTGACCTATAATTTCCTTTCTTCTGCCTTCTTCCCTTCTTGAGTGGGGTGACATTTGCTATCTTCCACTCCTCTGGGATCAAGTGATTCTTGAAAGATCATTACCAATGCATCCATTATCTTTTTAGCAACCTTTCTCAGGACTCTGCTCTGTAGTCCATCTTGTCTACGTAACTTATCCATCTTAAAACCTTTGAGTTTCCTTCACACTTTGCCTTTGTAATAGCAATGGCACTTGCTCTTGCTCCCTGACACTCTGGCACACTGCTACAGTGAAAACTGGTGAAAAGTACCTATTAAGTTCATCTGCCATTTTTTTGTCCCCCCAATTGCAGGGGCCCTGGCAGAAATATTTAAAATGTCCTTAGCCAGAGATATGGTGCCAGAGGACTGGAGGGTAGCTCATGTTGTCCCGTTGTTTAAAAAAGGCTCCAAAAGTAATCCAGGTAATTACAGACTGGTGAGTCTGACATCAGTAGTAGGTAAATTACTGGAAGGTGTTCTGAGAGATCGGATATACAAGTATTTGGACAGCCAAGGGCTGATTAAGGATAGACAGCAGGCTTTGTGCGTGGTAGATCGTGTTTAACAAATCTTGTAGAGTTTTTCAAGGACGTTACCAAGAAAGTAGATGAAGGAAAGGCTGTGGATGTTGTCTACATGGACTTTACTAAGGCCTTTGACAAGGTCCCACATGGGAGGTTAGTTCAGAAGGTTCAGACACGAGGTATCCATGGAGAGGTTGTAAACTGGATTCGAAGTTGGCTGTGTGGGAGAAGACAGAGAGTGGTAGTGGATGATTGCTTCTCAGACTGGAGGCCTGTGACTAGTGGTGTGCCTCAAGGATCTGTGCTGGGACCATTGTTGACCATTGGATGCTTTCCTGGTGTGATGGATTCTTGATTACCTGACTGACAGACCACAGTACATGTGTTTGCAACACTGTGTGTCCGACAGAGTGATCAGCAGCACTGGGACTCCACAGGGGACTGTCTTGTCTCCCTTTCTCTTCACCATTTACACCTCGGACTTCAACTACTGCACAGAGTCTTATCATCTTCAGAAGTTTTCTGATGACTCTGCCATAGTTGGATGCATCAGCAAGGGAGATGAGGCTGAGTACAGGGCTACGGTAGGAAACTTTGTCACATGGTGTGAGCAGAATTATCTGCAGCTTAACGTGAAAAAGACTAAGGAGCTGGTGGTAGAGCTGAGGAGAGCTAAGGTACCGGTGACCCCTGTTTCCATCCAGGAGGTCAGTGTGGACATGGTGGAGGATTACAAATACCTGGGGATACGAATTGACAATAAACTGGACTGGTCAAAGAACTGAGGCTGTCTACAAGAAGGGTCAGAGCCGTCTCTATTTCCTGAGGAGACTGAGGTCCTTTAACATCTGCCGGACGATGCTGAGGATGTTCTATGAGTCTGTGGTGGCCAGTGCAATCATGTTTGCTGTTGTGTGCTGGGGCAGCAGGCTGAGGGTAGCAGACACCAACAGAATCAACAAACTCATTCGTAAGGCCAGTGATGTTGTGGGGATGGAACTGGACTCTCTGACGGTGGTGTCTGAAAAGAGGATGCTGTCCAAGTTGCATGCCATCTTGGACAATCCTAGTGTCTCCCATCCACTACATAATGTACTGGTTGGGCACAGGAGTACATTCAGCCAGAGACTCATTCCACCAAGATGCAGCACAGAGCGTCATAGGAAGTCATTCCTGTCTGTGGCCATCAAACTTTACAACTCCTCCCTTGGAGGGTCAGACACCCTGAGCCAATAGGCTGGTCCTGGACTTATTTCCTGCATAAATAATTTACATATTACTATTTAACTATTTATGGTTTTATTACCATTTATTATTTATGGTGCAACTGTAACGAAAACCAATTTCCCCCGGGATCAATAAAGTATGACTATGACTATTGTTGTTTGTTGTCTATATCAATGATCTAGATGATAATGTGGTAAATTGGATCAGCAAGTTTACTGATGACACTAAGATTGGAGGTCTTGTGGACAGCGAGGAAGGCTTTCAAAGGTTGCAAGGGGATCTGGACCAACTGGAAAAATGGGCCAGAAAATGGCAGATAGAATTTAATGCAGACAAGTGTGAGGTGTTGCATTTTGGAAGGACAAATCAAGGTAGGACACACACAGTAAATGGTAGGGCACTGAGGAGTGTGGAGGAACAAAGGGATCTGGGAGTTCAGATGCATAATTCCCTGAAAGTGGCGTCACAGGTAGACAGGGTTGTAAGGAAGGCTTTTGGCATCCTGGCATTCATAAATCAAAGTACTGAGTATAGGAGTTGGGATGTTATGGTGAGGTTGTATAATAGATTGGTGAGGCCAAATTTGGAGTATTGTGTACAGTTCTGGTCACCTAACTATGGGAAGGATCTTTGTAAGATTGAAACAGTGCAGAGAAGATTTACTAGGATGTTGCCGGGTCTTCAGGAGTTGAGGTACAGGGAAAGATTGAACAGGTTAGGACTTTATTCCTCGGAGCATAGAAGAATGAGGGGAGATTTGATAGAGGTTTACAAAATTATGGGGGGTATAGACAGAGTAAATGTGAATAGGCTCTTTCCACTTAGATTAGGAGAGATAAATACGAGAGGACATGGCTTTAGGGTGAAAGGGGAAAGGTTTGGGGGAACATTAGGGGGAACTTCTTCACTCAGAGTGTAGTGGGAGTGTGGAACGAGCTGCCATCTGACATGGTAAATGCTGGATCACTCTTAAGTTTTAAGAATAAATTGGATAGATACATGGATGGGAGAGGTCTGGATGCAGGTGAATGGGACTAGTGGAATAATGTTTCAGCACAGACTAGAAGGGCTGAATGGTCTGTTTTCTGTGCTGTAGTGTTCTATGGTTCTATTACTACGTCACCAGCATCATTTTTCAGTAGCCAATATCAACTCTCACCTCCCTTTTACTCTTTATACAACTGAAACAGGGAATCCTGTAAATGTTACTCGAACTGAGTCCCAGGTCATCTCTGACCCACACAAACTGTGACTTAAACTTCCTTACGCTTTTGTGGATGATATTAATCTGGTATTTCTTCAGGATCCTGCTGATCCTTTCAGAAACTGTGGAAAGATAGAGAAGACAGGTTCCTCCCTATTTTGTCCATAGGCCTGACAAAATGGTTTTTAAAAATCTATAATTGTGCTCACCTCTACCACTTCCTCAGGCAGTTTGTTCCCCATACTCACCAGCCTGTGGAAAACTTATTGCTCAGATGCCTTTTATACCTTTCCCCTTTACCTTTTAACCTACGTGCAGGGCCCAGTTTATTAGGTACCTCCTGCACACCACTCTTATAACGCACGGTTACTTGATTTACTGTCAGCTTGAACCAGACTGGCCATTCTCCTCTGACCTCTCATTAACAAGGTGTTTTCACCCACCGAATTGCCGCTCTTGGATGATTTTTGTTTCTCACAGCATTCTCTGTAAACTCTAGAGACTGCTTTGTGTGTGAAAATCCCAGGAGATCAGCAGTTTCTGAGATACTTAAACCACTCTGCCTGGCAGCAACAATTATTCTACGATCAAAGTCAGCTCGATCACATTTCTTCCCCATTCTGATGTTTGGTCTGAACAACAGCTGAACCTCTTGACCATGTCTGCGTGCTTTTGTGCATTGAGTTGCTGCCACATGTTTGGCTGATTAGATATTTGCATTAATAAGCAGGAGTACAGGTGTACCTAATAAAGTGGCCCCTGAGTGTATGTCCTCTAACTTTAGACTAGGGAAAAGTCTGTGACCACTTACACTAACTATACCCATCAATTGTAACCCTTTATACCGCCTCTGCAGGGAAGACCGTCCTAGCCTGTCCAGTCTTCCTTAATGCCTCAACGCCTTCTGTCCAGGAAATAATCTTGTGAGTATTTTCTGCACCTCTTTCCCTTAGCAGGGCAACCAAAATCGTACACAAGACCACAAGCACAGACTACTAATGCCTTGTGCACAGGTAACATGACTTCCCAACTCTTACACTTTGCGTTCTGACCGACGAAGACATGCATACCAAACAACTTCTTCAATACTCCAGCTACATAATTGAACCACAACCCATGGTTG
Organism: Mobula hypostoma; assembly: GCF_963921235.1. NCBI lineage: Eukaryota > Metazoa > Chordata > Chondrichthyes > Myliobatiformes > Myliobatidae > Mobula > Mobula hypostoma. Next base: position 3,521,964 of record NC_086102.1, on the reverse strand, counting down.
GGGCAAACCTATGCGGTCATGGGGAGAATGTAGAAACTCGCTACAGACAGCAGCAGGAACTGATTCCCAATCACTGATCACTGGCACAGTAAAGCACTGCTGTAACCGGTATACCATGTCACAGCCCAGTGGAAGAGTTTGCAATGTAACTAGAACCTGATTAGTGCTTTACACTGATGTTGGCAAGGGAGGAGAGACTGTACTGGAGGACACTCTCAGAGAAGTCCCTGTGATCATTCCTGACCACCGGAAAGGCCAGCTGGGGTCCCTGTTTCACTCGTTTGGCACTGTAACACAGCGGTGATACGACCAGAAGCTGCATGAGTATTCTGGAGGCAGCGGTTTACATCCCGCTTAAAGCAGCCGGGGAATGTAAATTCAATTAAATAACACCGGAATTAAAAAGCCCTTCTTAGTGCTGGTGAGCATGAAACCACCAGATGGTCATAAAGAACAATCTGGCTCTGTGTCATCCCCTGGGGGAAGGTAGCTGTCACCTTGACCTAATCTGGCCTGCGTGCAGCTCCAGGCTCGTGGCAAGTCTGAACCAGTCTCCTCCAGGACAACGAGGGATCACTGATGAAAGCTTGGCTCGCTCCTAATGCATAATGAATGATCTCACTTTAAGGGCCCTTTATCTTGTTATTTCATGCTCCTGTTATTTATTGCTATTTATTAATATTTACATTTGCACAATTTTTTGTCTTCTACATTCTCACTCTTTTATTGATCCTGTTTACAGTTCCCATTCTATAGATTTGCCAAGTATGCACACTGAATCTCGGGGTTGTATCTGGTGACATGTGTGTACTCTGATAACAAATTTTACTTTGCACTTTAAAATTTAATAAGACCATAAGTACAGCTGTGGTTGACAAGGGAAGCCAAAGCTAATTTAAAAGCAAAAGAAAGGCATGCAACAAAGCAAAAATTAGTGGGAAGATAGAGGATTCGGAAACCTTTAAAAACCTACAGAAAGCAACTAGAAGAATCATCGGGGGGAACTGATGAAATAGAAAAGCTTGCTAGCAAACAATATCGAAATGGATAATAAAAACTTTTTCAAGTATGTAAAAAATGAAAGAGAGATGAGAGTGGATAGAGGACTGCTAGAAAATGAGACTGGAGAAATAATAATAGGAGACAAGGAGATGACAGATGAACTAGATGAGTATTTCACATTAGTCTTCACTGTGGAAGACACTAGCAGTGTGCCAGATGCTGCAGTGTGTGAAGGAGGAGAAGTGAATGCAGCTACTATTACAAGGGAGAAGGTGCTCAAAAAGCTGAAATCCTAAGGGTACATTAGTCACCCGGACCCGATGAACTGGGTTCTGAAAGAGGTAGAGGTAGTGATTGTGCAGACATTAGCAATGATCTTTCAAAAAAAATCATTGGACTCTGGAATGGTACCAGAGGACTGGAAAATTCCAAATGTCACTCCACTCTTTAAAAAAGGAGGAAGGCAGCAGAAAGGAAATTATAGACCAGTTAGCCTGACCTCAGTGGTTGGGAAGATGTTGGAGTCAATTGTTAAGGATGATGTTATGGAGTACTTGGTGACACAGGACAAAGTCAGCATTATTTCCTCAAGGGAAAATCTTGTCTGACAAAACTGTTGGAATTCTTTGAGGAGTTTACAAGTAGGATGGATAAAGGGGATGCAGTGGATGTTGTATATATGGACTTTCAGAAGGCCTTTGACAAGGTGCCACACATGAGGCTGCTTACCAAGTTAAGAGCCCATGGTATTACAGGAAAGTTACGAACATGGTTAGAGTATTGGCTGATTGACAAGAGGCAGTGAGTGGGAATAAAAGGATCCTTGTCCGGTTGGCTGCCAGTGACTAGTGGTGTTCCACAGGGGTCGGTGTTGGGACCACTTCTTTTTATGCTGTATATCAGTGATTCAGATGATGGCATAGATGGCTTTGTTGCCAAGGTTACAGATGTTAGGAAGATTGGTGGAGGGACAGGTAGTGTTGAGGAAACAGGTAGGCTGCAGAAGGACTTAGAGAGATTTGGAGAATGGGCAAGAAAGTGGTAAATGAATTACGAGATTGGAAAATGCATGGTCATGTACTTAGTAGAGAAATTAAAGAGGAGACTATTTTCTAAACGTGGAGAGAATCCAAACATCTGAGATGCAAAGACACTTAGGAGTCCTTGTGCAGAACACCCTAAAAGTTACCTTGCAGATTGAGTCGGTGGTGAGGAAAGCAAATGCAATATTAGCATTCATTTCAAGAGATCTTGAATGGGTGTCAAAGGTTATGGGGATAAAGCAGGAGACCATGGTTGAGAGGGAAAATAAATCAGCGACGATTGAATGGTGGAACAGACCTGATGGTTCAAATAGCCTAATTCTGCTTCTCTTTCTTATAAGACCATAAGACATAGGAGCAGAATTAGGCCATTTGGCCCATCGAGTCTGCTCTGCCACTCAATCATGGCTGATCCTTTTTTCCCCTCCTCACCCCATTCCCTGTCCTTCTCCCCATAACCTTTGATGTCATGTCCAATCAAGAACCTACCAAACTCTGCCTTAAATACACTCAATAGCCTGGCCTCCACAGCTTCTTGTGGTAATGAATTCCACAAATTCACCATCCCCTGACTAAAGAAATTTCTTCATTTCTCTATTTTAAGTGAATGCCCCACTATCCTGAGGATGTGCCCTCTTGTCCTACACTACCCCACCATGGGAAACTTCCTTTCCACATCTACTCTGTCTCGGCCTTTCAACATTCAAAAAATTTTAATGAGATCCCCCCCATCCTTCTAAATTCCACTGAGTACAGACCCAGAGCTATTAAGCATTCCTCATATGATAACCTTTTCATTCCCGGAATCATCCTTGTGAACCTCCTCTAGACCCTCTCCAATGCCAGCCCATCTTTTCTTCGATGAGGAATCCAAAACTATTCACAATATTTAAGGTGAGGCCTCACCAGTGCCTTATAAAGCCTCAGTATATTGAAGAAGATCCAGGCTGACATTTGAATGTGTGGGCAATCTCTGCCTTGTGCTTGCTTCAATCAGAATGACAATTTCACTGAATTGTATGTTCAATTGACAATTGCCTGGGAAAATCAACAAACTACATTGTTACAGGCTATAGGTCAATCAACACACACTAAATTATGGCCAGAAATCCAGAAGTCAACCTTTCATAATTTGATTTTACAATCACCCACACTTTAATCCAATCACAGTCAATCACCAGAGATAAAGCATATTCAGTGGCTTCAACAATGCTATTTCAGAAGGATGTTGTAAATAAGGCAATGTTTAACTGGTAAAAGTGTTGCCATCATCATTGTGAATGGAAGCTGTCCTCAGCATCACCACTATTGACAGCACCAGAGTCTCTGACTCTCCAATGGGAGGAAACAAAATCAATCAAACTTGTACCTTGATGCTGTTTCCAAGGAAACCAAAGTTTCCTTGTGCCAGTGGGATTGTTGTGGGAGGACAGTTAGACAAGGGAGGAAGAGAACAAATGTAATCCCTTCCTAAGTACTCATATAATCTGCTGCAGTGGTTCAAAAGAGGTTTGAGTGGGGGTTGTGCTCAGAATGAAGTCAGATTTCACACAGAAGCTGGTCTCATGGATGGCCAGCACCCTTATCTCAATGATTAGTTTGACTCAGTGTCCATCTCCATCGCCATCTCCCTCATGTGTGGAACGTTGTTGATGCTGTTCTTCACAAGGCAGATGGCAAGATGTGTGTGGGAACTATTCTGATTTCTTCCACCTTCCTTTCCAGTCTGATAAAGGGTCTTGGCCGAAATGTTGACTGTTTTTCCTCTTCACAGATGCTGCCTGACCTGTTGAGATCTCCCAGCATTTTGTGTGTGTTGCTCTGGGTTTCCAGCGTCTGCAGAATCTCTTGTGTTTATGATAGGGGTTCAATTCCCACTGTTCTCTATAAGGAGTTTGTGCGTTTTCCCTGTGACTGCGTGGGTTTCCCCCCACATTCCGAAGATGCATGGCTCACGGTTAGTGAACCGTGGACATACAATGTTGGTGCCAGAAGCGTGGCAACACTAGTAGGCTGTCCCCAGAACTGTGTGTATATGGTCCGTATCCCAACATTCCCTGCCCATTAACACAAATCACACATTTCGCTCTATGTTTTGATGTACACGCGATAAATAAATCTGGATCTGGATCATCAATTTTGACAGATAGTGTGAACATTTTTTTCGAAAGGCGGGGGCAGTCAGCATGAGGCCATGCCTGATAAACGTACCTGAGCGTTTCCAAGGAGGGTCAATGTTTCTCAATGCAGTCTACATGGATTTTCACAAGTCCAGCGAGGTAGACTGGGTATTGAATCATGGGATCCAAGGCAAATTGAGAGGAATTATGAAACTGGAAGGCTAATTCCAGGAGGTTTCAGCCCTCAGTTCCTCATGTGGGAACGCAGAGCAGCATGGCACGGGAACAGGGTCTGCAGCCCAGCCATAGAGCAAATACAATCTAAACCAGATGCCTGTCTACGGTTTGTACCCGTCCACCCCTTGCCTGTTCATGTGTCTGTCTAACTTCCTCTCAGAGTCAGTTTTCATCATCACCTCGGCTTTGTTTGCTGCACTCAGAGTGAGGCTGTGGGCTTGCTCTGCACACCTATCCACGGACTCACTTTCCTTCTGAATACTGTTTGCTTGCTCTTATTGTTTGCCTGATTTGTGTTTCTCCCTCTCTGTGCTTTAGGTGTTTGTTGGTCTTTTTTAGTGGGTTCTTTTTGTTTTCTTGTCTTGTGAGTGCCTGTAAGGAAACGAATCCCAATGTTGTATAATATATACATACTTTGATAATAAACGTACTTTGAATTTGAACACCTGGCAGTGGGTTCCAGCACACACCAATCTGTAAAAAAAAACTTGTCTCACACATCTCCTTTCAACTTTCCCCTTCTCACCTTAATCCTCTGTTCTCTGGCATTTGGCATTTCTACCCTGGGAAAGTCCTTGAATTTCAGCCTTACAGAACACAGAACAATACAGCACAGTACAGGCCCTTCAGCCCTCAATGTTGAGCTGACCTTTAACCTACTCTAAGATCAATCTAACCCTTCCCTCCCACATAGACCACCATTTTTCTTTCATCCATTAAGGGTCTATTAAATGTCCTGAATGTATCTGCCTCTACCACCACCCCTGGCAGTATATATCACACACCCACCACTCTCTGTATAAAAAAACCTAACTCTGACATCTCACCTATACCACAAAACCATAAGATATAGGAGCAGAATGCTATTTCATCATGGTTGATCTAATTTTCCTCTCAGCCCCAATCTCCTATCTTCTCCCCATATCCTTTCATGCCCTGAGCAATCAAGAATCTATACATTCCACCAATTACCTTAAAATTATGGCCACTTGTATTACCCATTTTCACTCTGGAAAAAGCCTCTAGCTGCCCACTCAATCTATGCCTCTTATCATCTTGCACACCTCTAACAAATTACCTTTCATTCTTCTTCACTCCAAAGAGAAAAGCTCTGGCTTACTCAACCTTTCCTGACAAGACACGCTCTCTAATCCAGGCAGCATCCTGGTAAACTTCCTCTGCACCCTCTATAAAGCTTCCACATCCTTCCTATAACATGTTTCAGTCCATTCTGTCTCATAAACTTCCATCAGGTCTCCCCTCTGCCTCTGCCATTCCAAATTTGCCCAACCTCTCCTTATAGCTTCTGTGCTCTAATGCAAGCAACATCTTGGTGAATCCTTTCCACACCCTCTACAAACCCTCCACACTCTTTTAGCAAATGGGTGATCAGAAAAGCACACAGTACCCCACATGTGTCCTAACCAAAATTTTATATGCTCTGTAATATGAGTTAAATGAATAGAGTGATGAACAAGTTTACAGTTAATAGTAAAAACATGGCTTAGGCCTAAAGCTTAGCTTTCAGTCTGCTGAATATCACAGAGAACAGGTCTCTCTGGCAACCACAGATCACAAAATGTCTACCATGGAGGTGAGGGAACAGAGTCACATGTCCCTGTGTGTCTGTGCACATCACGTACCCTGAGATGATCTCAGAAGTGGGTTGGGTGTATGTGCATGCAGTGAGAGCCCACAGGCAGCTGAATGTGGATGTATGGAACTCAGTGCCCGAGAGTGTGGGGCGGGCAGTAACCCCTCACTGGGTTACACAGTACCTGGGGGTGCACTTGCAGAGCTGTGACCATGGGATGAAGCTGGGTGTCTCTTTCTCCACCAGCACTTAAATGAGGACCGAGGACTACATCATTTATTGTTACGTTGTAATTTGTCCTCTACTGTGCCTATTGTCTTGTTTATTAATTATTGTACTGCCCTGCACTGTTTTGTGCACTTTATGTAGTCCTGTGCAGGTCTGTAGTCTAGAGCAGTTTTTATGTTGTTTTACGTAGTCTAGTGTAGCCTTGTGTTGTCTCACATAGTCTGGTGTAGTTTTGTGTTGTTTCATGTAGCACCATGGTCCTGGAGGAACATTGTTTCATTTTTACCAGCAGCTTATGGTCAAAATAACAATAACAATAAAGTTGACTTGACTTGACTTGACTTGAGAAGCCTCCTCTGAGTGATTCTCCTGAGATTCTGTAATTCTAGATTCAGGTAGTCCAGGAAATGAACGGATTAACAAACCAATCATTTTACCAGAAACTATCTAATAAACTCTGAGCCATTGCAGGATAGTCTGAGCCTCAGGATAGTTTACAGTGTAACATTTCCAGCTAAAAACCATAAGACACAGGAGCAGAACTAGACCACTGGACCCATTGAGTCTGCTCTGCCATTCCATCGTGGCTGATTTATATTCCCTCTCAACCCCATTCTCTTACCTTCTCTCCGTACCTTTTGACACCCTGACTAATCAAGAATCTATCAACCTTTTCTTTAAATAAACCCAGATGACTTTGCCTCCTCAGCTGACTGTGGCAAAGAATTCCACAGATTCACCACTTTCTGACTGAATAAATCCATCCTCATCTCTGTTCTAAATGGATGTCCCTCTATTCTGAGGCTGTGCCCTCTGGTCCTAGACTCCCCCACTATGGGAAACATCCTCTCCACATCCACTCTTTTGAGGCCTTTCAATATTCAATAGGTTTTGATGAGATCCCCTCTTATTCTTCTAAACTCCAATGAATACAGACCCAGAGGCTTCAAACACTACTCATATGTTAACTCATTTATTCCTGGGATAATTCTCTTGAATCTTCTCTAGCCCTCTCAATGCCAGCATATCTTTTCTTACCAAAGGGGCTTTATGACTGTTTGGATAATACACTTCCAATGCCATGTTCAAGTTTGCTGTTGTAGGCCGAATCAAAGGTGGTGATGAATCAACACATAGGAGGGAGATTGTAAATCCGGCTGAGTGGTGTCATAACAACAACCTCTCACTCAATGTCAGCAAGACCAAGGGACCGATTATAGACTTCAGGAGAAGGAAACCAGACATCCATGAACCAGTCCTCATTGGAGGATCTGAGGTGGAAAGGGTCAACAACTTTAAATTTCTAGGTGTTATTATTTATGGGACCAGCACATAAGTGCGATTATGCAGAACGCATGACAGAACCTCTAATTCCTCAGGAGTTTGCGGAGATTCAACATGACATCTAAAACTTTGACAAACTTCTATAGATGGGTGGTGGAGAGTATATTGACTGACTGTATCACAGCCTGGTATGGAAACGCTAATGTCCTTGAACAGAAAATCATGCAAAAAGTGGTGGATACAGTCCAGTCCATCACAGGTAAAGCCCTTCCCACCATTGAGCACATCTACAGGAAATGCCATTGCAGGAAAGTAGCAGCCATCATTAGAGACCCCCACCACCCAGGACATGCTCTCTTCTTGTAGCTGCCACCCGGAAGAAGGTACAGGAGCCTTAGGTTCAAGAAGAGTTATTACCTCTCAACCAACAGGCTCTTGAACCAAACATGATAACTTCACTCAACTTCACTTGCCCCATCATTGAAATGTTCCCACAACCAATGTACTCATTTTCAAGAACTCTTCATCTCATGTTCTCGCTATTTATTGCTTATTTATTTATATTGTTGTGTCTTTTTTGCATTTACACAGTTTGTTGTCTTCTGCACTCTGGTTGAGCACCCTGGTTGGGTTCATTGGTTATCATTCTATAGATATGTTGAGTATGTCCACAAGCAAATGAATCTCAGAGTAGTTTATGATGACATATACTGTATGTACTTTGATAAGAAGATTACGTTTACTTTGTAAAACTGCCAGATTGACCAATGCCTTGTAAAGCTTCAGCATTACATCCTGACCATTACAGTGTTTTCAAACAACATCTTTCAATGACTGCATGGCCATCTGTAGTGTCCAGCGTCGTTGATCATGCCTAATTTTCTCTGAGGAGGTGGGGTGAGCCACCGTCTTGAACAGCTGCAACTCAGGAGAAGCTGCCCCCATGATATTGGTGGGGCCGGGGTTCCAGGATTTGGACACGGCAACAATGAAGGAACATACATCAAAGTTGCTGGTGAACGCAGCAGGCCAGGCAGCATCTATAGGAAGAGGCGCAGTCGACGTTTCAGGCCGAGACCCTTCGTCAGGACTAACTGAAGGAGGAGTGAGTAAGGGATTTGAAAGCTGGAGGGGGAGGGGGAGATGCAAAATGATAGGAGAAGACAGGAGGGGGAGGGATGGAGCCGAGAGCTGGACAGGTGATAGGCAGAAGGGGATACGAGAGGATCATGGGACAGGAGGTCTGGGAAGAAAGACGGGGGGGGGGGGTTGGCACCAAGTTCTGAAAGTGGCATATCCCGTTGTGGTTGGCAACGATCTGCTCTGCAGACTGCTGCCTTCATGTATTGGTTGTGAGGGAATGGATGTTCAGGATTTTGGAACAGGAATCATGGCTAACAATTAGGTTCAGCCAACCACAACAACTGAATAAACTCATTACAACTCTAGTCCATGTATTCAATTACAAATCTCACTCATTGGAATGTGCTGAGTGATAAGTGGAGCCGCATTAATAACACATTAATCTTTCGATTGCTGACATTTTCATATGTAACTCTCTTCCAACTGAATCACTTTAACACAAAATCATAACTTCACTAAATCATATGCAATTTCATGCTAATTCATCATTTTGTAACAAATGAGGCGCCAGTATGAAAGCCTTGAACCCTCTTGCTACATAAATATACCTTATTACACCTATTCTAAAACTATAAATTTACAATTCTAATGTCTCAGTCAAGACTTTTTTTTACTGTGAGGAATATTCATGTCTGGGGCAGGTGCCAAATGGAAAATGTTGAATTGTAGACACGTAGACCAAGAAATTCAACACTTAGCAACATGATATGCCAAGAGCCTCAAACTTTCGAAGTTCATGAAAATGTAATATCTGTTCTAACCATGAGATTTATTTTCTTGTGTGCATTCACTATAGATATAAATAAGGAAAATCTCAAGGCATTCTTCAATTATGTGAAGAACAAAAGGATGACAGGAGTGAAGATAGGACCGATTAGAGATAAAGGTGGGAAGATGTGCCTGGAGGCTGTGGAAGTGAGCGAGGTCCTCAATGAATACTTCTCTTCGGTATTCACCAATGAGAGGGAACTTGATGATGGTGAGGACAATATGAGTGAGGTTGATGTTCTGGAGCACGTTGATATTAAGGGAGAGGAGGTGTTGGAGTTATTAAAATACATTAGGACAGATAAGTCCCCGGGGCCTGATGGAATATTCCCCAGGCTGCTCCATGAGGCGAGGGAAGAAATTGCTGAGCCTCTGGCTAGGATCTTTATGTCCTCGTTGTCCACTGGAATGGTACCGGAGGATTGGAGGGAGGCGAATGTTGTCCCTTTGGTCAAAAAAGGTAGTAGGGATAGTCCGGGTAATTATAGACCAGTGAACCTTACGTCTGTGGTGGGAAAGCTGCTGGAAAAGATTCTTAGAGATAGGATCTATGGGTATTTAGAGAATCATGGTCTGATCAGGGATAGTTGGCATGGCTTTGTGAAGGGCAGATCGTGTCTAACAAGCCTGATAGAGTTCTTTGAGGAGGTGACCAGGCATATAGATGAGGATAGTGCAGTGGATGTGATCTACATGGATTTTAGTAAGGCATTTGACAACGTTCCACACGGTAGGCTTATTCAGAAAGTTAGAAGGCATGGGATCCAGGGAAGTTTGGCCAGGTGGATTCAGAAGTGGCTTGCCTGCAGAAAGCAAAGGGTCGTGGTGGAGGGAGTTCATTCAGATTGGAGGATTCTGACTAGTGGTGTCCCACAAGGATCTGTTCTGGGACCTCTACTTTTTGTGATTTTTATTAACAACCTGGATGTGGGGGTAGAAGGGTGGGTTGGCAAGTTTGCAGACGACACAAAGGTTGGTGGTGTTGTAGATAGTGTAGAGGATTGTTGAAGATTGCAGAGAGACATTGATAGGATGCAGAAGTGGGCTGAGAAGTGGCAGATGGCGTTCAACCCGGAGAAGTGTGAGGTGGTACACTTTGGAAGGACAAGCTCCAAGGCAGAGTACAAAGTAAATGGTAGGATAGTGTGGAGGAGCAGAGGGATCTCGGGGTACATGTCCGCAGATCCCTGAAAGTTGCCTCACAGGTGGATAGGGTAGTTAAGAAAGCTTATGGAGTGTTACCTTTCATAAGTCGAGGGACAGAGTTTAAGAGTCACGAGGTAACGATGCAGCTCTATAAAACTCTGGTTAGGCCACACTTGGAGTACTGTGTCCAGTTCTGGTCACCTCACTGTAGGAAGGATGTGGAAGTATTGGAAAGGGTACAGAGGAGATTTACCAGGATGCTGCCTGGTTTAGAGAGTATGCATTATGATCAGAGATTAAGGGAGCTAGGGCTTTACTCTTTGGAGAGAAGGAGGATGAGAGGAGACATGATAGAGGTGTACAAGATAATAAAAGGAATAGATTGAGTGGATAGCCAGTGCCTGTTCCCCAGGGCACCACTGCTCAATACAAGAGGACATGGCTTTAAGGTGAGGGGTGGAAAGTTCAAGGGGGATATTAGGGGAAGGTTTTTTACTCAGAGAGTGGATCGTGCGTGGAATACACTGCCTGAGTCAGTGGTGGAGGCAGATACACTAGTGAAGTTTAAGAGACTACTAGACAGGGATATGGAGGAATTTAAGGTGGGGGATTATATGGGAGGCAGAGTTTGAGGGTCGTCAGAACATTGTGGGCCGAAGGGCCTTTACTTTGCTGTACTGTTCTGTGTTCTATGTTTTATAAATAAAATGGAATCAACAAAAAACTACACATAAAGATGAACGGATGTCCAATATGCAAAAGAAGATAAACTGTGCAAATACAGACAAGAACAATAATAATAATAAATACACAAATAAATAAATAATACTCAGAACATGAACTGTAGACAGTGAATCTCTCGGTGTGGACCAAGAAGAAGGCAGTAATCTGCCTCGATGATTATCGTTCAATAGAATTTATATGCACAGTGATGGAGTGTTTGGAGAGGTTGGTCACAGACATAGCAACTCATGCCTGGGTGGCAGGTGGTCCTGTGCCTGGTAGGGACCCAAACAGAAGAGAAGAAGCTGGAGGCCGTTCAACCCCTCATGTCCTGCCTACTATTCCATGAGATCAAGGCTTACCTGTTATCTGAGCACCAACACCTCTTAACATCCAAAAAGCGACAAGAGAAAGACGACCATTCTGTGTCTCGATCAGCCCTGGGGAACTTTGTATAAGTATTGATCAACAGTCCTTCAAAGTACCCTGGGTGACAGCACAGTACTATAGCAGTTAGGATAATGGTGTTTAGTGGCAGTGATCAGGGTTCAATTCCCACTGCTGTCTGCAAGGAGTTAGCATGTTCTCTTCATGTGGGTTTCCTCCGGGTGCTCCGGTTTCCTCCCGCAGTCTGAAGACGTACAGATTAGGGTTAGTGAGTTGTGGGCATGTTATGTTGACACTGGAAACATGGGTAAACTTGCGGTCTGCCCCCAGCACATCCTCAGACTGGGTTGGCAATTGACGCGTGGCACATTTCACTGTATGTTCTGGTGTTTCGATGTACATGTGACAAATAAAGCTAATCTTTAAAAACGATAAATAAGGCTAAAACATGAGAAATTCTGCAAAAGCTGGAAATCCAAAATAATACACACAAAATACTGGAGGAATTTAGGCAGCATCTATGGCAATAAATAAACAGTCGATGTTTATGGCTGAAACCCTTCATCAGGACTGGAAAGGAAGAGGGAAGATACCAGAATAAAAAGGTGGGGGAGAGGAGGGAGGCTAGCTGGAAGGTGACAGGTGAAGCCAGGTGGTGAAGGTAAAGGACTGGAGAGGAAGGAATCTGACAGGAGAGTGGAGAAGAGCATAGGAGAAGTGAAAGGAGGAGAGCATCTACAGGGAGGTGATAGGCAGCTGAGAAGAGGTAAGAGGCCAAAGTGAGGGGAAGAGGAGGGAGAAATCAATCTTTATTTTTACCGGAAGGAGAAATCAGTATTCAAGTCACCATGTTGGAGGCGAGCCAGATAGAATATAAGATGGTCTCATCCTGTCACAAGAAGAGGCCGTGGATCGACATTTTGGAATGGAATGGGAATCGGAGTGAAGATGTTTGGCCACTGGGAAGTTCTACCTTTGACGGATGGTGTGGCGGTGCTCAACGAATACTTCCAATAAGATGGGGACATTAGTGTTCCAGCACACCTCTGGGGGATTCTTTGTGTTGACAGAGGCTGGGACCGGTCTGTGGAATGCAAGGGGAGTTGTTGGAAAGACATGAGGATTTGTGTCAGCGAATGGCACAGATGAAGGAGAGCAAGACCTGCTCCTGAGCTGACTCTATGTTTACACTTAATGCACTAAATTAGTGCAAAAGATCAATTTAAAATCTATTACACATTTCCTACAATACAGCAATTTTTTTCAGTGAGCAGTTGGGGAGGATAATTTACGTGGAACGAAAGTTACAAACCCAAGGCAACACTTCAAATAACAAGGAGATGCTCTCCTCAGGCCCTAAACACTCAGTAAGCACAGGCCAAGTTCTGTGTTTGAAAATGCTTTTTGTCACTTCTCGTTGTGGATTTATCTTTCAAAGAATAATGAAAAATTTCGCTCAAAGAAGCCATTTTTCAGCCCCAGTTACTCCCTCCCTCACCAACTCATTGCTCACAACTTAACTACTTTTTAACTCGAGATACATCCACCCGGATTCATCACAAACTGAAGGGTTAGATAAAGAATACTGTAATTTTGACAGAATCTGTACTCTGCAACTCTTTCAGCCAGGGTCCTTTGGTGACAGAGAGGGTGCTAAGGTGAAGTATCACCAGTGTTTTACCCATTCCAACTTGGAAATAAAGCCAGCCAAATTCCATTTCAGCCACTGATCTGGAAATGACTTGGAGATTTATAAATGAGTGAACTGGACAGCTATATGGACAGGAAAGGAACGGAGGGTTATGGGCTGAGTGCAGGTTGGTGGGACTAGGTGAGAGTAAGAGTTCGGCACGGACTAGAAGGGCCGAGATGGCCTGTTTCCGTGCTGTAATTGTTATATGGTTAACTCGGCTACGCCAGCTGCGCTAAGAATGTAGCTTAGAGAACAAAAACAGCAATTAGTTCAGTCCAGCCCAGAAGGTACAGCGCGGAAGTTTTTTAAAATTTTACTTTATTTTGAGAGATACAGTGTGGTACAGGCCCTTCCGGCCCAATGAGACGCACTGCCCAGCAACCCATTGACTTAGCCCTGGCTTGATCACGACAAATTATAATGACCAACTAACCTAGTAACTGGTACACCTCCGGACTGTGGGATGAAAGCAGAGCACTCAGGACACATCAAAGTGCAAACGGGAAGGAACTTACAAGCATAATGCACTTCATTGACTATGGCTTGGCATTTAATACTATCATACCCCCAATACTAATTGTAACCCAGGTTAATTAAACATAAAGATGTAATGTTAGAAAGCTCCACCTGTAGAGAGATGAAAAATGAGGTTTACCAAATTAAAAAAAGAACTTGGACAAAAAAGCTATGTGAGAACAAGGCATGGCTGACGCAGGCGGAAAGGCGAGAGAAATGCGGCAAACTATTAGAAACTAAAGATATAAACTATTAAAAGTGGAATTAGGAGTAAGTACCTCTACCCTACTTATTTGAAAACCTCAGGGTGAAAGCCCTGGAGGAGAGGTGGAGGAGGAATGTCTCCCATCCACTACGTAGTGTGCTGGCTGGGCACAGGAGTACATTCAGCCAGAGACTCATTCCACCGAGATGCAACACAGAGCATCATAGGAAGTCATTCCTGCCTGTGGCCATCAAACTTTATAACTCCTCCCTTGGAGGGTCAGACACCCTGAGCCAATAGGCTGGTCCTGGACTTATTTCATAATTTACTGGCATAATTTACATATTACTATTTAATTATTTATGGTGCAACTGTAACGAAAACCAATTTCCTCTGGGATCAATAAAGTATGACTATGACTAAAAGATCGATTGAAGCTACAGCTATAACAAGCAGCAGCTGTAATGAGACAATACTGGCAGAGACGAGTGTCCAAGATCTCTACTGTGTGACCGGGAATTAGCTCAGCTAAATCACACCAAGCGATTTGGTCATTTTTTTTGTGTTAAGTATTGTGAATAGACTTTCCATGGATGACCAACTATTTCATCCAACGAACCAAGAAACGAGATGGCAAGCCACCCGAGATCGAAGAACCAGCATGGGAACGAAATGTGTAATGACGTAGAGGATTTAATATGGTTAGACGTATAAGTTTATTTTCATTTGAAGGATCTGAATTTGATTTTCTGCAAGAACTAATTATTTTTGCGAAGACTTTGATAAGTTACTGAATGAGGTTTACTTTGTTTAAAAGTTGTGACGTTGGAGGATCGTGAAGGGAGTTGAGTTCCATATAGTGTGTATATAATTTTTGAATTTGAATTTGTAGACATACTGACTGAAGTTAACTGTAAAAAAAGGAAATCAAATAGTTTTCTAACTACCTAGGGATAAATAAAAAGGAAAGGTTAGTCTGTAAACCTTTAGATAGGGAATAACACTGGATCTAATAAGTTAGAGAAATTGGAGTAATAAAGGTTATTCTAATAAATCTCACTGATTCTAACTAAACAGGAATCTGGTTTTTGTTGAAATCTGAGACTTGGAACCTAAACAGAGTGCTGGAATTTTGAATTGTTCTTACTATTGTAAATATTTTGTATATATTGCTATTTTTTAATGAACAAAATTTACCTCCACAAGTGTGTGTTCTCTATTCACTGTCTCCCTCCGATACCCAGAGCTTCTGATGACCGACTAGCTCCTAGTGTAGTACAATATAACTTGATTTTTCTCATAAAAAGTGCAGCGACCAGTCACACAAGACAGGACCCGTGCTGCACAGGCATTACATAACCATTAAGCTTCATTCAAGGCTTCAATATTTCCTTGTGCGACTGGATCCTCGCTTCGCTCACTTGCAGACCCCAGTCAGTTTGGATTGGTAACAACATCTCCACAATCTCCATCAGCACAGGTGCACCACAAGTTGTGTGCTTTGCCCCCTGCTCTACTCACTTCAGACGTATGACTGTATGGCCAAGCACAGCTCCAATGTCAGATTTAAGTTGCTGACAATGGCACTGTCACAGCTGCATCAGAGGTAGAGATGTAACAGCCTACAGGAGATTGAAAACCCGGCTGAGGGGTGCCACTGCAACAACCTCTCACACAGTGCCAGCAAGACCAAGGAGCTGATCATTAACTTCAGGAGAAGGAAACCAGAGGTCTATGAGCCGGTATTCATCAGGTGTTCAGAGGTGGAGAGGGTCAACAACTTTAAATTCCTCAGTGCTGTAATTTCAGAGGGTCTATCCTGGATCCAGCATGACAGTGCCTCTACTTTCATAGAAGTTTCAAAGATTTAGCATTTCACTAAAACTGACAAACTTCTATAGTGAAGTTTATTGAGAGGAGTGGAGAGTATATTGACTGGTTGCATAATGGCCTGGTATGGAAAAACAATGCTCTGATACAGAAAATCCTACAAAGAGTAGTGGATACGGCCCAGTCTACTATGGATAAAGCCCTCCCAACCACTGAGCACATCTATACAGAGCACAATCACAGGAAAGCAGTATCCATCATCTGGGACTCCCACCACCTAGGTTATGGACTGTTCTTACTGTTCCCATCAGGAAGAAGGTACAGCAGCCTCTGGACCTGCACCACCAATTTCAGGAAGGGTCATTACCCCTCAACCATCAGGATCTTGAACCTAAGGGAATAAACTTCACTCAATTTCAATCACCCCATCATTGAAATGTTCCCAAAACCTGTGAACTCACTTTCAAGGACTCTTCTCATGTTCTTAATATTTATTGTTTTATTATCATTATTTGTATTTGTGCAATTGGCTGTTGCTTGTCGTTTTGACGTTGTCTTTCATTCATTCTATTGTGTTTGTTGTACTGAATGCCTGTAAGAAAACAAATCTCACGGTTGTATATGGTGACTTATCTGCACTTTGATAATAAATTTACTTTGAAGTTTGAACTTATTTGTCAGAGTTATTCGCCAAGATCAATGAAATTGATCTTCAATTGCGAGGAAATGATGTGAATGTTATCAAAGTCAAATCAGTTGTCTCTACATTTCTGTCCAAGTTAACCCTATTTAAGTGCAATATTGGCCATCATGACACTCTCCAATTTCCAAACCTCTCTGAGCTGGAAGAGAGAGAGAATACCAGGTGCCAATCTTCTATTATACTGTGTCCACCTGGGTGAGCTGCATAAAGACATGTCAGAGAGATCTCAGGATCTTCTCTTGATCCATATTCCTGACTGGGTAACATATCCATTCCTGAACACTTGTAATAAGGAATTAACAGGAAGGATGGAGAATATACTCACTATAAATTAACTTTGAGCTGAAGCCAAGGTTCAAAAAATCCTATCAAGAATTCTGGTTGCAGAAAAAAATCTAAAAATGCTCTACTGCACTGTGGAAAAAGGTCAAGATATCACCTTTAGAAACATAGAAAACCTACAGAACAATACAGGCCCTTCGGCCCACAATGCTGTGCCGAACATGTACTTACTTTAGAAATTACCTAGAGTTACCCATAGCCCTCTATTTTTCTAAACTCCATGTACCTATCCAGGAGTCTCTTAAAAGACCCTATCGTATCCGTCCCCACCATTCCACGCACTCACTACTCCGCATAAAAAACTTACCCCAGATATCTCCTCTGTACCTACTTCCAAGCACCTTAAACCTGTGCCCGTTCATGTTAGCCATTTCAGCCCTGGGAAAAAGACTCTGACTACCCACATCATATTTAGTGGAGCGTGGTTTCAGCGTGCACTCGCTCAACTTCTTTCAAAGCAGCGAAAGAGACACAAATTACTGAAGGTGGGAATCTGAGACTCCTAATGTCGGGAAGCTGATATTACTGCACCAAGCCCATCCATCTCATTGAAAGGTGAAAAAGCAATTAATTCATGAATAGCTGGACTACTAATGTACACTCTAAAATTGTTGATGAAATTGTTTTTGCTGTAATTAAATTAAAAAACCCTATTTATAGCTTTAAAAAAATTAGAATAATTTTTGTGATTATTTGTCACTGCTTTGAACTTGAAGCTTAAATTTTCTTTCACTGTGCGTCATAAATTAAAATTCTTTATAGTATTTTATGTAACGGCTGGTAGAGCATCAGACGTTTTCTATGGTAAGGAAGACGAGGCACTGAGGATGCAGTCTGGGAGCCAAGGTAGTGGCACCAAAAAAGTTTGGGAACTACTGGGACAGATAGTTAGAACCTCTTTCACAGGATTGATAGACAAAATAACGAGGGGTATAGATAGGGTAAATACAATCAGGCTTTTTCCACTGAGGTTGGGTGAGACTACAACCAGAGTCATGGGTTAAGGGTGAATGATGAAATATTTCTGGGTAAACTGAGGGGGAATTTCTTCACTCAGAGGGAGGTGGGAGTGTGGAACGAGCTGTCAGCAGAAGTGGTGAATACCGGTTTGATTTTGTTAAGTTAGGATAAGTGTATGGTTGGAGGGGTATGGAGGCCTATGGCTTCAGTGCAGGTTGATGAGACTAGGCAACGTAAGAGTTCAGTATTAAATTGAATTGACTTTATTACTTACATCCTTCATATACATAAGGAGTAAAGATCTTTACCTCCATCAAAATGTGCAATGTGCAATTATAGTAATTTATAATAAATAGTATGTACAACAGTAAAGTTATTATAGCATAGAAATACAATTGTATCAGCGTGAATTAATTGGTCTGATGGCCTGGTGGAAGAAGCTGTCCCGGAGCCTGTTGGTCCTGGCTTTTATGCTGCGGTACCGTTTCCCAGATGGTAGCAGCTGGAATAGTTTGTGGTTGGGGTGACTCGGGTCCCCGATGATCCTACAAGCCCGTTTCTCACACCTGTCTTTGTGAATGTCCTGAATCATGGGAAGTTCACAACTACAGATGCGCTGGGCTGTCTGCACCACTCTCTGCAGAGTCCTGAGATTGAGGGAAGTACAGTTCCCATACCAGCCAATCAGGATGCCCTCAATCAGACAGACTAGATGGGCTGAAGGGCCTGCTTCTGTGCTGTGTTTCTCAATGACTCTAAATGTCGAATAACAGAGGGCTTGCATTGAAGGTGGCAGGGGGAAATTCAAAGGAGATGTAGTTAGTAAGTGGTGGGTACCTGGAACAGACAGCCAGGGGTGGTGGTGAAAACAGCTGTTAGACAGACACAGGAATATTCAGGATAGAGAGACGTGGATCAAAGAGGAGATTTAGCGAAGTTTGGCATCATGTTTGGCAGAAACATCGTGGGCTGAAGGGCCTGTTCCTGGTCTATGTTACTCTGTGTTAGCTTTTTTCTCACATGAATTGTCTTCTTAAATATAGAACATAAGACATACAACATTACAGCACAGTACCCGCCCTTCAGTCCACGATGTTGTGCTGACATTCTAAACTACTCTAACATCAATCTAACTTTTCCCTCCCATATAACCCTCCATTTTTCTGTCATCCACGTGCCTATCTGAGAGTCTCTTAAATATTCCGAGTGTATTGGTTTCTACCACCACCCCTGGCAGGGCGTTCCACGCACCCACCACTCTCTGTGTCGAGAACCCATCTCTGACATCCTCCCACACATTCGTCCAATTACCTTAAAATTATGCCCCTTGTATTAGCCATTTCCACCTTGACTATCTTGTACACCTCTATCAAATCACCTCTCATCCTCCTTCACCCCATGGAGAAAAGCCCTAGTTCACTCAACCTATCCTCATAAGCTATGCTCTCTAATCCATTCAGCATCCTGGCAAATCTTCTCTGCACCATCTCTAAAGCTTCCACATCCTAGAATGATATCAATACACCCGCATATTTGCTCCATGGTGGCTATTCCGTTATTACCCCTCCCTAAGGAGGGTCACCTGAATACCCCATTTGACTTTTGATTTCTCGTTTTGAAATCAGAAGTAAAATTCAAATCAAATCAAGTTTAGTTATCACTGAAACCATACCATAAGTACAGCTGAAAGATCAAATTGCTAAGTTTGCTATCAACACTGAAATGGGGACATGAACTGGTAACACGTACTGAAGAACAGTGAAAAACTCTGGGTGTGCCGTCCTTACAGATCATTCCATTAATAAGCAGATCGAGTGAGTACAGAAGAAGAAGCAATAGAAGAGTGTAGAATAAAGAGTCACAGAGAGAAAGTTCATGCAACTGACAATCAGGTGCAAGGAGATGAAAAGGTCTGGCATATGACCTTGAATGGAAAATCCTACAAAAAAGTAGTGGATGATGTCCAGTCCATCACGGGTAAAGTCCTCCCCACCACTGAGCACATCTACATGAATCTCTGTCACAGGAAAGCGGCCTCCATCATCAGAGAGCCCCACCACACAGTACCAGTTCTCTTCTTGCAGCTGCCACCACGAAGAAGCTACAGGAGCCTCAGGACTCTCACCACCAGGTTCAGGAACAGTTATTACCCCTCAACCATTAGACTCTTGAAGTGGAATAACTTCACTCACCCCATCACTACCCCAACTCTGACCTGATTCCACAACTTATGGACTCAATTTCAAACACTCTATAGCTCATGTTTTTGAAATTTATTTATTATTATTTTGTTTTCTTTTTCCTTTTTTAAATTTTTTTGTCTTTTGCAGATTGTTTCTATGTTGTGTGCAGTTTTGCAATAATTCTATTGTGTTTCTTTGTGTCTACTGTAAATCCCGTAAGAAAATGAATTTTAGATTAGTATATGGTGACCTATATGTACTTTGAAAATAAATTTACTTTGAACTTTGAGGTAGATTCAGAGATGAAGAGATCACCTTTATTGTACAAGAGGTCTGTTCAAGGGTCTGAAGATTTGTAATAGACACTGGAAGCAGCTTACAAACAGGAGTTAGGAATAGCAATGACATTTGAATACATTACACGTGGTTAAGAAGCCACAGATCGCTTTACATGAGACAAGGAGCAAAATGATCTGGAGAACAATCACAGCCCTGGAGTGCCTTGGTAGAACAGAGGATGAGCCAGGAGAGACACCCTCCGGTATGAAAGCACAGCTTTACACTTCACAGCACGCCAGGGTTCAAGGCCCGCTGCTGTACGTTCTCCCTGTGACTGCGTGGGCCCTTCCACATGCTCCAGTTTTCTCTCGCATTCCGAAGACGTACAGCTGGGGTTTACTGGGTCGTAGGTACGCGGTGCTGGCACTAGGAGCGTAATGGCACTTGCAGGCTGCCCAGCAAAGTCTTTGATGCAAACAATGCATTTCACTGTATATTTCACATTTTAATGTAGTGTGGCAAATAAAGCTAATTTAATCTTTAATCTTTACTGGGATAAGATGTGCTCTTGAAAAGAGAGGTTAATTTCAACAAGAATAATTGGAGAGTAAGTTGGTAGATGAATGAATAAATGGTGATGAGTTGCTGGTAAATATTGTGACATAGTATGTTCCACCTGCTTCCTGACAACTCTGTATGGATTAGATTACCAGCCAGATTCACAATCTGAGTAACTAGTTTATATGCTGAGGATTGAGGCTATTCTCTATTTTCTGTTTTTATTTCTAACATAAAGATCCCTTATTACCAGGGTAGATTTAGAGACTTTCCTTCATACGCTGACAATAAGACTTGACAGAAATCATTAAAGTTATGAAAAGACAAGAAGCAGACCTCATGGATCAGTGATTCAAGACAGACAGGTTCAGAGGCACCAGGGACATGTGTGGAAGTTACGAAAGTATCAAACTTGTTTTGAGGCACAAAGTTATTGATCTCGTCAGGGCGTGTGTCAGATTTGTTGGAAACATTGGAAAGAGAGGTGGAGAAGTTGCTTGAAGTGGCTGACTGAAGCAGAAAGTGTGGGAGGAAACACATGAGAGACTGCAGACAAAGGAAATCTCGAGCAACACACAAAGGCCCAGGAGCAACTCAGTGTGTCAGGCAGTGTCCGTGGAAGGAAAAGGAGAAGCAGGAGGTTAGATACTGGGATGGAGACATCTCTCAGTCACTTGGCTTACTGCAGTTATTGAGGAATTAGTACAGAATTCCATCAGAGTGGATAACTTCACTCGCCTCAACACTGAACTGATTATAATTTCACAATCAAGGACTCTACAACCCATGTTCTCAATATTATTTATTACTTATTATTATTATTATTGTTGTTGTTTTGTTTAAGAATAGGCATCCATTAGTCTTGAGAGACCATGGTTTTGCACCTTGGAAGGTTTCCAGGGTGCAGGCCTGGGCAAGGTTGTATGGAAGACCAGCAGTTGCCCATGCTGCAAGTTTCCCCTGTTGTCCAAGGGAAGGGCACTAGGGCCGATACAGCTTGGCACCGGTGTCGTCGCAGAGCAACGTGTGATTAAGTGCCTTGCTTAAGGACACAACATGCTGCCCCAGCCGAGGCTCGAACTAGTGACCTTCAGATCACTAGACTGCTACCTTAACCACTTGGTCACACGCCAACACTGTTGTCTTGCATCTACACAATATCCGTTGTCTTTTTCATATTGGTTGTTTGTCTGTCTTTGCATGCAGTCTTACATTGATTCTGTTGTGTTTCTACATGCTTACTGTGAATGCCTTAAGAAAATGAATCTTAGATTAGTATATGGTGACATATATGTTCTTTGATAATAAATTTTCTTAGAACTTTATAAACTTGAAGTGGAAATGTCCATCATTTTCTATCAAAAGCAGCAATCCTAGGCAACAAAACTCTTTTCATAGTACAAACAAATGAATTATATTCCTGCAACTGGATTCAATCTCACAACAGATTATTATTTTGGAGGAGTCCCAGTAGAAAACAACAGATATAGGTCTCCATTTGTTGCACAGATATAAACCTGAAACCCTTTCTTTCTCATGTGCAAACCTATAAAATAATAGAAGCCGATTGTCAGAGAGCAGGCAGCTTTCTGCTAGAGCTGATTAAATATTCTCAGCCTGTACACTGCCCTCACTGCCAATACACCAACCCCAGGACTGCAGAATCCTCAGCCATGCACTAAAGACGAATTCTTCTTGGAAACCCACAAGAGATTCTGCAGGTGCTGTAAATCCAGAGCAACACACACAAAATGCTGGAGGAACTCTGCAAGCCAGGCAGCATTAATGGAGATGAATAAACAATCAACATTTTGCATAGGGACACTTCATCAAGACAGGAAAGGAAGAGGGAAGATGCCAGAAGAAGAGGGTGGGGTGAGGGGAGGGAGAATCTCAGCCCAAATGGTTATCTTCCTATTTATTTCCATAAATGCTGAGTTCCTCCAGCATTTTGAGTGTGCCATTAGAAAGAAAACATTTTATTTGTATTACACCTTTCACTTCCCTATCGAGCAAACCATTTATGATCAATTTTGAAACATGGCAAAACAGCTGTAATGTTAGAGATTTGAGTACATAAGGATCCCACAGAAAGCAGTGGGAGAAATGACCGGATGTCTGGAAAACTCATCAATGCTTCTACTTTCTGAGGAGGCTGAAACAAGCTGGACTTTGCCTATCTATACTCATGTCTTTCTAGAGATGTGCAGTAGCGAGCATCCTGACAAGCTGCATTGTGGCATGGAACCTGCACTCACCACAGTTACAACTATTCATGTACTTAAGTACAGGAAATGACATGAAATAACATTGAATCGTGAATCAGTGTATCACCTTTGACCAGGGGACGAACATTGGAGATGATGCTGTGGAAAATTATATAGAACTCAGGGCAGAAAGAAACCTTGATTTAAAACAACCCAAGGATCATCTGGTCACCTAACTATAGGAAGGATAGCATTCATAAATCAAAGTATTGAGTATAGGAGTTGGGATGTTATGGTGAGGTTGTATAAGACACTAGTGAGGCCAGATTTGGAGTACTGTGTGCAGTTCTGGTCATCTAGCTATAGGAAGGAGATCAGTAAGATTGAAAGAGTGCAGAGAAGATTTACTAGGATGTTGCCGGGTCTTCAGGAGTTGAGTTACAGCGAAAGATTGAACAGGTTTGGACTTTATTCCTTGGAGCATAGAAAAATGAGGGGAGATTTGATAGAGGTTTACAAAATTATGAGGGGTAGCGACAGAGTAAATGCGAGTACGCTCTTTCCACTTAGATTAGGAGAGATAAATACGAGAGGACATGGCTTTAGGGTGAAAGGGGAAAGGTTTAGGGAGAACATTAGGGGGAATGTCTTCACTCAGAGAGTGGTGGGAGTGTGGAACGAGCTGCCATCTGACATGGTAAATGCGGGCTCACCTTAAGTTTTAAGAATAAATTGGATACATACATGGATGGGAGAGGTCTGGAGGGTTATGGACTGGGTGCAGGTCAATGGGACTAGCGGAATAAAGTTCCGGCACAGACTAGAAGGGTCGAATGGCCTGTTTTCTGTGCTGTAGTATTCTACGGTTCTATGGTTCTATGAATAATCCAGCATACCCTAAGTGCTGCCCATTGTCCTGACAAGATTCCCAAACTCCATCTTCTGGAAAGGAAGCTGAACCCACCATGTCCAATCTCTTAGAACCACTGATGCAGAAGTTGATGTCAAAGTCAAGTTTATTGACACACACACAAGTACACAACTGCACAGGAGTAAGCACAGAGCATCAGAAAAGCAGCATAAATTAAAAATGAATTATACAGAACCATTTCGAGGGACTACTACACTGACCACAAAGTGATCAGAGTGGTCACGGTGTTTCTGTACTGAGATGGTGATTAGGGTTGTGAAGGGTGGTTCAGAGTGGTCACGGTGTTTCTGTACTGAGATGTTGATTAGGGTTGTGACTGTTGGTTCAGAGTGGTCACGGTGTTTCTGTACTGAGATGGTGATTGGGGTTGTGACGGTTGGTTCAGAGTGGTCACGGTGTTTCTGTACTGAGATGGTGATTAGGGTTGTGAAGGCTGGTTCAGAGTGGTCACGGTGTTTCTGTACTGAGATGGTGATTAGGGTTGTGACGGTTGGTTCAGAGTGGTCACGGTGTTTCTGTACTGAGATGGTGATTGGGGTTGTGACGGTTGGTTCAGAGTGGTCACGGTGTTTCTGTACTGAGATGGTGATTGGGGTTGTGACGGTTGGTTCAGAGTGGTCACGGTGTTTCTGTACTGAGATGGTGATTGGGGTTGTGAAGGTTGGTTCAGAGTGGTCACGGTGTTTCTGTACTGAGATGGTGATTAGGGTTGTGACGGTTGGTTCAGAGTGGTCACGGTGTTTCTGTACTGAGATGGTGATTAGGGTTGTGACGGTTGGTTCAGAGTGGTCACGGTGTTTCTGTACTGAGATGGTGATTAGGGTTGTGACGGTTGGTTCAGAGTGGTGACGGTGTTTCTGTACTGAGATGGTGATTAGGGTTGTGAAGGTTGGTTCAGAGTGGTCACGGTGTTTCTGTACTGAGATGGTGATTAGGGTTGTGAAGGTTGGTTCAGAGTGGTCACGGTGTTTCTGTACTGAGATGGTGATTAGGGTTGTGACAGTTGGTTCAGAGTGGTCACAGTGTTTCTGTACTGAGATGGTGATTAGGGTTGTGACGATGGTTTAGAGTGGTCACGGTGTTTCTGTACTGAGATGGTGATTAGGGTTCTGACTGTTGGTTCAGAGTGGTCACAGTGTTTCTGTACTGAGATGGTGATTAGGGTTGTGACGGTTGGTTCAGAGTGGTCACGGTGTTTCTGTACTGAGATGGTGATTAGGGTTGTGACGGTTGGTTCAGAGTGGTCACGGTGTTTCTGTACTGAGATGGTGATTAGGGTTGTGACTGTTGGTTCAGAGTGGTCACGGTGTTTCTGTACTGAGATGGTGATTAGGGTTGTGAAGGTTGGTTCAGAGTGGTCACGGTGTTTCTGTACTGAGATGGTGATTGGGGTTGTGACTGTTGGTTCAGAGTGGTCACGGTGTTTCTGTACTGAGATGGTGATTAGGGTTGTGACTGTTGGTTCAGAGTGGTCACGGTGTTTCTGTACTGAGATGGTGATTAGGGTTGTGACGGTTGGTTCAGAGTGGTCACGGTGTTTCTGTACTGAGATGGTGATTAGGGTTGTGACGGTTGGTTCAGAGTGGTCACGGTGTTTCTGTACTGAGATGGTGATTAGGGTTGTGACGGATGGTTCACAGTGGTCACGATGTTTCTGTACTGAGATGGTGATTAGGGTTGTGACGGCTGGTTCAGAGTGGTCACGGTGTTTCTGTACTGAGATGGTGATTAGGGTTGTGACGGTTGGTTCAGAGTGGTCACGGTGTTTCTGTACTGAGATGGTGATTAGGGTTGTGACGGTTGGTTCAGAGTGGTCACGATGTTTCTGTACTGAGATGGTGATTAGGGTTGTGACGCTTGGTTCAGAGTGGTCACGGTGTTTCTGTACTGAGATGGTGATTGGGGTTGTGACGGTTGGTTCAGAGTGGTCACGGTGTTTCTGTACTGAGATGGTGATTAGGGTTGTGACGGTTGGTTCAGAGTGGTCACGGTGTTTCTGTACTGAGATGGTGATTAGGGTTGTGACGGTTGGTTCAGAGTAGTCACGGTGTTTCTGTACTGAGATGGTGATTGGGGTTGTGACGGTTGGTTCAGAGTGGTCACGGTGTTTCTGTACTGAGATGGTGATTAGGGTTGTGACTGTTGGTTCAGAGTGGTCACGGTGTTTCTGTACTGAGATGGTGATTAGGGTTGTGACGGTTGGTTCAGAGTGGTCACGGTGTTTCTGTACTGAGATGGTGATTAGGGTTGTGACGGTTGGTTCAGAGTGGTCACGGTGTTTCTGTACTGAGATGGTGATTGGGGTTGTGACGGTTGGTTCAGAGTGGTCACGGTGTTTCTGTACTGAGATGGTGATTGGGGTTGTGACTGTTGGTTCAGAGTGGTCACAGTGTTTCTGTACTGAGATGGTGATTAGGGTTGTGACGGTTGGTTCAGAGTGGTCACGGTGTTTCTGTACTGAGATGGTGATTAGGGTTGTGACGATTGGTTCAGAGTGGTCACGGTGTTTCTGTACTGAGATGGTGATTAGGGTTGTGACGGTTGGTTCAGAGTGGTCACGGTGTTTCTGTACTGAGATGGTGATTGGGGTTGTGACGGTTGGTTCAGAGTGGTCACGGTGTTTCTGTACTGAGATGGTGATTAGGGTTGTGACGGTTGGTTCAGAGTGGTCACAGTGTTTCTGTACTGAGATGGTGATTAGGGTTGTGACGGTTGGTTCAGAGTGGTCACGGTGTTTCTGTACTGAGATGGTGATTGGGGTTGTGACGGTTGGTTCAGAGTGGTCACGGTGTTTCTGTACTGAGATGGTGATTAGGGTTGTGACGGTTGGTTCAGAGTGGTCACGGTGTTTCTGTACTGAGATGGTGATTGGGGTTGTGACTGTTGGTTCAGAGTGGTCACGGTGTTTCTGTACTGAGATGGTGATTAGGGTTGTGATGGTTGGTTCAGAGTGGTCACGGTGTTTCTGTACTGAGATGGTGATTGGGGTTGTGACGGTTGGTTCAGAGTGGTCACGGTGTTTCTGTACTGAGATGGTGATTGGGGTTGTAACGGTTGGTTCAGAGTGGTCACGGTGTTTCTGTACTGAGATGGTGA
Organism: Mobula hypostoma; assembly: GCF_963921235.1. Taxonomy (NCBI): domain Eukaryota; kingdom Metazoa; phylum Chordata; class Chondrichthyes; order Myliobatiformes; family Myliobatidae; genus Mobula; species Mobula hypostoma. The sequence continues at coordinate 3,494,786 of NC_086102.1, read as the reverse complement.
TCAGGGTTGTGACGTTTGGTTCAGAGTGGTCACGGTGTTTCTGTACTGAGATGGTGATTAGGGTTGTGACGGTTGGTTCAGAGTGGTCACAGTGTTTCTGTACTGAGATGGTGATTGGCGTTGTGACGTTTGGTTCAGTGTGGTCACGGTGTTTTTTGTACTGAGATGGTGATTAGGGTTGTGACAGCTGGTTCAGAGTGGTCACGGTGTTTCTGTACTGAGATGGTGATTAGGGTTGTGATGGTTGGTTCAGAGTGGTCACGGTGTTTCTGTACTGAGATGGTGGTTAGGGTTGTGACAGTTGGTTCAGAGTGGTCACGGTGTTTCTGTACTGAGATGGTGATTAGGGTTGTGACGGTTGGTTCAGAGTGGTCACGGTGTTTCTGTACTGAGATGGTGATTAGGGTTGTGATGGTTGGTTCAGAGTGGTCACGGTGTTTCTGTACTGAGATGGTGATTGGGGTTGTGACGGTTGGTTCAGAGTGGTCACGGTGTTTCTGTACTGAGATGGTGATTGGGGTTGTGACGGTTGGTTCAGAGTGGTCACGGTGTTTCTGTACTGAGATGGTGATTAGGGTTGTGACGGTTGGTTCAGAGTGGTCACGGTGTTTCTGTACTGAGATGGTGATTGGGGTTGTGACGGTTGGTTCAGAGTGGTCACAGTGTTTCTGTACTGAGATGGTGATTAGGGTTGTGACGGTTGGTTCAGAGTGGTCACGGTGTTTCTGTACTGAGATGGTGATTAGGGTTGTGACGGTTGGTTCAGAGTAGTCACGGTGTTTCTGTACTCAGATGGTGATTAGGGGTGTGAAGGTTGTTTCAGAGTGGTAACGCTGTGTCTGTACTGAGATGGTGATTGGGGTTGTGACGGTTGGTTCAGAGTGGTCATGGTGTTTCTGTACTGAGATGGTGATCGGGGTTGTGACGCTTGGTTCAGAGTGGTCACGGTGTTTCTGTACTGAGATGGTGATCAGGGTTGTTTACGGTTGGTTCAGAGTGGTCACAATGTTTCTGTACTGAGATGGTGATTAGGGTTGTGACGTTTGGTTCAGAGTGGTCACGGTGTTTCTGTACTGAGATGGTGATTAGGGTTGTGACGGTTGGTTCAGAGTGGTCACGGTGTTTCTGTACTGAGATGGTGATTAGGGTTGTGACAGTTGGTTCAGAGTGGTCACGGTGTTTCTGTACTGAGATGGTGATTAGGGTTGTGACGGTTGGTTCAGAGTGGTCACGGTGTTTCTGTACTGAGATGGTGATTGGGGTTGTGACGGTTGGTTCAGAGTGGTCACGGTGTTTCTGTACTGAGATGGTGATCGGGGTTGTGACGGTTGGTTCAGAGTGGTCACGGTGTTTCTGTACTGAGATGGTGATTAGGGTTGTGATGGTTGGTTCAGAGTGGTCACGGTGTTTCTGTACTGAGATGGTGATTGGGGTTGTGACGGTTGGTTCAGAGTGGTCACGGTGTTTCTGTACTGAGATGGTGATTAGGGTTGTGACGGTTGGTTCAGAGTGGTCACGGTGTTTCTGTACTGAGATGGTGATCGGGGTTGTGATGGTTGGTTCAGAGTGGTCACGGTGTTTCTGTACTGAGATGGTGATCAGGGTTGTGACGGTTGGTTCAGAGTGGTCACAGTGTTTCTGTACTGAGATGGTGATCGGGGTTGTGACGGTTGGTTCAGAGTGGTCACGGTGTTTCTGTACTGAGATGGTGATTAGGGTTGTGACGATTGGTTCAGAGTGGTCACGGTGTTTCTGTACTGAGATGGTGATTACGGTTGTGACGGTTGGTTCAGAGTGGTCACGGTGTTTCTGTACTGAGATGGTGATCGGGGTTGTGACGGTTGGTTCAGAGTGGTCACGGTGTTTCTGTACTGAGATGGTGATCGGGGTTGTGACAGTTGGTTCAGAGTGGTCACGGTGTTTCTGTACTGAGATGGTGATTAGGGTTGTGACTGTTGGTTCAGAGTGGTCACGGTGTTTCTGTACTGAGATGGTGATCGGGGTTGTGACGGTTGGTTCAGAGTGGTCACGGTGTTTCTGTACTGAGATGGTGATTAGGGTTGTGACGGCTGGTTCAGAGTAGTCACGGTGTTTCTGTACTGAGATGGTGATTAGGGTTGTGACGGCTGGTTCAGAGTGGTCACGGTGTTTCTATACTGAGATGGTGATTAGGGTTCTGACGCTTGGTTCAGAGTGGTCACGCTGTGTCTGTACTGAGATGGTGATTAGGGTTGTGACGGTTGGTTCAGAGTGGTCACGCTGTGTCTGTACTGAGATGGTGATTGGCGTTGTGACGTTTGGTTCAGAGTGGTCACGGCGTTTCTGTACTGAGATGGTGATTGGGGTTGTGACGGTTGGTTCAGAGTGGTCACGGTGTTTCTGTACTGAGATGGGGATTAGGGTTCTGACGCTTGGTTCAGAGTGGTCACGCTGTGTCTGTACTGAGATGGTGATTGGGGTTGTGACGGTTGGTTCAGAGTGGTCACGGTGTTTCTGTACTGAGATAGGGATTATAGTTGCTGTAAAAGAGGGGTCTTAGAATCATAGAGAAATACATCACAGAATCAGGGTCTTTAGCCGAAATACTCTGTGATGAACCATTTAAACTGCCTTGTCCCATCGACCTGCACTGGTACCATTGCCTCCATACCCCCACTATCCATGTCCCAATCCAGATTTCGAGCTTGCATGCACCACTTGCGCGAGCAGCTTATTCCACATTCTCATTGCCCTCTGAGAGAAGAAGTTTTCCTTCATGTTTCCCTTAAATAATGCTCCTTTCACTCTTTTTGTCGTCCCACTCAACCTCAGTGGAAAAAGCCTGCTTGCATTTACCCTACGCGGACACAGGTTTAAGGTGCTTGGAAGTGGGTGCAGAGGAGATGTCAGGGGTGAGTTTTTTACGCAGAGAGTGGTGAGTGCGTGTAATGGGCTGCCGGCAACGGTGGTGGAGGCGGATACAATAGGGTCTTTTAAGAGACTTTTTGATAGGTACGTGGAGGTTAGGAAAATAGAGGGCCACAGGTAAACCTCGTAATTTCTGAGGTAGGGACATGTTCAGCACAGCTTTGTGGGCCGAAAGGCCTTTATTGTGCTGTAGGTTTTCTATGTTTCTATGGTCATTGTAAATTAGGCTAGGGTTGAAATCAGGGGTTGCTGAGTGACAAATAAATAAAAATTAAAAGAGTTAACACAACAACCATAAAAATACCTTAAACATTCCTATATCTGTTAACATAACAGATATTCAGTCTACTCAAATAGACCCATTGAGACTCTGCAGTAGGGGACATTTGACATGAATTTGTGAAAGTAAGAATTCGGCACGGACTAGAAGGGCCAAGATGGCCTGTTTCCGTGCTGTAATTGTTATATGGTTATATAACCCTCACAGTTTTGAATATCTCTATCAAACCTCCCGCAATTTTCTACATTTTAAAGAATAACGTGCTAACCTACTCAGTCTCTGCTCCTCCATTCCCGGCGTGTACATACTTTGATGAGAAATCTAGTTTGATTTTCAAGTGAATGGTTTCAGGGAAGTCGCTGTCCCTGAACATGGTGTTGTGGGACTTCTGGCTTTTCTATCTCTTGCCCGATGGGAGCGGTGAGGAGATGGCATAGCCATGATGGTGGGGCTGTTTGATGATGACTTCTTGAGGGAGTGACTCCTGTAGATACAGCTGATGGTGGGGAGGGATGTGTCAACCAGCACCTACCTGCATACGTATGGGAGGCTGGATTCTGCCAGCTCAGAAGGCCGGTTCCCTGCCGCTGACAGAGAGATCCTGAAGTGAACACTGAGTGACATTGAGTCAGATTATTCTGTAGGCCCCCACACCCACAGAGACAGTTGTCCCGGCAAAGAAAGCAGCACATTTCTTTGGGACAGGAGATCCCAAAAGAATATTATAAAAATAAAATAACACTTTTAATATAGAAATTTTCACTTGAATTCCTCAGAGACTCTGAGTTACTCCAAGACTATTTTTTTACTGTGTGGATTTTAATGGAAATAATTGCAGTTTTTAAATCTTTAAATACGAATGAGGAATGAAAACAGCAGCCACATGATGTGAATCTCCCTGAGGGGTACAGATTGCCAGATGAATAGAAATGACACTAAACTGCCAACGTCTAGCTAATGTAGATGTGAGCTCTGTACATGCATGGTTCTTTGTCAGAGTCTCCAATTTATTCTTTTTTGAAAGTAAGGATAAACTGACCTGCCCTCTCTTATCTTAATCCCAGTTAATATGCATTGATGTTCCATTACTAATGTTGCTTACTGCGAAAGACCAAAGGATATCTCCTTTACCAACTATTTTCCCAGGCTGCCGCAGGCAATGTTCAAATTCTTCATCTTTAATCCCTATCATAACCATCCTTCATTCACACACACTGCAATGCTGCAACGTGTTCTGCTTGTCACTCGAATGGAAAGGTCTTAGCATGTTCTGAGGGAAAGGGGAGCTTGGAGGTGACAACAACACGGATTCAGATTTGTTTATTTATCACATGTACATTGAAACATACAGTGAAATGTGTGAACAACCAACACAAGCCAAGGATATGTTGAGGGCAGCCTACAGAACTGGCCACATATTCCAGCATTCCCACAATGTTTGGGAGAACAACAACAACAGGGCAGCCTGCAGAACTGGCCACATATTCCAGCATTCCCACAATGTTCGAGAGAACAACAACAACAGGGCAGCCTGCAGAACTGGCCACATATTCCAGCATTTCCACAATGTTCGGGAGAACAACAACAACATCACAACACTAACAAGACAATAGCGAAACACCCACACACTCATACACACAGTCATCCATCCAACCGAGGACAGACTGCCTGTGGGACTCCAGCCCTTGGTCCCGGACTCTCAGAATCGCAGACCCTCTGGGATGCGGCCTTCATTAGTCAGGGCATTGAATTCAGAGCTATGGGTCAAGTGCTGGGTGATGGGATTAGAACAGAGAGGCCAAACAGCCTGTTTCCAGGCTGTAAGATTCCATTATTCACATTATTGTCTCTTGATCATTGGCCTTTGACATGAATGCTGTGTCCTTCTCATGATCTAATGACTGCTTGTAACAGTTTTTGTTTTGGTTTCAGATTCTAAGTCTCTGGACACCCCATTGTCCACTCTGCCAGTGATCATTGACCGTAAGATACAGCAGCAGAATTAGGCTATTCAGCCCATTCCAGAATCAGAATCAGGTTTACTATCACCGGCATGTGATGTGAAATTTGTTAACTCAGCAGCAGCAGTTCAATACAATACATAATCTAGCAGAGAGAGAAAATAATAATAATCATAAAATAAAATAAAACATAACAATAAATAAACAAGTAAATCAATTATGTATATTGAAAAGATTTTTTAAAAGTGCAAAAACAGAAATACTGTATATTAAAAAAGTGAGGTAGTGTCCAAAGCTTCAATGTCCATTTAGGAATCGGATGGCAGAGGGGAAGAAGCTGTTCCTGAATCGCTGAGTGTGTGCCTTCAGGCTTCTGTACCTCCTACCTGATGGTAACAGTGAGAAAAGGGCATGTCCTGGGTGCTGGAGGTCCTTAATAATGGATGCTGCCTTTCTGAGACACCACTCCCTAAAGATGCCCTGGGTACTTTGTAGGCTAGTGCCCAAGATGGAGCCAACTAAATTTACAACCTTCTGCAGCTTGTTTCAGTCCTGTGCAGTAGCCCCTCCATACCAGACAGTGATGCAGCCTGTCAGAATGCTCTCCATGGTACAAATATATAAGTATTTGAGTGTATTTGTTGACATGCCAAATCGCTTCAAACTCCTAATAAAGTATAGCCACTGTCTTGCCTTCTTTATAACTACATCGATATGTTGGGACCAGGTTAGATCCTCAGAGATCTTGACACTGAGGAACTTGAAGCAGCTCACTCTCTCCACTTCTGATCCCTCTATGAGGATTGGTATGTGTTCCTTCGTCTTACCCTTCCTGAAGCCCACAATCAGCTCTTTCGTCTTACTGACGTTGAGTGCCAGGTTGGTGCTGTGGCACCATTCACTAGTTGGCATATCTCACTCCTGTACGCCCTCTCGTCACCACCTGAGATTCTACCAACAATGGTTGTATGGTCGGCAAATTTATAGATGGCATTAGAGCTATGCCTAGCCACAGTCATGTGCATACAGAGAGTAGAGCAGTGGGCTAAGCACACACCCCTGAGGTGTTGCTGATTTATTATCCCTCTCTACCTCATTCCCCTGCCTTCTCCTTGTAACCTTTGACAACCACTATATTTATTGGTTATTTATTTGGAGATCCAGATTGGAACAGGCCCTTCCACTCCATTGTGCCACACCGCCCAGCAACCCCTGATATAACCCGAGGCTAATCACAGGACAATTTACAATGACCAATTAATATAGAACATGGAACAGTACAGCACAGTACAGGTCCTTCGGCCCACAATGTTGTGCCGACCCTCAAACCCTGCCTCCCATATAACCCCCCCACCTTAAATTCCTCCATATACCTGTCTAGCAGTCTCTTAAACTTCACTAGTGTATCTGCCTCCACCACTGACTCAGGCAGTGCATTCCACGCACCAACCACTCTCTGAGTAAAAAATCTTCCTCTAATATCTCCCTTGAACTTCCCACCCCTTACCTTAAAGCCATGTCCTCTTGTATTGAGCAGTGGTGCCCTGGGGAAGAGGCGCTGGCTATCCACTCTATCTATTCCTCTTACTATCTTGTACACCTCTATCATGTCTCCTCTCATCCTCCTTCTCTCCAAAGAGTAAAGCCCTCGCTCCCTTAATCTCTGATCATAATGCATACTTTCTAAACCAGGCAGCATCCTGGTAAATCTCCTCTGTACCCTTTCCAATGCTTCCACATCCTTCCTATAGTGAGGTGACCAGAACTGGACACAGTACTCCAAGTGTGGCCTAACCAGAGTTTTATAGAACTGCATCATTACATCGCGACTCTTATACTCTATCCCTCGACTCATGAAAGCTAACACCCCATAAGCTTTCTTAACTACCCTATCTACTTGTGAGGCAACTTTCAGGGATCTGTGGACATGTACCCTCAGATCCCTCTGCTCCTCCACAGTACCAAGTATCCTGCCATTTACTTTGTACTCTGCCTTGGAGCTTGTCCTTCCAAAGTGTACCACCTCACACTTCTCCAGGTTGAACTCCATCTGCCACTTCTCAGCCCACTTCTGCATCCTATCAATGTCTCTCTGCAATCTTTGACAATCCTCTACACTATCCACAACACCACCAACCTTTGTGTTGTCCGCAAACTTGCCAACCCACCCTTCTACCTCAACATCCAGGTAGTTAATAAAAATCACAAAAAATTTTGAGAGGTCCCAGAACAGATCCTTGTGGGACACCACTAGTCACAATCCTCCAATCTGAATGTACTCCCTCCGCCACGACCCTCTGCCTTCTGCAGGCAAGCCAATTCTGAATCCACCTGGCCAAACTTCCCTGGATCCCATGCCTTCTGACTTTCTGAATAAGCCTACCGTGTGGAACCTTGTCAAATGCCTTACTAAAATCCATATAGATCACATCCACTGCACTACACTCATCCATATGCCTGGTCACCTCCTCAGAGAACTCTATCAGGCTTGTTAGACACGATCTGCCCTTCACAAAGCCATGCTGACTGTCCCTGATCAGACCATGATTCTCTAAATGCCCAGATATCCTATCTCTAAGAATCTTTTCCAACAGCTTTCCCACCACAGACGCTCACTGGTCTATAATTACCTGGACTATCCCTATTACCTTTTTTGAACAAGGGGACAACATTCACCTCCCTCCAATCCTCTGGTACCATTCCCATGGACAACGAGGACATAAAGATCCTAGCCAGAGGCTCAGCAATTTCTTCCCTCGCCTCGTGGAGCAGCCTGGGGAATATTCCCTCAGGCCCCGGGGACTTATCTGTCCTAATGTATTTTAACAACTCCAACACCTCCTCTCCCTTAATATCAACATGCTCCAGAACATCAACCTCACTCATATTGTCCTCACCATCATCAAGTTCCCTCTCATTGGTGAATACCAAAGAGAAGTATTCATTGAGGACCTCACTCACTTCCACAGCCTCCAGGCACATCTTCCCACCTTTATCTCTAATCGGTCCTACCTTCACTCCTGTCATCCTTTTTTTCTTCACATAATTGAAGAATGCCTTGGGGTTTTCCTTTACCCTACTCGCCAAGGCCTTCTCATGCCCCCTTCTTGCTCTTCTCAGCCCCTTCTTAAGCTCCTTTCTTGTTTCCCTATATTCCTCAATAGACCCACTTCTCTGGGTTGAAATCCATCTGCCACTTCTCAGCCCACTTCTGCATCCTATCACTGTTTCTCTGCAATCTTCGACAATCCTCTACACTATCCACAACACCACCAACCTTTGTGTCATCTGCAAATTTGCCAACCCACCCTTCTACCCCCACATCCAGGTCATTAATAAAAATCACAAAAAGTAATCTACTTACCATTACGTCTTTGGACTGTGGGAGGAAAGTGGAGCAGGTACAACTCCTTACAAACAGCCCACACACCAGCCACTCTTCTCCACCGCCCCTCAGCACACTTCATCCCCCTGTACACTGCCACGTTCTGCTTACACTCCACAGCTCATATTTGCACAGCCACTGTCCTGTTGTGTTTTCATCTGCCCTGTTGCTTCCTAGAAGAGCTCCTCTTGCCAGAAGTCACTTTGTCAGTTTCCTGCCAGAGTCACCTTATGGTGAGGTTACTCCGTCACCGAGCATTACTTTACATACAGACCATCAGTCTAAGGATATAAACGAATCTTATATAAATGCAGCCACACTTATCAGTTACTAGGATGTGGTGTTTTATAGGATTGCTTTTATACTAATGCATAATGTATGTTTTCCTGCTGCCCCACATCCGGAGTAGCAATCATTTTGTTCTCCTTTACACTCGTCGACTGAAGAATGACAATAAACAGTCTTGAATGGTAAATCTTGCTAATCAAGGACCAATTTATCCCAGTGACCTTGGGACATTTGCCAGGCCGTTTATCTGTCTGCCCAGCTGGCCACCGTCGCTCCAACTGAAGAATGACAGAAGTGCTGGGTCTCCGAGCGGAAGAGCCCAGCTGGAGTTACATTCACCCGTTACTAAACACCTAACAGTAACTAATATCAGAATCCTGATGCAGGGTGCTTTTATTTAGACATACAGTCCTTTCCACCCTTCGAGCTGTGTCAGCCAGCCTGTCCCAACAGCTCATTTAACCCTAACCTAATCATGGGACAATTTACAATGACCAATTAACCTACTAACCAGCAGACACAAAATGCTGGAGGAACTCAGCAGGCCGGGCATTCCCCTTGTTCATGATTGAACCTGTAATTGATACGTCTTTGGACTGTGAGAGGAAATCCAGAGGATCCAGAGAAAAGCGATGCAGTCACGGGGAGAATGTAAGGGGACTCCTTACAGAGGAGGAGGAGGTTATCCAGAAAAAAGTGATAATTCCTCCCTCCCACGGACGCTGCTTGATCCATTGAGTTCCTCCAGCAGTCTGTTTATTGGCCCAGATTCCAGCACCTGCAATCTCTCATGTCCATGTATAAATAAATTTATGTTGCTGTTCAAAAGAAACCATAGAAACCATAGAAACTACAGCACAGAAACAGGCCCTTTGGCCCTTCTTGGCTGTGCCGAAATGGTATCACAGAAACTCTCCTCTGCTGACAATTGGTTGACAGCCTAATAACAGACCTCAAAGTTGAAACAAGATCTGGGTCAGAAAGTCCATTTGGTTCACGTTTAGTTTGGTGATGGACATAGGATGTCACAAGAGGACCAGATGCTGTTTAATCATGCCAATCATTCCCGATCAATTAGTCCCAGCAGGAGCATCCTGTCTCCTCCACACAGCCTTCTCTCAATCTATACTCAAACTTGATGCCATCTCATCAGACATTTCACTGGATTTTACGAGAGAGTGAAGCGATGATTCTGGCATCACAAGGCAAAATACAACGGTACTTGTAATTAAACCGTGACTCAGAAATAGTGAATGTCAATCACTCAGGTAATTCCCGGAAGCAAAATGCTGAGGAACTCAGCAGGTCAATCCACAACTATGGAAATGAATAAACAGGCCAAGACCCTTCTTCAGGAGTGGAAAGGAAGGGGAAAGATGCCAGAATGAAAAGAGAGGGGAGGAGAAGGAGGACAAGGTGATAAGTGAGTCCAGGTGGCTGGGAAAGGGGATGAAGTGAGAAGCAGGGAGGTGATAGGTGGGAAAGGGAAAGGGCTGGGGAAGAGGGAATCCAATAGGAGCGGAGAGAGTGCCATGGGTGAAAAGGAAGGAGGAGGGACACCAGCAAAGTGATAGCCCAGTGATGATAGGCAGCCATCGATCCCAGGGGACCGTGGGATTGTGTCTCTGGTGGACTAGGTTAAGCAGCATCTGCTGTGACTGTGGACTTCAACGCGGGAGTGACAGTCCTTGCCACACTGTATAGCAGAACGCTGAGGCAGCTCTGATCTCCTGGGCAGCTTCTCTTTCCCTCTGCTTGCTGCATCAGAGTGGCCTTATGCCTCAAAAGACCATTCTTTACCTCCTGCCTCCAGGCACACCTGTCTAAGGCAAGTGACTGCCATGTGTTGGTGCTGATACCAAATGCCTTGAGGTCGCGCCTGCAGGTGTCCTTGTAGCGCAGTTGGGGTCTTCCTGTTTCCAGGTTTCAGCTCCCCAAGAGGAGGTCTTTCGATATGCATTGCACAAGATGTGGCCAAGCCAGCGTGTATGCCCCTGTTTGAGGAAGATGAACGTGGAGGTGGTACCTGCTCTCTCGAGCACTGTGTTGTTGGGAACCTTGTCCTATCAAGTATGCAGCTGAAGCAGTACATGTGGAAAGTGTAGTCACTGCTCTCGTCTTGTACGCAGGGTCCAAGTTTCACTGTTGATCTTGCTTTCGAGTGACTGGTTATCCGAGATTGTGGAGCCCAGGTATGTGAGTGTGTGGATGACTTCCAGCTCATAGTCGACAATGTTAATGGATGACTTGTCCTCAACATCTTGCCCCATCAGCTGTGTCTTCTCCGGGCTGATAGTCAGGACGAACTCTCTGCAGGCTTCTGCAAAGCCGGTCATGAGAACTTGTGGCTCCTGCTGTCAGCGAGTTGCGACTGTGTCATCGGAAAACAGGAAGGCTCTGAGAAGCCTTACCCTGCACTTCGGTCCACACTCTGAGTCTGGACAGTCTGAAGAGGTTTCCATCTGATCGTGAATGAAGATAAAGGTCCTCAGTGGTCTCCCCCAAAACAGACTTGAGCAGGACTGCAGAGAAGGTGCTGAGTGGAGTCAGAGTGAGGACACAGCCCTGTTTTACCCCGCTGAGCATGTGAAAGGACTGTGATGTGGAGCCGTCGAACACTACGGTCCCCTTCATGTCGTCATGAAATGACCTGATGATACTGAGTAGGATTGGGGGGCAGCCAACCTTGGCAAGGATCTCAAAGAGGCCCTTTCTGCTCACAACGTCAAACGCCTTAGTAAGATCGATGAAGGCAATGTTGAGTGGTTTCTGCTGTTCTCTGCACTTTCCTTGCAGTCGCCTGAGGGAGAAGATCATGTCGATGGTGAACCGCTCAGCTCTGAACCCACACTGAGACCCTTTCTGTGAGCAGCTGGAGTCTCTTCAGGGTGGCTCGAGCAAAAAACTTTCTCGTAATGCTGAGAAGAGAGATGTCGCGATAGTTGTTGCAGTCACTCCTGTTACCCTTGCTCTTGTAGAGAATGACGATGCTTGCATCCCTCATGTCTTGGGGTACGCTGCATCCTCTCCTCTGGCAGAGGATTTGGTGCAGCTCCGGGATGAGGGTGCCCTTGGCACATTTGAGAACCTCAGGAGGGATGCCATCTTTTCCTGGTGCTTTCGCAGAAGAAAGTGTTTCCAGTGCCTCGCTGAGTTCCTCTGGTGTGGGATCTATATCAAGTTCGATCATGGTGGGCAGAGTTTCAATGCTGTTCAGAGCTTTATCTGTAACAACAATCTCCCTGGCATACAGCTCCGAGTAATGTTTGACCCAGTGTTCCATCTGTTGTGTTCTGTCCTTGATGACTTTAGTGGGGCAGTCTTGCTCTGTAATGGACCAGCGGCTTGCTTGATAACGTCATGCATTCCTCTGGTGTTGCCAGTGTCGGCAGCCTCCTGGATCTTGGAGCAGAGCTGGAGCCAGTAGTCACTGGCTCACCACCTGGCAGCCTGTTGAACTTTGTTCCGAGCAGACTGGAGCACTTGCGGGTTCTTCTCTCTAGGAGAGGATTTGTCAGGGCTTTTCTCTTCTCCCCAGTCAGAGGCAACAGTACTTCAGAGTGGGCATCAAACCAGTCGGCAGACTTGACTGTCTTTTTTCTGAAGATGGATATCACAGTGCTGTAGATGGCGTCCCGCAGGTTGTCCCATCTTTTGCTGACATTGGTGTCAGGAGAGCCAGGCAGAGCTTCCTCTAGGGCTTGCACAATCTCAGCTCTCTTTACAGGGTCACAAGTATTGTTGGTGTCAATGCGTGGCCCTCCCTCTCTTCTGGAACAATGAAGTCCCCTAGCTGAAGTTTTACCTTGCTGCACACAAGGAAGTGGCCAGTGTTGCAAACTGCACTCTGGTAACTGTGTGCCACCTTAACAGTGCTGCATCTTGTGAGGATGAGATCAAGTTCGTGCCAATGTTTGGACCTCGGATATCTCCATGAAACTTTGTGCTGAGGCTTGGGGTTGAAGAAGGTGTTGGTGATACAGAATTCAAGGAGCTGCTGGCCATTTCCTTTCACCTTTCCAGTTCTGAACTGTCCCAGACAGGAGGGCTAGCTGTGGTGGTCACTGCCAACTCGTGTGTTAAAGTCGCCGAGAATGAATAGTGGCTGTTGAGAAGGGACTTCTTTGATGGCAGCGCTGAGTTCATCATAGAACTTGTCCTTAGCTTCCTGGGTAGAGGTTAGTGTAGGTGCATGTACACTGATATGCTAACTAGGCCCACAGACGTTTGAAGATGAATCCTGCACAGTCTTTCAGTTCCTTCGTTTGGTGGTACGATGGTGCCAACTAGGCTATTTCTTATGGCAAAGCCATCATCAGGTTCCCTGGGCCATTCTGGTGGCTTTCCATGCCAGATGAAGCAGACGTCTTCCTCTTGAAGGCTTCCAGAGGAAGAGAGCCTTGTTTCTTGAATGGAGACAATGTGCATCTGCAGCCTGGTCAGTCCGTTGTTGATGACTGCGGTCTTGCGGCCTGGAGGTATGGCCCGTACATTCCAAGTACCCATCTTGAGGGCCAGATACCTTTGACTTTTCCTTTTATTGCCTGGTGTAGGTTATCAATCCACTTGTCAGGGGTTCCTGAGCCCCCCACACCCCGTGGAGCAAGTGGACTGTGACAAAGCAGCACCTATTTGACTGGGGACTGCCCAGCTTGAGGTGGGTGCTAGCTGCCCAGTGAGGTCCTAGGACCTTTCCCACCATTAGAAGCAGCCCCTGGTGCCTCACCCTGTGCCAACTGAGTGCAGTGGCTTACCACCGGTAACTGCTGCTTCCTGTGTTGTCTCAACACTGAGTAGTGATGCTGGAGTGGGAAGATTTGAAGAACCGGCTGTTGCCCATGCAGCAGGTTCCCCCCTCTACGTCTAAGGGAAGGGCAAGCGCCGATACAGCTTGGCACCTGTGTTGTTGCAGTGGTTGCCAGAGTGAAGTTGTAAACAACATCAAACTGCCTTAGGGACCCCGGCTCCGGATTTCTTCCTTGGGGTTTATTCCCAAAGCCTTTCCCACGGGTGGGTATGGTTGCAAGGCAGCGGAGGTTTAAAATCAGAGTTTTCCTTCTCCTCGGCGGGCTGACGTCCAAGGCTGACAAGCCCCACCTGCCCGAAGCAGCTGGTTTTGAGGTGCCAGTGGTCCGTCTTTGCCCCTTCTCCTGTCAGTAGAAACAGTTCCGCTGGGCCTAGTAGCTAAGCCACACGTGATGACCAGGAGTTGGATTTGGTTGTCAGGGGCTGTTAGGGATGCATGCCATTTGGAGCACTTTATAGGTAGTGGGAGCTTATCCCCACTACCACCCCTGGCTATGACAATCGGGAAGTAAGGAGAAGAGATATGGGGTCAGAGTGGGGAATAGAAAAAAAAGGGAAGGGGGAGGGGAAAAGAATTACCAGAAGTTTGAGAAATTGATGTTCTTATCATCAGGGTGGAGCCAACCTAGATGGACTATGAGTTGTTGCTCCTCCAACCTGAGCGTGGCCTCATCACGGCAGAGAGGAGGCTATCAACCAAGACATCCGAACGGGAGCGTGGCTAGGAAGTAAAATGGTTAGCCACCGGGAACTCCTGCTTGTTGCGCATGGAGTGGAAGTGCTCGACAAAGTGACCCCCCGATTTAGGTTGGGTCTCACCAATATAGATGAGGCCACGTTGGGAAAAGAGCTCTTGGAGGAACGTTTACACTGAGCCCAAGCAGGAAACACTCAGGTGCCAGAATCTTGTTCGAGGAGGTTTTAAGCAGAGTCTGAATGAAGAAGGAGGAGCAACATAGGGAAGGGACCCAGACGGCCGGAGGTACGGTCACCAATTCCAGAGCAAAGTGAGTGTGGGCTGAGGAAGGGCAGAGGTATGGGACATGGGAGATCTCAGAGTCAAAATCAGAATCAGCTTCATTAACACTGACATATGTTGTGAAATTTGTTGTCTTGAAGACATAAAATATAAATTACAATAACATACAGGCTACATATTTCTTACATATCTTAAATACATAATGCAAAAAGAAAGCAAAAATAATGAGGTAGTTTTCAAGGATTCACGGACCATTCACAGATCTGATGACTGTTCCCGAGACACCGAGTGTGTGTCTTTACTCTCTGATGGTAGCAATGAGAAGAGAGCGTGACAGAGCTGGTTGAATCTACAACTGTCTGCAGCTTTTCCTGATCCTGTGCATTGGTGCCTCCATACCAGAGGTGATGCAAGCAGCTAGAATGCTCCCCGGTATATCTGTAGAAATCAAATCAATCTCCGAGGAGTGGTGAGAGGAGAGAGAGGCTCAATCTGTAGGACATGCCGTGATGATGAACCGAGCTCGGTGTGTAGACCATATCTCTTTTTTGACCACATTTTTGGTATGTCACCAAAGACACTCGCAAATTTCTACAGATGTACTGTGGAGAGCGTTCTAACTGGCTGCATCACCATCTGGTATGGGAGCTGGTGGGTGGGGGGGGGCACTGCACAGAATCAAAGTAAACTGCAGAAAATTGTGAACTCAGTCAACTCCATCATGGGCACTATTCTTGCCAGCATTCAGGACATCTTCAAGGAGCAATGCCTCTAAAAGGCTGCATCCATCATTAAGGACCCCCATCACCCAGGACATGCCCTTCTCTCATTGCTACCATCAGCAAGGAGCTTCAGGAGCCTGAAGACACATATTCAATGATTCAGGAACAGCTTCTTATAGTAGTCACAGTCATAGTCATACTTTATTGATCCCTGGGGAAATTGGTTTTCGTTACAGTTGCACCATAAATAATTAAGTAGTAATAAAACTGTAAATAGTTAAATAGTAATATGTAGATTATGCCAGGAAATAAATCCAGGACCAACCTATTGGCTCAGGGTGTCTGACCCTCCAAGGGAGGAGTTGTAAAGTTTGATGGCCACAGGCAGGAATGACTTCCTTTGACGCTCTGTGCTGCATCTCGGTGGAATGAGTCTCTGGCTGAATGTACTCCTGTGCCCAACCAGTACATTATGTAGTGGATGGGAGACATTATTCAAGCTGGCATGCAACTTGGACAGCATTCCCTCTATTCTTCCCCTCTATCATCCGGTTTCTGAATGGACAATAAACCCATGAACACTACCTCATTGCTTTTTTTTTTCTCTTTTTACTTATTGAATTTAACTACATATATATAACTATATAACTGTAAATTACAGAAGTATATATACATAGTTCTGTGATTTACAGTTCTTATTATTATATATTGAAATCTACTGCTGCCATATGACATATTCCAGTGATATTAAACCCGATTCAGATTCTCACAATTAAGTGGGTGAGATGGTTACAAACGAGTGCTCAGATTTGGGAAAGGTCTTGGTCAAGAATATGCTTAATCACTGAAGAACACATACAATTATTCAATAGAAACACATTATTGAAACATTCATAAGGTTCTTTGAAAAGACCAAACATCCTATTCTATTCTTTTCTGTAATGAAGTGCTAGATAGTGGTGTGACCTAGAATACTCATGTTGCTGATTTGAAAGTAGCTCGCTGCTCTTTATTTAGTCACTGTGACATTAATTAATGAAGGTTATTGATCAAGGGAAACTTTTAACATTAACATAAGTAAATGTTATGACTGCCAAAAAGGCTAATGAAGCTATTATCTTGAGGATATTGTAGGACCATTCACAGTGCTAATTATATTGTAAATTATTTTGTGTACAAGTGCATTCAGGTTCATCCTTCGTGGCTTCTGTGTGAAGTTTCGGCTCAGGGTAAGATGTGGAGCGTGGTCATGCAGAGGTTAGTGTGGTGCTTTACTGCACCAGATATTCCATTGCCATCACTGCCTGTAAGAAGTTTGTATGTTCTCACCATGACCATGTAGATTTCTTTCAGGTGCTCTGGTTCCTTTCACATTCCAAACACTTACCAGTTAGGGTTAATAACGTGTGGGCATCCTATGTTGGTGCCAGAAGCGTGGCGACACATGGGGTCAGCACCCAATACATCCTTGCGTGTGTTGGTCATTGACACAAGTGATGCTTTTCAATGACAAATAAAGATCATCTCTAATATTTCCGATAAATTGTTGTACAGTTCTTCCTCCGTAAGGGGAGAGACATCCGTCACGGAAGCTCTATACAGAGGAGGAAACTTATACACCAGTGTCAAGTCACTCGTGTCATGGTTCGAGGGCACCATAGGAGTGTAGTGGTTAATGTGAATCTATTACAGCTCGAGGCATTCACGGTTCAATTTTGACACCATCTGTATGGAGTTTGTACGTTTTTCCTGAGAGTGTGTGAATTTCCTCCAGGTGCTCTGGTTTCCTCTCACAGCCCAAAGATGTCCCAGTTAGTAGATTAACAGGTCTTGTCAATTGTCCTGTGATTAGGCCAGGGTTAAATAGGTGTGCTGTTGGGTGGTGCAGCGCAGTGGGCCGGAAGAGCCTGGTCTGTGCTGTACTCTAAAATAAATAAATAACCGGAAGTAAGGTTTCAATCAATTAAAACAGATGTCTCTGCCTTTCTTCTTGTCAAGGGCAAGATCACTACAGCCAATAAGATGGATTCTTGGCCTCACGACCTACCGCGTTATGATCTTGTACCTTATCGTTTACCTGCACTGTTCTTGCTCTGTGGCTGTTACACTTTACAAGGGACAGAGAACATGCAGTGCAGTTAAACGATAAAGTGCAAAGTTGTTATTGTTCTACCTCAATGACCTGATCTGTATGAACAGCATGCAAGACAAGCTTGTCACAGTACATGTAACAATAATAAACATTAAAAATTAAAGATGAGCCTTACATGTATTTATATCAAGGCATACAATGAAATGCCTTGTTTGTGTCAATTCTCCTGACCACCATTCCACTGTGCCACCTTATCCCAATACTGTATAACCAATATCAAAGATTCTTCCGGTTGCAATGTGGTGAGAGGGAACAGGTTAATCGCGAGAAGCAACATTTTATACAGACAGACACGAGTGACACCCGCCATGTTAATCAGCTTTCCCCTTGGTGCCTGGGCAAAGTCTCTCAATTTTTAAGGAATCTCATCTTCAGATACAAGATCCTGCAGCTTCTACGTCCTTGGAGCAATTGTCTAACTGCCACTTACTGTTAAATTGGAAAGCAGAGTGTGCGGTGAATAAGTATCTGGTGGAAGTTGAAGGCTTTTGACAATGGCAGCACAGTGAGGGAAAAGAGACTTTCATTCACGATTGGAACCGAGATTAAAATGACATGGCTGTCCAGCCATGTACAGCAGCTTAGCCTGGTAAAACCATCAAAGCCCTTCACACAGGGTAATCACACAAAAATTAATTAGACCTCCAACCTTCAGTTTTGATGGTTTAATTAAACTGTTGTCACCTTGCCTGTTCTCAGACACAGATTCATGTGCCCACATACAGCCTGATTATCTCCCATAAATTTAGGCTTTCAGTATAAATTCAGCCTTGGAAGAAATGTGTGTCAACTTCTACCTATTACAGCATTGACATAAAACAACCACGCTCATGCAAAAATGGTTGTTGAACATACGAGTGGTGTTTGTAAAACATACTTGCAACTTTGAGGCACAATAACTATGAAGTAATCTATAGGTGAGCTTTGGTTACTTGCTAGTCAGCTGACCTAGGAGCACACTTCCCCACAATGCGGTACGTAGATAGGGGCCTTCAGGAGGGAAAGAGGAATTGGATCCAACTGCTCTACATAGACATATACAGTGCAGTCAAAATCAGTGGGTGGGAGACAGGTAGCTTCCCCATCAAGTCTAGAGTTAGGTATGGTTATCCTCTCTGCCATTGTGGTTGTATGCTGAATCCACCAAGAAGGACGAGAGCAGGAGAGTGGCGATGTTGATGCACTCAGGTGAAAAACTCCCTGTATGTGGACACCATCACTGTCATCAGCTCGGATTTGCATTCTGTTCACATAGTGATCAGCATCTGTGACCAGTGTCAGTCGGCACTGGCACTGGCAACCTGACCAGCCCCAGGTATCTTCTGACCAGTCCACTGTCCCTTTCACGAACAGGCCTGAGTACCTGAAGGTGCTGGGGTTTGGTTTGGAGGGGCTAGAGTGAACATGCTAGGTTAAACGAAAGCTGGGAGTGTGGTGGCAGTGCTCCCTCTGGATGACCAGGCAGAACCTAGACATCAGGTACAGAGAGTCTCCACTACAGTTGTGCTTGATGCTTATTATCCAGCTCCCCAGTCTTCTGCTCTAGAGGTCACCCTGTGCATCCAGGGATGCAAGCGTAAGTGATATCAATGGGTCACAATGCACAAAACGTACCTCATATCGCCCTCATAGTGATGGCCAGAAATAGCGTGGACTGGAAGTTTATTTTACTTGTGGCACAGCACAGTAAAACGTGCTTCATTAAATGTACACTCAGAGGCCACCTTATTAGGTACTGGAGTAGAACCCTGTGTGGTCTTCTGGTGCTGTAGCTCATCCACTTCAAGGTTTGATGTACTGCGTGTTCAAGGAAGCTCTTCTCACACCACCGTTGTGACGTGTGGTTACTTAAGTTACTGTTGCCCTCCTGTCCGCTTGAACCAGCCTGGCCATTTTCCTCTGAACTCTCTCATTAACAAGGCATTTTCGCAAACAGAACTGTCGCTCGCTGGATGTTTTTAGTTTCTCACACCATTACTTGCAAGCTCTAGAGACTGTTGTGCATGAAAATCCCAGGAGATCAGCAGTTGCTGAGATACTCAAACCACCCCATCTAGCACCAACAATCATTCCACGGGTCAAAATGACTGAAATCACATCTCTTCTCCATTTTGATGTTTGGTCTGAGCAACAACTGAACCTCTTGACCACACTTGCATGCTTTTATGCATCGAGTTGCTGCCACGTGATTGGCTGATTAGATATTTGCATTAACAAACAGGTGAACAGGTGTACCCAATAAAGTGGCCACTGTGTAGATTTATTTATTTTGATGCATTCTGAATGAGCTCCATGTCTCTGATTATCACAGGAAATAGGATAGAGGCAGGAAAGCTGTTTCCACTGGTAGGTGAGACTAGAACTGAGTGACATAATCTCAGGGTTCAGTGGGCAGGTTCAGGATGGAAACTTCTTTTCCCAGACAGGAGTGAATCTGTGGAATTCTCTGCCCAGGGAACCAGTAGAAAATACATATTTATAAGACATAGTTAGATAGATCTTTACATGGCAGAGGATTTAAGGATTCTGGGGAAAACAGGTAGGTGGAGCAGAGTCCATAGCTGAATAGTCTGTTTAATGGTGAGAGGCTTGATGAGCTGGTTGGCTGACTCCTGCTTTTCAGTCTTATGCTGGAGGTAATTCAGCATATGGTTTATTTTTCGGTTGCAATTGAGTATTTTCTGTCCTTCCCTTGGGTATTTACCCAGTTTTTTTTAAAGTTCCTGCAGAATGGTTCCTACTGCTCCTTTAGACAAGTAGAGTAGAGGAGGCCTGCTTCTGCAATGGAGATCAGTGGTGAGTGATGATTTTATTAATAAACAGCAAGCCGTGAGGGGTCACAAAACAAGAGAGAACAGATATTTAACATGACAAGGTAATTGAAGACTAGGAACAGCAGGTTGTGGCCAGCTGGTTCGATGAGTGAACATGGACTGTGGATGAGAGCTGGGTTTAAATAGGCTGCAGGTGATAAGTTAGAAATGAGTTGGAGGTGAGTCCTATTAGTTGGGTGGAGTCTGGGAGGATCTGCAAGTGCAGGCCTGACAGGCTCCAGACCACAGCAGCCTACTTTTCTTTGGTTTTTTGGCATGACCTCCAAGCGAAATAGCAGAGTGATCGGGTCACTTGGCAGGGAAACTGGCCTGATGGTCCTCTGATTAATGAGCCCCTGCCACTTAAATCTCTGCTTCCTTATTTAAGCCACCAAAAGCACCTGTGATATTAAACTTCCGTTTCAAATCTCTCTTTAATCGTTTCTGATCTAAAGGGTGTGATTTCAGATTGCCCACGATTTCATCCCCTCGCAGTAATCATGCAAATCTCCTCTGTATTCCGCCCGAGCCCACAAGTGTACAGCAGTGAACAGGAGCATACTCTAGCTGAGGTCTATCCCCACGGTTTATTGTGGTTCAGTGTGGCACTCTTGTTTTCTGTGTCTCTGCTCATAAAACCAGGCATAAAAGCTCTTCACAGCTTGTGTGTGTGTCCATTTAGCACAGCACGATAGTGTAGAGGTTAATGTAACACTTTTACAGTGCCATCAACCCTGGTTCAATTCCACCGCTGTCTGTAAGGAGTCTGTACGTTCCCACCATGACCCCGTGGGTTTCCTCCCAGAGTCGAAAGACATACAGGTTAGTCGGTTAACTGGTCATTGGGTGGTGTGGGTACACTGGGCCAGAAGAGCCTGTTATCGTGTTGTATCAGAATCCAGTTTCATACCGACGGCATTTTTATCATGAAATATGCTGTTTTACGGTAGCAGTACAACGCAATACTTAATAAAAATAACTAGAGTGTAAATTAGAATAAGAAATACAGTAGGTTCCAGTTAATTGGCCCATCGGTTAACCAGGGCAGCTGGTTAATTGGGACAACACTTAGAGAACAAAAACTAAATTGAGAAAATAGCCAAAATATACTGATCCCAATGAACCGGAATCCATTGTGTGTGTGTGGAGTGTGTGAGACATGTTCCCCAGTCAGGTTCTGGCTGTGTGTGTGTGTGTGTGTGTGTGTGTGTGTGTGTGTGTCTGTATGTATGTGGGCTGGTGTGTGTGGGTGTGTGTGTGTGGCTGTCTGTGTGTGTGTGTGTGTGTGTGTGTGTGTATGTATGTGGGCTGGTGTGTGTGTGTGTGGCTGTCTATCTGTGAGCATGTGTGTGTGTGTCTGTATGTGTGTGTGTGTGTCAGTGTGTGTTTGTGTGAGTGTGTGTGTGAGAGAGAGAGTACGTGTGTGTGTGTGTAAGTAATGCAAAGAGAGAACAGTAAAACATAAATAATGAGGTACTGTACTTGGGTTCATTGTCCATTCAAAAAACCAAGGTGGAGGGGAAGAAGTTGTTCCTAAAGTATTGAGTGTGTGTACCTCCTCCTCTGAATAAATAATAAATAAATAAAAGGGACAGTGG
Source organism: Mobula hypostoma (assembly GCF_963921235.1). Taxonomy (NCBI): domain Eukaryota; kingdom Metazoa; phylum Chordata; class Chondrichthyes; order Myliobatiformes; family Myliobatidae; genus Mobula; species Mobula hypostoma. The sequence goes on along the minus strand of NC_086102.1, from coordinate 3,472,895 downwards.
TTGAGTTACCATGCAGTACAGCAATTAGCTTCATGTTGAGTGCCAAACTGATGGACATGAAATGTGTATGGAACAATATTTGACGAACACACACTTGATATCACCGCTGAGTAAGAGCACACTCACAGATGGACACAACACTAGTGATTCCACTTTCTCAAGGTAAAGGCTGGTGGCGTTGCCATCAAAAGTTGTGCACTTGGATGTGACTTTATTTTTACTCTGGTCGTAAAATGCTCTGCTACCAACCTCACATTAGGTCCGTCCATTGTTCCATCGATGAAGACCTCAACACCACTTATGGTGTCGAGACTAGCGCTTGATTTGGATTTAAGTGAGGGAGAATTGCGCAGTGTCAGCCTCTCTCTCTCTTCCCAATTCCTATCTGAATCCAGTGGCAAGACAAGTCGAAACGGCTGGAGATGGGACTAGGTGCAGTGGATGACCAGGACGTCTTCTGTGTCTTGTCCTGCTCTACGCGCTCCACGACGCTTGCAGAGACCGCCGCCTTGACCGTTGGACCTTCCATTGGTCTCGTTTGCTTAATCTGCCAGAGTCTGTCTTCACATGCTGGGATAGACATCTCCCTATCTTGGGTGTATGGGGAGTCTGGGAGGGGTAGCACCTCTGGTACGGGAACATGTCGCGTCCTTTTCAAGGTGGTTAGTCCACCTTTGGTCGCCACCTGGCACTCAGCTCTCACCTGTGGCTGTTTGCATGCGACAGTGGCCACACCCTGGGCAACGGCTTCGACAAGCCGGCTAAACCAGGTGAGGGTAGCCGACGGGTCCCAACCTCACATAGTGATTAGATCAAGCAGTTTTTAGAAAAATAATGAGCCAAACCAGATGAAAAACACAGATAAGGGAAGTTAAGTTGACTGTTCCCTCCACATTAATCTAAAGGCTTTTTAAGGCTGTTTAAAAGGGCTACATGGTCAGTGTTAAGTCATGAGAACTTATTGTCTATTATTAATATTTTAGCAAGGCTGCAATAGTTGTCTCTAAAATGGTTCCAAACCACTTTCTAGAAAATGCCCTGTATTAATGTTAAATATTTATGATGTTTTGGAGTTTAGCTTTTCTCTCCATGCTGTGGTTCCATTAGTACTCTGTTTCTACGTTCAACAACATTAATGTTATCTGCCCACAACCATCACCTCTCCCACTTTGATTCCTTTCCTATTGAAATGCCTCTTACACATAATAACTGTATATAATTCCACCACCTGCTCTGTCAGCAAGTTCCAGAAATCAAGGTCTCTCTGTGTAAAACACTGAGCCCTCAGATCCCCTTTAAAACTCCTCCCTTTCCTTAAACCTCTGCCCTCTTGTTTCTGATACTCCGGCTGTGGGGAAAACACACTGTTTGTTTACCGTGTCTGTGTCCCTTTGTGTTTTATATATCCTCCTTCACGCCAGGGAGAACAAGACCAGCTTATCCCGTCTCTCCCCATAACAGGTAGATAGGGTCAGATAGTCACAGAAAAATACAGCCCAGACACTGGCCCTTTGGCCTATCTAGTCTGTGCCAAACCATTTAAACGGCCAACTCTCATCGACTCCCAAAGGGTGGTGTAAGACATCTCTCCCCATAAGCAAAATCCTGCAATCCAGCCAACATCCCGCTGCGTCTCCCCTGCGATTTCACACACACAATGGGTGATAGCTGGAATCAGATACAGCCAGCATGTTTAAGATGTGTTTGGAATCGGATACAGGCCTAATGTGGGCAAATGGGAATAGTGTTGTTCAAAGGGGTTAGCATGGACAGGTTGAACCAAAGGGCTTGTTTCTGTGCTGGACAGTGACTTCATGACTCTAATGTAGAGTGCAATCAACCTCTGCATACGCTCCTCCTCAATCTCATCAAACACTTTCAACCCATCAACTCAGCTAATGGATAATCCCTCTCCAATCTGGCTGCCCAAACCATGACTGAATGCTGCCAGTCTCGGTTCAAACTGGCTGGTTCAGCACAAACGTAATTTGGGGTCAGGTCATAGCATTGGGTCAATCCAGTTCTCACCATTCTCCTGCCTCCTCCCTGTAACCTTTGACGCCATGACTAACCAAAAAAAGATTAACTTCTACTTTAAGTACAGTGTCTATAAAAAGTATTCACCTCCCCCTCCCCAGATGTTTTCATGTTTTATTGTTTTACAGCATTGAATCACAGTGGACTTAAACATAGAAACATAGAAAACCTACAGCACAATACAGGCCCTTTGGCCCACAAAGTTGTGCCAAACACGTCCTTACCTTAGAACTACCTAGGGTTACTCATAGCCCTCTATTTTTCTAAGCTCCATGTATCCATCCAGGAGTCTCTTAAAAGACCCAGTCGTATCCACCATCACTGGCAGCCCATTCCATGAGCTCACCACTCTCTGCGTAAAAAACTTAACCCTGACATCTCCTCTGTACCTACTTCCAAGCACCTTAAAACTATGCCCTCTCATGCTAGCTATTTCAGCCCTAGGAAAAAGCCTCTGACTATCCACATGATCAATGCCTCTCATTATCTTGTACATCTCTATCAGGTCACCTCTCATCCTCCGTCACTCCAAGGAGAAAAGGCCGAGTTCACTCAACCTTTTCTCATAATGCATGCTCCCCAATCCAGGCAAAATCCTTGTAAATCTCCTCTGCACCCTTTCTATGGTTTCCACGTCCTTCCTGTAGTGAGGTGACCAGAATTGAGCACAGTACTCCAAGTGGGGTCTGACCAGGGTCCTATACAGCTGCAATTTAATTTGGCTTTTTTGACACTGATCAACAGAAAAAGACTCTTTTGTGTCAAAGTGAAAACAGATCCCTACAAAGTCACCTAGATTAATTAAAAGTATATAAAACACAAAATAATTGATTATATAAGTATTCACCCCTTTAATATGACACACCAAATCATCACTGGTGCAGCCAATTGGTTTTAGAAGTCGCATAATTAATTAAACAGAGATCACCTGTGTGCAGTCACAGTGTTTCAATCATTGTAGTAAAAATACATCTGTATCTGGAAGGTCTAGTCAGTATGCTGGCAAAAACTACACCATGAAGGCAAAAGAACACTCTAAGCAACTCCGTGAAAATGTTATTGAAAAGCACAAGTCAGGAGATGGATACAAGAAAATTGCCAAGTCACTGAACATCCCTTGGAGTACAGTTAAGTTAATCATCAAGGAATGGAAAGAATCTGGCACAGCTGTAAATCTACCTCGAGCAGGCCGTCCTCAAAACGGAGTGACCGGGCAAGAAGAGGACGAGTGAGCGAGGCCACCAAGAGACCTATGACAACTCTGGAGGAGTTACAAACTTCAGTGGCTGAGATGGGAGAGACTGCACATACAACCGTTGCCCCGGTGTTTCACCAGTCACAACTTTATGCAGAGCGGCAAACAGAAAACCACTGTTAACGATAACTTACGCGAAAACTCAGACAGAGATTGCCAGAAGGCACGTGGAGACTCTGAACTCAGCTGGAAGAAAGTACTCCCACAGGCACTGCATGGCCACATGCCCGCACCCACAGGCATTGCACGCCCACATCCACACCCACAGGCACGGCATGCCGCCACCCACAGGTATTTTACGCCCACACCCACAAGTGTTGCACACACACACACACACACACTGGCACTGCCCACATCCACACCCACTGGTACTGCCTGCTGCACCCCCACACATACTGCACATCCCCAGCCACTGGTATGCATGCCCCACCCATGGGCACTGCACGCCACCACCGACAGGCACTGCATGCCACCACCCACATGCACTGTATGCCCCGCCTACAGGCACTGCACGCCACCACCCACGGGCACTGCACGCCCTGCCTACGGGTACTGCACACCACCACCCACGGGCACTGCATACCGCCACCCCCAGGCACTGCACGCCACCACCCACGGGCACTGCACACCGCCACCCACAGGCACTGCACACCACCACCCAAGGGCATTGCACACCCTGCCTACGGGCACTGCATGCCACCACCCACGGGCACTGCACACCCCGCCCACAGGCACTGCACGCCACCACCCACGGGCACTACACACCGCCACCCACGGGCACTACACACCGCCACCCACAGGCACTGCATGCCCCGCCCACAGACACTACCTATACACACACCCACAGGTACTGCACATCCCCAGCCACAGGTACTGCACATACACAGCCACTCCCATTGTAAAGTACAATATTCACTGCTACAGACTCACACTGTACACTAACAACGGTATATGCTGGCAAACTTCAACATTCTGCAATCTCTTAATAACCAAGGACATTTCATTAAGTTGGAAGTTTAAATTTAAAGCAGAAGTCAAAAACAGTTTTGTTAATTCTGGTTTGCACAATTAGCAGCTCGTGGCACTGAGTCCCATGTGAGCTCTATACAGTCCTACACAATAACTACAAATCTGACTGACAAGAATGCATTCTAATCCATGTCGAGCATTGCAGTTCCCAGCTTCATACTAAAACAAACATATTAGTTTGGTGTAAATCATGTCTTAAATCTAAGATCGATTTGTATTGGTGTCACCAGGGACTTAAATCAGCAGTTTGTCATTCTGGACAAATTCTGCAGCCACCTTTGTTCCTTCTGCCTCCAAATTCTTCCCCACATTACGTTATGGAGGATTTAACCAAGATTTTGAGTATTTCCCTGAGAGGGTAGCTGCAGTTGTAAAGGTGAAGCATCTCCCTGTCTCCCTCCACATCAGCTCATGAGGTGGCATAAACCAGGCCAGCTTGAGGAGGTCTCTGAACAACTAGCATCAACATTTCACCTGTGGAAGCAGAGGACCAACACACTTGACCACCGTCACATCACCATCAAGAATGCTTCCTACGGCAGGGGTATGGAGGGCGATGGTACTAGTGCAGGTCGATGGAAGTAGGCAGTTTAATGGTTCAGCATGGACGAGGTGGACCAGCTGAAGAGCCTGTTTCTGTGCTGTACTTTTCTACGACTCCATGACTCTGTGACTCTACCTGGCTGTACTTCGACCCCCAGCCAAGAGGCAGAGGCTAAAGACCGCAACGTGAGTGGTGAGGATCAAGAAGGCATGGTCAAGGGAGGAAGTGGAGCGCTTGCAGGACTGCTTTGAGTTAGTGGACTGGACGATATTCAGGGATTCATCCTTGAGTCTCGATGAATATGTCAGTTGTCAATGACTTCATCAAGACCTCTGTGGGTGAGTGTGTGCCTTTCAGAACATACTGGACCTACCCAAATCAATAGCTATGGATGAACCCAGAGATCTGTAGTCTGTTGAGGGCTAAACCTGAGGTATTCAAGACTGATGATCCAGAACTGTCCATAAAGTCCAGATAACAACCCACAAAAGGCTATCTTACGAGTGATGAAACAATTCTGATTGAGGTTATAGATAGCATCGGATGCATATTAGCTCTGGTAGGGTTTGCAGGCCATCATTCCTACAAAGCAAAATCTAACATCATGAATGGCTGTGATGCGTCACACCCAGAGGAGCTTAATGTCAATTATGCATGCTTTAAAATGGCAAGGCACCTAACCACACATTGCTCTGCGACGACACCGGTGCCAAGCTGTATCGGCCCTAGTGCCCTTCCCTTGGACAACATCGGTGGCGTAGAGAGGGGAGACTTGCAGCACGGGCAACTGCCGGTCTTCCATACAACCTTGCCCAGGCCTGCGCCCTGGAAACCTTGCAAGGCACAAATCCATGGTCTCATGAGACTAACGGATGACTATTAAAAAAATGGAGAATGAAACTACATATATGCCAATCCCTGTAGCATCCGGTGACTCTGTGATCGGTCTCAGATGGCAACGGCAGAACATCTTGCAAGAGAATGAACTCTCACAAGGCATCAGGACCTGAAGGCTGGGTGTCAACACCTCTGAGGATCTGTCCTGGGCCAGACACATTGATGCAAATACAGGGAAGGCATGGCAATGGCTATATTTCATTAGTCACCAAAGACACTCTCAAATTTCTAAGATGTACTGTGGAGAGCATTCTAACTCACTGCATTACTGTCTGGTATGGAGGGGTCACTGCACAGGATTGATATAAGCTGCAGAAAGTTGTAAACTCAGCCAGCTCCATCATGGACAATAGCGTCCCCATCATCAAGGACATCTTGAGAAGTTGATGCCTCAAAAAGGTGGCATCCCTCATTAAGGACTCCCATTACCCAAGACATGGCTCTTCATGAGGAGGTACAGGAGCCTGAAGACACACACTCAACATTTCAACATTTCAATCCCTTCTGCCATCCGATTCCTAAATGGACATTGAACTCTTGGACACTACCTCACTTTTTAAATATATAGTATTCCTGTTTTTTTGCATAATTTTTAATCTATTCAATATACGTATACTGTAATTGATTTAGTTATCTATTTATTATTATATTTTATTTTATTTCTTCTATATTATGTATTGCATTGTACTGCTGTTGTTAAGTTAACAAATTTCACATCACAGGCTGGTAATAATAAACCTGATTCTGATTCTGATTCTGAATAGACTTGATGGGCTAAGTAGCCTAATTTTGCTCTTATCTCTTATGGTCTTATGGTGTTGCAATGCATCTCTGCTGCAAAACAACTAATTTCATAATATACATCAGTGATATTAAACCTGATTCGGATTCTGACCAGCTTGGTCTCCCTGTTCTAAAGCATTGTCCTTGAATGTCCATTTCAAACCAATACCATTTTAAAAGCCTGAATTAGAGTTCCATTTTATCAAATTTAGCCAGGAAATGAACTGTGTTCTAGATAAAAAGAAGGGCAATAGGTTCTCTTAACAGCGGGAGTCAGTACATGCATTTATAACCCTTGTCCTACAATTCATCGGCACTTCTCACTATTCTGCCTCAATATATCCCCATACATCTTGAAGCCCATCCTGGTTCAACCATGGAGGCACGACAGAAAAGAAAACTCACCAATGTCACTACATCCTCAGGAGGCTAAAGAATTTTGGTATGTCCCCTTCAACCCTCACCAATTTTTATTGATGCACCACAGAAAACATTCTACACATCTTGGTCTGGGCACTGGTCTGCAATTGCAAGAAACTGCAGTTGACACAGCTCAGAGCTCAGCACATCATGGAAACCAGTCTCCTCTCCATGGATTTATAGAAGAAATATAGAAGCATAGAAAACCTACAGCACAATACAGGCCCTTCGGCCCACAATGTACTTACTAACAAGATTACCATAGCCCTCTATTTTTCTAAGCTCCATGTACCTATCCAGGAGTCTCTTAAAAGACCCTATCATATCCACAGTGTAGACTCGGTCTGCACTGCCTCAGTAAAGCAATCAGCAACATCAAATCCCCTGTCCATCCTGGACACTCTCTCTTCTCCTTCTCACTGGGAAGAAGATACAAAAAGCCTGTGTATGGGGTTTCTTCTTTGTTATGTTAAATTTAAAATGGCTACTTTGTGATGTTAATCTTTTAAACTGCTGCGTATCTGGATTAAAATCGCTTCTATGTTATGTTAAATGCTGAGGAAGTCTCTAGCTAGCACTTTGCTTGGTTTAATACAGATAGCAGATGTACTATGAGCCAATGGGTGTCCATGTTATTCTTTCTTGGGGTGATATGCTGTCTCATATGACTGGGAACCAGGGGCTTTTGGCAGGGAGTCGGAGGAGAGACCGTGAGGACGATCATACAGCTGGGAACCGGGGGTTTTGGCGGGGAGTTGGAGGAGAGACCGTGAGGACGACGGACGTGCGGGAAAGCTCAGGCTGATCACTCCGGGTGATCCCGAGCCGCGAGCCGACGCGGTCAGGGTGGTCCCGAAGAAATTCCTGAGCTCCAACGTGTGCACGAAGAACTTGAACTTTGATAAATCTGGCGCCTTTTCCATTCCCTTTTCCTGTATTGAACTTATATTAATTTCATAGTAATATCTATAAGGTGTACTGGGTAAAACGTACTGTGTGTGCTGGCTGATGATTGATGTTTGAAACTGATTTCGGTGGCAGTGGTACAGCAGCTGACACAACCGGGAGCATCCAGGTGGGCGCCGGGCGGGATATCCCCTAGAGGTATACGAGCCAATATAGCTGAGTGTTACACCTGAAAGGACGTACCACCAAGCTCAAGAATGGCTTCTACCCCACGAATTAGACGATGAAACTATTGAATGATTGCCTGGTACAAGTGTTCCCAAACTGGGGTCCAGGGACCCTCCTCGGTTAATGGTAGGGGCATAAGAAAGGTTGGGAAGCCCTGTCCTAGTATGACAAGATGGACTCAGTCTACCTGACTATGACCTTGCACCTTACTGTGTACATACACAGAACTTTCTCTGCAACTGGAACACTTCATTCTGCATTCTCTGATTGTTTTCCCTTGTACTAACTTGACACACTGTTGTAATAAATTGATCTGTATGTACACATTTTTCACCGTACCTTGGTATGTGTGACAATAATAATCCATTTTACCAAATATTTGCTGCAATATTTCATAAACATGGACATATTTCCTTAACTCGTTCATCAGTGAGAAATGGCTCAGCGTGAACTGTTCTCTGTGCTGTCAACAACACTACCCCACATAACATAATGGCTCATTCAGTGTGTCACTCATGTAAATGCGCAGACCCAGGAGAGTATCTGTGCCAAATGATGTAAGGCTGTTCGATAACATAATGGCACACACTGACACACATCACACAACATCAAAAAGTGCTTTTACGGGTCAAAAAGTCGGAAGCAGTAAGAAAATCCACTTCAAAAGCACTAAAATACAGACAGAAATGTGCAAAGTTCTCAGCAAGAGGCTCGGCACTGGAAATAGAAAGACACATTGAAAGATACATGAAGGACTGCACTGAAATAGGGTACTGGCCTTGTTAGATCTGTACTGGTGCTCGTCCCTGTATCACTCCATCTGTCCTGTGGATATTTCATTCCCTACGTTAAAGATGAAGGCTTTGCTTCATCAAGTCTATCCCCTGTAACTCCACACTCACACATCCTCTGTGTAAAAGATGCTTTCTTCTATCCTTCCATATTTCAGATCTTTATCCTCTTCTTCCTGAGCTACCAGTGCAAACGATCTGCCACCTCTAACAACTGCTCTTCGAGTCTTTTATACAAATGAGTAGAGACATGGAGCAAGAGCTGAACAGCAGCCGTTGGGGTGCCTGCACGAGGGAGAGGAGATGTGTGGCGGGGGGTGTGACGCAGTTAGTGTGCCCATCACAGACCAGTGACTCATGACCTCACCGGGTACAGCAAAGTAGGAACCGAGGATGCTGCGGATGCTGGCCGGTTGGTCGAACAAGCTAGGGCTTCTCTCTTTGGAGCAAAAGAGGTGACTTGATAGAGGTGTACAAGATGATAAGAGGCATAGATTGAGTGGACAGCCAGAGACTTTCATCCAGGGTGGAAATGGATAATACCGAGGGCATAATTTTGAAGTGATTGGAAGAAAGTACGGGGGAAGGGGGGAATGTCTGAGGTAGGTTTTTTACACCGAGGACTAAGGGTGGACTACCAGGGGTGGTGGTAGAAGCAGTTACACTGGGGACAATTAAGAAACTCTTAGATAGTGCATGGATGCCATAAAAATGGAGGGATATGTCGGAGGGAAGGGTTCAATAGATCTAAGAGTAAGTTCAAAGGTCAGCACAACACTGTGAGCCAAAGAGACGGTACTGTGGCGTAATATTCTATGATATGGAATAATCCACTGGTAGGCAGCTGGCTGATGGTCATTACAAGAAGGTTAAAGGGTCAGCACAGCATTGTGGGCCAAAGGGCCTGTACAGTGTTGTACTTTTCTATGATGTGGGATGGATCCACTGGTAGGCAGCTGGCTGATGGTCATTACAAGAAGGTTAAAGGGTCAGCACAGCATTGTGGGCCAAAGGGCCTGTACAGTGTTGTACTTTTCTATGATGTGGGATGGATCCACTGGTAGGCAGCTGGCTGGTGGTCATCACAAGATACAGCATCTGTTAACCTGTTTTGTCAGGATCCCCTCTACGTCAACAATGCATTGTGAAGCGCAGGAAGTGAAGCATACACCTACAACCCTCTACCGCGGCTGTGTACCATTGTGACAGAGGCCAGAAGGTCAGAACTGCATTTCACAGGAATGGCACAGATGACCATATACTCCCTGCCATTGATGCTTTCTGACCTGCTGAGTAACTCCAGCATTTGTGTCTGAATTTCCAGCATCCTGTGTTTACAGTGGAATAGAAGAGACTGTAATGAGTGCCGGTGAAGAGCTTACCAGAACCAGCAGTACCCAGGACGTCTCTAGGGAACGGTGTCTCAGAAAGGCAGCACCCATTATTAAGGACCTCCAGCACCCAGGGCATGCCCTTTTCTCACTGTTACCATCAGGTAGGAGATACCTGTGGGCCAAAGAGACTGTACTGTGGTGTAATATTCTATGATATGGAATAATCCACTGGTAAGCAGCTGGCACACACTCAGCGATTCAGGAACAGCTTCTTCCTCTCTGCCATCCGATTCCTAAATGGACATTGAAGCTTTGGACACTACCTCACTTTTTTAATATACAGTATATTGTTTTTGCACATTTTAAAATAATCTTTTCAATATACACAATTGATTTACTTGTTTATTTATTATGTTTTATTTTATTTGTTATTTTTTTCTCCCTTTCTGCTAGATTATGTATTGCATTGAATTGCTGCTGCTAAGTTAACAAATTTCACATCACATGCCGGTGATAATAAACCTGATTCTGATTCTGATTCTGAATTGAATTGAATTGACTTTATTTCTTACATCCTTCACATGCATGAGAAGTAAAAACCTTTACGTTACGTCTCCGTCTAAGTGTGCGATGTGTAATCATAGTAATTCATAATAATTTATAATAAATGGAACAGTCAATATAACAGAAATACACTCAAATCAGCATGAGTTAATCAGTCTGGTGGCCTGATGGAAGAAGCTGTCCCAGATCCTGTTGGTCCTGGCTTTTATGCTGTGATACCGTTTCCCGGATGGTAGCAGCTGGAATAGATTGTGTCTGGGATGATTTGGGTCCCCAATGATCCTTCAGGCCCTTTTTACATCACCTGTCTTTGCAAATGTCCTGAATCATGGGAAGTTCACATCTACAGATGCGCTGGACTGTCCGCACCACTCTCTGCAGAGTCCTGCAATTAAGGGAGGTACAGTTCCCACACCAGGCAGTGAGGCAGCCAGTCAGGATGCTCTCAGTTGTGCCCTCGTAGAAAGTTCTTAGGATTTGGGGGCCCATACCAAACTTCCTCAACCGTCTGAGGTGAAAGAGGCACTGATGTGCCTTTTTCACCACACAGCTGGTGTGTACAGACCACGAGGTCCTCAGTGATGTGGATGCCGAGGAACTTAAAGCTGTTTACCCTCTCAACACCAGATCCATTGATGTCAATAGGAATTATCCCATCTCCAATCCTCCTGTGATCCACAACCAGCTCCTTTGTTTTTGTTACATTGAGAGAGAGGTTGTTTTCTGTGTCAGAGAGATGACTTTTTCCCTGTAGGCCACCTCGTTATTGTTTGAGATTAGGCCAATCAATGTAGTATCGTCGGTAAATTTAATTAGCAGATTAGAGCTGTGGCTGGCGACACAGTCATGGGTAAACAGGGAGTAAAGAAGGGGACTTAGTACACAGCCCTGAGGGGCTCCTGTATTGAGAGTCAGAGGGTTGGAGGTGAGGGAGCCCACTCTTACCACCTGCTGGCGATCTGACAGGAAGTCCAAGATCCATCTGCACAAGGCAGGGTCAAGGCTGAGGTCTCTGAGCTTCTTGTCGAGCCTGGATGGAACTATGGTGTTGAATGCTGAACTGTAGTCCAAGAACAGCATTCTCACATAAGCATCCTTCTTCTCCAGATGTGTAAGGGTGGTTTGTAGAGCAGTGGCTATTGCATCGTCTGTTGATCGGTTGTCTCAGTGGACCAATTGTAGGGGGTCCAGTTTGGGTGTAGCATGATGCAGATGTGAGCCTTGACCAGCCTCTCAAAGCATTTGCTTATTATTGAGGTGAGTGCAACAGGACGCCAGTCGTTCAAGCACACACTTCCATCCCCTCTGCCACGGCTATGTACCCTTGTGACAGAGGCCAGAAGGTCAGAACTGCATCTGGTCTTTTTGGGTACAAGGACAATGGTGGATAATTTGAAGCAGGAGGGCACCCTACACTGGGAGAGGGAGAAATTAAAAATGTCTGTAAACACTCCTGCCAGTTGTGCTGCGCACATCCTGAGTACTCGCCCTGGGATGCCATCCGGTCCCACAGCCTTGCGACTGTCCACTCGTTGGAAACATCTGAGTACCTCAGCCTCAGTGATGACCAGGATGCAGGTTGTAGCGGTGGCTTTCCTCGAAGACTCAGAGTTAGCAACATCAAACCGAGCGTGAAAGCGATTGAGCTCATCTGGGAGAGAGGCCGCGATGTTGGCGGCACCACAATGTTTGGCTTTGAAGTCTGCGATGGTATGCAGCCCTCGCCACAGGTCACGTGTGCTATTCGTTGTGAATTTTGGCTCAATCTTCTCCCTGTATTGTCGCGCAGCCTTGATAGCTTTGTGCAGATCGTAGCTGCTTTTCTTGAGCTCCTGCTGATTGCCGACACCGTATGCTCTGTGTCACGCGGTAAGTGCTGCTTGCACAGAACTATTGATTCAGGGTTTCTGGTTTGGGAAGACCCTGACTGACTTCAGGGGGACAATATCGTCAATGCACTTCCGGATGAAGCACATGACTCCATCAGTGAAATTGGAGACATTCTCATCATGGAAAACATTCCAGTCAACGTCATCGAAGCAGTCCTGCAGCATGGAGATCGAAAGGTTGGACCAACAGTGGACGGTTTTAACATGGCCACCTCTTGCTTTAGCTTCTGCCTGTACGTTGGCAAAAGCAGGATCGAAGAGTGGTCTGATTTTCCAAAAACTGGGCGAAGGAGAGCTTTGTAAGCATTGGGGAAGGGAGTGTAGCAGTCATCAACTGTCTTATCTCCAGGAGTGCTCATTTAGATGTGCTGACGAAACTTCGGAGAGACTTTCGTCAGTGACGCTCAATTAACGTCACCAGCAATGATGAAGGCACCCTCTGGGTGTGCAGTCTCCAGTGTGTTGATAGTCTTGTACAGTTCCTTGAGAGCCAGGTCAGTATCAGCCTGCAGTGGAATGTACACCGCTGTGATGGTAACATCCATGAACTCCCTAGGCAGCCAGGAGGGTCTGCACAGCAGCACCAGGAACTCCACGTCTGGGGAACAAAAGGATTTGAGGCCAATCACATTATGGGAGGGGGGGTCACACCAAGCATTGTTGACCATGAAGCATATCTCTCCTCCTTTACTCTTCCCAGAGAAGTTTTTACACCTGTCCGCCTGGAACAGGGAGAACACAGAGGGTTCGATAGCGTGGTCCAGTATCTCCTCTGTCAGCCATGTCTCCACAAAGCACAAAACATTGCATTCCTTTGTTTCTCACTGATAGGAGATTCTGGCTCTCAGTTCGCACAGCTTGTCCAGGGACTGAGCGCTAGCCAGGAGTATGTTAGGGAGCGGCGGCCGATTTGCACGCCGCCTTAGCCTCACCAGGACGTTGGCCCTTCTCCCTCGCCTCCAGCGCTTTTTCCGAGGTAGTGGCGGTGTAAGAGATGAGTCTCACATGCATCGCGCAAGCAGGAGTTCCCAGTGTAGGAAAGGCAGCACATAGTGGATAAATGCCATCTTTCTGATGTTCAGAAGGGTCAGTCTGTCGTATCTGATGTGACTATCAGCTACTTGTACAGAAAATACCAAGAAAGTTGTAGAAATTAGTCATATACTGTAGATTTGGAATAGAGCACGCAACACGGCCGCTGTACGCGATACCATCTTTAGCCAGAGAGTAAAGACTTTAGACTAGGCCTGTGTGAGGAAATTACTCGTGGCATAAGGCAGTCAGCCACAGAGATGCAATTATACCAGCTTTTCTTACCCCTTACCCAGGTACTGGTGTGGGCAGCACACCGCTCACAGCCTCCCTCCTTACAGCTGGGCACTCTCATCTGGCATGGAGCTTCTCCATCTAGTAGGATGCCATTAGACATCATTGTATGCACCAACGGCAAGTCTAGGGGTCTCTCCAGATCTACAGCTGGTTCACACCTTCACACGCTGTGGATCAAATAAAGGAATGAGCTTAAGACGGAACATCCAGGGCTGATCCTTAACACCAGAGATTCTGCAGATGCTGCAAATCCAGAGTAACACACACAGAATGCTGGAGGAACTCAGCAGGCCAGGCAGCATGTATGAAAATGGATAAACAGTCTACCTTAATGGCCAAGCCACTTCATCAGAACTAAAAAGTAAAGGGGAAGTTGACAGAATAAGAAGGCGGGTTGCGGCGGGGGGGAGAAGGAGTACACACTAGAAGCTGATAGGTGAAGCCAGGTGTGTGGGGAAGGGGGAACAAAGTAAGAAGCTGGGAGGTGATGGGTGGAAAAGGTAAAGAGCTGGAGAAGAGGGAATCTTCTTCTTCCAGCTGGTGCTCCTTCCCCTTCCACCGTCTTCTTATTCTGGCATCTTCCTCCTTCCTTTCCGGTCCTGATGTACGGCCTCAGCCCAAAGCGTCAACTATAGGCTTTTCCATAGATGCTGCCTGAGCTGCTGAGTTCCTCCAGCAATTTGTGTGTGTTGCATTTAGGCTGCAGTGTTTTCCACAATCACTGGTAGCACAAAGCTCCCTTGGACTTCACCAGGCAGCAGAGCTTGGGCTTGGATTTGGAGACAGGAATGCTGGACAAGATGTTGGTGAGACCACAACTGAATATAATTTTATCCCTTTTCCCAAAGAAGCCTAAGGCAAAATCAGAGTCAGTTTCAAAGAGATTCTTTATTCAAAATCCTAGGATGAGAGGGTTGTCCTATGACAGAGAGGCTGGAATGTTTAAGCTTGAATATTTGGAGTGTTAGGAAGGGGTGACATAATTGAAAAATATTCCATCCAGGGAGAGTCATAAACAAGTAGTTCATATAGTCTCAAGAAATGGGGTCAGTCACTTAAAACAATTTTTGCTCTGTATTTCTATTATCATACGATCAATGATACCCATTGGACAGAAGATATGAAGGCCTGAAAGCACGTACCACCAGGCCCAAGGACGGCTTCTACTCCACTCTTAATGGACTTCTTGTGCAATGAGGTGGACTCTTGGCTTCATAGTCCACCTTGATGTGATCTTGCATTTTATTGTTTACCTGCACTGAACTTTCTCGGATGCTTTTACACTTTATTTTACGTTGTTATTGTTCTCCCTTGTTCTACCTCAATGCACTCTGCAATGATCTGATCTGTAAGAACAGTATACAAGACAAGCTCTTCACCGGATCTCGGTACATGTGACAATAATAAACCAATTCCAATACCCATAGATTCAGAATCAGTGTTAGTTCTCTCTCTCCATCTCTCACTCAAGACAGTTACATTTATATCACTGATGAGATTCACCAACGTTAAATCAAGTGATGTACCGTTCTCACCAGAATCAGGGTTAATATCAGCAGCTCCTGTCATGAAATTCGTTTGGCGGCCCATGTTTTTAATGCTCTTGTCTACCTAAAAATTAATACTACTAATCCTGGTTCAAAGTAATCTACTGAAATTTATCCAGGACTGACAATTTCTCTGACAGAACGTGCTCTAATGACATATCCCACAGGGATGCCATCAAGCTGCCGACACATTTCAATCTCTCAGACTGATCAAGTGCATTTCTTCCAAGACTGAAACACAAATATTCCCTCTGTGTCATTTCCCTGTTAAATCTGCAGGAACAGAACTCATCCACCCTTCAAGAGGGAAATCAATCCTTCTATGAGGCCTGACGAAGATGCAGTTACTCTACAATAAGTCAATGTTCACAGATTACCCTCATTTTGTCATTGACATCATTGGGTATATTCACAAATTAAGAGGCAGGTCTCCTTTGGGTGGGGATCACAGTGAAAGCATACTGGGCATGGATACACCCTGGTGATAAAGCCATGGTCAAACACCTTGGGGATAAAGCTATGGTCA
This sequence comes from Mobula hypostoma, assembly GCF_963921235.1. NCBI lineage: Eukaryota > Metazoa > Chordata > Chondrichthyes > Myliobatiformes > Myliobatidae > Mobula > Mobula hypostoma. Next base: position 3,456,816 of record NC_086102.1, on the reverse strand, counting down.
AGCACAGTGGTTTAACAAAATATTTAAAGCTTCAGAGATTGTCAGTAGCAAATCTGACAGACCTTTAAAGGGTTTGTAAAAGGCTGTAAAACATCACCTCCGTTGCATTATACATTATAAAGAGTGCTCCTCAGTGATTATGTAACTCTGAAATTCAGATGACCCCACAATGTGTTTTTGGTTGTGTTTATAAAGTTGTCCTTTTGTATTAGCCATTCCCATCCTGAGTGAAAGGTGCTGCCTCTTGTTATCTCAGCTAGAATCCTGCACAGCCACATGGAACAGTGTAATAGTGCAGTACAGTCCCTTTGGCCTACGATGGGCTGACATTTTAATCTACACCAAGATCAATCTAATCCTTCATAGTCCTACGTAGTCTTCCATATTTCTTTCATCCATGTGCCTATCTAAGAGTTAGATATCCCTATGTATCTGACTCTAACGCCACCCCTGGCTGGGTTTTCATGCACCCACCACTCTCTGTGTGAAAATCTGCCTCTAACATCGCCTCTGTACTTTCCTCCAATCACCTTTAAAGTAAGTCCTCTCATATTAGCCATGCAGCCCTGGTAAGAAGGCACTGGCTGTCCACTCGATCTATGCTTCTTACCTTGTACACTACAATCGAGTTGCCTCTCACCTTCCTGCATTCCAAAGAGAAAAACCCTAGCTACTCAACCTTTCCATATGAGACCTATTCTCTTACCTAGGCAGAGTCCCCTCTGTACCCTCTCTGAAGCTTCCAGACCTTTCCTATAATGAGAAGATCAGAAATGAACACAATACTCCAAGTGTGATCTAACCAGGGTTTAATAAAGCTGCAACATTACCTCATGGCTCTTGAACTCAATCCCCTGACTAATGAAGGCCAACATACAATACGGGCTCTTAACCACCCTATCACCTTGCACGGCAGCTTTGAGGGATCCGTGGATGTGGACCCCAACGTGTCTCTATTCCTGCCATGAGCCCTGTCTACTGCTGCCAAGTTCAACCTTTCAAAGTGTATCACTTCACACATTGCTGGATTGAACTCCATCTGGCTGGCTGTGCTGTACTGTTCTATGATCTATATTCTACCTTGGGAAATCTTCCTTTCGCCATAGAGTGGTTGCAGTCTGGAATATGATACCTGAGATGGTGGTGAGGGCAAAGACTCATTACATTTAAAAACCATTTGGACAAGGTCCTGAACCCCAGGTCATGATAGGATACAGACCTGATAAATGGGATTGTGTCGATGGTTAGCACAGACAGGGTGGGCCAAAAGGCCTGTTCCTGTACTGCTGGCTCTATAGCTTGTGGTTATTGTGTACGTTCCTGCCCAGATCTCAATGTTGGATTAAAACTGTGTGTTTGCCCCTCCAATTACAGACCATGGTGAGGGGTACCTGGGCTGTAAATTGGAAGCATTTCAGCTTCCACTCCTGTGAGAACAAAAGCTTTATGGGAGACAGAGGCTTGGTGGGTCAGAGGTCATGGTAGGCCCCATGAGTTACTCACCATTCTGACAACAGTCCCTCAGTGTTCTTGAGGACAGTATCCTGGATCCAGAACCTCAGCAGACTGAATTGCTTCAGTCCCAGAGAGAGCACCGAGGCACAGCGGGTAGTGAGACTACCTCTCTGTGCCAGTGACTGTATTCAATCCTAACCTCCGGCTTTGCCGGTGTGGAGTTTGCATGTTCTCCCTGTGGCCCAGTGGGTTTTCTCCGGGTCTCCATTTCCCTCGCCCGTTCCAATGACGTGCAGGTAGGTAGATAAATTATCCCTAGAATTTTGGTGGGTGGTGGGTGAGATGATGAGAAAGTAGGGGGAATCAGACTGAATTAGTGTGAATGGGTTATGTGTTCAAGGTGAAAGGTGAAATATTTCAGGGGAACCTGATGGGGATCTTCACTCAGAGGGCGATGCAAGTGTGGAACCTTTAAGAGAGGATTGATTACGTACATGAACAGGAGGAGTATGGAAGACGATGGTCCAAGTGCAGAACGGTGGCACTAGGTTAAGTAACAGGTTGGCATGAACTAGATGGGCCAAAGGGCCTGTTCTGCAGTACTCTTATGATTCTAGTTGACTAATGGTTGGTGTGACTCTCTGAGAACAGGAACTTCTCCTCAGGTGAGAATCTTACCATGGGGAGCCCAGAACTACACATCAAGCCCAACAAAACACGGAGTCACAAAGCACAGAAACAGGCCCTTCGGCCCAACTCAACCATGCTGACCAAGATTCCCAGCTCAGCTCGTCTTTTGTCCCATTTGCCTGTGTTTGTCTTTCTCTCCATTCGCCTGTCCAAGTGTCTTTTAAACATTGTTAATGTACCTGCCTCAACCACTTCCTCATTCCATATACAGACCGCCCTCTGTGTGAAAAGCTAACCTCATCGAAACATTCTGCACACTCTCTCTACTGTAGGATAGATAAAAGGAGACTCTCTCCAATGCAAACTGCCTCCAGTCTTTATATAAATATCAGGTGGATCTCAAATGGCCTTTTAACATTTCACCATGATCACATCAGAAGTTAAGTAAATGCCAAGAAGGCATTTTTCAGTTTGGTGTTAACTCGAATCACCTGCAAACTGATCCATGCCGTTGAACATCTTGTCTTTAAGATGGATTAACCGTCAGAGGGTATTTTATTTTCTATCTACAAGCCTCTGCAAAGAAAGAGATTATCTTCCAAAATTCAGTAAGAAATCTTACATTCTATAATATCTTAGCATGCCATCTTAAAAGAGTGGGAAGTGTTTATGAAACCCAGTGATCTGGTTTTAAAAGCAGCTGCCATTTTGTGCATAGTGGGGCTCTCTGAGCACACCATTTACTTGAGGGATTAACTGAACCTTCTTTATTTTAGTGATGCTGGTTTTGGGCATGTTTAGGAAGCTGTTCTTTACATTGTGACCAGCTGCCGTAACAATCGAGCTGGTTTAACATGGAGGGTGATTCTGCACCAGAATAAAATCACACTGACTGCTCTCCTGTCAGTGACAGACACAAAAAATATGAAGTCAATGCTACCTGAAATGTAGAGTCTCCTTGAAGGAAGATAAGGGGCATGAACCTTTCAGAAAGAATTCTTTTAACCGGCAGAAATTTGATGCACTGTTGCAATAATTTCAACTGAGATAAACAGCTTCTGCAGACTTCATAGTTGCTCAAGTAGCTGGTAATATGAAGTTCCTTGCAGACAAAACAGCGTTAAGACACTGCAGGGATGTCACATAACAAGCAGCTTTGAGCATAGAGCTTGCTGCTGAAACAAACGTTCCTGGTTACTCATAAACATGCAAAGCCTTGTTATAAAGCTGGCAATCAGGGGAGAGTATTGAGATCTGTGATTACAATTACATTGCCCAATCTCCACCAGCAACTCGAAGACAAAAGTTTTATTACATTTTATTTTCCATTCAGAAGCTCAACGAATTGCAGATTAGAGATGAAGCCCTTGGGGTAAATGCTCGGGTATTTTCAGCCAAGGCACAGGCTTTATTAGAAGTTCAGTGAGGACCAATAAGTGTATTTGTAGTCAGAGAGACTGTTATAATGAGATCTGATTGTGGGTCACCAGGCCTAACAGTTCGAAGTGATTATTTACTCCTAGGAGGATACAAGATGGTTGAGGAATTTACAATCTCTCCATGAGACCTTTAATTTAATCTACAGAAGGTGAATAAATAAACCGGAGGTTCATGTTTTTCTTTAAGACATCAGCATTCTGACAGGTCCTGCATTAATGGGATTTTTATGCAACTGATTCCCACATATTCGAGCTCTGGCTGGTCTGTTTATCTGCCCTTAGAAACTTCAGCAGCTCAAATAGATATACAGAGTGCTTTGTGCTTGCAAGTGTCTTTGATTGTGTACTAGTGGCGGCAGATTGGATAATCCTTGTAATGAGTGAACATGGGCATGATAAACCAAACAGCCTCCAGTACGCTTCCATGGTGTAGTAACAGTAGGGAGCGGGGACGTGACCACAATGGGCCGAATGGCTCCATTCTACAAAATGTTTATTGTATTCTGCGATTAAACAGCCTTCTGATTTGTCCATGGCAATCAGCATGATAATCATTATTTTATGTACTGTATTATTCGAAGGTCTTTCTGGCCCTTCAAGCCACATCGCCCAGCAACCTGCAATTTAACACGAAGCTAATCATGGAACAATGATAAATGGACAGGGGTTAAATCAACAGACCAGTAACCCAGAGAGCAGAACCTATGTCAAAGGGATACCGGTTCAATTCCCACCACAGCTACAGTACAATTTATACCCACAATTAAAAAGTACAATTAATCTCACCACAACAGAGGCAGTGTATTCCAGGCATCCACCACTGTCTCTGTGAAAACAAGTAGCCCCATACGTTTCTTTAAACTGTCTCTGTCTCACCTACAGTCTGCACCTTCGTTATTCCACATTTCTACCTTGAAATAATGGTTGTGGCTGCCTCCCCAGTCTATGCTTCTCATAACTTATAAACTTCAGCATCAACCTCAGATGCTCCAGAGCCGTCAAACGTTCCTCATATGATAACCCTTTCATTTCGGAAAGGGACAATTCCTCAACCCACTGTCCAATCACAGTGTGATTCCTCAACAGACTTTATAAACATAAGAAATTCTGCAGATGCTGTAAATCTAGGGTAACATATAAAATGCTGGAGGAACTCAACAGGTGAGGCAGCATCTATAGAAAAGAATAAAGAGTCGACGTTTTGGGCCGAAACCCTTCAGCAGGACATATGTTAACTCATTATTCCTCTCCATAGGTGCTACTCACTTTACATATATTACCCTGTGGCTAAGTACCACTCCAATGCAGCATATAAGTTTGCTGACAACACCACTGTTGTTGGCTAAATCAAAGATGGCATCAGATCGGCACATAGGAGCGAGTTTGAAAACCTGGTCCAGTGGTGGCACGACAACCTCTCGCTCAACATCAGCAAAATCAAAGATTATCGTCTATAGAAGGAAGAGGCCAAAGGTTCATGACTCAGCCCTCATCAGGGGATAAGGGGTGGAGAGAGGATTGATGGCTTGAAATTCCTTGGTGCCTGTATATCAAAGAAAACTGTCCTGGGACCAGCACATGCATATTATCAGAAAGAAGACACAACAGACCCTCTACTTATTGTAAGCTTACATAGATCTAGCATTTCACCAAAAACTTTAATAAATTTCTACAGTTGATTGGTAACAGTTTCTTCCCCCAAGCCATCAGACTCCTCAATACCCAGAGCCTGGCTTGACACCGACCTACTATACCCTCTACTGTGCCTATTGTCTTGTTTATTATTTATTGTAATGCCTGCACTGTTTTGTGCACTTTATGCAGTCCTGGATAGGTCTGTAGTCTAGTGTAGTCTTTGTGTTTTTTCTTACGTAGTTCAGTGTAGTTTTTGTATTGTTTCATGTAGCACCATTGTCCTGGAAAACGTTGTCTCATTTTTACTATGTTCTGTACCAGCAGTTATGGTCGAAGTGACTTGACTTGACTAGACTTGGTGGAGGGTATCCTGACTAGTTACATCACAGCCTGATATGGAAACACCAATGTCCTGGAGTGGAAAAGGCCACAGAAAGACTGAATGCAACCCAGTATTTCATGGGTAAAGCTCTCCCCAACACTGAAAAGCAGCATCCACCATCAAAGACACCCACCATCCGGCCCCGCTCTCTTCTCGCTACCACCATTAGGTAGAAGGTTCAGAAGCCTCAGGTCCCATACCACCACGTTCAGGAACAGTCATTGATCTTCAAGCATCAAGTTCCTGAACAGTGTGGATAACATCACTCACTACAATTCTTTCAGGAACTCGACAACTCGTATTCTCAGTCTTAATTTTATTTGCACAGTTTGTCTTCTTTTTGCACATGGTTGTCAATCTTTGTTTGCTAATGCATAATTTTTCATAAAATTCTATTCTATTTCTTTATTTTCCCATAAATGCCTGCAAGAAACATAGAAAACCTGCAGCACAATACAGGCCCTTTGGCCCACAATGCTGTGCCGAACATGTACTTACATTAGAAATTACCTCGGGTTACCCATAACCCTCTATTTTTCTAAGCTCCACGTACCTGTCCAGGAGTCTCTTAAAAGACCCTATTGTATCCACCTCCACCACCGTCGCCGGCAGCCGATTCCACACACTCACCTCTCTCTGCGTAAAAAAACTTACCCTGACATCTCCTCTGTACCTACTTCCAAGCACCTTAAAATCGTGCCCTCTCGTGTTAGCTATTTCAGCCCTGGGAAAAGCCTCTGACTGCACATGAACAGTGAATCTCAAGGCAGTGTATGATAACATACATGTTATCATATGAGTGAAAAGTACAGAAGCCTCAGGACTCACACCACCAGGTTCAGGAGCAATTATTACCCCTCCACCATGAGAAAACCTGCAGATGCTGGAAATGCAAGCAACTCACACAAAATGCTGGAGGAACTCAGCAGGCCAGGCAGCATCTGTGGAAAAAAGTAAGCAGTTTATTTTCCGGGTGGATACTCTGCATGAGTCCTGATGAAAGGCCTTAGCCCGAAATGTCGACTGTTTACTCTTTTCCACAGATGCCGCCTGGTCTGCTAAGCTCCTCCAGCATTTTGTGTGCGGGACTTTTGAACCAAAGTGGATAACATCATTCAACTTCACTTGCCCAGTCATTGAAATGTTTGTACAACCTATAGACTCTCTTTGCAGGATTCTTCATCTCATGTTCACAATATCTATGTATTTATTGTTATTATTGTTTCCTTTTGACTTTTTGTATTTGCACAGCTTCTTGTATTTTGCACACTAATTGCTTGTTGGCCCAATTGGGTACAGACTTTCATTGATTTGATTATGGTTCTCAGATTTACTGAGTGAACCCACAAGAAAATAAATCTCAGGGTTGTACATGGTGACATATACTGTAGGTAATTTGATCATAAATTTACTTTGAACTTTGAACAAACACCAGATTATTGAATCTACAACATGACCTTTACTTTTACAGAATCTGCATCAGTGGCCACTTTATTAGGTACACCTGTGCACCTGGTTGTTAATGCAAATATCTAATCAGCTGGTCATGCAGCAGCAATTCAATACTTCAAAACATGCCGGCATGGTCAAGAGGTTCAGTTGTTCAGACCAAACATCAGAAGGGGGAAGTGATGTGATCTAAGTGACATTTATTGTGGATCAATTGTTGGTGCCAGATGAGGTGGTTTGAGTATCTCAGAAAATCCCAAACAACAGCCTCTACAGTTTATAAATAATGGTGTGAGAAACAAAAAAAAAAATCTAATGAGCAGCAGTTCTGTGGGCGAAAGCACCCTGTTAATGAGAGAGATCAGAGGAGAATGGCCAGACTGGTTCAAGCTGACAGGAAGCTCAAATAACATACACCAATGGTGTGCGGAAGAGCATCTCTGACTGCACATGTCAAACCTTGAAGTGGATGGGCTACAGCAGCAGAAGACCATGAACATATACTCAGTGACCACTGAGTATATATCCAAAATGTTTTGGTTAATAGATAATAAAGCTCAGGTGAAGCTAAAGAAAACCAAATTTTAATATCTCAAGATTATTCCCCCAAAGAAGTGAATAAGCTTCAAAAATAGCAGATAAGTACCCATGGATTCAGACAGCACAGAATGCCCCCAAGTCAGGTCCACCACCAGCATAAAGAGCAGTTGTAAAAGATGTCCCCAAATGTCGACTGAACTCTTTTCCACAGATGCTGCCTGGCCTGCTGAGTTCCTCCAGCATTTTGTGTGTTCCCCATTCTCTAATTATTTTTGTTTTCTTCCAAGAGTCACAGAGTTTCTATAATTGTTGCACTTTATTCTGCATTGTTATTGTTTTATCTTGTTCTACCTCAATGCACATTGTAATTTGATATGTATGATCAGTGTACAAGACAAGCTTTTCACTGGATCTCAGAAATAAACCAATAATGACAATAATAAGCCGATACTAATACCAATTCCAATCAAGGATCTCGGCTTGAAATATCAACTGCTCATTTCCCTTCCACAGATGCTGCCTGACCTGCTGAGTTCCTCCAGTGTTTTGTGTGTCTTGTCCTGGATTTCCAGCGTCTGCAGAACATCTTGTATTAGTAGTCTGAAGAACTGGGAACACTTTTGGATTCAGTAGAGGAAGAGAGGAAAGAATGTGTAGAGTACAAGAGTAACTGTGCAAGAAATATGTAAGCAGACAGGAAAAGCTTCCATAGATTCAGAAAAAGGAAAAGATTAGTAAATGTTATTCTGGCACATTCAATAATTAGACTAGACAATAAAGAGTGGAAGAGAAATAAGTACTGTGTATCTATCTTGAATGAAGAGGAAATGGTTGAAAAGAACCAGTTTAGTAAGAATCGAGGAAAAATGGTTAGTGAAATTGTTTATTATCCCTGTCTTAGACAGTTTCTCTCAACAAAACAGCTACATACCACACTGAATGAAGGAAGAAAGCAATTCTTTTCACTGCCCAAGATGACTCAGACTAACCAAGTGTAGTCACGTCTGTAATATAAAATACTCTACACAGAAAGCTGGCACCAACAGCGCTCAGACACTGATGTGACTGCCATTGCTGATAGTATGACTGGTGGATGGGAGATGACACTGGGAGCACCTCTACCGCTCTTCTTCAAGGTAGTCTCTGAGATCATTTACCTCCTGAGACAGCAGCAAGAGCTTTGATTTAACATCCCAGACAAAAGATTGCAGGTGAATTTCTTATCTAATACCACTGGAGTCTCTGTCCAGAACGTAAGAGATGATGGAAATCTACAGAGACACACTCAGTACGCTGGAGAAACTCAGCAGGTCAGGCAGCATTTATGGAGGAGAATAAACAGTTGACGTTTCAGACCGAGACCCCTCATGGAATCATCTGTCCTGATGGTCTTGGCCCAAAATGTCAACTCTTTATTCCTTTTCATAGATGCTACCCAGCCTACTAAACTCTTTCAGCATTTTGTGTGTTGCTCTGGATTTCCAGATTCGCAGTGGAAGGTCCCAAGCCCTGTTGTGAACGAGGAGGGTTGTGCCTGGGGCTAGCGACACCATCCTGTAAAAACCCAGAACTACAGAAACACCAGCAGAAGCTCCGAAGACCTTATCCTTGGGAGAGGAAGGATACACCAAGTACCTGGGCTACACCTGGGAAAGTTTGAAAGAGTGGACTGGGACAGAGGATGCTGGCGAGCTGCTTTTAGGGGCTATGCCCCAGAAGGAGTGATGGGCTTAAGAAGAAGAAATCTCTCAATTTCCAGCATATTCAGAATCCCTTGTATTTATTCCTCTCCATAGATGCTGCCTGACCTGCTGAGTTCCTCCAGCATTCTGTTTCTGTCTACACTTCTGCGCTGCAGCCCCTGAGACCTGGACTTCCAAATCATGCCTTAGTATAGGAGTTCTGCTATTGTCATTCATGCCTGAGAGATGGGCTTTCTCATCAGAAATCTGTTGAAGATCCTGGTTTACCACCTGATTTTAAAAATAACTCTCCACAAAAAATTCTCATTAAGCCAAGATAGTTATTCTCCCTTCCAGCAGATCTGATGTGAATGAATAGCATTTTTATTTTGAAATCGGAATGCCAATATCAGCAGCTTTCTCTTTCAGTTCTATTTTCGATTCCTTCTCCCTGAAAAGAGGGCTGTACATTCCTGCATCCCATGAATATCAATGCAACAGTCACATTTCCTGCGGCGGTGTCTGACTGCATCATGCAGTATCACAATCATGTCAGGCTCTGGAGTGCATGAACTGGAAGGGCAAAGCAGGAATTGAAATAATGGGAGAATGAACAGTGGCTTTGTTACCCAATGGTTATTTTTGTACTTGATTTTGAGCCCTGCAGTGTCCCTACAGCAAATCAGTGAAGATAAGGAGTGGTGGTAGAGGAAGATATATTAGGGATATTTAAAGGTCTCTTAGATAGACAGATGCATGAAAGATAAAAGGAGGGCTATGCGAGAGGGAAGGGTTAGAATGATCTTGAAATAGTTTAAAAGTTTGTCACAACATCATAGGTCGAATGGCCTGTACTGAGCTGTAATATTCTATGTCTGTAAATAAATTCTGCAAGTATCGAATATCACAGGGCTATGGGCTACATCAGGGTGTGTGGGAATAATCAGAGAATAGCCAATGGATGTGGTGAGCTGACAGAATTTCTTCTGATATGTTTAGTCATAGAATCATAGAGAACTAGAGCACAGAAACAGGCCCTTTGGCCCATCTAGTCCATGCCAAACTGTTATTCTGCCTGTATAACCATGACAGTGTTATCACCCACAGTTCTAATCTGCTAATTAAATTTGCCAATGACACTACATTGATTGGCCTTATCTCAAACAATAACAAAGTGGCCTACAGGGAAGAAGTCATGTCTCTGACACAGTGGTGTCAAGAAAACAACCTCTCCCTCAATGCCCGTAGGATCACTGGGGTCGCGAGTCACCCCAACCACAATCTATTCCAGCTGCTACCATCTGGGGAATGGTACCACAGCATAAAAGCCAGGACCAACAGGCTCCGGGACAGCTTCTTCCACCAGGCCATCAGACTGATTAACTCTCGCTGATTTGAGTGTATTTCTATCTAAATGTTACATTGACTGTTCTATTTATTATAAATTATAAATTACTATGATTGCACATTGCACATTTAGATGGAGACATAACGTAGAGATTTTTACTCCGCATGTGTGTGAGATGTAAGAAATAAAGTCAATTCAATTCAATTCCTATCTGGATCATAGTCCTCTGTACCTCTCCCATCCCTGTACTTACCCAAACTTCACTTAAATGTTGCAATCTATTTTTTACTTTTTAAAATCAGTAACTTTTTAAAATGTCTATTTATTTTTGGTATATTGCTTTGTATATGACATTATGATTCGAACCCAAGGTGATGACTGTGTACTTTTCACTTAACAGTTTCACACTTATACTGACACTGATTCTGAATGTAAAGAAAGATATTAAAAAGTTACCAAATGCCATGACTAAGGGCTCTGCGTGTGTTTTTGAAGTTCTGTGTGTAAGTTCTGTTGGTCTGGAAGAATCATGTGGAATACAGAAGTAAGGCAGCCGACTCCCATGCACCGAATGATTTTTTTTCAGATATTTTGATGGCTTCTATCTCTCAAAGTTTTTGACAGTTTTGACGTCTGGCTCAGCCAGGGGCCTGCTGGGCAGCCAGTCAGTGCTTTCCAGCAGTTTTGTGTGTAGGGCTTGTTCTGCCTCCAGCTCACATGCACTGACGTTGCCGAGGATGCAGCACTTCAGCACTGGACAGCTCCTGTCTCATTGTCCCACTGGGCAGGTCGGGCACTGGACTGCTAACCACCCCAGTGGCTCAGACAGAGAAAAGACAGATTAAAGATTAGCTTTATTTGTCACATGTACATCAAAATATTGACACACAGTGAAATGCGTCAATAATCAACACAGTCCAAGGATGAGCTGGGGGCAGCTCGCAAGTGTCACTCTGCTGGTGCGATGAACATAGATTGCCCACAACTCACTAATCCTGACATACATGTCTTTGGAATGTGAGAGGAAACCAAAGCAGCTGAAGGAAGCCTCTGATGTCATGGGGAGAACATATAAACTGTTGCAGACAGAGGCGGGCATTGAACTGGTGCCGTAAAGTGTTCCACTGTCGTGCCGAGTCTCAGAGCAGTACAGCAGTACAGCGCCTTCAACCCAACCAGTCCATGCCAACCATGGTGTCCACATAGCTAGTTCCAACTTCCACATCCCTCTGAGCCCTGCCCCTTCATGTACCTGTTCAAGTGCTTCTTAAATGATACTGTTGTACATGTCTCAATCACTCAGTAGTAAAGGCAGGCTGTTCAATCAGTTACACTACGGGAGGTTGTAGAGGGGTAACTCCAGGCCACTGGGTTCAGTGGAAAAAGTTTGCAGGCAGAGCGTAGGCACGGAGGGGACATAGCTTAATGGATCACTCGGGTACTATCAATTCCAGAGCCAGGGAACATGCTGAAAAGGAGACAGGATGAAGCACAAGGTGCACAGGTTTCAACTCCTCGACAAGAAGTTGTTTGAGGGAGAGATGGTTTAATGAATTTTGATTTTGAGTGCAAAACAACAACAGTGACAGGGAACATGAGGAATGACTGAATTAATTAAAGTGCGCAGAACTCCATAAATCCCTTGTAAATTCTGACATCATCTACTCAGTGAAATGAGGCCCAGCATGAGTGCTTGTTGTGTGATCTGGAATCCACACGAGTAAATATTGCAATAATGACACATACTCATTTCAAATCATAATGCCACTTGGATTGAAAAGAGATTGTTACACATTCAGTTATGTAGTTATAATTGGCAGAGTTTGTTACCTCGTTGGTAGTGATTGGCAGTTCTGGGAAATATTCCGTAGTGTGTTGAGATGCATTAAGCATTTTCTCAAGATGCCAGGCAGGAGATGTAACTATACAACAATCAATGGGCTGTTGATGCAGAAGAGGAAAAGTGTTTTATATTAATTAGTTCTATGCCTAGGTCATTTTATGAGCAGGAGTTTTCATTTTCTTCACTTGGGCATGTCTGTCAAAAAGATGTTTGTACAGACTTAGCAAATGGGAGCGATACAGATGAATTTAATATCAAAGTTAATTTCTGACAAATCCTGAACCCAATCTCCTCAGAACTTCATATAACTCAAAACTACCTACCCATCTTCTCCCTGCATTCATCAAACCTAAGACCTACCACCTCCTTCTTTCACATAGCTTGCCGTCTCCCCAAAACAAAAACCCATATCCGAATGTGGTTTAATATCACATTTGTTGTTTAGCAGCTGCAGTACAGTGCAATACATAATAATTTAAAAAAACTATAAATAACAAACAAGTAGTGCCAAAAGAGAGCAAAAAATAAGAAAAGTGAGGTGCTGTTTATAGGTTCATTGTCCATTTAGAAATTTGATGGCAGTGGCAAAGGCGCTGTTTCTGAAATGTGTATGCGTCCTCAGGCTCCTTGATGGTAGCAATGAGAAGATGGCATGTTCTGGGAGATAGAACTCTTTAACAATCGGTCCTTCAGCCCATTCAGTCAATACCAGCCCATATCCCTCTTAGACCCACCCCTCCTTGTATTTATTCAAGTGTTTCCTGAATGGTATTGTGTCTATTTCACCCATTTCCTCACTCCATATACTCACCAACTTCTGTGTGAAAATGTTCTCCCTTAGGTTCCTCTTAAATCTCTCCACTCTCATTCTAAATCTATGCACCCTGGTTTTAGACTCCCCTATCCTGGGAGAACAGTCGTTACCATCCATCTTATCCATGTCTCTCATAATTTTAAATACTTCAATAAATTTACCCCTCATTTTCCTACGTTCCAAGGAACAAAGGCCTACTCTAGTTGATCTCTCCCTACAACTAAGGCTACGTCCACACTAGACCGGATAAATCCGTAACCAAAGCTTTTTCTCTTCGTTTTGACCCTCCGTCCACACTGAAATGGTGTTTTCCTCCCCTGAAAACGGAGATTTTCAGAATCGCTCTCCAGAGTGAATAAATCTGAAAACGCCTAGTATCCGGCGTAGTGTGTACGGGGTGACCGGCTAATTTAAAATCCGCTGTCAGGACGTGCTGGAACAGATGGTGGCGGCAGCACGGAATTTCCTTGTTTTCTTAAACGCAACCTCCAACACCACAACAATATCTGACAATAGGTGTGTAACAGCCTAATGTAACATTGTATGGAAATACAAGGTAACACTGATGCAGACATCTTTTATACATTCAACAAGGCGCTTTATTAATGTATTGCTTGTGCAAACATTCAATAGATGCAATTGTCACTTTTGCCCAGTAACTTGTTTTATTGCACATGTTAAATACAGCAAAATAATACACAAAGACATGGTAAAAGTAAAGGCAAACAAATGAGGTAACAGCAAATTTCACTTTTGCCCAGTAACAAGCCTTATTGCATTTAGTTGTAGCTGTTGTCTCTTTCATCGATGAGGAGACTATGGCCGTAGGAAATGCTTTTGGACAAGCGTGCACCAAGTCTTTCATTTGGCAATTTCCTTTTAAGTTTTCCTAGTCTGTAACTGGACAAACGCGCACCAAGTATACCGTTTCCTCTTCACTTGTTTTCTGTATGTCCTGCACATGCCCAGTAGGAGGAGATTCGCCCAAATATCCGTTTTAATTGGACAGAGGTATTTTTAAAAACGCCTCGTGTGAACGCCTGTCATTTTTACACGAAACCGGCATTTTCAAAATTATCTGGTCTAGTGTGGACGTAACCTGAGACCCTCAAATCCCAGTAACATCCTTATAAATCTTTTCTTCACTCTCTCCAGTTTAACCATGATTTTCCTATAACAGGGTGATCAAAACTGTAGACAGTTCTCCAAGTGTGGCCTCACCAACATCTTATACAATAGCAGCATAATGTCCCAACTCCCATACACAGTGTTCTGACTGATGAAGTGCCAAATATAGAAACATAGAAAACCTACAGCACAATACAGGCCCTTTGGCCCACAATGCTGTGCCGAACATGTAGATACTTCAGAAATTACCTAGGGTTACCCATAGCCCTCTATTTTTCTAAGCTCCATGTACCTGTCCAGGAGTCTCTTAAAACAACCTGTCGTATCTGCCCCCACCACAGTTACCAGCAGCCCATTCCATGCACTCACCACTCTCTGCGTAAAAAACTTACCCCTGACCTACTTACAAGCACCTTAAAACTGTGCCCTCTCACTATCTTCACTATACTTTCTGACATCCCCCCTATACTTTCCTCCAATCACCTTAAAATTATTCCCCCTTGTATTAGCCATTTCTGTCCTGGGAAGAAGTCTCTGTCTGTCCACTCTATCTATGCCTCTTATCATCTTGTACACTTCTATCAAGTCACCTTTCATTCTCCTTCGCTCCAAAGAGAAAAGACCTAGCCTGCTCATAAGACATGCTCCCTAATCCAGGCAGCACCCTGGTAAATCTCCTCTACACCTTCTCGAAAGCTTTCACATCATTCCTGTAACGAGGTGACCAGAACTGAACACAATATTCCAGATGTGGAACAGATACGGGCACCTTCAGAATCAGAATCAGGTTCAATATCACTGGCATACAGTATGTTGCAAAATTTATAGTTTTGCAGCAGCAATATATTGCAACACATAATGATTTAAAAAACTATATATAAAATGAAATTAAATAAGTAGCGCAAAAAGAATTTGTGAGATTGTGTTCATGGGTTTATTATCCATTCAGATATCTGATGGTGGAGAGGAATAAGCTGCCCCAGAAATGTTCAGTGTGTGTCTTCAGCCTCCTGTACCTCCTCCCTGATGGTAGCAATGAGAAGAGGGGGTGTCTGGGGTAGTGGGGGGGGGTCCCTAATGATGGATACAGCCTGTTGTAGGCATCGTCTTGTTTACAGAGTTGGCAACAACACTGAAGGAACTGGTCTTTAACTTCAGGAAGTGCCACAACCACCCCCCCCCCACCCTGCACAGAGCCATCAAATATTCCTCATATGTCAATCCTTTCATTCCAGGGATCATTCTTGTGAATCTCCTCTGGTCCCTCTCCAATGCCAGCACATATTTCATCAGGTAAGCAGCCAAAGCTACTCGCAATACTCTCCGTGCGGTCTGACCAATGCCTTATAAAGCCTCAGCATCACATCCTTGCTTTTACATTCTAGTCCCCCGAAAATAAATGCTAACTCTGTACTTGTCTTCCTCATCACAAATTCAAGCTGCAAATTGACCTTTAAGGAATCCTGCATGAGGACTCCCAAGTCCCTTTGCACCTCTGATTTCTGAATTTTCTCCCTGTTGGGAACGCATCTCTCAAATGCTAAGGATGAAATCACAATCTGCCAGTCAACTTTGTTGTAGCTACTACAGTTCATTTGACAACTCTTGCTGTTATTGTAGGACTCTATTCTGCACTGTTTTCTTTTTGCTAGCTCAATATATGGAACGATCTGCTTGGTACATAGGCGGAAGCTTGTGACAATAGCAAATTTGTAGCAAAACCAATCAGACGCAATTTAAAAGATATTCACCAGGCTAATTGCTGGGATGGAGGACTCCCAAGAGGGATGGGATAGTTACGCTAATAAACCAAATCGTCAGGCATCACAAACTGAAAGAGCTTCTGCAGTCACCGGGTTTTATTTGTTTTGTTTTGTATTTAGTCATAGTCATAGTCATACTTTATTGATCCCGGGGGGAAATTGGTTTTCATTACAGTTGCACCATAATGGTAGTAATGTAAATAGTAATAAAACCATAAATAGTTAAATAGTAATAGGTAAATTATGCCAGGAAATAAGTCCAGGACCAGCCTATTGGCTCAGGGTGTCTGACCCTCCAAGGGAGGAGTTGTAAAGTTTGATGGCCACAGGCAGGAATGACTTCCTATGACGCTCAGTGTTGCATCTCGGTGGAATGAGTCTCTGGCTGAATGTACTCCTGTGCCCAACCAGTACATTATGTAGTGGATGGGAGACATTGACCAAGATGGCATGCAACTTGGACAGCATCCTCATTTGTATTTGTACTTTCTCTTCTCTTGTACACTGGTTGTTTGTCAGTCATAGTCTGTGTGTAGTTTTTCATTGTTTCTATTATACTTTGTTCTACTGTGAATGCCCACGAGAAAGTGAACCTCAGGGCTTGATGATACTTCGATGATAAATTTACTTTGAACTTTGATTACAGATTACACGGGGCACCAGAGTGGGGTAGCAGTAACCGTGACCCTATTACAGTTGGAGCGCGGGGTTCAATTCCGGTGTTGTCTGTAGGAAATTTACACATTCTTCCCATGAGCGTGTGGGTTTCCTCTGGGAGCAAAAGTGTTCCCGTTTCCAAAGTGTTCATAGTTAAATTGGTCACTGTAAATGGTCCTGTGATTAGGCTGGGGTTAAGTCGGTGGGTTGTTGGTCAGTGCCGCTCGTTGGCCGGAAGGGGCTGTTCCACCCTGCATCACCAAGTTAAAGGCAGAGAAGCTCTGAGAAAGTCATGGTTACCAACAGGATAACACAAGGAGAGTGAAGCCAGTTGTCATAAGTGGAAGAGCACAAAACAGAGATAGAGCAGTGACTTTCTAGTGTAGGAATGAACTGTCCCAATACAATATTCAAAGTAAATTTATTACCAGAGTACATATATGTCACCATATGAAATCCTGAAATCTTGTGGACATTCACAGTAAAGCCATAAATCATAATTGAATTAGTGTAAAATCACACCCAACAGGATAGACACCAAGTGTGCAAAAGACAACAAACTGGAAATATAAAAGAAAAAAAAATAAGCAATAGATATTGAGAACATGAGATAAAGAGTCCTTGAAAGTGAGTGTATAGATTGTAGAAACAGTTCAGTGATGGGGTGAGTGAAGTTATCCACGCTAGTTCAATGCCTGATGGATGAGGGGTAATAACTCTTCCTGAATCTAGTGGTGTGATTCCTGAGGCTCCTGTACCTCCTTCCTGATGGCAACAGTCAGAAGAGAGCACGTTCTGGGTGGTGGGGTCCTTGATGATAGATGCTGCTTTCCTCTGATGAGACTCCATGTAAATGAACTCAGTGGTGGGGGGGGGGGCCTTACCTGTGACAAATTAATACCTTGTTAAAATATTGATGAGAGGGTGAGTCCTAATCCAACAGGAAGAAAGTGTAACTGTACTGGAGGGGACTTCCAACTGAAAGGATTAGTAAATATGAAGGCAGGAAGGTTCCACATGCCCAACCATGCCAGGACAACCAAATTAAAAAACCATCACAACTGCCCAATCCATCACTGGCACCAGCCTACCCGCCATCAATGACATGGGAGTTTGTCAAATGTGTTCAGGAAAGTTTTCTAAATCAATGTATAGAGGTACCAAAGAGAGAGGATGCAACACTTTATCTCCTATCTCCTTGATTTCCTAATCTCCTATTAGGGAACCAGACAGGTCAGGTGTCAGAAGTATGTGTAGGCAAACATTTTGGGTCCAGTGACTATAATGTCATTAGTTTCAAGTTAATTATGGATAAAGATAGACCTGGTCCTCGAGTTGAGGTTCTAAATTGGAGAAGGGCTAATTTTGTGGAAATGAGAAAGGATCTAGGAAGAGTGGATTGGGGTAAGTTGTTTTCTGGCAAGGATGTGTTCAGTATGTGGAAGGCATTCAAAGGTGAAATTTTGAGAGTGCAGAGTTTGCATGTTCCTGCCAGGATTAAAGGCAAAGTTAACAGCAGAGGGAACCTTGGTTTTCAAGGGATATTGGCGATCTGGTTAAGAAAAAGCGAGAGGTGTACAGCAGGTATAGGCAACAAGGAACAAATGAGGTACTTGAAGAGTATAGAAAATGTGAGAAAATACTAAAGAAGGAAATCAGGAAGGAAAAAAGAAGGCATGAGGTTGCTTTGGCAGGTAATGTGAAGGTAAACCCAAAGGGTTTCTACAAGTATATTAAGGGTAAAAGGACAATATGGGACAAAGTTGGTCCCCTAGAAGATCAGAGTGGTCGCCTATGTGTGGAGCCTCAGGAAATGGGGGAGATCTTAAACAGTTTTTTTGCATCAGTATTTACTCAGGAAACTGGCATGGTGTATATGGAAGGAAGGGAAACAAGCAGTAGTGTCATGGAACATACGGAGATTAAAGAGGAGGAGGTGCTTGCTGCCTTACAGCGAATAAAGGTAGATAAATCCTCCAGGCCTGACATGATATTTCCTCAGACATTGAGGAAGACTAGTGTAGAAATTGCTGGGGTCCTGGCAGAAATATGTAAAATGTCCTTAGCTACAGGTGTGGTGCCGGTGGGCTGGAGGGTAGCCCATGTTGTTCCGTTGTTTAAAAAAGGCACCAAAAGTAAACCAGGTAATTACAGACCGGTGAGCCTGACATCAGTAGTAGGTAAATTATTGGAAGGTGTTCTGAGAATTCGGATATACAAGTATCTGGACAGCCAAGGGCTGATTAAGGATAGTCAGCATAGTTTTGTGCGTGGTAGATCATGTTTAACAAATCTTGTAGAGTTTTTCGAGGAGGTTACCAAGAAAGTAGATGAGGGAAAGGCTGTGGATGTTGTCTACATAGACTTTAGTAAGGCCTTTGACAAGGTCCCACATGGGAGGTTAGTTCAGAAGGTTCAGACACTAGTTATCCATGGGGAGATTGTAAACTGGATTCAAAATTGGCTGTGTGGGAGAAGACAGAGGGTGTTGGTGGATAATTGCTTCTCAGACTGGAGGCCTGTGACTAGTGGTGTGCTTCAGGGATCTGTGTTGGGACCATTGTTGTTTGTTGTCTATATCAATGATCTAGATGATAATGTAAATTGGATCAGCAAGTTTGCTGATGACACTAAGATTGGAGGCGTTGTGGACAGCGAGGAAGGCTTTCAAAGCTTGCAGAGGGATCTGGACCAGCTGGAAAAATGGGCCAGAAAATGGCAGATAGAATTTAATGCAGACAAGTGTGAGGTGTTGCATTTTGGAAGGACAAATTAAGGTAGGACATACACAGTAAATGGCAGGGCACTGAGGAGTGTGGAGGAACAAAGAGATCTGGGAGTTCAGATACATAATTCCCTGAAAGTGGCGTCACAGGTGGACATGGTGGTAAAGAAGGCTTTTGGCATCCTGGCATTCATAAATCAAAGTATTGGGTATAGGAGTTGGGATGTTATGGCGAGGTTATATAAGACATTGGTGAGGCCAAATTTGGAATATTGTGTGCAGTTCTGGTCACCTAGCTATAGGAAGGATATCAGTAAGATTGTAAGAGTACAGAGAAGATTTACTAGGATGTTGCCGGGTCTTCAGGAGTTGAGTTACAGGGAAAGATTGAACAGGTTAGGACTTTATTCCTTGGAGCGTAGGAGAATGAGGGGAGATTTGATAGAGGTTTACAAAATAATGAAGGGTATAGAGTAAATGTGAGTAGGCTCTTTCCACTTAGATTAGGAGAGATAAATACAAGAGGACATGGCTTTAGGGTGAAAGGGGTAAGATTTAGGGGGAACATTAGGGGGAACTTCTTCACTCAGAGAGTGGTGGGAGTGTGGAATGAGCTGCCATCTGACATGATAAATGTGGGCTCACTCTTAAGTTTTAAGAACAAATTGGATAGATACATGGATGGGAGAGGTCTGGAGGGTTATGAACTGGGCGCAGGTCAATGGGACTAGCGGAATAAAGTTTTGGCACAGACTAGAAGGGCCGAATGGCCTGTTTTCTGTGCTGTAGTGTTCTACTGTTCTATGGTTCTACACAGAAGAGTGTCAGAAAAAGGTCAGTAACATCATGAAGGATCCCACCCTGCTCATGAACCGCTTGCCCCACTCCCATCAGGGAAGAGGCCATGTTGCATCCACTCCAGGACCAGCAGATTCAAAAACAGTGACTTACCCAAGCAGTAAGGCTGATCAACATCTCCACCCACTAACCCACCCCTCCACACACCCCACCACCACTAACTTATTATTTCCTGTCTATCATTTTATGTGCAGACACTCCTGTGCCTAGTGTCACTTTATGGATGTACAATCTATATATATCAGCTATCTATGTATTTATATTTATTGTGCGTTTTTCTGAATTATTAGAAACATGGAAAACCTACAGCACAATGCAGGCCCTTCAGCTCACAATGCTGTGCCGAACATGTACTTACTTTCGAAATTACCTAGGATTACCCATAGCCCTCTATTTTTCTGAGCTCCATGTACCTATCCAGGAGTCTCTTAAAAGACCCTATCGTATCCGCCTCCACCACCGTTGCTGGCAGCCCATTCCACGCACTCACCACTCTCTGCGTAAAAAAACTTACCCCTGACATCTCCTCTGTACCTACTTCCAAGCACCTTAAAACTGTGCCCTCTCGTGTTAGCCAGTTCAGCCCTGGGAAAGAGCCTCGGACTATCCACACGATCAATGCCTCAATTATTATTCTGTCCTTTATCTTAGTGTGTATTTTTTCTGCTGCATCGGATCAGGAGTAACAATCATTTTGTTCTCCTTTACGCTGCGTACTGGAAATGGCATGAAACAATCTTGAATCTTGAATGGGGACAAAGCGGACAATATTCCAAACAGCTGAAAATAAACAACATATGAAAAGCAAAAGATAAATAAACAGGAAAATGAAGGGATTCCAATTAAAATGTGTGTACATTTGTACATAAGAGAAATTGGGGAATGAGATTCATTAATTAAAATGTAATATTAAAAAACTGCAGCAGCTAAGCCATATTAATTTTGAAACTGTCAGAGCAAAAGGGACAGAAACCAGCAGGGGTGGGAGTTGTACTAATTAGAAACAATATGATACCATTCGAACAGAGGAATGTATGTAGAGGAACAGTCCCAAAAGAATTCCAAGTAATCCGCGTAACACTTGGGGATCTGTTATAGTGGTGGGAATATATTACCGACTGTCAAACATGAACAGCAATAGGCCATTCAGCCCCTTGAGAATCTCCTGTGATCCTAACAGATTGCAGCTGCTCTAAAACTTAAACTCATTTACTTGTATTTTCTTCACATCCCCTGAGACCAGTTACTAACAGAGGAAACAACCTTGCTAATTTAATTGCAGCAGCAATATTTCCATCAGCTTTTATGTGAAAAAAACAAGGAATGGAAACTAGGTTCAGTAATGAATCATGTCGTATCATCTGCTGGAAATGAAGGGCTTTTAATTATACAAATTTAAACCAAGACGCAGATGGTATTTGTGCTGAGAAAGTCTGGGCTGCCCCGCAATATGTGCACTCGTGGTACAGGTTCCTGTTTAAAATCCCACTGACCGGGATGGACTCGGTGCTAACAAGCTCCCAGGCTAAGTGTGTCAAGACTGCTACACTGCAGATGGAGAGGGATTCAGGCTCACAGGGCAGAAAATATAATGAAAGTTAAGATCAATGGAGAGAATTTAGGAGAGGTATGAAAGGAAAGATTAGAAAGCCTAAGGGGAAATATATATAAAAGAGGTGGAAACCATTAAGAGGTACCCTGGGGCACATTAGTACCAGGGACAGATAATCAGAATGGGAGTAGAGCTTTTGCAAGATAACAAGGCAATGTTGCTGCAGAGCACTAGGGATGCCATTGAAATATTTTCTATCAAGAAGGTAGATATTGAAATTATGGAGTCACTGGGGGTTCAATGAAGAGCAGTTAGTTGGGGCATCACTCAAAAAGATGAAAACATGTCTCTCAGCAGAGGAGACAGCAGAAAACAAAACTTACATATAAAAATGCTCATGCCTACATTTCCATGCCAAAGCTGAGGCTTTAAATCCGTCTCTGGCCCTCAACTTAACCACTCCTCGGGGACTGAGTCTCACTCTCTCTGCTGCACGAGGACATCTGCTACAAGAGGACATTCTGACCAATCTGACTGGATCCCCTGAAAACATAACCATGCAGACAGATGAAAGGAATCTACATTGGAATTTGTGGATTTTTAGAACATTTTGACATGGAATGAGGCGCCACCAGGGGGAAATGAAAGGGAAGGCAGACTCAAGGTGAGACAGATCGATGAGACTTAACACAGACACACCTCAAGTATGTGTGCTTACCCACTGATCTGCTCTCTCTATATCCCTGACTGTTTGGCTAGGCACAGCTCAAATGTCATCTACAAATTCACCAAAAACACAAGTTGTTGGCAGAGTCTCAGATAGTGACAAGGAGACAAGCAGAAGTGATACTGACTCTTTGAACAGTGTCGCACTCAGTGACAGTAGAACAGGTATTTGATTATGGACTTGGAAAACTTACGAAAGGTTCAAAAAACTAGGTAATGATAGAGGTCTAGAAGATTATAAGACTAGCAGGAAGGAGTTTAAGAATGAAATTAGGAGAGCCAGAAGGGGCCATGAGAAGGCTTTGGTGGGCAGGATTAAGGAAAACCCCAAACCATTCTACAAGTATGTGAAGAGCAAGAGGATAAGACGTGAGAGAATAGGATCAATCAAGTGTGACAGTGGAAAAGTGTGTATGGAACCGGAGGAGATGGCAGAGTTACTTAATTAATATTTTGCTTAATATTCATGACAGAAAAGGATCTTGGTGATTGTAGTGATGACTTGCAGCGGACTGAAAAGCTTGAGCATGTAGATATTAAGAAAGAGGATGTGTTGGAGCTTTTGGAAAGCATCAAGTTGGATAAGTCACCGGGACTGGATGAGATGTACCCCAGGCTACTGTGGGAAGCGAGGGAGGAGATTGCTGAGCCTCTGGTGATGATCTTTGCATCATCAATAGGGATGGGAGAAGCACCGGAGGATTGGAGGGTTGCAGATGTTGTTCCCTTATTCAAGAAAGGGAGTTGAGATAGCCCAGGAAATTATAGACCAGTGAGTCTTACTTCGGTGGTTGGTAAGTTGATGGAGAAGATCCTGAGAGGCAGGATTTATGAACATTTGGAGAGACATAATATGATTAGGAATAGTCAGCATAGCTTTGTCATAGGCAGGTTGTGCCTTAGGAGCCTGATTGAATTTTTTGAGTATGTGACAAAACACATTGATGAAGGTAGAGCAGTAGATGTTGTGTATATGGATTTCAGCAAGGCATTTGATAAGGTGCCCCATGCAAGGCTTATTGAGAAAGTAAGGAGGCAGGAGATCCAAGGGAACATTGCTCTGTGGATCCAGAACTGGCTTGCCCACAGAAGGCAAAGAGTGGTTGTAGATGGGTCATATTCTGCATGGAGGCGGGTGACCAGTGGTGTGCCTCAGGGATCTGTTCTGGGACCCTTACTCTTTTTGAATTTTATAAATGACCTGGATGAGGAAGTGGAGGGATGGGTTAGTAAGTTTGTTGATGACACAAAGGTTGGGGGTGTTGCGGATAGTGTGGAGGGCTGTCAGAGGTTACAGAGGGACATTTATAGGATGTAAAACTGGGCTAAGAAGTGACAGATGGAGTTCAAACCAGATAAGTGTGAGGTGGTTCATTTTGGTAGGTCAAATATGATGGCAGAATACAGTATTAATGGCAAGACTCTTGGCAGTGTGGAGGATCAGAGGGATTTTAGGGTCCAAGTCCATAAGACACTCAAAGCTGCTACGCAGGTTGACTCTGTGGTTAAGAAGGCATACAGTGCATTTGCCTGCATTAATCATGGGATTAAGTTTAAGAGCTGAGAGGTAATTTTGCAGCTACAGTATACAGGACCCTGGTCAGACCCCACTTGGAGTACTGTGCTCAATTCTGGTCGCCTCACTACAGGAAGGACATGGAAACCATAGAAAGGGTGCGGGGGAGATTTACAAGGATGTTGCCTGGATTGGGGGCCATGCCTTATGAGAATAGGCTGAGTGAACTGGGCCTTTTCTCCTTGCAGCGACGGAGGATGAGAGGTGACCTGATAGAGGTATACAAGATAATGAGAGGCATTGATTGTGTGGATAGACAGAGGCTTTTTCCCAGGGCTGAAATGGCTAGCATGAGAGGGCATAGTTATAAGGTGCTTGGAAGTTGGTACAGAGGAGACGTCAGGGGTACGTTTTTTTTAACGCAGAGAGTGGTGAGTGCGTGGAATGGGCTGCCAGCAGCGGTGATGGAGGTGGAAATGATAGGATCTTTTAAGAGGCTCCTGGATGGATGCATGGAGCTTAGAAAAATAGTGGGCTATGGGTAACCCTAGGTAATTTCTAAGGTAGGGACATGTTCGGCACAGCTTTGTGGGCGGAAGGGCCTGTGTTGTGCTGTAGGTTTTCTATGTTTCTATGTTTCAGGAAAGGCAAGTCAGAAGTACACACACTGGTCCTCACTGAGGGGTCAGTACTGGAAAAGCTGAGCAGCTTCAGGTTCCTGGGCATCAACATCTCAGAGGATCTATCCTGGGCCCCAACACATTGATGCAATCATGAAGAATGCACAACAGTGGCTTCACTTCATTAGGAGTTTGAGGAAATTCGCTGTCACCAAAACTCCAGCAACTTTCTATAGATGTACCATGAAGAGTATTCTGACTAGATGAACTACCATCTAGCATGGAGGCTCCAACATATATATGCAGGATTGAGAAAACTGAAGAAGGTTAGAGACTCAACCAGCTGCTCCATCACGACCACAAGCCTCCGTTAAAGGACATCTTCAAAAGGCAGTGCTTCAAGAAGGTGGCATCCATTACTGAAGACCCTCACCATCCAGCACATGCTTCCTTCTCATTACTACCATCAAGCAGGACGTACAGGAGTCTGACGACACACGCTCGACATTTTAGGAACATTAGGAATAGCTTCTACCCCTCCACCATCGGATTTCTGAACTGTCCATGAACACTACCTTATTTTCTTTTTGCACTACTTAGTTACTCTTTATGTAATGCAACTTATAGAAACGTACGTACCACAAAACAACAAACTTCAGGGCATACTGTATGTCAGTGATGAAAAACCCGACTGCAATTCCGAGGGACAGGACCTCGAGGTAACATTGGCAGCATCAGGGAGGTCAGGCTTGCTCCCACTGACAGTGGTGGAAACCTTTATCTGGCTTCATGTATTTTTAATGTACAAAGTCCTGTCTGGGATGCTTTGAGATCTTTCAAGTGAGAGGTCTAGATGGAAGTCATCATTGGAATGCTGCATCGAATGATAGAAATGCAGTGCAGAGGAAGGTCATTCAGTCCTTTGAATCCATGCTGGCTCTCTGCCTTTGGTTTGTCCCAGTCCCAGGCTTTACCCACAGCTCTACAATATTCAAGATTGTTTGATACCTTTTCAGGTACACAAGTGCAAAGGAGAACAAAATAATTGTTACTCTGGATCCGATGCAGAACAAAAAGAAACAATAAGATTATAAAAACACAGTAATACTAAAAAAAACCACAATAAATATAAATATGTAAGATAACTTATATACATAGATTGATCGTATATTCAGAAATTGTCACTAGGCACAGGAGTGTCTGTACATAGGGTGACTGACAGGAAATGATAAAGTAGTGGTGGTTGGGGGTGTGGAGGTGTTGATCAGCCTCACTGCTTGGGGAAAGTCACTGTTTTTGAGTCTAGTGGTTCTGTAACCTCCTCCCTAATGGGAGTGGTATATTGTATTTTTCATGCACCATCTCAGTTCCCACAACTGACTTTTCACCACCTTAATGGGGAATGCATTCTAAACACTCGCACTTCATGTAAAGCTGTTCTCGGTGTTTCAGTTCTTATGCCAAATCACCTTTGATTTGTGACGTTAGGCTCTCAGCATTTCCACCCCCTTTGCTCTGAACACATCATACCTCTTTCTCGCCTTCCCTGCTCAGGGTGGGGCTGGGGGGTAGGGGAGAAAGGGATCAATCCCAGCTCTCATCAAAGTTGCTGGTGAACGCAGCAGGCCAGGCAGCATCTCTAGGAAGAGGTACAGTTGACGTTTCAGGCTGAGACCCTTCGTCAGGACTAACTGAAAGAAGAGCTAGTAAGAGATTTGAAAGTTGGAGGGGGAGGGGGAGATCCAAAATGATAGGAGAAGACAGGAGGGGGAGGGATGGAGCCAAGAGCTGGACAGGTGTTTGGCAAAGGGGATATGAAAGGATCATGGGACAGGAGGCCTAGGAAAAGTGGGGGGGGAACCCAGAGGATGGGCAAGGGGTATAGTGAGAGGGACAGAGGGAGAAAAGGGAGAGAGAGAGAAAGAATATGTGTATAAAAATAAATAATGGATGGGGTACGAGGGGGAGGTGGGGCATTAGCGGAAGTTAGAGAAGTCAATGTTCATGCTATCAGGCTGGAGGCTACCCAGACGGAATATAAGGTGTTGTTCCTCCAACCTGAGTGTGGCTTCATCTTTACAGTAGAGGAGGCCGTGGATAGACCTGTCCAGCTCTTGGCTCCATCCCTCCCCCTCCTGTCTTCTCCTATCATTTTGGATCTCCCCCTGCCCCTCCCACTTTCAAATCTCTTACTCGCTCTTCCTTCAGTTAGTCCTGATGAAGGGTCTCGGTCTGAAACGTCGACTGTACCTCTTCCTAGAGATGCTGCCTGGCCTGCTGCGTTCACCAGCAACTTTGATGTGTGTTGCTTGAATTTCTAGCATCTGCAGATTTCCTTGTGTTTGCAATCCCAGCTCTTCTTCCTTTCCCCGTAACCAGTTCATAGAATCAGAGGTCACCCATTCAGAAATAGTCACGTGATTACCCCTTGAACTTTGAACTTTTCTATATTTTTGTTCCTGTATCCCATCTGATACCCTCTGATCCTACATGGAATGTCAAACAGTGTAGCACTGTACAGGCCAATCAGCTTGCCATTATATTCCAATCTCGATGTTAGTCTTTGTTTATTTTTATTTGGAAGATACAGCACAGAACAGGCCCTTCCTTCCAGTCATTTGAGCTGGGCTGCCTGGCAACCCACCTATTCACCTGTGGCATAATCTCAGGACGATTTACAACCGGTACATCTTTGGACTGTGGGAGGAAACTGTAGCATCCGGAGGAAAGCCATGCACATACGGGAAGGAATATATAAACTTGCTTACAGATGATGTCGGAATTGATCTCCCAGCTGTAATAGCGTTGCACTGACAACTACACTACTGTGGCAGTTCAATACATAGCTTCCTTTTCTGTAGGATCCATATCCCTCCATTTCCTTCACATCCATGTGTCTGTCTAAAACTTTCCTAATGTCCACCAAAGTTCAAAGTAAATTTATTACCAAGTACATACATGATGGTGGTGTCTGAAAAGAGGATGCATGCCATCTTGGACAATGTCTCCCATCCACTACATAATGTACTGGGTGGGCACAGGAGTACATTCAGCCAGAGACTCATTCCTCCGAGATGCAACACAGAGCGTCATAGGAAGTCATTCCTGCCTGTGGCCATCAAACTTTACAACTCCTCCTTTGGAGCATCAGACACCCTGAGACAATAGGCTGGTCCTGGATTTATTTCATAATTTACTGGCATAATTTACATATTACTATTTAAATATTTATGGTTTTATTACTATTTATTATTTATGGTGCAACTGTAACGAAAACCAATTTCCCCCGGGATTAATAAAGTATGACTATGACTATGACTATATACAACCCTGATAATTCATTTTCTTGCTGGAATACTCAATAAATCCATAATTGAATAATAACAATGATAAAAATCAATGAATATCTGAACCAACTGTGTGTTCAACCAGTGTGCAAAAGCCAACAAACTGTGCAAATAGAAAAAGAAAGAAATAATAATAATAAAGCAATAAATACCAAGCACCTGAGAGGAAGAGTTGTTGAAAGTGAGTCGATAGGTTGTGGATACAGTTCAATGATGGGGCAGGTGGAGCTGAGAGAGATTACGCCCTTTGGTTCACCAAACCGCTGATCCCACCGCTATCTCTGCTAACTTTCTCCAGGCACTGTGCAATGGGTTACCAAGGGCAGTTGTGGAAGCCACCTATTTAGGTCTCTGTGTAAAAAAAAAACTTAATCCTTACGCCAACTTTAAACTTCCCCCTTCTAATTTTAAAAGTATGTCCTGCAGTGGTTGACATTTGCACCCTGGGGAAGATTCACAATGTCTAGCCTGTCTATTTCTCTGATAATTTTAAAATAGCTTTCCCATCAGATGAGAACAACGCAAGTTCATCCAATCTTTCCTTATAGCTGTACCCCCTAATCCAGGCAGCATCATGGTGAACCTTTTCTGCACCCTCGACATAGTCTACACATCTTCCCCACTCTTGTTCCGTTCAGAATGGAGAATCCCATCTGAGAAAGCACCAACCACCTCGAGTCTCCGTGATAGGAAAACATTTATCACTCAGACCATCATCACCCCATCCCATCCAATACCATCTGTTCTCTCTGTGTCCACAGAACACCTCAGGCCCTGCAGAACCAGAGTGGAAATGAGTTAACCATGATTCCAAGACAGAGCTGGAGAAGATTAAGAGTGGTGTGTGCTTGTGTATGTGTACGCGCGTGCACGTGTGCATATGCCTGCGCACGTGTGCATATGCCTGTGCAGTGCGTTTCAGCAGATTTAAAAGAAATTAATTAGTTAAAAACAAAGTGGGTTTTAAAAATTTGTTTTATTTGTCACGTGCATCGAAACAGAGTGAAATGCATCGTTTGTGTCAGCGGGGATTGTGCTGGGCAGCCTGCAAGTGTCACAATGTCTCAGGTACCAACGTAGTCTGCCCGCAATTTACCAATCCTAACTCATATGCCTTTGAAATGTGGGAAAAAAAATCACTGTGCCCAGGGAAAGTGACAGAGTCACAGGGAGAAAGTATAATCTTTATACATTGGCAAGGCCTTTGACAAGGTGCCACACATGAGGCTGCTTACCAAGTTAAGAGCCCATGGTATTACAGGAAAGTTACTAACATGGTTAGAGCATTGACTGATTGGTAGGAGGCAGCAAATGGGAATAAAGGATCCTTTTCTGGTTGGCTGCCAGTGACTAGTGGTGTTCCACAGGGGTCAGTGTTGGGACCGCTTCTTTTTATGCTGTATATAAATGATTTAGATGTTGGAATAGATGGCTTTGTTGCCAAGTTTGCAGATGATATGGAGATTGTGGAGGGGCAGGTAGTGTTGAGGAAGCAGGTAGGGTGCAGAAGGACTTGGACAGATTAAGAGAATGGGCAAGAAAGTGGCAAAGGAAATACAATGCTGGAAAATGCATGGTCATGCACTTTGGTAGTAGAAATAAATGTGCAGACTATTTTCTAAAGAGGGAGAAAATCCAGAAATCTGAGATGTAGAGGGATTTGGGAGTCCTTATGCAGAACACCCTGAAGATTAACTTGCAGGTTGAGTCGGTGGTGAGGAACGCAAATGGAATGTTAGCATTCATTTCAAGAGGTCTAGAATACAAGAGCAAGTATATGGTGCTGAGGATTTATAAGGCACTGGTGAGGCCCCAGTGAACAGTTTTGGGCCCCTCATCTTAAAAAAAGATTTGAGAGGTTCCAGAGGAGGTTCACAGGGATGATTTCAGGATTAAAAGGGTTATCATATGAGGAACGTTTGATGGCTCTTGGTCTGTACTCACTGGGATTCAGAAGGATGATGGGGGATCTCACTGAAACCTTTCAAATGTTGAAATGCCTAGACAGAGTAGATGTGCAAAGGATGTTTCCCATGGTGGGAGAGTCTAGGACAAGAAGGCACAGCCTCAGGATAGAGGGGCACCCTTTCAAAACAGAGAAGCAGAGAAATTTCTTCAGCCAAAGAGTGGTGAACTTGTGGAATTTGTTGCCACCTGCAGCTGTGGAGGCCAGGTCGTTGGGTGTATTTACGGCAGAGATTGATAGGTTCTTGAGTGGACATGGCATCAAAGGTTACAGGGAGAAAGCCAAGAAATGGGCTTGAGGAGGAGAAGAAAAAAGGATCAGCCATGATTGAATGGCGGAGCAGACTCGATGGGCCAGATGGCCTAATTCTGCTCCTGTGTCTTATGGTCTATCTGTCATGATCTAAACCCCTTACAATCAGTGGTGGGAATTGATCTCTGGTGCAGTAAAGTAATTGTGCTAACCCATACCCTTCTGTACTGATCAGTTACATTAGCTTTTGTTTGTTGTCCAATGTGTACTGGTTTCTTAAGGCTGAAACAGCTGGGGAGGCAGGGGGTGGTAATGGGGATAAGCTTGCGCTGCCTATGAAATGCTCCCAATGTCATGTGCCTCAAACAGCCTCTGACAACCAAGTCCGGCTCCTGGCCTTCATGTGTGGCTTAGCTACTAAGCCCCGGTGGAACTGTTTCTACTCACAGAAGAAGGGGCAATGGTGGATTACTGGTGCCTTAAAACCAGTCACTTTGAAGGATGGGACTCATCAGCTGTGGTTGGCAGCTCATGTAGGAGAAGGTAATCCCCAATTTCAAACCTCCGCTACCTTGCATCTACACCTATTCACATAGTAGGCTTCAGGAGTAAACCCCAAGGAAAAGTCCAGGGATGGAGTCCCTAAGGCAGTCCTACACTGAGTTCAATGCTGACTGGCAACTCCTGCGACACTGATAGTACCAAACTGTATCAGTCTCTGTCATTCCTTTGGATTCATCAGCTACTTGGAAAGGTGGAGCCTGCTGCATGGGCAACAGCTTGATCTCCATATCGTACTGCCCTGGCTTATGTAACAGAGCACCTCATTCTGTCATTAGTTATGACAGTACAAAAGTCTAATCAAAGTCTTAGATTTACTCTTCATAACTTCACCACGTCCACAGTCTGCCCCAATGCATCATTTTCAAATGTCAGTTCAAGTTTTTCAGCTGTACTCTTTCATGGAGACACTGCTTGGTCTAGCAGAATTTATCATCCACCCCTGAGTGCATTCCAGGCTCTGTCAGTAAAGCGTTGACCACCACTGGGTCAGGACGGCCACCAGGAGATACTTCTGTGCGAAGGTTGCAGAGCACGCAGGCCAGCACCGACCGAGGAGCTTTGTTACCGTGGAGGTACGGCTGGGTTTAAATGTTATTGAGAAATCCTAATCATGGCCCAGTGGTGCAGAAAATGCAGAAGTTTTGATGTAGAGTTCTGGTGTGGTACTGCTAAGTGAGAAGTGAAATTTCAAACATTTCTGTCTACTTTTGCAGTGTTAGCAGATTGGCTGATGTTAGAGAATTTTGCTCCTGAATTTTTTGAAGGTAGATTTTGATGGGTTATGCGACTGGCAGCTGGAACCCATTAAAGGGACTCTTTTCAAATTTGTGTACCCCCTTGGTAATTCGTTGTGTGAGGAACAGAGTAATACACCTCCCCATGGCTGAGAACACATGACAAGCTGTCAAACCTGTGATAAATACACATGAGTGTCAGGCCCACAGTTCAATGGAGTTTTGTTTTTGCTCATTAATGGGGAGAGAGAGCTGAATGGCATCTTACCAAGGACCACTCACCATCTGAATACAGTGCAGTCCAAATGTTCACGTTAATCTTTCTTAGGCACTCAGTGGCCAGTTTATTAGGTGCCTCCTGTACTTAATAAAGCGGCCACTGAGTGTATGTTCATGGTCTTCTGCTGCTGTGGCCCATCCACTTCAAGGTTCAACGTGTTGTGTGTTCAGAGATGCTCTTCTGCACACCACTGCTGTAACATGTGGTTATTTGAGTTACTGTCACCTTTTTGTCAGCTTGAACCAGTCTGGCCAGTTTCCTCTGACCTCTCTCATTAACAGGGTCGGGATCGGGAGCAGCATCTCCAACGCCATCACACTGAGCACAGGGGCCCCCCAGGGCTGTGTGCTCAGTCCACTGCTGTTCACTCTGCTGACCCACGACTGTGCTGCAACACACAGCTCGAACCACATCATCAAGTTCGCCGATGACACGACCCTGGTGGGTCTCATCAGCAAGAACGATGAGTCAGCATACAGAGAGGAGGTGCAGCGGCTAACAGACTGGTGCAGGGCCAACAACCTGTCTTTGAATGTGAACAAAACAAAAGAGATGATTGTTGACTTCAGGAGGACACGGAACGACCACTCTCCACTGAGCATTGACGACTCCTCCATAGAGATCGTTAAGAGCACCGAATTTCTTGGTGTTCATCTGGCAGAGAACCTCACCTAGTCCCTCAACACCAGCTCCGTAGCGACGAAAGCCCAGCAGCGTCTCTACTTTCTGCAAAGGCTGAGAAAAGTCCATCTCCCACCCCCCATCCTCAACACATTCTACAGAGGTTGTATTGAGAGCATCCGCATCATGGCCTGGTTCGGAAATTGCACCACCTCGGATCGCAAGACCCTGCAGCGGATAGTGAGGTCAGCTGAGAAGATCATCGGGGTCTCTCTTCCCGCCATTACAGACATTTACACCACACGCTGCACCCGCAAAGCAAACAGCATTATGAAGGACCCCACGTACCCCTCATACAAACTCTTCTCCCTCTTGCCATCTGGAAAAAGGTACAGAAGCATTTGGGCTGTCATGACCAGACGATGTAATAGTTTCTTCCCCCAAGCCATCAGACTCCTCAATACCCAGAGACTAGACTGATGTCTACATCAATTATTATTATATTGAAATTTGTCCTCTACTGTGCCTATTTTCTTCTTTATTATTTATTTATTTATTAAATAATAATTGTACTGCCCCGCACTATTTTGTGCACTTTATGTATCCTGTGTATGTCTGTAGTCTAGAGCAGTTTTTATGTTGTTTTACATAGTCTAGTGTAGCCTTGTGCTGTCTCACATAGTCTAGTGTAGTTTTGTGTTGTTTCATGTAGCACCATGGTCCTGGAGGAACGTTGTTTCATTTTTACTGTGTACGGTACCAGCAGCTTATGGTCAAAATGACAATAAAAAGCCACTTGACTTGACTTTTGCCCACAGAACTGCTGCTCATTAGATATTTTTGGTTCTCACACCATCCTTTATAAACTCTAGAGACTGTTGGGTATGAAAATCCCAAGTTTCTGAGATACTCAAACCACCCCTTCTGGCACCAGCAATCATTCCAAGGTCAAAGTCACAGATCACATTACTTCCCCATTACAATGTTTGATGTGAACAATAGTTGAACCTCTTGACCATGTCTGCATGCTTTTAGGCACCGATTTGCTACCACGTGATTGACTGATTAGATATTTACATTAACGAGCAGGTGTACATATGTAACTAATAAAGTGGCTCTTCACAAAACCATTCCACAGCTATCTGGACTATACTTCCTACCCTGTCACTCTTAAAAGTGTCATTCCCTTTTCTCAGTTCCTCCATCTCCACCACATCTGTTATCAGGATGAGGATTTCCTTTCCAGAACATCAGAGATGTCCTTCTTCTCTGAAGAACAGGGGTTCTCTTCCACCACCACTGATAATCCCCTCACCTGCATCTCCTTCATTTCCTGGACATCCACTCTCACCCAATCTTTCAGCTGCTCTAACAGTGATAGAGTTCCTCTTGTCCTTACCTACCACCCCACAAGCGTCCGCATCCAACACATCATCCTCCACAACTTCCGCCATCTTTAACAGCATCTCACCAAACACATCGATACTCCACCCCCCCCGACCACTTTCTGCAGAGATTGCCCCACCGTGATTCCCTTATCCCTTCATCCAAGTGGTAATAAAACTGGGTTTGGAGTCAGATCCTGTAAGGATGGCAGATATTCCCTAACAAAGGTTGCTGGTGAGCTAGTAGTGGGGTTTCAGAATTGGGCAGTTCCAGTCCATGATAATGGGAACGTAAACTAGCTTTCTATTCTAACTTTATTTCATTTCTCAAATTAAAATTTCCCAGCCATAGTGGGATTTGAGCATGTATCTGATCAAAGAGCTAGGTGTCTGGATGTTGTACCCTTCACTGTGATTGCTATCATACCCTGGATGTGCTCTTAATCAAGGTTTGGAGTTCAGAGTCAGCAAGTCCTTGGGTGTTCGTGCAGAAGACACTGTGAATGGTGTTCCTCAACACAGCGCCTCCTGATCTTTTCTGTGTAGTGAGGACCCCTCTTGGGAACTACTCTAGCACCACCTGGCACCCTTTGTAGCTGCTGGCAGTCTTTCAGGGTCTCAGATCTGAAACAGGGAGGAAGAGTCTTCATCTAAATGCAGCTGAGGAATGAGTAAGCGAATCAACAAATCTGGAGAAAGATGTGAAATGCAAAATTGACAGTGAACTGTTTGGCAGCCAGCTTCAGAACTGCTTTTATATACATCTTCACACCCCTCCTCTTCATTCAAATTCATCAACTCAGGATTTTAAATTAAACCTCTTCTCCTTGTTTCCTGTAGTAATATCTGCTTGTTATTATTTCTGTAATTTTCCCTGTTCACTGAAGTGCCTCACAGCTGAGCACAGCATTTTCTCACACTGTATTGCCCACCTATATCTCTCAAAACTCCATCTTTCCATTTTAATATTTTGGCTATGACCATAATGCCCATCTTCAGTGTAATTTTTCAAAATTCATTTATTTTTCTTGCGGTCAATTTGTGGCCTCCTCTCCCCACCTTTCACCTCAGGGGAAACAGCCTCTCAGTATTAGTCTTGTAGCTACTCAGAGCTTTGAATTTAAGTAGCGCCTTTGACAGCCTCAGGACATCCAGATGACATTACACCTAGCAAAGTACTCCTGAAGGGAAATGTGATCACGATGAGATAATTTGTTTATTTTATGAGGCAACTAAGAAATTACTTCTTCACATTAGAACTAATCTTTCGTATAGAATCCAAGTTGTAGATCAGTGCAGTTTTCTAATTGTTTTTCTAATGCTTGTGCTATGTGTGATAATTCCTTTCAGAGTGCTCAGTAGCAGAATAATGTACCGAGTGATTTGCCTGGCATTTTTAATTGGAACTTGTTAATGCACCAAGTTGGGCCTCTGATGAATATCGGTGTGAACATGGTTCACGTCTCAGTCAATTCGGTCATGAGGACCAATGCCCCTCACAGACTGTGGAATTATACTGACGCTGTCTTACTATGAACGAGACACTGGCAGTTGCAAGTTTGACCCCATAACACCATAAGATATAAGAGCAGAATTAGTCCATTTAGCCCATCAAGTCTGCTCTTCCATTTTATCACCACTGATCCACTTCCCTCTCAGTCCAAATCTCCTGCCTTCTCTCCATAACC
The DNA here is from genome assembly GCF_963921235.1 of Mobula hypostoma. Taxonomy (NCBI): domain Eukaryota; kingdom Metazoa; phylum Chordata; class Chondrichthyes; order Myliobatiformes; family Myliobatidae; genus Mobula; species Mobula hypostoma. Next base: position 3,421,217 of record NC_086102.1, on the reverse strand, counting down.
CAACATGCCCTGACTGATCAATAACCTCTGCCTTCCCTAAAATATCTGTGGCAAAGAATTCCACAGATTCACCACTCAATGGCTAAAGAAATTCCTCCTCATCTTCGTTCTAAATGGACATCCCTCTACTCTGAGGCTCTGCCCTCTAGTACTAGAGTCCTCCACCATAGGAAACACCCTCTCCACATCCACTTTAGCAAGGCCTTTCAACATTCGATAGTTTTAATGAGATCCCCCCTCATTCACCTGAACTCCTGTGAGAAAACACACTTTTACAAGCTAAGTGGAAAACTCCTGAGTGTCCTGTGTTACATCCCTCAGCCAGATTGACCATGCTGTGCACGATATGAGAGCAGACCTTTCCGTGGTGACTGCAAAATATTTCATCTGCTAGACGTTATTTTGTGATGTGCTGGGGGAAAGGAAGGGGAGATATATACTGTATTGGAGGTGCTCTTTCAGAAGAGGCTTTCACCACACAATTGTGAGTAAGATTTTGGTTGATAAACAAAAGAGAACAAAGAGGATTAATGTCACTTGAGATTACTGAAGTGTGCAGCAGCTGGAAGATCTCTCAAGTAGCTGAAAAGTGAGAAAGGAGAGAGCGTGGGGTTCAGGCTAACAGTGTAGCAGCCCCTGTGGCAGAGAGTGACAGCCCATCACACACTCCCAAACATTATCAGCACGTCTTCCCTGCTTACACTGAGCAGAATCAGCAGCAGTCTTTTCATGGGCTGTACATACCCAATTACAGCACTGCATGTAATCCCCTTCTATCTAATATTCCAATAAGGCTTCCTGCATCTCTGAAACAACATCACAATTACACAATTGAAAGCAGCTCCAGTTCCGCAGGATAATAAGCTGAAAGCTGTTAAGTCGAAGCAAATGTGTAATGGGAAAGGTAAAAAGGAATTGCTACATTATATGATGATAAACATGACATTAAAGAGATGACTTCCTGATCACACACTAAAGATAAAGATTCGCTTTACTTGTCACATGTACATCAAAACATTGCCATAGAGAGAGTACAAAGAAGGTTCACCAGATTGATTCCTGGGATGGCAGGACTTTCATATGATGAAAGACTGGATCGACTAGGCTTATACCCTCTGGAATTTAGAAGATTGAGGGGGGATCTTATTGAAACGTATAAAATCCTAAAGGGATTGGACAGGCTAGATGCAGGAAGATTGTTCCCAATGTTGGGGAAGTCCAGAACGAGGGGTCACAGTTTGAGGATAAAGGGGAAGCCTTTTAGGACCGAGATTAGGAAAAACTTCTTCACACAGAGAGTGGTGAATCTGTGGAATTCTCTGCCACAGGAAACAGTTGAGGCCAGTTCATTGGCTATATTTAAGAGGGAGTTAGATATGGCCCTTGTGGCTAAAGGGATCAGGGGGTATGGAGGGAAGGCAGGTACAGGGTTCTGAGTTGGATGAAGAGCCATGATCATACTGAATGGCGGTGCAGGCTCGAAGGCCGAATGGCCTACTCCTGCACCTATTTTCTATGTTTCTATGTTTCTATACAGTGAAATGGTTTGTTTGCAGCAACAACCAACACAGGCTGAGGATTGCGCTGGGGTCAGCCAACAAGAGTCACCAACATAGCACACCCATAACTCACTAATCCTAACCCGTACATCCCGAAACATCGAAACATACAGCGAAATGTCTCTTTTGCGTCACGGGTGCCATAGTGGTTAGCGTGATGCTCACCCAGACCAGTCGAGAAGCTCGGATAGACTAGATGTGAAGAGGACGTTTCCTACAGTGCGAGAGTCTGGGACTAGAGGGCACAGCCTCAGAACAGGGGTAAGGAGGAATTTCTTTAGCGAGAGGCTACTGAACCTGTAGAATTCATTGCCACAGACAGATGTGGAGGCCATGTCATTGATTATATTTAACGCAGAGGTTGATAGGTTCTTGTTCAGTAAGAGTGTCAAAGGTTATGGGCAGAAAGTACAAGAATGGCATTGAGATGGATAATAAGTTCAAGATGAGGTGGTAAATTGGATTAGACATTGGCGTTGTGGGAGAAGCCACAGAGTGGCAGTCGAGGATTGCCCCTCTGACTAGAGGCCTGTGACTCGTGGAGTGCCACTGTGATTGGTGGTGGGTCTGTTGTTGTTTGTCAACTATATCAATGATCTGGATGATAATGCAGTTAACTGGATAGCAATTTTAAGGATAACACCAAGATTGGGGATGCAGTGGGTAGTGAGGAAGACGAACGTGGCTTGCAGAGGGATCTGGACCAGATGGAAGACTGGGCTGAAGAACGGCAGATGGAGTTTAACGCAGGCGAGTGTAAGGTGGGCCAGTCAAGTCTTACACAGTGAATGATAGAGCACTGAGCAGTGAGAGATCTGGGAACACAGGTCCGTGGTTCAGTGAAAGTGGCATCATAGGTAGCTAGGGTCGGAAAGAAAGCTTTTCGTACATTGGCTTTCATAAATCAAAGTATTGTTTACAGGAGATGGGAAGTTGTGTTGAAATTGTATAAGACATTGGTGAGGCCCAATTTGAAGTATTGTGTGCAGTTTTGATCACCTTCCACCTCGAAAGAATACAGAGAAAACTTATAATGATGTTGCTGCGTCTGGAGGATATAGAAACATAGAAACATAGAAAACCTACAGCACAATACAGGCCCTTCGGCCCACAATGCTGTGCCGAACATGTACTTACTTTAGAAATTACCTAGTGTTACCCATAGCCCTCTATTTTCCAAAGCTCCATGTACCTGTCCAGGAGTCTCTTAAAAGACCCTGTTGTATCTGCTTCCACCACCATCACCGGCAGCCCATTCCACGCACTCACCACTCTCTGTGTAAAAAACTTACCCCTGACATTTCCTCGATACCTACTTCCAAGCACCTTAAAACTATGCTCTCTCGTGTTAGCCATTTCAGCCCCGGGAAAAAGCCTCTGATTATCCACATGATTAATGTCTCTCATCATCTTATACACCTCTATCAGGTCACCCGTCATCCTCCATTGCTCCAAGGAGAAAAGGCCAAGTTCACTCACCTATTCTCATAAGGCATGCTCCCCAATCCAGGCAACATCCTTTTAAATCTCCTCTGTATCCTTTCTATAGTTTCCACATCCTTCCTGTAGTGAGGTGACCAGAACAGAGCACAGTACTCCAGGTGGGGTCTGACCGGGGTCCTATATAGCTGCAACATTACCTCTTGGCTCCTAAACTCAATCCCATGGTTGATGAAGGCCAATGCACCATTTGCTTTCTTAACCGCAGAGTTAACCTGTGCAGCAGCTTTGAGTGTCCGGTGGACTTGGACCCCAAGATTTATCCGGGTTGCCTCCATCTGCAACTTCTCAGCCCAGTTTTGCATCCTATCAATGTCCCGCTGTAACCTCTGACAACCCTTCACACTATCCAAAACACCCTCAAGCTTTGTGTCATCGACAAATTTACTAACCCTTCCCTCCACTTCCTCATCCAGGTCATTTATAAGACCCAAGATCTTTGCAGTCATCAGGCACAAAGCTCATAAAAAGTGACGAAACAGACTTTTTAACATGGTAAATCAGTGGGTTGTTGTTACGTCTCCCGCTCGCTGTGAAAATGCAGGACACCTCCCTCTCCCTTATGAGGGAGAGAGGGAACCTGTGGGTTGCCGAATGCCGGATGAATTGCGATAGCCTTTGGGGTAACTGCAAGGTCTGTGTCTTTGCTTTGCTCAGTAGTGGGTGCGCTTTTTGTTTCGCCGGTGGAGGGAGGGGGGGGATTGTTACTAGCCGCTGCTTACAGTCACTGAAGCCTGTAACTCCTTCAGAGTTGTCATAGGTCTCTAGGTGGCCTCCCTCACTCGTCCCCTTCTTGCACGGTCACTCAGTTTTTGAGGACAGCCTGCTCTAGGCAGATTTACAGCTGTGCCATATTCTTTCCATTCCTTGATGATTGGCTTAACCGTACTCCAAGGGATAATCAGTGACTTGGAAATTTTCTTGTATCCATCTCCTGACTTGTGCTTTTCAATAACCTTTTTGCAGAGTTGCTTAGAGAGTTCTTTTGTTTTCATGGTGTAGTTTTTGCCAGGATACTGACTCACCAGCAGCTGGACCTTCCAGATGCAATACTTTTACTATAATTAATTGAAGCACCTTGGCTGCACACAGGTCTCCAAGAACAGATCTCCATTTAACTAATATGTAACCTCTAAAACTAATTGGCTTCACAAGTGATGATTTGATGTATCATATTAAGGGGGGGGGCACTGAATACATACGCAATCTATTATTTTTGTTTTATATTTGTAATTAATTTAGATCACTTTGTAGAGATCTGTTTTCACTTTGACACAAAAGAGTCTTTTTCTGTTGATCAGTGTCAAAAAAGCCAAATTAAATCCACATTCATTCCAAATTAAAGCTGAATTCAATGTTTTAAAACAATAAAACATGAAAACTTCTGGGGGGGTGGTTGAATACTTTTTATGGGCACTGTATATTTTTTCTCATTCTTTATGGGTGGTGTGTATGTGTATTTTCCCCTCAGTCTTGGGTCTTCTACCAGAGGCTTGGCATCTTGACGGTTCGGCACAGTGTCCTTGCTGTTCCGAGCAGTGCGCTCTTCTGGACTGAGATCTCAGATGTTGTTCCCGGGATTTGTTGGAGCCATTTTCCCAGTCCGGGTGTCACAGCTCCAAGTGCTCCTATCACCACTGGGATTACTCTGGCTTTAACCTTCCACATCCTTTTTATCTGCTCTTTCGAGCCCTGGTATTTCTCCAGCTTCTCATATTCTTTCTTCCTGACGTGACTGGCATTTGGGATTGCCACATCTATTACTATTGCTTTCTTCTGGTCCTTGTCCAGTATTACTAAGTCTGGTCAGTTGGCCAGTACCTGCTTATCAGTCACTATTTGGAAGTCCCACAGGATCTCAGCTCTGTCATTCTCCACGACCTTCTCAGGTGTTTCCCATTCGGATTTGGGAGAGTCCAATCCATACTCAGCGCAGATATTCCTGCAACTTGGTTATGCTGACCCTGCCTGCACCCTGCTACTATGTGCTGGATGGTTTCAGCTGATTCCTTGCACAGTCTGAACCTTGGGTCTCTTCTGGTGTGACAGACCCCTGCTTCTTTCGCTCTTGTGCTCAGCGCCTGGGTCTCTTCTGGTGTGACAGACCCCTGCTTCTTTCGCTCTTGTGCTCAGCGCCTGGGTCTCTTCTGGTGTGACAGACCCCTGCTTCTTTCGCTCTTGTGCTTAGCGCCTGGGTCTCTTCTGGTGTGACAGACCCCTGCTTCTTTCGCTCTTGTGCTCAGCGCCTGGGTCTCTTCTGGTGTGACAGACCCCTGCTTCTTTCGCTCTTGTGCTCAGCGCCTGGGTCTCTTCTGGTGTGACAGACCCCTGCTTCTTTCGCTCTTGTGCTCAGCGCCTGGGTCTCTTCTGGTGTGACAGACCCCTGCTTCTTTCGCTCTTGTGCTCAGCGCCTGGGTCTCTTCTGGTGTGACAGACCCCTGCTTCTTTCGCTCTTGTGCTCAGCGCCTGGGTCTCTTCTGGTGTGACAGACCCCTGCTTCTTTCGCTCTTGTGCTCAGCGCCTGGGTCTCTTCTGGTGTGACAGACCCCTGCTTCTTTCGCTCTTGTGCTCAGCGCCTGGGTCTCTTCTGGTGTGACAGACCCCTGCTTCTTTCGCTCTTGTGCTCAGCGCCTGGGTCTCTTCTGGTGTGACAGACCCCTGCTTCTTTCGCTCTTGTGCTCAGCGCCTGGGTCTCTTCTGGTGTGACAGACCCCTGCTTCTTTCGCTCTTGTGCTCAGCGCCTGGGTCTCTTCTGGTGTGACAGACCCCTGCTTCTTTCGCTCTTGTGCTCAGCGCCTGGGTCTCTTCTGGTGTGACAGACCCCTGCTTCTTTCGCTCTTGTGCTCAGCGCCTGGGTCTCTTCTGGTGTGACAGACCCCTGCTTCTTTCGCTCTTGTGCTCAGCGCCTGGGTCTCTTCTGGTGTGACAGACCCCTGCTTCTTTCGCTCTTGTGCTCAGCGCCTGGGTCTCTTCTGGTGTGACAGACCCCTGCTTCTTTCGCTCTTGTGCTCAGCGCCTGGGTCTCTTCTGGTGTGACAGACCCCTGCTTCTTTCGCTCTTGTGCTCAGCGCCTGGGTCTCTTCTGGTGTGACAGACCCCTGCTTCTTTCGCTCTTGTGCTCAGCGCCTGGGTCTCTTCTGGTGTGACAGACCCCTGCTTCTTTCGCTCTTGTGCTCAGCGCCTGGGTCTCTTCTGGTGTGACAGACCCCTGCTTCTTTCGCTCTTGTGCTCAGCGCCTCTTCTTGTGCAGCCATGAGCACAGCCTCTGTGCTGTCGCTCAGCCCCGCCATTTCCAGCCATTGGTAGGACTTCCTTATGTCAGCCACCTCTGAGATCTGACAATGGCACATCCCCAGGCAGTGGCTTATCCTCTGGCTCTGCTTCATCCACTTCTATTTCCATATCCCCTGGCTGCTGTCTGAAGTATTCTCCTGGCAGGTTGTCCTTGGGGGCCATCTTCCTGACGTATTCATGGTTGATTTGTATTTCTTCCAGGACTGTGGCCTTGACACCTCCAAGTCCCTGTCCTCCTTTATTCTGCTGGATGTACAGTCACTCAGCGCTGGACTGTGGCTGGACTTGGTGTTCACCTGGCAGAGAATCTCACCTGGTCCCTCAACACCAGCTCCATAGCAAAGAAAGCCCAGCAGCGTCTCTACTTTCCGCGAAGGCTGAGAAAAGTCCATCTCCCAGCCCCCATCCTCACCACAATCTACAGAGGTTGTATTGAGAGCATCCTGAGCAGCTGCATCATGGCCTGATTCGGAAATTCCACCATCTCAGATCGCAAGACCCTGCAGCGGATAGTGAGGTCAGCTGAGAAGATCATCGGGGCCTCTCTTCCCGCCATTACAGACATTTACACCACACGCTGCATCCGCAAAGCAAACAGCATTATGGAGGACCCCACGCACCCCTCATATAAACTCTTCTCCCTCCTGCCATCTGGCAAAAGGCACCAAAGCATTCAGGCTCTCACAACCAGACTGTGTAACAGTTTCTTCCCCCAAGCCATTAGACTCCTCAATACCCAGAGCCTGGACTGACACCAACCTACTGCCCTCTACTGTGCCTATTGTCTTGTTTATTATTTATCGCAATGCCTGCACTGTTTTGTGCACTTTATGCAGTCCTGGGTAGGTCTGTAGTCTAGTGTAGTTTTGGTGTTTTTTCTTATGTAGTTCAGTGTAGTTTTTGTATTATTTCATGTAGCACCATGGTCCTGGAAACCATTGTCTCATTTTTACTATGTTCTGTACCAGCAGTTATGGTTGAAATGACAATAAAAAGTGACTTGACTTGACTTGACTTGAATCCTCCATGTATTGTTAGTAGTTTCTGGGTACTGTTGTCAGCAGCTTCCAGTTCGTTCCTTGCCCAGCACGCTATTGCAGCTGGGTATCTGATGACTGGTAGAGTGAACGTGTTGATGCTCTGATCTTGTTCTTCCCATTCAGCTGGCTTTTTAGGACTGTGTTTAGGACTGTGTACTGAACCAGTCTCCACTTCCACCCAGCAAGAGAATATCTTGGGCACATCACAGTGTTCTGCTACCATACACACACAGGATGGCATGGCAGAGTAGTGGTTAGCACAACACTTCACAGTACTAGCGACCCAGGGTTCAATGCCTGCTGCTGCCTGCAAGAACTTCGTACGTTCTCCCCGTCACAGCACGGGTTTCCTCCAGGTGCTGCAGTTTCCTCCTACAAAGCAAAGACTTACCAGTTGGCAGGTTAATTGGTTATTGCAAGTTGTCCTGTAATTAGGATAGGATTAAATTGGTGGATTGCTGTGTGGCACAGCTCAAAAGGTCTATTCCATGCTGTATATCAATACATCATGGACACTAGTCCCCCCACCCACCCCAGCATCTTCAAAAAGATGATGCCTCAAAAAGGTAGCATCTATCATTAAGGACGCCCAACCGCATGCCCTCTTCTCATTGCTACCATCAGGGAGGAGGTACAGGAGCCTGAAGATACATTGTTGTTCATGGTGAGTTTCGCAGCCTAGTCCCCTTGACAAATAGGAAACAACGCTCAACGTTTCAGGAACAGCTTCTTTCCCATCACCATCAGATTTCTGAATGGACAATGAAGCCATGGCCACTACCTCAGCATTTTTGCTCTTTTTTTTTTTTTGCATGAATTATTTATTTATATAACAATTCCGATTGTAATTTATAATACATGTTATGCATTGCACTGCATTGCTGCCAGAAAACAACCAATTTCATGACATATGTTTGTGATAATCAACCCGATTGTGATTCTAATTCTGCAGGGCCACTGGACCGGCTGGCTTCATAGTTCAAAGTAGATTTATTATTAAAGTACATATGTGTCACCGTATACAACCCTGATATTCATTTCCTTGTGGGCATACTCATTAAATCCATAATACAGTAATAGCCACAATAGAATCAATGAAAGATCTCACCAATTTGGATGTCCATCTAGTCCACATAAACACTGTTGTCCATTTACTTACTATCCTCATGATAACAGATCGAACAGGAACATACTTGTTTACAAATACAACTGACTAACTTCTAGGCCAGGGTCAAGGTGAGGGTGCTCCTGGTGATTAATAGCTTTGGGTACAAATCCACTTTTTGCATCCAAGGCACACCTCTGTCACCTTATCCCCAAATCTGTCCAGTCACATCTGAAGTGTTTGTCATTGTCACAACCGCTTGAAAACTATTCCACTCCAACACTAGCAGGGTGTGAAAGGTAAGACCAGCCCAAGCAAGGGCCAAGGCCAATGAAGAACATGAAACCATCTCCAGGAACAGCACAATAGCTCCTGCAGTCACCCTCCAGAGTTTCACTGGCTCATTTCACACATTCAAAAGTTCGGAGAATCAGATTATTTCTACATTCTCAACAACTCTGAAACAGCTGAGGTTGAATAATTTGTGTTTACTTTAGAAATTCAGAAACTTCACAAATTCAGCAACTTCGCAATTTCATTAAGTTCAAAGGGGAACTTCACTGCCAGAATAAATTTTTAATTGGTTTTGGCAAGGTCTAAGATAGAGATCGGCAAACAGCCTGCAAAGTTGGGGAATTTCTCCTAGTGACAGGTTTCCTTATCTGCACTTTATTTGTTATGATTTAATAATGGCACAGCTCCTCGGCACTGCGATGTGCACGGCCTCAGAGGGAGCGACTGTATGTACATCTGGTGTCCTTCAGACACCATGGTATTTACACAGCAGTCTGCGTGAGTGGCCTTCAGTGGAGATAAGTTCTGTCTGACAGGGCACTGGATCATGAAGAAGATGTGACGTACTCATTCACGTACAGGCTCAGTTTGAATCAACATTAGGACCTGGTCCAATCTCTTGTACAAATGTCGTGTGCACAGTTCTACACTCATGGAACAGAGAAAGCAAAGAAGCATTTACCATAAAATGCAAACAGATAGATCACATTTTGTGGTACGTGTGAGATTAATCACTTCTTCAACAGCAAATGAAAGCATTCACTCTGCATCATTTATTTGTAAAATATAATACAGGCGGAATATTTTCAACTTGCCAAGATGCAATTTTGATTCTGGGTTTGTACTGAAATATCTCTCAGACCATGGCAGCCTACATGTATCATGAGTATACAGTTAGAGGTTATTCCAGTTCACTGTTAAGACCCACACAAGTCTCACCTATGGAACATCCAATAAGCTACAGAACATCTGGTCAGGTTTCTGATGAGGCTGGAGCAAAGCAGGATGAGACGTATCTCGATAGAGGTGTACAACCTGATAAGAGACATAGATAGAGTGGACAGCCAGAGGCATTTTCCCAGGGTGGAAATGGCAAATAGAGAGGGCATCATTTTAAGGTGATTAGAGGAAAGTATAGGTGATATCAGAGCGTGGTGGGTGCATGGAACACACTAACAGGGGTGGTAGTGGTGGAGGCAGATACATTAGGGACATTTAAGAAACTCGTATGCACATGGATGATAGAAAAATGGAGCACTATGGGGGAGGGAAGAGTTAAATTGATCTTGGAGTGGGTTAAATACTTGGCTCAACGTTGTGGGTCAAAGGGCCCATGCTGTTCTATGTCCTATAAAAAATAATGGAATCTGGCTGGAGGAGTGCAGAAGAGGAGACAAAAGCATACTTCACTATGCCCAGACTTCACCTTCATCTACTTTGAAACTACTCTGAACAAAAAGGTGTGAGATGGGCATGGCCCCACAGGGAGGACTGTTTGTGTCTGGAGGTATCACTAAATGGAAGACAAGACAATTTATTTTTCTTTCTGGACCTGACTTGCCTTCAGCACATCAGTGTTCATTGAACACTGAACATAGAATATCACAGCATAGCACAGGCCATTCAGCCATTCAGACATCGATGTTGTACAGACCTTTTCATCTACTCTAAGATCAATCTAATCCTTCCCTCCCACACAGACCTCCATTCTTTTTCATCCATGTGCCTCTGTAAGAGTACCTTAAATGTCCCTATTGTACCACCACTGGCAGGGATTACATGCCCTTCAATGTCCCTATTATATCTACCTTTACCTCCACATTGTCAGGGATTCCATTCTTGTCTCTGCCTCCACCACTGGTAGGGCTCCCATGCACTCACTACTCTAATGTAAAAGAAACTTCCTCCGCTCTATGTTCCTCCAAGCACCTTAAAATTATACCCCGTTGTGTTAGCCATTTCCACGCTGGGAAAAAGTCTCTGGCTTGTCCACTCGACCTAAGCCTCTTATCATCTTGTACACCTCTATCCAGTCACCTCTCGTTCTCCTTTGCTCCAACAAGAAAAGCCCTTGTCCTGACGAAGGGTCTCGGCCTGAAACGTCGACTGTACCTCTTCCTAGAGATGCTGCCTGGCCTGCTGCATTCACTGGCAATTTTGATGTGTGTTGCTTGAACTTCCAGCATCTGCAGAATTCCTCGTGTTTGCTGACTCAGCCCTATCCTCATCAAACACACAAGTTCTTTTTCTGTTGTGCCTTTGTTTCCCTGCCAGACGAGCAGGTGAGGGGTAAGACCAGGTGAAGGGGTAGGTGGGTGGCTGGAGAAATTGAAAAGCTGCATCAGGATTGGGACAAGCGCATCAGATTGAGACGAGATTTGATAGAAGTATGCAAAATAATGAGGGGTAGAGATAGTGGAGAAAAGACTGGCTGTATTTCCCCCGAGGTTGCATGAGACTAGAACTAGAGGTTATGGGTTAAAGGTGAAAGATGAAACATTTCAGGGGAACTGGAGGAGAACTTTTACACTCAGAGAGTGGTGAGAGTGTGGAATAAGCAGCCAGCAGAAATAGTGGCCGTGGGTTTGATTTCAACATTTAAGAGAAGTTTTGATAAGTACTTGAATGGGAGGGGCATGGAGGATTATGGCCCAGGTGCGAGTTAATTGGCATAGCAGTACAGTATAGACTAGATGGGCAGAAAGGTAATTTCCTGTGCCATTCTCTGTGACTCTGTGGACAAAGCTACAGAGTGATGCTAGCGAGTTGGTGACCCTTAGCCTGCATGAAGACTGAAATCTGGGAAGTGTGTCCCGAATGGAGATGCCTGGGGAAGCTGAGGGATCTTGGGATTGTGTTGCTGGGGACTGAAAGCAGAGCTGTTGCTGAGGCATTGAAGATCAAAGTAAGGGGAACGAAGGAACGTATGACAGCCGATGGATTATGGAGTGTGTTTTTGTTCTCCTGATAGGTTAAACATTACAGTTGTAAAGCAGAATCGTTTCAATACATGAACTGTACACTGATAATAGAACAGAGGAATCAGGAGGCTCAGTCAGAGCTGCTTGTACAGGATTATTCCACATTGAGGAGATATCCGGGAGATTAAGTGGGGTGGATTTTGTGAAAATGGTTAATACATTTGTTATACACCATTAAGCTTCCAGAAATGTAATTTTTCACACTGTCATTTGCAAGGCTAATATAGTACAACATGACACACGGTGTATTCTTTATTAAGCTTTGCTGTGTAAATAGTATAAAGACACTTGAGCAACACTGTCTCACTATATGGCCGCTCCTGCCTGAGTGGTGGTATGCAGATTTCGGAGTGGTAGGGAGAGGGAGAGGGGAGCCCCTCCGTGTCGGTAGGGAGGAGGGAGAAGGGTGCCGCTCCGTGTCGGTAGGGAGGAGGGTGAAGGGTGCCCCTCCGTGTCAGTAGGAAGAGGGAGAGGGGAGCCCCTCCGTGTCGGTAGGGAGGAGGGAGAAGGGTGCCGCTCTGTGTCGGTAGGGAGGAGGGAGAGAGGAGCCCCTCCGTGTCGGTAGGGAGAGGGAGAGGGGAGCCCCTCCGTGTTGGTAGGGAGGAGGGTGAAGGGTGAAGGCACCACTCCCCCTGGACATTCTCTCTTCTCTCCCCTTTCACCGAGAAGACACAGAGAAGCCTGAAAGCACGTACTCCAGGATGAAGGTCAGCTTTGAAGCACCGTTAAGCAGGACAATGTACATCTGTACTCATGTTATTCTACAGATACGCACTGGACAAGCTGCATCACTGCATGGTACAAAAAGTGCTCTGCAGCAGACTGGAAAACTCTGCAACATGCAGTCAAAACTGCCCACCGCATCACCAGCACTAGCCTACACACCACCGAGGACAAATATACAGAAAGGTGCTGGAACATGGCCAGTAGTATCATATAGGATCTCACCCATCCTGTTCATGAACTCCTTGTCCCACTCCCGTCAGGGAGGAGGCTACGTAGCATCCACACCAGGACCACCAGACTCAAAACAGTTACCTTCCCAAGCAGTGAGGCTGATCAACACTCCACTCACTAACCCACCCCTCCACACCCCCAACCACCACTACTGTATCATTTCCTGTCAGAGTCACCTTATGTACAGACACTCCTGTCTGTCTAGCAACATTTTATGGACATACAACCACTCTATGTATATAAGCTATCTTTTGTTTCTATAATTATTGTGCTTTTTTATTGTTTTTTTAATTGCATCATAACTGGAGTAACAATTATTTTGCTCTCTTTTATACCTGACATTAAACAAACTTGAATCTTGAATGATTTCCTTGGATGATGAACTCGTAACGTCACAACTTACCTCATTATGAACTTGCACTTTATTGTCTGCCTGCACTACACCTGATCTGTAACTGTAACACTTCATTCCGCATCTGTTCTTGCTTTCCTTTGGACTACCCCAATGCATGGTGGATGGTGGTAGTGAAATGATCTGTTAAGCTGGCATCCAAAATGAAGTTTTTCAGGATAATAGACCAATTTAGCATTATTTCAATCTACATGCATATGCCCCGGAAAAAGCCATTTTCATTTCTTAGAGATCTTGGGAAGCACCTCCTGGAGCATGAATTCTGACTGGGAAAGTCCTGCCCAATATGCAGCCAAGAGACCAGGCAATGAATATCCTTGTTTAGAGCAATTTCAAAAACTTGGCTGTCAAGTGAAGCTTCGGGAAATGTGAGATTGTATCATTCCCAAATAAGAAAAACCCAAGGAATAGTGTAGGGAAGTGCATTGTCATGCACTTTGGAAGAAAAAATAAAGGCATAAACTATTTTCTAAATGGGGAGAAAATTAAAAAAAAAATCAGAGGTGCAAAGGGACTTGGGAGTCCTTGCCCTAAAAGTCAACTTGCAGGTTGAGTCAGTATTAGGAAAGGCAAATACGATACAAAGGAAAGTGCAACTAAAAAATCAATAGAAGGGAAAAGATGAATGCTGGAGAGAAAACTGGCTGCAGCCCAGGGCCGCCACACCGGCACCACTCAGCCATGTCGGCTAACACCCCTCTCAAAGGGATTTTAAAGAACAGGAAGGCAGCGCTGTGTCAACAGAACACGGCTCTAGATCGATCTGTCGAGGAAGAGGAGGAGTCCAATAAAAAGACACAAAAATGGGATGAGATGAACATTCTTGCTACTTATCATCCAGGAGGAAAGGATTATGGGTTAATGAAAATGGATGAGCCCAGTACACGTACAGCAGGATAATAGGAGGTGATGATGATGATGAAGAAGCTGCAGTCAGTGACTCTGAATCAAATATAAATATTACTGCAGAAATACTGGCTAAAAAGTTGACAGCAGCTGAGGGAATTAATCCTAAAATCTTAAAGGAAGAAAGCAGTGAAGAGGAGGAAAAATTAACACAAGAAGAACAAGAAAACGAGAAACAGTTTGAAATGAAGAGGAAAATGCACTACAATGAAGGCATAAATATCAAATTAGCAAGACAGTTAATAGCCAAGGAACTTGAAGATGAAGATGAGGATGACTTGAAAGAATCCCCAGACTTAAAGGACTTTCAAGATGATACAGATGAAGAACTTTCTGAAAATGAAGACCCAGAATCAAAGAGCAAAGCCACTCTTAAACTCTGACACAAAATATTCCAGTTAACAGCATTACCCATCTAAAGTTTTTCACTTATCGATATGCTGTTGTGTTTTGTGGACAGTTGAACTGAAGATCAGAGAAGAGAAGTTTCATCTGTGCAGTCAGAATTTGGCTGTCATGTATTTCTACAGTAATGTAAATAAAATATTTTTGAGAGGTGGGCGGTAGGTTGCCAGTCTGCCTGTATTTTTGCGCTCTCGCTAGAACTGGATCAGTGATGAAACACTTTTCTGGAAATTGCAATAGTACTGGAGCATAAAACAGAACACACTTTAACCAACTTGACATATTTCCATATGTGTGATATTGTGTCCATAGGTTACGTTCCTATTGATACCTGTGTGGTATAGTTTTGTTTGCTGCTTATTTTGATATCTGATTACCAGTTCTAGTTTGTAGCATTTTTTTTGAAGCTTGCCTTTTGAAAGGGGTTCAAAGAGGAAGTCTTGACTGGGGATTATCTTTCTTTGTTAAGATAATCTCTATGCTGCTGATGGTGTAAATTAAAACGATTGCTAGTTGATGTTAACAAAGGTACTATGGCCCCATTTTTTAAAGGAATCTTATCAATTGACAGCTGTAAAATATTTTAATAGACAGCACCAACAATAACGCACCTATAGTTTGCTGCGGATCAGTCTGTAATACAAATGTCCTAACAAAGTTGTTTAATCATCTGTTGTAATAAACTGTTTGCATCAGAGAATGAAAGGGGTAAAAAGCTACATGTTTATAATCTAAATGATGGCATAGTTCTCAGTAAAAATGTGAACTATATATCTCCACAAATTTTGATTTAAGAAGTGTATAGGATTTGGTTTCGAGTGGCACATGGTTATAAAGCTTTGAAAGCAAACCAAATAAAAGAAAAAAAAATCTCCTTGGAGCAACGGTGGATGAGAGGTGACCTGATAGAGGTGTACAAGATCATGAGAGACATTGATCGTGTGGATAGTCAGAGGCTTTTTCCCAGGGCTGAAGTGGCTAGCACAAGAGGGCATAGTTTTAAGGTGCTTGGAAGCAGGTACAGAGGAGATGTCAGGGGTAAGTTTTTTTTTACACAGAGGGTGGTGAGTACATGGAATGGGCTGCTGGCGGCAGTGGTGGAGGAGAAAACGATAGGGTCTTTTAAGAGACTCCTGGATGGATCGAGCCTCAGCTGTGGCAGTGTGTTTGTGTCCTTGAGCAAGGCACTTAACTACACATTGCTCTAGTCTGTGCGAGGAGTGGCGCCTCACACAGACTTCCAATCTGTGCCTTGTAAGGCATGAAAATGCCCGACGCAGGCCTCTCACGGTTTGAGTTGACGTTCCCTCCCCTGGATGGATACATGGAGCTTAGTAAAACTGAGGGCTATGGGTAAGCCTAGGTAGTTCTAAGGTAAGGACATGTTCAGCACAGCTTTGTGGGCCAAAGGGCCTGGGCCTGTATTGTGCTGTAGGTTTTCAATGTTTCTATGTTCTATGTTTCAAATATGAAAGCAAGTAGGCAAATAATATCAAAGTAGATAGTAAGTATGTAAAAAATAAAAGAACTATGAGAATGGATATAGGACCGCTAGAAAATGAGACAGGAAAAATAATAACGGGGGACAAGGAGATGGCTGATGAGCTAAATGAGTATTTTGCATCGGTCTTCACTGTGGAAGACACTAACAGTAAGCCTGATGTTGAAGGAATTGGTTGTTGAGTTCAGAAGGGGTAGTGGACCGCATGACCCAATTTACATTGGTGGTGCGCAAGTGAACAGGTCAAAAGCTTTAAGTTCCTCACAAATGACCTGACTTGGTCTAACCAAGCAGAGTTCACTCCCAAGAAGGCCCACCA